>NC_090989.1:3777500-5027500 GCF_041146395.1 Eulemur rufifrons
ATACACCCAGATCCTGACACAGAACAGCTGCAGCGTGTGAAAATGTTCCTTACTCCCTTTCCTAGTGAATTTCTATCTCCAGAGGTAAACGCCATGGCTCCCATCATCACAGATGTGTTCTGTTTATTCTTAGTCTTGATGTAATCAGAATACAATATTAGCTCGCGTCTGGCTTCTTGCACACGTGTGGCTTTGCGAGTCATCCGTGCCATTGCGTGTGTCCACAGTTCACTCCATCACGCCACGGATTACTTTCTCGTTCTCCTACTGGGGGACATTTGAGTTGTTTCCATTTTGGGCTATTATGAGTAAAGTTACTCTCGCCATTCTTGTACGCGTCTCTTGGTGGACATAAACATTCATCTCCCTTGTGTATATACCTAGCAGTGAAATTTCCAGGTTGGGGGCAAGAATATGCCTAGCTTTAGTAGATACCACCACCCAGTTTCCCTAATTTACACCAGTTTATACCCCCGCCAGCCAGGGCAGAGTTCCAGTTGCTCCACACCCTTCCCATCCTTTGCATTGTCAGTTTCTTGCAGAAAGGCAGCCACTCCGTCAGAGGTGTGGTGACTGTGTCATCATCAAGGTTGTAATTTGCCTTCCCCCTGTTTGAACTGGATTGTTTTTAGTACTAATTGGTAGGATTGCTTGATATATTCTGGACATGTGACCTCTGTCACATAAATGTACTGCAGAGATGTTTTTCCAGTCTGTAGCTTGTCATACAATTTCTTAATGGTGTGATTTGGGATTTGGGGTGTTTTGTTTTTGGTTATTGTTTCTGATGACAGAAGTTTTAAAGAAATCCAATTAATCAATATTTTATTTTATAGTTAGTGAGGTTTTTGGCATGTGTATCCATACCTACCACAGAATATGAAAATATTTTTACATTTTCTTCTAGAAACGCCATGGCATTCATTTTCACATTCAAGTTTATTTCCATCTCGATTACTTTTTGTGTATGCTGAAAGGTGTATTTTTCCATCTGCTTATTCCATTGCTCCAGCACAACTGATTGAAAACATTGTATCTTCATGGACTTGCGTCGGCTGTGATACAGCCACGGGACCATACGTGGGAGGAAGGTCTGTTCCTGAGCTGTGTCCTCATGCCAACATGTCACCCCACCATCGGAATGACAGTTGTTTTTAAGTAAGTCTGGAAACATGGTAGTGTAAGTTCTCCAGTTTTGTTTTTCTTCAGGCTTGTATTGGCTGTTCTGGATTTTGTATTTCTATATAAATTTTAGAATTGCCTTGTCAATTGCGATCAAAAAAAGAGAAAGAGAGAGAAAAAAGAAAACAAACCTAATGGGGTTTTGACTGGGATTGCACTGAATCTATAGATTAATTTGAGGAGAATTGATATCTTAATAGCATTAAACATCCTAATCCACAAATATAGAATAGTTCTCCATTTGTCTTTTTAAATTTCTCTCAGCAATTTCATAAAGTTTTCAGGGTAGAGTTCTTGTTCTTCTTTAGTTGTATTTCTTAAATACTTACACAATATTATTTTATTGTAAATGATATATTTTTGTCTCACTTTCCAATTGTTTGTTGCTATTATACAGAAATAGAATTGATGTTTGTATATTGGCTTTACAGCCTGTAGCCTTGCTAAAGTCACTTATTTCTACTCTCATCCTTATTGTTTCCTGCTGTCTGCTAGCTTTGGCTTTAGCTTGCGCGACTTTGTCTGAGTTCTGAAGGTGGAAGTTTAGCTTATTGATTTGAGATTTTTTTAATATAGGTGTTTACAGCTATAAATGTTCCTCTGAGCACTGCTTTCACTGCATCCCCTAAGTTCTGGTATCTTGTGTTTCTATTTTCATTCATCGTAAAGTATTTTCTAATTTCCCTTGTGATTTCTTATTTGAACTATCGGTTAAGAGAGTGTCGTTTAATTTCCATATATCTGTGAATTTCCTAAAATCACTTATTAATAATAACCATTAGTTTATAGATTTGTTTACAGATAGTTTGACTGTGTTGTGCCTACGTATGATCTTTTGAAAAATTACTCATCCTGCTTGGATCTGGTTTACTGGATCTGCGGGTTGCTGTGTTTCATAAGATTCGGATGTCTCCTGCCTCTGCCCCCTTGTCCAAGGCCTCCAGCCACACCTGTGCTGGTGATGATCTACGACTGTAGCTCTCACACTTTGTTCTGTCCTTGCCACTGTTTTCTGTGATTCACTTTGGACATTCTCTGTTGCTCGATCGTGCTAAGCTGGTGTTCTGCTACGTGCGTCCTGCCATAAAGCCGTCTGAAACGCCTCATGTCAACCACTCTCTGCACTTCTGGGCTGTCCATTGGATGATTCCTGCAGATTCCAACTCTCCATTGAAATGCTCTCTTTGTACCCATTTTGTCAATCTTTTACTCTAGTTTTTACGTTTTTGTCATAGTTGTTTTTAAGTCCTTGGCCGCTAGCTCCATTCTCTGAAGTTTGGCCTCTGCACACACAGCCGTTTGCACAGAGTTGGACCCGGCTCCCGCCTTCTCGCTACCTCTCGCCTAGAACTCTCGGCCGTCTGGCTGGCTCTGTCTCCCACGTGAGCGTCCTGTCTTAGAGCCCTGTCACTGTGTTTCCAGGAACCAGGTCAGGGAGGAATGTTGCAACCCATTTTAATAGAATGCCAGTGCAGTAACCCACGCTGAGGCGGGTCACGGGCCTGTGACTGGAAGTCGGGGGGTGACTCTCCTTCCCACAGACAATTTGGCACCCTGTCTTGGGCAACACCAGGTCTACACATTAAAACCATTTTCACCATGTTCCTGAACTGGCGCATCCAGCAGGACGTGCTCTCTGTGCACCCTGCTGCGATGCGCTCGGGTTCCTTGCCCTCTTCCCCCCACCCCCCGCCGCCCCCGCAAGAAGCTGTGCCCGCGGCTCTCCTGAGGGGCTGACACCCAGACGCCGTGACCCTCGCCTGGGGTCAGCGCGCTCGTGAACAGCTCACTTTGCCTCACCGGCCGCCCCTCAGCCCACCTTCCTGGGCTGCGACCCCGGCCAGCTCCCTGCTTCTCCCCTGGAGTGGGGCCGAGCCTGGAGCAGGAGAGCCTGAGAGTGGAACTGTCGGGGTGACGGTGCCCTGCAGCCGTATTCACTCGCTTTGGGTGCTGCTGATTTGCTGCTAAGACGTGGAAGGCCAGGAAACCTAGGGCCCCTCCTCTCAGCTGCTGTCCCCTCCGGTGTGGCAGCCGGGCATGGGGACCTGGGTGTGGCGGGCCCTTGCCAGCCCAGTCCAGGGGCACAGGAACACGGGGCACAGGGATTCCCCGTCCTCCCCCTTTGCTTTGCTGTCTCAGAAATGCAGGTGAGGGGCCTTTTCAGCCCCAGGCAAGCCGCGCCCACTGCAGTGACCCAGCCCAGGTGGTCTCCAGCTCCTGGGTCCCTCCTAGTCTTTCCTGGTGATCTAAGTCCATGCCTGTCCTACCCTACATCAAGGGCTGCAGCTGGGGTCCTCTAGAGATTCTGGCGGGGCGAGGGCTGGCGTCTCCCCAGCTGATTCAAATACACGCCCCTGGTGGAGAAGGAATGTCCACCTGAGCGCCAACATGCACAGGAATCGCCTGGCAGCTTGCCGGGCGCTCTGCCCCCCATTCTGCCTCAGGGGGGCTAGGACTGTGCATTGTTCCACCGCTTCTCAGGGCTAAGTGTCCAGCACGTCCCCGTTCCTTTCTGGAAATGGTGTCATAGAGCCATCCCCAGCACTGAGCTCGCCGACTCCTTCCCTGTCTGGCCCGGACACCTAACCCTCCAGCCGCGCCCAGCATGGCCGGGCCTCTTGGCCCTGGGGACCAAGCACAATGCCATCAGGAGTTCCAAAGCCGGTGATTTTCCCCTGCAGAATCACCTGGGGAGAGGCCGGTCAATGGTGATGCCACACGTCACCCCAGGCCGGTAAATCAGGAGCTCTGGGCGTGGGACCAGGAGCAGAGAACTCCAGGCAGGGCTGAGGGCCACCCTCAGAGCTGTCCTGACAGGGACCGCACCCCATCTCTCTCATGGCCTTCACCTGTCCCCACAACACGCACCCTCCCCGGTAGCTTGGCAGCCCAGGAGTGCTGGCCTTCTCCCCCAGCTTGGTCTGTTGGTCCACGTCTGTCAGGCTGCCCTGGGCGCCTGTGCCGCATGGCGGTGTGGCCTGCCGTCACCACGGGGCAGGGTTTGGCATGTGTGCTCAGGCCCACAAGGACATGGTTTTGCTTTGTTTTTTTCTGATGACCACAGGGTAAGAAATGAGAGTAAAGCAGGAGCCCACGTCAAACGCCTTTTCACTCTTCCAGAAATACATCTCAGACTATCTCCTCGAACTTCCAAAGGCCCAGCAGGTGTGAGAAGAGCCGCAGGTGTGAGAAGAGCCACAGGTGCCACAGTAAGCCTGCAGGCACAGCCAGCAGGTGGGCTGGGCAAGAGCACCCAGCCGGGTGGCCGGGGCTGCGAGGGGAGGGCAGGAACTGTGTCCTCAAGGGCATCCCGTCCAGCCCTCCTGCGGGGGGCCCCCGCTGGTCACCCACCCTCTCAGTGCCTTCTCTGGTGTCCTTGAGCTGGGTCTATCTCTCCCTACCTTTCAGAACCTGCCCTTCGTGTCTGAGATGAGCCGTTTGACCCTCAGCCTCTCAGGGACATTTGTATTCAAGCTGTGCCTCGGTTGCAGGACTGTGGTCTGCCATCTACAGGCCTCCTGGTGCCAGGAGCCACGGGGGAAACTGTCCACTTGGGGAGGGGGGCGTCAGTTACTTTACAGACCTGTCAGGTACAAGTCCTGGAGCAAACATGGTCCTCCCAATGTAAAGAGCTCCATGAATAAAGAATAATTAGTGTTTTTAGCACACAAAGGTGGCATTCTCCAGAGCAGTCTTTTCAAACACTGAGGTGCTCTTTCCAGCTCCCCTGGAGTCTACATCCCAGAACATTCTGGGTGGGAGACAGGGAAGAGGCCCAGGAGACAGCAGGACGACTGCAGACGCCTTTGGGGGGGAGGGCAGGGCTGAAGCTGGCAGAGAGCTTGAGATGTGGGGGTTTTACTTTTTTTCTTCATAAAAAAATAAGGAGAGATATGAAGCAAGACCGGCTGTGAGGGTAGGAAATCCACCCCTGCCGTAGCCCACCTGGGAGAGAGAGAACACCCCTGCCATGACACTGGCCCACCTGGGGACAGAGAAATGGGGAAGGTGCTTCAGAAAATGGCGGGGTTCAGAAGCAGGCTGCAAGGCAGGAAGCCGGGGGGCCGGGCTGGACAAGCAGGAGGCCTCCTTTGGTGGTGTGGGAGCCCAAGGCAGGTCGGCAATTGACGCACCTGATGTTTTCCGGAGGACAGGTGTGGGGAGGGGGCGAGGAAGCGGGGGAGGAGGCACAGCTGGCCCCAAAGGCAGAGAAGAGGCCAGCGAGGCTGCTGCTCTGCCTCCCACATTCCGTCCTTGGAGAACCTGCCAGACTAGTCTAATTCGGTGAGAGACCTTGCAACACGCGTGTGGCCACGCCTGGTGCATGTGCCTCAGATCTCCTGGACGCTCTGGGCACGTGTGGCTGCGTTAACAACGACCCACTTCAGATACCGTTTCTAGGGGGATGGTCTCCCCACCCCCAGGAGCTTCGAATCAGAAAGGACTGAGCCTCACACGTGGGTCCCTTTGTGAGATTTTGAGGGCCCGAGAGGAGCTCAGACCCGCCAAGTCCACTCCGGAGACGATTGTAACTTTCTGTCGTGGCTGTTTCCCTGTCCTGGGAGGTTGACAGGTGTGTCAGGTTCTGGTGGCCGATGAGTTCCGGGACCTGCACTGCCGTGGGCAGCGGGATGTTTGCTGTGTGCCTTCCGCACGGGAGCAGCCGCCAGGGCGACGCCGTCCGACGTAAGCACCGGCTGCAACAGGAAATAAGATCACAACTGTCCAAACCAAGCACAGTAAGTCAGGCAGAGCATTTCCTCTCCAACGTGGAAAGAGGGACCCTAAGATGTTCCCAACTCACAGCGGCAGGATCTGAAAGCCGTGCCGCCTACTGAACAACTTCAGGATGTGGAAAATGGAGAAACGCAAGAATCTCTCATGTCGCTGGGATTGGGGAACAGGCACAGCAGGCTGCCACCCGACACAAGTCACAGGGACATTGGCCACATCTCAGATCTGCTCGCCAAGACAGTCCAGGGCCTGCCCACACAGCCGGGACAGTCCTGTAGCAGAGGAGCCAAGAGGAGAGAAAAGCAAACCGGGTCAGGTGCCTCCCGGAGTCCAGGGGACGTTGCAGGCAGTGAGCAGGCAGCTCGGGTCCACATGCATGTGCCTCACCCAAATGCTGCAAAGCTTCGCACAGTCACCGCTGGACATGGAAGGGTGCTCGTCACCACCGGGTCTCTGGTGAGGACGGGACCCAGGGGATGGAAAGTGGAGCCAAGTGGGGCCAGCTGCACAAGGTGGTGTGGAGCGAGGAACAGCTGGCAGCCGGCCATGGAAAGCTCAGCTGACCCTGGAGCGTCTCGGGGCAGAGCCTCAGGTGCTGACGGTGCCCATCCACCTCCCGGGCTCCGAGCTGCTCTTTAATAGTCAGACTGGGGACCCCGTGTGAAAATATGCCCTGTTATCAAGACTTCAACTCCCAAAGGTTTTGTCTTTTGTTTTTTTTTTTTTTTTTTTTTTGAGACAGAGTCTCACTCTGTTGCCCGGGCTAGAGTGAGTGCCGTGGCGTCAGCCTAGCTCACAGCAACCTCAAACTCCTGGGCTCAAGCGATCCTCCTGTCTCAGCCTCCCAAGTAGCTGGGACTACAGGCATGCACCACCATGCCCGGCTAATTTTTTCTATATATATTTTTAGCTGTCCATATAATTCTTTCTATTTTTAGTAGAGATGGGGTCTCGCTCTTGCTCAGGCTGGTGTTTTGTCTTTTGGAATCACAGAAACTCCAACTTGCAAACTTTAACTGGGACCCCTTACCAAGTCCTGGTGCCTCGCTAGAGGAAGGACCTTCGGGGTTCTCTGGACGAGAGCTCAGCCCGCAGCAGCCCCAGCTCCAGAGTGGAGGCTTCGGGGGCTTGTGGCCCTCGGGCGACACACCCGTGGCATCCCGAGGGTTGGCAGTCCTTGCGCTGGGTGAGCCAGTGCTTTCGTAGGCTTATTGTTTAGAATCCAGAATGCATTTTCCCACAACACCGGGGTTAGGTTCCCAGGCCAGCCCGTAAAAGCCTGTTTTTGTTTCATTTGTGGATAGGTCGCCTCACTGTAATTCTTCATGGACCAAGCTGTGGAACTCAGTATCAGGAGCTCCACAACGCTGCGGTTGTCGGAAAGTATCCCCAAGTCAGCCTGCAGCCCCCAGGAGGCGGGATTCGCTTGGTCTTCTCCCTCACACAAGACCCCTGGCAGCCCGAGCACGGTCTTCCAAGACGCAGGCCCTGGGGAGTCCACCTGGGGCCAGGTGGGGTTTAGTGCAGGGGCCAGTGTGGGCCAGCTGCACCTAGAGGGTGGTCCGCAGCTATGGTGGCCACCCCAGGGGCCAAGGAGGTGATGCTGGTGTGAACTAAAATAAATCTTAACTCTCCCCCAGCCCACTGAAGGGACCCCTTCTTGGCCAAGGGGACCCCCACCTAAAGCTGAGCCCCTGGCCAAGAGAAGGGAGGTCAGACATGCCTTCTCATGCCCCCTCCCTTCTTGGAGATGTCCT
Organism: Eulemur rufifrons; assembly: GCF_041146395.1. Taxonomy (NCBI): domain Eukaryota; kingdom Metazoa; phylum Chordata; class Mammalia; order Primates; family Lemuridae; genus Eulemur; species Eulemur rufifrons. The sequence goes on from NC_090989.1 coordinate 3,785,174, forward strand.
TTGCAACTCATTAACAGACCTAAGGCCACATGAGACAAGCTTAGACCACACTTGCAGGTCATCAGTTTATTTAACAGATCACGAGTCTGGGTATACGTCCAGCATATGTCCAGTGGCTTGTCTCTGATACTTCCTTATCTTAACTTTAAACATTCCAAGCCTTTAGACAAAGCTTCATTTCTTTAACCAATTACAAATCAAAGAATCTTTAAACCCTCCTAGAACCTATAATACTCTGCTTCAAAAAGTCCTGCCTTTTGGGGCCAAACCAATGTACATTGTCCACGTGTTGATTTATGACTTTACGTGTAATCCTTGTCTCCCTGAAATGTATAAAATCAAACTGTGACCCAACCACGGTGAGACCACTTGCTCAAGGCTTCTTGGGCGTGGCTCTCCGGGCCATGGTCGTACATATTTGGCTCAGAATAAACCTCTTTAAATTACTTTACCGAGTTTGGGTCCTTTTCTATCGACACTGGCAAGGAAAGATGGGAAGAGCCGAGTCCCACACAAGGCAGCTTTTCGTAGGCAAAGGACGTTGGTCGGTATGGTCATTTCTGAAGGTGGAGACTTCAGAGCTCTGCGGTTTCCAAACTCCTCCTGGCATGGGCTGATGAGGGAGACACCAGCAGAGCTTCCTATCAGCACGGAAGATCCAGCTGGAGCAGGAGGTCAGGGTTCATTTCACGTGCCCAGTCCCATCAATCCGTAGGCTGTCGTTGCCCCGATTCCTGTGGCACCAAGTCCAGACTCCGCAGGATCTGACGCCCTGATTGATTAGTGATGTCTGCCATGGGGAGGGGCAGGGACAGTGTGCTGGGGGGTCACCAACCCCACTCTCATCTTCACTGGGAAAATTGGGACCTGCCATAGTTTTAGAATTCCCCGCAGAAAGATGTACTCTTAAATGCAAGCACTTGAGTCATTTTCAGAGGTCCACAACAGAAGCATTACTTGTCAAGGATTCTGCACTTGGGCACATAAATCTAAAAATGTTCTCTACCAAATGATGTCTATACAGTATCGGGGGAAAAATAGGTGGTCACATTCTGGGGAAAAGGTTTTGCTTTTCTGTGCATAAAATTAAGTGTACTCATAACTGAAATCACTACTTTTGGAAAGTTGTATGTTTCTTACTTAAGTATCCAGAAATACTTAGCTACCAGTACATTTGTAGCCACTGTGTGTTGCACTTGAATTGTTACTGTAATTCTATCTTACCATACTTTATGTCCCTTCAGAATTGTACAGTTCTTCATATTTTTTGGGAAGTTAAATAATATTTCATTGATTGATTTACAACATAATGTAAAAGATGTGTTATCTCTAAAATGCTATAGTTCTGTTAGTGTCATTTTAAAGTGTTTTTTAATCTATAACTGCCCCCTAAAACCATAGGTGTCACTGTGTCTGTGACCTTCTCCATACGTAGTTACTGAAGTGCAAACAGATGATGGGAGTTCTCACAGGGATCTTACCGGGAGTCCCGGGATAGTGAAGGTCCTTGGGTGATTTCAATATTCATGACACCCCATTGCAAGTGTTTGTTCAGCACTGAGCTGAGACAGGGGCCGTTGACCTGGAAGCACTCATGGGGACTGGGACCCGCTCTCCGGCAGAGCTGCAGTGCTGGGCCTGGGGCTCGGGTGGGAAGGGCTGGCTCCTGACCTGGAAACGTCAGCTTTCCAGTGAAATCCACCACAAATTTTTCATCCTTTTTAAATAAAAAATTATCTTTTTAGTAGCATAAGTGAGATCAACCCCCATGAAGCAGCCACATTTAGGACATCTTTTTGAATGAATGAATGATGGATGGATGAATGGATGGATGGATAGATAGATGAATGGTGGATGGGTGGATGGATAGATAGATGAATGGTGGATGGGTGGATGGATAGATAGATGAATCACAGATGGATGGATAGACAGATACATGAATGATGGATGGATGGATGGATGGATGATGGATGGATAGATAGATGATGGATGGATGATGGGTAGATGGATGACACATGGATTCTTAAACAAGTAAATGCCTAGCCCAGGGCCCTTCTTGCTGGGCTTTATCTGACCTCCTTTCTTGGCTCAGTTTTAGCCAGCAGCCAAAACTCTTCCTGGCTGCAGGTTTGCTCAGCACTTGAGAGGCATCTCCTTAAGGACTGGCTGCCTGGTTGTCGTGGCCTAGGCTATGTGTTTTGATCACAGAAAATACCCTGGTTTCTTTCTGGCCTTGTGTTGCTGACACTCCCTGCAACTCTTCTCTAACCACAGAGGAGTGAGCCCCTCGGCGAGGCCCCTGCACTCTCTAGGAGGCGGTGTCAGCCTGCGGGTGGCAGGTGGGGCAATCTACCCGCCTCAGGTGCTGCCCCGGCTGCATTTGGCCTCGTTGCTTCCTGGACGGGTGGCTGCCGAGAGAGAATTAAAGTTGGAGGGTGCTTGGCGGGGGGCAGGAGGGTGCCTCCTGGCCGTCACTGTCCTTATAGAGTTAAGTAAATTATCAGTATGGATTCTGACCAGACATTTAGACTGGCTTGTTTACACTTGCCGATCTGTTGTGTAAATTGGATTTCAATGTTTCACACTTTCTCCCCAGCAGATGTCTGCAAACTGCTTCCCTCATGAGGAAAACACGTGAACATAACTACCTTTTGCCAAGTGCCTCCCCCACGCTGGGCACTTTACCCCTCGGGACCACCTAGGGCTGTGGGCACCATTTAGGGGGACCGGCTGTCCCAGCTTTGCCAGGACTGGGGCAGGGGAGAGGAGCTCTTGGCATGTGGGACTTTCAGTGCTAAAACCGGGACACGTTGGTCACCCAGTCTCATCCCCACTTTACAGCCGAGGCAAATGAGGCACAGCGGGGTCGCAGGCTGCCCAGGGAGCACGGCAGTGGGGCGGCGAAGGCCTGACCCCGTCCACTCCGAGTCCGGGGCTGTGCTCCTGGCCTCTCTGCCTCGGGCTTCCTCCTGCACGTTCTCATGTACACAGACCGTCAGACACCTTTCGGAATGGTCCAGACGTGAGCATCCTGAGCCTAGAGTTAGTCCTGGAGATATACGGAGCAGACGTGAGCGGCACCGGGCACCCCTCCTACGGGGCACCCACACCCTGTGTCGCTGTCCCCAGCGACAAACACCTCCCGGCCTCCCTCTGGCTCTGACCCCCACCCTGCGCCTCCCCTCCGTGAAGATGACCCTCCCCTGCTCACGCCTGCAGCTCCCTCTGAACCGGGCCCTGCCCCACCCACGCCAGGGCAGATGCAGACCCTGCCCAGCCCACCTAACGACTTTAGGACCAAATTGCTTGGACTCTTTAAAAAAAAAAAAATTATACATGTACATTATAACCGAATAAAGATATAGGAAAAAATGCTTATAGCCTTTTTTACTCCCAACAAACATATCCGATACTAATGTTAAAAATTTAGTGTGTATCTGCTACGGACTGTTATGTCCCCCAAATCCATGTGTTGAAGCCATAGTCCCCAGTGTGCTGTACTTACAGCTGTGGCCTTGGGAGGAGATCAGGTCAGGAGGGCAGAGCCCCCGGTTGGGATCAGTGCCCTCACACCAAGGGGAAGAGACACGGGGGTCTGCTCTCCCTGCCCGCCGTGGGAGGATGGAGCCAGAAGTCGGCGTTGGCACACCAGGAGCGGGCCGGCACCGGAACCCGCCCACCCTGGCGCCCTGACCTCAGCCTTCCCAGCCTCCAGAACTGTGAGTAATAAAAGTCTGTGGCTCATGAACCACCCAGTCCACGGTACCTTGTCACAGCGCCCGAGCTGATGGAGGCAGAAAGCGGCACTGAGGCCGCTGCCACCGCAAATTCTTAAAAATATGGAATTGGCTTCGGAACTGTGATGAGCAGAGACCAGGAGTCTTGAGGTCCATGCTGGGAAAAGCTGGGATGGCCACGCCGGGACGGCTGAAGGCAGCCCTGGCCAGGGCTCGGACAGGGAAGAGGAGACCCGGAGAGGAAGCGCCCACGTCTTCAGAGAGCGCACGGGTGGCCGTGAGCAGACTGCTGGCGGGAACATGATGGTAAAGGCCATTTTGGTGAAGTCTAGGGGAATGAGAAACGTGTTACTGGACGGTGGGGAAAAGGTGGGTTTGTTACAAAGTAGCAAAACTTGGCCAAGTCGTGTTTGTGTTGTAGTTGTAGCTTTGTGGAAGGTGGCACTTGTCAGCCAGGAAGTTAGACGTCCAGCTGAGGAGATTTCTGAGCAAGTGGTGAAAGTGGTGAAGGGCAGCGGCTCCTCCCCAGGCTGGACAGGAAATGTGAGGAGGGTAACGAACTGAAAAAGCTATTGTTAAGCAAAAAGGCACCAGAGCTTAAAGATTTGGAAAATTCTCAGCCTATTCATGTGCAAAAAATGAGAAAGCCTGTTCGGAAAAGTCGGCTGTGTGGTGCAGGGAAGGGAGTAGACGTTCAGGAATTATCACATCCGCTCTAACATGTCAAAAAAGAAACTACATGGAAATTAGAAAACATGTTAATATTTTAGCCATATTAGAACTACCTTAAATCTTAGAGGATGTAGATAAAATGTTTCTTAAAGAGATATTTAAAACCCTAAAAACTTACATTAGAAAAGAGAAGAGGCTAAAAAAAAATAATGAATTAAGTTTCCAGTGTAAGGAGTTAGAAAAAGAACAAGCAAATAAGCACAAAGAAAACAGAAGGAAGAAAAAAACATTTTTTTTTTTTTTGAGACAGAGTGTTACTCTGTTGCCTGGGCTAGAGTGTGATGGCGTCAGCCTAGCTCACAGCAACCTCAAACTCCTGGGCTCAAGCGATCCTCCTGCCTCAGCCTCCCAAGTAGCTGGGACTACAGGGATGTGCCACTATGCCCGGCTAATTTTTCTATATATATTTTTAGCTGTCCATATAATTTCTTTCTATTTTTAGTAGAGACAGGGTCTCGCTCTTGCTCAGGCTGGTTTCAAACTCCTGAGCTCAAACGATCCTCCCGCCTCGGCCTCCCAGAGTGCTAGGATTACAGGCGTGAGCCACCTCGCCCGGCCATAGAAGGAAGAAAATATTAATAATAAACACAGAACAGACACGGATAGATTAGAAAGCAAACTACCCCAGACATCGTGTGGACAGCCCAGATCCACTCGGCTCCATCTCACTCGAGCTCAGCCAACAGTGGTGGGGTGGGGGTCCCTCCTTCCGGCTGACAGCCTCCCCCTCCTTCCTCGGACTGACAAGCCAGAGCGAATCCTGTGCCCTCCTCAACAGTCTCTTGGGATCGAGCACCAATTGCCCAGGACAGCGGCCAACATCTTAACATCCAAGACATAGAAAATGTTCGTTCCTTCACCTGCACATAGAACCACTTTACGTAACTGTAAATGTAGTTAAAATAAAAAGTTTCGCAAATTTTTAAATTGCCACAATCCAGAGAATTTCCTCTGACCTCAATGTAATTAAGTTAGAGATACCTAAGAAGTATGTTTAGACAACTAAAATGCTCCTCTAAACGACTCTTGGGGTAGGAAATGACACTAGAATGATGAGAGATGCCACCGCCACCCGCATGGATGGCAAGAACATGTCATTTTGTCACAGCTGAAAGCCATCCCTAGAAGCAATAGGAAAAAGAGATCAACAAAGTCCAACGTAGGTTCTCTGAAAAAGCTGATACAACAGACAGTCCTCTGGCGAGGAGGGGAGGAGGAGGGAGAGCGGGTGACAGGTCCAAGGGGAGAGAAGACAAATTATGACTCATAAGAATGAAAAGGGGATTTCAATGCAGTGAAAATTAAAGCACATCTAAGAGATACTGTGAATAACTTTGTCCAATGACTCTGAAAACCGCAGCAGAATGGGTCATCTTTGGAAAAGTAAAAATCACCAAAATTGAATCAAGAAGAAATCAAAAGCCTGAAAATAACCCATAACCGTTACATAAATTGAACTGGTGATCAAATTCCTCCCATCTCCCTAGAGATCCCCTCCCATCTCCCTAGAGATCCCAGACAGATTTTCAGATGAATTTTATCAGTTCTTTAAGAAATAGATAATCTTTAACATATATAAATTGTTTTAAAGAATAGCAACATTTTTAAGATGCTAGTGTAAGTTTAACTAGGGGAATATGTATGTGGAACTCAACCTAAAAGGTTTAATAACTAGCTTGACTATATAAAGAAATCTGACAAATCAATAATAGAAAGCAATCTGGTATTTTAAATGTGCAAAGTATACAAATAGCAAATTCACAGAAGAAACTCAAAACATCCAATAAACACCAGAAACGCTGTTTGAATTGGTCAGGAAACATACAGCTAGAACTTACATGATAGAGCATCTTGCACTCACACGCTCAGGCACTGCGAGCCCGTCAGTGATGAGTATGTCCACTCGGCAGAGAAACAGGACTTCTGGAACACTCCCAGTAGGGCAGTGGCGCAACCCCTTTGGAGGGCACGTTGGCAGCATTTGGTGAATTTGGAGATGCAAAGCCTCTGTGACCTGGAGGCAGGTGGTGGCAGTTCCAAGGTCATCCCTGGCAGTGCCCAGCTCCATCCAGGGCTCTGCTCTGACCACTGGGCAACGCTGCCTCCCAACTAAGAGGACTCGTCATGTGAGCTGATCGGTCCCTAATGGCACGTGGACACTGTAACAAGTCCAGATTTTTTTTCACTCTAATGATTTTCTCACAACTCAAAAACAAAAAGCAATTTCCAAAGTGTTTAATCCGAGTAGAAAATCTAACTGTCAAATGTGAGCTCTTTGAGTGTGTCAATATAAGAGATGTCAGAATTGCAAGCAGAGTAAAAAAGACAGTGGGTGTATTTTTAGCTTTAATGCTAACATGAAGTATTCAGTGCAATCATGTGAGAACGCTTCCAAAAACGTTTAACCACTTTAAAAACGGCCTGCTTTCTAAAAAGAAACCCAGAGTATTTTGCTGGAGAAAATCCATGTTTCTAAGAAGTCAAATTGGATTTTCCCATTATATAAAGACCTAATCACATAAGGGACTAGTTTTAGAATCGTTCCTCACCAATCCTTCCCGCAAGGGTCGGGATTTTCAGCGGAAAGGAGCACAGGACTTATCATGCCCAGCCTCTTTATTTCCCAGATGAAGGAAAGCACCTGGCATGTCTCCTGTTTCACTGTGGGTTCCTAGTTAGATTTTGATGCTAGAGTCTCCTTAGCCACCTTGAGATCTTTCTCAACTTTGGGGCAGCGTACCGTTGTCCCTGGGAGGGGACATTCCGGTAAGTCCAAGCTCCTCCAGGAGATGCACCAATACCTCGGTGTTGGGTTTGTATGTTTAGATCTTGAATCTTAAAGCACGCACCATTTTGAGGTTCTAGACAGTAACATGCAAGCAGCTCCACCGTCTCCCGATGGGACTGTGTGGCAGTGGGCAAACCCCCCAGGGCTCTGGGGGTGGAGGGGACGTAACAGCAGGCTGATATTGGGGGCACTATGAGCTTAGGACCTGTGAGGGTGATGTGCAGAGCTGGAAGTAAAAACAGAAGGAAAACACATTTGTAAATGTTGAAATAGATCTTGAGCACATTTAAAAGTGTTTTACTGAGTGCCTGCCATGAAGTAAGTCCCCACTCAAAGTAGGCGCTGTATGGAGTCCAAAGTGATGGAGAACTTGGTCCCCAGTCTCAAGTTTTACAGGCCAGTTAACAGAGCTAAATTCTGTGCACGCGTGCACACACAAACACACACACACACACAAACGTCTGCTTGTGCGTACAAAACATTACAAACATGTAAGCAGCATTTGATCAAGCGTCGATGTTTTGAACTTGCTGTGAGATGGAGCAGCAGGACGCCTTCTAGAAGGAAGAGGGAAGCGTGTCAGGTCTGTGTTGGAGTTAAATTCACAAGCATTACACACCCACCCCGTGCAGGGAAGAGCCACTGGGTGGTATGGCCAAATGACCGAGGACAGGGTCCCTGACCTTAGAGATCTAGAGCAGTTTGTCACTGCTGCATAAAGTCAACTTCAAAGCAATGGCTTGGGGTCATTCCTTATCAAAATCTCCAGATTATCACGTCCACATGGCAGCTGAGAGAAGGCAGGAGGGGCCCAGAAGTTGGGAATCTGTGGGGGGGACACTGGAGAGATCGGGTTTCCACAGCAAACAGATGGCTTGGCTGAACGTGTGCAAACAAGTGCCGGAGGGCTGTTGGGAAAACCGACAGACATTTTTAAGATCCATGCCAGGAAGAGCAGGAACATCCACGGAGTTTCCCCTGCAGGAGGCATTTCTGGCAGGTCGAAGGCTGGTCTGTTAAGGAATTCAAATAGCCAGGGACAGTAGGTAGAAAAGTGGAAACTGCCAAGACTTTCCAGTGTTAGAAGCTCACTACTTAGCGGCGTGGAGGGATGACTTTGCTAAATCTCTCAGAATTCTCAAAGTCAAGTTTGAAGTGTATTGCTAGAACAAATGGACTACATATGACGAAATGAATCCAGACTGGAAGTTAAATACGATTAAAGCACCAGCAACAGAGACAGCAGGCAACGAGGTTTTAAAATAAAACAAAATACATAGTGATATATTTATGCATTGAGACCCAGCTTGTTCCAGAAAGGACTGAGGTGGTATCACAGGTGCTATTCATGGGTCTGTCAACAAACACTAAGGTTATTTAAGACATGAAGCAAGGGTCAGAAAAACAGGATCTGGTGCGTTTTGTGTGTCCAGCACCATTTTCTGCCTTTCTGAAGTTTAACCAGCCCCTTTTCCTGGGAGGAATCCTGTCCACCTGGTCCAGGTGGGGCTCACTTCTTGCCAACCATGTGGTCTAGCCCTGACCAATCAGAATACCCCAACTGCTGGCCACAGTATTGGTTTAGGCTGCTCATGTGACTTGGAATGGGCCAATCAGAGTCCCTCCTGGGCATCAAGCACTGGAACCGGTGGGGAAAGCTCTCTCCCTCCATGAACCTGGTGAACCCAGCAGGGTGGGAGCCCAGGGCTGCCAGCCTCGTCTCCAGCCTGGTCTTGACGGGATCTTTGAGAGACAGGAGGACAGGACGCGTGCAGGGGGAGAAGACGAATGGCATCACAAGAGCCCTACCAGGGGCCGCCTGTGTGTGCCCTGGGCTTTGCACGTTGTGGGCCCAGGAACCCTCTCTGTTGCGTACGCTTGTTAGAGGAGGTTGCAGCTCAGAGTCCTGACTGATAGAGCCTTTTACTATGATGGGGTGTTAAATGGTGTCTTAAAGAAATTGCAGCTAATAATGCCCCAGAATAGAAATAGAAATAGCTGTTAATTCAGGCCACAGAGAAGAATGAGCTCCATAGCAGAGGCACAGAGAAAGCTTTGCATTTATACCTCATCTTTGCTTCCCCAACTCCCCTATGCACGCACCCTCACACACATACCACACACACACACCACACACGTTAGAGAGTGTTATGAGATGAAATCAATTTTCCCAGGTGCTAGGATATCATTAAATACTCCAGAGTAGTAATTTGCTAAATGGTACCTGATCATTTTGGAAGAGTTAATGGAACTTCTAAAACAGTGTCTGACTCACTTTCTTGGAGTAGCTTATAAACTGATTGAATCAGGCTGAATATTTCCAGAAAACTCTAAGCTCTAGGGGTGACAGACTTTTTAAATGCAAAGGAGATACGGACACTATCTTCTGTGGTAGAGTTGTTGGGGGTCTTAGATGGTGATCTGGAATGTTCTTCTGGAACAGATGTGCAGCTTCTCCTCCCTGATGAGCCATGTGGGGTGTTTCCTGAGGAAAAAGTCCCCCCCACGTTCCCCACAGAGGGTCTCCTAGAGTCACCACCATCCCCGTGCAACCTCTAAATTAGAGGTCCCCTCGCCTCTGCTTCCACACCGGGCAGCTTTGCACACTGGCCGCGGCCCACAAGGACCCAGAATGGGCTTTCTCATGGGATCCAGACCTTAGCCTGCAGGCTCAGAGAGGTTCTCAGATCCAAGGCCCCCCGGACGCCAGGAGTCCCAGCCACCCCTGCCACCCAGAAGGGCCGGTAGCACCCAGGCGCCCCTCTCCCTCTACCCACACCACTCACTGCCATGGTTCTGTGGAATCAAGACCCAGCGAGTCACAGAGCAATGACACTCTGAGAATTTGAGTGTGATGGAAACAACACTGGCCCAGGAGTCAGAAGACCCCCGTTTCGGGGCCAGATCTACATCAGGGGGGCCGTGGGGGCAAATCAACAAACGTCTCTGGTCCACAATTTCTGCATGTTTAAATGAAGGCCGGTGGTTTCCCACTGCCTAAGGCTCAGAAGGCCACTGGGCCGCGGTGAGAGGCAGAGCTGCAAGCCCCTCCCCCGCCCCAGGCTGCAAAAGAACGCTGGACACCGCGGTGCGCACCCTCCAGGGCCTCTCCAGCTCTGTGCCACCGCAGAAGGGAAACACCCACACAGGGCTACTCCATTCGTGCTCGGGAAAGACAAAAGGAAACCTCGAACAACTGGTGATCGCTTGGTGGGAACGGTCCCCCTTTCTTTGGGCATGTCACTCCACCAGGCTTCTACCATGGTAACGAGTGACGACACCCACCTCACCCCATCATAAGTGCTTAATCAATACGTGTTAAATAAATGAAATACAAAACAGGAAGATTATTGAACTTAATTTTAATTTTACATTTGCAAGACAATTCTTTAGCTCTTTAGACAATTTTCTGTGTGCCTTGAAGATCCCTCTTCCAAATAAGTTCTGTTCTGTGATAGAAGGTTAACACTAGCCGGAAAGGGGGGTCATATTATTTTTGGTTTTTTACTTATTTATGTTGAAACTTTTATTAAAGCACATTGTGAACATTTTTCCAATCATCCCAGCATCTCAAGGATTAGAAAATGAAAGAAAGGTCAGCAAAGCAGAATGAGAGCCATAATGCTGTAATTGTTCTGAATTCAAAATGCTGGAAGAGGAATATTTCCACATCCTCATCTTTAGAAGCACTGAGAACACTGTCGCACATTGTGAGCCAGCTTTAACTATCGGGTTGCCACACAACCAATTTAGAAAGCATTCAGTGTATAACTTTAAAGCTTTAGGCACGAAATTTCCACATCCCAAATAATTGATACCACCCACACTGTTGGGCATTCGATGCTGTAGGTCAGTTGCCGAGAATCTTTGCATTTCATGAAGCAGCTCGGCTGCCTCTGTTTCCCTGGTGAGTTTGGGAACAAGCATGGGGCTCTGGGCCACTTCCCAGGCCAGCCAGAACACAGACAGAATGACCCATTTCCCATTTCCAGACCTTACTTATAGGCACATTTGTTCACAACACAAGCACACCCAAGGTCTAGACACAGCGACGCACCAAATGGGGCCACGCCCAGCAGCTCCAGGAAGGCAGCCAAAGTCAGAGTTCACCCTGGTCGTGATTTGTCAGATCTCTTTAAAGCACACTCTGATAGCACATGGTTTCTCTCTCCTCTTGCCAAACCGTGAGTGGGAGGGTGAGAGTGAGAGGTGAGGACCGAGGGGAGAAGGTGTACATAAAAGTCAAGGGGTCGGGTGCTCATTTGCTTTGTCTGCTACAGCGTGTCCCAATCTGCATTTAGTATTTGTGTCCCATGGTCCATCATTCTTTCATTCCGTACGTCAGCCAGTTGGGCGGTCAGGAAGTTAGCGATGGCACAACATTTGCTGAACTCCTGGCTAGCGCCAAGCATTGTGCTAAGGTTGCGAAATGAATAGATATTGTTTCTGCCTCAAGGAACTTATTGTCTAACGCAAGAGAAAGACAAATAAATCACAACAACATAAAAAAATGCTGCCACCCAAGTACAAACAGTATACTCTGGGAGCAAGAGGAAGATGCAATGCATTTGCTATGCGGTTTGACATTTTATGTTAATAATGTTTGTATTTAAAAATTATTCTTCCATTAAATTGTGATTTTTAAGAGAACTATTTTTAAAAATGATGACCATGTATTGTGGGATTCCTAACATATGTAAAACTGAAATATATGAAAACAATAGTACAAAAGAAGGGGTGGAGAAAATGAAAGTACACAGTTACAGTTGTTAAGGTTCTTACACTACCTAGGTGAAGAGAGTCCTGTTGTTTGAAGGTGGAGTGTGAGGAGTTCAAAATGCCCTAGAGCATGATCATAAGAAACAATAGAGCAACCACTAAATAGCAAAACAAAGAAGTAAAACCAACAAGCCAATTGTGGAGCTAAAATGGAATACTAACGACTACTCAATTTAAATTTTATGTTATGTATATTTTACCATAATAAAAAAATACTCCATACTCAATTGCTCAAAATAAGGGCGGAAAAAAGGAAAAAGGAACAAATGATTGGACAAATGAAACAAAATTGCCAGATGGTAGATCTAAATCCAGCCATACCCCAAATTATCCCAAATATAAATGGGCTAAGCTCTCCAATTAGAAGGCAACTATTGTCAGACTGGACAAGAAAGCAAGACCCAAAGTTATGCTGCCTACGAGAAATCTACCTTAAATGCATATAATGACACAACTAGATGAAAGGTAAAAGAATCGGAAAAGAAATACCGTGCATATAGTAGGCATGAAATCAGCTGGAGTAGCTATATTAACATCAGGCAAAGTAGACTTCAGAACAAGGAATATTACCAGGGATGGAGAGGAACATTTCCGAATCATAAAGGAAGAAATTTATCATGAGGACATACAATCCTAAATGTGTATGTGCCTAATTATAGAGCTTCAAAATACGTAAAGGAAAAGCTGACAGATCTAAAAAGAGAAATAGACCAATTAACAATTAGAGATGACAATTGAAATGTTTCTTTCTCAGTAATGGATAGAACAAGTAGACAGAAAATTAGTAAGAATATATCCCTTACTCAGGAACAAAGTATCAACCATTATCAACCAACTTGCCTAATTTACATTATAGACACCCCACCCAACTACTGCCAAATGCACATTCTTTTCAAGTACACGTGGAACGTTCACCAAGATATCCTGGGCCAAAACACAAATCATAATCAGTGTAGTTTAAGTTATTTAATGTCTGTTCTTTGACCATAATACAATTAAACTAGATATCAATAGCAGAAAGATATATAAAAAATCTTCTAAATATTTAGAAATCAAATAACATACTTTGAAATAACCTATAGGGCAAAGAACAAATTACAAAAGACATTATAAAATATTTTGAACTGAATGAAAATGAAATCACAGCATACCAAAATTTATGGGATGCAGCTAAAGTCACTCTTAAAGGGAAATTTATGGCTATAAATGCTTATGTAAGAAAAGAATAAAGGCCTCAAATCAATGATCTAAGTTTTCAACTCAAAATACTGGAAAGAGAAAAGCAAATTAAACGCAAATTGAGAGGCAAGAAAGGGGCCAGACGTGGTGGTTTACATCTGTAATTCTAGCATTTTCAGAGGCAGAGGCGGGAAGATGGCTTGAGGTCAGGAGTTCAAGACCAACATGAGCAAGAGCAAGACCCTACCAAAAAAAAAAAAAAAAAAAACCAGAATAGAAAAATTAGCTGGGCATGGTGGCATATGCCTATAGTCCCAGCTGCTACTTGGGAGGCTGAGGCAGGAGGATCCCTTGAGCCCAGGAGTTGAAGATTACTGTGAGCTATGATGACACCACTGCACACTACCCCAGGGTGAGAGAGTGAGACTCTGTCTGAAAAAATAAAGAAAGAAAATAAGGAAGAAAATAATAAAAATAAAGATAGAAATCAATGAAAGACAGAAAAAGAATAGAAAAATCAATGAAAACAAAACCAAGTTCTTTGATGAGATCAATAATACAATTAATAAATCTCTAACCAGAAAAATCAGAAATTTTTAAGAGGAGAAAAGACATAAATCACTAATATCAAGAATTATATGAGGATGGTTTTATATTTGGATTTTCTGTTCTGCTCCACTGGTCTATGTCCCTGCACTTGTGCCAACACCAAGCGGTTTTAAGAACCACAGCCTTGTAGTATAGTTTGAAGTCTGGCAAATTAATACCTCCCATTTTATTTTTATTGCTTAAAATTGCTTTTGCTATACGGGGTCTTCTCTGATTCCATACAAAGTATATAATTATTTTTTCTATATCTGTGAAAAATGATGTTGGTAATTTAATAGGGATTGCATTGAATCTGTAGATCACTTTGGGTAGTATAGACATTTTAACAATGTTGATTCTTCCGATCCACGAGCATGGTATGGTTTTCCACCTATTTACATGCTCTGCAATTTCCTTCCTCAGTGTTTCATAGTTCTCCCTATAGAGGTCCTTTACCTCTTTAGTTAAATATATTCCTAGGTATTTTATTTTCTTTGTTGCTATTTTGAAGGGTACTGAGTCCTTAATTTGGTTCTCCGATTGACTGTTATTGGCATATATGAATCCAAATATAAAACCATCCTCATATAGCCATCTAATCTTTGACAAAGCAGACAAAAACATATTCTGGGGACAAGAATCCTTACTCAATAAATGGTGCTGGGAAAATTGGATAGCTACATGTAGAAGACTGAAACAGGACCCACAGCTTTCACCTCTCACAAAAATCAAATCACGGTGGATAACAGACTTAAACCTTAGGTGTGAAACGATTAGAATTCTAGAAGAAAATGTAGGAAAGACTCTTACAGACATTGGCCTAGGCAAAGAATTTATGAAGAAGCCCCCTAAGGCAATCACAGCAACAACAAAAATAAATGAATGGGACCTGATTAAATTAAAAAGCTTCTGCACAGCCAAAGAAACAGTCACGAGAATAAACAGACAACCTACAGAATGGGAAAAAATTTTCACATACCACACATCAGATAAAGGACTGATAACAAGAATCTATTTAGAACTCAGGAAAATCAGCAAGAAAAAATCAAACAACCCTATCAAAAAGTGGGCAAACAACATGAATAGAAATTTTTCAAAAGAAGATATAAGAATGGCTAACAAACATATGAAAAAATGCTCAACATCCCTAATCCTCAGGGAAATGCAAATCAAAACCACAATGAGATATCACTTAACTCCAGTGAGAATGGCCTTTATCAAAAAGTCCCAAAACAACAAATGTTGGCATGGATGCGGAGAGATAGGAACACTCATACACTGCTGGTGGGACTGCAAACTAGTGCAACCCCTGTGGAAAGCAATATGGAGCTACCTTAAACAGATTCAAGTAGACCTACCATTCGATCCAGCAATCCCATTATTGGGCATCTACCCAAAGGAACAAAAGTCATTCTGTGACAAAGACACCTGTACCCGAATGTTTATAGCAGCACAATTCACAATTGCAAAGATGTGGAAACAACCCAAATGCCCATCAATTCATGAATGGATTAGTAAATTGTGGTATATGTATACCATGGAGTATTACTCAGCTATAAGAAATAACGGTGATATGGCATCTCTTTGGTTCTCCTGGAGAGAGTTGGAACCCATTCTATTAAGTGAAGTATCCCAAGAATGGAAAAACAAGCACCACATGTACTCACCAACAAATTGGTTTCCCTGATCATCACCTAAATGCACATTTGGGAATGACACCAATTGGGTATCAGACTGAGGTAGGGGGTGGGGGGAAGGGGATAAGTGTATACCTACATGATGAGTGCAATGCGCACTGTCTGGGGACTGGACACGCCTGGAGCTCTGACTCTGGGGGATGGGCAGTACATGAGCAATATATATAACCAGAACTTTTGTACCCCCATAATAACCTGAAATAAAAAAAAAGAATTATAAAGAAGATGTCACTATAGATACTACAAACTTTAAAAGAATAATACAAGAATTATGAACTTTATGCCAATAAATTTGATAAGTTATTTGAAAAAAATTTCTTAAAAAACACAAATTACCATAGCTCACTCAAGAAAAAAAAAACTGAATATTCCTATATCTATTTTAAAAATTAAATTTGTGGTTAAAAACTTTCCTCAAAAAAACTCTAGTCCCAGATGGCTTCATTGGTGAATTCTACTAAACATTTTAGGAAGAAATAATAGCAATTCTGCAAACCTATTCCAAAAAATTCTAGCATTCTTTTTTTATAGAAATCGATAAGCTGATTCTAAAATTTAGTATGGAAATGCAAACGACCCAGAATAGCCAAAAAAATTTTTGAAAATGGAAAAAATGAGAGGACTTACACTACTTAACTTTAAGACTTATTATAAGGCTACATAAATCAAGACATTGTATTAAAGTATGGATGTAAATACAGATAAAAAGATTCGTGGAACAGAATGGAGAGTCCAGAAATATACCTTCACATATATGGTCAATTAAATTTTGACAAAGATGCCAAGAAAATTCAATGGGGAAGGGATAGTCTTTCCAACAAACGGTACTAGAATACAGGGGTTCCGTATGGGAAAAAGGAAATGAACATTAAATCTTAGCTCACATCATATTCATTGAGCTGTACTCTTACAATGGCTGTATTGTTGGCTATGTAATTACACCTCAATAAAGTTTAATTTTATTAAAGAGCTATTTATTTTTAACAAATTACACCAATTATCCACTGTGCTAAATTTTTAGTCTCATAGTATTCACTTGTGGGCAAACACACACATGTGGACACACAAACCTACACCTGGCAGAAATCCAGCTACTTCTTTACTTCACAAAGGAAGATACACGATGTCCAAAAAGCATGTGAAAGGGTCCCCAACAGAGAAGAACACAATGCCATCATTGCAAGAAACCAGCCACAGTCAGTCAACACGCAAATGATGATGTCCCAGTACGGCTTTACTCACGGACGTTGGCATTTGAATTTCCTGTGATTTTCACATGTCGCAAAATATTTTTCTTTTGATTGTTTTTCAACCATTTAAAAACATAAAAAGCATTCTTCGCTTGCAGACCACACAAAATCGGGCAGTAGGCGAGACACAGCCCACAGGCCATAGTTTGCTGACCCCTGACATGGGGCTTGGGTATGTGGGTGTTCATTGTACAATTCGTTCAACTTTTCCGGGTATTTAAAATGTTTTCATAGTAAAATATTGGGGAAAATACATCAAGAAATTAAAATACACCACAATAGCTATTCTCTTAAAAGTCTCGTATTAGCACCATGATCCTGTGTGTATCTCCTATCATTTTTACCCTGCACATGTTGAAACACTTATTTGGACCATGAACATTCATAGTGGGACGTATTTTTTGTGGATTACATTCTTTATTATTCTAAAGAATCCTTCTTGGTCTTGCTAGTGCTCTGCTATCCGAACTCAGCCTGCCTGGCGGGGACAGAGGAGGCCAGCCTTCTTCCTGCCTGGGGCTGCCCACACTTTCGCCCACCCTCGTATTGATATTCCTCAAACTGTCTCGGTCACAGAGACTTAGCAGTGTCTCCTGGACAGGCACAGGACTGAGGTTTTAGCCGTTCAGGTCGTCTGATTTACGTTAAATGGCCTGACCTGTGTTTGATCTTGGCTCTCGTGCTTGCGTACGCTATGCTTTCTCTTTTTATAATAAAAAGATAAACATCATTCTGAAGGCTCCTAGTAGTATGTTTGCTGGATAATTCCTCATTCAGCCCCATGTCCTCCATGTCTCAGAACCAAAACAGGCTTGGGGACACACCCTCTGCCTGTATGTGGATCTCATGTCCCCTGTTACGCACAAGAGCTCTCCCTTAGCGATGCGATCGTTCGTGGCCTTTTCTGAAACCTGCAGCCGCGGGACCCTTTCCCTTTCCTTCCTACAACCCGATCAGTGAGCTCTGCTTTGATGTCTCTCCCACCGCGCTCACGGCGGCGTGAGGTCGCAGGTGTAGCCTGATCTGAGTAGAGATAGAGTTTATATTTCTGTTCTTTTCCCTTTTGTTGCTTGTGGGTCTTTCGAGACAAGGCTGACTTTAAACCACTGTTTCTAAACCAGAGGTCTTGCAGAGCATGTTAAATCAGCTCTAATCATCATTTATACTTTTCCTGCATTTTTTTCCTACTTAAGAAGAAACACAGATGTTTTCCTCATTCAAAGACAGGCCAAAACCATTCTTTGATATTGCCGCTAGAGTTATTAAAACAAGATAGCCCATAGGTTAAACATGACAAGGTTGGTGATCCAACATTCTATAATGAACACAACATGAGTAAATGTAATTTCTCAGCACCAGTAAGTAAAATGGTCACCATAGTCTCCAGGTTAAGAGTTACATAAAATAAACCATCTTGGCTTAAGTAGCTTCTTGCAGGGAAATTTCCAGCTAATAAGTGAGTCAGTTTCATGATAGCAAGATGCAAACTTAAAGTTAAATGTACTTTCAAAACTAAAAGTAGATTTAACTCTAAGTAGATTCCCCAGGTTGCCAAAGTTCTTTGTTCTCTGCAACGATCTGCACGTGTTTTCAGCTCTCTGCTTATCTGGACGTCAGCTATGCCCACACCAGGAGCATTCCCAAAAGGGCTCGTCCGCCACCTGTGTACCTGACCTTCTCATCTGACTGCTGCTGCAACCTCTGGGCTCTGGTTCCAGCTACAATTTTACCCAACACTGACCAAGGTCTGGGGGTCAAACTGGTCTGTTTCCTTCCCCTTCCTCTGGTCACAGCTGCCTGACTTGGGAAGGCTGCCCTTGAACCCTGTGCCGGCCTAGGGGATGTCAGTCAAGGAGCTCTGCCCCCTGGCCAGGGGCAGGGCCTGGACACAGCCCGGCCAATGGGGCTCTCTGGCCTGGACCCCCCGCTCCCCACCAGGGTGAAGTCAGGATGGGGGTGCTGCTGTCAAACCAACTCCTCCAGGGGCAGCGACCTGCAGAGACCCACCCCCTGGATCCCTGGGGCCTCCTGGAACTGCCCTTTCCAGACTTGGATTTTCAGCCAAGGCCTGAGTTCCCTCATGTCCTGTCCCCTGTGTCACAGTCTGACCCGTATGCTGTTGCTTGAGACCAACGACCCCTGGCTGGCTCAGCGGCTCACTCACCTGCTTGCCCTTGAACGCAGAGGCCCGCACTGGGGGCTGGGTCAGGATTAAGGATTCTCCAGGTGCTCCGCAGGTTTTCCCATTAGGTCAAAGATGGCTTAGAAGTCAAGGACAGGCGGGTGGGAGGCTCGGCCGGGCGGGAGAAGGCTGGGAGGGCCCCAGTGCCAGCAACACGAAGCGCAAAGGACTGGCGCCCTGCAAGGTGCCCCCTCTGAAGAAATGGGCGGAGGAAATACAGGTCTCTGTGTCAGTTCTTATAGCTACGAGTGAATCTACAATTGTCTCGAAATAGAAGTTGTTCGGGGCAGAAGTCAAGGGGCTCCCAGTCCTTCACGGCACGCACCGCCGGGCCCCTCCCTGCACCGAGGACAGCCACCTGGCGCAGGTCTGTACTGGCTCCCACGCGCCTCCCATTGCCAGCCTGTTCCCTCCCTCAGCGCTGCCTCTCCCTCCGAGGTGGCAGTGCCCTCTGCTGACTGCGACCCCACTCCCCACGCAAATCCCCAGACCCGCACTCCTCATCCTGCCCGGCCTGCACACCACTCACCTGCTCACCTGCTAACGCAAACCTTCCAGGGGCCAGGAGCATTCTCAGGGTTCTCTCCTCTCGCTGCCCAGTTCCCTGACGGGCGATGGCTCTGAGCCTCACCCCCACCCACCCCTGCCCTGACAGCTCCAGCGCAGCCTGTGGCTGCCTGTCCTCCGCTCGCTGACAGCTGGCCGCCTTCCACCCAATTCGAATCCTGCAGCCACTGGAGAGCAGCGTGCTGGGGCTGGGCCAGCTGCTCCGGGCCTCACAAGGACAGGCCCGTCCCTCTTCACCTCTCCCCTGTCTGCCCTCAGGCCAGTGAGGTTTCCTGGAGAACATTCAGTGGCCAGAACTAACCAAATTCCCAGCTCTGAGAGTCATTTAACAGGCAGGGACAGGAGGCGCCCCCCACAGCCACCAGGGCTCCAGGGGAGAGAGCAGGGAGACAGAGGGTGTCACAGGAGCAGGGCAGGGGAGGAACTTGCAGGTGGCACCATTCAGATCATGGTGTGAAGTGTTTTGTGGTGGTCTCATGGCCTGGATCCAAGGGCTGTGCTGGCACTGACAGAGCCAGGTGTGCAGACTCAGTCTCCTATCTGTAAAATGGGCGTAGTCCTGAGCGTGCTCACACGGGCTGGTATGTAAGGAAAGGGCTGACCCAGAGCCTGGCTTTGGAAGTTGCCAGCCAGCGCTGCCATCATCACAATGACCTGACTTGGCACCTCTGGGACCCCGTCTGGTCTCTCATCCACCGCCCCCCCCCCCCATGGGGAGCTGCACCGACAGCACGGAGTGAGCGAGGCCTGCGCTGCCTCCTGCCGGCGCGGCAGAGCCCCGGCTGGGGTGGGAAAAGGCAGCCGCACCGGCTTCCATGCCCGGCCTGACTGCCCAGGTCCCCCAGGGGACTGTCTCCCAGTTAACTGCCTCACCTGTTTGTCCTCTGAGCACACCTGGCAGCAGGATCTCAGCTCCCAGGACCACCTTGGGGAGAACAGGGAGAGCGCCAATCTGCCCTCTCTAAACCTGGGCCCGGGTTCCCCGTGGATCTGCAGAAAGAAACTCCTTTGTTAGGGTGCCAGGCGACACAGGGGTGAGCCGGGTGTTCCGACGCCGCCCACCCACGCACCCAGGAGTCCTGTGTGCCAGGACTGCTCTCCTCAGAACCTCATGCCCTTCTCTTCCCTCCTCTGTTCCCTCGGTGTCCTGGGAGAGACCCGAAGGCTTTACCCAGGCAAGAACAATTTCAGCTCCTCACGTGAATGTTGATTAAGTGCCTACTATGTAGGGACTGAGCTAGATTCCGGGGCACGAAGGGAGAGATGTAGTCTTGCCAATGAGGCAGACACAGCCCAGCGGTAAAGACAGAGAAGTAAGGATGGTTCCCGTGGGGTGCGATGGGGAAATGCCCGGGGCCACGAGAACACAGGAGGTCACTGCCCCAACGCAGAGTCGAGGCCAGCCTCGTGGGGAAGACGGCTCCCGGGCCTGAGCAACAGGCAGGATCAGCCAGGCAACAGGTGGGGAGGATGGGATGGGCTCTTTCCCTGCCAGCTGTGCTCACAGGACAAACAGGTGAAGCAATTAATTGGGAGACAGCCCCCTGGGGGGACCCCGGGCACCCAGACCAGGTGTGAAAGCCTGTGCCGGCTGCCTTTTTCCACCTCAAAAGAGCGTAAGCAAGGATGATTCCGGAAAATGCAGTGTGTGCCTGTAAATGCTTAACAACAAGCTCTCTGTAAAAATGTGTGTAAACAAATGTACATCGGTGTACTCTAAATTTATTCTAAATTTCATTGATAAAAAGGAAGCATGCAATTTACGAATAATAATACAATTACAGTACTTTTTATTGTAAATTCCATATAGCTGATTGAGTCGCACAGCACGCTTTTGTTGATTTTTGCCAAGCTCTCGTATTTGTAGCCGACCTACAGTTGCAATTCAACCGTGATCTGACAACTTTCTGTACCATTCACAATGTAACGGTTACAAACACAGCACACTTTGGGGTTAATCCGCACTAACCTAGTCAAGCCCTGCTCTGCGGCGCGTGCCGACTGCCACGGTGTAGCTGATCCTGCGATGCCGATTCCAAGCCATCGAGGGGACGCAGTTGGACACAGAGCTGGGGAGAGATGCACGGTGGAAACTGTCTGGTGAGATTTCTGGGATGCGGATCTGACAGAGGTAAGTAACCGCGAGAGCACAGATCATAGTAAAGCAATTAGAAAATGATGAGCTTTGAGCATTTGTTACCTTGGCCTTAATATGTTTACTAAATGCACATTCCCATGGTTTTCAATAACAGCTGCTCTTACCAGGCACTGCGAGCTGACAGCAGCACACCCGGCTGCAGGGACCGGACCTGGGAAGCCGCCAGTCCAGGACAGGGCGAGAGCCGCGGAGAGCACAGACCTGAACGTTCCGCCCCCGGCGGGAACCCCTCCCACGTCCTAACCCTGCAGACCGCGCGTGTGTTATCCCACAGGGCAAAGCAAATAAGGCAGAAGGTGGAATAAAAATCGCTAATCCGCTGACCTTAAAATAGGAGATGATTCTAGATTCTCCTGGTGGGCCCACGGTAATCACCGGGACCCTTAAACGTGGAAGAGGAAGGCAGGAGAGAAGCTCAGACAGGAGATGGGAGAAGGACCCACCTGTCCCTGCTGCCCCTGGAGAGGGGCAGGGCCCGAGCCCAGGAGCGCGGCAGCTCCAGATCTTGCCCTGGGCCTGGGGGGACCAGCCCCACCAGCGCTGTTATCTTAGCCCAGGGAGACCTTTGTTGGACTTCAGTCTCCGGAAGTTGAGAGAATAAATTTGTGTTGCCTTAAACCACCACGTTTGTGGTCACTGGTGACAGCAGGAAACTAGGATGGGACCCTCTATATTTCCACGTCCTGTTCTGTCACCGCTGCGCCCCCAGGCTCTGTGGGGTGAGGGGGCACTGGCTGACCCTGACCCACAGTGACCTACCCCGGGGCCCTGGGCAGGCCTTAGCGTCACTAAAGGGGCATAATGACGGCAGTATTGGCCTCGTCAGATTGTGACGGTTACATAAGATTACGCACGAGCAGAGATCGGCACACGATGGGGGTCCTGTCACCGCCACGGAAGGGATGATGAGGCAGAGGTTGAGTCCTGAGTCTGTATTAAGCCAGCTTCTCTGGGAAGATGAGGTTCTCTTTTTCCAGAAACAGCAGTGCTGGAAACCGGCCTGCACCCTTGGGACAAGGACCACTGTGCATTGTTTCCCAGCAGATGCGGCTGCATAATCTGCTTAATCCCCCGGGCGCGTGGCCCAGGGCCAGCGAGGCTGAGGGTGCCTTTGTGTTTGCCTTTGTCCTTCAGTGATTTGGGAGAAAGCCATCTTCGGGCGCTATTCCCTTCAAATAGATCCACAGAGCAGCAAATGCCCGTTTTCTCGGCCACAGCTGGACCTTGGGTGTCAGGAGAGCCACATCTGGAGTTTCCAGTGGCTCCAGGAGAAGCCTCCAGGTGTCTGACCTGTGTTCTCACCTGGGGAGGGTGAGGGAGGCCGGGAAGGTAGAGCTGCTGTCAGGGCCGGAGGCAGCGTTGGGGACATGGACGAGCAGATCTCATCTTAGCAAAAGCACCTGCTGAGAGAATGAGGGAGAAAGACTAGAAACCAAGACCTCTGTGGGTCCTTCCAAGTCAAAGGGACGAGACTCGGAGCCTGAAAAACCCAGACTGGACTTGCTGCCAGGGGCCAGGCTGAGGGCAGTGGGCACCTGGGTACGCCCTGGAGTCCCGGCCCTCCTCCTCGACCTGGTCTGGCCTCTCCCCCGCCGCCCCACCCCCTGTGTAATCAGTATCAAAGCAGACCTGGCGTGGGGGCATCTGCGAGGGAGGACAAGCACTGTGACCCTGAGTGTAAGAATCTGGGGGCTGCCTCCCCCGAGCCGGCAGGTCAGGGAATGGCCTTCTTCCCCAGGGCAGGTCTGGGCCTTGGGGAGAAGAGGAAATTTTTATTCGGAGCGACCCTCTGGACAGCTCCTAAGCAGAAGTCACACACTGTGACCCACGGCCGGGCGGTGAATGCCTGTGTTGCTGGAGCATCTGAGGTTTCAGGGCAGGGTTCCAGTGTGTCTGTGGATCCCATGAACGGTGTCCGGGCACTGGAATTGCAGGGGGACCCGCAGCCTCCGTTCCTGCAGTCTTGCTGAGCACGCAGAAGCTCGCTGCAGGTGGGAGGAGACACGCCTCCTCGTTCTGCTGCCCACGGAGAAGGTGGTCACAGCGCGTCGTGAGAGTCTAATGACAGGGCAGCCAGGGGGAGAAGCCCCACGTTGCCTCAACACGCTCCAGCTGCCTGGGGGTGTCTCCAGAGAGCAAGTGCAGGGCTGGAAGGCTCTCAGGTCTGAATTCAACAGGGACGTTCTGGCTGAGAGGGGGCCCGCTAGCAGGGTTGGGCCAGGTGCCCATGACACACCCGCCCCTGCCCGCTGACACTCGAGGGGCTGCCCTGCAGGAGTGCCTGAGCCCCGGGCCTCGCTCCCCCTGAGGCCCTGCTGCTCCTTGGCAGTGACCCCAGTTCTGGCCTCTCGCCTCTCTCCTCCCCACTCTGCAAGTTCTTGGGGGGAGGGGCTGCACAACCCAGAACGTCTGTCTTTGTTCTGGGTGCAGTAGGTGCTCGATAAATATTACTTCCCCCAGCAGCCCTGTGGTTCACCCCGCAACACCCTACAGGGGCAGCTGGTGGGGAACAGGCCGCTGCACCTGCCACCTCCGATTCCTGCCCCCACAGCTCCCACCATCCACACCCTCCTTAGTCCCCCGCAGCGATGCGGATCCCTCTCGGATTCTGAAATCTGCAGAGAAGATTCCAGTCTTGCTTGGGGAACTGCGGGGAGAGCTGCCTGCCTTATAACTCCCCCCAGACACTTGTAAGAAACGTGGATAAACCAACAACAGATGAATGGACAGAGAAAATGCGGTGTACATACACCGTGGAATACTGTTCCTAAAAAAGAATGAAATCCGTCATTTGCGGCCACATAGACAGACGTAGAGGACGTTACGTTCTGTGAAATAAACCCGGAAAAGAAAGTTAAACACAGCATGTTCTCACTTAACTTGTGGAAGCTAAAAAATGCTAATCTCATAGAAGTAAAAAGTGGAACAGAGGACAACTAGAGGCAGGGAAGGGTGGGAAGGGAGGGGCTGGGAGAGATTTGCTAAAGGATCCGAATCACAGCCAGGCTGCGGGAGTACGTCCCAGCGTCCTGTACCTCTGTGGGAGGACGGCAGCCAACAATGTATCACGGAGTCTCAAAGAGCAAGAAGGAGGATATTGAATGTTGCCAACATCAGAAATGATAAATGTTCAAGATGATGGGTATGCTGATCTGATGCATTGTATATACTGAAGCCTCACTATGTACCTCATAAATATGTATATAATAGTATAATAATATAATTATCATTGTACATAATAATGTGATATAAATATAATAATTACATTGTGATAATCATATAATTATTATTAATATGTGGCAATTAAAAATTCGAATTAAAAAGCGGTGGCTCCCTCCAGTTTACTGAATGGGAAACACTGCGTGTGGGGCCCGGAATCTGCGTGACAAACACCCAGAGGCTGCAGTCCTTGTGAAAGCTTGGGAAGACCCTTCTCGTTCAAGTATGTGATGTGGCCCAGAGGCCTGCTAAGAGTGTCCCTGTGTCATCACGCATAGTAATCATCCTTACTCCACAGGCGGGTGAGTGGGGGGGGGGCCAAGCCCAGCGTGTCCTGCACCGTCCCACCCCCCGCAGAGCCAGGACAGGACCCTCCCGCTGCCACCTGCCTCCAGCGAGCCCAGGCTCCCTGTGCCGCTGCGCTGAGGCTGAGCTTATGGTCTCCGTGGTGACCGTGACAACGGGAGGGGGCCCCGGTGCCCTGGGCCTTCTCCCAGGTTGCTTCCCCTGGGCCTCCCTCGGGCCCAGCCGCGTCCCCAGCCCTGACGACCACCGAGGGTCTCCAGTCACAAAGGCTGGGCAGCCTCTCGGCACCCAGCCTCTTGCCTCTGCCTCCATCTGGTCGCTGGGGCCTTGAACTTTCTGGACTCTGTTTGATGAGGATTGCAAACCGCAGGAAGGGAGCCAGGAGAGCTTGCTGCTTGGCTTTTCTGAGAATTCTGAAATCATTTCCACAAAGCATTTCTTCACATGCTACCAGCCACCCCTCCAGCTAAGACCCTGAGACTGTGTGACCATGCAGATCCTGCCCGAGCCCTTGGGCCAGCCGCTGGCTGTGCCCTGCTGGGAGGCTTGGGCTGGCTGGTCACCTGCCTGGCAGGAAGCCCCCTTCCCCGTCTCCTCTGTGGAGTGCCCCCCTGGTTCCCAGCCCCAGGTGCTTAATGCACCCCAGCCAGCTCCTGTGGCAGGTGTCAGCCTTGAACAGTGAGATGCAGAAAGCGGGACCGAGTGCAGAGCGTGTGCAGGTGCAGAGCGCGAGGACAGCCACCCAGAGGCACCGACTCCGCAGGGCGGCGCTCAGCGTTCCGAAGTGCAGAAGCGAAGGCTGTGCTTGCGCGGGCAGAGACAGAGAACCTCAGCAGGTTACAGATTCTCCGCAGGAGACCAGCACGCACCTCGCAGGGGTTTGATGGGCTGCAGGTCGCGGCATCCCAGGAAGATCACTCTGTGACTCAGCGAGGAGGGGCAGGGATCGGAGGCTCTGACCTCCGTCGGCATTTGGCCTTAAATCTTGACAGGAAAAAGGCCGAGCTGCAGCGCGTGCCTGCGACCCCGGTGCACGGCCGCCTTCCTCTCAAGGCTCAGAATAACGTGAAGTCCCAACAGCTTTAAGTTGGAATTCTCCCAAGTTTGAATTATTTAATTTCACACAGGGCTGAGAAGGTTCAAAACTCAACATCTGCATCTTCACGGAGGCAGGGCGTCCCCACCCCATCACTCCGGGCTATTCCATCACCCCGCCCTTGCCCGCACTCACAACGTGGGGCGCGTCCGTCAGCTTCTGCTGGCGGCTGTGCACGCGGCTCCCGAACTCACGGATGCTCGGCAGCCACAATTCGGGGTAATTTCTCTCTGAAAATGCTGTGTGCTGCTCATGTTTTCTGTCACCTCTAGTTCCTTCGGGTCTTGTTGCTGTTCTCTCTCTCTCTCTCTCTCTCTCCCATCACAAAATCCACAGAGCAAAGACTGAAGTTAGCTAGAGAATTTTGCAACATTTGGGATTTTCAGCACCAGCTCTACGAAACAGAACCCAGATAGATCATTGGTCCAGGCCTGGAAGGAAGGCCTGGCTGTGTCACACCCAGGACTCCTGCCCTGGGACCCCGATAGTTACAGTCCTGCGCAGGGCGTGGGACACAGCCCGGGGAGACCCGCTGGGCGCCATGGTCGTTGTTGGAGCTTCAAGGTTAGGAAATGAGGGCAGACACCCTGGAGGAGCCCAGGGACGCTGGCTGCCGGAGGCCGAGAAGGTTTCAACCTGATCCATTCCGCCTTTAATCAAACCCCGGCTTCCACCTGAGGTCATTTCTGCCCGCCACTGGAAGACTCAAGTCGCCATGGTTACCAACACGTTTATTTTTGCTGGGCTAATGGTGATTTCTGCTACAGAACAATATTTATAAACACCTTCAGAGATGTGTAAAATCTATGAAGATTTTTGGCAAAGCCAAAAATGACAAGGGACGTCTTCCCCAGCGGCGCACTCCTGCCATCGCCTCGAGCAGGCACACACAGCTGAGGCCAAGGAACTCTGCACCAAGGCCTCTGGCCCCGAGCCCAGCCCTGCCTGGGGTCTGGGGTGGGCTGAGTCTCCTGCCTGCGAAGAAGCCAGGGCTGGAGGCCGCAGGGCCTGGCTCCCTGGCGCGGGGCCTGTCTTTGCTAGACTGCAGCACCTGGGGGCTGCTCCACGGCCGGGCACTGCAGACGCTGCTCCCTTCCTGCCGCACCACACGGCCTCTGTGCAGTGAGGGGTTAACTCAGCGGGGTTGGGGGATTCAAACTGGCACATTCCAAAGGAGGGGCTCTGGCTGGGTCCTGGGGATGACCTCTAAGCCCTTGGGATGTCTGGCCGGACAAGGGCATCCTTGTACACCTGGAGCCTGGGGCCCTGCCTGACCGTGTCCCCGACAATGGGATTTACGGTGAGGGCCTGGGGCTCCTGTGTCAGTGTGGCCTCGGGGGACAGGAGGCTAAGAAGCCAAGGACAGTCACATGGATGCTCCCCTCCTACGGGGCTGACCCCAGAAAGAACCCTGGACACGAGGGCTGGGTGGGCTTCCTGGTGGCAGTGCTCGGACAGTGCTGTCACCAGTGCTCCTGAGGGAGTCACGCGCTGTCTGGAGACTCCCCTGGGAGGGGCTGGAAGCCCGCACCTGCTCTCTCCTGCGCCCCACCTGTGCGTGGTCTTCATGTGCTGGTTTTATCCTGCATCCTTGTGCTATAATAAACCGTGACCTCTGGCTCTGTGAGTCTTTCCAGAGAGTCGTTGCTCTAAACGTGGTCCCAGGGACCCTGGCACAACCTTCTCCCCCGACAAACTGCCCCGGCCTGCACTGGAACAGGGTTAAGATGACTCCTGTCCCTTGGTGAGCAAGAGGGATTCACGGTCTGATGCGTGTCACGTTGTCTCATTGCAGAGCAGTGGGTGGGGGGCCGTGGGGGGGGGTGAGGAAGAGTACAGGCTGGGCACGGCCTCCGTGGCCTTCCTCCCCTTCCCTGAGACTCCAGGGCCCAGCACAAGCAGCCCCGCTCCCGTCCCGGGGACTGGTCCCCAGAGGAGAGGGCATTGGCCCTCGTGTTCTGCGGCTCAGTCCTGAACAGCCCGTGCCTGGTCCTGGTCACAGGCCGGGTCATGCTCCCCAGCCGGCTTCTGCACTGAAGCTCCCTCGGCCGCCTGCCCTGCAGGGTGGCAGGTGGGGTCAGAGCCCGCCCAGCACCGCTAGCTGGTGACCTCGGGCAGGTGCCTCCTCTCTGTGCTCAGTCCCTCTGGCTGCAGAACAAGGAGGATAAAGGTTCTGCCTCGAAGGGCAGATTGAGGGGCAGGCTCTACATGAAGCACGTGTTACACTGCCCGGCACATAAAACTCGATACACATCAGCATTAGAGATCTTGCCTCCTCCCGTGTCAGGCGCTAAAGTCTGACTCCTGTGTCCCAACCAGCCAGCCTGGCACCTGACAAGTGCTGCCCTGGACAGGTGTCCCCAGCTGCCCTCTTGCCCAGTGAGCTCTGCTGCCAGCTTTCCACCAGCTGGGGTGGCCTGGGTGCTGCGTGTGGGACACCCCCTCTGTGGCAGGGCCACCCTGCGCCCTCTGACTAGGGTGGCCTTCTGTGCAGTGGCCACTCCTGCTGTGGACTTGTCCTGCCTGCAGCTGGGACCAGCCCCAGTGTCCACTGTGATATGGGCTGGTCCGTTCTGCCACCTCCAGCTACAGTTAAGCAGGGCACCTGTGACTGTGTCTGAAGCCACCACAGGCAGGGCTGCCCGGGCTGATGTCAGGGGAGGGGGCCTGGCCTGGGGTCCTAACCTCGCTGAGTTGCTCAACCTCTGCGGGCTTGCGAGTGCCCATCTGTGGGATGGGGACAGTAGCAGCTCCCAAACCACACTGCTGTTGGGGCATGGCCAAAGTGTCAACCCCTTAGCACAGGGTCCGGCACTAAGAGAGTCACCGGGAAACATCAGCCCCTCCTGTCCAGGTTCTACGGGCACCAGTTATGCAGCCTGGATCAGGCCCCTTGGCATGTCCTGGCACCAGTTTCCTCCTCTGTGAGACTGTGGGAATGCCCACTAGCTGTGTAGTCTCTGTGAGGACTGACGAGAACACGTGTGTGAAGGTCTCAAAAGCCCACAGTCCTGTACGGCCAAATCACTGCACTGTGATCTATAAACCCACGTGGGCTGCCCAGGAGGCCACGTTTCGGTTTAGACTGGGCCACATGCTCTTTCCAGAAGCACAGGGAGGCCCAGGTGGGGGAGCTGGAGACAGGGGATAAGGCAGGGGCAGCTCAGTGGACACACCAAAGGGACAGGCGGTGTCATAACCTGACGTCCACACAGGAGCCACAGAGCCGGGCAGAGCACAAAGCCCACAGGGACTCTGCCTGTAAGAGTCATGGCCCCTCCAGATGGGAAGAGCTTGAAAAGAAACGAGAACGGAATCAGAAAAGAAGTCGAGAATTTGGATCTAACCAGTGGTGAAGCCGCCGGGCGCTGGGCCTGGTCTAACCAGACGGAAGGATCGGGGGACGACCTGCGTGAACCAGGCGCATGCCTGGAGAGCAGCCCCTCTGGACGAGGCAGAGTCCCGTGTCGGAGTGAATCACAAGGTCCCACCGGTGCCATAACAGAATCATCTGGAAGGTCTGCCATCCCAGCTCTCAAATCCAGACTAAAACCTCTCATGCTTTGAGAGAGAAACCCTGTTTGTGTGTCTGTAGTGGAGAAGGTCCTTAGCAGCAGGAAGGTTTACCATCGTGGTAGAGAATGAAGTAAACCAAACCCATCCTATTAATACTTTGCTGCCAGGTTCAGGAACAGTCTGTGCATGTGTTTTGCAGTGTTTGCAACATTCAAGAAAATGAGGCATCATTGAGGCTCCCACAGCTCAGATATTTCTAGCTTACTCCCACGGAATGGCTCACTCTAGTTTAAAATGCGCCGTTCTTTACCAACTAAGTTGAAAGGTGTGAAGGAAACAAAGTAGACATGTGAACGGAGTCGGGATGTCTGCCGGACACGGCGGCCGCGGCGCTCACCAAGGCATCCTTGGCTCTGCCAGAGGCCTCAGCGCGTCAAACACTCGGGGCAGGCAGCTGAGGTGTCTTAAAAAGAAACTCAAATACATTAAATTTGTAAATTCAGTTTGAAACGTCTGAGGGAATTTAACAGGATTAATTGTTTACTAAGAGGGTTTTTATCACTCGAGTTGGTCAAACGTTAATCAAAGTTCCCATCGAAGGCGATTGCCAAAAGTTCCCAGATGAATATAAAACAAACACACAAGACTCACGAGTTGAATTTACTTAAGGAAAACTAGCTTTTCTAAATTGGCCTCAATGAATTGTATATTACATTTTCCAGCCGCCATGAAGGTGTTTGCCGTGTGCTGTGGTCTCCTGGGACGGCAAAGCCTGGCCAGGGCACCGCTCAGCGCCAGGCAGGTGCCAGGGCCGAGAGCTCACGGAACCAAAGGCTGAGGAGACAGAAGCCCAGGAGTCTGCGGACGGTGGCGGCCTGGGTGGCAACCGTGCCCCTGGGGCTCCGCTGGCCCCAGTGTCCATCTCCTGCCCGGCTGCAGGTGAGACACCTGGCAGAGAGGACGCAGCAGGCTCAGAGGGTGTCGCTATCAGTCCCATGCCCTGTCAACTGCCCGGCACCGGATGACAGTCAGGGGATGTCACTGAGAGCTTTGTGACCCACAAAGCCAGCCATCGGGCGGGCACCTGGGGCTGCCCAGAGGATGAACCAGAAGAATCGGCTCAGCCGCCAGCAGCTCCTGCAGGGCACAAGGGCTCTCGAGGGCGCTCGGGGTCCTGCCTGCCCGCACGGAGCACGTGGCAGCCGCTGTGAAACCAGGGAGGCGAATGTGCTGGAGAGAGGACGGCCCAGAGGCTGCGGTGTGTCTCGGCGTGGGGGTGGGGAGGATGGAGGCAGGAAGTCAGATCACAGTGACCCCAACAAAGTGAACGGGGAGAAGCAGCAGGAGAGAGGCCTGCCCTGGGGACAGCTGACCACAAGCATAGAGCTCGCATGGGCCAGGGGAGCCATGGGGGCCGATGCCTCCCAAGGCAGCTCCAGGGCACAGCGTGGGGACATCAGTAGCCAGAGACCACGACAGCCACTGCAGTGACGCTGGCTTCCAAGAGGGTGTGAGCAGACACTGTCGCCTCCATCCTCTGCCAAGGCTCCAGCCTCTGCCCCGGGCTGCCCACCTCCCTGCCTGGGGCTCCCTCTGCAGCCAGAGGACCTCCCTCCATCAGACCCTCCCTCCATCAGACCCTGCCCCGTCAGACCCTCCCTCCATCAGACCCTCCCCCATCAGACCCTCCCTCCATCAGACTCTCCCTCCATCAGACCCTCCTCCCTCAGACTCTCCTCGGTCAGACCCTCCCCCATCAGACCCTCCCCCACCAGACCCTCCCTCCATCAGATCCTCCCTCCATCGGACCCTCCCCCATAAGACCCTCCCTCCATCAGACCCTCCCTCCATCAGACCCTCCCCCATCAGACCCTCCCTCCATCAGACCCTGCCCTGTCAGACTCTCCCTCCATCAGACCCTCCCTCCATCAGACCCTCCCCATCAGACCCTCCCTCCATCAGACCCTCCCCCATCAGACCCTCCCTCCATCAGACCCTCCCCGGTCAGACCCTCCCTCCATCGGATCCTCCCTCCATCGGACCCTCCCCCATAAGACCCTCCCTCCATCAGACCCTCCCCCATCAGACCCTCCCTCCATCAGACCCTCCCCCGTCAGACCCTCCTCCCTCAGACTCTCCCCCGTCAGACCCTTCCCCATCAGACCCTGCCCCGTCAGACCCTCCCTCCATCAGACCCTCCCCCATCAGACCCTCCCCCATCAGACCCTCCCTCCATCAGACCCTCCTCCATCAGACCCTCCCCCATCAGACCCTCCTCCCTCAGACCCTCCCCCATTAGACCCTCCCCCATTAGACCCTCCCCCATCAGACCCCCTCCATCAGACCCTCCCCCATCAGACCCTCCCCCATCAGACCCTCCCCATCAGACCCCCTCCATCAGACCCTCCCCCATCAGACCCTCCCCCATTAGACCCTCCCCCATCAGACCCTCCCCCATCAGACCCTCCCTCCATCAGACCCTCCTCCCTCAGACCCTCCCCCAACAGACCCTCCCCAATCAGACCTCCCCAGTCAAACCCTCCTCCATGAGACCCTGCACTGCAGAGCAAGTCACAAGGATCCTGAGCGAGGAAGACGGGGGTCCCAAGTGGTGCCTGAATGTGAGAGCCCCAGGGACAGAGGACCCCAGCAGCCCCAAAGTCTCATCAGGGTTAGGTGCTGGTGGCCACTCGAGTGAGGCCCCGGGATTGTTGCTGGGTGGCTTCATCCCTCTGCCCAGCCCCTGGGAGTCCCGCTGGGCAGTGGCCCCCCACCCCACACTGGCTCCACCCTGGGGAGGAGGGTCCCACACCAAGGGACAGCACGGAGCCGACTTCACCAAGACCACAGGGCAGGGTGGGGGCACCGTGTGCTCCACATTGTGTCACTGATACGCAGCCCCTGACCTGAGCACGCCAAGCTTCTCCCTGAGGCCATGGAGAGTGAGGTCAAGTGCAGTGTGGCTGGGCCTAGGACAGGGGCCTGTCTGTCACAGAGCACAAGGGCGGAAATCCCGCCATCAAAACAGCGTGGCCTGTCCCCACGGCGCCACTGCTCCCTCGACTGCTTCGGCAGCGTTTGCGTGTCATCACCTGAGAAGCCCGCGTGCTGGGCCAGCACCGTCCTGGTTCCTCACACGGGCCTGCGACTGGGCCCCGCCCCCGCACGCAGAGCCCGCCAGGCCGGAGCACCGGGCAGGAGGGCCCATTCCCGCAAGCGACAGGGACGTGCCGTGGGACGGGCCCGGGAGTCAACAGCAGAAGCTGAATGTTCCCTCTCAGGGACAGCACAGGGGCTCAGACCACAGAGGGAGGGCAACCGCCCGCTCTCGGCTGGAGACCAGAGTAGGAAGCTCTGTCCTGGCCGTCACCTTTGACAACTCACAGCACTCGTGACCTTCCCGAATGCTCACTGCTGGTTTTGTCGTTTATTTGGCTACTCTGTCACCCTCCAAGTAGACAGAGGTGGCGCCGGCATTGGGAGGTCCCTCCCACACGCCCCGTCTCCTGAGCTGCCAGCATCTCTCCTGCGCGGCCCCAGCACCGGCTCCCAGAGCCGCCAAGTCCCCACCGTCTTTCTGAGTCACCTTCGCTGTCTGCCCTTGTTCTCCCAAAAACGGGAAGGTGGGAGAAAGAAGGTGTGTCCCTCTCTGGGGGGATCCACGTGGGAGAGCAGACGCACACTGCGCGGCCCACACAGACGCCTTCGTCCCCCACGCTGCTAAATGACTCGGCCTGGTCCCACCCTGGAAGAACAGCGTCACCCTCTGAGCTGTTTACAGGGCCTCAAGGGCACCACGGGGCACATATCCGCCTCGGCCCCTGCAGCCTGCGGAACAATTTCAGATACGCATTTACACGCAGTCAAGAGGCTCAAATCCAGCGGAAGAGCAAACAGAAGCCTGGGCTGCGGCTGTCACAGCACCAAAGGGACCACGCAGCTCCCAGCGCGACTCTGGCTTATGCCGCCATCCAGTGGCCAATGTGGAGAGCTGCAACCTGGGCCACAGGCCGTGGGAAAGCCCTGGTGATTCTCCCGCTCCATCAGACTCACCTCTGTCAGACTCCCTCCATCAGACCCTCCTCCATGAGACCCCCCCATCAGACCCTCCTCCATCAAACCCTCCTCCATCAGACCCCCTCCATCAGACCCCCTCCTACAGACCCTCCTCCATCAAACCCTCCTCCATGAGACTCCCTCCATCAGACTCCCCTCCATCAGACCCTCCTCCATCAGACCCCCTCCATCAGACCCTCCCCATCAGACCCTCCCCATCAGACCCCCTCCATGAGACCCCCTCCATCAGACCCTCCTCCATAAGACCCTCCCCATCAGACCCTCCTCCATCAGACCCCCTCCATCAGATCCCCTCCATCAGACCCTCCTCCATCAGACCTCCTCCATCAGACCCTCCTCCATCAGACCCCCTCCATCAGACCCTCCTCCATCAGACCCCCTCCATCAGACCCTCCTCCATCAGACCCCCTCCATCAGACCCCCTCCATCAGACCCTCCTCCATCAGACCCCCTCCATCAGACCTCCTCCATCAGACCCTCCTCCATCAGACCCCCTCCATCAGACCCTCCTCCATCAGACCCCCTCCATCAGACCCTCCTCCATCAGACCCCCTCCATCAGACCCTCCCCATCAGACCCCCTCCATCAGACCCCCTCCATCAGACCCTCCTCCATCAGACCCCCTCCATCAGACCCCCTCCATCAGACCCTCCTCCATCAGACCCTCCCCATCAGACCCCCTCCATCAGACCCTCCTCCATCAGACCCTCCTCCATCAGACCCCCTCCATCAGACCCTCCTCCATCAGACCCTCCTCCATCAGACCCCCTCCATCAGACCCGCCTCCATCAGACCCCCTCCATCAGACCCTCCTCCATCAGACCCCCTCCATCAGACCCTCCTCCATCAGACCCTCCTCCATCAGACCCCCTCCATCAGACTTTCCCCCATCAGCCCCCCTCCGTCAGCCCCACTCCATGAGACCCTGCACTGCAGAGCAAGTCACAGGGATTCTGGGCCAGGAAGATCAGGGTCCCAAGTGGTTTCTGAACGTGAGAGCCCCAGAGACACAGGACCCCAGCAGCCTGAGGCCCAGCAGCCTTGGGGAGCCCCTGAGCCACCTCTCCACACCTCAGAGCTACTCTGAGTTCTCAGAGCTGCACGACCTCCTTCCCATTCCCCACAGCGAGCAGAGGGTGGCACGGACTCTACAGCCAGATGGGCTTGGTTTAACTTCCAGCTCCTCCGCTGACCAGCCGTTTGACTTTAGAAAAGCTGCACACTGTCCCCGTTTCCTCGACTGTGAAGTGAGAACCACCATGTGTGAAAGGCTTATAATTAGGATTGTACAGGAAATGTCTACAAAGTACACGCACAGCTCTCACACAATCTGCCCCCTCCACAGCCAGGACCCACGTTACCCACTTAGTCTGTGGAGGGATCTTCTGGGGAGTCTTCAAGGCCCTACAGCCTGGCCTCACCGATTGTGCACTGCACAACCCTGGGGGTGATATCTGCATTGCAGAGGAACTACAAAATGTCCAAGGGCCACCTGGGTCCCTCCCTTCTTCCTTCTATTTCAATATACTTGATTTCATGCCTTAAGCCATGCCAGCAGAAAGAGTCTAGGATTGGAGGATTTAAACTACAAGCAATATGCAGACTGAGAATATTCCTACACAGCAGCTGTGACACAGAGGCATCCCAAAGCCCTACCATTGAAGTTATGTGAACACACACACACACACACACACACACACATGCACACATGTGCATTTTTCTGTTTCTTTCTCTCCCTCCCTCCTGAGACCTTCCTGGCTTTACTGATCCACAGGAGTTTTTCTTCAGATAGATTGTGAATACTTAAGGACAAGGACTCTACCTCATT
Organism: Eulemur rufifrons; assembly: GCF_041146395.1. Lineage (NCBI taxonomy): Eukaryota > Metazoa > Chordata > Mammalia > Primates > Lemuridae > Eulemur > Eulemur rufifrons. The sequence goes on from NC_090989.1 coordinate 3,820,873, forward strand.
CTTCTGGTCTTCCTAATGTCAGCATATGAACTGGGACTCAATAGACAGTCCTTGGATGGATGGATGGATAGATGGATAGATGGATGGATGGATGGATAGATGGTTGAGTGGATGGCTGAGTGGGTGGTTGGATGGATGGATGGATGGGTGTGGGAGTGGATGGGTGTGGGAGTGGATGGGTGAAGGGATCAATGGATGGATGGATGGTTGAGTGGGTGGGTGGAGGGAGGAAGGGAGGGATGGATGGATGGATGAATGGATGAATGGATGTATAATTGAGTTGGTGGGTGAATGGATGGATGAGTGGGAGTGTGGGTGAATGGGTGAATGGATGGATGGTTGAGTGGATGATTGAGTAGATGGTTGGATAGATGGATGGATGGTTAGATGGGTAGATGGAGGGACCAGGTCAGGGGCACCTCACAGCACACATGCACTCATCGCTCTCAGCACTTACCGTGGTTTCATTGTCTATCAATCTGGGTATCCCCTTCCCCCACAAGACCACGTGCTCTGTGAGGGCAAGCCTTGGTCCCTCTCTCTCACCACTTGGTCCATAGCACCAAGCTCTGGGCCTGGTGCACTGTGAGTGCTTAATAAGTATTTGTGGAAGAAGAGACTGGGGTGGGAGAGGTCAGAGGAGGGGAGACCACCTTTCTTTATTACAGAAAACACAAGTGAATGGACATGGCATGTTTATTAATATTACATGATAACTGTAGATGAACTCTGAAATATGGGGCTTTAAAATATACATCAACTACTTTATCTGAAACCCAAGAAGCCACACAGTCATGGGGTGTAACACCAGGATTGAATATTTCACTTTTTCAAGAAAGGCAAAGGTAAGGTCCTCAGCTGATATCGGAGCAGCTGGACATGACTCAGGAAGAACCAGAGACACATTCCTGGTCTTCCCGAACGCCCAGCACGGCACCAGCTTTGGAGCGGTGATGGGAACCAAGCCAAACGGAGCATCCAACGCAGCCAGCCGCGTTTCAGATCACGTGCAATTTATTCCACTTGATTAGAATTTGTTATCTCCACATACACACATTGCAATTCTTCGCTGACTCTGAGAATATCTAGTAAATCAAAACACTCCTTCCCCTAAATGTTCTGTGTTGATGACAGTTAATTACAGTCAATGAAATTAATATCCTGAATTAAAAGCTAAGACTATGTTATAATTCTAAGTGCATTGAGGAAAAACGCTATACTTTCAGGTGTGGCTAATATAATTCTAATCTATTTCAAAGAAAGCAAAAAGCATCACTTCTCAGCATAGCATAATGGAGAAAATCCTAGACTAAAATACATAGATTTAGACCCATTTTCCCATTAATTCATTTTGTGACCCTAAGTACGTACATAACTCTCCCACTCCTCTGGTTTCATTGTGTAATGGGAGAACTACCTCCCCCGTGGTAAGACCATATGAACAAATGCATGAAAATGCTTGGAAAAACGTAAAAGAGTGATATGTATATATAGTATGTTATTTCTACTGATTTAAAGGATTCCCATGTTAATAGAGTGACTTTTTAGTCACTGTTGTGTAAATAGAAACAATATCTTGAGATGCAGGAGAAAAGTTAAGGAGCATATAAGTACCTACTGAAGATACCATTAGCAACATATTTATAAGACTGACCTAGTTTTAAAAGAGCTTCAAGCGCACTGTCCCGTGTCTCTGAACACGTGAAACGTGGTGTTTGCCAGCGGGATACCCGTGGATCCCTTACAGCCGTGGGTGCACCGGGTGACGGAAGCCAATAGAGCGGAAGCCTGGGGGTGGGGTCGCATGGCAGGTTTGGGAGGTCTGGGTAGGGGCGGCTCGGGTGGCGGCAGAACCACACATGTGCCAGGTCTGAGGGTCCGTGTCCGGAGCCTGGGCACCCCACACCTCCAATGGCCCCCTCATCCACCTGGCCGGACCTCCAGGACGGCGGTCCCCGGGGAAAGGTGAGGCTGTCATCGCCCTCCCCAGGGCTCACGCAAGCACGGGCACAGCTGCAGATGGAGCAGACTCCTGTCACCGCTTGCTGGATTAAGAACTGAGCTTGACTCACGGCGACCTGCACAGGGAGGGAGGTCACTGGGTCAGCCTGCGGGAAAGGCGAAGTTCACAGAGGAGCCCCAAGAGCACGGCTAGCGGAGGGAACCGCCCACCAAAGCACTGACATCTGCACTGACTGGACAGGGACAGATCACGCCCGAAATAAAAGGACAGCAACTCCCGGAAGGCGCAGAGGAAGGGGCTGTGCCTGGTCTCGGCGAGCGCAGCTCCGGCACGACAGCCTCGGTTGCTGCAGATGCCTGAGCCCACGAGCACACCTGGGCCCTCGCACCTGTCTGGAGAGAGCCCACCTGGGGCTGCTGCAGGTGCCAACCTATCAAGGCGGGGGTGGGGCAGGCTGGCGGCTGATGTTCCTCGAAGAGCAGATTTTTGCAGGAACTTCAGAACTGGTTATAGACAGTTTTCACTTTGGGAGACAGAAGCCCAGGAGAATGAACAAAGACAAAAGGCAGTTTTCCCTCGGATGCTTTAATTTCAAGGAGAGGCGCTGCCCAGCCTGACCTGGCCCCGACCCACCTGATTTCCTTAGAAATTTAGCGGGACAAGGGTTGGCCTTGTTCTTGGGGTTCATATGTTAAATACTAAGTGAAATTCACTGACATTCCCTTTAACGCTACCCCGGGAGACGACTGGCGCCAGCGCTGGCCCTGTCTGTGCGGGGGGGGGGGGGGGGGGGGGCGGGGGAGGGGGTTGTGGGGCCGGGAATGACGTGCACGTTAGTTAACGGGGGTCCTCGGAGGGGACGGTGCTGAGATGAAGCTGATGCAAGCGTCCCTCTCATTTCCGCAGAATCGGGCCCGCGGGCAGGTGGCACTTGCTCTGCTGAAGTCGCCCAGCAAGGGCAGCGTGGAGGGCGCCTTTCAGAGCAGGGTGCTGCAGCTGGGGTGTTTATGGATGGGGCCGGCGTCCACCACGCTTGCCTGAGGTTCGAAGATCTGATAGCTCAAGAGCCCACAGAGCTGAGCACAGGGAGGGTGGCCTTGGCCGGGGCGGCCCCTTGCCCCCCTCGCCCGGCGAGGAGGAAGGGTGCATTGCAAGTCACTGCAGGGGCGGACTGGTATTGACAGCGTCTCCTGACGGGGCTGGGACGGAGCGGGGCCGGTGAGGGGAAGGGTCTTCATGACCCAAACCCACCGGCCCCAGCCCAGAGGCTAAACAGTACCAAAGCGAGGAGGCTTATTTATTTTTCATTATTAGAGCGCACGGCTGAACTGAACTCTACCGCTGCCCCCGCACTCCGTGTGGGACCCTCAGAGGGGGCCGAGGAGCCAGACCAGGACGGAGCAGTACCTGCCTCCCTGGGACACTTCAGGTGACCTGGAAAGGCTCTGTCCTGACCACAGCAGCCGCACCCTGCACTGCGAGACTTGTGGGTCCCTTACAGCAGCGGTCCCAACCCTTTTGGCACCAGGGACCCATTTCATAGAAGACAATTTTTCCACAGATGGGGCAGTTCAGGATGATTCAAGTGCATCACATTTACTGTGCAGTCAGACCTCTCTGCTAGTGACAATCTGTATCTGCAGCCGCTCCCCAGCACTAGTGTCACCGCCTCAGCTCCCCCTCAGACCATCAGGCATTAGGTTCTCGTACGAAGTGCACAACCTAGATCCCTCTTGCATGCACAGTTTACAGCAGGGTTCGTGTTCCTATGAGAATCTGATGCCACCGCTGATCTGACAGGAGGCGGAGCTCAGGCGGTGATGCGAGCGCTGGGGAGGGGCCGTAAGTACAGGTGAAGCTTCGCTCACTTGCCCGCCGCTCACCTCCTGCTGTGGGGCCCCGTTCCTAACAGGCCACGGACGGGTATCAGTCTGAGGCCCGGGGGTTGGGGACTGGAGCCTTACAGAACTGTTAAAATACAAACTGCCCAGGTCTCTGCTAAGCAGGAAAGCCCAGAGGTATTGTTCTAAATGCCTATCAGTCAAGTGCACACTAGTATAAAAAGGCACTGAGCGCAGTGGCTAAGAGCGCTTACCCTAGAGCCAGATTCTTCAGATTCAGTCCCAGCTCTGCCACTTCCAGGTTACCTGTCCCAGGACACCCACCCCCGCTGATCCCAACTGTCACATGGAGATGATAACAACAAGGCAACCTTAAGGTGGGAAAGTTAAATGCATTGAGGCAGGTATGGTGCTAAAAGCAGTGCCCAACGTGCACCGCACAGTCAGCACTCTTGGGGCGCTTGCCGTTATCAGTAGAAACACAGTTCCCTTCCCTAGAGCCTGTTTTGAGGGGAGAGGGAGAAACCTCAATGCAGCAACGGGGGTGCCGGGGAGGAAGCGGCTCGGGGGTGGCAGGTGCAGGGAGGAAGCCCAGCAGGAGCACACCCGGCCTCCCCGCGGCTTGGTGGCTCCTCTTGGATGCACCACCCCTTCCCTGACCCACCCTCCCACCATTTGAAGGCATCTAGAACATTCCTCTTTTGAGACCTTGGCGGGGAGGGCGCTTCCTGGGGTGGGATAGAGAGAGGCCGGGAGAGACCCTCACACAATGAAGTTAGTCGAGTCCAGCAGAATTTGGGGGGAAAGCCATTGGCTTCCACAGGGAGCAGGGTTCCCAGCGCTAAAGGAAAAATCTCTCCCACAGTCCGCAACTTCCCAGCTAACAGGGGCTTGAAGAGATGACACTGCTATGCCGACACTGGGGAGGGGGCTGGGAAGCTGCTCCGTGGCCGTGGCAGAGGCAGGCCAGCGTGGCGGACCCAGGGCTGGGGGACGAGCCCCTGCGCTGTCCTCGGTGTGGCTGGGGAAGCCAGGCCTGAGGAGGAACGGGCCGCTTTCCCCACCTGAAGTTCCTGTGAAGCAGGCTCCTCGCACAGTAAGGCTTTTGCAAGAGAAGTGGGGAGCGAACACTAGGAAAACGAACCTGTGTCATCTGCAAAGAAATACTGGCTGAGGACGCTGCCAGCACTGTTCCCTGCCGCCTCCCACCAGGTGAGACGTGCACAGGTGAGGGGCTGGTACCTGACATCTTGGGCCAGCCCCAGCGCCCAGAGCCCACAGGCACCGTCACCTCCCCAGCCACCCCGCACCTCTGAGCGCGCCGGGAGGAAGCGCACAACACTGCCCCGCGCGGCTCACCGTCTTCCCTCTCCTTGTCTCTAAACCTCAAAATCTTTACCGAAATAACAGTTTTGGTGCTTCCCACTGGAGGTCTGTACTAGCAATGCTGTGCCCCGGACTGCACGTCACTCTCTCCCGGCGAACTATGTAGGCCCAGAAACTGAACAGCCTACGGGGCACCTGGAAAAGCATCCTCATCCTCAGAGTTCTGAAACCTCGGCCCATGGCTGCTGGCCAGGGCAGCGTGCGGGTGGGGCGCCCCTGCGGCATCCACAGCAGGCGCGATGCTCCCCGTGAGCACAAGCTTTCGGGGACACAGGACCGAGGACAACCACAGGATTGCCAGTGTTCGCGGCATGCCAGCCATCATGGAATGGCCTTTTGTACATCTCCTCATCTATATGGTGAGGACTTTCGTCACACATTTTCTTTTACAAGTGAGGAAACCAAGGCAGTGAGAGGCTTAGCACCCCAGGCTGCCTAGCAAGTGGGTGTCAGAGCTGGGATCTGAGGCAGGGCCACAGTCCTGCTCTCACCCCTGTGGCACTGCCCCTGGCTCCATGGGGCCAGCGGTTGCGTAAACAGGTAAAACCCATTTCCGATTGGCCACCTTCATTCTCCCTCCTTCACTGCTCCTGCCGCTTTCTCAGGAGGGAGGACACGCCTCCAGCAAGGGCCACAGGACGTGGACACACACAAATCTACCCTTTGCCAAAACCCGCTCTGCCATCACCAGGGTGGCCGAGGCAGGGCTCGTACCAGACACTCTCCCCCGAACCCACCTCCGAGTCAGCCGGGACCCTCATTCGGAGAACACTCGCTAGCTGAAGTTGTCGGACTGGATTTTGAAGTTGTATTTTCCATTCATTCTTCGGTAGCGCACGATCAGAAGGGCAGCTGCCCCTGCCACCAGGACGAGGACGGCCACCGCAATGAGGATGACGTAGCCGGCACCCAGGCCTGGCTCTGCACCCGGAGACTCACCTGCAGGGTGGAAGAGGCACAAGGTGAGAGTCTGCCCAGACCAGGGGGAACGGGAACAGAGCAAGCTCTCCATACGCTATCCAGATTTGACTGGCCCGAAGTACCAGGAAGTGAGGCCCACGTGTGTGCCCGTGTACCTGTGGGTTACCAAAGGTGACGAGGCAGGCGCATGCCCGTGTACCTGTGGGTTACCTAAGGTGACGAGGCAGGCGTGTGCCCGTGTACCTGTGGGTTATCGAAGGTGACGAGGCAGGCGTGTGCCCGCGTACCTGTGGGTTACCAAAGGTGACGAGGCAGGCGTGTGCCCGTGTACCTGTAGGTTATCAAAGGTGACGAGGCAGGCGTGTGCCCGCGTACCTGTGGATTACCAAAGGTGACGAGGCAGGTGTGTGCCCTTGTACCTGTGGGTTACCAAAGGTGACGAGGCAGGTGTCCAAAGCCCAGGAGAGCACAGCAGTGAAGACAGCTCAGACTGCCCAGCGTCCCGGGACAAGCCTTGGCCAGGAGGGCGGGGCCGTGTGGGAGCAACAGGTTCTCCTGGGAGGAGGGGGACAGCCTGGCCAGATCCCATGTGGGGACACATGGGCTGGGCCTGCACACGGTCCCCAGACCCAGAGGAGCAGCAGAAACACAGGAGAGGGAGGACCCAAAAGAGTTGAGAACAGACACTCAGATAGCTGCCTGTAGCCCCGTGTCCGTGGTAATCACCCACTTAGCCAAAAGGGGGAAACAGGCCAAATGCCCGTCAACAGATGAACGAACAAAACCAAGCCAGGTGGAAACACTAATGCTTCAGGAACAGAAAAGGTTAAAATCCTGAACACGGAGAAAAGATGAACTGGCTCTTGGGTACAAAAATAATTAGGCTTCAGTGTAGATTTCTAGCTGCTTCTGAGTCTCCTGGGAGGAGTGTTTTTTAGCTGATTTTGGCTGTGCATGGTGAGATCAGAGCAGCCCTCCTGCTGTTGGGACTGGACAAGCCCGTCCTGCAGAGAGAGGGACGCAGCGGGGCCCTGGTCGGCTTCCCCAGACACCTCTTGCTTGGCCGGCCCCTAGATCCAGCCTCCAGGGATGTGACAATGGCCCTCCCTACTGCTTCCAAGGAGGGGCCGTCCTGCCAGCACAGGGGGGCTGTCCACACTGCGCATGCGGAAGCAGAAAGACAGAAGGAGACCGGCCCCCACTGAGCCCCAGCCAGCCCCAGGCTGCAGCCTGGGAAGGACAGAGCCCTGTTTGGTGGCCGCCTCCCCAGACGGGTTTCCATCACGCACAGCTCCTCACTGACGCATGAACCGCGTGTGGGTGTGCACAGTGGGGCCACGTTGCTGCTGACACCACAGAGTGGTCCAGCCTAGGTCCAGTTCCTCACTGCACAAAGAGCCAATTATTGGGACCAGGACGACTGCCATGGAGGAAAGGGATTTCAGTGCGAGTGATGTCTACCAGGAGAAAGAGTCTCCAGTCCCCGTCACTGACAGCCTGAGCGCAAGGGCTTTACAGCGGGCGGGGCACGCAGGTCGGGCTTTACAGCGGGCGGGGCACGCACGGCGTTGGAGGCAGAGGGCCTGCAGCTGGTCTGATTCCAGAACCAGCCATTGGCGATCGGTGGTGAGTCCAGAGGGGACTAGTTAAGTCCAGTCGTTGGACTTGATGGGTAAAGTAGAGGGAACAAAAATTAACTTGGGAGGGGGTTCACTTTGCAAGGCCGATTACTGTCTCCCCTTCTATTTGCTCATTCCGCGGATCTGGGGGAATCGGCATCGTTCTACCTGGCTGCGTCCTGCTGACATGGGACACAACTGGGGTATGAGCAAGAGCGAAAGTGTCGGGCCTGTGACCTCAAGTGCTCATGGGCCACACACCTTATTCCCTTGTTAGGAGGCTTAGTTCAAGGTAACTGAAGATCACTTATGGCTCACAGGACCAGGCTGGCATGGGTCTCTGTTCCGGTTCAGAGGGGCAAATCTCACCCACTTGCTCTACTGACGAGTGGGTGGTCAGGAGCACCCCAAAGGGACCAGCCCACTGTGGCTTCAGCTGACCTTCAGGTGTTGGTGAGTTTTAAGCAGTGCTCAATGTCCTGGCTGGAGCTGCGGGTTAGCATGTCGCCTGGCTGTGCTACATCTGAATGAGCCGCCCTTGCCGGGGCGGACATTTCTCAGGCTGCACCTGAGGAGAGGCCCCAGGGGTGGTTTCCCACACAGGATTTCAGAGGGGCTGAGAGCCACCTTGCTCCTGGGGCCCACCCTGACTTCTCAACAGCACAAGGGATAGTACTTTGTCCTAGCTTACATTGGTTTCTTGGTACACACGCATGCCATGAATCAAAAATCTAGTCACATTTTATGAAAATCTGGGGCACCTGAGCCGGCGCCCCGGGAGCTGAACGGGGCCGGCAGCAGGAGCAGCTGCTCTGACCACACCGTCTGCAGCCACAGCCAGCCGGAAAGCACCAGCCTGGCAGACTCGGGAGCAGCCAGAAATCTACACTGAAACCGCATTATTTTTATACCCAAGAGCCAGTTCTCTGTTTCTCCATGTTCAGCATTTGGCCTTTTCTGTTCCTGCCGCAGTAGTGTTCCCGCCCTGCCCGGTGTGGTTCCTTCCTGTCGTATGTCTTGTAGGACTCTCTCTTTCTCAACTTCACTGCCCACATCCCACGACATTATCTTCCCACCGTCCCCTGCAGTGAGCAGCAGGTGGGACTCTGGCAGGGAGCAGACCTGGGACACCCCTAAAGGGTGGCCTTAGGTCCTGACCAAACCAGTTTTCCTGGGTTCCAGAGTTTTGAACAGGCAGAATGGAGGTGTTGTAAGGACACAAGTCAGAAGCCGTCATATCCCAAAACGGCTGAAACTAGGGTGGAAGACCCTCCTTAGCTGGAAGTTCTAAGGGGCACTGCCTGGGTGGGGGGGTACAAATTCCCAGTTTTAACGGGGTCCACCTGTGCCCTTGTAGGGCATCCAGTAGCCCAGGCCTCAGGGCTGACATGGTTGAGAGAAAAGGCCAGGAGAGCCAAGCTGCCTGCCAGGTGCAGGCATGTTCTGGAGGCTGGAAGTTCACTTGAGCCTGCAACCTGGAAGCTCTCGACCCGGCAGTGGGAGAGCGCACTCCGGAAAGAATTTCTGATCACCAATATCACAAAATCCCAGCCTGTCTCTCGTCTTAACTGTTACCCTGGGCTCCCGGTGGGAGATGTTGATTACTGGTTGTAGTTCCAGGAGGTTTGGGGCAGCCCTGGCGTCCTACCAGTCTCTGTCTTCTGCATGTAGCCAGGACAATCGCAGGGCAGCCTCCCCACTCCCCGCTCCAGCTTGGGCCTTTCCTCCAGCGACCTTCCTCTTCCAGGGCTGTTGCCCAAAACTTAGCCTGCTGTTTCATTCCATGCATTTTTTCCTTTTGTTGTTCTTTAGTCTGAAAAACCCCATAGGCCACTTCAGCCAGGTGAGATATTGGCAAGGTTGGGCCACTTTCCAATTTTTGTAACTTTTTCTGGGTACCAAGTGCTTTGACCTATAAGGGTTGTGTTAATCGGTCTTGAGTTTTCAGGGTTCTCCAGCTCTACATCTGTGTGCTTCTAAAATTCTTTCTAGAGTCGGATGCATTGTCATCTGCCTCCTATCTTATTTCTATAAATCCACATTAGTCTAGAAGTTTGTCTGTTCTCGTTTGATTCCCCTGTGGGGACCTGCCTTAAAGGAAGTTGCCCTGCTGGGAACAGAGGAGGACCCCTGCCAGACCGGGCACCCTGGCTGGTACCGGAGGGAGAGGTCATGTCCTCAGGTGCCCTCACAGAAGGAGGGAAGTAAGTCAGAGACTTAATTTAGGCAAAGATGTTAAGAAGATTTGCTATTCTGAATAATGTAACATCTTTTCTAAGTTCTATAACTATAATACAAGTTTTAGAACATATCTGCTTAAAGATTTTAATTAATTAAATCTCTCTAAAACACCAATATCCCAAAGCAAAATTTGTTGACATGACATCACCTATCATTAGGGAATACTGAATAAACCTTCAACATCAATCCTTAGTCCTTCAAATAATGATCAAGATCAGGCTATTTTAAAAACCATCTAAATGGTCTCAAAACATTTGATCAAAACAGAATCACAGGTCATTTTAAAATAATAGCAATTCATTTAACCAACAGTGATGATCAAAAGATTTTAAAGGCAACACAGAAAGTTAGATGCAGGTAAAAACCTTAACTTTTTAAAGCTCAGTTTTCCCAAGTAATCAAAAACCTAATAAGAACATAGGAATTATCTTGCTAAAACATAAAATCTTCGTTTCTTAGGCCAGTTACTGAAAGGTAAGGAAAAACGTTCTTCACTTGAATTAATCAGACATCAGAACAGTGTGTCCGGGATCAAGAGTGGACATTATAAAAGGAACAAGAAACTAGAAGACTATAGCTTGAACATGGGAATACATAACTCCAAGCCATCTTATAATTTTTAGGAAAATTTTACTCATAATCATTTATCTCATTTGCATTTACCAGTTTAGATTACTCATGAAAACTCAAATGTCAGACAAATCAAGTTATTTTCCTGTTAAGCATTTTTGTAGCTTTGATGCAACTGATGTGATTAATTGTACTTTAACAAAATCATTCAATGCCTAAACAAATTCAATATCTAAACAGTTTCATAAATAAAATTGGGGAAAAGATTTCAAAACACAGACCAAGAAACAATCACAAAATGCAGGTTTAATTACTACTTTTAAACTTAAAACCTACCAAGAAAACAAACATGAGTATTCAAGTAAGCTCAAAACATTTTCCAACTTATGTGTAGCAAGACCAAAGGGGCAACTGAAGCCTCCAATTTGATTTAAGCTCTTGTGATTGCAGCTCCTAAGGCAGCTTTAAATCCCTAACAGTACTGTTAATATCAGATGGTAGAAAGCTTATCTACCAAAGATTACTAAATTCATGTGAACTGAAAAAGCATCTGGGCTTATTTACTTAATTTATGAGTGCTCCTTCATAAGTCAAGTTGGTACCATGTAGACATAATGTAACAATACATATACATACACATGCACACAAAGTTTCAATAGCTTCTATCTCAGAACACCAGGCATGGGATCCTCTGAAGTTCCACATAAATCCACTTGCATTATGTTTCCATCCCTCTCTTCCCCTTTCCAACCATGGGCATCTCTGCATCTCAACCAGGTTGCCTCCATGGATGAGATGTCTTTCAATCTCCTAGACCTTAGGACAGAGATGTCTTCTAATCTTCCAGACCTTAAGACAGAGGGTTGTTTAACCTCTCAGACCTTAGAACCTGCCACAAGAGGAACTACCATCGACGGCATCTCTCAACCTCCTAGACCTTGGGCTGTGAACTTAGCAACAGCAAATTCGGAGTAAGCAGGAAAGAAAATAGGGACAGAGAACTTAACAGACTCTACATTGACATATCACACACCAATACAGATAAACACTCAACGTAAACAGAGGCTTCAAACAAACTGCATTCCCACCTAACAAGAGCCGGAGTGCCAAATCAAGACACTTTCCACTCTCACAAACAGGAGTTCCCCTCGGAATTCCCTGATGTGAGAGGGCCATCTCTGCCTGCGTGGCACCTTCAAATGGCACTCTCCCATCCAGACACAAAGCCGAAGTTCAGAGATCCATTCTTCCCAGGCAGGCAGGGATGCATCTGAAGCTGGTGATGCCGAGCTGGTGGGAGAAACCAAGACCAACCTCCAGCACAAACACAGCCGGGCAGCAGCGGGAGGCTTTAGGAATTCTCCCCACTGTGCCGTCACCAAGCCACGAGCAGCACAATTCCGGATGAGCCCCCCAAATTGTTACCAAACCCCCAAAAGGGTCCAGCCTTGGTCCCTTCACTCTCCACACAAAGAGCCAATCATTGAAACAATGAGTATTGCCAAGGAAGAGAGGAAATTTAATGCAAAAGACGTCTGTCGGGAGAACTGGAGACGCAGTCTCAAACCGTCCCGCTGAGCGGCTGAGGGCAAGCTTTTACAGCGGGCTGTGGAGTGAACGGGGTTGGCGAGAACCTCAGTGGAACTTCAGGGAGTCTCGTGGCTACTGTCTGGGATAAAAGGTATCTTATTTACTGAGATAAAAGCAGGGGTTGCTGGGGCTTGGCGTCCCAGGGTCTGACTCAACAGTCAGCTGCTGGTGAGGATGGCGAGGCCCGTGGTGCGGCCAGTTAAGTCTGCTCGTTAGGCTTCACTGGTGAAGTGTGAGGGAACAAAAACTGACCTCAGTAATTGTTCTAGACCCTTCCTGTGGGCACATTTGAGCACTCCACAGACTGAGCCTCAGACCCTCTACCCTCTGATGCGGTGACATCGGGGCGTCCAGTAAAGCAGCACCCATGGCGACTTCCAGAAGCTCAGTGCGAGACTGCTGCTGCTGACGTGTTACGTGTCGGTAGCACACGCTCTGGGAGGGCGCCCAGAGGGAGTCTTCCCAAAGTGCAGCATATGCTATCCTGTGCTGAATTGCGTTTCCCCAAAAAGATGTGCTGAAGTGCTAACCCCCCGTTCTGCGGGGCGTGGCCTTATTTGGAAACAGAATTGTGTGGATGCAATTCGTTCAGCTGGGGTCAAACTGACACAGCTGGGCCCCAGCGCGGTGTGACTGGCGTCCTGTGGAGAGACGGCTGTGTGAACACAGAGACACGCAGGGAGGGGCCGCGTGAAGACGGAGGCAGAGACTGGAGTGATGTGCACCAAAGCCTCGGTGCACCAAAGACCAGCCGCAACCCGTGAGCCTGGGAGCAGGCGGGGGAGGACCCTCCCTGCAGCTTTCAGGGGACCAGGGTGCCGCCAATACCTTGATTTGGGACCTCTGGCCTCCAGCACAGTGAGAGAATAAATCTCTTGCTTTAGGCCAGCCAGGCTGTGGGCCCTTGTTACGGTAGCCCAGGACACCACACGCCTGGTGCGAGCGCTCAAAGCAAAGCCAGCCCAGCCCCTTGGGGACGGGGAGGCAAGGTTACAAGCAGGTGGCATCTGCAATCGTGGCCCCCGGTCCAGGTGCAGCTGTGTGAGTGTACACACACACACCCTAGATCTCCGAGTTGTCCTCATCTCTTCCCTAAAGTGGAAGTGACGGTGATGGCAGGGACAGAGTGTGGGCGCACGGGACGGGGCAGAGGCGAGGTCCTGAAGGAGCCCGTCTGCCAGCCTCTCCCTGCCCCTGCGGTCCCCAGCAGTGTTTCTGTTAATATGCTACAAAACGTAGCGAAGCCCCACCAGCTGGGAGGTTCCGTGTGTAAATGATCTTTCTGTGTGTTTGTGTGACGGTTACGGATAAGCAAAAGCTAGTGGCACAGTGAGAAAGAACGATGATCAAATGGATGATCACAGTCCTTGTTCTTGAGCCTGACCAGTCACACTGAGCACACTGGAGTTCCCCACCCTGGCTATGCCAGCGCAGCGCCTGCTGGTTACAAATGACAACTGACACACACCCGGTGACGTCTATGGGCCAGGCCTGTGTGAAGTGGAAATTACCATTGTCCCCATTTCACATACGAGGCAAACAGGGCACAATCACACATAGGGTGTCCAAAGTCACACAGTTATTACGAGTGTTGGCGCCAGGTTTGGCGTCCAGGGAGCCTAGGTTCAGCCCCACACATCTCAGCCTTATAGGAGTCTCATTTGCTGTGACCGCGTTGGACACTCACAACAGCACTATGCGGTAGGCAGGGCACGTTGCAAAGAAAAAGGGGAGCTCCTGACACACAGTAGGTGGAGGACCATGGCAGTGTCTGTCTGAATACCCCGAGCATGCAATTTCCCTCAAACCAGTATTTTTTTTCCCAAGCAATAGGATGGATCATATAGAAAATGAAATGTTTTCCTGGAAAATCGATTGTGAGTTTCGGAAACACATGCAATGTACCTGGCTGATAGAAGTTTTATACTGAGGCGAAACAGAAATGCCATTTTTTGGCATCTTCTGAATAAAACAGCTTTTCTATGCACTTGCACACACACACATACCCAGAACTTGACACTGCCTGGTTAGAGCTCTAGGTCCTTCCTCTTAACCACCCTCTCGATGTGTTTATGCAGTGTCAGAAAAGCTCACTGGCTTCATGTTACGCTGCTCAAAACATTGCGTTAAACTTGTGCTTGAGCTGTCAAAGCCTCAGTCTTCTCATCTGCAACATGGGATAATAACAGGTCTTCCTTCATAGTGCTGATGAGAGGGCACATCACACCCTGCACGTAAAGAACTTGGCACACCGGCATGTGGGGCTCTCAATGAGTATCAGCTACTGTCATTTCCGCTATGACAAGTCATTTAGGAAAATCTCGCGTTTCACGTTTCAAAGTATGTAGTTGATGGGCCAGTCTCGGTGGCTCACGCCTGTAATCCTAGCACTCTGGGAGGCCGAGGTGGGAGGATCACTCGAGATCAGGAGTTCGAGACCAGCCTGAGCAAGAGCGAGACCCCGTCTCTACTAAAAATAGAAAGAAATTATCTGGACAACTAAAAATATATAGAAAAAATTAGCCAGGCATGGTGGTGCATGCCTGTAGTCCCAGCTACTCAGGAGGCTGAGGCAGGAGGATTGCTTGAGCCCAGGAGTGTGAGGTTGCTGTGAACTAGGCTGACGCCATGGCACTCTAGCCAGAGCAACAGAGTGAGACTCTGTCTCAAAAAAAAAAAAAATAAAAAAAGAATTAAAATAAAAAAAATCAAAGTACGTAGTTGCCTTTTGGTTCATGTACTGGCGAAACGGAATCAGCTGCATCGTCTCTCTAGTTGTCTATACCAAGTCATCCACTCACCTTCGGACCGAAGGAGGGGTCCCCAGGATGTCTGGTGTGTAGCAGAGTTGTCACTACTCTTCAGGAGCCGAAAATCATTGCAATCCTGTTTGTTTAAAGGAAGAGAAACTTCTTATTAGTCGAACAATGTTCATGGAAGAGTAACTCACTATGGGGATGATAGTCGGAGTCATGCCCGCGTGTCCTGCTGGAGTGTGGAGTCACCGGGCGGATATGATTACACAGGCGAGTGCAGACCTGGCGGGGCCGGGCAGCGGGGGCTCTGCCCAGGTGGATGTTGTCAGTGTGACAGAAGGGAGGCCTGGGCATTGGGGGGCTGGAGGAAGTGGGGTACCCGAGAGCAGCAAGCTGGAGAAAGGCCTTTATGTCCTCAGGGGCCGTGTCGTGGTCACAGCTCTGAGTCCCTCTGCATTCTCCAGAGGCCACTGCAGCCTCGAGCTCCTCCTGATGCCTTTGCCGCACAGAAGAGGCTTCCTGGCTCAGTGACACTGTGGGATCTGCTACTGTACACCTGTGATGGGTGCAACCTGTCCTCCAAAACAATACTGAAGTCCTAACCCCCAGTGCCTGTGAGTGTGACCTTATCTAAAAACTGGGTCTTTACAGATGTCCAGCTAAGATGAGGTCATTAGGGTGGGCTCTGATCCAACATGGCCGTGTCATCCTAAGAAGGGGACCTTTGGACACAGCACAGGCATGCGCGGAGAGAAGGCAATGCGAAGAGACGGGGAAGATGCCACCTACGCCTGCAGCCACCAGACGCTGGAAGAGAAGCCTGGGACAGATCCTGCCCTCACACCCCACCGACACCTTGATCTTGGACTTCTGTCCTCCAGAACTGTGAGACAACGAGTGACGGCTGCTTGAGCCACTTGGTGTGTGGCAGCTTGTTACAGCAGCCCTAGAAAACTCATAGGGTCTCCAGCCTATGGGAACGGAGCGAGATTCTGTGTGCAGAGACCCCGAGGCCAACAGTCGAGAACGAGCCCCTCCCCCCTCCCCGCAGAGGCAAAGCCTCGCCGCGGCCGGCAGGTGTCTTAGGGCTTCTGAAGATCTGAGGGAACCAGGCAGACCCCAGGGCACCCCTCAGCCTGCTGGCACTGGGGCCCTCTGCTCCCTTCGTCCCTGGCTCAGGAAGATCTACGGTTTGAGCAAAAGGGACATCAGCCGAATCGGGCATCGCTGTGTTTCTTCTGTCCTCCACGTCCTGCCGCCGCTTCAAGGCGGGTCACCTAGGAAAACTTCAGGGTTCAGCGTCACCCTCTCAGACGAGCTCAGGAACAAGCACATCCTCCAAAGGGGAGAGAAACTCCAGTCGCTGGACAAAAGGTCACGCTACGCTGACCCCTGCCTCTGACAACATGTGACAGCACGTGTGGTCACTTCACATGCATGTCTGCGGCGTAAAGAATAGCTCCCCAACCTCAGGGTCACAAAGCAGGTTTCGATTCAAAGGTCTAAGGAAGTGAGAATGTAAAATTATCCATAATCCCTACGTGAATGTCGAACTTAGGGAAGGAAAAAACCTTGTTAAATATTATAGTGGCTGGTATTTGGTGTGTTCCATCCATGTTGCTAAAAATGATATTAAATTAACATTTTTACACCTGAACATCTATAACCCCCCTGAGGAAAGCCACCACGGCGTCACGATAGGCAGTGCTGACTCAACAGTCATTGAATGTCACGGCCTCAAGAAGGACTTCGTTCGGCCGGTCGCTAAATCTCAAACACCCCACAACGCACGCAGGTTCTCCACCTGGGGCTGCCTGCCGCGCAGTGTCTCAGATGACAAGTCTGCAGGGCACAGAGACTCCTCCCACAAGTCACCGCCAGAGCCCGTGGTGCCTTGGGCTTTCATTGTCAGCGTCCCTTTCGTCATGGCAACAAGGAACGTGAGTCCGGCCGAAAGCTTAGAAAGCGACGCACTCACTATTTTGCAGGTGGTCCCGGGGGACTCCATGCAGATGCGCAGTTTGCAGTGCAGGTAGACGATGGAGTTGTTGATAAAGGAAAAGATTTTCAGCTTCAACTGGGCCTTGTTGGAGTTGCCGTTCTCGATGACGCTGGTGTACGTGTTGGGAACAGGGCAGCTGAGGAGGGGAAACGGGGCTCCTTAGCTATATACAAGCCACCCTGCTGTCCTCGTTCTCGGACAGTTCACTCACAGCTGCGTCTGAGGATGCTCGAGCACCCACAGCCTCCGTGGGCGTCAGAGGACCGGCCACCTCACCAATCCCCAAAAACCCAGGTCCCCACAGTGCTGGCCCAGAAATCCCACGGTGGCCAGGTGAGGAGCCCCACGGCCAGGTGAGAGGTGCTGCCCAGCGCCGCCCGAGCCCCACCTGTTGTTGATGAATCCGAAGGTGACCGGGTCCCTGGAGTTGCTGGAGGGGGTGGCCCAGCACTCCATCAAGACCACCTTGAGGCCGCTTTTCTGCCTGTAGAGCCCGACTTCGATCTTGACGTCGTCGCTGGCGGACACGCTGTAATTTTGAGGTATGGGAGAATCTCCAATAAATAACTGCATTTCGGTGACAAAACTTCCAGCGCCGTGGAGGTCCTCGACGATGGTGTAGACCCTGCAAGAGGAGTGGCCATCAGGAGGCTTCTCTGAGCCCTCTCGTTCCTTCCCAAAAAAGCACCTCCAAAGGAGTGTGGCTGTACAGGAAGGCCACCTGAGTGGGAGCACCTGAGTGGGAGCACCTGAGTGGGAGGCTACTGCTTCCCGGCTTGCTGCACGGGGTGGGGCTCCCCCACTCGTGCTGGCGCAGGGGAGGGGACCTGCAGGGCAGAAAGGGTGCTCGCTTGGGTCTGCCCTGGAGGAGGCGTGGTCCAGGGGCTGGGGGCATCCTATGGGATTGGCGAGGGGAATATATGTGGCTTTCTCTGGTGGGTCCTGAGTTGGAACGGGGACAAAAGTTGGGGAGTGGCAGTTACAGCCTCAGAGAAGGGTTTGCAAGTGGTTGAAACCCTAAAGAACCCCCAAAATAGCGGTGGCCAAGAGGAGCCGGGCTGTGCAGAGGGGCTACCCGTCCACCTACCCCCACTGTGGGGTGTAGCCCGAGGACGCCAGCAGGTCGTTCTGGAAGGCGCAGCGGATGGGGCTGAGGATCTTCAGCGAGTGCATGACCACCTCCGGGGACTGGTCGTTCCGCAGCGTGGTCCTCACCACCGTGCTCGTCATGTTCTGAGCACAGACGGGGCCAGAGTGGGCTCCCGGCCCCAGCAGGCCCCGCGCCCGGCCGTGGACCCTGCTCTAGGTGCGGGGCAGACTCTCTGATAAGCCTCTTCCCCGAAGTGCCCAAACGCTGGCGATTTTTCCCTAACGTAAACTGCCAAGGAGAGCGCAGGGTCTGGCTTCTGCTCCTAGCCCGTCTCCTGTCCTGAACTGCGTATCCATGGTTTCTGCACAAACGTCTCTGGGGGGGGCTTAACTGCTGACAAGCATCCAAAGCCATCAGGAGTGCCCATGGGTTCCAGGGCTTGGATGGCTCAAAAGAGACAAAGTTCCCTTTTCTGTCTCCGTGCCCCAAACCCCAGGGGTCTCATTGTCAGACCAGGTGTCTGTCCCGCTCAGGTAAACAAGGGAGGGAGTGACGGCTGCAGGCTCCGTCTGGGGCCCCCAGCCCGAGGGAGGGGCTGACTCCCCCTGGGACGGTGGTCTGAGCACACTGGGCAGAGACTGTCCTGTTCTGAGCCTCCTGGTGCAGGGGGACAAAGGGACCCCGCCCACGCGCAGCTCTCGCTCACACAGACCCCGGCGTAGGAGTTGCCCGCACCCCTCTGGGAACAGCCCTTGGCTAACCCTGCCTCACCCCTGAGTGCATCTTGCGAATCTTCAGGGAAGTGAAGCAAAACCCGGATGGTTCTTCCTAAGTTGTGTGAGTTTAGGGGGTTGGCGTGGGGGTGAGGAAGACTTGGGGTTTGCTCCTCCAACCCAGTGACCCACACGAGGGTCCTAAGGACCCACACAAGTTCCCAAGGAAAGTGGAACCTGCTCTCCTGTGCACGCACCTGCTCTGCCAGGGCCTCCCGCGCTTCCATGTTGACCCGCCACTCCCTGGCCACCCCGCGGAGCTGCCCTCTGCACCCCACCTCCCGCCGTCACCCCTCCCCAGCCTCTGGGGCCCTTTTGCCCCTGCTCCCCGGGGTGGGTTTCTTTCCTCAGCCCCGGGGTCCAAGACTGCGCCCGTGCTCAGGATACGCCCCATTCCCACCCGTCAGCCCCCAGGCGCCACCTCCCTGTGCCGCGGCTCTGGGTTTCGTCTGCACGCTTTGTGCCAACCCAGTGGGGGCCCACCTGTCCCACCTGTCCCACCTGTCCCATCTCTCCCTCCGAGTGAGCGTGTCCAAAGCTCCACCCAGAAGTGGAAGAGCCACAGGGCGCAGGCACAGGGCCGGCTCCCACGGGCAGGGCCAACTTTGAACCAGACCCCCGTAGACCTTGCTGAGCTGTTAGGGGACTAAATATCATCGTGCAAGGAACACCCAGTCCTAGCCGGTCCGCAGAGGGCTCGGGGTGCAGGGCCCTTCCCCACCCCTTTCTCCAGAATACGGGGCCTTGGTTGCTCATAGGCCAGCAGGGACGCAGGTCCAGCCCTGAGTCCCTGCTGGCTGCCAGGAGTGACACCTCTGTCCAGCGTCCTGGGTGAGGCCAGCCTTCCTGCCCAGCCCCCCAGCCAGGCACTGCCCCCTTCAGAGCCGTCCCCACAGTCCCACTTTTATCACAGACCCCACACCCCAGCCCCTTCCAGCCACCCACCTGGCCTGAGCCTCTCGGGCAGACCCCACGTCTTAGCTCCTCCACCGGCTCTCTGGCCTCCCCAGTCCGGCCACCACCAGCAAGTTAACCTAGGGCACACTCGGGGTTCTCCCCACTCGCCCCATGGGACCATTTTGGCCCCCGTTCTATGACGGGCCTCTCCCAGCCCCCATCCAGAGCCGACACAGCAGCTGCTCAGCACGGCCCGCGCCCGGCCCCAGCCCCCCAGGCCAAGCAGTCCAGGCTGCAGGGCTCAGCACAGACGGACCCCTGGGCACTGCCAGGTCAGCATTGCGTCTCCAGGTCCTACCCCAGGGTGGCACGCTTCTCCAGGGGACAGCCATGCCGAGGGCAGCTTCTGCCCCCTGGGGCCGGGCCCTGGGCTGGACTAGCGGAAGGTGCTGGTTTTCTCCTCCTCCTGCTGCCAGCCCAGCAGGGCCCTGGGAGCACAGCCCTGGTGCTTGTGGTGGCCGAGCCAGGGGGCTCTTGAGGGCACAAGCAGGAGCATTCATTGTGACCCACGTCTCTATCCCTGTCTGTGCAGGGAGAATGTTTTAAACCTGACTCTGGGGCCTGCCCCAGGCCCTCTGCACCGGATTCCAGCAGAGTGGGGCTCACAGCCCCATCCAGATGTCAGGATGCCGCCGGGTCCCTGGCGGAGGACGAAGCCTATCCTGACCCCTGTGCTGGGTCCCCTGCTCAGCATCAGAGACCTCGGGCGCAAAGTCTTGCCTGGTCCCCGGCCAGATGCGGACCCTCCCCCTACGGAGGCCCCTGCAGCCCAGAGCCCCGCGCCCCAGGGCACCTGGCCCCGGCCTTACGCTTTGCACGACGGTTCCGCACTCGCTCCAGCCGGCCACCAGGAGCACGTGTGTGCTGTTGCTGGCGCTGACGTTGCAGGAGGGGTGTCCCAGGTACAGGGAGGACTCGGGGATGGATTCCTGCTGCAGGAAGCGCTTCTGGATGGCGATGGCCACCTTCTCGATCTCACAGAGCACCCTGACCGCCCCAGTCAGGTTCAGCCGCTGGGGCAGGCCCCGGGGGGTGGGGCTGGCACCTTGCACGAGGGCAGGCCTGGGTCCTGCAGGGGTTGGGGTCTGCTCTGGGCTGGGGGCCCAGGTTGCACTGCCAGGAGAGACACCTGCAAGGCACGGGGAGCCAAAGGCAAAGGGGGGTCTGTGTTTGGGGCTGGCACGGAGGGGCAGGGGAATAGCGGGTGGGAGCCGCTCTGCACCCTGCAGCAGCCAGGCCTGCAAACTGCGTGTTCAAGACACAGCCTCACACATGCACACGTTACACGTTTCTACCAGCCCAGGCAGCCGGGCTCGCCGTGGGCTCTGAGGGCTGGGGAATCGAGAGGCCGATGCTGGGCGTGTGCCAAGCCTGTGGGCACGGGCAAGTCATCGGCCCTCAGAGGCCCTGAGTCTACCTCTAAGATGGCATGACAACATCTCTCAGGATCCTGCACCCCAGCTCCCTGCTCCAGCTCCTCCTTGCGCCCAGTGCACATTCAGTTCCAATGTCTAGGACTGTGGTCCCCAACCCCCGGTCCGTGGACTGGTACTGGTCTGTGACCTGTTAGGGACCGGACCACAGGGCTCCACCCCCACCCCCATCCTGTGGAAAAACTGTCTTCCATGAAACTTGGCACGGAACGGGGGTGGGGGCCACACAGCAGCAGCAGGAGCTGAGCGGTGGGTGAGTGAGCGCAGCTTCATCTGTATTTACAGCTGCTCCCCATCGCTCACATCCCTGCCTGAGCTCTGCCAATCCCCCAGTCCCCCCTCATGAAACTGGTCCCTGGTGCCAAAAACGTTGGAGACTGCTGGGAAGATCAAGGAGGCTCTGTAAAGTCTTCCGATGTGTCCACTGGTTCTCCAAGGGCCCCCTCCTGGGTCTCCAGGGAAGCAGACCCCAGACACGGCTCGGAGGGCACCCTGTCCTCTCCTTGGGCGTCAGCTCTCCCCACGCAGGCCTGGTCTGTGCCTTCTTTCATCCCGGGCAGGGCTTCCCCTGCCTTCTGCAGCCCCACCCAGCTCAGCCCGTCACTGAGACACGGCCCAAACCACAGCCTTCACCACTGCCCGCACCTGCCTCCCCGCTGCCCGCTTCCCACACAGCACCCACCTCCTGCAGGCTCCCGCATTGGAGACCATGCCCTTCACCAGCTCTGTCCTCACCAGGCACACACCCTGCCGCTGCTGCCTTAGCCATCCCTTACGGCCAGCTCTGACACACCACTTCCAGGAAGCCCTCCCTGACCACTCGGGATTAAAGCATCTTAGCCTCCTCTGTGCGTCCTGTGCCTACCTCAAGCAGAGCATGTCCTACACTCCCCGTGACACCAGGCTCACTGGTGTAAATGTCTGTCTCCCTCCACCTGACTGCAGACCCCTGACGGCAGGGGTCATCTTGGGGTCAATGCCAAGTGCACCAAGGCCCTCTTTAACGGGAAGAGTGCTGAGTGGAGACAGTGGCCAAGTAGACACACTTCCCGTGTGTTGCTGTCACATGTGCTGTTTGGCACCATAGTCCTTTAGCATCTGCTGGTTCATGCCCAGTGTCTGTGCACATTTCCTCCTCACAGACACCAGAGCCACACCTGGAGATGTGACGCGCCACCCAGAGGGCTGCACGTGTGTAAAGAATGGGGAGGGACGTGCACACACATGCACACATACATGCACACAGGTACACACGTACACTGACACAGCACACACACATACCCAATACACCACAAGCACATGCATCACACATGTACACATGCACGTGCATAGGTGCACACACACACACACACACCACACACACACACCACACACACACCACATCCACACACACACCACACACACCACACACACACACACACACACACCACATACACACACACACAGGAAACTTGCCCAGGACATAAAAACAGTCTGACCTCACTTGGACAAGAAGCCCTTTGCAAATGAATGCCCTTAAAATAACAGATCATGGGACGGTATTCCAGAGAAAGGACTGTGAGAATATTACCTTCACAGAGTCTTCCAGAATATTCCACGTAGAAATCAGGGGCTCTCCCCTCACAGCGGCAAGTGAAAGACCCGAGGGTGTTCTGACAGGACGTCCCCGGCACACAGTCGTCCTCCTTCCTCTCACACTCGTCGTAATCTGCACGACGTTTAGGGAACAGAACAGAAAAGCGTCCCTGGGGTCCTGCAGGTTGCTGGGGGACACAGTCACGCGACTGCTCACGCAGGCTGGGGGCGGTGCATCTCAGGGAGCAAAGCTGGAAACTCTCTGATGAGGTCAGACTGCACGAAGGTCACCGGTTCTGGAGAGTTCAGGGCACTTTCTGCTGTTGGGGCTGGGAGCCGGCTAGGCATGTCCGCAGGGGCTGTTCTGGAAGGAGGAGTCTGGCTCTGGGGCCGGGCGAAGGTGCTGGGCAGAGCAGGGCCACCAGTTCAGTTCCTGGAGTGACCTGGAGATCAGCAGCCCCCTGTCCCAGTCCGGGCCTCTGGGACCCAGGCTAAGGGACCGACCCCGGCCGAAGGCCCTCAGGCCACGTGCCTTCCACCTTTGGCTCACGGACAGGATCGCAGGTGTCCCGCGGGAGAGGGCTGGCAACCAGAAAGCACGGCAAAGAACACAAACCCCCCGCGAGGGCACCGATCTACTTCCTTCCTCTTTTAACGCACAGGCACCCTCTAACCAGGAGTGTGTCCTGCCGCAGCCGCCGGCAATCCCCACCCGGGCAGACCACACTGTCACCCCTGCACAGCAGCCACGGCAGGGACAGGCCGTAACTCAGCACCTCTCTTGGTGCCACCTGACCATGAGTCATTTCCAATTCTTTTGCTTTTAAAGTATCACTGAAGATGAACATCTTTGTATGCAAACCATGGTCCAGACTGAGATCTATTTCCTTAGTCCTAGAAGAGATATTCCAGAGCCCAGATGAATGAACAGTTTTCAAGCTCTTGGCACATACTGCCGAACTGGTTTCCAGGCAGTGTGAGCAAATTCTATTTCTACCGGCAATCTATGCAAGCACCCGCCTCACTACACTTTTGTTGGTATTAGTAATAGCAGAAAAAGATTTTCTTTTTTTTCTCTAATTTGATGGGCAAAAAAGAGCAACTCACTTTAATGGGAATGTCTTTGATTATCACATCTTAGACACTGTGTCTTCTTTTATATACCATCCACTCGGGTCTTTTGTGCATTTGTCTACCAGGCTCTAGGTATTTGTCATCTATTTGTATGATCTCTCTGCATATTTACGATATAAATTCTTTATCAAAATTTTGAAAGATTTTTTTGGTTTGTTGCTTGCTTTATAGCGGTGCCTTTACTTTGACTGACATAGGATATTTATATTTTTATGTAGTCAGTACTTCATCCTGTTACTCTGAAAATCTGGTTTTCCTTGGGAAATCCTTCTCGTTTCAAAAATCAGAAAATATTAATCTTCAATTTTAAAAAAAAGGTCTTTAATTTTTTATACATGTAACTATAAGCCATTGATCATTTATGCTCCAGTAAGATATGAGAAAAGAATCTAAATTGCCTTTTTCTCCCTGCTTTCCTCTGTAATTATTTCTGCTAGGATCTCCTTGGAAACCGTGCTTGGGAGAAAGTCTGGCTGCAGAGACCTGAAGACATTTTCAACCCTTACACCTTAAAAAATCATAGTTGCAATGAGAGAGACGAGGAGGCTCCTATCTATTGATATTTCACATTTTCATCTAATTCCGGGCAAAGCCCACGGGAGGGGCACATGGGCACATCTTTCAAAGACGCAGGGCAGTGGCTGGGCTGCAGCTGCCTCTAGTTCCGGAACATGGGTGAGCTTCCGCCAGACCCAGCCTCCACCTACCCCATATGAAGGTGTCGCCTCTGACCACCTCCAGCAGAGACGCGTTCTGTAAGGCGGCAAGGAACGCGGCGGACGCCTCCTGGACATCCACGTCCGCGATGATCAGCAAGTGAAACTCCACCACCACGCTGCCGTTGGCGACACGGGCGACCTCCACCCTGATGCCGCCGGCGTCCAGGTGCTGGAGCAGCATGTCTGGCAAGGAGTCCCGCACCTTCGGAGAAACAGACCTCGTAAGAGGAGCTTCGCACCGAGAGGACACGGGGTGTCTGTCCTAAGGTGGCCCCTCCTGGGATCCTGCCCAGCAGCAGGGCTGGGCCTTGGCAAAAAGATGAAAGCCACAGGTCGGTTCTGGGCCCCTTTCCCGTCTGCCATGTCTACTGGCCCAGGCAAACGCCTGGGAGTGTCTGTGATGCTGAGGAGGGTCCTTGTCCCCATAACCAGCAAACGGTCACAGAGAGATGTCTGCAAGCCGAGTGCGGGGCTGGCAGGGATTGCAGCCTGCCGGGCTCACGAGGACATTCAGAACCTGCCCCTCTTAGCTCAGAGCAGTGGAGGGCAGGGGACTGAGAGAGTGGCTATGGGGAGGGAGACCACCTCCCCCCATTTATTTTTTCTAGAACAATCCTTTCACTCCTGAACATTTTCCCCGACATTCTTTCTCCCCACCTAACCCCAAACTGCTTCTCTGTGAGCATTTCCAATATCCCTATTAGGACCGGCGGTGTCTGCCTCTAAAAGGCTCTGTCACTTTGGACAGAACCACAGGGCACACACCGTGTTATTCCACTCCTGCCAGTCGCTGTCAAAATGCCCAGGAAGACACACAGCCTCACAAGGAGCTTTGATGGCCCACGTAATGCGAATCTCCTATGGCAACGTGGCCTCCGGGGTCTGTCCTCACGGAGAAAAACCGTGAGGAGCGATGGCTCAAGGCACTGGCTTGTGGACTCACAACCCAGCCTCTGGGACACCCAGGGTGAACAAACTTCGTGCCACCTGTCAGAGGCTGCAGATCCTAGAGAGACACGCAGCTGCCTTTGGTTGACTCAGTCAGACGGCCACTGTCATTACTCTGTGTGTGTCTGTCTGTCTCTCCCTCTCTCTCTCTCTCTCAGAGGAATCTGTCACAGTCTTAGATTAATGTCACTTTTAGTTGCATTTCAAGCTGGTCTCAAAGCAAATTTCCAGGCCCTTTGCTAGGAAGTGATGAAGAACCAAGTGCCACGTTAACCCACCACCCCCCAAACGTGTCTTAACATCCTACTTGTGTAATTAAATCGCATGATTATTTCCTATCCTGAAATTCTAAACAAATTTAAGAAACAACTGTCCTCAAAAATGGGCAAAGAAGGAACTGGTTCAAAGAGGAAAGATTTATCCAGAAACTTCGGTTGGAAATGGAGCTTCCTCATTTGGCCACTAGAGCTAGCCAGAACGATTTACGCGTAATATTATGGGTAACTGTTATTTAACCTAAAGAACATAGTAACGCACACTATCAATCAAATCACCAACAACTCTTGAATCCACACTGGGCTAGGAGCTGGGAGTCAGGTCTCAGGTCCCCAGGGGCCGCTTTGGGGACAATTCCTGGAGGCAGCACCATGCACTTCCCCAGTGAGAAAAGCCGCTGAGGTCTGCGCCCCGCCAGCGTGTTATCACAGCTGGCCACTAGGTGGCGATGTCAACCCCCCCATTCTTTACCTTACAAACTGCCACTCCAAGGAAAAGCTAAAACGTGAGATTTCCACTATGCAAACAAGATCACTAGACCATGATGAGTGCATTCTCTATATTTGTGGTCCCTAAGCCCTGGGCTGTGGACCAGTACCAGCCCGTGGCCCGTTAGGAACCAGGGGCACAGCAAAAGGTGAGCAGCAAGTGAGCCAGCAAAGCTTCATGTGTATTTACAGCTGCTCCCCATTGCTCGCATCACCACCTGAGCTCCGCCTCCTGTCAGATCAGGGGGGCATTAGATTCCCACAGGAGCGCGAACCCTACTGTAAACTGCGAGTGCGAGGCATCTATGCTTGATGATCTGAGGTGGAGCCGAGGCGGTGATGCTAGTGCTGGGGAGCGGCTCCAAATGCAGATTATCATTAGCAGAGAGGCTTGACTGCACAGAGACCATAATAAATAAATCACTGTCTCCCATCGCCCACAGGTGGGACCGTCTAGTTGCAGGAAAACAAGCTCAGGGCTTCCACTGATTCTGCATTATGGTGAGTTGTGGCATTATTTCATTATATACTACAATATAATAATAATAGAAATAAATTGCGCAATAAATATAATGCTCTAGAATCATCCTGAAACCATCCCCCCACCTCCCTGCCCTCCCCCTAAGTCCGTGGAAAAATTGTCTTCCATGAAATTGGTCCCTGGTGCCAAAAAAGTTGGGGACCGCTGCTGTATACCTCAAAAGGTAGTCTAACCTCTATCAAAAAGAATACTTGTTACTAAATTGTAACAATATAGCATCCCAAAGAATGTTGAGGGGATGGATGGGAGAGCCCGAGGAAGAGGAGGAAAGATATTTTTTTTAAGGCAGGGACCATAGCAGTGTTATTCTTAACAGACAAAAGTAGAAGCAACCAAATGTCCATCAATGAATGGATGGATGAATAAAAATTGGCATGTTCACGCAACAAAATATTATCCCGCCATGCAAAAGAATGAAGCATGGGCGCATGCTACATGGGTAAACTTGAAAACATTATTTTAAGTGAAAGAAGCCAGACACAGACGGTCACACATTGTATTATTCTATTGCTATGAAATATCCAGAACAGGCAGCTCCACAGAGACAGGAAGCAGATTAGTGGCTGCCAGGGGCTTGGGGTGGGGGTGACTTCCAGTGGGTACAAGGTTTCTTTTTGGGGTGACGAAAATGTTCTGGAATCAGATAGTGGTGACAGTTGCACCATTTTTCAAAATAGTCTAAACCACTAAATTTTACAGTTTGCAGGTGTGGATTTTATGGTGTGTAAAATAGATCTCAATTTTTTTAAGTTTTTTTAAACAAGGAAGGGGCTTTCTTCTCCGCAGGGTCCTGCAATCGACCAAGAAGTTTCACTGGACATAGAACAGTGTGAAGGCAGAACGCACGCGAGACAACATCGTGTCTCCTGCCTGCTGACCTGCCTCGCGATGGCAGATCCGGGCCAGAGCTTAACGTCCCGGCTTCCTTCAGAAATGAGGAGTTTATGGAACCTACAAGCCGAATTCCTGGTTGGATGAGACGAGAATTCTATCCACCCTCCACCCTTCACCTTCCAAAGGAAACAACCTCTAATGCCACCAACTTACCATCCTGAAGAAGAGTTCTAGGAAGTCTCGATACTCCTGGCTGCT
Organism: Eulemur rufifrons; assembly: GCF_041146395.1. Classification (NCBI taxonomy): domain Eukaryota; kingdom Metazoa; phylum Chordata; class Mammalia; order Primates; family Lemuridae; genus Eulemur; species Eulemur rufifrons. Next base: position 3,848,788 of record NC_090989.1, read on the forward strand.
TGTGTTGCGGAAGGAGTCCAGGTACCGCACATTTGCGATTCTGACCTGTCCGCTGAGTTTCCGGGCCGCTGCGGGGTGGAGAATAGGCATGTTTGGAACGGCAACGTGTTAGCAACAGACTGTCATTTCAATCTTCATAGTCATATTTCCACGTTGGCCAGGAAGAGCATCGCACAACGCTGACCTGCGCTCCAGGAAGAAGGCACATTGCCCCCCAGAGAGCAGAGGACACAGAGCCTGAGCTCCGAGAACCCTCCGGAACCAGCTCAGCCTCTGCCACTCTCCCCCGCCCCGGCGCAGCGTCCCTCCCTCGCTCCTATCACTCGTGCTTGGGTGTTCAGACAACACAGCAGTGAGCCAAGATGACCTTGAGCATGAGGGCAGGCAAAATTAAACAATCTTGCCAGGGTCACAGGTGCCAGCTGGGCTGTCCCCGGTAAACCAGGACGTAGGGGGCCTGACCCCACACCACAACAGGGTGCCAGGGGTCCCCCTTCAGAGCCAGGCCCCGACCTCTTGCAGTCTGAGGGCAGTCCCTCCTTTGGCACCGTCCGTTCCATCCGAATCCTTTCCCCCACAGAGGGGTTCTGGAAGTACATTATATGTCAACGTGGTCCAGGAATGTCACCGCTGTATCCTGGCCCCTGGCAAGGCAGCCACCTCAGTTCTCAGTCAGTCCCTCACCAGATATCTGTGCAGCAGCTGCCACATGCCCTGGGCGTGCTGGGCAGTGCAGGAGAATGACAAGGCTCTCCTCTCAGGGGACCTACAGTCTGTCCCCCCAGAGCCTCTTGCTCAGGCTCAAGATGAGCCACAAGCCGTCCCCCTAAGCTGTCCCACTATGTATTCCTGGATGAACCCCAAACCCCACGTCTTTGGGGTCGTTGCTATCACTGCACCTGAGGGCCATCGGTCCAGAACTGCAGCAGCTGGGGCAGGCAACCTGATCCGACAGCCGCAGAACCAGGGTGGCTGCCTGGGCAGGAGCACGCTCAGGGTCACCTGGGCAGCTCATCCCTTCCAGGGAGGGTGGGACCTCCAGTGCCCAGCGCCGGCTCTCAGACCCCTGGGCTGTGCTGCCTGAGCGCCCGGCCAACGCCAGCCTCGCCCCCTCCAGCTGGCCGTGAACTTGCACGATTGGTGTCCTCCCACTCCGTCTTGTTCTCGAATTCCCTAGCCCATGGCTGAGGAGTACTTTAAATTACATAAATAAAAGTTCTAAACTTTCTTACTGTACCCCAATAGGTCATCTTTGGCATCCCCCAAAGAGTGTGCTCCCCACCGAGGAGACCACCGCGATCAACGCTTGGGAAGGTGCCTGAGCCGTGAAGACGGACTCGGAACATCGGACAAGCCCGTGGCTGCTCAGATAAGGCACATGTCTAAAACGACATCCAGTGACACACGAATGAGGAGAAACGAGGAATTTTGCCTAAATATATGTAACTATTGTCAGTGATCAGCTCCAGCTTATTGGAGTCTATATGTGACTTGCTGTCCCCCGAGTCTGTCACCACCCCTAAACTCGGTGCCGTGGGCTCTGGCGGGCCCCTCGCACAGCATCCGTCTGGCTGTGCGATTTCTCCTGCCCTCCCCGAAAGCCAGGCCTCGGGGTGGAGAGGTCAGAGGGAGTGGATTCGGCCCAACAGACCGGCACCACGTGCATTTGCCGTGTCACACACCCGAGGACAGGGACGGGCCAGCACCTACAGCCTCTGCGGGCGGGGTCTGGGACACGCTGCGATGCCACCTCTGGGCCGTGGCTGCCTCCCGAGCGGGAAGTGAGCCAGACGTTCCTACGCTCAGAAGAAAACGGAAGCCCAGCAGCCCACAAATAAATCCGGCTCTTTAAACCTTACCCCACTGAAAACCTTTTCCGTACTTTTTGTCCTACCCTTCAAAGCAAACTGAACCCCTCACCTGTCCGCACTTTCAGGTGTGCTCTGGCACCTTCCTGCCCGCAGGCCGTGGCCACTATCTCCACCAGGTGCAAGACGCCGGGCTCCAGCCCCGACAGCGTCACACTCGTGTCCCGGGTCTCCAGGCCGACCTCGGGCCCCTGCGTGGAAGTCAGGAGGATCTGGAAAGCGGGGCGCGGGGGGAGACCCGCCGCCCACGCCAGGTGGAAGCCCGTGCTGGTCACGTTGGAGACCGTTATCCTCCCGATGGAGATGGGACCTGGGGGGTGGAACAGAAATGCCAAAATTAAAACCAAGCTGTTCTGAGGCAGGAGGGAAGAGAGGCCTCGCCCAAGGCCGAAAATCAGACACATCCTGATGGGGCCACGAGAGGTTCGCAGGTGACATCAGCCAAGGCGAGTCCTGTGATGACCCCTCCTGAGCGGAGCCGGGGCTTCCTAGGGCTGCAGCCCTGCGTGCGGGTGGTGTCTGCTTTGGCTTTGTTTCGGAGGACAGTTCAGACACACCCCTGAGGTCCCTGGACTTGCAGGAAGGAAAGCCCCTCGAGCAGGTTCTGGGGGTCTTCAGAGGGTTGCCCACACATGCCTGGTGGGCTTACCGAGGGGCCAACACGGGGGGCACTGCTGGCTGCAGAGCTGCCCGACAGGGAGACCGGGTCCCTGCCCAGAACTGGCCACAAGGGCGTGAGAGTGCAGTCTCAGGCCTGTGCTGCTTAGCAGGGGAAACGCTTTGACGGGGCTCACATTTAACAGTCCAGGTGGGGTCAGCCAGGGTGGAGCTGGCGCTGTGAGCTCCCGGCAGAGGTGGCCCAGGCCCGTCCCGGCACAGAGCTGCCCTGAATTCCTCGGTGATGGCTAAACCCTCTGTGCAGCATGTAAACCTGGGGGTTATCGCATGGCTGGGGGTAGGGGTGCAGCACAGCTGGGGATGCAGTTTTGTGGGGGGGGCACGGCCTGCCAGGGGCTGTGGCAGGCCGGGGCACAGTGCTGCTTGGGGTAGGACTGCAGGGGTGGCCGGCACCCCGGGGATCGCTCCAGCACCTGCCTCTACACATGTGCCCAAAGCCCAAAGGCTGCTCCCGAAGCCTGAAGCCTGACCTCTGCCCCAGCTGCCGCAGGCACAGAGCCTGTGAGGTGGGAGGAGAGGGCTGGGACAAGCCAGGGGACAAGCTTGCCTCCTGAATGGACCAGAACCCAGATGTTGAGGGACAGCTGCTCTGCACCTGGTTTTCCCATGTGCGCGAGGGGGCAGACCCCCTGAGTGGGGGAGGGGGCAGACCCCCTGAGTGGGGGAGGGGCAGACCTCCTGAGTGGGGGAGGGGCAGAACGCCTGAGTGGGGGAGGAGCAGACCCCCTGAGTGGGGGAGGGGCAGACCCCCTGAGTGGGGGAGGGGCAGACCCCCCGAGTGTTGCTAACAGGCTCTGACCCGCCCGCACAGGCTGCACTTCCCGCGGGGTCCCCACCCCAGGAGGCACCGCTCCACACACTCACCACAGGCGGGGGGCTTCAGAGATGTGGGGGCTGATGGCAGGTCTGCAGGGTGAGAACGTCCAAGATCCTCGTTCCGCAGCCACGTGGAGTTCAGAAGTGTCTCCCGCGTGGGCAGGCTGGCGTGCCACACAACGTGGCCGGTGGGGCCCTCGGCAGGGCTGGGCCAGGAGCGGGGCTCCGTGCTGGAGTTTCCCAGTAACTGTCCAGGGGGGTCCCGTGGGCCCTCTGTGGCCCCCTGAGGGGAGCTGTGGGTTGGCCCAGGAGCCCTGGGGGAGGAGGTGGCACCAGTCACGCCACCGGTGCTTCTCTGGCCCGTCCCCAGGCCTGGGGCCGTGCTGGGTGCCTCCTCCTCCACTCCTTGTCCTGTGCTGTTCCCGTAGCGCCCGACAGTGCCACTGCCCCCTCTCCTGGGCGGGGACCCTGGGGTCTGGGCCTGGCCTGCCGCCGAGGTGCCCCGCAGGAGCGTGGGGCTGGGTGACAAGCGGGAGGTCTCCGGGCCGAGGGCTGTTGCTCCTGTCCTGGGAGCCATTGCCAAAGTCAGCACACTGTCTGTGGGGCTCACCACGTCACCTGCCAAAACAGCCACTGTTAGGTAGGGCGCCCGGTCCAGCAACGTCTGCACAGAGCCTGCCGGGCCCCACCCGTGAGCAAGAGCCCCCCAAAGGGGGCACAGGCGTTTTGGGCCTGCGGCTCCAGAGCCGAGACTCGAATGCAAGGCTTGGCTCTTGCAGCCTCAGATCAATCCATTGTGGATTTGGGAAAATGGGACAATTTCCCCAAGTGAGTGCTCAGTGTGGGACTTGGTGCTGGATGTTCTCATCAGCTTGCTGGACATCAGGTGAAGACAAGCTGGGGACATTAGGACACAGGGCAATGCACGCAATGGTTATGGAATATTCTCCCCAGGGAATAATTCTCAACTGCTCCTTCCAACCAGAAAGGCCTTAGCTGGGGATGGCAAGCGGGGGCCAGGTGACTCTGCCACGCCTGAGTCCAGGCAGACACCACATCAGTCATGGCATGTCAGGTCTGCCCGTGGCCTCCCGCCACTCAGCTCGGCTCCCCGGGTAGCTCCGACCCACTGATCAGAAATAGCCCTGAAAAAAGACTTGGGGCTGAGACGTGGTAGGCCTGGGGCCCAGGAGACCCCTCCTTGGGCTCTCTCCAGCACACCTGGGCTTCCACACCCTCTCGGGCACGAGGCCACCTGGGGAGAGAGCGATCCACCTCCTGGGGCTGCACCCTAACTTTGTGGGCCCAGCTTCCCTCCACAGAGTCTAATGAAAATCAGATTCGCAGCCGCACGAGGACGAAGAGGGACAGAATCCAGCTGGATCCTCATTTATCCATGTGTTTGCTCTCATCATATTAATTTCTTTCTCCTGATTTTAAAGCAAAGGAAAACATTTCCATGGCCCTAACACTATTGCAGGTCCTCAGCGCTGTGCCCGATGGGGAGGTCGGCCCTGCCCCATCCCCAGGTCCCCAGGGGGAAGGTAGCGGGGACACGCACCCTCACAGGCCCGGCCAGCCCTGGCGGGGTTGGCGTCCCTGGCCGTGCGGCACTGGCAGGTGTAGGAGCCCTCGAGGTTGACGCAGTGGGCGGCTGGCGAGCAGTCGTGCTCCGAGCTGTCCTCACACTCGTCCCAGTCTGCGGGAACACAAGACGGAGCCGGTGAGCAAGAGGCCAGAGACTGGCCAGGAAACAGGTGGCCCAGTGGCTGGCCGGGAACAGAAGGCCCTGGGGTGGGGGCCTGCGCCAACCTTCACTATCGGTTGGCGCAGGTGGGGCCAAGCTTAGGAGACGCGGCTCCCGGGTGGTGTGAGCACCCGCAGGTGGGATGCGTCCTCCCTCATCCATTCTCTGCTCCCACACCAGCAAGGTGAGCTGCTTTCTTAGTGTTTCAACCAAGAAGTAGAAAAGTAACTGAGCCAGGAGGGGCCAGCTAAGTATAGCACACACTTTCCGTGCCACTCAGAGCATCCAGGGGTCCCAACAGGTATAAGAATGGCCTCGACACCTCCTCCTGCACCCCAAAGTCCCCATGAGGTGTCACAGCCCTGGCAGGCCCTGGTCCCTTGGACTTGGGGAGGAGGAGTGTTCAGTCAGCCCGTCCCCATGGCCCCACCCCCCCGTCCTCACTAAACCTGCCCCCACCCCCACTACGCACACGCCCCACATTTCCCGTCAGCGTCAGCCAGGGCCACAGCACAGAAACCCACCCACGATGCCATTCCCCTCCCCTCCCCTCCCTCCTCTCTTTCCCTCCGGTCTCCCTGGTGACCGCCACGCATCCCTGTACCTGCTCCAAGCAAGAATGCGCCGGCCCGTGTATGTTGACACATGACTGCACAGTGCGCATGAATGAAGACTTAAGGAGCAAACACTGCAAGCTGCACTTGAGGCCAGGGGAGCCGGAGTGGGGGCAGCTTCCCGACAGCCCTGGGAGGCCGCCGGGCACAGGGCTGAGATGTGGCCCAGGGAGGAGCTCGCTGGCTGGGGGGGCTCTGGGGAGCTGCCCCTGCTGGAGGGGCCAGCTAGGGGGAGGGGTGGCTCCCACGGGGAGAGTGGGGCTGAGCCAGGCCAGGGAGGGTCGGGCTGTTCCAGGCCCTTCTGTGAGTGCTTCTAGCGCTGCAGGTGGAGGTGCCGGGAACCCCCACCCACGCCTAATGTGCCCGAGCAGCTCCGACTGGGTTGGGATTTAAGCCCAGGTAAGAGACTAGTTTGGTTTTGTGCAGAGAAAGCCCTGCAGGCCCATGCTGAGAGGCTCGCTTTGTGGTTTTTCCAGCTTTGCCTCATGAGGTCTCCCCAGAAGCAGCTTCCCTGGAGACCAGCAAGCTGTCAGCTGCTGCAATGGTCAAGCCGCCACCCGCGCGTGGCCCGGGGCTGCTGTGCCACCAGGGCACCGTCCACACCTCCTTGCTGGGCGCTGCCTGACCTCCAGCTGCAGGGGCTGTCCTGGGTGTCCCAGGTGGGGTCGGAGCCCAGGCCGTGGGCAGCAGAGGCTCCCGCCAGACGTTGACTCAAACCACGGAGCACCTGGCATCTATTTTCGGCGCGTGGTGATTCACCTAGCCTCCGCCCCCAGCAGACAGCCCAGGGTTTTATTTAGCCTTGCTAGGCCCCGAGGCCAGACGGTTCTCCAGTTAGGAGGAAGAGGAAGGGGTGGGAGCAAGAAGAGCTGCCGGGGCCTCCGCACCCTCCCAGGCTGCCAAACAAGGATGAAGATGAGCAGGAGGCCAAACTCTGCTCCCGCCGAGACAAGGGCAAAAGCCATCCCCAGACAAGAGGGGACAGCTGCCCCAGAGTTGCAACTGCCGGGCACAGGTGCGCCACCCCCCCCCCAGCTGGCCCCACTGGGAACAAGCTGCAGGTGACCAGAGCAGGGGCAGACCCCAGACCCCCTGGGCCCCCCGTTCCAGCAAGGCGTGGGCTCCTCGGCGGCCACCAGTTGCCTGGTCCAGAGCCCTCGACTCTCCTGGGGGCTTGTGTCAGATGCGCCAGCACAGACGCCAGGCACAGAGCACCTGGCTCTGGCGCCACCAGCACAGACGCCAGGCAGAGGCTGCAGCCCTGCGGTCTAAGGAAAGAAAGCCGCCCGCAGCGCTAGCCTGACCAGCAGGCGAGGGGGCCGCGGTGGCCCCAGGCTGGGCACCCGCACCCGGGTTCCTTCTCCCACGGCTGTGAGGGGATGGACAGGCCTGTGTGGCAGTGACGCCGTTGAGAGCAGGCAGCTGGACAGAAGCTTCCAGTAGCTCAACTTGACCTGCTCTGATCATCCCCCCCAGCCAGGAGGAGGTGGCCGCCCACAAGGCCCCAGAGGCCTCTCACGCAGAAGACGCTGTCGGTAGGGTCTCGTTACTGTGGCTGACGTCAGTACAGAACCGTAAAGGCAAAGGTCTGCAGTGACGCCTGCTGGAAGCCCAGGCCCATCCTCGCATGGAAGGGCTGAGCACTGTGCAGAGTCTCTCCAGAGAGCGGGGGGCGGGTTAAGAGAGGGGAGGAGATTGAAGGGGAGCGATGGGAGGGCCAGGGGAGGGCCCATGAGGAGGAAGGGCCAGTGGGGACCCAGGGGGCCTTCCTGGACCGTCACTCCTCCTAGATATGAGAGCTGGCCCCACAGAGGTGACCCTGCGAGCTGGCGGTGACAGCAGATATGGCCCACTGTGTGCCAGGAGTTGTGCTGACCCCACGGGTGCACTGTCCCTGCGTTTACTCAACTGACCTCAGAGGCAGGATGCTGCCCTCGTCTTCCCATTTCACAGATGGGCAAACTGAGGCCCAGGGAGGTGATGTCACTTGTGCTGCACACGTCCCACAGAGATCGAGTGTCAGAGCTGGGATTCCAACCTGCTCCGCCTCACTCCAACCACCACATGCCACCTCGTCCCCTGGGGCGGAGATGCGGTCACGACCATCTGACCCCGCAGGGGCTGCCGTCGGCCTCCTCTGTCGGGGCTGGGACATGTCGGCCCCCGGGCAGCGAGTGCTCCGGAATGATCCAAGAATGCTCCCACCACGCCAACAGCATCATTTCTGTGTGAGCCACGGAGCAGAGAACTTTTCTTCTTCCGAGGAGCTTTTCGTGCTGTGGTTGGTTGGTTTTCTGCAGAACAGCCTCGTATGTGCTCCTCCGGCAGGTCCTCGCCCTGGAGGTGGGGGGCTCCAGGGAGGGGGATGTCTCCCCACAGCTGGGGTCGGCCTCCTGTGCCCCCAGACAGGGGCTGCTCCGCCGGTTCTGGTGCCAGAAGACTGGAGAGGCAGGGCCACCCCCTGCCAGCCACACAGCTGGGCCGCACAAGGGACCTGCCCGCCTCAGCTCCGAAAGGCGCCATAAAGAGCCCGCTGCTGGTGGGAACTCGGCCTGGCAAGAGGCAGCTCTCGGGGCTTGGTGACCTATGAGGGGCATCTGGAACTTCGTGGGGACCGGGGAGGCGGGAACACTTGAGGCTGAGTTATGGAATATCAGACACGCGAGGCACATCTCCTGCTGCTGCGGCTGCCGGAACAGATTCCACACGCTGGGGGCCGGAACAACACACGTTTATGCCCACGGTTCTGGCGGGGAGTCCCAAACCAAGGCGCCAGCACGGCCGCGCTCCCCGGCCCCAGGCAAGTCCCTCCTGGGCTCTCTCAGTGCCACTTGGCTCCGGCGTCCCTTGGCTTGTGGCTGCGTTGCTGCAACCTCACCTCCATGGACACCTGGCGTCTCCCCCGTGTGTCTGTGTCTCCTCCGTCTCTTATAAGGAGGACACTTGTCACTGGATTTAGGGTCCACCCTAAATCCAACTGCAGGATGATCTCATCTGGAGATCCTTACCTAAATTATTTCTGCAAAGAACGTTATTCTAAATAAGGTCACATACTGAAGTTCCAGGCGGACGTGTCTTTTTTGGGGGGGTCACCACTCAACGTATACCTCCCTCCTGCCCGAGGTCCTCATGTGACAAAGATCTGGAGTAGCACAGGCCGTGCTCTGCAGAGGAAGGCGGGGAGCCAGGAAGTGTGGAGGAGGGGCTGGGCTCAGGGGTGCTGGGGGCAGCACCAGGGAACACCCCCCGCAGGGCCCCAGCCCCTGCCCGGCCCCCAGGCTGGCAGCCCAGCCAGGTGGGTCCTACCAGGTGCAGGGGCCACTGCAGCATCTCCGTCCTTGGGGGGCTTAGGGGGAGCCTCGTGGACAGAATGACCCCAGGTTGGGCACACGGGGCCACACGTGCAGGCACCCCCGGTCTTCCCTGCACTCCTGGGCGGGGGAAGGTTGGGACCGTGAGCCAGAGACAGTGACGGAGCTCATGTTGAGACCCAGGACAGCTCAGGGCTGGGGGTGGGGGGGGGGCCTTCCACAGATGAGCCCGAAACAGAGGCCTGTTGACTTAGAGGCTGTGTGTGCCCCACCTCTGGGAGAGAACTGTACGCCTGCATTGGAACTGCAAAACCATCTCACTGTCTCTGTCTCTATCTCTGTCTCAGTCTCTGTCTCTCTCTGTGCCTCTCTGTCTCTGCTGCATCTACGACCTCCTGCTTCAAGGCAGAACCACGTGAAATGCAATAATACAGGCTAATGAAACAGACCCACAAGCGGGCAGCGCACCCACCCAGCGGTGCCGGAGCCCTGACCACAGATCCCGCGATCTCCCGTCCCCTCACCCATGCGGACCCTCCGGCCCGGCCCTGCTCCGTGTTCTGGGCCTGAGGGGACCACGCAGGTGGGCTTGCTGTTCCTGGGCCACTGCCTGGGCCCCGGTTCCGGGGGAGGAACACAGAGTAAGGGGCCATATCTCCTTCACTTCGCCTCTGGGATGAGGGAGAGACGGACTCAGAACAAAGCCGCCTGGACTACTCGGGACCGGGGGCAGCACGCAGCGCTGTCGGGTGGGGAGGAGCGTACCTTGCACTCGTGTCCCCCGCGGGTCGATCTGGAACACTGTGCTTGCCAGCAGGGGCCGGAGCATGGGGGACAGTGTGGAGACGCCCACCGGAAACTTGGGGTCCTGCACCGTGAGTCTGAGCCTCACGACCATGCTCCCCGCCCAGAGAGACACGATCTGCATCCTCAGCTTCCCACTTCGGTGCAGGTCAGAAACCGTCGGCGGGAAGGAGTTCACCACCTGGCCGAGAAGAGGCCACGGCCACTCAGACAGAGCAGACATCCATCAACATCGTCAAACCCCCAAGCAGGGCCCAGTGTGACCTACGGATGCTGTACAAAGTCCCTCCACCTGCAACCGACCTCTCAGGGGAGGCAGAGACGCCCTCCCGGCTCCCAGAGCCCTGTCCGGCTTCCGCTGGGACAGCTGGGCCTGGCTTGGTCTGGGGTGGGGGACTCTGAGTGACCTCCACGGTCAAGCTCCCAGTCTCAGAGCATCACAGGAACAATCCACCCTGGGTGTGCTGACAGCTGGTGCCAAGGCCGTTTGTGTACGTACATGGGAGGGACAGTTGGGCTGATAGACAGACAGACTGATGGAGAAGGACCACCAAGGAACAATCCTGGTTGCTTTTTGGAGCTGTCCCCCTCTTTACTCGGCTGTACCCCTCAGAAAACACACAGAGCCAGGTGCTCAGGTCACCTGTGCCAGGTAAGGGAGACACCAGCCTGGCCCCTGCCTTCCTGCCAGTCTGTTCCCGCACACGAGTGAGTGAGCGCTGGAAAAGAGAGGGACTTCTCCAAACACGTGGAAACCTGACTCCCCTGCAGACGAATGTTGGGAAGGAACCCTCGGGTCCCTTGCATTTCTACCGTCTTGCAAGCAGGAGCACTAATTGTCCTTTTGTTCCAGAATATCTTCCCAAGGATGTTTGTTTAGTGAACAGCCTTGGGAGATAGGGACAGTGGCTCCCTCCAGAGCAAAGGGCCGGTTTGTTTACTGCCCTATACGACCAAGACAATGTCTCTTTCTGGAGCAGGTTTAGGCAGATTTGTTTGCAGCCCCTTATAAAAGATTTAGGTTCCCTAAGTTTGGGGTTCCTCTGCTGTGATGCAGACCCACTTTGCGTGTGCATCACCGTGGGCCCCTCCACATGTCCTCTGTGGGACTTGGGGGCAGGAAGGGAAACTGCACCAACATGATGCTCACGTCACCTGCTGTGCTGTGAATGAGTCAGTCCTGCATCCCTGACCCAGGAATCTCGTGTGTTTTGCCAGCATCCACGAAACTGCAGAAGACTAACTTGTTAGTTTGCAGGAAGGGTCAAATCTCAGACCTTTTATGATTCTTGGCAGTTTAGGAAGTCCCTTTTCTCTCCGACTCACTATTCGTGGCTAGATGGTATTTCACAAACCGGCTTGGTCTCAGCCACAAGGGAAGAGCGGATGTCGTGATTGCTGGTAAATGCTAATAAAGCTACGCCAGCAGAAAGTTCAACAGAAAACCCGCTGTATGGACCATTTGAATAAAGGTACATATTCTAAAGCTGGATCCGCCCAGTATCCAGGTTAAGTACCCCACAAAAGGAGGGGAAGCTTTTGAGCGATGACGGCGTGACGAGGATTTGGCTGTCTCGGGGCTAGAGCAACACGCAGCCTCGCCACGCACACGGAGGAGCCGGGCTGTGTTTGGCGCCCTTGCTCACAGCACCCAAGGAGGGGTGGCGGCGTCCGTGTTTGGGCTTTACCTCGTGCAGCAGTTGTCTAGCGAAGTCCTGGTGCTCCACGCTGCTGCGGTTGAGTAACTCCTCCGTCAGGTTGCGGTTTACGATCCTAATTGTGACTTCAAACACTCGGGCATCTGAGACAGACAGTAACGCCAATTAGCCGAATGCCTGTGGTCAGAAGTCACACACTTTTCTGCGAATGTTTTCCATCATGCCTGTCCTTTGGCAGGGAAATTATTTTCAAAAATAGATGGAGACGTGAATCTAGACCGAGGCAGCCAAACTGGGGGAAGTCAACGCAGGGAGCATTTTGCTCGGCTGGGGTCCTGGGGGCCTGGGCACCAGTGCTGGGGCTGACGACTTAGCATGGGGCCCGTCGCGGTCGGGTGCTAGAGGGTGTAGGGCCGAGTCACGGACGGCCTGCTCACTCCGACGTTCATTCTCTGCCGCCAGTCCCTGGCACTAGCGCTAATCTCTGCGCGTGAGACGGAGCCCGACAGGGCGCCATGCTGTGCTCTGTGCTGTGCACCCTCTGCCGAGACACAAGCCTGTGGGCCCCGCCTGGGGTGCTCCCCACTCCCCTTCGGGGACACGCGCATCGAGCGCCCAGGGCGGGAGTGAGGCCCGCTGCCCCGCACACGTTCACACGCAGCACGAGGCCAGCCCGGGGCAACTCCCGCCGCCCACGCCTAACCTGACCGAGGCTGCTCACCACCCGGCACCCCGGCACCAGGCGAGAGCCGCGGTGGGCTGCCTGGGAGAGGGCCCGACGGGCACAGCTGCCTTCCCGACACGTGTCCGAGTGCACGCGTGGGTCTCGTCTGTTTTGGGAAAAAGACTGCTCCCAGCACACATACGGCGGCGGGACCTTAGCTGTCACCTCTGCCCCACAGGAAGCGGGGCGTTCTGCTTCCTGCAGACTGCTGCGGTGCTCCCGCTGGTTGTGGGGAGTCAGACGGCCTCAGTTCTGGGGGGTTCAGGGTGGCAAAGGCCTTCACGTGCATGCCAGTGGCTGCCACCTGCCAGGTCACTCTATGTCATCCCCCCAGACACGAGAGTGAGCCCCAAACAGGAAGAGGATCCCGTGCAGGCACCCATGGGCCAACACGACACCCTGCCAAGCCACGGGATCAAGGGCTTCCTGCCCTGCTTGGAGGAAGAACAACGTGCAGGGCTGGGGCCAAGAGACTGGGACGGAAAGACACTGTCGGCTGCGTGGCTCTGACCGGTGGCCTTACCGGTTTTGACGATCAGTGTGGCGGAGACGTTGGCCCCGCAGCCCTGGTAGCTGGTCTTCACCCTGTACAGCGCTCCAGCCTCCAGCCCGGCCACCACCAGGGCCCGGCCCTCGGTCCTGGCGCTCCAGAGCAGCTCCTCGCCCCTGAACACCTGGACGTGGAAAGTGCGGCTCCGGCTGGCATTGACACTCCAGGACACGCGGAAACTGCTGCTGGTGACGTTGAGGACCATGTAGCCATGGATTGGAGGACAATCTATGGAAGAGTGAGGAGGATGCACAAGGTGTCAGAGGGTTTTACCCTGCAAAGTAGGTAACACGGCCTCATCCTCACTTAGTGCTCACTATTTATCCATCAGGTCCACCAATATGGGCGACACTTGCTTCTTTAGCAATTATGAATCCAACCCAGTCGTTCAAGAAAGAGGTACCAGCCTTCCTTTTCTCGGAACTTCTGAGTAATTTCAGAAGGTAGTTTAGGGTTGCAGGGAGGCGATGGGGGGGGTTGAGATTTAACAGAGACGGTAAAGATGTCTGAGGTTGAAACCTCAGCCCCTCCATCACGGAGTCGAGTTAGAGGGGCGGCTAATCCAAGTGTGCCTCAGTCTACACAGTGAATAACACAGTATTGTGTGGCTTTTTGTGTGATCCAGAATCGGTGGTTACCAGAAAGTCAAATGTTCTCTCTGGGGACTGAGTCACTGTGGGGAAAGCACGTGTAGCAACGGGCATTACAGTGCAACGTGTCTGTGCTGCGTCCACAGATACCGCCTGGTCACACACTCACGGGGCCCTGGGCCTCCCGACACATGACAAGCACTTGATCCTTTGCACAGGGACTGCTGCACTGGCTGATTCACCGCTGAAACATTCCCCACCAGGAAGCAGGCTGGACTCAGGGTTCGGGCTGAGCTTCCTTTGTAGCCCCTTTACTCTTTCCTGTCACAATCCACTCTGCAGAGAGCAAAGCTCAAATGTACCAACCCATATATATCTCGTACTCAAATAGAATTAAAGTTCTTTTTTGGGTGAAAAAAGTCTGGCTCCACAGCACATATCTGGGTAGAATGAATTATGTAAAAAGTAGGTGGCCCTCAGTCTAGGCACCAAAATTTTTACATCAGAATTTCAGTTCTATAAAAAAACAAGCAATGAGGAACTTTTTAAAACTATCTTTTGCAAAACCACAGTAAAGAAAAAATGATTTCAAAGTATGTGGTTTCCCAAAGCCCTTTATGTAAAGATTCATGGCACATAGACTGTCTAGTATAAGGAAAAAATTCTGTGTTTCCAAACACATTTGTATGCATCCTCTCAATAACAAATAATAATAAAAAAAAAAAAACAAAAACAACAACGTACCCAACTCATTTCCCTTTTTGCTTTGGCTGCCAAGAAGCTCAGAATCAAATTTAGTCCCCAATCATAGTCATGCAACATAGCCTGCTGCCTCTCCTTCCAAGCCAAGTGCTGAGCTGCCCTGTGTAAATCTTGGCTCCCATGGATGTGTGCGTCCTCTCTGTACACCCTGCTGGATCTGCTCAGAGTAGATGAGCATAAATCTTTGGAAGCTCAGCCCTCCCTCCCTGCCTTACTTGGACAGGCTCAGTAACATCCATCCAAATTCTGGCTGTGTCCTAATAACACTTCCAGGATAGAGAGGTAGGATGTATTTTTAAAAAGCCACATCTATACTTTTTACTTAGTTGTCCAGTATTTTTCTGCATATTGGTCATAGAAATAGACGTGGACACAGTCGTTCATTCTTTATGGTGTTTTCCTCTGTGGCAAGAAAAGCAGAAACATTTCAACAGAGGGTGGCCGCAAGCTTGGGGCCTGAGGCTGTGGGTCACACCTCCCTCTCCACGGTCACTTAAATCAAAAGCACCCCCACTTCCCGGCCTAACGGCCACACAGCTTGTCAGTCTGTGCCTTGGGAACGTATGCCTCATTGAAAAAGGAAGGAAGGGCTACGGTGTCTTTTCTAAAAATCCGAGAAAAGCACTGACTGTTCTATTTCTGTGCAGTCAAGACACAGCCCCAAGCATTTTTTATCCCCATCGGAGGAGGACGACGTGCGGCACAACAGCCTGCAGATAGGAAAGGTCTATGGCCCTGTCTCCCTGCTGCCATTCAGAACCCAAGAGACGTGGAGAGACCACATCGGTGGGCTGCAGACGGCCCCCCATATTGTGGCCCGTTTAAAGGCACATTCCGTAAAGGGCTTCTGAGCCGAGTGGAATGAAAACTAAAAGGGCACCCCAAGTACTGGAAAGGAATGAGAGGACCGGTGTTTAGGAGGAGGTGTAGGGTGTGGGGCTGGCTATGCACACGTTCTCGTTTAATAACATATGTTCACTCTTTAAATTACGATGCCAGTGGGTCCTTAGACCCCTGGGTTGAGGAGATGCAAACCTGGCCTTTCCAGGCTATGACACCCCCCGAGGCATCCGCAGAAGCTGCCGCCAGCGGGTTCTGCAGCTAAGAGAGATGGTGGAAAATTTGGAGAAAGAAAATCCCTTCTGATCCAAAGAACTAAATTCTCCCCGAGGATAATGCTACCACTGAATGTTCCTGTGGCCCTTTCTCCAATTTATTACCTGGAGACGCTTGAAATCGCCCATATTTGACTATTTTTGACCAACTGCCGCAGCAATTCCATATGGCTCGACGTTTACGGGTCGTCTGTTAATACCGTGCACCTGGCACTGCCGCAGACACTGAGAAAGGAAAGTGAGTCTACAGCCCCAGCGCCCGAGCCAGTGTGCCGCGTCACAGCAGCACGAGCAATGAATGAACTCCCCGCCACGCACCCCACAGAGCACCCCTCCCCCAACATCCATGGCACGTGCCACCCGAGCTGTCAGTTGTTCTTTTCTGAGTGCTGTGTGCACGGGGCATGTAATCCCATTTAGTTCTTACAGCAATCCCAGGTAATGGATTCTTCTATTAATAACATCCCCATTTTACAGATGATGAAACTGACACCCAGGAAGGTCAGGTAGGTAGCCAATGGCAAAGCTGAATGACAGAGCAAGTGTACAGCAAGTACACTTGCTGTACTCCTAGATCATTCTACCACGGGCAGTAGGCTGAAAATGACCTCCAAAGATACCAGGTTCTAGTTCCTGGCACCTGTGAGTGGGATTATGAGACATACCTTGAGATGGAAAGATTAGCCTAGATTGACCAGGTTGGCCCTAAATGCATCACAAGTGTCCTTAGAAGACAGAGTCAGTATCAGGACAGTGTGTGGTTTAAAAGAAAAAAGAGAGAATGGGGGGAGATTGTCACACTTGCACAAGGAGCAGGCCATGTGGAGAGGGACAGAGAGTTGAGGATGTGGCCTTGGAGGTGGGAGGGATGGGGCCACACCCCACGGGCTGCACAGCCACAGCGGATGGGGCAGGCGGGCAGGGTCCTCCCGGAGCCTGAGAGCAAGCGTGGTCCTGCCCACACCTCCACTGGGGCCGAGTGGTGCCTGTTCTGGACCTCTGGTCTTCAGGGCTGTAAGAAACTACATTTCGATTGTTTTGAGCCCCCAGTTTGTGGCAATTTGCTAGGAAGCCCCGGGAAACTCACGCACCTCCCAGCCCTCCTGACCAGCTTGCAAGGCGGCCATTCCCACGGCCACGGACGGCACGGCCTGTTGGAGAGTTTGCCTTTGTGCTGTGAAATCAACCCACTTCTGACACACTCAGGCTGACCCCTCTCTGTCGGACAGACCTCGAGGTATCTGAAAACCAGAAGGACTCCTTCTACCCCGGCCCTTCTCCCTTCCAGAGTGGGCCCCTGTGACGTGGTTTTTGGTTCTCCATCAGCCAGGACACCCTCCTCCGGTCACCCTTTGGCTTCTCCATGTCCCCCTTAAGCTGTGACCCTAGAAAATGAGACTGGAGTCTTGACTGTGTGTGACCCAAGGGCAGCGGCAGCACAGATAACTGAAACTCGGGCCCGGAGCCCTTGTCAAGCCCTCCCTGTCCACGGCTGGGCACCCAAATCCAGGGCTTCACATGCGCGTGGGTGAAGCCGGACTCTCCGGTCTATGAGGACAGGCCCGAGTGTCTCCCGGGCAGCCCTGACCCCTCCGCCCAGCAGGGAAGGTGCTGGGGACGCCAGCTTTCCCACTATCTCCCTGTGCCAGGCGGGAGTCCCTGCCAGCTTGACACCTGAGCCTTAGCAAGGGACAGACTCCAAGCACTTGAGCCTGGATGCTGAGTATCGAGTTGTGAAAGATCCTGTTGGAGTGAGAATCCTGGCTCAGGTGAACCCCAGCTGCTACTTCTTGCCGTCCTGGCCGCCTCCGCAGCTGGCACCTCCCCCCAAGCTGGCTCCTCCCCCCCAGCCACAGGTTCGGGAGACGTTTCCATGGAGCCCAGCCGCTGTGAGCTTCCAGCAGAGAAGGGAGATCACATCAGAGGGCGTTAGGATGACCCTGAAGACAGTTTCAGTCCTTCCCAAAAGCAGAACACGTGCCCAGAGCACAAAGCGCAGATGGTGCGGTATTTCTTATGGTTTCTGGCTTGTGCAAGAATCCAGCTGCCCGTGTGTCATTAATTGGGTGACTAATTTCACAAGAAAAGAATCTGAAATTTGCGCTGTATTTTCCAAGGGCTGTGCCTCAGCCACTCCAGCAGATTGCTCATTTCTATTAGCTTCTAAATTTAAAACACATGCTGTTCCCCGTAGCAATGGGCGATTGGAATTCACCCTGAATTTCTGATCTGGAGACACTGGACTCGTCCGTCCTGCGCTCTTAGAAGGGAGGCCAAGCTGTGCAGCTTTTCTCCCTTGTGATTAGCGGTCGCCGGGGCGGCCTCTTATCCTGACGCAATCCTGCAACGCGTTGCTGGGAACAAGCCTGACTGTAAGGAGGGTCTGCTATCTTTTCAGATGCCTGACCAGGGTAAACCCAGCTGTATTCTAACCTTCTGTTCTTACTAACGAGACAAGAGTCTCACCCTGGAGGCCACAGACCAGGAAATCCACAGACAGCTCTACACAAAGGTCGTGGGCACCTGTGTGGAGGGAGGGACATGGTTCTGACCAGGCCTCAAGGCCGCGAGCTGCCAGGGTGGGGGGTGCGGGCTGCCAGAGCCGGGCTGGGAGTTGCCTGGAGACCCAAGGAGTGGCCCCACTCAAACTTCTCTTCCCACGCATCGATCCGACAGATGCCTGTTCAGTGTCTCCTGTTTGCCAAGTGCTGGGGCCCGTCTGCCAGTGAGCAGAAGGCAAGGCCCCCTCCCCCATGAAGCTTCGTTCTGATGGGAGGTAGAACATTCCGGTGGGAGCGATCGGGCCCCAGAACCCTCCACGTCCACCACAGACTCTGGGAACTCCCCCCACCCCGCTCCCTCCACCCCTTGCCCGCAGGATGGCGAGAGAGTCCGCAATAAGAACCTTTCGCTCATTTCCAGGTCGGGGTCTGCAACACCAAAGAAAATCGCTCCACTCCCTCAATCTCTGCTGACTCCCCATCCTGGGCGCTGGGGGAGGGAGGTCAGGTGCGGCCCGGGTGGCACAGGTCCAGCTGTTCCCTGGGAGCACCGTGACAGACGGCAGCCCCTGGGGAACTGGAACCCGGGGGCCCCAGCACAGGGATAGACCACCCGCAGTCTCAGGGATGGCCCCGCCAGAGCGCGCCTAGGGACCACGGCCACAGCACAGGGGAGGACAGCCAGTAATTAACAGCCTGGCTCGCGTAGGTCCGCACAGAACCCCCTTTGGGACCTAGTGCAAGAAAGTTCCCTTCCTTTGCCTCAGTTTCCTCTTCTGAAAAATGAGATTGATGAGCAGTTGCCAGGTGGAGTTGTTCTGAGAATTAAATGAGGTAATACCCACAAGTGCGCAGAACAGAGCTCGTCTGTGCAAAGCACTGAGCTACTCTTAGCTGTGATGTTACCAAAAAGGCGGGGGCCTCACTGTCGGGTCCCTTTAAAGGGAAAAGAACATGCAGATTAGATTATTAATTAATTCAAACTGGATCTAATGATTCTCGATAACCATGTCACAATGGTCAAGTTCTAGACTGCTAAAGTTCAGCCTCAATGGCCCCACGAGGGGAACAGCTCAGAGCATCGTATCACCGCTTAGAATATTGTTATTATTCAACCACCTAACACTACACCAATGAAGGCAGGTCGCTTCTTGGAAACGTATCGCAGAACGGTAAGCGAAGAAAGGGGGACACAGAATTCCACACACAGCGAGGTTTGAACAAGGGAAAAGCCTGGAAGGGAAGAAGGGACAATTGAAACTGGAGGTGACTTATCTTTCTATTATTGCTGGAATGTCACTAAAGTAATACAGCAAATTCCAGAATGACAAACGAGAGCCTCAGTGGCCAAACATAAGCTGGGCCTGCCATCCAGGTGAAGTATCTGAGAGGAGGCTCTGCGTCAAAGTCCTGTCCCCATGCAATGCAGCAACCGTGAACTTGGCTGTCCCATCTCCTGCCGGTTGACAGGGACACCGTCAGCTCCCCGAGTCAGGTGTGGACCTGCTTCCAATCCTCTGCTGCGGTTCACACCCAATACCCACGCCCTGGGGGCTGCCTGTGCCTGCTGCTTGGGGAGGGCCCTGTCTGCCCCCAGGCCCACTGTGCCACCTGCTATCGGGACCACTGCCCTCTGTCTCCCTCCGTCCCGCCCTGCCCACGTCAGAATCAGTTAGAATAGACAACCCCAAATAACAGGGGCCGAAGCCCCAGTTGCCGCCTCATGCAGAGAACTCCTGTGATTCTCAGCCCTGGCTCCGGTCACAGGCCCAGCCTCCTGCAAACATCTGTCCCTCCGTGCCACAGTCTGGGCTTACTCATCCTCAGGGCCGCCACCTGGTCCAGATGGCCCACAGGGCCTCGGCACCTATTCCTGTCCCTGGCACATTCTCAGCAGGGCCTGGAGTCCCCGAGCATCTTCCTGGACCCACAGAACACTCCAGCGTGTCACATAGCTACAGCTGAGGCGCGGCCACCCTACTTGCGAGGGCGGGAGCGAAATGCAGTCTTTCCACTGGGCACATTTCTGCCCGAAACTCGAAGGACGTCTGTCACCGAGGAAGGAGCTGGTGGATTTAGTGTCTCTGCCACAGCCCCTCTGGCCCAGCAGCCAGGGCGCACCTAGACAAGGACCTGGTTGCAGGTGGTTTATTTGGAAACCCGGGAAGTGAGGAGGCAACACGGGGGAGGGGACTCGGCCAGCGAGGGTGTGCCCTTGAAGCAGCGGCCACAGCTGGCCACTGGAGTGAGATCCCTCAGGGAAACGGGGAATGATGCCACATGCCTCCCCCCTCTAAATGGTGACAGAGCTGGGGCTGTTCAGAAACCAGCACCAGGAGTCCTTGGTGAGGCTTCCCGGGGCCCAGAGCTGCCCTGAGACAGGCGAGGATGCGGCTAGAAAGGGTGGAGGGGCCACAGGGCCGCCTGTCGCTGTGTCACCGTCTGGGGTGATGCCTGTGTCTCGGGGGAGGCCGTGTGCTCTGTCCTGTGCACTGTGTGCATTTGGACGCGTCCCGTGAAGGCCCCGTTGGCCTCACAGATTCCAGGGGGCCAGGCACAGTGATGGGAAGGGCCTGCTCTGGAGCCGACCGCTGATCACAGGAAACCCAAAGACGGCCATGGTGACTGACACCCCAGGACGCCGTCGCCAACCCCAGCCCCAGGAGCTCGGCTGAGCCTCGGGAGCCAGATTCCCCAATGATTCCAAGAGGCAAAATGAGAGATGAAGGAGAAGACTCCAGATTAAAAAGTAAAATAGCTGCAAACATGGCGTGACTAATGGGTGGCTCCCGTCTACATTCCAACTCTGACTGTTGGAAAAAGGGCTGTGGAGAGAGAATTAGGCACCTCAACAGACTAGGTGTTTGATGGTATTATGGAATGACTGGTTTTTGTAAGGACTGTTGATGGTGCTACGGGTTTGGTTTTTATCGTCTCATAGAGAAACGCTCTCAAACACCGTAGTGGCAGCGAAGGCAGTGATGAAGGCAGTGTCAAAATCATGGGGGCAGGGGGCAGAGACGCCGCTGGGAGGCAATCACCACAGTCCATTACACTGTCCTGTCTGTTTACACGTGTCCACAGTGCTCTGCAGTGGAGCTGCTTGCCCCGTGGCCCCCCCGTGGCCGCACGCTATGGCCCAGCGGTCCTGTCTCCGGTCCCTCCTCCAGCCCCACCGCTGGGGCCCCGAACTGAACCTGTGGCTGCTGCGACAAAGGACCAGCGCTCTGCAGTCAAGGTGTGGATGGGACATGGATGTCCCCATGGAGGCTGTGGGGAGCGTCCCTGTCCCTCCTGCTTCCAGCACCCGCCTGCACCCCTGGGCTGGTGGCCCCTCCTCCACCTTCAAAGCCGCAGCGCCTCTCCCCTCCGACCTCCATGTCCATCCTCCTTCCGCTCCTCGGCCTCTGACCCTCCTGCCTCCCCTACCAAGGACCTCTGCGGTCGTTACACGGGGCCACCCCGATTATCCGGGACAATCTCCCCATCTCGAGACCCTCAGCTCAGTCCCATCTGCAGAGTCCGCTTTGCCACGGCAGGGAACACATTCACAGGTCCTGAGTGAGGCGCGGATGTCTTTGGGGCGGTTATCCAGCCCAGCACGCTCCCGCTTCTCCCGTGAGCGCTGGTGCCGCAGCCCCCGCCCACTCGCTCCCCCCGAGAGGTCTCTCCCCGCTTGCCCTGCCCTGACCATGACACCTGGCAGCACTCCAGCCCCCTCCCCCTGCCCTGCACTTTCCTGTGACATTTTCCTTTGTATCCTGATCACCTTCTCCAGATCTCCAATTGTCCACGTCTTTGTCATCTGTCCTCACTGAAATGTGAGTTCCCGGGAGCAGCGGCTCTTGGACACTGAGGAATCCCAGTTAGGACAGTACCTGGCATGTCACAGGCACTCACTAAAAGTGTCGCGTGAGCGAGTGGATGGATGGATACTAACGCGGCCCTCACCCCCACCTGCAAGTCAACACCCCATCCCCGAAGTGGGAAAGTCCACCTGCCCATCTCCTGTGCATACCCAGCGGCCAGGCCAGCGCGGCTCCCTGCCACCAAGCAGCCTGCCCCTGTGGCCGTGCCACCTGCACACAGCCCTGCAGGCTGCGGGCACCTGCTGCACACCAGGCAGGGCCCCAGCAGCCAGGAGCCAGCCGGGATCTCTCCGTCAGCGTCAGCGCACAAATACGCTTTAGGGCCACGCGTGTTTAGAAAGACCCTCCTGGGAGTCCACGCCCCCTCTGGGTCAGGCCCTGTTCTCTGAGCCTTTTCATAGTGAATCCTCCATAGGGTTCCCCATTGCTGTCCCTTCTTTCTCTCCTCCAACTGTGCCTTAAGCCCAGCCCACGGTTCCAACCCCACCTCTCTTCCAAAGGGCCACACGGTCCCCTGAGTTCCAACTGCCACTTCCCCACACCCTGTGACCCGAGCGTGTCCCTCCCCAGCCAGCCGTGCAGCTCACGCTCTGGACCTACTGAGCCCTCCCGTCCTGCCCTGCTGCTGCGTTCCTGCCTCCTTGCTGACTTCTAACTGCTGGGGTCCCTTGACGCAGGCCCAAGGCCCTCTTCCCTCCTCTCAGCCACGCCCCTAGTTTCAACGCCCCCCCACGGCCCCATGTGGATGACCCTGATGTATCCCCACAGCCCAGCCCTGCCTCCCAGCTCTGGCATCAGCGTCCAGCTCAGGCCACGCCTGGCGTCCACCCCGTCCAGCTCCGTCTCAGCTCCCACTGCCACTCAACAGCGACGGTGACAGCCCCGTCTTCCCACCCCCTGCAGGGAAACACTGTCTATTCACCGATCAATCTAGACATCTGTGTTCTTGAGCATTGATGATGAAATGTTAAAAAGAAAAAAGACATCCGGATTCTTCCTGATTCATCCTTCCTCTTCCTCTTTGAATTAATCAGTAAGTCCCAAAGGTTCCGTCTCTAAAATGTTGCCTGAGCCCACCCCTCTCCATCGCCACCTGCACCCCAGACCCCTACTCTCTGTTCACCGTCTTCACGGCACCTTCCTGCGTGGCAGATTATGCAGTTTTTTCTTACTCGAAGCCCCCTTGGTGGCAGAAGCCCATCCCGGGGGCCAGCATAGGGTGCACGCCTGGCTCCCCCCTCACCCCCCTGACTTGGCCAGAGCCGGGTGCTCCCTTCTTGGGTCCCCCCGACACCCAGAACGCTCTGATGCCATCCAGGTTGATCGTACAATGCCAGGGACAGTCCCCACTTGTCCCTGTGGTCCCAGTGCAAGTGTCAACCACACCCCTTCACTCGACAGAATGTCTCCATTTAAACAATCAATCGCGCAGGCGGGGACTATGCAGTATTCGCACGCGGTGCTGTTACCAGCGTCTGGCACCGGGAATGGCACGTAAACAAACAGGGGCCAAATCGGAGGATGAATGCAAGAGCGGCCACTGTGAGATCAAGAAGGGATGGAAGAATTAAGTGACCATTCTGTGAGCTCACTGTTCCCTGCAGGCAAGGAAAGAAGAGTCTCTGTGGTCCACCCACCATCTCGCCTTACAAAGATTCCTTAGGCCGTCCCCACGCCGTGCAGAGAGCCCAGTCATTACCGTCACTCGTGTGGTCCAGCTCCCGGGATGCCGAGGCCGGAGACTCCTGGGCACGGACACACTGGTACGAGCCCTCCAGGTTTGCACACGGTTCCCCTGCAGGGCAGGCATTGAGGGCATCGTGGAAACATTCGTTTACATCTGTCGAAAGGAGAACAGGCAGCAGCACTTAGCAGAGTCGCAGCCGTGGTTTTGCGCCCTGCGAGCCGAGGGAGCGTGTTGGGCAGTGCTGGGGGAGGGGCCCGCGGAAGCCCTGTCTGCCAGAGCCTGGACTCAGTCCCAGCGGCGGCCCATGCCACGCCCGGGCAAGGCACCTCCGCCTACCTCCCACGCTCCTGGGCAAATCGCTCTGGGCTGGATTGAGTCTGGGCGTCGTGAAACAAAGGGGCCCAAACATCCCACCCCAAGGGTCAATCAAGCGCACGGGCGTGTGTCCGTGCTGAGAAAGAAACCACAGCCCCCCTGGCATCCAAAGCTGGCCTGGCACTCCCAGCCAGAGACCAGCCTCACGCAAGGCCACTTCGTGATTTCATCTAAGACAGGAATGAGCTCATGTGTCACACACAAAACACCAGCCCTCTCCTCTTGGCCAAAATGAGTGATTGTTAGTTCTTTACCAATTACAGCTTATTTTCATGCAATTTCCCCCTCCCTGTAGCTAAGATTTATTGAGATGCCCAAACATAGAATCGCCCCCACTTTCCAACAGCACCCAATCTAACAGAACCCCACTGCCTGAGCCCTCCCCAAACCACCCAATCAAAACCCACGTGCTATAATCGGTTCTTTCTGGCATCCTCTTACTGAGACTCCCCATGGCTCCCCATGGCGTGGGTTCTCCCTCCTGGCCGCCAGTAACAAGCCCACCCTGCTCACCTGCAGATGCACCCCTGCCACCTCTGGCGTGGGGACACTGGCAGAACAGACGACAGGTGAGCACTTTGCTTATTGCACTAGAGCAACACAGCTGGGCTTTAGAGCGTCTGTGGGGCTGGGGGAGGACACGTGCAACCGCTAGAGCTGTCCCGGGCTCCAGCCCAGCGTTGCCACCCGCCACCTTCCGAGTCAGGTAAGAAGCTTCACCAAGATCCCCACCCCTACACACACACACACACACACACACACACACACACGTAGCCCCGGGAGCAGCAGACCCCAGCCCGCCTGCCTCCCGTCTGGGAAAGGGGGTTCTGCTGGAACCCAGCCGTCACTTGCGTACTGCCTGTGGCTGCTGTCCTGGTGCCGTGGCACAGCCGCGCGGCTGGGACAGACCACGTGGCCCACAAAGCAAAAATATTTACTGTCTGGCCCTTTTCAGAAAACGTTTGCCAATCCCTGACATAGACTGAAAAAAAGAACAACAACAAAACAGGTAACGTCTTCCAGAAGCAAGGCCGCGTCCACGCGCTGCACCAAGAGCAAGTTCAACGCTGAACAAACCTGCTGAAAGGGCCTCCCAGGCACAGGCGTCCCAGCAAGGTGGGAAGGAGGCGGGAAGGAACTTCCGGAACCCAAAGAACTGAGGAAACAAGTTACTGTGTGTTGCTCTGGGAGTGGGACCCCAGTGCCAACGTGGTGGAAGGTTAAGCCTGCCTGGGGGAGGGTGGTGGGAGCGAGCGAGGGGAGGGGATGTGGGCAAAGAAAGTTCTAGAATCCGAGCCTGGGGACTCAGAGTTTACAGGACGACCTCAACATGGCTCAAACCACCCACGCCTGCGGGATTAACACACGGAACCCGTCATTCCTCCATCCCGGACTGAAACCTCCGTTAGAGCGTGAAGGACTGGCCTGGCTGTGGAAGCCACCTGGCGTTTGGGCTGTCGGGCCCCGCCCTGCAGCCGCCCCCAAAGGGAGCACAGAGGGGAGCACAACCTTGCACCTGGACGTGGATCACTTCATAGACCCGCCTCACGATGTCATCAAGCATGGCAGAGACGTTGGCCACGGGCAACAGCCGCGGCAGGCCCAGCAGTAGCCGCGACGCCGTGGTGGAGGTGTCCCTGCCGGCCGAGTGCAGGTGGTGCACGGTGGAGCCCAGCGGCTGCAGCGCATTGGTGACCTGTGAAACCAGAATCAGCGGGTCACACGGTGGAGGCCCCCTCCCCCGTCGGGCAGACAGAAGACTGGGGTCCGGAGAAGCTGAAGTGAACTGTACACGCACCATTCGGCTCCGCAGAACGGAACCACTACGATATTTGTGCACCTGTCATCATCCCAATAAAAGTCCTGCAAACCGGAATTATAAATACTTTTGCAACAGCAGTAGTCATGGGCTGAACTGTGCCCACCGCCCGCGCACACACACACACATACACACATGCGTGCACACACATAAATAATTCATATGTTGAAGTCCTGACCTCGGGCACCTCAGGATGTGACCTTATTCGGAAATGGGGTCGCTGCAAGTGTAGGTGTGACTAGTTAAGGTGGGCTCTAGGGCCACTGGGGGCCCTAACCCAATATGGCTGATGTCCTTGTAAAAAGGGGACGTTTGGCCCCACCAACAGGCTTGCACGGAGGAAGATGACGTGTTGACACGGGAAGATGCCGTGTGCAGCCGAGGGGAGGAGCCTGGACCCCCCAGCGCTCAGGAGGAACCAACCTGCCAACATCTCAGCTTTGGACTCCCAGCCCCCAGCACTGCAAGAGAATAAATTTCTGTTGTTTTTA
This sequence comes from Eulemur rufifrons, assembly GCF_041146395.1. NCBI lineage: Eukaryota > Metazoa > Chordata > Mammalia > Primates > Lemuridae > Eulemur > Eulemur rufifrons. The sequence goes on from NC_090989.1 coordinate 3,874,767, forward strand.
GACCCCCCCCCCAGTTGGTGGTCCTTTGTCATGGTGGGCCAGGACGCTCACACAGAAGTCATCCCCAAGACCCCCGTCTCCCTCCCTCAGCAAGACCACAGGGCTCTTGTGCTAATGACAGAGAGAATTAGAACTAGAATTAGAGAATTAGAGAACAAAATCTATGGTCTAAAACAATCTGTTTCTCGTTTCATATAAATTCTTTTTATTCCAGCCTAATGTGTTGAAAGCTCAACCGTTGGTAAGCTAGGCAACTCGGTGACCGCACAGCCAGACCAGTGTCACCAGAACAGACTTTGCCAGCAACCCCGAAGTCCCCACTGGGAGCCCCAAAGGCAGTGTGGGGAGGGCTGGAGTCCCTCTCCTGGGGGGACCAGCTGAGGACCAGCCCCATCCTGCCAGAGCCCCTCGTTCCGCAGCAGGAACAAGCCGGGAGCCCGGCACTTGCTGCTGAGAACCTGGGCCAGGCAGGCGGTCCCGCGGGCGGTGACCGTCTGGCTGGAGAAACAAAAGCCACACACGAGGAGACGGCAGCAGCACACAGAAACATCTAACGTGCCAGCAAGCGCAACATCTCACACCCCTCTCACATCGGGAAACTTTTTAAGCCCTTTGCATGTATTTAAACTCACAGCCCCTGTCTCAGGGGGGATTAGGACTCTTTCTATCTAACAGAGGCACAGAGAGGTTAAGTAACTCGCCCAAGGTCACACAGATCATGACTAAGTACACCAGGGCCAGGCACTGTGGCTCCACAGCCGGGTTCTTACTGGCCACCTGGGCAGCCCCTCAGCAAGCTAAGAGGAAACAGAGGTCCCCCCCGCCGGGTAGTTAAGGAGGCTTCTGGGCAAAGATGAGGCCGCAGAGTCCCTCCCAAGCGGTCTGCCTTGTGCACTGTCTGTGCTGGGCCTGCCACGGCAGGCTTAATCTAACCACTAAGGAGGGACCCAACTCTGGGTCTGACACCGTGACACCCGGGCACACGCGGGCACATTCACAAGACCTGAAGAGCAGGCTGGACCAGCTACACAAGGCGCAGAGGGAAAATGTGGGCCCTTGTTCAAATAGTTTTAAACATTTCCAGACACAACAGAGCAGGAAACCAAGCTCGGGGCCCTTCTAAGCACAGGTCGCTGTCAAGCCAGACCTGAGGTCACATACCACCCAGGGAAGGTCACCTAAGGTGGTGCAACACCCTGTCCATGCTGGGATTCCCAAGACTGATGGTGACCCCAGCGTGGGACGATGTCCTCATTGGAAGTCGCTGCTGAGGGGTCAGAGTGAGCTGTGTCATCGGCAGTTCTCAGCCATGGTGACTTCATCCCCAGGGGGCAGTGGGCCATGTCTGGAGACCTTTCTGGTTGTCACAACCGGGAGGATGTTCCTGACTGCTTGTGTGAGGAGCCTGGGAAGCTGCGGACCATCCTCCAAGGCCCAGGAACCCGGCTGCAGAGAGCTCTCCCGCTCACCTGGGGCCGCCGCGGAGAGCCCTGGTCTGCGGGTTCCCATCTTTGCAGGACAGTGCGGAATTCCACAGAGCAGGAGCTAGAACTCCAGGCTTATGGAGCGAGGTTAGCGAGGGCAGAGCTGGGGCTCAGGCTGTCTTGCTGGGACACCCCTCCGTCTCAGCAAAGACCAACGCAAGGTCAGGGACTGTGTTCCGCACCATGGAGGGTGGCAGTCGTCACGGGTGTGCACCGAAGCCATGTCACCACACCCTCCAGTTGTGTGCACTGTACTGCATGTAAATTACACCTCTTTGAGGCTGAATTTTTTAAGAACTCCAATTTGGTTCACAGTCAGTCATTTTGAGGCCACTTGTGGAATGTCGCCATCCCCGAGCCCAAGTTCCCTTCCTCCTCCCACACCTGGTCCACCTGCCCTGGAGCGGGGCGTGTGGGAAGCTCCCCTGTGCTTCTCACCTACCAGGGAGTGCAGGAGGCGCATGTGGTTCAGGAGCCCGGGGTCCACTTGCTCCAGGTCCTTGAAGTCCATTTTCACCAGCACAGTGACATTGTACCAGAAGCTCCCCGAGGTCCTCGCTGGAGCTGCACCAGGGCAAAGGCCGATGAGTTAGGGCTGGGACGGGTCAGGGCCGCCAGAGGCCGCTGGGGTGGGGGCAGGGCGGGGAGGCCCCGTTCTACATTCACCTCCCTGCAGCGGCGACAGGGGGGACACCCCCACTTCTAGCCCAGAGGTGGGCTGGGCAGGGTCCAAAGGCCTGGGGCCCACAGCGGTGGGCCTTCCCTTGAAGAGGTACACACAGGATATAGATATATCCTATGATGCTCGTTGTAGTGTAATGGCATATTGATATATAAAATTATTTTATACTGTACCATTATTTTATACTATAAATATCAAATACTATAATAATATATTGTATGTAATACTACATGCTATATTATTGTATATAACATATACTATTATATATAGTTTAATAGTATAGTTAACATATAGTATTATAATGATACTTGATATTATTTACATTACTTTATTGCTATATACTATACTAAAACTATGATAATATATATGATACATATATACACACACATATATATAGGCCAGCCCCTGGCATAGAGAGAACTTTCCAGACCAGCAGGCATGCAGGCCAGGGCCACGCCTGCGTGGGGCTGGTCAGCCCCGCCGTGGAGCGCCAGCCTCGCCCTCCCACCGCCAGACGTGTCAGCCCCGACCACCCCATAGGGAGCTCCTGGGGCTTCCCAGCGAGTGGGAAGGTCAGGGCTCTGCTCTACCAGGAATGTCAGCTGTCAGCTCTTCCCCCCACCCCACCCGCCCCCTAGACGTCAGTGGCCACAACGCAATTGCCAGGAGCAGACTGTGCCGTGCATCCTGCGGGGGCCCCCGGTAAAATCGGGCCCTAGATACCCCTCCTCCCCACCTCCCCCAGACCCAGGCTAACTGGGGACCCTCCTCTGCTGCAGCCCTACCTGGGGGCGTGGGGACCAGGCAGCGGCGCCCCCCTGACTGGGGGCAGCATTTCTGAAGTCCGGGGCAGTCGGTGTCCACACTGCACGTGGAGTTGGACGGCGCAGGCCCCGCCGTCGGGCAGGCCCCGGGTCTCGATGCGAACTCCCCAGACCGATTCAGGGCTGAGGAGGAAATGATACAATGAAATGCCGGCAATTAAAAAGCAAAATACAATAAAACAAAACTAACGAGCTGGGCAGGCACTGCATCCTGGCGCTTCCTGGCATTGGGTTCAGCCTGCGGTTCCTGCAGATGCCAACACAGCCGGCTAGCGGCCACCTCCAGGCCTGGGCAGCCGCCCATCCCGCCGGAGGGCCGTTGGCTTTGGCTTTAATCTTGTCTGACCATCCTTCCCGCCAGGGCAGTTTCAGCTGAGGTCCTGGGTGTCTCCTTTCCCTCTGGGCCTCAGGAGCCCAGGTGCAAGGCTCCACCTGGCCCGCAGAGGTGCCCTGCTGCTTCCAGTCCTGACAGCTCGCTCGCTCCCTCGGTAGTTGCTGGACCCGGCGGTGAGCTAAAGACAAGTCTCTGCCTGCAGGAAGCTCGAGTTCTGGCGGGGACAGGTGTGCAGGTGGAGCTGCAGCAGGCCAGACAGCGAGAGCCTCGGGGGGCTCACAGGGGCAGGCAGGTGGGGGGGCGGCGTGAGGGAAGGCCCCCTGGAGAGCAGACATCTGCCCTGACACCCAAGAGGCGAGAGTATGGGGACTTAAAAAGAGAGGGAGGAGCCTGCGGGCCTGGCATGGGGCACAGTGGGGGCAGGTGGGTCTGGGCCACAGAGAGCCCCTTCCTGTGTGTGAGGTGGGCCCTGGCGGTTTGGAGCTGCCGAGTCACCGTGGAGATGCCAGGGCTGCTGGGGAGATCGTGGTGGGCTCCTGAGGAAGAAGGCGTTTAGAACTGTTGGAAAGGGCCGGAAGCATGTGAGGAGGCAGGGTGCTGCTGTCAGAGCACAGAAAGAAGAGACCAGGCCCCAGAGGACAGGAGACACCAGGAGTGTGCCCAACGCTGGTCGGCGTGGACAGATCCCAGGGGAGCCCGCCATGCGCCACAGGAGGACAGCGGAGGTGGGCTTCGGGCAGCAAAGGACCGTCTCCAGGATGAAAGGAAGCTGAGAAGACGCGAGCGCCCAGAGCCTGGGGGCAGCAGAGAGGGGATGCAAGGGGAGGCGGGACCCCGACATCGGCATCCAGGGGAGGCCCTCCCAGCGCTGCAGCCCCCACACCGGCCACGGGATGGGGGGCACACACTGCCCTGGGGCGTGACTCCAACCTGGCGTGCCCTCATACACCTCAGCTGCCCGCGGGCCCCAGGGCCCAAGAAACTGGCCAAGGCGGGAGGATAATCTGGCTCTGGACCCCCACAAAGGCAGGGAAGACTCTCGAGCCCTTTGGGAAGACTCGTGGCTCAGCCACGTGGAACAGAAGCCACAAGGAGCTGCAGGCCCAGGGACGACCGTCCTCTTGGGTCCCCTGGGTCTCCACAGAACACTCCACAACCAGGAAAGAAGGTGGTGGCCCCTGCTTCTGTTGGGAACATGTCACCAAGGGCAGCTGCGTCAGCCAAGGCAGAGCAGGGGGCCGGACCGCTGAGCTCACGGAAAGCCCACCCTGGCGCTCTTCCACCCAGAACCGGCCCGCCCTGTCGTGCTGTCAAAGTTCCCTCTCAGGAGCATTCTGTCTCCCATGCTGTCCTTATCTTCATGCTCTCGTCACTCGGGTGGCTATAGCAATGTCTCTTGGCCCCAGAGGAATGGCCGTGCGGGGAGTGAGTGACTCTAGGGGACTCTGGTGCAGCCGGAGGAGGGACACGCCGGGTCCCATGGGGCCTCGCCAGGAGTCTGCAGGTCTCTGCTGCATCTCACAGGCAGCAAACACAGGCCGGAGGCCGAGCAGGCTGCCCGACACCTAGGGTGGCTCCCGGGCCACAGAGACGTTGGAGGAAGAGCAATGATATCCAACCAAGTGTGGCGTTTAATTAACCGTAATGCCCAGTGTTGTCTCCTTAGCTGGGACAAACGTGCCCTCGGCGTGTGAGATGCCAACCTTGCGGAGAACTGCGGGGAGGGGGTACGGACACCATCTACACTGTCTTTGCAACTTCGTGTAAATCCAGAACTATTCTAAACTAAGCGGTTTATTTAAATAAGAAGAAAATACAGGCTACATCCCCGGCTTCCCAAAATGGTTGTCTAATCCCAGCAGACGTGTTTCCTAGTTACAGTTCTTCTTGGTCTTCATGTGGAGGCTGCTGGGAACCCCCTCGTGCCGCGGAGCTGGCAGCCGACTGACGCCCTAAGGGGATTGTCAACAATTCCAACTTGGTAGAAAGTCAGAAGCCTCCTCCTCCTTCCCCAGCTCCATCCAGCAGTGAAACAGAGCCGCCCTGCGCCTGGCAACCGGGTTGGTCCAGGTTCAGGGGACGACAGTGCAGATTGCTGTTGGCCGAGGCATCTCGGGCTGGGAGCTCTCATTCCCGCCCCCTCCTCCACTCCGCGTCCCTCAGCCTGATCGGGACAGAAGTTCACACCGAGGGCCTCTGGTCGTCAGCCTGGGGGGATGGCAAGTCCTGGGGAGTGTCCTCGCCCAGCGGTGTCCTGGGCTTGCCCATCGAGGCAGAGCTGCCGAGGTGTTGGCGCCGTGGGGAAGGCCCTGCAGAACCAGGACTGTCGCTGGAGTCAGGGGCATGGCTCAGAGTCCCCATCCCAGTTCTCAGAATTTGTCCTGAGTCCGTAATCCAACTTGTGCAACTTGTGCTAGCAGTATTGGTACCGTGGCTGTTCATCCCAGCATTATTTATGACAATGAAACATTTGCAACAACTACATGGTAAGTGGCAAGAGGTTGCTTAATAAAAGCTGATACATCCATGTGAGGCAATGCCACGTGGCCACTGAGGCACGCAGTGGGATGATAGGTACTGACACAAGCGACGTTCTGGATAAATTGCTAAGTGGAAATATCATGCGACAGAAAGTCCTGGAAAGGGTGACCATCCTCCAAAAATGCCTGCCCTAGATAAAGACGGTGGTTTTCTGTGGGTGCCAGGCTTTGGGATAACTTCCCCATGTTCTTTACTGTGTTTCCAAATTTTCTGTAGGGCTTGTGTATTGATTTCTGTCACTGCATTAAAAAAAAAAAAAAAAAAACACTTAACGTATGACTTTTCACTGCATTCCAAATGCTGGACTTAGAAAGTTGAAAAGGTCCCTTAGACTGAAAGTGATGTCACATGCGTGTTCATGCTTCTCTCCCTTTCCTGGGAAGCCGGCTGAGTGGGAGAGGAAGGAACAGCCTGGTGTCCTGCTGCTGCCCAGCCATGAGACTCTGAGGCCCAGTCCCCCTGGTGGCAGAGGTGCCCGGCACCCACTGGAGGCAACCTCGGCCCTGCCGCAAAGGAAGAGCACTCTGCCTCCTCTCCTGCCCGATTCCCAGGCTGTCCCCGATGTCCACCATGCCCAGCACTGGTCCCTGCTTCATTCATTCTCGGCCGATCACCTACTGAGACTGTCTCACTTCCAGCCCCACGGAGCCAGCCGGCACAGGCCACCTCCCACTGTGTTTCCACGGAACACTCAGGCTTTGATGGGAAGAGCTGTGCAGGCATGGAGGAGGCGGCGCTGCCAATCCCCGGCATGTAAATACCCCTCCACGGGCACGTCCTGGCCACCGACGAGATGCCTCTGAGCGCAGCGTTGGGAAGAGAGAGACACTGACGGTCAGCCCCCGCACGGGCAGGAGCCACAGCTGCCCCCGGGGTCACGCTGTTTATGGAGGATGTTAGAAAAGGCACAAAGGCCTGGGCAAAGGGACTGTGAGAAAGGTGGAAATCGGGCGGTCCTGCAAACAGGACTTGGGACAGGATTGTTATCAGCCGGTGCACACGGCAGGCTGTGGAATGCAGGGGAGTGTGACCGACCTTGGCCCCTGCCCTTTTCTTTATAGCCTTAAGGAGTCACAAGGAATCCCAAGATAAATATGGATAAGTTGCGTATCACTAACTAGATTTCTTTAGAATAATGTGTTTACTGGCACCAGAGATTTTTATCTGTATGTTCTTTCCAAACATTCTCTCTGTATGTTCTTTGCTTTGACGTTGCAGGCTTTCTCTGCAGTAAATACAGAGGGTTGGAGAGGTACGGGAGCTCTTTGAGACTAAAAGAGTTTCTCCTCCTTCAGCCTGCGATTGTGGTCTGGAGCGTTCTTCGTTGTGCCGTGAGACTGGTAGAGATGCTGGCCGATCTCTTCACTGTTCCCCAGGCCCCCGGCAGCAGCCACAGAGCCGAGCCCGCCCCCGGCACCAGCAGGGACCTTCCTGAGGTCCTCAGTGCCCTGAAATGCTCCACCTCCCACCGTTGCCACAGCCACCATCCTCAGATGCCACAAACTCCCCTACACCCAGGGGCAGCCTGTTAAACCGAAACAGTCTGCCCGGAGGTCAGAGAACCTGCCTCCCAGCCTGGCCTTGTGAGCTGTGTGGCTGACCACGGTGGAGGCGCTGCCTGTCCCAGCCTGTGCCCGCCTGCGGAGCCGGGACCCTCGGGTGCCTGAGGGATCGAAGAGCCCCCTCCGGCTCTTCTCTTCCTTCCTGTCTCCTCGGGACTCCTGTCTTCCTCCCCCCAACTGCTGTTGATACTTCTAAGTCCCGAGAGGCCCCCAAGGGGCACGCATGTCCCCTCACTCTCAGCAGCCCCCACCTGGCCCCATCCTCATCACTCCCTAGAGCCCCCCTCCCCCGCCCTGGGGACTCCCCACCCTGGGACTCCCTGATCAAAGGTGCCAACAAGTGGGGCTGATCCCCCCAGAGGCATTTCCTGGAGGCAGGGGGTGGGAGGGGCCTCAGCCCCCCCATCCTTCCCTGGGGAAATTAACTGTTTATCACTGCGGGGCAGCATCTCTTAGGGAAGGTGGCTGTCCTGTGGGCCGCTGGTGTGGCTGGCAGAGCTGGGGGCAGAAAGGGGCCCCGATCAGCCTCCCCCAAGGCCTTCCTCCGCCTCCCCCCTTGGCCGTGTGACCTCACTGGTCCTGGCAACAGCCAACAGGTAGAAGTGTGGCCCTCACAGGTAAGAGGGGACGGGGCAGGGAGGCCCTGCCCTTCCACTGACAGACCCGATTGCAAAGCCCACCTGCTGGTTACCAAGGTGGGCCCAGCACCTTGTGTCCTAAGGGCTCCCCACCCCCAACCCCAGGAAGGGAGGCTGCTCCCAGGGCTGAGACAGCAGCAGCGCAGCTCAGCTGGCCCCTCTGTGCGCAGCTCTGGGAGACAGGAAGGGGAGAGTGGTGCGGGTTCCAGGACAGAAAGGGTCTCCTTGGCGAGACCCAGCACCTGGGCAGGACGGCCAGGGCACAGCCTCTCCCTGCCAGGGACCCAGTAAAGAACCCACCGGAATACAGGACCGCCACTGCACCTGCGGTCAGCTGGCCCTGCCTGCTTATTGTTGGTGGCATTAGTGATGGTGGTGTCCTTTAACACTCCTAAGAGAGGTCACACTGGTATTAATACCTGCTCTACCCAGAACCGTCAGGCGCTCTGTGTCTGGCCCTCTGAACCAGACATCAGCTGTCCCCGTCCTCTGTGAGGTCGTGCTGGGGGCTGGGGGAGGGCACACTCGGGACGGTCAGGGCACCCAGCCAGTGCAGCCTCTGCAGGTCTGCGCTGACCCAAGACGCCACAGCTGTGGCCCTGCTCTGGGGGGGTCTGTGCCCCAGCCTGCTGGTGTCCTGGCTCAGGACCCCCTCGGGGCACCCGGAAGCTGGTGCTTTCTGCACTCTGGAGGCGCAGCCCTGCGTCTAGCAGCGACCCCGGCGTACACCTAACTGAAGCCACACCTGTCCCACTTCCCCTGTACAGCGGGGTGGGAGGCAGACCCTCTGCCTGTGCAGAAACTCACCTGAGACCTGGCATTGACGCGACATTAACACTCACCACCCCCATCTGCAAAGTCTCCTGCACGTCAGGAGCCTGAGCCCTGAGCCCCGCCTGGCATAACCATGCCGGTCCCCCTGGGAACTAGCCCCAAGCGTCCCCGCCACAGCGGCAGCCAAACTTCACTGAGGAAGCGAAAGGACACGGGGTGCTCGGCGGGCAGTGTGGGAGGCCCAGGGCCCCACCGGCTCTTTCACATATTGGAGTTCAGATTAGGATTTGGGTTGAAAAAGAGTTTTGCTGCAGTTTTTAAAAAAAAAGGTTGACCACTGTCACAGAAGAGATTGCAACGCTGGCTCTCAAACTCAGTTGCGTGTTAGAATAGCTCAGGGGCCGGAAAAAAGTCCCGATGTCCCAGCTGGGCCCCAGACTGACTCTGCCCCAACCTCTGAGGGTGGCGCCCAGGCGTCTGCCAGGAACCCTCCATGCAGCATCACGTCTGAGGACCACAGAGGTTCTCAGGGTGGGGCCCCCAGGCCGGCAGCACCAGTGTCACCAGGAGCTTGTTAGAAACCTAACTCCTGGACTTCACCCTGACCCCCTGAGTCAGGAATCTGGGGGTGGGGCCGGGGACAGGCCTTCTAGACAATCGCACGCAGGCTCAGGGCTGGGAACCAGAGTGCTCACAGAGCTAGCAAGCTCAGGGCCAGCGGGCATGCACACTGACCACCCATCAGGAGTCCTGGGGGGCCTGCCCAGCCCAGCCAAGCACCCCGGACTCACGCAGGACGCAGTAGAGGCCGAGCTGCTCGTAGCCCGCACAGCAGTCGGTCACGTTCCTGGGCTCGGGGACTTCCACCACCACGTACTGGGTCCTGTACACGGTCTTGGGGCACCGCCTCCACGGGATCCAGCCGCCGCAGGCAACGTAGGTCACGCGGGACGTCTGCACGGCCTGCACTCTCTGCACACTGCGGGTCACGGGGTAGTCACACAGCTGGTAGCCCAACAAGGAGAGGCCTTTTTCTGAGAGGGAGACAAGACACGAGGGGAACTGAGGAACTGGAGAGAGAAAGACACCAGGGTCAAATCGCTATGAGCGGAGACCTGAAAGGCCTCGGTCTGCAAGAGCAAGGGAAGCCAATCTCCTGCGTAGGCCTCTCGGAACCCGCCCGGCCCTGCCCACGGGCCTCTGCCTCCCCGGGCACCGGCAGGGTGTGACCCGCAGGAATAGAGCATCATTGTAACCCTGCGTGCTAAGAAATCCTCTTTCACAGAGCGAGGATATGCCACCCTGGGCCGGCACACGCCTCCTGAAGCCGGGGGCCTCGCAGTGACCAAAGAGGGAACGCGGAGTGGAGATCAGGAGTCAGGGGTCCGTGCCCCTTTCTCCTGCTCCGAGTGTTCCAAATTCCACAGGCTGTGGAGTCTCAGGCCCGTTGGGCAGTGTCCACGAGCCTCAGGTCCCCACACGGGGAATGAACACGCCACGGTTCCCGCCACAGACACTTGCTGAAGGCTCATGTGGTCCAAGCGGGTGACAGTGACAGCTTTTGTTTCGATGAGGTGGGAGATGAATAAGCAGGTACTTAAAGCACATGTGACAGGTTTATAGATGACAGAAGTCAGCTCGACTGTCACCGCTATTGTCAGGAGGAGGAGGGCACTGTCACCCCCACCATGGGACGAGTGTTGGGTTCACCTTGTCAGTCCCCGCACAGCTCCTGTCCGGAGCTTGACTCCTGTCCCCAGACCTCAGCCCTCGGGTCTCCAGCCCCGGGCCCGGCCACGGACTGCACCCCGAGTGGTGCCTGCGCTCCCACATCCCCAGGGAGCCTCTGTCGCCTTATTTAAATTGAATCACATTCCCGCCCCCCAAAGCTCAGAATGTGACCTTCTTTGGAGATAGGGTCCTACAGAGGTGTCAAGTTAAAGTGAGTCGTTAAAAAACGGAATTACAGAGATAGCCATGCACTCGTGCACTCGGGAGTAGAAGACAGAGACCCGGGTGACGCGTCTACAAGCCAAGGAACGTCAAAGATCACCAATAACCGCCAGAAGCCACAGGCCCGGAACAGATTCTCCCTTACAGCCGCACAGGAGGCAGCCCAGCAACGCTGGATCTCAGCCTCCAGAGCTGCGAGACGTTTCTGCTGCTGAAGCCGCCCGGCCTGCACGTCCTTGTTCCGGCAGCCCTAGCAAACTAACACAGGGACCACGAAGCGTCCCTCCCGCTCCCCCCCAGCACCTGGCACGGGGCTCTCTGCACACTGGGCCTCAGTGTAGGATGAACGAATGGCTCGAACACGCAGTATTTGCATTTTTAGAAACGCAGCCTCTGTGCTCTAGACAGTCCAGCCAACAGGGAGGGCTCAGCGTCATGGTTTGTCGCCCCCGGTGAGTAGCTGGATTGGCTGCTGGAGGGGACCGCAGAGATGGAGCGGAGGTAGGTACACACAGTGGCTGCCTTCACTCTCCACACCGGGTAGCACCTCTGAAGCCTCCCTCCCTGGACCTTACAGCAGCCCACAGTGTGCAGAAAGCGAGACTCGGGGGCTTGTCCCTCTGCCCGGGAAGAAACGGGCAGAACCAACCTTCAGGGGCAGGCGGAGGGGAGGGGCTGCAGAAACGGTCTGGACCCCACGCTTGCCCCAGAGCGAGCTCACTCTGCCAGCAACGGTGGCCTGAGCAGCAGGCCCTGGTCGTACAGGGTGGGGCGGGGAGCTGCTGGGGCCAGGGAGGCTCGGCCACGAGCTTAGACGTGACTTAGATGAGGGATGGCAGAAAACGGCCAGGTGTCACAAGAATGGGAAAACAAGCATCTCTTGTACTCACCGTCGAATTGGTATTAACTGACCAGCTGCTGACTCCTCCAGGCAATTCCCACCGGGGGAGTCAGGAGCCTTCTTTCTAGAAGCTTGCACAGTGCTCCCACCCTGCCGCCACGGCCTGCTCCCGCATGAGCTCACGAGAAAGCTAGGACAGCAAGGAGCGGATGCCACCTCTCAAAGCAGATGTGTCCCCGCCTGCGCAGGTCTCAGCAGGGCACTGTCCTCACAAGACCTGTTCCCAGGGAGGCCCCTCCTCAAGAATCGCCCATGCCAGGCCCAGGCCCCTCACCTGTGAAGCCGCTGGCCTGGCTCGGGCCCGCAGCGCCCACCAGAGCCAGCAGGGCCAGCCCCAAGGTGCTGCACATCGCGGGCGCTGGGGCCGCGGGGCTCTGGGCCTCCACTGCTGCCGTCTGGGTCTCTCCTAAGCAGGAGCACAAAGGGGCCTGAGCCGCTTGGGCCCGGAGAAAGGGCCCTTCTGTTCCCTGTGCCTCTGGCGGTGGCAGTGGCTTCAGAGGGAGCGCCTGGGAGCAGTCCCTTATGCCTGCTTCGTGAACGCCCTCCACCGCCACAACCGTTTCCCTGGGGACACCTGTGTGGCACAGCCTATTCTTGCTCCGAGCAGATGGCATCTCTTAGGAAAGGTGAGTACCCAGCAGCCCGGCCGCATCGCTGGGTCCCATCTCACGGTTACGCAGAAAGCACATTTCAGACCCAAATCTGACTGTCTCCATCAAGCACAAAGTATTCTCTTACCCTCTCGGTCTAAACTGGCAGGAGAAGACAGCGTCCAATCAAAGTGGTCCATCGGATTCAGAAAAGCATCCTTCACACAGGGCAACAATGCAGTTCAAAAGCCACGACAGTGTGCGTGCCCCTTGTCCCAGCTCTGTCCTCCTGGGGGTCGGTCTGAGGGCGTGAAGCTGCATTCACAGAGATGCGCTTTACTTATCCTAGTCTACAATGCAAAATTATGTAATGGAACCACCAGGGGGATGGAAAGTAAATTACTGCAGAGCCTCTGGATGTAACATCGCACAGACGCTGAAATGCTCACCAGGAAGATATTTCATCAGCATTAAAGAAATACGCAACAATGTGAAGTCAAAGCAGCCGTACAATTCCATCTCCATAAAGACGACAACTCCGTGAGGTTATGTAAAACTGGACAAAAGCCAGAAAGGGCCAAGGGAAGAAAAGGAAACGTTTTGAGGAGTGACAGGATTATAGGTGATTTGCTTTGTATTCCAGTAGCCATCATGGTCGATGTGAAATGAGTTTTTAATTCCATATTAAATACTTTCTAGGTCATGCCTTTGATCACCTTTCATTGCTCAGTGTTGAAAGCTGAAGCCTAACTTTTAACTTTAGATGAAGAAGATCCGGTTAGTTTCACTGAGAGAACTCTCAGGTAGGTTAACAAAGTTCCACCTTGGCTGTAAGGTTCAGCAGTCTAACTCCCTTGTGTTCTGAATACAAAGCATTTCTTCCAGAAGGGACCTCTAGCCTAACTCCCGCATCCAATGCATTGCTATGTCTTTGATTCCCTTATTCTTGATAGGTTTGTCTCCAAGGTGATTAACTGCTGCGACTAAACGTCGAATGCCAGAACAAGAACCCAACAGATGAGCTGGAAGTAACCACCCCGTCGAGGGGAGGACACAACACGTCTCCGCGGGAGACGACACTATAGACAATCAAAGCTTCGTGTAGGACCAACTCATTTAAAAAAAAAAAGGTTTTAATAGGAAAAGGATAAATTATAAAGCTAGAATATGATATTCAAGAAAATAAAATTTGACTAGCACCAAAAGAATAAACAGAAAGTGCTATAGTTTAAGTAAATCTGGGCATTTAAAATGCAAGGTTTTGTATTGTATTATATTACAATCTATATTATAATGTTTTATATATCCTCTCTCAGAACTCTTGCTACTGTAATATATGAACGTTTCTATAAAATATGAAGGTAAAAGCAGGGAGAATATTACAGTTTAAAACTCAGAATAGGTCCTTTGCATCCTTTTCTGTCACCTTCGCAACCCCCCTATGCAGTAGGCCCTTCATTCCCATTATACAGATAAGGAAACTGAGGTTCAGGAGGCCACACAGCCGCACGTGGAAGGTTAAACCCAGCTTGTCCAAGCCCGAAGCCCCAGCTCTTCACACGCCACCCACCCCCGCCTGGTCACGATTCCACTGGGAACATCCAGCCACAGACCCCCAGACGGAGAGCAAAGTCGAGACACTTAACCAGCTGAGGACACCGTGGTAATTTGGAATCACCCGTAAATTGTCATTCTAACATGCTTTCTCTTCATGTCATACTCCAGGGATGGAAGAAAAACCCGAAATTAATGGTCTCCTTCCAGCCCTGTTTCACACAGGCCCGAGGCACGCGTGTGTCTCATCCACAGGGAGGCGTTTCCTCCGGCTAACACATGTGCATGTTTCTCTGCATGATGGCCACAGGGACTTTCCATGTTTGCACTTTCCACGTGAACACTCTGGGGAGAAAGTAACCCCACACCGTAGCCACCAGGGAGAGAATGCGCTAGCACTTTGTGTCCAACACCGCCAGGCACGTGTCCAGCCGTCACGGAGCCTGAACTCACTGTCCCGGCAGGGCCTCCACGCAAAAGCCCAGCACCTGCCAGACGCAGCGTCCGAGGACTGGAGAAGCAGAAGCCCCTGGTGTGAAGGCCAGATTTAAGGCCATGCTTACACACGCACCACACTCACATGCCCACATACAGGCACTCACAATTGCGTACACACACATGCGCTTACACACTGACGCACATGCGCCCACACGTGCAGACACGCAAGTCCACACATAAACGGCACGTGCTCACACGTACACTCTCACAGATGCACATCACTCACTCAGGCACACTCACACAGGCTCACATGTACTCATTCACATGTGCATATGTGCATGCATACACACACAAACGGACACATGCTCACACACGCACATTCTCACATTTATGTGCACACTCACACATGCTCACAATCGCACACACTCACACGTACCTGCACACGCACGTCAGCGCACTCACACATGTGCACAAACACACGAGTTGAGGAAGTGCGGCCTCGCCCTGGACATGAACTGCGCAGCCTGTCTGCAGCGGTGCTGCCCGAGCTTGTGGCTGCTGTGCTTTTTCCACTTGCAGAGGGAGGGGTTTGAACCCGGTGACCTACACCGGGCCGTCCCATCTCAGGCCAGACTTCCGGGATCCCCCGTGTGTAAGCACACGGAGGTGATTACATCTGTTGTTACCCTTCGGGCCAAGACGCATCCACCTGGGCTCTGTCCTGGGCTGTGGCAACTGTGTCCAAGGGGTGGATGAGCCCGGCCACAGAGTGGGCCACCACTGGGCTGGAAAGCTGGGCGTTGCGACGTGCTCACGGCCTCCTCCCGGAATCCCCTCGGTGTGCGGCCACCACAGCAAGAACCGCAGGGCAGCCGCAGCGGGCAGGGAGGGGCGGGTGGGGGAAGCCCTGGTCTCTGAGGGGCCAGCGGGGGTGGGCGGTTTGTCAGGGAGAGCCTGCTGTGTCAGGTGGTCGTGATGAAGAGCTAAAGAGGAGAGTCACCCAGCTGCAAACACCTGGAGGAGGACGAGCCCCTGGGTGAGCTGGTGCAGCTCCCAACCCAACCCGGCAGCTCCCAACAGCGGGGGCGGCTTAGCGCAGTGTTTCCCTGGATGGGGGAGACCGCCTGCGCCTGCGTGGGGAGGGCGGATTGAAAACGCAGACCCCCCGCCCCCGGCCCCGCCCACACTCACTCGGGGTGTTAGGTGACTCAGGTCACAATGACTTTGACATCCTTCCAAACCCCAGAGGACAGGGTCCTGGGCGAGCAGCCCTCCCGCTGGCGGATGGCTGTGCTGGGAGGTCCCCCCCCGGGCGTGGGGTCGAACCCGCCCTCCCTGCCGGAGCTGCCACAGCCGAGGGCGTGGTCCTCCCTCGGCTAGGTGACTGAACGCCGCTCTCCCTGGGACAGCCTGCATCCTCCCTACCTCCCCCCCCCCACACTTTATATCCTGGTCTTTTTTTATTTTTGTATTTACCTTTGCAGATGCTCAGCATTTTAAAATCACAGATTCTTCCCCTTTTTCACGTCCCCTTTGGGTACCGCTGCCCCCTAGGCTGGGATGGATGGAAAACGAGGACGTACCCCGTGTCCGGGTGTTGTCTCCAAGCCCCGGGGAGCACGGTGGACGCGCTGCCTCCTCGGGTTGGAGCCAGAGCCGAGGGAAGGTGAGGAGGAGCGAGAAACTTCCCGAAGAGGCGCGGGGCCATCGGAGGGGCACCCGTAAGGCCTCCACGGCCGAAGGTGGAGCTAGACTGGGAGGGCCGATCAGCAGCCACGGGCTGGTCTGGTCTGTACCCCGCGTTCCTTGCAGCGTGGTCTAGCGGAAAGCCCTGGATCGGGAGCCACACGCCCCGAGTTCGGCCCTAGTTTTGCCAACAGCTGGATGGATTCCCGTGGGTTGCACTTAACCTCTCTGTGCCTCAGTTTCCTGAATAGGAAACTACCAAAATGAAATAATTGTGCCTTTTAATTTAGTAGTGTTTTAATGCCTCCTGATTTTGTGAAAATTAAATAAACATAATGTATGGAAAAGCCTCTAGAATCCTAGAGCATTTTAAAGGTGGCCATCGTTCACTGTCATTAAATACAGACACGGTGTTGTTGGGGAAATACAATCCAAAACAGAACCGGTCCCCAATCCAGAAAACCTCTCCACGAGGGTGGAAGAGAAGAAAACAGTGTTATCACTGAGTAAGTGTGAAACCCAAAGGTGCCCCGAGTCATGGGCAGTCACGCAGAGATTGCAGAGAAAGAAATCTCGCCGCGTTATGTAGCCAAGCGGATACGACCCACTCCCTGTTTTCAGGATGATCAATAACTAGTCGTCAAGGAAGAGGACGTGGCAGCACCATTTGTGGCACATTGTGGACCCTGGATTCACCTGGTAATGAGGTTAGTTAGTTAGTTAATTGCCATCTGTGTTAGTTAATTGCCTTTATCCAGAGGAAAAATAAACTTCTCATGTCTTTATGACAGGAGATAGTTTTTCTTTTAATTTGCGATGATATTTAAAATTCTGCATATTCATCCCTGGGACCGGTGCTAGAAAATAGGTATTTATTGTTGTTTGTTTGTTTGTATTTATTTTTATTTCAGAATATTACAAGAGAGAGCTGTGCAACTTGGAGCAAGCTGCCCCCCAGAGTGAGGCTCCTGCCTTCCCCCAGACGCTGGGGGAGCCAGAGACAGGGGTGCTGTCTCCCTTGATGTTGACATTTCAGAGACGGCTTTGGGCCCTGGAGAAAGACATCTGTAGGCCATAAAGCCAGCGAAGTGCTAGCCTGGTCTTCCAAAGGATTTATTTAGATACGATTCAAAGAGAGGAGAAAGCACTTACAATTAGCAGCTTTCTAAAGTCCATGCTGAAAGAAGGAGGGGAGGGAAATCTCTTCCCTTCTTTTCAAGAGGGAGAAGGAAGCCTCTTATTTTTGCTGGTGTTCGTCCTGCACTGTGGGGTGTGAAGGAGTCTGACAAGTGCTCAGGCAACGTAGCAGGGGGAGGAGACTGGGCGCTTTCCGGGGTCTCTCCCACTTCCAGATTCTGAGCCTCAAGGACCAGCTTTAGGATCTAGTAATAACAGTGTAGGTCCTGCGATCGGGACTGATATTTATCCTCATAAGTAACGTTCTGATGAAAAATTAGCAATTCTTATAAAGAAGCCAATGCAAGTGCAGAAACAAAAACATACCCAAATTGGGGTCCTAGGTCTAGGCAGGGGAGGGCAGAGTGGTCCAGCGAACGGGGTCTCGGCTAAGCCTGGGGTCTCTGCTAAGCCTGGTGTCGTGACTTCTAGGTGGCACTCTGGCCTGTCCGTGTGACTGGGGCCGTCCTCAGCCCTCTGGACTTCGGGGCCTTGGTTGCATGTAGTGGGAGGGTGACTGGCTTGGTCTCTACCGGCACCAGCACTTCATTTTGGATCATCTCTCTCGGGACATGTGGAAATACGGTGCTTCTAGGACCAATAATTTATATTCTCATGTGAGCTTGAAATGATGAACAAGATCAATGCAATCTGAACTAAACACAATAATTACACGAATGAGTTTATAGTGTGGCATAGTGGAAACCTTTCTGCCGAAGGACTCCACATAAGTCCCACCTAGAACAGAGCAGATGGCTGCAGGTGACCCCGTCACACTCTGGCAGCTGTGTCCTCAGGATCACCCCGGGAAGCGCCGTGGCCCCAGGGCCGGGAGTCTCCCCACTCAGCTGAGGTTGGAGGTAAAAGCCAATTGCAGAAGTTATTTCTCACTAACTTGAGTCAGCCTTTTATTTTTAAGAGGAAGAGAGAAAATGTTTACACACCCCCACCATCAAGGATTTTAGGAATTAAGAAAGCAATCAATTCAATAAATGCAATAAATGATTTTTACATTCTCAGATATGCACTGTATGCGTCAGGATTTTCCAGAGAAACAGAAAAGTTATAATAAAAGAAATTTATTATTAGGAGAAATTGGCTCACACAATTACAGAGGCCGCCGAGTCCTGAGATCTGTCGGGTGAGTAATTGAGCCCCGGGAGACGGTACAGTGCCAGGCCCAGGTGCAGTCTGATTTCCTCAGTCCATCGATTTAAATATTAATCAGGTTAGATTGAAGGGAGGGGTCTTCGCAGGCGTGGCTGGCAGAGAACCGACTGGGCTGGAGTCCACCAGAAAGCTAGGGATCTGACGCATCGGTAACCTTTGCAGACCTTCTGCCTGGGCTCCGCAGACTGCCGGAAGCCCCCAAGCCCAAAGGCATTGACACATGTCCGTGTTACTTCAGACTGACACGTGTCCTCATGCATGTGTCATCCACAGACCCCACATGTTCTCCGTGTCTCTCATTGTTCACCCCAGATAAACTCTGCTGGAACCAGGGGCCTTGAGGGGGCAGAGACAAGGGGAGAGGGACAGAGGGCAAGACGGGGTGGTGGGCAGAGCCCGCTGAGGGGCCCCACGATGGTGACCAACAGGGGGTGGCCTTGGCCAGGGGTCCTTCCTTCCATGTCCTCGCTGGCAGATGCCCTGGGTAGAACTAGGTCTGGGCTGCCAGCCTGGCTGCCCCCCGGGGTCTAAGCCACTTTTCCTGGGGTTGGGGCTGGGCACAGGCATTTCTTAGGGAGCTCCCATAAGTGAGCAGCCCATCCTGTTTTCTTGAGGTCCTGGTGTCGCTGGTGAAGGTCCTGCCTCCTGAGAAACCCCTCGGTCCCAGCAGCCCGGGGTGGTTGGTCACATGATGCTTAGGGCAGGGATGAAGCCTCTGGATTCGATAGCCTGGAGCGACCCCTGCCTCCAAGACTCTAGGTTGGTACACATCAGCCCCCCTGAGTATCACCTCGTCGGGCCACCTGCTCATCCTCTGCTCGGCCTCGCATGCGAGGGTGTGCATGCCATCTGCATCCTCGCTGTGATTAAAGCAGGAAGTCCTCTCAGAAGCAGCCCGTGCACGCCCGCCTCCCGTGGGCGAGCAGAACCAGCCCCCCTCTTGCCTCTGTCCCTCTCCCCTCGTCTCTGCTCCCTGGAGCCCCCCAGTTCAAGCAGAGTTTATCTGGGGTGAACAGAGACACGCTCAGAACATGTGGGATCTGTGGATGACACATGCATGAGGACGCGTGTCAGTCTGAAAAAGCGTGGCCACGTCCCAGTGCCTCTGGGCTTGGGGGGCTCTGACAGCTGCGGCGCCCAGGCGGGAGGTCTCCAGGGCTGCTGGCGAGTCGCCTCCCTTGGCGTTTCTGGCGCACGGTCCCGCCCGATCCTTTCTCTGCCAGCCACGCCTGCGCAGGCCCCTCCCTTTGAGCTAATGGGTCTGTAATGCTTTTATCCCACTAAAAAAAAAAATTCCTCCCCCCTCTGGCCTGCGAGAGCGGCGCTGGGGTTTGGATGTATTATCTCAGCCACATCTGGTTTGTTTCGCTGCAGGGGCGGCTCAGTCGCTGGCACTCGGCACTGGCCGTGCACAGCCCTGACTCACTTCTGTGCAAACCTTCCCCTACTTTTATTTGGAAATTCTCTCACATTCTCTGTTTCTTATAACCGACGGTGAGCGGTGTTCAGAGAGTGTTATTTTTGTCCTGAGGCCTTTGTCCCTGTTGGATGGTCACAGGGTCCGGCACAGCAGCCTCAGTGGGGGACGGGGAGATGCCCGAAGCCCAGCACTGGGGGAGTCCAGAGACCCAACCCAGACTCCGCCTGTCGGGACCTCACATGGGAAAAGCCGATTTGTCCTGAGAAAACGACAGTCCAAGGTGCTGACCATGATGCTGGTAGCGGAGACTGCCGGCCCCCGCCCAAGCCACCCCGCTTGCTGAAGTGTCTGAGCAGTTCAGCTGGCTCAGTGCTTCTTGGGTTGGGGGAGCGTCTCCCAAGATCAAGGCCAGAGCCGCCCTCCCCAGGCGCTGCTGTGTGGGACTCTGCCCTGGGCCAGTGGAGGAAAAGGAGGGCCCGTGTGGCCCCATGTGCGTCCGTGCACACGGCCTGCCAGGCCCGGCTGGGACGAGTGTGGGACCAGAGCGCAGAGGGAGGCCTCAGGCCTGCGACCCATGGCTGCTTCTCACTTGGAGGAGCAAACACGCCTGCTGTCGTGGGCAAGCCCTGCAGTTTCAACTCCTGAAACAGCTCAGAGGAGCGCAGGAGACAGGAAGTGAGAGCTGGGGGAGGGAGTCGGCAGGGGAGAAGGTTGATACAGATAAACGCACATTGAGAAGAACCAAAAGTACAAGAAAGGAGAGGGGGAGAAGGGGGAGAAAGAGAGAGAGAGCGCGCGCGGGGAGGGGGGGGTTGGTGGGGGGTGGGAAGAGAGAGAGAGAGAGAGAGAGAGAGAGACTTGCCCGCACACCTCTGTGCTCGGACGATCCGTTCTGTCCACTCGCCGACCTGTGTGCAGAGCCCGCGCCCTGCCCGCTCACTCCTTCCTCACCCACAGTCCCTGTGCCTTCCGCAGGCCACCCCAGTCCCAGAAAGCCTTAAAGTCTGTTGTGGGTTAAATGGTGTCCCCCCCAAAAAAGATACATTGAAGTCCTGGCCCTCCGTACCTGTGGATGTGAACTTCTTTGGAAATAGAGTTTATTGGGGCAGGGTGAACCCTAAATCCAACAGGGCTAGTGTCCTCCTAAGAAGAGGGAAGTTTAGACTCCGAGGAGAGAAGGCCGTGGACAACCAGGACAGAGGTTGGAGTGATATCGCTGTGAGCCAAGGAATGCCGGGGCTGCCGCAGCCACGCCAGCTCCAAGAGGCAAGGAAGGGTTCCAGCCAGAGTCTCAGCCGGAGCACGGCCCTGCCACACCTTGGCTTGGACTTCTGACCTCCAGAACCGGGAGAGCCCCCTCACTGCGTGGTACTTGGTTGGGCTGTAGCAAACCAGTACAGAGTCTAATGGGAAGACAGCAGCAACCATAATTCCGCAGCTGACCACGCCAGGACCACACGGCACATGGGGGGAGGTTGAGATCTCGGGGCCAGGAGCTTGGTTCACCCAGGGCTGAAGGAGGGCCGAGACTCCGGGCACAGAGCTCCAGGCATCCTCAGAAACCATGCCATTCCATCCTCCCGGCCGCCCGCCAGGCGCTCCCCCTGCCCCGCACCCAGGACATGGAGCATCTGAGAGCTGCACCTCTCTGGAGGTGGCATCGGGGCAGAGCACCAGCAAAAGTGAGCCCTGTGCCCTCCAGTACCGCGTCCAAGGTGCTGACCTCACAGGCGCGTGGTGACCCAGGCCTCCGTGTCACTCAGGGCCAGATCGAAAGAGGCCGACTTAGATTTCAGAAGGAGGAATTTGGGTCAGATCCTGAGGACTGTTAAGCCCCGGAATGCCTTGTCTGGGGCACTGTGACGAGGAGAGCTGGCGTCGGGTGAGTCTGCCGGGCAGGTGGCGCTCCCCCGTCCAGCTCAGGGGTCCCCAGCAGGGTCCCCCAAGCTGCTGTGCCTGAGAAGACAGCCTCAGAGCAAGGGGGTTCCCTTCCCGAGTCGGTGGCTTCAGCTGAGGCTGAGGAACTGGGCTCTGCGGGCTGCAGCCTCAGGGTGCAGAGACGTCGGGGCCGCTGGCCGCCTGGGAAGACAAGGAGGACGAAGGCTGCCACGGCCATTGGGACCTCAGAGACCCAGGTCTTTCTGCGTTCTGAGTGGCCTCAGAAGGCACTCAGCCTGGGTCCTCACCTGCAAGCAGGGCAGGAGAAAGTGCACCCCCAGGTGACAATGTGAGCGCACTCGAGCCCCTAGGATGTCACCGCCGCTTCGTGGGGCTGGTGTCCTTGCTCTCTCCGCACGAGGATAGGGTGTGAGAGTGACCACGCTGGAGGGGGCTGCACACCCACCATAGTACTGTCATCCAGCGTGGGACCTGCTGGCCAGAAGGACCCCTTGCCCTTGGCCGTCTCTCGAGATGGACAGGCAGGCAGTGAGGGCCTGGCCCGGGACCCCCACTGGTCCCAGATGAGAGCTGGCTGGTGCTGGAGGAGCTGTCCCCCCGAGGGGTGCAGGCAGGGGACACTCAGCCTGGGCCACACAATAGCTGGTCAGGGTTGAAGCAAGCAGGTGGCATCGTGTTGGGGGGGGGACAATGTGGATCACAAGCACATGGACGCCACAGACAGGGAATCGGGGCAGGGGATTGTCACCTCTCCCGTCGTTGGTCCTTTTATCCTAGGTCTCCCCTCCCTGGTAGGTGAGGGACAACGCAGAGGGTGGAGTCAGGACCTATCTGACTCCTCCTGACACCCGGCATACAGCAGGCGCTCAGCAGACACTTATGGAACCAATGGCCTGGGGTCAGAGTGCACACACATTACGGGATCACCAGAGACAAGCAGGCAGAGGAAGGCTCCCCTCCGTTGCCCTCCCCTACTCTCTCCCCGGCTGGCTGCGTCTTATCTTAGGGACCCGTCGGTGGCCCAGCAGCGCCACAGCCGTGCCTCCCAGAGTAACCACAACCGGCAGGAAAGCGCCTCCTCCTGGCCGTCCAGGCTCAGCCCGGTTTCATGTCCTTTCCCAGAGAAATCAGGGATGGGGAAAGTCGTTGTCGGCAGCTGTCTTCACCTCCCTCCTGCCAAGGGAACCCAAGAGTGCGAGGACGTCACTCCCTGCTCAGAAATGGATGCCTGTGGTCCCTTGGTCTCCGGGATCCGTGTAAATGCCATGTTGCTATATATTTAAAATTCTCGTGAGGGTGGAGGTTCCCTCTAAAGTGACCAGTTTACAAATCACTGGCCCAGAAAAGACGCTCACTGTTGCGCCATGGAGACGAAGGGTGACTCAGAGCCGGCTCTCCCGCCGTGCTCCCGGCTCTCCCGTTTCCCAACCTGCAGAACGCTCCGGTGCCGGGAGAACCGTGACGCTGCCACTACAAGGGGGCTCTTTATGGCAGGAAACAGGACCCACCAGAAAATCCTGGCGAGAACTTAAACTCATGACACCAACATGGCCCAAGGCAGGGACCTCGCTGGGAACCCGCCCTGGGGCGAGGCGGGGCCGTCTCTGCAGCCTGGCCGGCAAGGCGGCCACATCACCCGCCGGTTTGGTTGCAGGCCCTGAAAACTTGGCATTTCCTTCCAGATGAGCAAGTTCTTCCCCAGTTTCTGGAGGTTGGGAGGTTTTGTTAAGAAATACGTTTGAGGCGATGTTAGGAAAAACATCCCCTTTCCACAAACCTCAAAGTACGCGAGGAAAGCCGGTAGGCGTTCAGAGCGGCCCTCTGCTGGCGTCTGCACAGAGCGTGAGTGTTTACCCAGCAGGGGCCCCGGTCTGGGGCTCGCATAAATAAAAGATAGACAAGAAAGGCGAAATGGAAAGGCCAGCTAGGGCCGTCTCCTGGCCGGGGGAGCCTTGCGGACATTTTTCCACCCCAGAGGGGAAAGGAGATCGCAGCCTCCGCGTGACGGCCAGCATCTGCCGGGCTCGCCGGGAGGAACGATGGTGTCTCCACAGTGTCTGAAGAGAAGAAGAACAAGGAAGAGATACTAAACAAGGCCAGCGCTGCAGTGGCCCGAATGTGTCCCCTCAGAATTCACATCCACCCAGAATCTCAGGCTGCGGCCCGTATTTGGAAAGAGGGTCTTTGTGGTTGTAAAGAAGGTAAGTGGGGACTATGTGGGCCCCGAATGCAGGGGCAGAGACAGCAGAGGACACAGAGAGGAGCAGAGGCTGCAGGGACGCAGCATCGAGCCAAGGACACCACGGTTTGCGGCAACATTAGCAGCCGGGACGCGCCAGGAAGAGCCTCCCCTGCAGCCTTCAGAGGCAAAGTCCAAAGAAGAGGGTCTCACCCTCGCTAAGGACAAGGTGTGCTGGCTCCCTGAAGATGACACCTTTGGGTGCCAGAACTGGTACACATGTTTTAAGTGATTTGCCCTCCAGATTGCCCAGGCTGTTTTGAGAAATCAGACGAGGACAGTGTTGGGCACGCTGGTGGCAAGAGCAGAGGTCAGAGCTCAGGGATCCGGAAACCCTGGCATGACTTAGGTGGAGACGTGTCATCTTCTCTGGCCTGTCCTTCCCTTGGTCTGTCGGTCAGAGGGAGGGATGGCTCTCAGTCACGAATGCGGGAGAGAGGATCGTGACCAGGGAAGTGGGGCCAGGGACGCCCGGCGAGGTCTGGCTGGGCCACAGCCTCACGGTGTGACCCTGGAATCACACGGTCCTTCGTGTCCACCCTGGCAGGGCAGGGGGCACTGCACCTCCAGGGCCTTCCAGAACTGAAGCCTAGGATGCAAGAGGCAAATAATTTCAAATGCTCCTTCTGTCAAGTTTTATAAAGTAGAAAGAAATGGGCCTTTTGATCATCTAATTTATCCTCTTAGAAATACCTTTCTTGAAAGAAAAGGAAGGATGGAAGGAAGGGAGGGAGGGAGGGATGAGGGATGGAGCAGCTGTCTTCGCAAGTGTCCATTCCGTCCCCACGGTGCCCCACCCCCACCGCCTTTACTCCTCAGTCCAGCTCTGGGCCTCCGACCTGCAGACGACTCAGCCCTGTGTCTGGGGTTCCAGCAGAGAACGTCTGTGACTTTGTCCCCTGCTGTATCTGTCTATTGCTGAAGAGCCACCAGGATGTGAGCCTCTCCGGACCTGCCGCCTCAAACCCCGAGACTTGGAGCGGGGGAGGGGAGCCTGCTCAGCCTCACTCACCAGGCACAAAACGTCCCGAGTGAAGACCAGGGCCCTGACGTGCCCTCCTACGCAGTGACATTCTGGGGTTGCGCTTGCAGTATAATGGACACCCCCTGCCCAAGAACGGATGGGCAGAGACCCCATATGGGCTGTGAAATAGGCACTGACGTTCCACCCACTGTCTCCCCCTCCTCCCCCTATCCCAAGGTCTCTAGTCGCCCAAGCTCACCACGCCCACGGCCCCCATTCATTCCACCCGGGGAGCCAGACCCGTCGTGGGTGAGGGGCGAGAGGCGCAGCAAGGCTTGGTCCACTGCCTGTGGCCTGCCAAGCCGTCGTCTGCTCCACCCCTGACGCCCACTCCTAGGCCCCTCCACGCTGGTTACCACCAGCTAAGACGCAGGTTCTCTGGGCCATCAGGCACCACTAACTGACATCCACACAGTGGTGGACGTGCTACGGGAGGCGGGGCAGGGGTCCAGTCGGTGCATGCCCACATACGCAAACAGCTCCCCCGAGCAGACACAGGCAGAGTGACAGCTGGCTACAAGTGTCTGAAAGGCTGCCATGGCTAAGAAACTCCTATTTATTTGGTAGAGCCCGAAATCAGAACAAGCAGCAATGGCGGGAGTTACGCCCAGGTGGGTTTCCCTCAGCACAGGAAGAAGTTTCTCATAGCTAGAAGAGAGCAGCAGCAGCTGCCTCCTGAGGCAATGAGCTGCCCGACGTCAGGAGGATGCAAGCAGACCAAAGGCCCGTGTGAGGTTCCAGGAGCTGGAGCGACGGGCCAGGCTTGGGCACTGTGAAGACCCATCTGTGCTGCCGTGGTGAGCTGACACCTTGCTGGGGACACAGGGTAGATTCCCAGACGTGGCAGAAGTCCCTGGAGGGAGAGGGGAATTTGTGCAAGGAGTAGGAAGGAAGCTTTGGGGACAGAGGACAGCAACAGAATACTCTGAACATGGAGCACGTAAGAACATTCAAAGGCCAAAGCCGTCCTTACATGCCCTCCTGCTTTGGGGAGGGAGGTGCCAGAGTGGGCCCAGCACAGGCCTTGGAAAGAGGCTGGGTCTGCGTGACTGCTGGAGAAGGGAGCCAGGGTGGGCTGGGACGTCCCCAGGCTCTGTGCCCACAGCTCCCTCCGTCTGGACGCCTTTCAGCTCACAGCCATGAAGAATGTGGGATGGGCCGGGGAGCCGGCCCGGGAGGGGTTGGAAGCACAGTGAACTCTCTGTCCAAGTCTCCAGGGCCTTCTGCCCAGACGGTCTCCGCACCACGGCCAGACAGGCCACCTCTTGGAGGTTTCCTAAGGGCTGAGTGAGAGATCGAGGCAGAACGTTTTCCAGAAATGCCTCTGACGCCTGAGGAATAACTGCGGGTGGCACCAGGGCTCTGCATCCCCTCGGCTCGTACCTTTGCTCAGCTGTTGTCAGCTCTGCGGCCAGCCGGGACAACAGACTCCCCGGGAGGGCCCGGTTCATCTGCAGGGGAGAATTATGGACTAGGTGAGGTGGGACGGTGAGGGGACAATGAGCACCTTGGCTCTTGTGCTTGCGTCCCCAGGGCAGGACTTCCTCCTGAGGGAACTGAACCGGTGACAAGGTCACCCATGCCAGGATGTGAACAGCTGCCCCCTGGACGTTCCCTGAAAACAGCGGGGAGATGACAACCAAAGTCCTGGCACCCAAGAGCAGGGAAGAAGTGCCAGCCAGGGGGACTCGCAGCAGTAAAGATAAATGTTAGACTCTACACAAGTCTTGGAGAACCGGCTCTGGGTTTATTTATTTGGATAAATTTATACAGGCCTCCAAAGATGATAGAAAAACAACAGAAGATGACATGACCTTTTTGAAAGGTTATTGAAGTTTCCTCCAGAATGGCTGACACTCAAAAAGACAACATAGAACGCTGACGTGGAGCAACTGGAACTCACAGACATGGTCAGTGACGTGTGACGTGGCGCAGCCACCTGGAAACGTGTCTGGAAGTCCCTCACAAAACTGAACGTACACCCTGGACCCAACACTTTCAATCCTAGATATTTACCCAAGATAAAGGAAAACATGTCCACAAGAATATTTGTTCATAGCATCTTTATGAATAGCCAAAACCTGGAAATACCCCAAGTGCCCAGTAACAGGAGAACGTATAAACCAATTGTGGCATATTCTTAAACTGGAATACTATTCAGTGACAAAAAGAAACAAACTGTTGGTAAATCACAAACAACATGAACGCACCACAGAAACATTACGCTGAACGGAAGATGCCAGATACAACCAAGGGCTCACTATACGATTACATTTTTATAAAGTTCTAGAATCTACGGTGAAAAAAATCAGAGCAGTGGTTGCTCCTGAGGAGTGAGGGGAGGTATTGCTTCAAAAGGACATCGGGAACTTCCTGGGCTTCTGGTGAGGTTCTGAACCTTGGAGGAAGCTTAAACATCTGTCAAAATGCAGTAAATGCACACTTAGCATTTGTGCATTACACTGTATCTGAATTTTACCCCAAAAACAAAAGGAGTAAACAAATATTGAGCTCTAATTAGCCATATGTGCAGTGAAATATTTAGGGAAATGTACGGAGGTCTGCAAGTTACCCTGAAACGCATTCATACAAGGTGCCGCGGGTCGACGGATGAGAGAGAAACAGGTGTGCGGATATTTGATAAAGCAGGTATAGCAAATGCTAATTGTAGAACCTAGGATGTCTACTTTACATTTATTCAATTTTTCTGTGTTTGAAAATTTTCATAATACGGCGTTTAGGATAAAAATGTTTGCTGCTGAGAGGTGCCTGTGCCTCCTGGTCACTGCACGGGTCCCTGAGTGCGGGGAGCTCCCTGCAGCTTGCAAAGGCTCTCCCTCCCTGCCGGTCTGCTACTTACTCTGTCGTTTGTACCGGGCACCTGTTAAGATCCGAGCAACTTACTGATGCTTTTATATATGTGGCTTAAAATCCTTAAAACAACTGCCTGATGGCCGGGCATGGTGGCTCACGCCTGTGATCCCAGCACTCTGGGAGGCCGAGGCGGGAGGATCGCCTGAGCTCAGGACTTTGAGGCTGCAGTGAGCTAGGCTGACACCACTGCACTCTACCCAGAGCGAGGCTCTGTCTCCAAAAAAGATGAAACTTCCTGAGCTGAGAGGAAAGGGGCTAACGCACTACTAGTTTCCTGGTGGTTGATGAGGACGCAAATCCAGGTCCTCTGACACCAGCTCCCACCCTGCCCCAGCCAGGACTTGGCTGCTTTCTGCAGAACACCGGACTCAGGGAGTGTCAGGTAACACATTCCCCATTCACCGGAGACCTCCAGTGGCCGCCAGAACTGGGGGTACTGTGGTGACCTCTGAGCTGATGACCTCTGGGGTGGCCTCTGGAACAGCCCAGCTCTGCCCCTTATTGGCTGGGTCACTTGAGCAAGCTTCCTACATGCTCTGCTCCTCATCTTCCTGCCCTGCAGGAGAGGACGAGCGTTCCGGAAATGTCATTTGATCATCACTATCAAAGCACATTTAGGAAAGTGACACCACCTCGAAAGCCCCACGTGAAAAAAATCAAACATGTGACCCATGCCAGTTTTCGTTTGTTTTTAAGTGTCTCCTTGGTACCCATAAAGCATCCTGGACGTTTTGCTGTTAAGTAGTAAGTATAATAAACATTAAAAAGTTGGGGGTTTTCCCATAAAAGCCAGGCTGGAAACGTATCTCACTGTGGTCCGCAGCCTGCTGGTGAAGCTCACCCACCAGGGCGTGGGGCACAGGGCGCAGGGCATCCGAGCCCGGAAGTCGGGTCAGGGTGCCATGGTCCGGACCTGCTGCTGGCCGGGGCCTACAGCGCGGCCAAGAGCGATCACATCATCGCCTCTCACTCTCCTGACCTGCACCGCGCAGGCCCTCGGAGAGATCAAGTCGCCCCACAAAAGGGCTTTGAGATCAGGGGGTACCAACCCTGCCCCAGGACAAAGAATTACTATTCAGTTACGGAGAGACAGGCTGCTCACGTCAAAACCCAGCCACCCGGAGCTTTCATTTAACCGGTAAGTTCTCAATCCCTCAGAGTTAGCACAAAACTTATAATTAATTTTAGGATCAAAGAGCGTGGCCAGAAATCTGCCTTTGACAAAGAATAGCCTCTAAACCCAGGCTCGGGACGCGAGGACCAGGACTGCCTCCTAAACACGCAGCCGGGACAGGCAGGCTGGGTTGGGCTGCCGCGCAGATTGCAGACCTGAAACGGGCCACTGCACCCCCTGCTCCCGGAGCTCGGCCATGCGTGGAGACCCGCCCAGGTGCATTTTGGGAGGAGGATTTTATTTGCTGATTGATGGGAACGATTTGTGTATTCCAACCCTTTAAATAAAAGCAGCTTTTTTACCATTGGTTCTAGTTTTATGCGTCACTAAAGAAAGTGAAAATAATCTTTCCTTTCAATAGCATTATGATCATGACAACTAAATGCAACGTGTGATCCTGGACAGTACCCCAGACTGGGACAAAGTGGTTGTCAAGGGTGTTGTATGTGAATAAGGATAATGGACTAGAGACTAGGAGGTGGCTGTGTTAGTGATGCCAGAGAACGTCCCCACCCTTAGCAAGGTACACCCAGGTGTTTGGGGGGAGACCTGACGTCTGCATCCTCTGCCCAAATAGTCCTCTCCCCAAATTTATATGTGTGTGTTTGTGTGTATACACATATACACACATATGTACACACATGCACACATATGTACACACATACACGTGTTTACATCCACAGCCATACCTACATACACACATACATATACACATGCACACCTATGTACACATACATACACATGTTTACATCCGCACACATGCATGCATACACACACATATACATACACTATTGTGCATGCACCCACATATATTTATATACACACACATATACACATCCACACAAATATACACACACATATATGAAAAGACACACAGAGGTGATACTATATATGAGGTGATAAACACACAGATATCTTACGAGAGAGGCCGTTAAGCAAATGGGACAAATGCTAAAGATTGATGCATTGGTTGAAGGGCACAAGAATTTCTTTGTACTATTTTTACAACTGTTTGCTCAGGCTAAAATTACATACCACAATAAAGAATCTATGCATCATTATGATGGCAATGCGCTGCCTCAATCGTAGTAGAGTTGGCCGGGGACACCCGGCGTGGAGCTGCAGGAGTAAAGGACCCCCACGGGAAACGGACCCCCCTGTCCACCTGCGCGTTCATCCCTCCGCTCCCACGGCCCAGCACCTCGTAGCTGAAACATAACCACACAGGAGCGACACACGTGCAGCCGCCCAGCCGGGGTGGCGGATCCGCCGCCAGGGGATCCACTGCCGGGTCGTAAATCTGCGCTTGGCAGCAGCCAGCCAGTGACCACACACCTGGCCTTCGTGTCGGCTTTGTGGCCATGATCTAAATAAAGCCGGAGGGAAGCATTTCCTCCCGAGTGTCTCCAAGACGGGGCACGTCACTCAGAAAACAAAGAGCAGTGGTGATGACTTCAGAATCTTAAAATAAATTCCCTTCGGCCAAAATAAGCTTCCCAAGGTCTAACGTGATAATTTGGTCTGGCTTTGCTTGCCCTCTGAGTCCTCAGATGCACGGTGGGTGTCTGTCCTGCAGGTAAGAAAGGGTGAGAATTTCTCCCTGGAAGTAGAACCCTCCCTGCGCCACGGTCACCCTGCATTTAGCTCAGTGAAGTCACCCGATTCCCCAGCAGGCATGGAAACCGGCGGCTCCCCACTGTTTGGACTAGAGATGCTCAAACCCAATTTTGGTTTCCTGGAATTCCTCCTCCCCCAGCACCGTCTCTGGGAAACCCAAATATTTTTTCTCACAGAGACAGGTTTTGAATAAATCCTGCCATTGAAGATTCCATTGTACTTAGAATAAACATGGGGCAGTCAGTTAGCAATGCCTAAACCCTGCCTTACTGTTTTGAAAACAAATTTTAAAGACCATGATCCTCCCACCCCCACCTTGGCCTGAATCTGTTGAAATGACCCGTCTTTTCCCTTTGCATTTAGAGACACGGAGAAAGGACAAGAGGCATAGGTGGTGGTCCTCGCCCTGCAGTGATCCCGCCACGAGGGAAGCAGGTGCTCCTTCCTGAGCCGCCGGCCTGTCCCTGGCGGGGGGGGGGCGTGTAGGTGCTGAGCCCAGTGCTGGATAGCTGCCGTGGCTTGCTGTGCGCAGTTTTAGGGGAACAATCAGCGGAAAACTCATAAGGAGCCGCTGTCAGACTTGCTGGACAGGAGGCCTCCGCACGGCTTACGCAGAGCGGATGCGGAGCCGGCAGTCCTGGGTCTGTAAGGGGCTCCCACAGCCGCCTGACGTCCCCGGCCAGGTCCGGGGCGGTGGCAATAGAGCCACCTCCAGATCCTCTGGGAAACAAGGGCAGTGCTGTCGGGTGGTTGTCCCCTCCAAACCGCGTGTAAAAACTGGATTCCCAATGCTGGAGTGGGTCTCCTCATGGGAGGCGGACCCCCCATGCATAGATTAACTCCCCCCTTGAGAGCGAGTGATTCTTGCTCTGTTAGTTCCCGAAAGTGCCAGTTGTTAGAAAGAGCCTGGCCCCTCCCCCGCTTGCTCCCTCTCCCGCCACGTGATCCCTGCACACGCCAGCTCCCTGCACCTTCCGCCACGCGTGGACGCAGCCTGGGGCCCTCCCCACCTTGGACTTTCCAGTCCTCACAGTCGTGGGCCAAATAAGCCTTTTTCCTTTATCGCTTACCCAGCCTGGGCTTCCTTAGCAGCAACACAGACAGACACGGGCAGGCAGGGTGGGGACGTGCCCCAAATGCGATTAAGTTCCACCAGAAAGCAAACACCTCTAGCTCTCCCGGTATCTTTCAGCTCACAAGTCACTTAGCTCCCCACACCCCTCATGGAAAGGACCATCTCTCAAGACGCCTCTCGCCTCCCTCGCCTTTCTTCCCCACGCACATGTCCCTCTTGGGGTGCTCCAGGGAGGACAGTGGGGGTCACTGAACCTGAGTCAGGTGTAGTCAGACGTGGGGAGCCGCTGGGGAGGAGGATTCCATCCAAACACACCATCACTGTTCCCGCACCACACTCCCTCCCGCCAACTCCAGGACTCGAGAAGGGCTGGCTGCGCCCGGATCCCGTTCCCAGCCCAGACACAGCTGCCTCTGATGCTCTCAGACCGTCCACTGCTCAGGTGCTCAAGGTGCTCAGGTGTTCAAGGTGCTCAGGTGCTCAAGGTGCTCAGGTGCTCAGGGTGATCCGGCTGGAGACGCCAGGACGGTGGCCAAGCACAAGGGGCCATTGGAACTTAGTTGTTCTAAATAGGAAGGAAGGGGAGGGCACCAGTGGGTTGGGGGAGAGGGCAGTAAAAACAGGGGACCCGGAGTCAAGGTGGGAAAATTCACAGTAATGCCCACCCCACCCCAGACGGAGCCAGAGGGGCCAGGCTGGCGGGGCCAAGGCGGGGAAGACACTCGTGGGGACAAATGAAAGCCAGTGGCTGGGCCAGAGTAAGTTTCCCTCAAAGTCAGGAAGAGGGAAATAAGAACAGTGCTACTTTACGCAGTACATTATCAACCTGTGGCATCAGTTTCCTCCCCGCCCATGTTCACAGGCTGAAGCTATAAACAGGTACACAGAATCCTGTGGTGATGGGATTTGGGGTTTGGCCTCTGCAGAAACACCTCCAATGCCAGGACCACCAGCTGCCAGAAGAGCCTATTCTGGGGGCCAAAGCCACAGCCCACAGGGGTACGTGGGGTGTTCTGAGGCTGGGATGAGGAGCCCAGGAGACACCAGAGCTCAGCAGGCGGGTGGTGAGGACATGGAAGGGGACACACAGGTGGGATGGAAGCCCCACTCCAAAGGGATCGAGTGACACAGGACATTTTTGAGCCTTTGGAGAAATGCCAGTGGAGTCCAAGTTTCCACGTGGCCCATGGTCAGTCGTATCACAAGGGATGCCATTGGCTCCCAGGGGCTTGGACAAGAACTCACAGATGGAGCCATGGCCAGCCTCGTGTGGCCACTTTCCTGGGCATCTGCACGCAGAGGAGCCAGTGTCACCAAACCCGGCCAGAGCCCGGCATGAGGCTTACAAGGCCCTGTGGGCCCAGCTCCATCATTCGCCAGCTGGATGACTGCCCCTGAGTCCCCTCAGCCTCAGCTCCTCCCGGGAAATGAGGACAAGGAACAATGCCCAGCTGGCAGGTCACTGTCAGGAACACACAGGACCACGGATGTGAAAACACTGTAAGATGTCAAGTGCTTTTAGCTGCTGACACTGCCTTGTTAATGTTGTTGTAAACACTCATTAATGGTACAGAGGTGGCTACGGTGGTGACAGCCCATTGCCAGGAGGTCAGAGTTCCCCAGGGTTGGAGGGTGTCTGTGGCTCACACGGCCCCTCCCCACCGGCCATGCAGGGCCCGGCCCCTGTGCAGCTCAAGGTTATCACAGGTGGTTACTACGCCCCGGTGTTCTGACTGTTAAACCACAGCAGGTTCGCAGCCCTGAGGGCAGGGCTCCGTCTTGGAGGCCCGGGGGTGGGATGACGGTTCTGTAACAGAAGGGTGAACGGATGCTCTGGAATCCGCCGTCCTGGGTCCCGCTGCCCCAGCAGCCGTCCTGGGAGCTCCAGTGGGCTGAGCTCCTGCTCCTCATCGGCAGCACAGAGTGGCCACGGGGGCCGGCGGGACTGACCTGCAGCCCACCTGAGCCGGCCAGACAGGCCTGGACCACTAAGTACCGTGACAGGCGAGATGTATCTAACTACATCATGTCCAGCAACTTAGGCGCGATTCTGGTTTGGCTGCAATTACCTCACAACCCTGGAGCCTTGGGAGGAAGGCTGACACAGATAGGGGCTCTGCCTGTCCCTGGCGCTGGGTGGGATCAGCAAAGCGTCTTCTTTCTGGACTCGCCCTGCTGTCCGTGCCCCTCACTGTGGATTCCAGCCCCGGACGGAGCACAGGACGCCTGAGGACACCGCTTTCTGCCATCTGCAGCTCCCTACTTATTTCTCTGCATTTCAGGTGTCGTCCTGCGGGAGGGACTAGCTGGACGTCACAGAGGGAAGGGGTGTGTCCCAGCAGGCGGGCGAGGGCACCGTGCCGACTTCAGATGCAGGCACAGCGAAGGCGCCTCTGCGGTGTGATTTGGAAAGTGTTGGGAAGGTCACCCCGCCCAAAATCCCCCCCCCGTGGATTGATCCCCTCCTTCTCCCCAAACTCAGTCCGAGAAGGACGGCAGGTGCAGTGACGTGCTGATTTCAGAGGCCAGATTAATTTAGATACGAGTTTTTAAAATGTCGGAAAAACCTAGCTCCAAATGTTTTGTTTTCATCCAAAGATCACAATAAATAAATTCAACTCTTCACGACTCAATAAAATTTATCACAGAGTGTTACTCTGTGTCAATATTTTCTCATTTTGAAAAATAAGCTGCCCTATCAACTTTTCACCCAAATGGACGCAACCAATCACAGCATGTAAGGACCTGCACGAACGCCTTTGTTTCATTTCCCTCCCTCAAAAACCCGAAGACAAGAATCCGGGTGCAAAAGGTTGATTTTGGGGGAGTGATCCCAGGAAGTGCAGGAAAGGAGGGAGGACGGGCGCCCCCGGGAGAGGGCTGCGCTGTGGGGACGTCCCATCAGGAGAGGAGGGACTGAGGCATTCACCCTCCAAGCCCAGGCCTCGCTGGGTAGGGTCCCTCCAGGGACCTCACCTTGTGGTCCTCCAGCCTTCCCTGGGAGCAGGGCAAGAGTGGGATGTGCTCAGGGGAGCCACGGGCAGAGACCCACGGAGTGCACTGCAGTGCCCACCCGAGCAGCAGGGGACCCCTGGGGTGGTGGGCACAGGGCACGCGGCTGGACGCCACAGCCCCCGGCAGGACGAGCGCTGGCTGGCCTCACCCTCTGCGCACCGCAGGGCTTCCATCTGGGTGAGGTCCAAAGACCCGGCCTCCATGGCGTTTCCCTCTTCCCCACCCGCCCCACCCCGGGAGAAGTGGGAAGGGAGCCCCTGCAATAGGAACACGTGGACCTTCACCCCCTACAACTCTCTTCTCTGTGCCTGCCCCTCTCCTTAAGGGGCCCCCGCACTCCCCTGGTTGTCCGTGCCAGAGACTGGGGTCCCCTGGGGCCCCCTCCCATGCCCCCCCGCCACTGTCCACCAGCCGCTGGTCCTGGGGAACTCGGAACCTCGCGGGTCCTTCTCCTGCAGCCTCTGTGCGCTCCCAGCCCTCGCTCGCCCACGCCGCCGCCTTCCCTGGCTCCAGACAGACACAAGCAGACACTTGCTGCTGCCACTGCCTGTTTCAGTCCATGCTGCGTCCCACAGGCTGATCTGTCCCCGGCCCAGCCCAGGGCGTGGCATAGAGGTGCCCCGTGAGCAGTTCACAGGCAGATAAGAGCAAGCAGATGAGCCCTGTCCTTTCAAGGGCGTCTGGAATCCAGCGCCCTGCCCCGGTGAGCACAGGTTCCCTCCCCGCTGCACGCCCGGCCACTCTCAGCCTAGATGTCACTCGCTCACAGACACTTTCCCCAGCCTGAAACCACATGGCATGGGGGGTGGGGACCGAGCTCCCCCTCCTCCCAGCAGGACACGGCCCCTGATGCTCTGGAATGACTGCAGGAAGGAAGCGCGGCCACCCGGGTCACAGGGCACCCGGGTCGCAGGAGGAAGGTGGGTCAGGCTCGAGACAGGTAGCAAGAGCCGGGAGATGCACCGGGACAAGTGGCCGGGCAGCCCCGTCAGGCCGCAGCCAGCCCAGGTCACCTGGCCGCAGTGGGCAAGACCCCCCACCTCCGCAGGAACTGGAAAACCCCCCGTGTAAGCCGCGACGCAGAGTCAGAGCAGCGGCTGTGGAAAAACAGAGCTGGGCCTGTTGCGACTGGGGGGCAGCGTCCACCAGGACGAGTGTTTGAGGGTTTCTCACGGCTCCTTTTTGTGCTAGACCGTGCCTGCTCTCCTGCCTTTGCCAGTAGTAGAAACCGCGTGTGTTCCCCACCCCCGCTGTAATGAATTACACAGACTCGGGGGCTTGAAACAAAATATATTTTTTACCTGCCACAGACTAAAGGTTTGTGTCCCCCCAAAATTCATGTGTTGAAATCCTAACCCCCAAGGTGATGGTGTTAGGAGGTGGGGCTTTGGGGAGGTGACCAGGTCATTAGAATGGAACCATCACGGATGGGATTGGTGTCCTTATAAAAGGGACCCTAGAGAGACCCCTTGCCCCTTCCCCCAGGTGAGGACTCAGCTGGAAGGTGTCATCTATAAACAGGAAGCAGCCCTCGCGACACCAGATCTGCCCGTGCCTGGTCTCGTACTTCCAGCCTCCAAAGCTGCGAGGAGTGAATGTCTGTTGATAAGTCACCTGGCCTGTGGTGTCTGCCATAGTGGCCCAGATGGACTGACACAGTACCTTACAGCTCTGGACGTCAGGAGTCTGAAACCAAGGTGTCAGCAGAGCTGTGTTCCCTCTGGAGGCTCCAGGGGACAATTCATTGTCATGCCTTTTCCCAGCTTCTAGATTCCAGCATTCCTGGGCCCCTTCCTGCATCTCCAAGGCCCGCAGCCGGCATCTTCCATCCTCTCTCTGGCTCTGATCTCTGCTTCCTTCTCTGCCCTCCTGTCTCCCTCGTTCCCTAGAAGGACCCTTGTGATGACATTGGGCCCAGTGGATAATCCAGGAGAATCTCCCCGTCTCAATGCCCTTCACTCAACCACATCTGGCTCCGTCGCTCCACCGGCAGGTTCCTGGGCTTACCGGCTCGGACTCAGGCAGGATTTGGGCAGCACGTTCTGGAAGGCCCTCTCTACCTGCAGGCCACCATCTTCCTAACGTCACGGTGAAAGGACTGACTTCCCAACTGCTGAGGACTTAGAATCCCAACAGCATCTGGCGCTTTCAGACCCGTTTCCGATCCCTAAAATCCAGGGCGTGTGACTCCAAATGGAGAGAACAAGGTTCGATTCGCGCAAAGAATCGCAGCGACTGACCAAGCTCAACGTTGGTTCCAGTTGAAACTTGTCGGCGTGTTGAACCACGTTCCTGACCAACCGTGAAGCTGAAACGTCGCACCTGTTGGTACTTCTGCCCCGTGTCGATTCGGTTGTGCAATAGCGACTCCGCCGGGCCCAGCTCAGACCTGAGAGCGGCCCGGGGGATGGGGCGCTGTGGCTGCCTCTCCCGAGACTAAGTGACGGCACAAGAATTAACAGGGGCGGGGCCGTGGCCACAGGTCCAGGAAGCAGGAGGACCCCCAAGTGGACTGAGGGGACTGTCACCCTCCCCGCTGCCTCCAGAGCCGGCCACCTAAGCCGGCCCCTTTTGCTTGTTTCTAGGTATTTTTTGTGGTAACAGCTTTGTTGGGATATAACTCCCGTGCCGTACACGCGTTTAAAGTGTAAAATTCAATCATTTCTTAGCCTGGAGTTGTGCAACCCTCCCCACAACCAATCTTAGAACATCTCACCACGCCAAAAAGGAGCCCCATGCCCTTGGCTGTCCCCTCCTCCATCCCCCCCCAGGCCCTCACCACCTCTGCCCTGGGCAACCCGGACCCCCGTCTGTCTCTGTGACTTCGCACTCTGGACCTCTCACGTCGGGGGAACCACACAGTACCGGCCCTGCGTTCCTCTTTGCTTCGCAGGGTGTTTCCAGGTTCATGGGTTCTGTAGCGTGTGTCAGCTCCGCACTGCTTCTCATGTCTGAACGGCCCTGCCCCCGTGCGGATGTGCCACACTTTGCTTTCCCATTTCAGCTGCTGACGGACACGGGTTCCCCACCTCCTGCCGGCGGTGCAGCCCCGCTACCCGGGTTCTGCCTCCTCAGCAAAAGAGCTGGATTTGGCTGCAGTGGAGGCAGCTCCTCTGCCCAACCAAACACCAGCCTAAAGGTGCCGCCACTGCCGCCTTCTGTCTCCCTAGGGAGGAGCTGCAGGGAGCACCCTCGTGCCCCAGGGAGCACCCAGTGCTCTCCTCTCTTGGAAACTGTGATCAGTGCCTGTTTCACCCGCTGTCCGAGGACATGCACAGCCGCGGGATGGGGGACGCTGGCCCCACTCCTGCGCTGACTGCGCTGTGCCCCAGCTCAAGCCCTGTGTGAGGACGGACCCCAGCTGGCTGGCCCCAAGGACCCCCGGGTGAATCCTCCAGCCCACGGCTGCCCCCAAGTGGGAGGACAGCGGCCGCTGTGGCCTCCACAGTGCCACGGCTGCTTAACTTAAACCAAGGTGGGAAGGCTCTCGGGCAATCATGCCAAGGAACTTGGCAATCTGTGAACGCCAGTGCCTATAGAGTCAAGAACCAGTTCTCATAACCCCTCATCAGACATCGTGTTTTGCGCTGCTGGGCACAATGTCCACACCCAACACTGTCGCTATAATATTCCTGGACCAACATCGTTCTCCGCAGGGTCATGTGAAGTTCTTTCTCGTGCTTTCTTTACTTAGACCGAGTCCCACTGAGATCAATTTATTTCTTCTTCTGCTCCCTCGCCGGGAAACCAGTGGGAAGCCACCCTGACGACCGTGTGACCTCAGCCCAAGGAAATGAAAGAAACGTCAGCAGGCAGAAAGAGAAGCAACTACCTGTGTGCAAATCACAGACCGTGACACACACACGCACACGGCATTGGCTCGTCTGTCTTGGCCACCAGGGGAGCCCAGGGTTGTGACCCCAGGAGGGGACGGTGAGCAGTGGGCCTGAGGACACTGGAGCAGGCTGTGAGCTGGCCCGATCAGACCACGGCCACGTGGAGGGTATGTCAGCGCCCACAGAGGGAACCCCGCAGGGAACCCAGGGCCAAGTTAGCCGAGGTCTGGAACCGAGGGAGGAAGGTTCTGGTGACAGGAAAACACCTCGGAAGGAAACAGTGACAAAACAGAGGATAATTTAAATGAACCAGCAACTTCACCTGAACAAGAATACAGACAGGGGGCAGACCCCAAAGAAGGCAGGAAAGCCAAGCTCAGGAAATGCGGAATGTTGCCGGAAGGGGGAGGAAACCAGAGAAAGGAGAAAGCCGCAGGTGCCTGCTGGAGTCTCTCCGGGGGACAAGCCCGTGAGCAGGGAAAGGTGACGGCCTTAGCAGACGGGCGACGCTCCCGGGGCACTGGAGAGGGGAAACACTGGAATCTCCCGCAGAGCTTCTGGGCGTCTAGGGGCGTCTACCAAAGGATCCGAAGACAGAGGACGGGAAGGCCCGGGCAGCTTCAGATCCGACTCTGACTGTCCCCCCGGAAGAAAGGGCAGCGCAGCCTCTGCCGGGCACTCTGCAAGGCCACAACGCTCTCGCCTTCTGCCCACAGTGAGCCTGTGAGGGGCTGCTGTCACCCCGGGGCATTCAAGAGGACCCTGCAGCTCAGAGCCGGGTGTGCCAAAGGCTGCTGCCATTGAAGACCTCGTCATGGCCCAGGGCTCCCACTGCAGCCCCGGGCCCAGGGCAACTTGAATTCCGGAGGCCGAAGCACACGTGCCTTCGGCAAGTCTGGGCCCCTCGAAAGGGCAGGCTTCCTGGGCCAACATGGGGCCCAGACCCGGCACCCACCTGCCCTGGCTGTGCCCTGTGTCTCCGTGGCAGTGGCTCAGCCCTGGTGCACGCTAGGATGGCTGGGGGCTCAACACCCGCCCCAGAGGCAGGAGCAGGGTGGTCCAGGGTGCAGGATGGCATCCAGCTTTTGGGAGGCTCCTCAGGTGACTCCGATCCGCAGCCAGGATGAGACCGAGGACCGTGGCCAGAGGGGGCCCTCTCTACGGCAGAGGGGCTCTGCGTCTCCATCCTTGCTCAAGAGAATGGACCAGGTGGACCAATGACAAGCTGGGCATAAAGTATTTTAAAAATCTTTAAGTTTTGCAAACCAGTGACATTTAACCATTTGTGAAACTCTGTGTTCTATGTTTTAAGATGAGCTTTGAGCCAAAGGCTACAAGTACAGCAGGGCAGGTAGGCACACAGGAGTGGAGCAGAGGTCGGGGCGAGCTGGGGCTCCCGCCAGCCCCGCCTTGAAGACTACAGGTGGCTCCGTCTGAGCCGCCCCAGGAGGGCACGGCCCTTCCTACCAGGCTGTGGGAGCCGAGAGCTCCCTGCTGGGCTGCCCACATGGGCCAGCGGGTGGGCAAGCCGTGGGGCCTGGCTCGTTATGGACCAGACATGGAGGGGAATTCTAGGGTGGCCAGAGACGGAGTCAGCCCCCCATCCCCCAGAGCTAAGCCTCAACCAGTGCAGGGACCCCCTTCCCCAAAGAAAGACTAAAACCAAAGACGACCTCCTAGGGCCACATCTCTTAAATTCCGCCCCCTGCCCGGGACATAGGCCAGACCTGAGCAGCCTCTGGAAGCCACTGGATGGACCCAGCCTCTGGGCCCCTGCACACCCGTGAGGATATTAACCTGTGTGAGCAGGAAGGCCAGCCCCGCTGCCCCTGGTCAGGTTGCTGCTTGCAAACAGATCACCCAGTTCAAGCACAAACTCCGTCAATCAGCCAACGACACTGTCTCCTGAGTGCCCACTGGCCTCCTAGTGTTGCCCACTTATCTGAGACACGGTCCCATGTGTAACTGGACCAGGTCTCAGCTTAGCCTGCTGTGGGTCTGCTCTGTGGCCACACGGAACAGTACTGCTGCTCGCGGCTCTTTGAGGGTCTCCTCGGCCCACCTGGCCCCACCCGGTCCCACCCCGGCCTCGCATCTGCCCGGGCCACTGGCAGTCAGTGTCGAGGCCCCAGACGGGGACCACCAGGTGGCTGTCACCAGTCCTCACCTTTCCTTCACCCACTCCTTTTCCAGTCTGCCGAGCTCCAATGTCACTCGTTTTACAGAGAAAATGCTAACAGGGATTAAGATTGAGCTAAAGCCAAGAACACACACACGGAAGGAAGGGAAAGCTCGCCGTGCTCGCCCGCAGCAGCTGTCTGCTCCGTCTCAGTGGCACGTGGCTGTCCGGGTTTCACGAGCGCTTTCCCTGCGAGGCCAGTGTGGGGCCTCGGGGCTGCCGGCAGAGGAGCGTATTCAGGGCCTTCTCTTCATCGTGGACTGACGGAGTCGCAAATCTGGGGACAAGGAGGACACCTCATTTATCTGAGTGCAGCAGACCCAGGAAACCCAGCGGGTCTCACGCCCTACGGGGCCAGAAAGGAGGGAGCTATCTCTAGACACCAAATGTACAGTCACCTTGTTGTAAAAAAAATCTCTTCGGACTAAGGTAACTTCATCCACCTTGAACCACAGAAATGTTAGGGTAAGGTTCAGCTGAACAGAGTGAAGTTTTGACTACAGTGGCTTAAACACGGAAGGGTTTGATTCTCACACAGGCAACATGTCTGGGATTTCAGGGCAGACACAGCAGCTTCATGAAGCCGTGAGACCCCCAGGCTGCTTCTGCTTTTCTCTTCTGCCATGTGTGGCTTCCCTTCCTGGAGTGGGTGCATGGAACAAGGTGGCTGCTGGAGCTCCAGCCACGGCATTCGCATTCCAGGCAACAGAACAAGAGAAGCAGAGGGATGGAAGAGAAGAGCCCTCTCCCTTTGAAGACCTCTGAGAATTCTCACAACACACTTCCGTGGACTTCTCTTTGGCAGAACACATGAGGGCCAAGAAGAACAAGAGGCTGGGAAGGGCTGTCTCTCAGTTGGGCTCATTAACTACTCCACACAAAATTGGAGCTCTGTTGCCAAGAGGGACAGGGAAGGGGAGGATGGATGTTGAGGTGGGCACCAGCAGCCTCTGTCTCAGGTATTTATCATGCCATTCCCAGGGAAGTTCCTATAGGCAATTACCATTGAAATTCTCTTCCTTTATTTCCATAGTTAATAGGTGCAGTTGGTGACTATGGCATTGTTTCCCAGATAGCTGAGGGTGTTGGTAAAAACAAGAGCAGTTTCTGCGTCATGGCCCCATCTGCTAACCAGTCAGTACTCACTGGGTATTTACTGGCACTTACTGAGTCGTGCAGCCTCCCACCTTGATCCTGGGCTTGCAGTTTGAAGCGTTTGTAAGACTTTCAGTTGAAGTCAAACACCACTTCTGACTGTTTCACCCTCGTATCAACTGCTAGAGCCTCCATAACAAGACACACAGACTGGGTGGCTTAGAATGGCACGTTTCCTTTCACACAGTTCTGGGGGCTGGAAGTCCAAGATCAAAACATCGGCAGGCTTGGTTTCCTCTGAGGCCTCTCTGCGTGGCCGGCAGGCAGCCATCTTCCCTCTCAGTGTATCTGCACCCTACACTCTGCTTTGGATAAAGACACCATTCGGATTGATTTAGGGCCCCCCAATGACATCATTTAATTTAATCACCTTTTTAAAGACCCCGTCTCCAAATGTAGTCACATTCGGAGGTACTGGGGGTTGGGAATTTAACATGTGAATTTGGGGGACACATTTCAGCCTGTAACACCCCTCAAAGGCTGCCTCCTGCCACCGTGCTCTGTTTAAGACAATGGCACTGGTCAAGGGGAACTATGCTTCAACATTCTGCAAAATATTTCTTCCATTTGTCCCTATTTCACCAGAGCAGAGGAACGTCAACATCTATGTCAAATGGTTGGTTCCCGGAAGTTGTAATAAACAGAGTTTCAATACCTCAAAGGAGAGTGAATTCCACTACCAGACTTTTCTTGTTTCTGCGAAAACAAATGGGCCAATTTTAGGGAATCTCTCATTTTCTCGGATGGATGCAGGAGCTCCCATCGGGAACCACCTATCCCGAAACAAGCTCTCAAGGAAAGGGACCACGGGTCTGCAGCAGTTTGACTAGCTCTGGTTTGCGTTCCTTACGCACAGCCATCCCATGTCCCAAACTGACAGGCATGGGGACACAGCTGAGCCGTGCGGGTCCTGGGGAATCAAAGGCTGCAACATGGATCATGCCACCACTGTTTGCACTGTGGGTATCGGGGAGGAAACAGATGGAAGGCATGTTGTAAGGTAAGGAGAATACTCTACACTCCCACGACCTTGGGGACAGGTGGCACCAGGACCAGTGTCTGCAAAGAGATCCAGAGCTGGAGAAGGGCCACAGAGGAAGAGCCAGCAGCAGGACAGGGTCCTGCCCACTCCACACACCTGGCAGCCCCCACCTCCTGACATCCAGTTCACCTTCCCTGGCAAGGCCCCGCCTGCGCCTCCTCCTGAGTGTCCCCGCAGGACGGGAGAGGACTTCCCCAGAGAACTGGAGACAGGCGAAGGTCCTGCCCAGCTTTCCCACCCTTGCAGCAAAGAGCCCTGGCGTCAAAGGGTCTGAGTTCTGATTCTGGAGCAGCCCCGGCGTCTGGGAGCTGAGTTCCTCATCTGGAAAGTGAGCAGATTGACCCAGAAGACGTTCCTTCCCATCTCTGAAGTCCCGTGACTTTCTCTTGGAAACCACGAGGGGCGTGGAGCTGGTGTTAGAGGAACTGACTTGCCAGCCAGCTCTGCAGGGTGGTGCCTGCAGGAACCCACACCCCACACCACCCACCACACACCTGTCACCCCCCGGCCACTGTCACGGCCCAGACACACAGGCCCTGGGCTCGATGTCACCCAGAGACAAGCAGCTCCGGCATTCGTTGGCCATCTGCAAAGCGTTATTTAGTAAAACATGAGCCGTGATAGGAGCGTTGGAGAGCGTGCCTTCCTTCTCGCTTCTTAAGATGAATGTAAATTTACACAGACTTTTTAAAAAAAAAAAAACTTCCTTTATCCATCTCAGTTTGGAAGAGGCTAAGAAATACATGTGTCCTGTGCTTTCTGGTTGATTAAAGAACGGCTTGACCTGAAAAATGGAAATTTTAAGACGTTTGCAGGGCCTGGAAAGAAGAGAGGAAGCCATTTCGAGCGGAGAATAAAATACCATCTGGCTCCAGTGACGATGAGCAACGCGGCTGGCTCCTCTGAGCTCAGACAATTATTACAGAAAAAAGGAGTTTTTCAAGCCGGAATGACTAAAGTGGTGAAAGATACGTGAGGATGAATAAAAAGACAAAGTCATCCCATCGCCCCTGCTGTGCGCACACTCGCACACGGGGAGCCCGGCTCATCCCAGCACCCCTGCCGTGCGCACACTCGCACACACACGGGGAGCCCGGCTCATCCCAGTGCCCCTGCCGTGCGCACACTCGCACACACACGGGGAGCCCGGCTCATCCCAGCACCCCTGCCGTGCGCACACTCACACACTCGCACACTCGCACACTCGCACACACACGGGGAGCCCGGCTCATCCCAGCACCCCTGCCGTGTGCACACTCACACACTCGCACACTCGCACACTCGCACACACACGGGGAGCCCGGCTCATCCCAGTGCCCCTGCCGTGCGCACACTCGCACACACACGGGGAGCCCGGCTCATCCCAGTGCCCCTGCCGTGCGCACACTCGCACACACACGGGGAGCCCGGCTCATCCCAGCACCCCTGCCGTGCGCACACTCACACACTCGCACACTCGCACACTCGCACACACACGGGGAGCTCGGCTCATCCCAGCACCCCTGCCGTGCGCACACTCACACACTCGCACACTCGCACACTCGCACACACACGGGGAGCCCGGCTCATCCCAGCACCCCTGCCGTGCACACACTCACACTCACGGGGAGCCCGGCTCATCCCAGCACCCCTGCCGTGCGCACACTCGCACACGGGGAGCCCGGCTCATCCCAGCACCCCTGCCGTGCGCACACTCGCACACGGGGAGCCCGGCTCATCCCAGCACCCCTGCCGTGCGCACACTCACACTCACGGGGAGCCCGGCTCATCCCAGTGCCCCTGCCGTGCACACACTCGCGCACATGGAGCCCAGCACGTCTGCAAACAGGTTGCATGTAGACGACATCGTCAAGGGCGTCTCTGGCCGGTGTAAGCACAGGATGACATTAGCTGTGTGTCGGGGTCCACAGCCACCCCGC
The DNA here is from genome assembly GCF_041146395.1 of Eulemur rufifrons. Lineage (NCBI taxonomy): Eukaryota > Metazoa > Chordata > Mammalia > Primates > Lemuridae > Eulemur > Eulemur rufifrons. The sequence continues at coordinate 3,919,542 of NC_090989.1, forward strand.
ACACCCTGATAACTACAGAGTGGAGAAGGGGTGAAGACGGGGGAGGACGTCTGTGATCCACACACTATGTGCATTTTCTCAAAATATTTGAACTCTTAGCTCAAAACGTTACACAACCATGGGGAGTGCCCTTGACTTAGTCCACATGGGGGGCTTTAACAGAATACCAAGGACGGGGCAGCTTATAAACAACATTCAGGGTTGAGGTTTCAACATATGTATCACACACACATGCAAACACACTGTCTTGTAAATATCTATTCTTTCTAATTTGGTCTGAGGTCTCTCTCTTGAGAGTGGCTATAAATTCTAGCCCTGCCCAGGAAAGGAGTTAGGTTGAGGCGTGTGGTCAGAGGAGGCAGCTCCAGGAGGCGCAGGAACCAGCAGAGGCAGTTTGGTGCCGCGCAGGCCTGGGGGGGCAGGCAGCGCCCTTGCAGGGCCAACAGGAAGGGGACAAGAGCCTCAACCAGCAGGGGAGGGGGAGAGCAGGAGAGGGGAGGAGGGAGGGACCTGGGGGCCAGCATCTTTATTGGGGTTCAGGCGTTAATCAGGCTTCCCCCTGGAGCTCTAATTGGTGACTTTGGAGCCAGCAGGCACAAGTCCCACGGGTCACTCTGGGACTAAGAGGGGGTCACTGTGGCAGATCTGCATCGTCCCTGTGGGGTGTGGGAATAAGAGGGATGAGATAAGTAGGTGGCGTCCAGCTGTCCCATAGGTGGGGGAGGGGTCCCCAGAGGGGGTGGTGCGAGGCAGGTGTCTGGACCAACCACCTGGAAGGAGGAGGACTGGAAACTGTGTTGGGGTGGCTGAGCCGGGCCCTGGTGAGAGTCCGACTTCCATGCAAAGTGGATCGGAGGCAACAGGAAACTGTAAGAATTCACCACACACCCAGAGACACACACACAGACACAGTCTTGATGTTCTAATTCCTTCCTCGCATTCATGAACCAACTTTAATGAGGCTGTCACCTCCACTGCCCCGTGAAAACAAATCTCAAAGTCACCAAGGACAGCTTGTTTCTAAACGCAGTGCTCAGGTCTCAGTCTGCCTCTTTCTTAACTCCACGGCACTGGGCACCATGGATCACTCCCACCTTCTAAAACACCTTTGTTTACTGGCCACTCCTGGCCTCTATGCCACCTTTGTGTGGATTAGGAAAAGTCTGCTGTGGGCAAATGCAGCTCTGTGAGCACCTAGCCCATGAGCAGACCATGAGCTGCTCCCTTCATCTGAAGCCTTTTCAGTGCACAGACTGCACAACAGTACAGGAGGTTCTGCAGGATTATGGGCCCAGGAGGGGGCCATCTCACAGTGAGAAGCTAGAAACACAGAACAGGGAACTAGAGCTGAAAGGAGAAAGAGGTAAGCAGAAACAGGACACGGCTTGTGGAAGAAAGAATCAGAATGAGAAAGAGAGGGGCACCTCTTCCAGTGAGCTAGGAGCTTTCTACTGATCTCTCACCAGGAAACTGACCCATTGCTTATGCAAAATCGTGCTCTTATTTTGAGGAAATGCACACTGAAGTACGTAGGGATCGGGGTCATGGTTAACACTGCTGATTCGCAAATGATCCCAAATCGTGCACATGGGGTGTACACAGAGACAGGAAGAGCAAATGCCAAAGCGAACAAGCAAAGCTGGACAGCAGGTGGGTCGGGGGAAAGGCAGACAGGCACCCTGTACTCTCCCGTGTCTGCGACTCTGCTATGTTTGAAACGACTTCCATAAAATACGCTCTCTTAAAAAAAAACTTAGTCCAGATGTCACCAAGCTAACAACCTGAAGAGCTACCGTCGGGGAACTGCAGATGGACAGTGGTCGGGCTGTGCTGTCCTCCCGACCCCGGGGCTGTGGCAGCGTCAGCAGCAGCTCAGCTTCCCTAGAGGCCCTGGCACGCTCCAAGGAGCCTGGGGCCTCTGGGGTGGGCCCATGCGGCAGGGAGGCACCGTGATGGACAGGACCCCGGAAGCCCCCTTAGGAGGGAGCTGTGTGCAGGGAACAGAAGCCACACTGGGCAGGGGCAGCCGGAGAGCGGCTGGAGAGCGGCTCTTGATGCCCCGTCGGATGCAGGGTGCTCTGGCAGCTGCTGAGGCCTGGGGCTGACCTGAGCCCCCTTCCTCCCAGACCGCAGCTCGGACTCAGCGGGCTCGAGCACAGCTGCAGGGAGAGGGAGGGGATTGCAACTCCTGGCCTGCAAGGAGGATAGCCTGGCTCCGCTCCCAAGGAAAGATCCAGAAGGTGGCAAGAGAGGGTCTGGGCCAAGGGAGCAAGCCCAAGCAGCATGGGCTCCCTAGAAGCAGGTCCTCCAGGGCCCGGCACCCTGCCCCTGGCAAACTGTGCCCAGGACCCACCAGAGCGGCAGTTCTTGCCCTGGGGGCTGGGCTTGAGTCAGGGACAGGAAGGGTGTGGGCACAGCACAAACGAATGTCCGAGGGACCGCACAGGAGGCAGGGGGCCTGTCTCCCGCAGGCCAGGCCCCTCACAATCACAGTTGCCTCTGGTTCCCCCGGCGGTAACCCCGTGTTAAACGTGGGCTCCTAACGGATGCAGTTCCCAAACCAGCATTTTATTTCAGGGCATGTAAATATCGTAGCCCTGGTCAAAGTTTTAACTTTTCACTTCAGAAACATTCACCAAAACTAGGGACTGATTTCACCATTCACATTTCTGCTTATAGAAATATTCCAAAGAAAACAAGTCTCTGCAAGCCATGCTTGCCAAAAATATTGTTTCCTAATATCCTTGTTTATAGAAAAATAAAGTGTCTGGACTAAAGGCTCAGCAGAGAGCCGGAGGGTTGATCCTTGCATGGAGGGACCAGCACGAAGTCACATCAAGCTTTCCTACTTCTTATGTTTAAAGAGATTGTGTGAGTTATGCCCAAAACCTAAAACCCAGAAATAAAGATTCAGGAGGGATGGCTCTAAAATTGTCTCCTTTGAGCTTTTCAGGGGAGCACAGCACGATTTCAGAAGCCTTCAGGGCCATGTGAGCTCCAGGACTTTTGTTTTGCATTTTTTTTTTTTTTTTGTCTCTTTAAGGCGGATTTATTGAGGCAGGATGCGCATGCGGCGTAATTCATTGTTTTAGGGCTATGCTCCCTAAGTGTTGCCAGGGTAGCCAGTCACAGTAACACCACCATGACAGAGCATGCCATCACTCCCAAGAGCTCCCTCATTTGGCTGGCAGTCAATCACCTCCTCCACCCTCATCTCCCCTGGTTTATGTCCCTGCAGTTTTGCCTTTTCCAGAATGTCACATAAATAGTCGTGCAGTATGGAGCTTTTATCGTCTGGCATCTTTTCACCCAGCACGATGCCTTTGAGAGCATCCGTGTTCTCGTATCGGCGGTTGTTCCATGCTGAATAGTCTTCCATTGTGTGGACATAGTGCCATTTCTTTTTTTTTCTTTTTTTTTTTTTTTTTTTGAGACAGAGTCTCACTCTGTTGCCCAGGCTAGAGTGAGTGCCGTGGCGTCAGCCTAGCTCACAGCAACCTCAAACTCCTGAGCTCAAGCGATCCTTCTGTCTCAGCCTCCCGAGTAGCTGGGACTACAGGCATGCGCCACCATGCCCGGCTAATTTTTTTCTATATATATTTTTAGCTGTCCATATAATTTCTTTCTATTTTTAGTAGAGATGGGGTCTCGCTCTTGCTCAGGCTGGTCTCGAACTCCTGAGCTCAAACGATCCGCCCACCTCGGCCTCCCAGAGTGCTAGGATTACAGGCGTGAGCCACCGCGCCCGGCCAATAGTGCCATTTCTTTATCCAAGCACGGGTTGATGGACCTTTGGGTGGCTTCCAATTTGGGTGATAAACCTGCTCTGTGTTTTCTTTTCCATTGTGTCAATATCTAGTAGTGAAATTGTTGGGTCGTGGTATGTTTAACTGCACGAGAAACCACCAAACTGTTGTCTAAAGTGGTTGCACCATTTTACATTCCCACCAGCGAGGTATGAGGAGTCCGGTTGCTCTACATCCTTGCTGACATTTGATGCTGCATGTTTAATCTAGCCATTCTAACGCATGTGTGGTGCTATCTTACGGTCATTTTAGTTTGCATTTCCCTAGTGACTAACGGTGTTGAGCATCTTTGAACTTCCTCATCTGCCATCTGTATCTCTCTTGACCCAGCTGCTGATGGGCGCTGGGGCATCTCAACGTGTTTGAATTCGTTCTCCATCACGTCACCTCTAACGATGCGCTGGAGGACCGGGGCTCTGCAGGACAGAGTGTGATCACGGCCACTCTGTGAGGGTCTCTGAGGGTGAGAGACCCCAGCGCTCCGAGCACGTTGATCAGCTGTGGGCTCCACCGACACTGTAGGGAGCACTCAGTAAAGGGACACTCGCGTGTCACATGCTTTCCTGAGTGGGAGTGGAAGTGCGGTGACCACACAGTTGGCGCAGTTAGAACCACCCAGAACCTGCAGCCTGCCTGACGGCAAGATTCGGATGGTCCTAACCCAGTGGGGGCAACTGGGTCTCGCTGGCAAGTGCTTCTGCACGGGTGGGATGGGGAGAGCAGGGCTGGCCCCCAAGGGGATGAGGGCCGACGTCTGGAACCTCCTGCTGGGGTGCCACCGAAGCAGCCTCCTACACAGCTTCTTGGCTCCTGCCCACATGTGCCCCCTGCCACCCTCGGCCGAGCTCACAGTCTTCTCCACACAGTCTGTGCAGCCTCCCGACACGCGCTTGCTGCGACCTCCCCACGGGCTCCCCCCGGCCTCTGCAGCCCACGGTCAGGTGCACCAGGCCGGCACTTGTCAACTCGGGGCGACTCTGCTCCCCACCCGGGACACTGGGTAATGTCTGGAGTTAGGGCTGTTGCGACCAGGAGCCGACGTCACAAGCATCTGGGGGGTCAAGGCCAGGGGTGCTGCTCCACACCCTCCCTGGTGTCAACAGCGTGTGAATCGTGCCGAGGTTGAGACTTAGATTCTCTCTCGGGGGGTCTGTTCAAGCCAGGCCACCTTCTCACAGGACACACATCACTGGGCCAGTCGACGGGGATAGGCGGGGTGGGGGCTGGGTGCTCACGAAGCCGCAGAGGCCAGTGTCCCCACAGCAAGGACATGGGGAAGAGCAGGCAGAGTTCGGGCATCTGGCTCCAGGACGGGCATGTCTAGGGCACCACTTTGTCATTAATCCTTGTGTCCCTTCAGGTTTGAACTGTGATTTCATCTTACGTCCACGTTATTCTTATCTTCAGCAGGGAAAACAACAAGGAGGGAAAAGGCAAAGACCAAAGAAGGCGGCGTGAGTAATCCGGCGCACGCCAACCTGCACGAGCGCGAGGCCCAACACAGGGGTGCCGATGAGGGTGCAGTTCGAGAACTGCCGCACCAAAGGCAGCAGTGCCTCCTGCCCGGCGTGGTCACCACAGCATGTTAGAGTGTGACCTTATTTGGAACGAGGGTCCTCACATATGTAGTGAAGTTCAGATGAGGCCGTACTGGAGTGGGGTGGGCCCTAAGTCCAAGGACTGCCGACCTCACAAGAGGAGAGGACGTAGAGAAACACAGGACGGAGGCCACGTGAAGACACGAGTGACGCTGGCACAAGCCGAGGAACACCACGCATTGCCGGCACCCGCCAGAGGCTGGGAGAGGCAAGGGAGGGCCCCCCGCACCTTCAGAGGCAGCGCGCTCCCTAAAACCTGCACCTGGATTCTTGGTTTCCAAATTGTAAGGGAACAAATTCTGATACTTAAGCCATCCAGTTGTGACACTTTGTTACATCAGCCACAGGAAGCTAACACAGACCCAGAGAAAAGGAACGGAAACAAGGTAATCGCTCCAGTGGAGGAGATTTTGGGGCCCCTCCCTTTGGAAAGGTAAGAAGCTTTACGGAAGTGAGCGCAGGTGAATGGCCCAGAGCCAGTCCGTGCCCTAAAGCACAGGAACTGGTCCTGAGCCTGTCGGGAAACTTAAGTTCTCAAACGCAACACCTTTCACGGGGACTCGTACTCTCGGGGTGCAGGCACCTGCCCTCATGCTCTCGGGGTGCAGGCACCTGCTCACTGCCACGTGCTTCCACTCATGACCTCGACCTTCAACCACGCGGACTGGCAAAGCCGGTCGGCTCAGCAAGCGGCTTTCTGTGCGGCGAGCAACCGCGCCTGGGAAACCCTTTGCAGTGCACAGAACTGCCCGTCCCGCGGCACGGTGTTCCCACGTGAGGCCCCTGAGTATCCCAGTGATCTGCCTGCTGCCCAGCTCAACACCAGGACTTGAAAGCGAGTCAGCTGTGTTCAGTGGAGACGTGGATCCATTCATTCAACAAGCCTTCATGGGGCACCATGCAGAGCCCTAAAAATGCCAGTTCGGACAGGACTGTGATATGGTCATGTGTCTCCCACCTGCACCGCCTCCCAGCCCACCTTCCCGCCTGGGCTCAGGCCCTGCCTGCTGTCAGCTGCCCTTGTACATGTGTCAGAGCCACAGTCACCTCTGCATCGCCAACCACACCCACCTGCTGGCTCTGCCCGTCTCCCACACTGAGATCAACCCACCCCACTCCTCCCCTCTCTGCACACATCCCCACCAGCCCCGTCTCCCTCTGCCCCTCCTCCTTCTCCATCCCACACCCACTCACTCATCAGCACAGAGTGCCCCCACGTGCCAGGCACGGTGTACACCTGGGGCAGCACACAGGAAGCCCTGTGGAGGCACAGGTGAGCCTCGTCAACCTGCAACAATTTCATGTTTCCTCGGATGCACTTTGAATGCCAATTGGACCCTCACACCAGCCGGGCTCAGCCACTCTTGACTCAGTTTCCAGTCTTCCTCTTCCCATACACCTGCCTCGCACCACCGCCTCCTGGGGACCCCTCCCCACCTCCTATGGGACAGCTGGGGACAACCTGCTTGACTCATTCCACAAACCCCACACCCCTCAGCGACTGCCCAGATCTGCCACAGTGACCCCCTCTCCATCCCAGGTGACCACGGAGCGCGTGGCTGCTGGCTCCAAACCCACCAATTAGGGCTCCCTGTGGGGAACCTGCTTTGGGCTTGGCCCCTGGGCCCTCTCTCTCTGCGATCATCGGCCGGCGGAGTGCACGTGCCCCTGCCCACTGGCTGCGAGGCTGCTGCCCTCTCCTCTCGGCCTCTGCACGGAATCAAACTGCTTCTGCTGTCTCCTGTGCTTTGCGGAACAGCCTGCTCTGGGTCTCCCTGGTCACACACCCAGACCTAACTTCCTCCTGACCAGGACTCCTAGAGCGCGGCCGTCTTGGTAGCAACGAACTGGACACAGTCGGACAGGAGCCTCGAGGGTGTCTGCTTCCTGTGAGAGGGACACCTGGTCACCGACAGACACGTGGGCATTAGGCCACCCACCAGGGTAAAAAAGTATCCGTGCATCATGGCCACTGCCCCTCAGGATAGGGCTGGCCTTTGTAGCCTCTCTCCAGAGAGAGACCCCAGGACCAAGTCAGGAAAATCACAACAGAAAGAAGCAGAGGGACGGTTGCCTGGCAACAACACCTCCAGCCTAGCCAGACCTGTTGTGACCTGGCCTTCCTCGGACCTCCCGCAGGGCTGCTGCAGTTGCCAGCGTGCGGGCTTCACGCAGCTCTGTCCACGGTCCCCTTTCTCCCAGTGCTCAAAGACCCTAGAAGATCTTCACCCCCTGACGAGCCAGCTCCGAATCCCCGGGTTCCAGAACCTGGCTCCTGCCCGCTCGTCCACTGCGCTGCCAAGCTCTAATTCCATCCCCTCCTGGCTGCCTGGCCCGTGCTCTATTGTCCCCTTTTGCGGGCCTTGGCTTGGCGCTCTTGTCCTCAGACTGTGTCTTGCCTCAAACGGAGACCGTCCCCAGACACAGGAGCATTCCCCAGCAGTGGCAGGTGAACCGTTAGAGCCACCACACATCCCTGATTTCCCGGGGTGCTTGTGACTTCACATATTCAGCCTCCGTTTTAAAAAGTCACACTTCCCACGAAGCGCTGGGCTTGGCATTCACAGCGCGTCTCCGGGACCGCTGTGTGCGCCGGCCACGGCAAGGCTGGTGTCTGGAAAGCACCGTCCCCAGACGAACGACCCTTCTTAGCATGTGCAAAACAATGGAATCCTGCCAGGCCTGTTCGGGAATGTTCATTCCAGGATTTTTTATTTTATCTTATTTTATCATGGTAGGAACACACGAGATCTACCCTCTTAAAGTTTTAAGTGTACAATACAGCGTCTTGTTGACTGTGGGCACAGATCTCTAGAGCTTACTTATGTCGCTTAACTAAAACTTTACACCAGCTGATTGGCAGCTCTCATTTCCCCTCCCCCAGGCCCTGGCCACCACACTCCACTCCTTGATGCTACGAATCTGGCTATTTTAGTCGCCCCGTAGAAGTGATTAATACAGCATGTGTCCCTCCAGGACTGGCTTATTTCACCTCGTATAATGTCCTCCAGATCCATCCCTGTTGTGTATCACAGAACTTCCTTCTTTTTCAAGGCCAAACATACTCCATTGTGTGCATATATCACGTTTTCTGTATCTGTTCCCATGTTGACGGACATTTAAGTGGATTCTGGTCCTTGGCGTCGCGCATAATGCTGCAGTGAGCGTGGAGTGCGGACACCTCTTCGTGACCCCTTCGATTTTTTTGGATCAACACCCGGTGGATTCACGCAGCAGAGGGGGGTTCCGCAGGCAGGAGTGGTAGGGCTGGGGAAGGCTTCTGAGCAGAGCTAATCACCCCAACAGGGGCATGAGGAAGGAACGTGGAAACTGAGGCAGCAGCTCTCTGAGGGTCGGGCTCTGGGTTACGCCTGGTTCCCGGGCCTGAACCTGGGAGTTGCCACAGGCTCCTCCCATCTCTCCCGGTCCCAAACCCAGCGAGTCACAGGCTGCTTGGGCTGCGGGTGTCCGTCACCTCCACCACCGCCTTGTTTCAGCTCCTTTAATTCCTCACTGCAGACACTGCAGAAGGCCCCCGGCTTCTAACCTCTGCCCTCTCCTTCCACCTTCCACAGAACACCCAGGCTCAAAAGCTGAACCTGTCTGTCCTGATTGTAAAACCCCACACTATGTCCTTGTCACCCAAGGGAAGTCCAGGCCTGGATATGTGTACACAGAGCCTCCTACCCCCTTCCAGCCTCAGCCCTCATCACTGCAGGGCTCCAGCTGGGCGCAACCTCCAGGTAGGTCCAGAGTGTTCTCCGAGCCCCCCGCCTTTGCCCACGCCAGCCCTTGCACCGAGAACTCCCTTCCAGATCCCTGTTGGGTCAGTGAGTGTTCACGGAGCACCTGTTATGTCCAGGCACTATTCCACATGGCAGGGATGCACCACGGAACTGAAATTTCAGTGGGGTAAGTGTCAGCGAACAAATACACAAGAAGGTATCAGGAATCGTCAGGGGCTGTGATGGAAGTAATTTAGGGCAGGATGAGAGCTGAGAGCCAGAAGGATCAGTCCTGAGACCCAGAAGGAAGGACGCTCCCACTGAGCAAAGAGCCCACACGGGGCCCCTGCGCGGGAAGGAGCGCAGAGAACGGTGTGGGAGGCGGGAGAGGGGGAGCAGGCTCCATGCGGTGCCCACCAGGCCCGCAGGAGGCTGAGGAGGGCTTGCTCTGGGGCCCACCCCCTGCAGGCGGGAAGGAAGCCGGGTGAGGTGTGTGTGTGGGGGGGTGAGCTGAGGTACAACCTCAGTGGGAGTGCAGGCCAGCCCTGTGGGGGGTTCCAAAGATGACAAGACCCTCAGAGCCACCCTGGGTTGGGGGATGTGGCCTTCACACCCCACAGAGGTCAGTTATCTGATGCCCACTTCTCTGGGATGAATCGTGACCTCGGACGAGGGCGCTCTCTTCATCCATCTCCAGGCGGCTGAGGCCATCTGCCAGCAATGTCCCCAGCAGCTGGGAAACAAGTCCTTCATTCCTGAAGCCAGAACTAGGTGGCACATCCCAGCGTCCACTCCACACCTGGGAACGGTGTTTGGTCCTCACTCCACGCGTGGTGAACAGCTGCTGGAGAAGGAACACGCTCTCCCCTTTTGAGAAGGCAGGGACATGCTCTCAGGTTTGTAGGAGGCCACACGGAGAAGCCGGGAACAATCTATTCCAAGAGATGCTGGCGCTGCAGACTGGGTGGTTGGTGTGGACACAGGAAGACACGCAGAAATGTCCTGATAGACGAGCTTCCTGGGGCACTGGACAAGAAGGACGGGGAAAAGAGCCCAGAGGACTGCAGCTCTGGGTCTAGGAAAACTGAGAGGTGGTGGTGGCACCATTGCCAGGAGAGCCACGAGGTCTGGCCGAAAGTACAGTGGATGATGGGTTCTGGAGGAAGGTGGGGGGCAGGCATTCCTTCTGGAGGGTCAATTCAAGATGCTGGCTAGACTTCCAAGAAAAGATGCCAAGTGGCTGGAGGAACTAATCTGGGATCTGGGAATGATGTCCAGCTGGGTGCGCAGTCCCAGCTACTTGGAAGACCAAGGCAGAAGGGTCACTTGAGCCCAGGAGTTCCAGACCAGCCAGGGCAACACAGCGAGACCCCATCTGAAAAAAAACAAGAAAAGGAATAAAGACAAGCCTAGACTTAAATTAGAATCAAGGGCAGATGTCCAGCATTTATGACCAAGAGACAAAGGGAATGTGGTGTGAAAAGACATAAGAAGAGGGTCTGGAGACCACACCTGGGCAGCAGCCGCCTGGGGGATGGCAGCAGCAGAACCAGCAAAGGAAACGGGTGGAGCATCCCCGAGGCAGGAGGAACTCGGACTGGGGATGCAGGAAAGGTGCCAAGTGAAGGCTTCTGCATGGGAATGGCCGGCTGGCTCCAAGGCCCAGAGCCAAATGAGTCCCTTCCAAATAAAGCATTCAGAGTGGCCCTTTTGGAACACGATGCACATCCGCTCAGAACCCCCGGGAATCCTGTCTTGCTCAGGCCAAGGCCGGAGTCCTGACGGTGGCCCCGCCCCTGCCCGACCTGACTCCCTGCCGCCGCCTCTCCTGTACCTCTTCTGTTACTCTCTCCTTGTTCGAGTCTTTGCCAGAATCTGTGGCTGTGACCACCCTGGCCACCTCACTTAAAAACACCATCCTGCTGCTGCACTCTTTTTCTTATGGCCCCTAGCACCTTCGGTGGTATTGCTTATTCATTTGCATTTACTATGTATTGCCTTTCTCCCTCCACTAGCATGAGGCTCCACGAGGGCAGGGATCTTTGCTTTGCTTATTGAGGCATCCTAAGGGCCAGAACTGTGCACATCGTGTGTGTAGGACGTGCAGAAAAATGAACGATTGCCTGAATGAGTGAAGACAAACACGTGGCCACTGGCCTTCATCACATGGAGGTCACCAGTGACCTTGACACATGGTGGAGGCTCCAGAGGACTGAGGGGCACACAGGAGGTGAGACTGAAACAGGGCTGCACACAGCTTTCCAGGGGACCTGGCACACGGCGTTTACAGTGTTGACCTCCTCTGCATGCCTCTGACCCGTCGTGCTCCCTTGGGCTGGGGCCTGACCCTCCCCCATCTCTGCGCCCCACCAGCCAGCACAGTGCGCCACCTCCGGGCACATGCTCAATGCATGTTCATCAAATGCATGAAAAAAGCTGGCGGACAATCAAGAGGTGACAAATGTCACCTTTGCTCATAATCCACAAGCCACAACTGGTCACATGGTCTACCTAACGGCAAGGGGGTGGGACAGGTCATTATCCTGACTGTCCTGGAGTGGGTAGAAGACCGGAGAGTAGCACAGGAATTCTCAGCTACATTCTATAAAGGAGAATCCCATTCACTGTGCAAATATCCCTGGAGCCCTGACCTGGGGCCAGGGGCACTCCTGCCTAGGATCTTTAAGTCAAGCTGAGAAGCAGAGATGAAACAGAGATGGGCTGGGAACCAACATTCCAACACGGTGCTTTAAGAGAGGCGTGTCCCAGGCTCCGCGGTGCTGCAGGGTGTTGCCCCAGTTGGGCGGATCAGAGAAGGAGCTATTAATATTAACTATTATACAAAGCTGCAGCACCCGCTGTGCCTTTAAAAGACAGGCTGGCGTTTCCCAGCTCACCTGCCCTGGAGATAGGACAACGCTACATGCACACATCATGTGCCCCAAGCAAGGGACAACAGGAAGGTGAGTCTTACGCACCGTGAAATCTTTCTACAGGGTTCTAGTTTCTCTGTGTAAAATCATCTGAGTCATTAGCATATTGCAGAACTCTGAAAGATAATTTAGAATGTCTTGATTATCAGTGAATCTACATCCCACCTCCATTACCATAATGGAGTGGTCAATTTTTGGTTCCTTCTTGTAACTCAGTAATGATTTCCACTACCAGAAATAGTTGTGAAGTTAGGTGAGCGAGCCTGGGGTTAGCTTGGCAAAGGCTTAGAGCAGCGTGTCGCCACGGCACGGCCAATGGCCTTCACTCTGTGTGCGGCGGGGCCTCTTGTCTGTGCACTGGAGATGCCACAGCGACAACATAGCGCAGCTCTGCTGGACGGCTGGGACCGGCCGCTGACCTCTGTCAGGTCCTGCAACACCTGTCATCAAGTGAAGCTCACTTATTTATGGTACAATTAATATCAATTCTCAGGCCCGAAGGCATTTTAGTTTCAGTCAACCATCTTCACAATAGTTCACCCTTGCTCTGCGATATTTTGTTTTTTATAATATATTTGATGACAAATCAGTGGTGTAATTTTTGCCCGTTTATGGTCTCCTAACATGTTTGGACATATTGATCCTATTAAAACACTATCTGATTGATGCTACTCTGGGGGTTAGTTTACACCTGATAAAACAATTGAGCATAATTGTCTTGGTGGCCACTAACATTTTTTTTTTTTTTTTTGTACCTGACTCCAGGATAGGCCACTCACTGCACTGGCCACTAAAAGACGGTGAAAGCAAACATGGTCCCTCCTTGCAGCACTGGGCACGGGGTGGGAGGAATTTTAGTTTTAACACACAATTCTGATGAGTTAACGTCTAGCCCAGGAAAAAGAACGCAGGGCTTAAGTGTAGAATAGTTATTACACTGCTGCTAATACAGTGACGATATGATCTTGGTACCCATGCCACCACAGTGCAATCAGATAATCACTCCAGCCCGCCGGCTGCAAGGGGAGAACTAAGTCTGAGAGGGAAATCAAATTTCACAAGGGACGCCCAAACTTCGTCCGCACTTGCCACCTTGTCATGTGCTCAAATCATCTTATTTTTAAAATTTAGTTGATTTTCATAAAGCAAAATTCTTGGGAATATTTCCAAGGATATTTGAAAATTCTAGACTTATCACAGTCAAAAATATGTAAAACGAGTTAAATATGCAAACTTTGCAAAACCGCAGATGACATCTTTGTGGTTCTTGATCATTGGTCTTCACCACCTGACAATTTTCAAAGTGTTGCAACACTAACAATGATCGGCCCACCTCAGAAATAAATAAAGCATAAAAGGAACTGAGCAGCTATTTTTAGCAGTAGTAATTTCACAGATATCAGAGAACCAGACAGTGTACCAAATCAACTGAGTCACATTTACAAGGGAGGAAGGGAGGGGAGAAAGGCTGCTCTCTAATGGAGAAAACAGATTAAATCGTTTGACCCAGTTTTTGTGAGAGTGCTTTGTAAGCAAACTTCAAGTACAGGCTCTATGTTTTATCAAGTGAAATTGATATATTAATTCAAGTCTGAGGGTAAATATTTATTAAGATGTTTAAATGTGTCAAATTTATAGCATAAGCATGCCAAATATAAAAATAAATTTCAGAAATAATTAAGTACAGTAAGAACTTTTAAAATCAAATTTAAATGCACATTCGTATTTCCTTTCTCAATAAGGCAACTCACGTGCTGGGCCACAGTCGACACGGCTGACTCTGACCAAAAGTGAAGGGATAGAGCTCTAAAGTCCCCAGAATTTAAAAACAAACAAAAAACTAGTCCTATGCCTATTTTTTTTTTTTTTTTTTTTGAGACAGAGTCTCACTCTGTTGCCCAGGCTAGAGTGAGTGCCGTGGCGTCAGCCTAGCTCACAGCAACCTCAAACTCCTGAGCTCAAGCGATCCTCCTGTCTCAGCCTCCCGAGTAGCTGGGACTACAGGCATGTGCCACCATGCCCGGCTAATTTTTTCTATATATATTTTTAGCTGTCCATATAATTTCTTTCTATTTTTAGTAGAGGTGGGGTCTCGCTCTTGCTCAGGCTGGTCTCGAACTCCTGAGCTCAAACGATCCGCCCACCTCGGCCTCCCAGAGTGCTAGGATTACAGGCGTGAGCCACCGCGCCCGGCCTCCTATGCCTATTTTTTAAAAAAACAGCTCGAGGGTCAGATCCTGCAGTCAGCATTCTTATCCATCTACCCATCACGTGCACAGCAGCCCACGAAGTGTAATGTCCGAGCTGAGCAGACGTGCGCAGCTGTGCCCAACACCGTAGCGCAGAAACAACGCCATTGGCCTCCCAGGTGCACAGCCCGAGCCGCTGTTCGGAAAAGGCCGCGCAGATGAATGGCCCCTGGTGAGTTCATCGTTTTCTCCCACAATCTGATGTCTTAGCCTGTAAATCCCGAACAGCAACTGTCAGCTCCCAGACACCTCTCCAGGAATCAGCACGGCCTTTGTCAAGCAAGGGCAAAGCTGGAGCCCCTTTATTTGTGGCCGTTGCATGGGGAGGGGGTTACTGATGGGTTCCAGAGCTTGTCTTCGGTCCCTGCCCAGGGAGCTCTGTGCACTTCGAGGACAAAGGCCTGACACCCCCATCTCCAGCCTCAGGCCACCGGTGTCTGGGTGTCTGGGTTCCTGGGGGAGGCAGAACTCACAGCATTTACCATTTGTGTCCATAGTTCCCATCTGCGTGAATGACAATGATGAAGGCAGGAGAACAAGAAAGCGATGGGAAAGGGATGGACCTGTTCCACCTCCCACGTACCTCACTCTTCACAGAATAGGCAGCTCATCAGCTAATTCACTGATCAGGCAGGTCTTGGCGTATGAATCCCTCTGCTTCCTGCTTCCTTCCTTCTGGCTTGTTGCCAGTTGCACGCACCTTTCTCCCTTCCCAAATGATCTAACCAAAGCGCTGTGTTTTGGATTCACCCCTTCCCATTTGGGAAAACATAAGATAAAGGCCTGACCGGTTAACAGATTCTACCATGCACATCTGAAATATTTTCAGAGCAGCTGCATTTATTTGAAAGGTCTTGGACCTTGCTGTCAGATGGCTCCAACTCCCATTCCTCCACTTCTTGGCCTTTACAAGTCTCACTTCCTGGCATGTGAAATGGTCATCTTTATTCCTAAGGAGCAGGGTGGCGGAGCGGATGAGATCACGGCTGAGGACACGCAGCAGACACTTGCTAAAGGGAGCCGCTATCCTTCCCCAGCCCACAGCCTTGGGGATGCGCAATCCATCTTTCTCTCCCCAAGAAACCCCATGTGCAGATTTTAAAGCAATTGTGTTCCACATCTCCTTTCACGATAGCAACTTACGACATAACACATAAGAAATCCCACCTAACCTATCTTCTTATTGCAAACAAAGTTTATAATCAAATAGCCGAATTACTACTGTTACACAAACACACACACACACACACACACACACAGTCCTCTCCCAATTGTGCTTAAGGCAAAGGAATTGCTAGAAACCGGTGTGGAGCTGTGTTCTTGGCTGAACTGGAGGGACCTCCAGGCACCCGGTCTTTAAGGTGAGAAGAACGAGGGTGGGGTGGTGAGAAGAGAGAGGAAGAGGCACTTAGGCTCTTCAGAGAAAAGCACAATTGATCCTTCTGGTTGGGGAGTACCCGTTTTCTTTCATGATAGTGTTCAAAGACAGGGCTTCTCAATTATGAGAACCCAGTGGGATCGACACTTAACCCGACCCGACTTTGATCATGCTGAAGGGAGCGCCATGACCCCGTGGCACCCCAGTTCTGAGCCCAAGTGAGCACTGACGTGCATTAACCATTTGCACGGCAATCTCACATTTTACCCTTCCTCACTTTCATTAGGGAAGGGAGGGGTGCCTGCCACCAGCCTTACATCTCCACGTCCCATTTCCTTCTCTTTCCTCTTTTTTCTGGGTCACATACCCTTCAAAGACCCTCTCCCGTTGCTACAGGCAAATAGGAGTGCTGTCCTATTTGTAGGACAGTGTAGGCCGAACGATGACCCTTCAAGATGTCAGGTCCTGATCCCTGCCCTGTAATGTTACCTTATATGGAAAAGGGTCCTTGCAAATGTGATTTAGTCAAAGATCTTCAGATGGAGAGAGTATTTTGGATCAACAAGGTGGGCCCTAAATGCCTTCCCCAGTGTCCTTGTAGAGAGGGAGATTTGACAGAAGAGAGGCCGTGGGACCGCAGCAGAGGCAGAGACGCGAGTGACGCAGACGCAGCCAGGAATGCAGCAGCCACCAAGCTGCAAGAGGCAAGAACGGATTTTCTCTGTATCCTCCACAGGAAGTGTGGCCCTGCTGACACCTTAATTTTAGCCCAGTGTTACCGATTTTAGACTTCTGGCCTTGAGAACCGTGAAAGAATAAATTTGTGTCGTTTTAAGCCACCAAGGTTGTGGTAATTTGTTAGAGTAGCCATAGGAAACGAATACTAATTTTTTTAAAGAGACAACTGCCCAACCCACAGGTTGGGTGAATTTAGACATCCAGACACACGTTCAAAATGAAACGATGGTTAAGAGAATCACAGCTAATTAAAACTTCCCACTTCCAAACATGCAGAGGCTGATGTTTTAAACTCCATGTAGACTTCTCTCCCTCGACCGATGAAAGGGCAGTGTTTGGTACAAGAAATGCAAAGTTATAGTATCACTAATACCACAGCATCGGACACCATTGTACCAGTTTCTGAGCCTTCGGGAGCAGACGGCCTAGGACACAGCCCTAACAGGTCCCAAGCTCCGGGAATGCACAGGCTACCGGGCATGGTCTCCGTACCAAAGGAGCACACACACTACTGGAGAGACCGGCTTTCAGGCCGCCAGGAATAGACGGAATAGGCGTTACAGTGGAGTGACTGAAGTGCACAGGGAGGCAGCCTTGCTCTGACACTGGAAAGAGAAATCAGATCGAATAGGAAAAGGGCATCCCAGGTGTGGATGGCCAGAGGGGAAGCTGGGCGGGAGACAGGCAAAGTCACCGGGACAGCACTCTAGGCCTCCCCAGCGCTGAGGCTGCAGACAACTGGGGGTTGCATGGGGGGAGGGGATTTGGCAGCAGAGCAAGTTGATCTGATCTGCATTCAGAAAGATGAATTTAGCTGAAAACAGATTGGACTGGGAAGAGAAGGAAGCAAAACTGAAGCAGGAATTTGGTCGAGAGGCCACAGGTTGGACAGAGATGCTGGAGCCAGAAACAGGAGAAGTCGGGCAGGCGAAGACAGATTTAAGCGGCTTTTAAGAGGTAGATTGATAGGACTTAAAGATGAATGCGGAAATTGACAGGGAAATAACCATCAAGTTCCTGGCTTGGCTAACAAGGCCGATGACCCTTTAATCAGCTAGGACAGGGACAAGGAAGGAAACATAAGTTGAAGGAAGACAGAAAGCGGATAGGAAGTTCAGCTGTGAGCTTGCTGAGTGCATAGCTGTTATCTGGAGGATGATGTCCAACAAGGAGGTGGCACTTTCAATGATGTACAAATATTTGTGAACATGGTGCTAGAGATCCTGTTTGGGATGCTTCAGTGTACAGGTGACACTCAATAAAAATATGCTAAGCTCCTCCTGTAGTCCAGGCACTGCACGAGGCATCGGGCAGGCAGAGGGAACAAGAAGCCTCCTGGGGGCCTGAGAGGGTACAGGCGGCAAACCCAACAGCACCTACACAAGTGGTACCAACAAAACCCATATGAGGAGCCATAGGAACACAGAGGTGAAGCACCAAACCCAGAAAGAGGCTGAGAGGTGCCAGTCAGGGGTGGGGGTGGGGAGGCGATAAAATCCGGTGGAAGTAACATCAGTTGACAAGGTGAAATTACCAAGTTAAAACAGGTAGAGGGGGAGTAATGGCTCAGGTAAAGGGCAACACACTTGAAGCCCAGAGGCAAGAGGCAGAGCCAGACTTGTTTAGAGAAGGTGTGTGTGTCTGTGTGGGTGGAGGGAGACCTGGGGAGAGGTGGGCCGAGTCATCAGGCTCTTCTAGGTTGGAGTATGAACTATATTCTAAGAGGAATGGAGAGTCATTCAAAACTTAAGCAAGGGAGTCGCACGATACCTTCTGCTTTTTAAAAAGATCACTTTGGCTGCAGTGTGAGTGTGGATTAAAACAGAAAAGCCTGTAGGCTGCGGGAGCAGCTAGGAAGCTGTTCAAGACAGGAAGAAGTGGCTACATTATCAGAGAAACATTCAGGAGACAGGACAAACAGGACTTGGGAGCAGGCCAAATGCATAGGAACGGAGGATGGTGCCCAAGTTCCTGGCTCAGGCAACTGGGCAAAAGTCCCAGGGATGGTGGAGACTTCACAGGGGGAGTGTGACAAGAGAGCCAAGGTCACAACCCTCAGGAAACACAGCGTGAGCACGGGCAGGGGCAGAGGAGCCAACACAGGAAGCCGAAAGGGAGCAGTCAGGTAAGAAGAGGTGGAGGATCAGGGACTGAGGCGGAACTGAAGCAATCAGTGTTGAAGAAGAAATTGGTAGAGTGTCAAAATCAAAGAGGTCACCTGAAAGACGGAAAGGTTTCTGCTGGATTTGGCAGCTGGGTCAGTTTCAGTGAAATGGTGAGGGCACAACCTGATAACATGGTTCAAAGTGGAGACACCAACGTGTATCCTCCGGAGGAAGCCTGGAAAAAAACCCAGGTAAGCAGGTAGCGAAAAAGGGATGTGCGGTGAAGGAAGGCTGCTGTCGGCAAATGGCACAGTAAAGTGAGAGCCAGAAAACCTGGCTTCTAGCAAAGCTCTTGCTGTGCAGCTCCCGTTGGTTTTCTCGGCTATAAAACAGGGGTAGCAGCACATGCTCACCCAGGCTAATCACAGGGCACCCTAAAACTGAAGGCCCTTGGAAGGACTTAAGATCACTGTTGCCTTCCACCTTCAAGTACAAAGCCACTTTGTGCTTTACCACCATGCAGTTCAAAACATAAAGACATTCTTTAAAGTTTTCAAATAGCTGTAGGAGAAAATTTTTAGGTGCAAGATTCTTTAAGACTGAGTCCTCTTAAACTAAGTCAAACAACTGACACTAGAGCTGTCAATTTGGGCAAAAGTTTTTAATTATCAATCCAATGCAAGATTATTTCTTCCACATAGTTTTCAAACATTTCATAAATTATTTTACCTCGGGTCATGTGCATGAATTCAATTTTCAAAAATTCAACTTATTTGAAAATTAACAACACTTGAAAATTATCAAAGCTGATTGAAAATTCAGGATTTTTAAATGTCTGTTCTAGAATCATCACTTTAGAAGGCAATCTCTTCTGATCGGTTGTTCCAGGCTTTGGAGAACACATCAAGATGTTCTATTTAGCTCGTCTAAACTAGAGAACCTTTGTTTAGAGTTGGAATTTAGTCTGGCATTTCTGTTACCTAATTTTCTAGTTTTGATGGAAAGTGAAGCGAGTTTTCTCACTGTTTTCCTTCCAATGGGGACTGAACATTCATGCAAGGAACCTGCCCAAAGCTTGAGACACGGATGAGAACCGGTGCTGTGGAAAGTCAGCTCCTTCGGGCCGCAAACCGCGCGGTGTCCGGAGGTGCGCAGGCCCGTTCGCCCGTCCTCGCTGGCAGGTCGGGTCGGAGGGAGGAAATGGAAACTCCCGAGCGCGACTCCCCGCCGCGCATCCTGCAGACGTCCCACGCAGGCCCCGCGTCCCGCGCTGCGGGGGCCCCGCCCCGCCTCGCCGCCGCCGCCGCCGCCGGGGTCCCGACCGCGAGCCGGCCCCGCGGGGTCTGCGGCGCGCCACGCCTGCCCACCGCGAGGCAGCCGCCCGCCGCGGGGGCCGGGGATCGGGGCGGGACCGCGGGGCGGCCGCGGCGACCACAGGCAGAGCCCACTGGGGACCGCGGCGCCCCCTCGCCCGGACGCTCAGCCTCCCCGGCCCGGCCGCCTCCCTCAGAGCGGCCACGGGACGCCCTCCGGGACCCAGGGCGCCGGCCGCCCCGCGCGGCTCCCGGTAGCCCGCCCTCCCCGGCCCCCGCGCCGCGCCCCGCCCTCGCCCCGCCCTCGGCATCCGGCGTCCAATCGGAGCGCCGCGCACGTGACGAGCGCTGCCTCCGATGACCTCATCCCTGGTGTGGGATGACGTCAAATTCAAGATGGATGGAATCACAGCGGCAGCGGCGGCTGCGGCGTGCGCGAGCCGAGTGTGAGCGGAAAGGGGCCCAGCGTCTGCCTCGGGGCTGAAGACCGGTGAGTAACTGTCACGCCCCTGGCTCTAGGAGAACTGCGGGGCCCGGTGGGAAACCACAGCCTCCCCGCAAATCGCGGCCTTTCCTGACGTAACTCTGAGGTGATTTCTCTCTTTTTTCTCTCCACCAGCCGGTTGCGGGCTCCGGGCGCTACTGCGCTTGCGCCGGGCCTTGGCTCTCACCGAGCATGCCCCGGGCTCCCACGTAGCCGATTGTGCCTTCACACTGCGCATGCCCCATGCCCGCACTCGGCCTCGCCCTCGCCACTGCGCATGCTCCGTTCCCTCACTGGCTCCGCTCCTCGCCCCGGCGGAGCTACCTCCGGGGTAGCGGACGCGCCTGCCCGGGCTCGCGCCCCTCGCGCGCAGCGGTTGGAGCGCCGGCGGTGCAGGCGCGCCCCCGTCCCGGGCAGGTGTGGGGCGGGCCGCTGGCCGCCGGCTCTGGCCGAGAGGGCGCGGGAGCCGGGGGCGGCCGTGCGGATCCCGCACCTGCTGCGGCCGGTCGCCCTTCTGCGGCCTTCGGCGCCGCGCCCGGAGCGTGGGCGCCCGGGCCCGGCCCTGTCTGGTCTTCCCCACCCCCGGCCGTCTCTCTGCCCGTCCCTCCCGCAGCTTCGGGACCTCGCGGCTCTTTCGTCCCTCGCAGAGCCCGGGAAGACCTTGCCCCTGCCTTGGCGCCGCCGGCCCACAGCAGCCTGCGCCGGCCAGAAGCTCTGCTCGGCCGTTGCCGGTGTCCCTCCTCGAGAAAGACCCCCGCCTGCCTACGGGTCTGCGGTCGAGCCGTCCGACTGGGAGCAGTCCCGACGCAGCCCCTCGCACCGGCTTTAGAGACGCCGGCTACAGCCCCTCGTGATCCTCTGGTGGCTTTCCTGGAACCCGTTCAGTAGTCCCTCCACAAACGATCTACCTTTTAATCATGGGACAGCCCCGCTGCGCTGGCACCGGACCCGTGGTTACCATGAGGGCGGGGTGGTTCGGGAGAATGCCACATGAGCAGCACCTTTGGAGGCGGGGTGTTTTTAGACAGGTACTCCAGAGGCCTTATCTGACAGTAGGAGCCGAGGGGCAAATTAATCAGACTTCGCACAGCCTGGGATTTTTTATAGTGCAAGAGCTGACAGCTCTGTTCACCTGGCATCTGAGGGCATCTGTATTACTGCATAGTCCAGTGACTGTTCATGCTGGTGACCCTGAGTCATCAATTAAGGAGCTTACATTATGTTCTGCATACCTTGTTTAAGAAGACAAAGTGGGTTAATCCATTTTAGAAAGAGTTCTCATTGAAAATTATTTTTTAAACCTTTCCCTCTGGTGCTTGAAGAAGTAAATCTCTCATCCATCCCTAATGACTAGTAGTCATTTAAATTTAAGCACCCATAAATGTTGATGTTAAAAATAAAGTAGAAATTTGGGGCATTGGTCTACTTAAAAGTAACTTTTTAATTCATTCTTTCTTTTTAACACTATTGAAAGTATAGTGTACTTCATTCTGCAGAAATGAAGTTGCAGAAGGTAAAACCCCTGCCCCTGAGGAACTGACAGTGTTATACAGCAGGGAGTTTTGGATGTGTACATTGGTAAGGAAACATTAAAATAACAAAAGAGGGGTTATTAAGGAAGTCTCTGGATGGGAAACAGATAAATTGAAGGGACAGTTTTAGTTGTCCCCAAAGCCAGTGGGTATGGGGAGAACAGATTTTAGAGCTAGGCTTGACGGGTCACTGATTGGCTATTAAGGAAAGATAAGAGGTTTCTGGTTTAGGAGACCTAGTGGCTGGCAGCACACCAAACTAGGGAATGCGTGAGGACAAGCACATGGGGCGGGTAGAGACAAGAGGGTGTGGATCATAAGTGCCGTGCTGGCCAGGTGGGATATCCTGTGATGGAACTGTTCTGCAGGCACCTGAGAGCCTGGAGTCTCAAGAAATCTAACCAGAAATACAGATTTGGGAATCATCATCTGGTAGTGATTAAAGCCACAAGATATCATAGAAAAAGCAAAGAAAACAGCCATGTATTGGGCTTTGTAACAGATGCTGGAGGAATAAAGGTGAGCAAGTCCAGGTCCTAAACCTGAAGTTGGATGATTTCTCTCTCTGCCGTGTAGATGCCTGCCAAGCCTTGTGCTCGGCATTAGGGATACACTGATAAAAACGAGGGCTCTTCCTTTCAGGGAGTCTCATGAGGGAGATATAAAAGCAGATCAGTTGAAATAGTTGTGGCTTTATTACAGAGAGATGAAATAGTGTAGTAGCTTAGATGACTGAGCTGCTGCCTAGGGGCATATTGCAAAAGCTTTGTAGATGCGGTGACATTTCAACTGGATCTTTCTATAGAAGTTAGCCGAGTAAAGGAGAAGCAAGAAAGATATTTTAGGTGGCAGAAACTGGATGTCCAGGTTTGTAGGGTAGGTGGTAAGGACTGTCCTATAAAGGTGGAGAGTTGAATTGTAACTGGAGTGTGAAGTTTTGTGTGCCAGTCTACAGTTTGGATTTTCTTTAGGGAGTAATGGAAAAATTGATAGAGTATTCTAAAGCAGGTTGGTGATGTAATCAGCTTTACTTTAGAAAAACAACATGCATAATTTTCACACCTGCATTTAATTGGAGTTCAGAGTACAGAGAAATCAACAAATATTTATTGCTGTGCAAGATGCCATGTTGGGCATTGTGAAGAGTGCCAAAAGATACTGAATTAGATATCAGTCCTTAAATAGCTTACAGTCCTGTTGGGGAGACACAAATGACTGACAATATAAGGCAATGAATAAACACTACATAAATGGTGTTACCTCTGCATAATACAGGAATTGAAAGGAGGTGTTTGCTCATTAACTGAAGTAGTCAAGGAAGGTATATTAGTTTGCTTTGGTTGCTATAACTAAGCACAACAGACTGGGTGGCTTAAAGGACAGAAATGTCTTTCCTCACAGTTCTAGAGGCTAGAAATCCAAGATCAAGGTGTCGGCAGGGTTGGTTTATCCTGAGGCCTCTCCTTGGCTTGTAGATGGCTGTCTTCTTGTCTTCTTCACATGGTTCCTCTGAGCGTGTCTTTGTCCTAATCTTCCTCTTCTTATAAGGACACCAGTTACATTGGATTAGGGCCCACCCCCAAAGACTTCACTTTAACCTAATTACCTCTTTAGGGACCTTATCTCCAAATAGATTACATTCTGAGGTGCTGGAGGTTAGGACTTTGACGTATAAATGTGGGAGGGATGAGAGGAGAAACAATTCAGCCCATAACAGAAGGTTTCTTGGAGGAGTTGGGACTTGAGCTGAGCTTTGAAAGGTGGTTAATGTTCATATGAATGGGGTGCTGGGGAACTCCAGAGTTAGATGAGTCCTAGGACATTCCAGATTGAGTAATAGAAGAAGTAAGATGTGCAGGTTGTGTCTCAGAAGCAAAGTGTCTGAAGCAGGGAGTTATCACAAGGGGATAACTAAGGGAAAGAAGATTTAAAACATTCTTAGAAATCAGATTTTATAGAGCCTTAAAGTTCATGTTTTCAAAATTTTGCGTTTTAGCTTAATGGAGAACCATTGCATTTGTTATTTTGTTTTTAAACAGGATCAAGGCTGGCTCTTTTCATTCAGGTCTTAGGTTTCAACTGAAATGTTCCATCAAGGCATTTTCCGACCATCCTCTCTGAGTACTGTACCCAACCATAGTACCCTGTTTATTTCCATCATAGCACTTAGCACAATCTGAAATTATCTTTTTTATTTATTTGTTTCCTTGTTTATCATCTGATTTCCCTCACTAGAAAGTGGGGGCCTTGTCTGTTTGGAGCTATGAAATATCTCATATTTCAGATAAATCTAACCGTGCCTTGTATGTAATAGATGTTTAATAAATAACTTGAGTTAGTAATAGTAATACTTTATGCGTATATTGGATGAGTGATCAAAGCTTTGTTTTAGGAAGCTCAGTCTAGCAGTAGTTACAGGATGGGTTTGGAAGGCATGACAGGAAGAGTGAATATCACATGGAAGTATATTGGGCTTCTTTAATAAGAACAGAAACTGACTGGCTTGAATAGAAAAAGGAATTTATTGTGAAGATACAGAGTTGCTAAAGTCTATGGACCCTAAGGGAGAGCTAAAAAAAAAGTGGGCCAGAAGGACAAGAACCAAGCTAACCCCAGGCATCTATGTAGCAGGCAGGTTGCATTTTCAGGCCTCTGCTGAGATAAATCAACTCCATTCATTTACTGCCTTTGTTGTTATTCTCAAGACCCGTATTCCAGGGACAAAGTTTCAGATTGACTTGGCTTTGGTTGTGTGCCTACCCCAGAGCTGGGGGAGAGCAGCACATCAGACTGTGCTTGGTGGGACGAGGTAGAATGTTCCAAAGCAAAATCACAGAACTGTTACCAGGAGGGGAACACTGCTGGGTGGCCAGAACAGAACGGCAGAGGCTGTGACCAGACTACTCTGCTAAGGTGCCAGTTAAGAGCCTGAACTATGTTAGAGTGGAATCATTCCGCTGGATATGGCAGAGAACTCACGGTTAAACCAAAATTAAACCCTCTCTCTCTCTCTCTCTCTCTCTGAGAGAGAGAGACACTGAAAATGTGAGGAGATGGAATACAAGGTAGTAACGTGACTCCTCTTGAGGGATCGGATAAGCTAGTCTGGCTTTGAAATCTGAGGAGGTTTAGATGATTTCTGGGTATCTGCATTGTCACCAAGTGAGTGATGATAAGACTGAAACTCAGAGCCAACTTCCTATCATCATCTAATGGTAAAATCAAATGGAGATGAGGGTGTAGGGATGAGCTCTGGGTGCGTTTGTGTGTGTGTTTATATTCCAAAGCCAAATGTAGATGCTTTGGATTTTTAACTGTGTGTTTGCCTTGTGTTACATGCATTCCCTCTTTTTTACCAGTATCACGATTAGGACTATATAAGCGATCTCCAACATTCCAAAGGACCAATGTTCCCAGAGTTCAATTTTAGGGTAATGTTTTGGACGTAAGGAGACATTTTCCTGTAGAGCTGGTGTGACAGTTTTGAGTACTAGTCCTGGAGCCAACTGAATTTATAATGTCTACGTTAGCTGTGATACCAGCCTGAGTTTTAGTTTCTAAAACTTGAAAGCAGGTGAGATTATTTTGATCCCTTTCCTGACCGCTCACTCACCTGATGCCCTTCTGAGTGCCATGTTGTGCTTTGCTTTCTTCTGCTTCTGTCACCAGAATGTTCTGTATTCCAAAATTGCCTGCCTTCTCTGTATCTCTCAACAATCTTAGTCTCCTACAACTGATCTAACATTGGGGTAAAGAGGAAAGTATTTGCATTGAATTAATTTATGTTAAGATACGAGTTCCCCCCACCCCCTTTGCATTTATTACCTGAGGAATTTGAGGTGATGCTGTGAAATAATTTTCTGGAATCCAGTTATGAAGGGCTTTGTAGCTATTCCTGGGAATTGGAACTTGAGGCCACAGCAAGCCACTGGGAGTTTTTAAGCCACAGCAAGATCAGATGATTATTTTTGAAAAGTGTCTGTAGTAGAAATGTGAAGAATGGAACCTTCACTATTACAGGTTGAATACGCTTTATCCAAAATGCTCGGGACCAGAAGTGTTTTGGATTTGAGATTGTTTTGGATTTTGGAGTATTTGCATTATACTTACCAGTTCAATCAACATCCATCCCTAATCCAAAAATCTGAAATGTTCCAATGAGTATTCCCTTTGAGCGTCATGTCAGCACTTGAAATATTTTAGATTTTGGACCGTTTCAGATTTCAGACTCTTTGGATTAAGGATACTCAACCTGTATTATAAGTGTCAAGTGAGTGACAAGTCCCAAGCCTTACCTGGTATCCCCACTATTTGCTCATCCACCCTCCCACCCCCTGGCCAAGTTAATGGCTTCCTGATATTAGTATTCCCATAGCACCCTCTATATCCTTCATCAAACTGTTGTCTGTCCTCCCACGGGAATATAAGCTACTGGGAAACAGGAAGCTGCCAGCTTACTCTTCTCCCCATCTCCAGCACCTCCTGTGACCCGTGGTGTGTGGCAGGCCCCCACCAGCATTTACGGGAGGAAAAGGGAGGAAGGGAGCTGTGCACTTGCCATGTGGGAAGCACTGTACACACTGGGACTTTCAAACAGTGCGTCTTGTGCCCCTCGTAAAAATCCCACGTGGTGGGTAACATTAGCCCCGTTTAACAGGTAAGGAAACTAGTACTCAGAAAGTTGAGTGATCTTTATCAAGGTGACATACCTAATAGGTGGCAAAGCCAGGATTTGAGACAAGTAGATAGATATGAAAAGCTCTTCCGTGGAACTATAATGTCTTCCATGAATTGTTAACAATAAAGATTCTTTCGTTTTGAAATTTCAGAAAACAACATGAAATAGAAACAATTAAGGCAGAGTTTGAGAAGACACTTGTGTGCAAGGATCCAAGTGGTAAGCAAGCCAATCCTGTTTCAGAACCTGGTTTTCCTGGGGGTTTCCTCACCTTTTCCTGCTGCTCATGAATGGGCCTTTTCTTCCAGATTTCACCCACTTTCCTTTTAAGAGTGCTGAGGTTTCTCCACTGTGCCGCAGTGGCAGAACTTCTTCACTGGTGAGTCAGGTGGAGACGAGCGGGGGAAAGGAGGGGACGTGGCCGGCAGCAGCGGTGCGTGTTCATGCGTGAGCTGCACTGGCCTCTGTAATTCAGAGATCCTGATCACTCAGCATGAAGACATGCATGAAAAATCGGAGTTTAATGTGCCAGCAAGTTTATTGAATCTGGATCAAAAAAACACATGAGGAGAAAGTACAGCCAGCAGCCACGCCAGCCATGTGTGAGGACTGAAGCAGAGAGGGTCGGAGGGTTGAGGGTTCAGTCTGCACACCCACCAGCCACAGGAGTCCTGCTGGGTTAGCTCAAGACTTTCAGCACTGGGGGTTTTCCCCCTTTTTGCCCACATTCTTAATGGGGCATTTTATGTTGTTAATTGTTAAACTCGATAAATATACTTCCTATTGTTAAAACATAAAAATACAAAATGTTAATTTTCTATTTGCAGCTAGACCAGGAAAGAGGCCATTATTTTTAAAGTTTAATAATTAAAATGTAGAAGCAAGGGCCTTAACAAGAAGGCGAGGCGTCCACACTGTCCAGCTCTCTCTTTCCTGTCTCTTTAGGCATCTAGAGTCTCTAGATCCTGGGGTACTAGAGAGAATGGAAGCTGTGACTCTCCTGCGTATAATCCTCAAATGGCCTATTTCGGCCCCCATAGCCCACACGGCCTTCTCCTCCCCTGCTTGCCCCCATTGCTCCAACCAGATGAGCCACCTGCAGTTCCCTTGCATACCTCATACTCTGTCTTGTCTCTGTGATGTTGCCCCTGTTCCTCTTGTCCCTTGGCATGCCCTTCACCCTTCCTGCCTGTCTCTTCCCTGCATTCGCTGATTCCTCTATAAAACACCTTTGCTGGCTTCCGACTCACCTGGATCCGATGGCATCATCTGCATAGCATCTCCACCTCTGCAGACATCCTGTGCTACTTTGCATACTGGACCATGCTGGCAGATTGACTTATCCTGTTCCTGCGCAAGACTTTAAGCTCTGTGAGGCAGGGCCACGCTAGTTAGACTGATATCCTCGCGTCTAGTGGAGTTCTAGCACATCCTAGATGGATGCCCAGCTGTGAGAAGCAGGGATCTGATGATTAAGAGCCCAGGCTCTGGGACCAGGCCCCCAGCTGTCTGTGTGACCTGAGGCAAATTACTTGACCTCTGAATGCCTCAGTTTCCTAATTTGTAAAACAGGGATGATGACGGTGTCTAGCTCAGAAGATTATGTGAGAATTAAAAGAGGAAACCAGAGGCAGTATGGTGTAGGCGTTAAGAGCTTAACCAGTTGATGTGAATCCTGCTCTGGTACTTATTATCTGTTTGACCTAAAGAGCAAGGTACTTAACCCTCTGTGCCTCAGTTTTCTCCTCTGTCAAATGGGGATGATAATAGTACCTATCTCCTAGGGTTGCTGTAAATATTGAGTTGATAAATAAAAAAGTCTTGACTTTTGTGTATGTGGCAGAGTAAGCACTCAAATGTTAGCCATTATTAAGTACCCAATTAGTGTTTGAGTGAATGGAGTGGAAAATAAATACTGTAAAGTTATTCTTCAGAGCTGTATCAGAAATTTGGACATCCTTCACCACTGTTCATGCAGACAGTCTTATTGATGACTCTGAATGGAGGTTACAGTCACATGAATAGTTTGAAACCCCAAATAATTTTTAGGGGCAGTGAGTATTTCTCTTACGGCTTAGCTCTGAGTGACTTTATTATTGTTCCCTAATTCCCAGATATTTTCATTCAAAGAAGATAGAAGCCTATAGTTCAAGAGATTGGAAGCAATTTTTTAGAGCAGAAACAGGGATCATGATGATTTGAAGACAGCATAAAGAAAGAAACTTTTCTAAACAATGAAAAGTGAGGAAAATGTTGCTCTTTGGCAGTAGAGTGCAGATGGCACATGGAGTACCATTTTCTTCATGTCCACGCACGTGGAACGGCTCACGTGGTTTAGTCTTCACGGTTCCTTGGCCTTTGCCTGTGGTTGCAAATTCTCGTGGTCTCTTAGTTTGGCCTCCCCCAAAAGCAGACCCTGAGACAAGGGTTCAGACATCAGTGTGTATTTGAGAAGTGGTCCCAGGCAGCACAAGAAAGGAAGCAGGAGAGTAAAGTGGGGACGGATGCTCATAAAGGACATTAACGGACAGGCTGCTGCTCACATGGAGGGTATCGAAACTGAATTCCTTAAAGAAATCTCCACTCCTGCTTTTTCTATCAAACTCCATCTCCAGTTGTTCGGGCAGAATCCTTAGCTCCTCACCTTCTCTGTGCCCTACAGGCAGTCCATTAGGAACCCTGGCGGCTCTGCCTGACCTCCCCTGCTGCCACCTGGGACCCAGTCATAGTACCCTTTCACCTGGACCGTTGCAGTGGACTCTGAGCCGGCCCCCAGCTTCCACCCTTGCCCTGCCTATGGTCGGGTGTCAACAACATAGAACAGTCCTTTGGAAACATAATTCAGGTCTTTGTCAGTCCTTGCTCAGAATCTTCGTGTCCATTTCACACAGTAACAAGTAAAGCTCTTCCAGCGGTTCTCCTGCCCTAGACAGTCTGTCTCCTCATTGCCTCTCGGATTCATCATCCACAGCCCCCGGCACACCCTACTCCCGCCCTACTGTTTCCTCGGCTCCTCGCTCTGCAGTCACATTTTCCCTTCAGTGTCCCCCTGGGCTCGTCCCTCGCCTCCTTCGGGTCTTCTCAGATGCCATTCTGTTGAATGAGTCAATGGCATGGGAAGTTCCTGGTGCAGTCTGAAGTATGTGGTAGGTGCTGAATAAATGGTAGCCATTATTATTATCTCATTTAATCCTCACAATAGCATTGTGTGGTAGCTGCTATCATTATCCCTGTTTTATAGTGGGCAAAACTGAGGCCCAGAGAGGTTGGTTAGCCTGGGACACTGGCTCTCAGACTGTCTTGGCTCTGACCCACAGGAAGGAATACACTTTACATCTCAGCCCCGTACGTGCTGCACGTGTGGATAAGTATGTATGTGACTGCGTAACGGAAACGACAGTTTCTCAAGCTCTTAGGGGGCCTTCCTACATTTGATGCATTGTGACATTTTCTATTCTGTCCTAGTTGTTTTATTTATATTTTAATTGCTAGCTTAAAACCTCTAAGTGGAGTTTAAGAACCTCTTTTGACAAAGAGTTGTCGGTGCTTTTGATTCTGCATCCGCTGCTTTTCCTTGTGGCAGCACCTGAACTAGCTTTGTCAAAAATTTAGTGCTAAAACTGCTCAGTACACAGTTGAGTCAACACATGGGGCATCGTAAGATTCTTTCTCTGCTGACGTCTGTGAAAGATGGCAAGGGTTTCTTTACACAAATGGATCCAGGATTATAAAGAAAGTGTAAAAGGATTAAGGGAGAAATTAAAATGGCTAACAGGGAAGACAGAGGAAGGGAAAGTATTTCTATTGAGCAATCACAAATAGAGGAAGGGATATATTTGCTATTCAGAATGAAAGGTGGTAGGCAGGGACGAACAGAAACTCAGTGTGGTCCGATCAAGGTAGTTGTTTGTGGACAGCCTAAAGGCATCATCCCCAGAAGCAAATTCATGCCTCTGAATTGGTTAAATTGAGTCAGCATCTTAACAGGGAATTGGAATAGTATTAAAGAAGTTGTGTACCATTTTGGTCACTCCCAGATTGGCAGCCTAGGAGACTCTAGTTTCTGGCTCTTCTGAAGAGCCTGGAGGCTGGGGTGACCAGCGAAGCCAGAAGAGAACCTACAAATGTGCTGGGGCTGTTTGGTTCATCCACAGCTTGCCCTCTAGAGCAAGGTGAAACTGTCACAAATATTCTTAGTTACTTTGGATCCATTTTAATGTTAAAAATGTTCTGACAACATTTTAAAGAAAAGATGGCATTATAAAATCAAATGAAAGGGATGAGGTGTTTAAGTAACAAAAGTCTAAGTGAAGGGTCACAGGTCACGTTCGGAGAGTTGGATGTCATCTCTGTGAATTGGCTTTGTCTTCATCGAGCGCGTGGTGGGTTTGATCTGGACCCTTTTTCTTTTATACTGAATTAAATGCCTATTAAACCTGCAATTTCTGAAAGTTAATTGCATAACATTTGTTGAGTTTCCTTTAGATGAAATTTTTGCAACAACCCTGCAAGAGGGCACAGTTGCTGTTCCCATCCCACAGGAGGCACCTGCCACACAGAGCCTAACAAATGCCCAAAGACCTCAGCTAGCAAGGTGGGGGCCAGCAGCTGAGCCAAGTGTCTGGTGCCAGAGCATGCGCTCGGCCACTGAGCCTCTGCGTCTCCTCTTTAGATGGGAAGAGAATGTCAGTGAAATCTCGGTTTAAACCCCTTAATTACGTTTAGGGCCAGGCTAACGTTTCTTTTGTGCTCATGTTGAAAATGTGATTTGGTAAGAAAGTAGTATTCAAGAGATTGCAAGGTAATTAGCCTAAGAAGGAAAACAAACTTTTTTGTTCTTTAATGCTTCTATCCTTTATTAAACACTTGGATTCAGTAGTCATTAGCAAATGATTTTTCCCTTTTTCCAAATTCCTACCCATTTGTAAAGCTCTGGTGAGACCTCTACTCTGCACCCCATTGTTAACAATTCCCATTAATTTAAGTATATACAGTAATAAAACTATTTTCTTTCAGAATTATAGACGTTAGGGGTTTAATAATTGATACCTACTCTCATACAGTAATAAAACTATTTTCTTTCAGAATTATAGACTTTAGGGGTTTGATAATTCATACCTACTCTCTGAATTAATAAGTAATAGAACCAAGCATCAAATGGATCAGGTCCCTAAATAATAAGCCTTTATTTTCAAATATTCCTTGCCCTATCTACCTGCCAAGTTCTAGCATGCTTTTTGGTAGTGTACAAATGCCTCTGTTATAGTCTTTAGTTCCTAAAATTCTTTAATTTTAATATGATGACCCGCTTAAACCCTGAGGCTTATTTTACATTTTCACTGTTATTTAAATAAGTTTGTCATCCAAAAAGCTTTTGTCAGCCTGTGGTCTACACAATATTGGCACCTAACAAAAGACAGCTGATGTTCTCTGCCCTTGAGGAGCCTTCGTGTCGGGAAGGACTTTTGCCCCACTTTATTCACAATAATTTTACATTCTGTCTTTTAGGTAAACCCAAGCCATGGAGGGATTGCTGCATTACATCAACCCGGCGCATGCCATTTCCCTCCTGAGTGCCCTCAATGAGGAGCGCCTCAAAGGACAGCTGTGCGATGTGCTGCTCATTGTCGGAGACCAAAAGTTTCGAGCTCATAAAAATGTCTTGGCTGCTAGCAGCGAATACTTTCAGAGTTTATTCACAAATAAGGAAAATGAGTCACAAACTGTATTTCAGCTTGACTTTTGTGAACCGGATGCTTTTGATAATGTTTTAAACTACATTTATTCTTCCTCTTTATTTGTTGAGAAGAGCAGCCTTGCTGCTGTGCAAGAACTTGGCTATAGCCTTGGGATTTCCTTTCTTACTAACATTGTTTCTAAAACACCTCAAGCCCCTTTTCCAACGTGTCCTAATAGAAAAAAAGTGTTTGTAGAAGATGATGAAAACAGTTCTCAAAAGAGAAGTGTCATTGTTTGTCAAAGTAGAAACGAAGCACAAGGAAAAACTGTTAGTCAAAACCAACCTGATCCAAGCCATACTTCCCGGCCCTCACCTAGCATTGCAGTCAAGGCCAGTATCGTTAAGCCACATGTTCCAAAACCAATTGAGCCACTTCACAATTTGTCATTAACTGAAAAGAGTTGGCCAAAAGATAGTTCTGTGGGATATGCAAAGTCTCTTGAGCATTCTGGATCTTTGGATGATCCTAATAGAAGCAGTTTGGTGAAAAGAAATGCAGTATTGCCTTCAAAACCTCTGCAAGACAGAGAAACTATGGATGATAAACCAGGTGTAAGTGGTCAGCTTCCAAAAGGAAAAGCTATAGAGCTAGCTTTGAAAAGACCGCGGCCACCTGTTTTGTCTCTCCGTAGCTCGTCAGAGACTCCCTATCTATTAAAAGAAACTAGCAAAGGAAGTGGCCAAGGTGAAGATAGAAACTTGTTGTACTATTCGAAGTTAGGCTTAGTGATCCCGTCCAGCGGGTCTGGGTCTGGAAACCAAAGCATCGACAGGAGTGGCCCACTTGTTAAGAGTCTCCTCAGACGGTCACTGTCCATGGATAGCCAGGTTCCTGTCTATTCACCCTCCATAGATGTGAAATCTTCCCAGGGATCATCTTCGGTGTCAAAGGATGCACCAGGGAGTGTGTTGTGTGCTTTATCTCAAAAGTCATCTCTAAAAGACTGTGGTGAAAAAACAGCCCTAGATGACAGGCCTCAGGTGCTACAGCCGCGTCGCCTCAGGTCCTTTAGTGCTTCTCAGTCGACAGACAGGGAGGGAGCCTCACCTGTGACCGAGGTGCGCATAAAGACCGAGCCCAGCAGCCCGCTGTCGGATCCCTCAGACATCATCCGCGTCACTGTGGGAGACGCCGCGGCAGCGGCAACCTCGTCACCGTCAGTCACGAGAGACCTGTCTCTCAAAACGGAAGACCAGAAAGACATGAGCAGACTCCCGGCAAAAAGGAGGTTCCAAGCGGACAGAAGATTGCCCTTTAAGAAGTTAAAGGTGAATGAGCAGGGGTCTCCTGTGTCAGAGGACAACTTCGAGGAAGGCTCCAGCCCCACTGTCCTCGAGGCAGATTTCCCAGATTCTGACTTGAATAAAGACGAATTTGGTGAGTTGGAGGGGACGAGACCAAACAAAAAATTTAAATGCAAACATTGCCTTAAGATCTTTAGATCAACAGCAGGTCTTCACCGTCATGCTAACATGTACCATAACCCAGAAAAGCCCTACGCTTGTGACATCTGTCACAAGAGGTTTCACACCAACTTCAAAGTGTGGACACATTGTCAGACCCAACACGGCATAGTGAAGAACCCGTCACCAGCCTCTAGTTCCCATGCTGTTTTGGATGAAAAATTCCAAAGAAAGCTGATTGACATAGTGAGAGAGAGAGAGATTAAGAAAGCCCTGATCATTAAGTTAAGGCGTGGCAAGCCTGGCTTTCAGGGACAGAGTAGTTCCCAAGCACAGCAAGTCATCAAGAGGAACTTGCGATCTCGAGCCAAAGGAGCGTACATTTGTACTTACTGCGGAAAAGCATACCGCTTTCTTTCTCAATTTAAGCAGCACATAAAAATGCACCCAGGAGAAAAACCCCTTGGAGTAAATAAAGTTGCTAAGCCAAAAGAGCATGCTCCTCTTGCAAGTCCAGTAGAAAACAAGGAGGTTTACCAGTGTCGCCTCTGTAATGCTAAGCTCTCTTCTCTCCTAGAACAAGGAAGCCACGAGCGGCTATGCCGGAACGCCACCGTCTGCCCTTACTGCAGCCTCAGGTTTTTCTCGCCCGAGCTGAAGCACGAGCACGAGAGCAAGTGTGAGTATAAGAAGCTGACCTGCCTGGAGTGCATGCGCACCTTCAAGTCCTCCTTCAGCATCTGGCGGCACCAGGTCGAAGTCCACAATCAGAACAACATGGCGCCGGCCGAAAACCTCTCTTTGCCGGTTCTGGACCACAATGGCGACGTGACTGGCTCTTCGAGGCCCCAGGCCCAGCCTGAGCCAAATAAAGTAAACCACGTTGTCACCACAAAAGACGACAACGTGTTCAGTGATTCTTCAGAGCAAGTTAACTTCGATTCGGAGGATTCCTCTTGTCTCCCTGAAGACCTTAGTCTCTCTAGGCAACTGAAAATCCAGGTCAAAGAGGAGCCGGTGGAGGAGGCTGAGGAAGAGGCCCCCGAGGCCAGCGCAGCCCCCAGAGAGGCAGGGCCCAGTAAAGACGCCAGCCTGTGGCCCTGCGAGAAGTGCGGGAAGGTGTTCACGGTGCACAAGCAGCTGGAGCGGCACCAGGAGCTGCTGTGCTCCGTGAAGCCATTTATTTGTCACGTGTGCAACAAAGCTTTTCGCACTAATTTCCGGCTCTGGAGTCACTTCCAGTCACACATGTCTCAGGCCACAGAGGAATCCGCACATAAGGAATCTGAAGCAGGCCCCGTTCCCACAAACTCGCCCTCACCGCCACCTCTGCCGCCACCGCCGCCGCTGCCCAAGATCCAGCCCCTGGAGCCCGACAGCCCCACAGGCTTGTCCGAAAACCCAGCTCCGGCCACAGAGAAACTGTTCGCACCCCAAGAATCAGATACCCTTTTCTACCACGCCCCACCCCTTTCAGCAATCACCTTTAAAAGACAGTTTATGTGTAAACTTTGCCACAGGACATTCAAGACTGCATTTAGTCTTTGGAGTCATGAACAAACACACAATTGAAAGACCAACACTAGCCTATTATGAAGTGGGGGGGCAGTCTCCAGATTGCAACCTGAATTGTGAAATGTGTCATAAGAAACAAAATATTTTTTAAAAAAGAATAAATGTTGAAAATTGTTATGCTTGAATTTGAGATAAACTGATATTAATATGTCCTTACTCAACTTTAGAAATAAACTTTTTACAATATCGTGGTCCTGGACCTTCAAGGAACAAGGTGGTTTGATCTCATTAATGTTGAGATTGGATTCATCTTCATGGTTTGCATGGTTTCTTCTCATTCCACGGTGTCAGCATAATCATTTAATTGAGGTTTTCGGTTTTTTTACTGATTTATAATTAGTGGAATACTGTCGAAGTATTTCTTCTTTGGATTATTTCAGACACCTAAGTTCTAGTAAAATCTTAACCATGTTCTTAAGTCCAAAAATAGGAAGAAGTGAAGTCGTTTGCAGTATTGATTTAGATCTTAGTATACTTTAGCAATAAAAAAATGATAAACCTCAACTTTAATAAGTTATCCTGACACTTGATAAAAATAAATATTTGGTATTTTGTGGTCACGTAGAACTTTTTTTGTATGAAAATTGTGAGAAATTTAAATCAGCAATAGTAACACTTAGATTTTTATAAACAAAAACTTGCTCTCTTTCTCGGTCACTTAATGTAATGAATGGTGGTTAAACTCTAAGGAAGGCTTGGAAGATGAAAACGTGGTTTACGGAAGTCCCCTGAAGTCGGTTTGCTAGAGCTTGCGCACGGCGTGCGTGATAAAGCGCTCTGCGTGCGCGGCCTCGCGTTGCCAGGCAGACCCGCATTTGAGGGATCATCCGTGTTTGATGTCCTCTGGTTTATGCTGTCACAAATTGAAAATCTGAGTGTAGTTGGGACTAAACACCTAACGCGGCACTAATTTTGAATTTAACATTAGTGTAACAAATAAGGTAGGACATGTATTTATATTTAGATGGATCCCAAACACTTGGAGTCAACACAGCCGATCTAAAATTCTAAATTACCATTTACTTTCAGAGCAGAGGAGGAAATACCACACTGCAGTTTCAACATGCTTTTTAAGAACAGTATATACAATATACACATTTTCCTGCCTCTCTTGTCTTTTGTGACAATTTCTGTTAGAATCTGTAGGAGTTTATAGTGGTTAAAATGTCATTAGTGAAGCCATTTTGCTCTAAGTCACTGCTTAATATTTCATAAATGTGGATGAAAGCACTATCGATGGTCCAAAATTAGTTTTAGCTACTTATTTTGGTCCATAGGTTTTGGGCTTTTTTTCTATTTTGTGTAAGTTGTAATGAAAGCCTTTCAGTGGGTGTCATCCAAAGTTCAATGTAGTATTTCCAAAGGGAAGATTTTTCCTTGGTCAGATGTATAAAAGAAATGTTATTAAAACTACAAAATCTTTTCTAAGGTGGTAATACAGATTAAGACTCCAAGTTTATAATTCATTTTTTACAAGCTAGTCTTTCAGATTAAAGAAAAGTCAACTGTGATTAAGAAATAAATTTATGTTCTAGCAGAAAAGAATTCTGTACCCATCAATCTCCTTACCAGCATTCCATACCAGTGGTAGGAAAGATTCTTACTTTTTCTTAAAACACAAGCATTTTTATAAAATAGTAATTGACTTTGTACATCATAGAAATGATATATGAAATTTTGCCTTTTATTCTTTCACTTGAGAAAACAAAAATCCCAAAATATTTTAGTAGTTACTTCTTCTTTTGTTCTTAGATTTGATGGACAAAGGAAAGTAAGATTAAGTTACAGTTACTGATTCTTGCCATCTTTATGTTTTCTTGAAGAAATCTATGCATTTTAAAGATAAAACTGAAGCATATGACCTCATGTGAAACATGAGGATGGATGGTTGTGCATTGGACTCATTCCCTGTGTAGTGTGGCATTACTCTGAGCATCTTGGTAAGCTGTCACTTCTTCAAAAGAAGACAGTTTCCCTGAGTAATCATCACCTACATGGCCGTTAGAGTATCTGTGATAATTCCGTGATACCACGATTCCACAAAGTATCTTAGCATTGTAAATTCAGTATCCCACGACTTGAATCTTTATGCTACATTTTCAAGATTTTTTAAGATAATATTGTTAATTAAAAAATATTTTTGATCTAAATATAGGCTCTGCATATCTGTTAGATTTTAAAAATTACAGTGTTTTGTCTTGTTAGCTCACATTTTTGTCTAGGCAAGGAAAATAAGATTTCAAATAAAATTTTGAACCAAAAACATTTATAATGCAGTTCTGGTTTTTCTATTACTTTTTATACTGTACCTTAAAAGCATTAGGCTGAAAGAGTTTATTTTGATGGTTAAAAAAATAAAATATGCTTCCACTCATGTAACTATTTTAAATGTTAAGAAGTAAAATAATGAAAGACACTGTTTTATTCGTTAAGCAGTTTTTAAAGAATGTTTATCTCAGACAGTAGGCAAATATTTGGTGTAAAACAAGTTGGTCTTTCATTGTCACAACTCTTTAGTGAGTGAAGATATTCTTGTAAATATCTTTTCTGATTGTAATTAATTTTTGAAAATGTAGAAAGCTCATTATTCCTTGTAAGTATTCAGGATGCCTGCTTTTTATGCAGTTGTGGAAAGAATGTAAAATGTTTTAATATATTCTTTGTTAATCTGAGAACTTGTTATGGAATCATTTTGTTTATGTGGGAGAAGGAGGGAGTAACATGAAATGTGTTTTTATCACTCAAAGTAAGCAATGGAGGTAACAAATATTGTGCATTTTTAATAGTAATATTTCAAGATTAACAGAACATTCACCTGTAAAACTAGTTAGTGTGCATTTATAATTTCACCAAAATATACAACTAACAATTCAACAATGATGTTATTTGCATTTGTGGGAAGATTTGACGTTCTTGGTTTTCTGGTTTGGAATGGATTATTTCTAGCCTTCTCTTTGTAAAAATATGCCCAGCACTTACTCAGTGAGCATCTAAATCCGCATGTAGCCCCACTGGTGCTAATGAGAGTAGCCGCCGTGAGACAACAATAAAACGTGCCCTCTCACGGAGGTCACGGAGGTGTGGGGCGGCTGCGTCTGTGGCCGACTGGCCAGTCAGGGTGACGGAGCCGTGTGCGAATCTGCAGAGCTAAACTTGGCTTTTGCTCCCCCACAGTGGGTTCTCACGGGCGTGCTATACGACCGAGCAGCAGGCTGGAACTTTAGGAAGTAAGTTTTCTTAATAAAATAATAATTAGGGGTCATTCCTAACAGGTTTCTGTATAAATTTCATCTATTACTGGAATATTACAAGTAACTGTCGATTTCTGATGTCTCACTGATGTTGCAATAATTGTGAACTGCATTATTGAATTAAATAATGCTGACATCCTTTAATAAGTATTCTTTAACACTGACTACTAAACTTTAAGTTTTAAAAAATAGGTTTTCCTCTTTTGTGGTTCTTTGTGGCTTTAGCACTTTAAGAAGTTTGATGTTTTCATAGTGTGTAATCTGCTCTTTCGGTGAGTCTCGGCGTGTGCTCCTGCTTACGGAATTTCCACTTGACTGGAGAGAGAACGAAGTCAGTGTTTAGATTCTGGAGGGGAAAAATGAGTTATGTCAGGTGTTTTAAAGATTCCTTCTTAGAGACAGTCTTTTGGGAACCAAAGTATTTTACTGTAAATCTTTAAAATAATTGAATTCAGTGCTTTTTAGTCATTTGTTAGTGCTGTCCAGATTTTCCATGAAGTTATACTTGGTTAATACTAATTTTCAAAAGGTGATCATTTCTTTTGTCATTAATACAAGATTATTTCACGTGTTTCATTGAATATATGCTTATTGTTAAAAGAAAAATGAGTGGTTTTATTATTGTGTACATTTTGTCATCGTATGCCTTAGCAGAGTAAGTCAATCATTGTTCAATTTTATTTAGGAATAAGCTCTTCTGGACTGAAAATTTATGGTAAAATAGGATTTCTGTCTAATGTTAATCCATTGCTTATTTGTATCGAATTCTGTCTGTTTACTTTGCTCAAATCTCGACTAAGAATGATCGGAGTCAATAAATTTGTACTGTATTTTGCTTTGAGTCATGCTCTCAGTGGTGTGTTTTGCACTTTGATAGTGATGATTAGTAGCATTTAAATCCATCCATGTGGGTAATATGAATAGCCACCTAGGAGTTGTGAGCGAGATTTAATTTTCCCCAGTTCCAAGTTGTTTGTATTAATATAATAGAATTAAGATTGAATTAAAGCTTCAGTTATTTGGGCACCACAAATATATGATAGGCAACAATCTTTGCTTAGCCACCTTTTATGTTACTGTTCACACCAGTAGTTTTTTAGCCACCTTTTTCTTTACTATTCAAATTAGTTTTTAAGGTGATGGGGTAAATGCATAAAAAGAAAGTTTTTAGGCACCCTGCATTGATATTTCAACATAGCGACTGATAAGCTAGTTTTATGACTTGAAGACTTCAATATTGTAGTTTTTCTTTTTATTCTAATGAGGATCTTCTATAACACTGGGCTATATTCCTTTTTGTTATTATTAAATGTACTAACTTTCCCTGTAAAGTGAAGGGCTGAACTGTAGATATTTCAAATTAACACCCCCAAGCTGACTGGAAAATAAGGAGTTAGAAGGAGAGAGATGCATCCTGGATTGATCAATGCCAACTCTGCATACCCTGGGCTCACACTTGGCTCTTCTGATGGTTTTGTTTTCCTGTGCCCATATCTTAAGTCTTTCTTGGGACCCTCTGCCTAAGGTTTCTTGAACACACTGCACCAAGAACAAACAACATAATCTTTAAAATCTTTCTTCTGCTTTAACCCTGCCATTTAATTTGCCACCAAATACTGTTTTTTGGAAAACCTTAGATTTGCCCTTTCTTTTAGCAGTAACAAGCTTGCAAAGTTTGGGATTGTTGCACTGCTGTTGGCATCGTCTCAGTGTTCAGCACATGCTTGTAAGAACTAAGAAATCTGAGTTCACACTGATAGCTTCAATTCCAATTCAACACCACAGGGTTCATTCTATGGCTCTCTCCTTTTCCATGTTTGTGTCTCCCCTCTCTGACAGGGAGAAAACAAGCTCCCATTACTTCAGTCTCCTGTAATAACCAATTTCCCATCCCCTTGGGCCTGCCTTCCACACTCAGGCTGACTGCCCCCCTCCTAGGGATCTGCTTAATAGCTTTTTGACAAAGGGAGAAAGAGCAGGTAAGGAAAGGAGGACTATAATTATTTATTTGTCTCTTTCTCCTTTTAGTTCTATCAATTTTTGCTTCATGTATTTTAGCACTGTGATATTAGGTTCATAAATATTGAGGATTAATTAATTTACCTCTTTATCATTTTTAACATGACCTTCTTTGTCTATTGTGAAACCTACTCCATTTGTATTAATATAACCACGGCAGCATTCTTTTGATTAGTTTTAGCATGGTTTATTTTTTCCAACCTTTTAACCTATTGGTGTTATTATATTTAGTGTGTTTCTTCTAGGCATCATATATTTGGGTATTGATTTTTGGGTCCAATCTGATATTCTCAGCCGGGCGCGGTGGCTCACGCCTGTAATCCTAGCACTCTGGGAGGCCGAGGTGGGCGGATCGTTTGAGCTCAGGAGTTCGAGACCAGCCTGAGCAAGAGCGAGACCCCATCTCTACTAAAAATAGAAAGAAATTATATGGACAGCTAAAAACATATATATATAGAAAAAATTAGCCGGGCATGGTGGTGCATGCCTGTAGTCCCAGCTACTCGGGAGGCTGAGGCAGGAGGATCCCTTGAGCTCAGGAGTTTGAGGTTGCTGTGAGCTAGGCTGACGCCACGGCACTCACTCTAGCCTGGGCAACAGAGAGAGAGACTCTGTCTCAAAAAAAAAAAAAAAAAAAAAACAATCTGATATTCTCTGCCTTTTAATCAAGATGTTTATATCATTTACATTTAATGTGATTTTTGTATGATTGGATTTAAATGAATCTTACTCATTTTCCATCTATCCCATCTGTTCTTTTTTCCAAATTTTATCTTTTTCTTCCTTCTTTTGGATTAACTAATTTTTTTAAATGATTTCATGATCTGTTCCATTTCTAGGTTGGTTTTCAATTAATTTCTTTTTCTCCTCACTCTGGGTAGCGTTTTGTTGCCTCTGGGCATGTCTGGTAATTTTTTGCTGGACTGCAGCCATTATGAACTTTACCTTGTTGGGAGCTGGTTATTTTTGTATTCCTGTAACTATTCTGCAGCTTTGTTTGGGGGGCATAATTAACTTAGTTGGAAACAATTCTATCCAGGTTTTGCCTTTAAAATGTAGTAAGTGGGATCAGAGCAGCATTTAATTGAGGGCTAATTTTGTTCCACTACTGAGGCAAACACAGTATGCCCCGTGAGTTATTTAGACCACTGTGTTCCCCCTAATCCCTTCAGGTGTACCAGCCTCAGGAAGTTTCCTCATTTGCTAAAGAGTCATGTCATCCTCCCTGCAGATATCCAGAGTGTTCTCGTTCTCTTTCTCTCCCCCCCCTCCCCCGTACCCCACCAGCTTTCTGTTCTCTAGCACATTACACTCCTACACTCAGAACCCTAGCCACCTTCTCTCCTCTGGACTCCCAATCCCAGACTCCCAATCCCATTTCCTCAACTCAGGGAGACTGCTGGTTTATCTCATCTCTTTCTCATCTCTCAGTGATCACTATTCTTTTTTTGACCTGATGTGCAAGGACATGCAAATTGTAACTTTGGGTCTGCAGGCTAAGTCTAACTCCTGAAACTGAAGTCTGTTTGATTCCACACTAATAATGTTGATTACAAGTTTATCTTCCCAGGTGTAGAACAGAAATAAGAAAAGATCAAACATTCTTCCACCTCCCCAGGGACATCTACATAATTGATGCTTCCTTCACTCCCTTTTTCTCTTCTCACATTTGTCTTATTTTATGTAAGATATAGATTTCCTGGGTCTCACAAAAATATAACCAGTTGTCTCACTGCCCACCCTCGTCCTTTGTTTCCTTTCTGTGTGCCCTATCCCTTTCAAAAGTTTCTGTTCAGTGGATGGCAACCTCCCAACATTTAGGTTTATTTTTTAGCCTGGACAACTGACATATCAAATTCTTCTTGAGAGTTTTAAAAATTCTTTAAAAAACAAATATAAAGGACTTTTATTTATGACACATGACAAATTAGGTGCTCTGAGGAGCCTTCCTACTACTCTGTGCTAAGGAGCACTCAGATTCTTGATAAGACACACTTTTTGATGAATTGCCAGACTCATAGGAGTGAGGGAGTTTTCCAAGCCCCCTGCTCAACTCACCTTCAAGAAGCCAACAGAACTCGTGAGCTAGACAGAGCTTGATGGCCTGAGGGTGGACACCCCCAGTGTCACTGTCTCCATACAATGAGCCTTGAGTCAGTGACAAAGTGAGGGGCTGAGCCTGTGATTCTCACACTGAGTGGGGACCCTGCAGGGGGCAGAGGCTCACACGTGTACAAAGGAGCATTGCCATAGCAAGCCTGAGACTGCTCTCCTTAGAAAGGACTCAAGGTCAGCCCTTGGCTGGCATCTAGGAACTTGGATTTCAGGTTTCTTACCAAACCTGATAAAAGTGGCTCACTGGGCCCAAACTATTTGTACCAACCATACAGTTTATGCTGAACACCTGTTTTCATTCTGAAAGTCTGGAATGCTGGTACATGCTAGGCAGAGAGTGGCTATGTGACCAGCCCCCAGTGACAACCTTGGCTAAGTCTCTAATGAGCTTCCTTGGTTGACATCTTCACTCGTGTTGCCACAGCAGTTACTGAAGAAATTGAATGCATCTTGCGTGACTTCATTATGAGAAGATCTTGGAAGCTTGCTCCTGGTTTCTTCCAGATTCGATGCTCATTTTTCCTTTGCTGATTTTTCTTTGTGTCCTTT
The DNA here is from genome assembly GCF_041146395.1 of Eulemur rufifrons. Lineage (NCBI taxonomy): Eukaryota > Metazoa > Chordata > Mammalia > Primates > Lemuridae > Eulemur > Eulemur rufifrons. Next base: position 3,962,734 of record NC_090989.1, read on the forward strand.
CACTATAATAAATCACATGCATGAGTTCAACGATCTGCCGAGTCCTGTGAGTCCTCCTAGCAAATCATTGAACCTGGGGGTGGTCTTGGAAACCCCCAACTTGGGATTTCAAGTCCATGATACCCTTGGCTTGCAATAGAATCCAACAACAATCCTCTCCATGTGAAAGCACTGCTTTAGACTTTCACGATTCCAGCAGATCAAGCCAAGAGCTCACGCTCAACACATGAGGAGGCAAACTCTGAGAGCGAGAGTCAGCAGAAACAACCAGCAATAGAATTAGACCTTCCAACACTGCTGGTATTGCAACTGTCAAGTGTCCGGTCATAACAGATACTTAAGAAACATTTAAAGAAATGAAAAGTGAAATAATAAAGATGACAAATAATTAGACATTATCAGTACTGAACAAGCAGATATGAGAAAGAAAGAAATGGAACTTCTAAAAAGGAAAATAGAAAATTTTAACTTTAAAAACTCGATGAGTTAAAGAACAGATTGCATGTGACTAGAGAGAATTAATGAACAAGCAGACACATCAGAGAAAAATTACACAGAATGAGCACAAAGAGACAAGATTGAAAATATGAAGGAAAAATTCAGTTACGGAGGATTTCTGATTTAATTAAGTCCCATTTAATTATTTTTATTGTTGCTATATTTGCCTTGGGGGTCTTAGTCATAAATTCTTTACCTAGGTTGATATCTAAAAGAGTTTTCCCTACATTTTCTTCTAGAATTTTTATGGTTTTATGCCTTGCAGTTAAGTCTTATCCATATTGAATTAATTTTTGTATATGGTGAGAGAGAGGAGTCCTGTTTCATTCTTCTGCTTGTGGCTATCCAGTTTTTACAGCACCATTTATTGAATAGGGCTTCCTTTCTCCAGTATATGTTGTTGGCTTTGTCAAAGATCAGTTGGTTCTGGGTTCTCTATTCTGTTCCATTGGTCTAAAGCTTCTGTACAGCAAAGGAAATAATCAACAGAGTTAATAGACAACAGACAGAATGTGAGAAAATATTTGCAAAGTAAACATCCAATAAAGGGCTGATATCCAGAATCTACAAAGAACTTAAACAAATCAGCAAGAAACAAACAACCCCATTAAAAAGTGGGCAAAAGACATAAACAGAAGTTTTTCAAAAGATAGACAAATGGCCAAAAAATATATGAAAAAATGCTCAATATCACTAATCATCAGGGAAATGCAAATTAAAACCATAATGAGATATCACCTTACCCCAGTCAGAATGGCCATTATTAAAAAGTAAAAAAAAAAAAAAAAAACAACAAAACAATAGGTGCTGGCATGGATTCAGTGAGATAGGAATGCTTATACACTGTTGGAGGGACTGCAGGTTAGGGCAGCCTCTATGAAAAACAGTATGGAGATTCCTCAAAGAAGTAAAAGCAGACCTGCCATTTGATCCAGCAATCCTACTGCTGGGTACCTACCCAAAGGAAAGTAAGTCATTTTTTCAAAAGGATACCTGCACTGGAATGTTTATCATAGCAAAATTCACAATTGCAAAGATGTGGAATCAACCCAAGTGCCCATCAATTCATGAGTGGATAAAGAAAATGTGGTATATGTACACCATTGGGTACCACTCAGCAGTAAAAAGGAATGAAATAATGTCTTGCAGCAACTTGGATGGAACTGCAAACCATTGTCCTAAGTGAAGTATCTCAGGAATGGAAAAACAAATGCCACATGCACTCTCTAATAATTGAGAGCTAAACGATGGCCACACACAGGCACAAAGAGATGTCAGGATCATTGGAAATCCAGGAAGTGGGGAGGGTGGGAGAGGGTGAAGGGTAAAAACTTACGTATCAGGTAAAATGAACACTGTTCCGATGATGGGCACGTTAAAAGCCCTGACTTAGGCCTCATATAAGGTGTCCATGTAAGAAAGATAATTTGTACCCCCTTAATATTTTGAAATAAAAAAAAATAATATTTAAAGAAAAAATTATGGAGGATTTCTGCTCCAGCCAAGACAGAGTAACAGGGACTGGATGTGCCTTCCTACCTAAAACAACTAAAGCACCAGATAAAATACATGAGCCAATAGTTCTCAAGACACTGGACTCCAGGCAATGAAGTGGCAATTCTTAAATAATTTCTTTTTTTTTTTTTTTTTTCTTTTTAGAGACAGGGTATTGCCATGTTGCCCAGGCTGGAGTGCAGTAGTTATTCACAGGCGCAATACAGCACACTGTAGCCTCAACCTCCTGCTTCAGCCTTCTGAGTATTAAATAATTTTAATGTTAGTAAAACTTTAAATAGTTAATACTATTTAATATTAACATTTGATATTTACTATTAATGAGAGAACTGCCATGTGTAATAATTTGTCTTAATCAAGTGACAAGTTTAAATAATTTTAATGATAGTTAAAATTTGCTATTTAATATTAATATTAAAAATTATATGTAATGTTAATTTAAAATTATTTTAGATCACTTGGTTAAGAGAAATCGTCAAACACAACAGCTATCTGAATTGAAAATGAGATAAGCAAAGAAGTAGACATTGAAAATACCACTGATGAATGTTTCCATTAAAAGCCAGGAAAGTAAAATTATAATAAATTTGTTGTTAGTAAAATATTTAAACTTGAAATACTGTTTCACTTTTTCATTTTACAGAATTTTTCAGCTACCTTAATGTTTTATAAAAAAACATAAAAACATATAAAAAATATAAAAAGAACGTGTAGGGGGCACACATCTTTCGTTTTGTTTGTGGTCCAGTGAGGCTCAGCTCAGCACTGGTCTTTAAGGAAAATGTTGTTTTGTTCATCATGGATTTATTGCATTAATTTGGATTTTTTAAAATATTGCATTAAAATGTTTGTCTTGATGACTGAGTTTTGGGCATCGCCTTACATTTTTCACTCCAGACGAGCGCTCACTCTCCTCACCCCCGTCCCAGCCCCGAGGCCCTGTCTCCGCGTGGAGCCATCTACCCGCCAGGAGCAGGGAGCTCGGGCCACGGTCACTTTACAGCCTTTTCCTCTGGCGGGACGCTTGAAGACACTTGGGCGGGGGAGTAAGGTGACACTGTTCTTACAGCTCTTGAGTGTGACTTAAAGAAAGTGAGGCAAAACTTTAAAGTCCCCAAAGCTCCTCCTGTCCTGGAAGAGTACAGAGGCACCTGGATGTGGCCATTTGTAATTTGTGGGCAGCAGGACACAAAGATGAAAAGAAAGGACAAGCTGTCAGCCGTGACCCAATGGGCTCTGAAGGCGGAGCAGACGGGACAGGGCGCTGGGTCGTTGCAGAGGTGGATGCTGTGCGCAACAGGGGTGGCACCGCACGTGGCAGGGTGCAGGTCAGCGCTCTGAAACCTAGCTCTATGCTAACGTCACCACGGGAGCTAAGACGCGCAGGTGCCATGTTCATAATGGCCCCAGAGTGGAAGGGCCCGCGCCGCCAGCAGCACAGAGGATGAGCAGAGCGGGGTGCTCGCCCCGTGGCTGCCCGCTCAGCCGGAGGACAAATAGACCTCAGCTCGTGCAGCACGGCGCAGGAGCCCGCGCGCGAACGGAAGACAGGCGCGGGGGAGGCCTCACTGCACGATTCTGCCTCGCAAAGAGCAAGGCGGGCGGAAGTGCGTGTGCCGTTAGAAGCTGGAAGGCGGTATCTGGTTATCTTTGTTAGGGCCAGCGGGTCGTGACTGACAGGGTGTATGGAGCGTCCCAGGTGCTGATCACCTGGCGATTCCTGATCTGGTTACTCGGGTGTAGCTCACTGGTGAAAACTCCCCGAGCTGAACACATGACACGTGCACTTTTATTTATGTATGTATTTATTCTGAGACAGGCTCTCACTCTGTCTCCTGGGCTAAACTGCAGCGGCATCATCATAGCTCACAGCAACCAAAACTCCTGGGCTCAGGTGATCCTCCTGCCTCAGCCTCTCAAGAAGCTGGGACTATGGGCAAAAACCACCATCCCCAGATAATTTTTCTGGCTTTTTTAGAGACCAGGTCTTGCTCTTGCTCAGGCTGGTCTCGAACTGGCCTCAAGCGATCCTCCTGTCCCCACAAAGTGCTGGGATTGCAGGCGTGAGGCACTGTGCCCAGCCGGCACTTTTCATGTGTATTATGCCTCAATAAAATATTTTAAAAGCAAATATAAATAACAACCTATCAGATGGGGGGCAGTAAATATAAAGTACCTGTGTGCCCGGACCAGCACTTCTCGAACTTCCACGTGGCTGCAGATGACCCGGGGGCTTGTTAAAATACATGAATAGCTCTGCTCTCCCAGGTCTGGGGGGCCTTGCATTTCTAACGAGCTCCTGGGCTGGGCCAGCCCTGAGCGCTGTGAGCTAAGCCACTCGGCGTCCTTCCCCAGGAGAGCCTGGGGACCTGCGTTCTTAACAAGCACCCACATTATTCTCAGGCAGGTTTGAAAAACACAGATCAAGTTCCTAATCACCTAACCAGATAGCAAAGAGTTCCATGGGAGTAACTGTTTTTCTGCAAATGAGAAAGTTGGCAGCAGGGATTTCAGAAATAGCTTTTAAAAAATAATTTTTAAAACAGCAGCAGGAGGAGGACCTGGCCAAGGTCAGGGAGCACGCTCCCAGCCAACAGCAGCAGGAGTCTGCCAGGCGCTGTGCACACCTGCCTGAAGGAAGCAGAGGGGAGGATGGGGTGGAGGGCAGGGGCCCTGGAGGGCACAGCTGGAGGAGTCCCACCAACCAGCTCAGTGCCCTGGAGATGATGGAGACTCCTCCCAGATCCTGGGACCAGCCAGAGACCAACACGGACTTTCCAGTGCCCAGTGTGCGTCTCTCGCATGGTCAGGAGCTGGGGGCAGCGTCCTCAGCGCTGGGGGCCCCCAGTGTCTATCCCGACTTTGCTTCTGGTTTCCTGCCCAAGACAGTGCTGCACATGTGAAAATCAGCCCACAGGGACCGGTGTGACTAGAGACCCGGAACACCTTCAGGCGTTACAAGAGGCAGCCAGGTGGGTCCGAGGGCAGACGCTGTGACAGCTTGCAGGCATCGTGGCAGAGCCACCGTCCTCCACAGGTCAGGGCGTGTGCTGGGCAAGCCTCTCCCAACCCCTTCTTGTGACAGGGCCTCCATTAACACACTGCCTGGCCTCCTGCGGCCCTTCACTCACCTGCCCCCCAGGGAGGGGCTGTGGCTCCCACTGGCAGCGTTGGGCACTCGAGGGGCTGCACCGCCTGCAGAAAGCTGTCATCCGTCAGCCTGCTGGTGTTTGGGCACCTGCCTCTGCGAGGTTCACAGACCAAGTCGGCCAGAGGTGCTCAAGCTGTGTCCTCAACTTACCTTTCCTGGGACAAAAGGTGACAGTTTGCACCCCCTGTTAACTCACTACTGCATTCCCAATGCATCCAGCACCCAGGTGAGTAGGAGGGGTGCTGTGTATTTGGGCCGCACTCAGAGCCCCTGATATAAGGTGCAAATGAAAGTGGGAAATGTCAATGTCCCAATGTTCTGCAAGATGGCTCCCAGAAACTTCCCTCTGGAGAAGCTGACATTGATCCGGGACAGCACTTTGGGCCTTATCATTAGGCAGATGGTTTGTAAAGATTTGGGAAACAGCGAAGGACCCAGGGCAGGGAGGACCCACTGAAATCAGCCCCGGCCGGCTCTCTGTTTCTGAGCTCTAACCCTGTAGCTGCGGACATCTCAGCAAGCCCCAGAAGACCCCCACCCGCCACCTCCTCCCCTCCAACCCGCCCTCAACCCTGCATTTCCAGAAGCATCTCACCCCTCCCATGGGTGGGACCTGGTAGCTGGTAGCTGCTCCGGGTCCCTCCCCCTGCCACCCCCCTAGCAGGTGCGGTAGTCCTTGCTCTTCTGACACCAGGACTCTGGTTCTCCACCCCCCCAGTCAAAAGCCTCCACTGCAAAGTGTCCTAGGACGGGCTGCTCAAATTCCAATGTGCATTCGAATGACCGGGCTCTTGTTAAAATGCAGGTTTTGATTCCACAGGGCTAGGTGGGGCCTGTGACTCTGCATTTCTAACAAGCACCCAGGTGGCGGGTCCGGAACCCCATTCTGAACAGCGGGGCTCCAGGTGACCACAACCCTGGTGACGCCTGTTCCTTGCTTGCTCCTTGGGTGGTTCCCCTTCCCCTTGGGTAAAACTGATGCTCCACAAGGGCCAGGCTCTGCCTTCAATCCCCAACTCATCTCCACCAGGTCCAACCAGACAGGCCGAGCCGCTGGCACCGCCCACCATCTCCAGGTCTGCGCTCCCTGCTCCCTCCGCCCGCCGCCTCTTCCCTCCTCTGTTCCTGCTCACCCCCAACGCCCCGCCCAGCCTCTCCAGCAGGGCCAGGTGCTCCTCCATCTGTGAAATGCCCCTGTGGCCTTGGCTACGTGGTTCCATGATAGTTTGTGTGCACCCTGCTCCATCCCCCTGGACTGCGAGCGCCCCATGGGCGACTTGGCAGCTGTCCCCAGATAACAAGCGCTTGCTCCCTAGTGGTTTGTGTTGGGACCTGATTCCAGGGGATGGGTGGGGGTGGAGGGAAGAAAACAGGGAACAAGGGAAACCCGGGCAGGGCACATTATCAAGCTAGTTACGCTGGGCGACAGGGACCCTCTGAGATGGGAGACACACCTCCTGCCACCCTGGTCAAGGTCCGCCAGGGGCATGCACGCCCCATCACGCCAGGATCAAGATCTACGCGTGCTCCAGAGCAGATGCCGTCCCGCGCAGAGTCGGTGGGGAAGCAAAGCCGGGAGCAAAACGCATCTGGGCCACTGAAGCGAAGCGCTGCCCCCGGCCACCTGTGTGCAGCCACCAGCCGGAGCAGGGCGGAGGCAGAAAGCTAGGCCAGGAGGACACATTGCAGCTCCTCTCAGGTGTGGCCTGGCACGGAGCTGCGCACCTGCACGCCCCAGCTGCGGGGGATGCAAGGACTGCAGAGCGAGCGAATGAACGGAGCAGATGCCTCCCTCGCTTTGTGGCTGCGCCATCAGGTCCATGCCCCAGGAAACAGTCACCGCTGAGGCTCCGGAACCTCTCGGGCAGGAGCAAGCGGCGCGTAGAAGTGACAGCTCCGCACTCCACAGCCGCGGAGAACCAGCCTCAGGACGGAGGCGGAGGACCAGGTCAGTCTCGCCGCTCTCTGCCGTTTCTCCCACGCCCCGTCCGAAGCCGGCAGCCATTCCTTGACAAAGACTTAGAAGTCTTACAGATGCTTATCAAACTTGGAGATAAAATAAAAGCTGGAAGAATATCAAATATCTTATAGGCAAGGCCAAAAAAGATCTAGTGGGGAACAAGAAAAAGAAAGGACTACGGAACTACGCTATGCCTTGGCCGGGAGGCCGGGGTGGGCCGCGTCTGAGCCAGTCCGGGTCGGGCGTGGGAGCCCCGGGCCGAGCGCCGAGGCGGGCTGGCGGGCTGGCCCGGGTAGGCACGCCAGGAATGCCGCAGGTCCGGGAGCGTCAGACGCCAGAAGCACGGAAAGGAGAAGCGACACTGCCTTTAAAAAATGCAAATGTGAATATGTGAAATGAAAAACAAATTCTTTAAAAATTGCTTCGTCTCAGGTTTGATTTTGAAGAGCATTGTCGTGGCATCACCGTCCCCTCCCTCTCCCGGAATGACAAGAGAAGATTTAGCTCCCAGAGCCCTGCTCCCAGTGTGGGGTCCTCGGGGCTCTAGGACAATTCAGGTGAGAGCCAGAGGGTCCCTGGCATGCCTTATCAGCAAATGCCTGGCTCTTCCCTGAATTTTGTTTTTCACATTAATCCAGACGCTTTGGTTTATAGATTTTCTCCTTTTCCTTTTCCTCTCCATGTGGTTCCCTTCTTACATGGGACCTTATTTCTAAAAGTAAACTAAATTAAATCAGAACAATTAAAAACCCAAGAACGGATCAGAACCAGTCAGGAGCAGGCCCTGGCCGTGGAGCAGTGGCAGAGTCAAGCGGCACCTGGGGAACCTGGTGACGTCGTCGGTGACACTGGGGAGACACACTGGGGCTGTGTTAAAGGAGGAGTTCATTACACACTCAACTAAAGGGGCTTTAGTAAAATCACAAAATCTTCTATGGTTTTTCTTTTTAAAATTTTAATTGAAAAGTATATTTTTAGAGACAAGGTCTTGCTCTGTGGCCCAGCTGGAGTGCACTGCGGCCTCCACTCCTGAGCTCACGTGGTCCTCCTGCCTCAGCCTCCTGAGTGGCTGGTATGTTTTTTAAAAGACCAGAAATATTCTCCAAACAAATCATCCTAACATTGGACCTTATTTGTTTGTTTGTTTGTTTGTTTGTTTTTTGAGACAGAGTCTCACTCTGTTGCCCGGGCCAGAGTGAGTGCCGTGGCGTCAGTCTAGCTCACAGCAACCTCAGACTCCTGGGCTCAGGCGATCCTCCTGCCTCAGCCTCCCGAGTAGCTGGGACTACAGGCATGCGCCACCATGCCCGGCTAATTTTTTGTATATATATATTTTAGTTTTCCATATAATTTCTTTCTATTTTTAGTAGAGACGGGGTCTCACTCTTGCTCAGGCTGGTCTCGAACTCTTGACCTCGAGCGATCCACCCGCCTCGGCCTCCCAGAGTGCTAGGATTACAGGCGTGAGCCACCGCGCCCGGCCACATTGGACCTTATTAAAAGCTGAAGGTATATCATTAATGTTAACTGTGAAAAATTCTTCCCATGCAGAGCTGAATGAAGTAAGGTGCTTTTGTTCTCGTAATCTAACATAACACAAGAGCAGGGCTTCACAGCCCCAGAGCAAAGGCTGCTCGAAGCGTCTGTGAAAGCTGTGTCTCCCCGTGTGTCTGTCTCTCTGGAAGTGACCATGTGCCGGGCCCTACGCTTTTACATCTACTGATTAGCCATTCAGTCCCCTTGGAGACTATACGAGGTTGGCCCTCTCATAACCCCATTTTATAGATGAGGAAACTGAGGCATAGAAAAATAAAATGATCTGCCTAAAGTCACAGTAGCCAGAATTTGAACCCAAACAGTTGGATGTGGAGCCTGAGGTCTTCATCCGCATGTGATACTTCCTAGTAAGGGATGACTTGGATTCAATTCTCGGGGAGAGGAGAGATGTTTTCAGGTGCAGAAGGGTGGGCTCTGCAGGCAGAAGCTGCAGGGGTGACACCAATCGTCGGCAGGTCAGTTGGGGGCTGAGGAGGCCCCACCGGAGGCTGGGTGGGGTGGGGCAGGGCCCAGAGGGTGGTCAGGAAGGGGAGGCTGGCGTTGTTCCCAGGCTGAGGGGCTGAGTTTCACCCTGTGGGAACCTGCAGCCTCAAAGCTGAGGAGTAGAGGGACGAGGAGGGCACCACAGAAAGTTGCCCTTGGCCTTGAGGGAGACATGTGCCCCTGAGGGGAGGGGGGCTGGGAGAGAAGACCTAGCCTAGCCTGGAAGGCCTGTGGGGGCACGACCGGTGCACACCTGGATTAATAAGTACGTCTTGCAAACAGGATCCGTGCACACCTGGATTAATAAGTACGTCTTGCAAACAGGACCTGTGCACACCTGGATTAGTAAATATGTCTTGCAAACAGGACCCGTGCACACCTGGATTAATAAGTACGTCTTGCAAACAGGACCTGTGCACACCTGGATTAGTAAATATGTCTTGCAAACAGGACCCGTGCACACCTGGATTAATAAGTACGTCTTGCAAACAGGACCTGTGCACACCTGGATTAGTAAGTACGTCTTGCAAACAGGACCCGTGCACACCTGGATTAATAAGTACATCTTGCAAACAGGACCCGTGCACACCTGGATTAGTAAGTACGTCTTGCAAACGGCAGCCCTAGACCAGACTTAACTTTGGGGCTTGAGCCTGATGTTTCCTGAAAACCTACAGATATTCGAGGAAGGGACTTTAAGGCCTGGTCCCAGTTCTCAAGGAGCTCAGGGTCTAGTTGGAGCGACAAGCACACACAGGAAAAGTTACATATCAATAAAGGTCCCCGTGGCGATGCAGGACAATAGAGAAAGTGTCTCGGGACAGCACCAAAGGAGCGCTCAGGAGGCAGCTGTGGGCCAGTGGTTGCTGCGGGCAGCTGTGCAGGTGGTGTCTCGGGCGGGATACAGCCGATGCGAGAAACCATGGCAGAGCGCACAGGCCAGGGGCTACAACACCCAGAAGGGAAGGGCAGGGGCGGGGGAGTGGTGGCTGACTGAGTGTGCAGGTGGTTGGAACATCAGGGAGCCCCCCGTGAGCCACGGACCATCCCTGAGTGAGGCAGGTCCCGGAGCCTTACTGCCCTCTCCCCGGGCTCAGCACTTCTCGGGAGCTCCGTGCACGCTGTGGTCTTCCGTCCTCCCCCAGCCTGCAGCTGGGCATCCTCGTGCCCATGTCGCTGACCGGGAGGGCGAGCTTCAGGAAGGCTGGGGAACTAGCCCAAGGTCACACCACTTGGAAGTGCCCAGGGAGCCCCGGTCAGGACGGTCCCAAACACCTGCCCTGGGGTCCCAGCAGCTGGCAGGCGGGTGCAGGCAGAGCTGGGCAGACCTGAGCCAGGGGTGGAGAGGCGGGAGGAGCCACAGTTAGACAGCAAGGGCAGGGCTGCGGGATCTGGGTTCCGATTGCTGGATGGGATGGGACCCGGCTGGGGAAGCAGGCTGGGGGAAGGGCTACTCCCCGTGGGCGTGTGAGAGGACCTGCAGCCAGAGGCGGGGATGTTTTTGTTGTTGCCTAAGCGTTTTAAGTGGTATTTACATGTTGCCACTAACAAAGCCCACACTCCATCAGCCTGCATTGCAGCAAGGAACGAGTGAGCACGTGCCTTTGTTTAGTTTCTTCCCTCGTGCTTAGAAGAGAAGCATCGCCATGCGGATTCTCCGTTTGACTCATTTTCTGTTCCTGTCTGTCTGTCTTTGCTGCTCAGTCATCTGAGGTTACACAGGTGTGGTGCGAAGGGCACGCTGAGCGCCGCACCGATGCTCCCCGTCTTCGCCCTGGCTGAGCGGCAGCGTCCGTCCCGCAGTGCGCCTGGAGCCCGCCTGTGCCACGCCAGCCCCATGGCGGCTTCGCCGTAGGGCTGGCCCCCACGGCCCACCAGGCTGCCTCAGGGAGACCCCCACGTGGCACCCTGGACAGCCCCCCCCGCCACGCCCTCCAGGAGCATGTGGAGCCCCCCCCACTGTCCCACACCACCCCACCCCCACCGTCTTCCTTCTGCCACAGGAACAGCACCCAGCGGTCACCAGGGTCCTGCCCGAGCCACCCCCTCCAGCAGCGCCCGGCCTCCCCTCTGCCAGCTTCCGCAGCTGCTGGTGGGACTGTTCCTCTGCTGAGTGTAAGCCGCGTGAGAATCGATTTTACTCATCGTTACACCCTGGCACCAGGACCAGGGCCTGGCGCACAGCAGGTGTTTAATAAATATTTGTTGATCAGTGAACAAACGAATGAACACACAGGTGAACAAACTGCCGTGCCCAGCCCGTAGTGACAGCCACGTACAATGTTTGTTAAAACAATCAGCCCAGCTCTGTTGTAAACCGGGGTAAAATACACACAACATGGAATTTACCATTATAACCACTTTAAAGTGTATAATTTGGTGGCATTCAGCACACTCAAAATGTGTGAATCACATCTAGTTCCAGAATGTTTTCCTCCCCCTCCCTGAGAAACCCTGTGCACAGATCAGCCCCTCCACCCCCCCAGCAGCGTCCTGCCTCCACTGGTCACCTGCGCTGGACATTTCACACGAAGGGATCAGGCAGCATGTGGCCTTTGCGCCTGGCTTCTCTCTCACCCCGTGGGATGTCCCGAGAGTCATCGTGTGGTAGCCTGGGTCCTCCCGGCTTCATCCCTTTTTCTGGCTGAATAATGTCCCAACATGGGGACCTGCCGCTCACCCGCTGATGGGCTTCTGCATCTCCCCTCTCACTGCGGGGCTGGCGCGAGTCTTGGTGTCTTTGCAGCTGGTCCTAGAGCTGCAGGATGCACACCTGGCACCCCCTCTCCTGCCTGCCCCCGCCCTTGGTCGCCGCAGGATGGTCATTAAGCACCAGAAGGAAGCTCTGCCACCGTCAGCTTGCACCAGGACAACGCGTCACGGCCTCCTGGGATGTCCCCACAAGGGCTCTCGACTGAGACAGCAGCAGTGGCCAGGCCCACTCTTCCCAAGGTGAAAGCGCACCCCCCTTGTCTCTGCTTCCTGCTGGACACTTCTCACTGCAAACCCGCCGCAGGGAGCACCTCCACGCCTCTCTCTCTGGGGCCCTGTTAGGGAGACGCTTTGGTCATCCGGGTCACCTTCCTCGGTGCTCCACCAGGAGCCTCGTGGGGATGTTTGGAGAGAGAGGAAGCACCTGTGTCCAGGAGAGCCCCCTCACCCTGGCTAACAGACGGCAGGTGGGCTCAAGGTGGGAGGGCTCGGGCCCCTGTCAGCCCGCTCCCCAAAGGACATATTCACACTCTAAACACACCCTGGCAGCAAGAGAACCTCATTACAACTGTTCCTTCAATTATGCATAACTTGTTAGATTGATTTTTTTAAAAGACAAAATAATTTTAGAAAGAAGGGTCATTTTGTCCCTAACCATAGTGGATCATTGCACTTGAACAAATGGGTATAAGGCAATAATTCCGTCATCAGGAGCCTCCCGGGAGGCCTCACAGCGCAGCTTTGATGACAGTGCGTATACGTGGCTTTATTATTGCAGCAAACAATGCCAGCGACCCTTGATCACAGCCTGGGCCGAAAAGTAAATGATTCCCAAAGACATATCTGATGGACGGATGTCTTGGAAACATGTCCTCAGGACTGAGGCTTCATTGCTTTTGTAGAAAGGCGAATCTCAGCTAGTAAGGGATTGAGTAGTCAGAGCTCTGGACACACCGGCTCAACCCGCACTGAGTCAGCCATAAACGCAGGGTCCTTGGTAAGTCCCAGAGCTCTCTGGACTTCAGACTCCTCCCTGCAAAACAGATCATAACGTCCGTTTTATCCACCTTATATTAATAGCATTGCTATGAGGGCGAAAATCAAAATGTGGCAGTATCTTATTCCATTTTCACGTTTTCAATTCCCTTTAATGTGTCTTCAGTCATTTTTACCTGCTGCGTAGTCCAAGGTGCACGGCATCAGCAGGGGTGCTGGGGCTTTACCTTTGTCTTCACTGTTTCTCTGACTCTGCCTGCAATCCGTGTTCCTGGAGGCGGTTTGGCTGAGGGGTCTGCGGGGTGCTGAAGAAGGATGCAGCCCTCCAGAGGGGCTTCTGCTGGGTGCCCTGAGTGTGCCCCCCTGGCGCCCCCTGCGGTGCATCGAATGTTGAAATCCTTGCTCCCCTGATGTGATGGTGTTAGGGCCTTGGGAGGCGATTAAGTCATGAGGGTGGAGCCCTCAGGAATGGGATTAGTGCCCTTGTAAACGGGACCCAGGGAGGGGTCTTTCCGCCACTCGAGGATACAATGAGACGGCGGCCGTCTGCACCCCCTTGCAGACCCGACCCTGCTGGCACCTGGTCTTGGACTTCCAAGGGCCTCTTCCTCTCCGTTGGGGCCATCGGTGCCCTTCCCACCCCCTGGCACTCCCACTACCAAGAGAAGAGCCACTTCCCCACTGAGTTCCCGGCTTTGTCCTGGCTGCCCCCTTCACTGATGGGGCGTCCAGCTCCTTGGACGGGAGGCCGAGCTGGAGGACAAGCTGGGCCCGCCTCAGTACTCCCGAGGCGATGCCCCTGCCCTGCGGGCTGCCCCTTCCCCGGCCCGAGAGAGGGAGCCAGCAGAGCTCCCAGAAGGTGACCACGGGAAAGTGACGCACCAGGAGAATGCGTGCGGTGACCTCAGGTACCCACAGGTGCAGTCACACCTCCCCACACTGAGTGGCCAGGTGGGGGGGGGTGGCGGTGGGGGGAGACAGTGACTCATCAGAGTCGCGGAGGATGAGACATCGTCACTACAAATCCGTGTCGGTGCCTGTGAAGAATCGCTCTTCCCGGGTCCCACGGACGGTGCGGCGTAGCACGGGACACCCCGGTCCCTCGGACGGTGCGGCGTAGCACAGGACACCCCGGTCCCTCGGACGGTGCGGCGTAGCACGGGACACCCCGGTCCCTCGGACGGTGCGGCGTAGCACGGGACACCCCGGTCCCTCGGACGGTGCGGCGTAGCACGGGACACCCCAGGTCCCACGGACGGTACGGCGTAGCACGGGACACCCCCGTCCCACGGACGGTACGGCGTAGCACGGGACACCCCGGTCCCTCGGACGGTGCGGCGTAGCACGGGACACCCCGGTCCCTCGGACGGTGCGGCGTAGCACGGGAGACCCCGGTCCCTCGGACGGTGCGGCGTAGCACGGGACACCCCGGTCCCTCGGACGGTGCGGCGTAGCACGGGACACCCCGGTCCCACGGACGGTGCGGCGTAGCACGGGACACCCCGGTCCCTCGGACGGTGCGGCGTAGCACGGGACACCCCGGTCCCTCGGACGGTGCGGCGTAGCACGGGACACCCCAGGTCCCACGGACGGTACGGCGTAGCACGGGACACCCCGGTCCCACGGACGGTACGGCGTAGCACGGGAGACCCCGGTCCCACGGACGGTGCGGCGTAGCACGGGAGACCACGCAGGGCACACCGGACCCCAGGCCCAGCTCTGCCCATTGACCGAGCGGCGCTGCCCCTGGTGAGCTGCTCAGCGTCCCAAAGCCTCCCCCGCTCGTTTGCTGGACGGGGACAGGGACGCCACCTCCTGCCACTTGCATGCGATGGGAACTGCCACAGCAGGCCAGGCCAACAGTGTCAGTATTTTCTGCACCAGCAAAACTGTTGCCTTTGTGATGTTGGACTATTTGGGGAATGCCTAGAATAGACAATTATTTGTAATTAGCACTTAATTATGTGTAGATATAATAAATGGGTGCTCCTGAGTTGTTTTAAAAAGCTGTTTAAAAGAAAAAGAAAAACAAAAAAAAATGCTTAAATCAGGGCTTTTATTAAAAAAAAAAGAAGAAAGAAAAACAAATGAAAAGCACTTTAATAGTAATTTCCTTTACCTCTTCGAGAGACTTAACATCCCTCAGATATTTAATCGATTCTATCCAGGTGCCCAACAGGCTTTAAAACAACAGCAGGAAGGAAAACGTCAGGCCAGGACACAGGCCAAGCACACGCGCTCCTGAGGGGCCGGCAGGAGGGCAGCTTCCCCAAGGCCGTGCTGGGTAGGTGGTGGCCCCTCCAGCCCTCGGGGCGTGGCCTTCTCTAGCAGAGCCGCCCCAGATCCAGCCACGCTATTCCGAAGCCAGCACTGGGAATGGCCCAGTGGATGGAGCTGCAGAAGCCGCTCCCGCAGGTTCTGAGAAGCTGGGGGCAGGGCCCCCTCCCCGCTGTGGTCACCCCAGCTGGGGCCTCTGAATGCCAGCCATGGCCACGTCTCCGTTCTGCCTTCATCTCTGTCTTCCTCAGCGTGCCCTCCCTCCAGGCTCCCATTGTCACCTGATAAATCCCTACAAACTCGACTTCCAAATGATGAACGTATCTTGAGGTCAGCTCCTCCAGGCTGACTCTGGAACAGGGAGACTGCAGGTCCCAGTGCACAGGTGTGAGCCCAGCATTCTTCGGAGTTGGGAAAAACACACAGTTTAGGCAACTCCCTCCTGTGAAATGTATTTAACAACTGGGTTGAAATATTTTCATTCATAAAGTTGGTCCCGGCCTTGAGTACAAACAAGAATGCCAAACCACCTTGTTCCCAGGCAGTCTCGAGGGAGGCTTGACTGAGCCACCCGGCTGAGACAGGGCTGCCATCCGGGTCACATTCCTGCCTACGCCGCAGTGGGCACAGACTCGCGGGATGCGTCCTCAGGGTTGCCCACGGCAGGATCCTGGCAGGCCTGGCTGGCCTGGCCTCTGACACCGCCCAGTCGCCTCCCCGCATCACGGTGTGACTCAGGTTCCCCGTCACCAGGGTGGGATTCGAGGGCATGTCCTGTCGACTGCTCACGCTCAGGGTGGGTGTGGACGTCCTGGATGGCCCCTCTCAGCGGGTGCTTGTGCAGAGACACCTACCACGGCAGCAGCTATCTCACTGCCCAGCCGTCTTCACAGCCAGTTCCCCGGGCTGGATTCACCTCCCGCCTCCTGTGTCCCCAGAAGGGCTTTGGGACCTCACAGAAGCTCCGTCCTGTCTCTCGAGTGAATCCCTATGTGAGCTTCCTTCCCCTCGGGGTTCGCAAGTCCGTATCTCCGGACGTCAGAGCACAAAAGGCAATTCTCCTGTAGGCAGATCTTTGCACACGGGTGTTAGAAATGCGACTCCTTCATTTTTAGTTTTTTAACATTTTTCTCTTTTTTGTAGAATTTGTTTGCCTCCACCTTTATAACAGGAGATGGGAAGAACATGAGTTTTGGGGTAGATGCCCCTAGACTCAAACCCTGGCTCAGCCACTTTCTTGCTGTGTGGCCTCGGACAAGTTACTTAGCCTCTCTGAACCCAGTTTCTTTATTTTTAGAAAGGGACGATGGCATCCTTTGAGTGTTGCCATGAAAATGAAGTGAGTCCGCTGAGCCAAGTACCTCATACACCAGATGTGTGTCTGATGGCGGTAGATGTCTGCATATACAGCGATGACATTCACGAGCGCCTGCCAGGTGCCTAACCATGCCTGGTGCATCTGCAGGGACTCCTCGGGACATCCCTGGCAGACGGAGCTCGGCGATGGTGCTACCATTTCTATCACAGTCACTCCTGCAGGCACGGCTGGATGCGACGGTCTCACTCTCAGGACTGTTCTTCCAGCCTTCTGATGCGGCACTTTTGCAGTCACTGTAGTTAGTCACTTGGAATCGCTGCTTTCCTCGCGGGGGGAAGGCATCACAACGTCTCCATAAATCACACAAAATGACCAGTAGAATAATTCGAAGCTTCCAATGGCGGGGAGGCCCCCATCTGCCGTGAGGCCAGGCTCTGGCCACGAGTGACCTTTGACTGGATTTGCTGGCTCCTGGGTCGACCCGCGAGCAGGACAGGAAACTGACTCAAAATGCACCGAGCCTCTGGCTTGTGGAAATGACTAAGCCATTGCGAATGGAGCCAAGGAGATTGGGTCAAATGTCTCTGCAGACTCTTGTCTCCAGAAGTCTCGTCTCCCCCATCCACTGCCGAGGGCACCGAGCCAAGTCTTAAAAGCGTTTTGCTAAGAGGGAATTCTCGGAATGTCCTCCCTCAAGTGCCACCAGAGGGAAGCTGCACATCTGCACTCGCTGGTGGTCCTGGTGAGGCCTGTGAAGTGACCACCGCAGCCCCCCGGGGCCAAGGGCTCCAGGCTATCAGAGTGTCGGGGCACAGCTTGACAACTCAGTAGCAATAATAATGTGAATGGCTTCGTTAAGTTAGAGGCAAACTGTAAACTCCCTGCACCTCCTCCTTTCCCTTCCTCTTCTAGAAATTCAAGATAATTACATTGGAAACTTAACAGAAGTCCCCAATTTTGTACGATTTTTGAAAACCGTGAGTATAACGAAATATAACTTTGTTTATAGACATGAACTACATAACACTAGGCATATCTATTAATTTCAGAAAATGTAACCTCATCGCAGAACCTCCTGGGCTTGGCAGGGGAAGACGGGAGGATGCTCCCAGCCTTGATGACAGATGCGGTATCTGTACCGAGACTGGGTGACTCAGCAGAGATCATCCAACAGACAATGCTTGTCTTCACGAAGAGCACTTTAGAAATGTTTTAACATGAAAACTGGAACAACGGACGTTGACTCTGGCCTCAAAACCAGTTACTGTAAAGATTCTGAAGGGGAGTTTAGAAACAGTTTCTGCAGTTTCCTCTTGGCTGCCAGGAGACCCACAGCCTGGTGCTGGTCCGGAGCCCTGCTCTCTGGAGCTTGGCAGGCAGGTGGCCGCTCCTGGCGGGGCGCAGGGTGATGGGAAGAGGGTGGAGCTGGAGCTGAACAGCTGGGATCTGGGTGCAACGAGAGCACTAGTGGATCCACGGCCACGATGCTTTCCTTTTACGAGCAGTTAAAAACAGCAAACAACGTCTGCAGAGGGCGATTGAGAACCCCACCCGTTGGAAGGTTTTGGTGGGGGAGGACAGACGCCCTCCCTGGACAGAGCTGCTGTGGGCTAAAGGGAGAGGTGGTGGAGGAGAGACAGGCGCCAGCAGCAGGAAGTCACCGTGGGGGGTGGGGGACGCTGCACCTGCCCGTGTCCTCCACGCAACGGAAGCAGGGGCCTGGGAGCCGTGGTCAGCAGAAGCACAGGGAGCCTGGCTTTTTCATAGATTTATGAGATGCTTCAGTTCCCACTGTGTGTTTTGGTCAACTGCATTGTCCTGCAAGCCCACGTCATCCCTTATTTTCCCTCAATTTGCTTCTACCTGGAGGTAATTCAATATTTATATGTTGACATTCTCTTTGTAAAAACATAAGGAAGTGTGACAAATTCCAAAGTAGGGGCGGTGGTTAGTTTACACTCGTTGCAAGCCTCTAAACAAGCAAGTGGAGTGAACACACACACCCCTGAGACCGGCCAGTGGAGGAATGAGACAGGTTCCACCAGTCGCACAGGACAGGCTGTCCTGTCCCTGCCCCCAGAGCTGCAGCCATTGCACATGCAGCGTGTGAACCTCGAGACGTGGGCCCTAGATTCCTAGTCACCCCAGCTATTCTGGCAAGGAGGCCAGCAGGACTCGGATTACTCAACTGCATAGATCTGGCTGGAGGTCAGAAAATAATTAGACTTTTCCGCCAAATAAGAAGGGATTTCCTCTGTTTCTGCTTAAAATAACACAGATATAATAAGAGAAAAGAAGAGCGATTTCCCTGACCCTTAAGAGGCTGATTGGAGAGAGAGTTTAACAGATGGTGAGTTGTGGGAAGTGGATAGGATCCTTCTCAGGTCCCCTTTCTGGTAACAGACCTGACGCGTGAGGGGCGCCCAGCTCACCTGGGCAATCCCATTTCACCTCCCGCCAGCCTCCTGCTCTGCTCCCCACAAAGGCCCTCTGTCCTTCCTCCTTCTCAAAGGCAATCGGGGCCCTGATTCTGGGCTAGAATCCCCACTGATGCCACCAGCCACCGGCCCGTCAGCAGACCCCTGGCTAGAAAGAGAAGAAGACTCAGTGCTCACTCAGGTCTATCTAATCCGTTTCAAGGTCAAGTCCACAGCTGCAGAAAACACAGGCCAGGCAGAATGTTGAGGTCTAGACCTTGTATTAGGAATGTTCTGTGGCATTTCCTGACGGTGAGTGTTCACCCTGCAGGGGAGGGTGCAGGGGAATGTCACACGCAAGCCACACTCACACACCACGCATGTACCACACCCCATCGCACACCTCCCACACATCACACACTTCATGGATAACACATCCACAGGAAGGGGGAGGGGCTGGGGGCGATTCGCTGAGACCCTCCTTGGACCTGAGCAGCAGGGCCGTAAGTCCCCAAGCGCTCCTGACTTTAGGGTGCCAGTCCCGGATTTCTAGGGACTTTCCAAGGACTTGAACCAGACAGTGTCTTGCTGGGGGGAAATGGCAATCCCCGAAGTCATCCTTCAACTGAGCATGGTACACACACACACACACACACACACACGCCGACACCTACACATGTGCGTGCACACCCGTACACATACATGCGCGCGCGCGCACACACATGCACACGCCCACTCAGGCACACGCGCCCACACAAGCCAAGCCAGGGAGCCCCCACAGTAGCGCTGGGGTCGGGCTGATTAATTGGAAAGTCCCGCGCACCGCGCGGTCGCGTCCCCACGCCGGCTGGTCAGCACCGGAGGAAGCCAAGCCGGGCACGCAGAGCTGGGTCACCTCGCTGTCCCCGCCGCCCGCAGGCAGTTGCCGGAGGGGGGCGAGCGGCGCGCGCACGTGGCGGGATCCGGGCCTCGGGGCCGCACCGGGCGGGGCAACAGGCGCGGGGCCGCGGGGCCTTTAAGGGGCGGGAGGCCGCGGGGGACGGCCAGGGCGCTGGGGTGGCCCCCGCCGGGGACCCGGCCCCGCCCCCGCCCGCCGGCCGCGCCCCTCCTTCGTCCCTGCCCCCGGCCCCGCCCCGCGGCCCGAGCCTCCTCCGGCCGCTGCTGGGCCGCGGGCGGGACGCCCCGAGGCGCCGCGCGAAGGAGGAAGCGCGCCCGGGCCGCGGCTCCAGGAACTTCCCAGGCGCCGGAGTCGCAGCTCCGGCCTCGGGCTCCGCTTGCGCGCCCACCTCCCAGCGGAGCGCGGCTGGGGCGCAATCCGGGCCGTGGCCGCCTCGCACCGGCCGGGCATTTCCTCCCCGCGCGCCCGCCGCGCCGCTCCACGCCCCCCGCGCGCCCCGGCCCGGCGGATGTCCTGAGCTCGCCGCCCGCGGCTCTGCGCCCCGGCCCGCGGGTGCTCGGGGGAGTTGGGGCGAGGCGGGCCGGGTATGCGCCATCACCATGGCCCAGCTGGGCTCGTGGCTCGGGGAAGTCCAGTGGCTGGTCTTGGTGTCGCTCTTCGTGGCGGCGCTGGTCACCGTGGGCCTGTACCTGGCGCAGTGGGCTCTGGCCAGGGCGCACCCCCGGCCCCGGCGGCGTTCGGCGGAGCCTGGCGGGGGGCCGCGCCCCGAGTCGGACGCGCTGCTCTCCTGGATCCTGACGCTGAACAGCTGGAGGAGGCAGTGGCAGGCAGCCTGGGTGGCCGCCCTGAACTGCGAGGCGGAAAGGAAAGGGGTGAGTTTCTGAAGAGAGCGGTCGCGGCGGGGGGCCGGGGGCGGCTGATGGTGGGGCGGGCGGCCCGGGTCGAACACTCGCTCCTGGAGGCGGCGCTGCAGCCCCCGACGGATCCGGAGGAAGCCTCCCCGCAGTGGCACAACATCCTTGAAAGTTAGGGGAGGGACCGGGAGAGCCGAGGACCCTTGGTGGGGAGTCAGGACAAAGTGATTCTATTTTATTCACCAACATCAGGTGTGCCAGGCCTTGGGCTGCGCGGGGACAGACTGGCTGGTCAAGGGACTTGTCAGAAGGGCTCATTCTTTCAGCTGGTGCCTGCTCTGCCTGGAGTCCCAGGGTGAATTTCTGTATCCGATTGGGCACTTACTGATTTTGCACCTGATATATGAATAACTGTGACCCAAATATGCTTCCATCTCCAATAGAGCTGAATTGCGCCAAGAATTTCTTTCCAAAGGCCAGCATTTCTTGGCATATAAAAACAGTGACCATCGTTGAGGGCCAGCCACGTGGGGGCTTTGGGTGCATGCATCATCCCTTCATCACAGTTTGACAGATGAGGAAACTGCCCACTGGCGAGGCCAAGCATTCTGCCCAGTGTCACCCAGCCTGTGGGTGGCAGAGTGGGGATGTGACCCAGCTGCCTCTGGCCCTGAGCTAAGGGCTTGTCACCTAACTGCACTGCCTCCCGCTCCTGTGCTTGTTTCTTTCTTGCTAATTACTTGGTGACTGATTTTTACTTTGAAGACTTCTTGGTTTAATGACAAGCTCCTGGCATCCACTATTTTTAGGCATTTGCTAGGAGGAATTAGGACCCGATGGGTCTGGGGAAATACCTCCCCGCCCCCGGTGCTGCCCGGTACCTGCCTGCACAACTCTGTGGCCATTCTCTTTGGAAACAGTGAAATAGCGAAAGCGGAAAAAGTCTGGACCCATCAACCTTCAAAATATTCCACAGCGGGCCCTGTGCCTGGTCTCTGTGCCGTGGCCTTGGAAAACACAGCCTTGGAAATAAAAAACAAAAAAGCTTTGAGTATAAATTAGCATAAATCCATCAATTCAAGAGACCTTGTTCTGAACTCTTGTAAAAAAAATTAATTAAAAAAATGTACCTTTTAGATGAAAAAAGGCCTCAAAGTCTTGGTGCCTAGAATGTGTGCCTTGGCTGTCCAGAGTGGGACATCTCAGGGAACCAGCCGTCTCTTGTGGGAGCCCTCAAGCCCTGTGTCCTCACACCCAGGAGCAAACACAGATGCTCAAATGCAGCAGACACGTGAAGCTGCTGTCACTGACCCCTGATTGACCTGGTGTCACAGGCCTGGCCTCCGGCGCTGCATCCGCTGCAGGTGCAGGTCTTGTCTCTGTTCTCTGTTCTCCTCCGCAGGGCGCAGGCAGGTGTTGGGTGAATGGTCTGCAGGATCCTCCTGCTTCTAACTCCGGGACTCCTGACTGGGTTTCAGGCTCAGGGACAGTGACCCTACCTCCTGTGAAGTTGGGATGGCTCATTGCCTGACACTTCTTGATTGGCTTCAGAAAATCTGATCACCTTAGCTATAATTCTTCCAGATTCCCATGTGGCTGGAATGCTGAGAGAGAGGAGGAAGTCCCTGTCCTGGCATTTGTCTTGGCTGCTCAAATAACTCTGCGAACACTGAAGAAATTATTTGAAAGTTTTGAAACCTTCTACCTGCGTATCTGTGTGGGTGCAGGGAGGGCTTTGTGTTCAGGGAGTGGAAAGACGGATTTGGCGTGTTTGCATTTTCTCTGTTCTCTGTCTGCCATTGGCCACACGCTCGGTCTCAGACATCCGTTTTTCCAGCGCTGCTGCCTGGAAGCGGCAATGATGTACCAGGGTCAGACCCAAAGCAGCCCAGGGTCACCTCTGGCATTTTTACGTGGACATGGTGGATGGGTTTTGTGACTCCCGTTGTGTGGTGTCACCCTACTTTCCCGGGCAGCGGGGCCCTGGTGCCTGGGAGGGTTGCTTGGTTTGAATTCAGATGGAGGGTTTTGCAGGCGGATAGGATCTGGGTAACTGGGCTCCCGGCTGCTGACTTGCACACACCCTCCCGGTGTCCCAGGCCTTCCTGGGCCTTTGCTGTTGTGACAGCAGTGACAGCGTGGGTGAGCAGGTGCTGGCGTTGGCACTCGTGGGTGCTCTGACCCCGGCAGGATTCTCTCTGCCCTCCCCCACCTCATTCCCACTAATCCCTGATCAGGGCTGACACGGCACCCGCTCGGCCCGGACAGCCCAGCTTAGTGAGGCCCCTGCCTCATCCGATGTCACTCCACCCTACCTGGGAGGAGACCAGTTCTCGGCCTGTCTCAGGGGGAGTGAGGAGACGTGGTAATAATCATATCCACCATCTTCTATGAAAAGTGGAATTTTCTATCCGACAGAGACAGTACCCCTCCCATTCTAAGTTTTACCCCAGCTTTGTATTTTAAGAAGGAAAGAAATCCTGAACTCCTCTAGCTGAGCCTCTTCCTTCTCCAGAAGGGGAGACTGAGGCCGGATAGCTGGATCTGCCAAGGTCAGCCCAGACCTCACGGTCCCTCCGTGGCTGCAGCATGTTCCCTTTGGGGAGCAGCTTGGCCCTGAGACCCAGGTGTTTCCTTTAAGTGCGGTCCGGCCGGGAGGGCTCAGAGAGTGGGGCTGTGAATGGATCATCCCAGACAGTGGGGCTCACGTCTCCGAGGGTTTGAGATGCACCTGTAACCTGTGGAGTCCCCTCGTCTCTGATGGCTGGTGACACACGCTCCTGGTGTCCCAGGCCTTCCTGGGCCTTTGCTGTGGTGACAGCAGTGACAGCGTGGGTGAGCAGGTGCTGGTGTTGGCACTTGTGGGTGCCCCGACTTTTAGCAGCACGGGTTCCCTGTGCCAGACGGCACCCCAGATTCCAACCCTCACTCTGGAAATGTTTTTAAATTACATGGGATGGTGATTGGGGCCCACACAGAGGAAACTATTGCCAACCTGCTAGCTCTTCAGGTGGACACAGGTGTGTGGGGAGCACAGGAGACTCACCCAGAGATCTTAGAAATACCCCTAAGATCTTAGAAGTGCCTCCCCCTGCCCATGCGGACTTAGCACGCGTGCATTGGCGGGAGCGTGTGTGCACCGTAAGCACTTCCTATTGGCTGTGAATCGCTGTGAGAAGCTGCTCCTTACACACGTGTCCCCATGCCAGCCACCAGTCAGAGTGCCCACTCCCCAGACAACACCTCAGACTGGCTGTCTTTGTCTCTCGCGTCTCCACCGGGTCTGGCATTGCAAGCACCTGATTCCCATTGAGCCGGGGCGGCGTTGGGCCGTGCAGCCCTCCCAAGCCCAGGCCCTGGACCCACATCAGCAGCAGGGGCCCCGGGAGACACTAGCGGAGAGCTGGTGTCCTATAACCAGCTCTCCGCTTGTCTCCTGGAGGCCCACCTAGCGGGCTGAGGCCTGGATTAGGAAGGTCCCCAAAGCTGTTTGTTTCCTTAGTCCTTTGGCCCAAGGTTTCTTCAGAGGAATGTTCTTAATGCAAATGATCAAGACTGCAGAGTGGTCTTTGCAAAAAGGGGGAAAAAAGATGCTGTGTGAACTTAGAGCATGTTATTAATAGTTCTGACTTGCACATGAGTTCGTGCAATTTAAAAAGTAAACAATGTGGCCACAAGACTTCAGAGTCTTTGTGTTATTCAGTGACCTCCAGTCCTGCTCACAGAAACCCAAACTCCTTGGCCTGTGCCAGTGGCCACGGTGCCGGAAGTCAGTTGGTAAAACTGTGAAGGCCACGTGGATGAGGCTCTCTCCACCAGAAGAGGGAACACTGGCCTTTTGGGGGTGACTAACCCTGCACCCTCCCCTGTGACCTGCCCCCAGGGACCTCCTTTCTGTTGCTCAGACGCTCAGGGATCTTTCCTACAAGGGGCCTTCCCACAGGTAGTCCCGTTTGTTTGGAATACTTATCTCCTTTTGTTTTATTTAACTTCTCTAAACCTCCCAGGTCTCAGCTCAAAGGTCCCTGACCCTCCCATTGTGCCCTGACGCTGCCCCACCTCTTGCATCCCCGCCCCCACACCCCGGCCCTGTGAGCTGGGGCAGAGCTGGCTTGGAGCAGGCCCCAGTCATCCTGGGGTGAATGACAGACCCGGTGGAGGGGAGGAAACAGTGGTGCTGCTCATCGCCCCGTCTGGACACAGGCCTTCTGTCTTGGGAGCTGGCCAAGCCTGGACAAAACAAGCTGTTTAATGTGTTTGTTTTTTCACTTCTAAAGCATCAACATTAAAGGAGGCCCACTGATGACTTTGCAAATCGTCGATGCAAAACCCAGAATAGGCGCCAGTTCTGGTTGTTCTTTGCACTCGCCCATTTTCCCAACAAGAGAGGAATTCAGGAAAGAGTGGGTGTAGTGTTAACGTCAACTGAGATTCAGCCAAAGCTAACTTCCACTGCCCACTGAGGTTGCTGAGGAGGGAAGGACTTCTTCAGCCATTTGGAAGAGTGAACGTGAGGAAGCTCCAGAGCGACGTGCCGGGTTTGAGTCCAGCTCTGCGCTTACTAGCTGTGTGATCCTGGGCACGTCTAGTCCTCCGTGTGCGTCAGCTGTAGAAGGGGATAACTCTGGGTTCAATTCAGAAAACAAAATCTACTTCCCTACAGATGAGAGCAGATCTGTGCAAGGCGTTTAGCAAAATGCCTGTCAGGTAGTGAGCCGGTAAAGGTGGGCTGCTCTCTTGTAAAGTCTCCTTTTTTAAAACTTTTTATCTTGAATGGCTTTTAGATTTACAGAAAAGTTGAAAAAAATAATTCAAAGAGTTTCCATATAATCTTCATTCAGCCTTACATAACCACAGCTCAGTGATGAGAACCAAGAAATTTAATTGATACAATGTTACTATAGTTCATTATACAACAAAGTTAACATGGCAATAATATAAGAAATTCAATCGATACAATGTTACTATAATCCATTACACAACAAAGTTACCATTGTGATAGTATAAGAAATTAACATTGTTACAATATTACTATGATTCATTATACAATAAAGTTAACATTGTGATAATGCAAGAAATTAACATTGTCACCTGCCTTTAGTAACTAAATTAAAGACCTTATTTGAATTTCCCCGGTTTCTCACTGGTCTCCTTTTATTGTTCCAGGGTGCCATTGAGGAGCCCACATAGCACTGAATTATTACTTCTTGGGCTGCTACAGTCTGTAGAGGTTTCTCAGTCTTTCTTTGTTTTTCATGACCTCGTTAATGCTGAAGAGTACTGATCGTTATTTTGCTGAATGTTTCTCAATTTGCCTTGGTCGCTTGCTCTGTGTTTGCATTTGACTGGATGGAGGTTGTACAAACCACAGTGTTGGTGCCTTTCTAGTGCATGACATCACCAGGTTCATGACTTCAGTGTGACGCAATGCTGGGGTGCTGTTCTCGGTGCCTCGGTAAGGTGGTTTCTGCCAGGTTTCTCCTCTTGTATTTATGTTTCTTCTTATATCTTTCCCCCTGCAGTTAACAAATATCTTGGGGAGATACTCTGAGACTATACAAATCCTTTGCTTCTCAAACTTTTCCTCACTGGTTTTTGCATCCATCAGTGTATGTTTTCTGTAGTAATTACTTATTTGCAGTTTGCTAAACGGTGACTTTGTTTCCTTCTTAATGTTTACATTTATTAATTAGAACTCTACTGCAAGAAAGAACCTTCACTTCTCCCGTCTACATATTAATAGTTAACTGATGGCCGGGCGTGGTGGCTCACACCTGTAATCCTAGCACTCTGGAAGGCTGAGATGGGAGGATCTCTCGAGGTCAGGAGTTCAAGACCAGCCTGAGCAAGAGCGGGACTCTGTCTCTACTAAAAATAGAAAGAAATTAGCCAAACAACTAAAAAAAAAAAAAAAAAAAAATAGAAAAAATTAGCCGGACATGGTGGTGCATGCCTGTAGTCCCAGCTACCAGGGAGGCTGAGGCGGGAAGATCACTTGAGCCCAGGAGTTTGAGGTTGCTGTGAGCTAGGCTGATGCCACGGCACTC
This sequence comes from Eulemur rufifrons, assembly GCF_041146395.1. Classification (NCBI taxonomy): domain Eukaryota; kingdom Metazoa; phylum Chordata; class Mammalia; order Primates; family Lemuridae; genus Eulemur; species Eulemur rufifrons. The sequence continues at coordinate 3,989,417 of NC_090989.1, forward strand.
TAGCCCAGGCAAGAGAATGAGACTCTGTCTCAAAAAAATAAAAAATAAATAGTTAACTGATTAGTAACGGCAATGTGAATATTTATTTTATTCTATGGGTTATGGTTATTTTATGGGTTATAATCCAGTGCATCACTATTCATTTTGTTGCTTAAATTGTTCTTGGTTGGGCCATTAGCAACTCCTTTGAGAGTAGCATCTTGTGTTCTGCCATCAAGCTCACATGTTTTTTGTTTTGTTTCTTTTGTGTTTTTGTTTTGTTTTGTACTTCCTTCCCCTGTGGTTCCAGGAGATGTTTGTTTTAGGCTCTTTTGTTTTCCCCTCCTCTGGCCCTGGGTTCAGCCACTTCTCCAAGCAGCCCTGATTCCTTTTATTGGAGAAGTGTTTAGAAACCAAGACTGGAGTTGGGTGTACTCATTACTGCCGGGGCCTCATTGCTCCCGCGCCCTCGCCCTCACAGTGGATGGAGCTGGGGAATGTGTGTACCAACACACGCACGTACGCAGGTCTGCATTTCTGTGTCTTTCTCTCTGGATACGTCTTAAACACTATGACAAACGTATACTGAAACCTTGGGTTCCAGAGCAACAGCACAGACGTGATTTTAGCTTTCCCCTGTTCTTAACTCCCTTCTCCAGGAGTAAGATACCTGGCCTGACTGTCTATAATATATTTACTTATTTGCTCAGTTCTAGTGTACACCTGAAGCAGTTTCTGAATTGCTAACCCATCCCAGGTCAGAAACACATTTATTAGATGACAGCATTTATGTGCAGTCAGGATGTTGCTCTAAAGTTTCTCGGGTTGTATCTGCCCCACCCCCGCCCTGTGACTGTGTTATTCATTTGTAACACATTGGTGTGCTCATGCACCAGAACCGCAGCTGTCATCACAGTGGTTCTGCAGTGCGTTTTAAGGTCTGGTAGAGATAATTACCCTTGCAGTTTTCCTTTTTCAATGTTTTCCTGGCAATTCTTGCACGTTTCTTTTCCCACGTGGACATAAAGTCTCACTTTGGTGTAGGCAGGAGTGGCATCACGGCATGGACAGGGTGACAGAGGTGTGGAGATGCCTGTTTGTTCCTGTGAGCTGCAGCCACGCTTTGCTCCTGAAACTCAAGGACAAGGTGATTGGAAAGGAAAGGCCGTCTCTCTGTCTTTATTTTAACTTAATTTATTTTCTTTGTGAGACTTCCCCTAGACGTTAAATTTCCCAGGAAAATCTTTTCAAGATTTTAATCTAGAAGGGACCACAGGGAAGAGGGCAAATGCAGCCTGAGCTCTGCGCGGGAGTCTGCGGGCTCGCTCAAGGCAACGTTGTATCTTTCGGCTGCTACAGAAGGTACATTGTTTCATCCTGCTCGGTCCCGGCAGCTGGAGTGTGGCCTGTGGCCGGTTTCCTGCCTGGCACTGGCCTCGGTGCCGGTTCTATTCTCTCAGGCAGGCAGCCTGGTCACAGAGCAGCGGCGTCACCAAGCTCACCGCGTGCCCTGTGGCCAGCAGGTCCCATCAAAACGAGCCCCAGCACAGAACGCCAGCAGAGCAGCCGTGAAACTGCGCCGTCATCCCTCCGAGCAGTGATTTAATTCTCTGTTGATTTTTTGTGGGTGAGGTAGATGTTGCTAGGACAGGGTGGGGTTAGAAGCACATACATTAAAATATCCTGCGCCTTCTAGGTTTACTCTTGGTCATCGGGAATTCTCAGGAAATAGCCGCAGGATAGATCCATCGCTTGCTCACCTGCTCTGTGCCTGCCAGCCCAGCGCTGGACTGCTGCCACTGTGCCAGCAGTGGCCGCGCCGCCTGTCTGGGACCGGCTCGCCACAGTGGAGCATCCCTGCGCTAGAGGAGACGTGGTGGGAACTTGTGGGGCTGCACGCTTTTTAGCCGCCCAGTCAGAGCTTGAACATGACGTGTGTTTTACGGCATGCCAGGAAGAGAGTTCAAGAAGAGTTTTGACCCGGGGTCATATTGTCGGCATACATGCTCAGAGTCTCAGGAGAACTTAATTGTAAAAGCACAAGACTTAGTTGGCTATCCAAGCGCTGATTTCCTCTTTTCTAAAGCATTGTTCTTGCTGCCTTGTGGTCATGTTCATTTAATTACACATCTCTCCTGTGGAGGTTTTTAATTGCAAGAACCAGAGTAGACACGAGCTGACCGAGTTTGCTGGAAGGGTGCTGGAGCCAGCCCAGAGCTGAGGGCAGAGCTGAACCATGAGGCCGGGGGGCTTTGGAGACTGGGGAGCCCACCCAGTGGGGACAGCCACCAGGCGGGCTCATTTCCAGCCAAGGACCCCAGGTAGAGGCCAGGACTGCTCGGGTGGTGGGAGAGGAGAATGGGGAGGCAGCTTCAGTAGCAGGTCACTCTCCCAAACACAGCCCTGGGCCTGCAGGGGTCTGGCCCCCGCACCTGCTGCCGCACAGGTGACACCTGGGTGGAGAGACCGTGGCCTTCCCTTATGCTGTCCACAGGAGGATTCAAAACACCCTTCGCTGTCTTCTTGCAGCACCTTTGGGTTTGTTCCCACATTTCTCTCCTCCCGTAACGGAATCCTGCCCGCCGAGCACAGTCGTCCCCAGCTGCTACTTGGCTGCGCACACCATTGCTGCTGCTTAGAAGCACAGATTTCACTGAAAGACGTCTTACTGCCTTTTCCTAAATTCGCAGAGCTTTATACAAACACATAATTTTTCCAAAGCAACCCCTCCTGTGCACGTGCCTCCTCATGCTGTTTCTCTGTGCAGGGCCCGCTGTCCCTCGCCTTTGAGGAGGACCCGAGGCAGGAGCCACTGGCGCTGGCGGTGCAGGAGGTCTCCAGCGTGGTCAGGTCAGCTGAGGAGAAGGTGAGCCGGGTGCCTTCCCTGCAGGAGGGAGGGCGCTCAATGCTAGGGGTGAGGGAATTCGTTTTGTTTCAGAATTATGTATTGAAAATGCAGAATGGTTATACCAGAGGCTAAATAAAAAATGTCTGGCCTGTCAACTCATGAATGGATGAACAAAGTGTGGTCTACCCATGTGATGGAATATCCTTCAGCCTTAAAAAGAAAGGAAATTCTGACACATGCTACAACATGGCTGAACCTTAAAAAACATGATGCTAAGGATTCATAAAAGAAGCCACACACAAAAGCCCCATATTATATGATTCCATTTATATGAAATATCCTGAACAGATAAATTAATAGAGACAGAAAGTAGATTAGTTTTGCCAGGGTTTGGGTGTGGGGAATCCTTGGGAGGAAATAGAGCGATTGCTAATGGGCATAAGGTTTCTCTCTGGGGTGATGAAAATGTCCTAAAAGTGATGGTGGTGATGGTCACACAATAGTGTGAATAGATTAAAACCATTGAATTGTACGATTTAAACAGGTGAATTATATGTTATGTAAATCGTATCTCAACAAAGCTGGTACGTGTGTGTCTGTAACACGCTATATATATTTGAGCTATTAGATACTATGTAGAATTCATTTTCCTGTTGCTGACAGTTCATAGGCTGAACTTAGCAGACTGGCTGGATGCCATAAATCATAAAAAAGCTTCTATAATGAGTCCTAAGACAGTTTCTGTGAAATATAAGACTTACCCTTGTATTGATTAAATTGTCATTGTTGTTGTTATTATATATTGGTAACTTTTTTCCCTTAAGCTCTGAATTTTTTCCCCATTAATAAAAATGATTTATTTGCCAGTGACATTTTACATGACTTACCAAATCCCAAGACCTGCTCCAGATGGAGAACAACAATGTCCTTGCTGCCTGCTCGCTGCACCCGACTTGTAGTTTACAGTCTAGAGTTGCAGTGAGAGACCAGGGTGTCGTCTCACTTTGGGAGGAAAGAGAAGGAATCAGTCAGTGCTTCCCCCCACGCTTAACTCTCATGTTTATTTCTCACTTGAATACACAGAGAACGTACTTCTAAAAACATCAGTGACGGTGAAGCTCCATCCTCTGTCCCTCCTCTTCCTATCTCCAGTGATGACTGTTCTCCTAAAGCCGGGCTGCTCTGTCTTCGTTCCCAGCCTGTGTTCACACTGTAGTGTGTGTGTTTGCATGCGCGTGTATTTTAAAGATGCTGTATGATGTTGCTGGATCTGTCTGCATTGTGTTATCAAGTTAAACATGTACGTGCCATTTAGCAGACAGTGACTGAGCAGGAGAGTGTCACCAGCCCCCAGGCCTCACCTCTTGTGTGTCCCTGTCATAGCTGCGGTATCCTTTGTGCATTTAAAACTTTTAATCATTTTTACATAGAGTTGTGCAACAAACTTTCTCTATATAGAGCACGGTAGTTTTGAGACTCATCGAGGTTGATTTTTGTAGCTCTAGTTCATGTGCTTCAACTACAGTTCGGGATTCCAGGTGAACCAGAGCTTGCTTACTCATCTTCCATTGTTGGGTTATTACGATGTTTTCTCTTTTTCACAAGTATGGGTTGTCTATCTCTTATCCAGATTGTTTGGGGCCAGGAGTGCTTTGGATTTTGGATGTTTTTGGTCTTGGAATGTTTGTATTATTTTTTACCAGCCAAGCACTCCTAATCCAAAACCCTCCAGTGAGCGTCTCCTTTGTGCATCATGTCAGCAACTCAAACACTTTCAGATTTTGGAGCATTTTGAATTTGGACGTTCGGATTCTGGACGCTCAACCCATCGAAACCATGCTGCAGTGAGCACGTGTGTTTACTCACTCCTTGGGCACACGCACAGGACTGTCCCAAGGGTAGGCAGGGACTTGCTGGGTTGTAGGCGTGTGTGTGTGTGTGTGTGTGTGTGTGTATGTGTATGTGTGTGTGTGTTAGCTTGACCGACTATCCGAATCCATTGAATCTACAGCCAAAGTGCCGTCCTGCTTCCCTCTGCCCTAGCAGCGCGGGAGAGTGCTCTTTCCCCGTGTCCTTTCCAATACTGGAGCCACACAGCCGCATAAGCCCTGTGAGTGAGTGTGGGAAGTCGCTGGGAGGGGCCAGGGAGGCCCATGGCCACAGCACGGGATGCTCGGACCTGCGCAGCCCATGGTGCTGGGAGGGGCCTGGTGGCACGTGGTCCCGCGCCCGCTTCCAGACTGGTGAGCTGAGGTGCAGAGGGCTGCGGCCCGACCTCCCTGGGCAGTGCACACCCTCTCTGTTAGTGACAAACAGGGAATGGATCCTTCTGTGTCTGGGTGGTTTCTCTGTGGTGTTTTCTGACAATTTCCCAAATAGGAGAGGAATGGGGCATTCAGGGCTGGCCTGGGCAGGTAGGGAGAAAAGCAGAGATGTGGAAAGAGCAATAGTCCATTTTTAAAGGTCTGTATATTGCCAGAAAGGGAGCCTTAGAAAGTGGGTGGGTAAATGGTATTCCTTTCCTTTTAATATAATTACAGAAATAGAAATGACAAAAGTGGTACATGTAAATTAAAAGTTAAAAACAACATAGTATTTGAACACTCATGTTCATAGCGGCATCAGTCACAGTAGCAGAAAGGTAGACGTGACCAGATGCTCACTGGCGGGTGAATGGGTAAACTAAGTGTAGTGTGACATGCAGTGGAATATTATTTACCCTTGAAAAGGAGGGAAATTCTAACGCATGGTACAACATGGATGAACCTCAAGGCCATTTTGCTAAAGGAAATAAGCAGCCACAGAAAGTGAAAGGAATGAATCATATAAAGACAACTGTTAAGAGAATCCACTTATATGAGGTCTCTACGGCAGTCGGATTCACAGAGACAGAAAGTAGGATGGTGGCCGCCAGGGCTGGGGGGAGGGGACGGGAAGTTTCAGCTGGGGAAGATGAAAAAGTTTGGTGGATGGAAAGTGGTGATGTTCGCACATCAAGGTGGATGTACTTAATGCCACTGAACTGGGCACTTAAAAATGGCTAAAATGGTAAATATGATGTTATGTATCTTTTACCACAAATATAAAAAGTGGAAGCATATAAAAATTATTTATTTTTTCATATAACAAGGGCTTTGTTAAAAAGTCATTTACCCTTCCTTTACCTGAGATATGATTTACTAATCCTTGTCAAGCACCAGTGATTTTATTTTTAAAATTTATTTTTAAATGGACAAATAAAAATAGTATATACTTACAGTATACAACATGATGTTTTGATATATGCATACATTGTGGAGTGGATGAGTCAAGCTAACTAACACACTTTGTGTGCTTATTGTTTTTGTGTGGTTAGAACATTTAAAATCTACTCTAGTAATTTTCAAATGCATAACTTTAATCACCGTGCTGTGCAGTATCTCTTGGACTTATTCCTCCGTCTGAGACCAGCGTCTCCCCTTTGCTCGGCATCTCCCCATCGCTCCGCCCAGGCCCTTGGCGACCACCATTCTGCTCTTTCCGTTTTCCCGAGTCCACATGTAAATGCACTTGTGGAATTTGTCTGTCTGTGCCTGGCTTATTTCACTTAACATAATGTCCTCCAGGTTTACCCATGTTGTCGCAAGTTTCAGGATTTCCTTCTTTGTTTTAGGCTGAGTAGTATTGCACTGTGTGTAGGTACCACATGTTCTTTATCCACTCAGCCACTGAGGGACACTTAGGTTGATTTCCTATCTTGGCTATCGTGAGGAGTGCTGCAGTGAGCATGGGGTACAGATATCTCTTCCACATAATGACTTTATTTCTTTTGGATATGCAGTTGACCCTTGAACAAAGTGGGTGTCAGGGTCACCAAGCCCTTGCACAGTCAAAAATGTGAATATAACTTTTGACTCCCCCAAAACTTAACTACTAATAGCCGGCTGTTGACCGAAAGTCTTACCGATAACATTAACAGTTGATTAACACATATTTTATATGTTATATGGATTATATACTATAGTCTTACAATAAAATGAGCTAGAAAAAAGAAAATATTTTTAAGAAAATTATAGGGAAGAGAAAATATATTTACTGTTCATTAAGTGGAAATGGATCATCATAAAGATCTTCATCCTCATCGTCTTCCCGTTGAGTGGGCTGAGGAGGAGGAAGAGGCGGGATTGGCCTTCCTGTTTCAGGGGTGGCAGTGGCAGAAGAAAACTGGCATACAAGTAGATCCCCGGAGTTCAAACCCACGATGTTCAAGGGTCAAGTGTGTACCTGGTAGTGGGATTGCTGGATCATATGGTAGTTCTATTTTTAATTTTTAAAGAAACCTCCATGCTGTTTTCCATAATGGCTGTACTAGTTTACATCTCCGCCAATAGTGCACAAGGGTTCCCTTTTCACCATAACCTTGCCAATATGTGCTACCTTTCATCTTTTTGATAATAGCTATTCTAATAGCTGTGAAGCGATATCACACTGTACCTTTAATTTGCATTTCCCTGACGATTAATGATGTTGAGCATTTTTTCATAGACCTGTCGGCCATCCGTGTGTCTTCTTTTAAGAAATGTCTTCAGATCCTTTGACTATTTTTAAATCAGGTTATTTGTTTTCTTGCCATTGAGGAGTTTGAGTTCATTATATATTTTGGATATTAACCCTTATCAGATGAGTAGTTTGTACCTATTTTCTCCCATTCCATAGGTTGTCTCTTCACTCTGTTGATTAATTCCTTGGCTGTGCAGAAGCTTTTTAGTTTGATACAATCCCACTTGTCTGTTTTTGTCTTTGTGGCCTGGGCTTTTGGGGTCATACCCAAAAAAAATCTTTGCCCACACCGATATCCTGGATCTTTCCCACTGTGTTTTCTTCTAGTAGTTTTACAGTTTCAGGTTTTCCATTGAAGTTTTTAATCCATTTTCAGTTGCTGTTTGTATGTGGTGTGAGCGAAGGGTCTAATTTCAGTCTTCTGCACGTGGAGATCCAGTTTCCCAGCACCATTCCGGGTGTCAGTGGGTTGGTGGCTACGGAGGGCAGGCTTCCCCACGCAGAGACTAACGGGCCTTGGCAGGTTTAGACCTCAGGCTGCAATGGGTCCATTCTGTCTCAATCAGAAATTCTGCTGCTATCATAAAATCAGCACAAGTGCATTGGTGAAAGTTAAAAAACACAGAAGAGTATTTTTTTAAAGCAAGAGCGGTAGTCACTTGAGCTGGTGATTAGCTCTGTTCATATGTTGGTGTGTGTTTCCAGTCTTTTTCTTATGCATTTATTTATTTTTCCTGCAATTTAGACATACTCCGTTTATTCTCTTTTCCCCATATTATTAAAATTCTTCAACGATTCATACTAATGAATGCATGCTCTGCGATGGTCAGGGTCAAGCTGTCGGGCAGGAGCGTGTCATCCCGCCAGGGGCAGAGCTCTTTGCTGCGTCCTCTGGCTTGGCCTCTGAGTGGCTCCCCATCTGCAGACGGGAGTGACAGCCACCCTTCGGTTGGTCCTGGGAATGGGCTGCGTTAGTTCAGGTAAAGCACATGAAACCATGCCAAGCACATAAGTGCTCCATAAATGCTGTTTTCGCCCTACCTCTGTTATTATTTTTGCTCGTGTGTTTATTTCCTTGCCATTCCTGGAAGAGCAGGCAGACATACTTGGAAAAGAGTACGAGCTGTGGTTAAGGGTCTTGATATGGTCAGAAAAGCAGCTTTAGAAAGTGGATAATTAAATTGTGTCTGTTTTGATATAGTTACAGAAATCGTGCACACTCATTAAAAGGTTAAAAACAACACAGACGAGTATAAACTTTTTTTTTAAGTCTATCCCTCTCATTTCTCTGTGCCTCCTCCTCCCCCGCCCCTGTCAGGATGGGACCTCTGTGAGCAGATTCTTGGAAGCGTTTTACCTGCCCAGACAGATGGGGACCTGCCCACACGGTCTTGTTCTCTTGCACAGCTGTTCTCTGCACAGTGCTCAACTTTTGTGTTTTCCTTGTCAGATGAGGAAGTGAGCACCTGTCATTGCCTCGTTGTGGCTGAGGCTGGTGCTGTCCTGCACGGTGGACTGGGCCCCCCAGTCAGGTGGACGGCCCCCGCCACCCCACGGTGATCGCCCTCCTGTCGTTCAGCTGTGAGCGTGGGAGGAGCAGGGCCTGGAGCTCAGAGCCTCCCAGTGCACCCCCTCCAGGTGGGGACACCTGTGGGAATCCACCTGGGCTCCCGGGAAGAGTAAATTGGGAGCAGGACCCCCCCCCCCCCCCCGCCCCGTGCACTTGGATTGTGTGAGTGGCCTTCTCCATTCTTAGATGAGCGTCTTGGCCAACCATGGCACATTTTTAGGGCACTGTTTCGCAAGGGAATCTAGCTGGCTTGATCAGAGTTTCTCTCGTAATGTGTCCAGGGTGGGGTGTTACTTAACATTCATGCGTTAAATGAAGATAAGACACCAAGTCCTCTTTTTCAGGTTGTTCCGGGAGCTAGTGTTCTAGAACTGCCAGGGAGGGCGAGAAGTTTACAACGGTGTCCCTCTTTTTTTGGTGTCTAAGCCACACACCCCCACGGGCTCCAAATATGTAACGAATTCTATGTCAGCTTAGTCATATGTTCTCCTAGCTCTGCATAATTCGTGAAGAAAAAAACTGTAACAATTTGGGGACCACAAACAAAAGTTACAACAGCAATGCAAACTTAGGACTCAAGGACATTACCTCTCCCCTTTCTAAGCTGTCCCCGAGTGTCAGGCTGGATCTTTTCATCTTTCTAACTCAGCCTTGATGAGGGACATGTGGTTGGCCTTTGAGCCGGGATAGGGACAAGCCCGCCCCAAACCCGAACCCGGGCTGTTCTGTTACATAATGACATCTTTGATCAGTAGATAAGAGTGAGGTCGGGCTGGCCTGAATGTCCCACTTCCGCCTGTGAGCATGCCCCGACTGGTGTTGGCTGGTGTCAGGTCTGGCGTCTCCCTGCCGGCCCCTCACAGAGCAGAACTGGCTGTCACCAGATGCCCTGTTCTGGGACTTTGTCTTGCAGCCCACGGATGCCCTGTGCATCAGAGGAATCACCTTCGCAAATGTTTGGTTCGTCAACAAAACCCCCTCTGCATCGGCTGCACAGATAGTTGGGGGCTTGCAGAGCTTGGAGAGCTGGGTCGCCACGGGTACTTCTGCCTGCCACGCTGTAAATGGGGGGTTCCCACAACCCGTCCCGCCCCTCCCCAGGTTCAGTAAGTACTAGAATGGCCCCAGCACAGCACTCAGGGAAACAGTGTGCTTACTATTACCGGTTTGTGATGAAGGACACACCTGGCAACAACCTGCGGGGTGCGTGGATACGGGAGGAAGAGGAGGGCAGGGAACTTCATGCCCGACCTGGGTGAGCACTCTCGAGGCACCTTGATGAGTTCACCGCCCTGGAAGCTCGCGGGACCTGTCATTTGGGGGTTTTATGGAGACTTCCTGCCACCGGCACGATTGATTACATCATTGGCCATTGGAGATCAACTCAACCTCCAGCCTCTCTCCCCTCCCTGGAGTGGGAGGGGGCTCTGAATGTCGCAGCCCTCTAATCCTGCCTTGGCCTTTCTGGTGACCAGTCCCCATCCTGAAGCTAGCCAGGGTCCCCAGCCACCGGCCATCTCATTAGCATACAAGAGACACTCTTATCACTTGGGACTCCCAGGGAGCTGTGTGCCAAGAACCTGGGACAGAGACCGAGCACACATTTATCACAGGTGGCTTCAGGGCTGCGGCATTCTCCTAAGGGAATTCTGCTGGGTGCTGCCCCACAGGCACGTGTTCAGACCTGGGCTGGACGTACGCTCCTCCCGCAGCTCGGGGTGTGCAGGCCGGGCCGGGCGGCAGGGGCAGCGGGGCCCGGCTTGTACGGAGAGGGCACTTGGCACCAAGGCGCGGCCTTTGCCCTTTTCTCCAGGGGCGCTCTCTGCTTTCTTGTCTAGTCTGAACACGCACCGAACGCATTTATTTCTCCCCTAGACGTTAATTACACTCTTATGCAAGAGCAACAAGTTTCTACCTACGTTCTCTTTCCTCACGTCCTGGGAGAGGCTTGTTCCAGAATGTTTGACCCAGAAAAAGAAAACGTTTATTTCCATAGCTCAAGCTGCCTGAGAGCCAGTCCCCTGCAGGGGCGGCCACAGCCCTGCCCTGGCACGTGGCGGTTCAGAGGCCTGACGCCCACGTCCCTGGCAGTGCGGGGTTGACAGGTGCCTCCTGCGTGGAGACTTGCTGGGGAAAAGATGGAGCGTGAATCAGGGTTCGGGAACTGTGCTGTGATCTGGGCTTGTTTCGGGGCCTCCTTCCCTCTCAGAGCCCCTCCCGGCAGGGCTGTGGGGAGAGCCCTGCCCGGCACCTGCCACATGATGCCCCCAGTGGCAGCAGGTGTGGCCAGGCTCTGGGTAAAGGACTTGTGTTCACCCTCAGGAATGCTCATAACACTCCTCTGCCAGAAGAGGTGTCATCCCGTCGTACAGAGGGGGAAACTGAGGCAGAGAGGCGGTCCCTAGGCCCAGGTACGGAGCTAGCCACTAGCAGAGGCTGAAGCTGAATGTCACTTGGCCTCCAGAATTGGGCTCCAACCGCCATGCACAGTAAACTGTGGTTAGTGTTGTGTTTTACATCCTTATTACTGTTGTTATTTCACTTGCGCTCCGATTCCCACCCACTTCCCCACCGTGAAAGAGCCAGTGACGACAGGGAAGGGAGAACCGCAGGGCAGGAACAGCCTCTGCTGTGTGAGACGGTGGCAGTGCCCAGCGCAGGCCTGCGGAATCGCCCCAGAGCCTGCCCGCACGCTGTGTGCGTGGGCGTGAGAGGTGTGGGGCGCGCACTTGCCACCCGAGGCTGTCTGTGCACCTGTGCGTGCCAGAGTGCACCCTGCAAGCTCTGGGGTGTCCTCTGCTCGCCCCACACCTCAGCGGGCTGCCTGCGTCGTGAGGGCAGCGTCATTTAAAATTGTCCATGTTTGTGTCCCTGGTTGCTCGGTTGACTTTTTTTTCTGCTTTGCTCGGCACGACTTGAAATTCCAGGTAGCCCATTAACCTGGTATTTGTGGTAGGATGCGGATAGGCTGCGACGCTGTTTCGAACTGGGGCATTTCCCAGGGCAGGTGGGAGACGCTCCTCACTGGAGACGGGCTCTCTGGGCTCCAGCCTGGCTGCTGCCTCTGAATGGGAGAAGGGCCTCCCGCAAGGCCACCTGTTTGCACCTGTCTGTCTGGTGACGGCAGCCTGACTCTGGCCGAGAGGAGACAGGGTGGGAAGACCCGTGGGCGCACCAAGCTTTGCTTGTTGCTTGGAATACAGAGCCCGGCGTTAAGGGTCGGTGTGGCAGAGTGGCCTGGCCCAGGTGGCATGCACTGCGGCTGGCCTGGAGAAGACCGACTCCCTCGTCATTTTAAAGGAAATGTCTTGTATGTGTCTTTTACCATAGAGTCGAAGAAAGAGCAGCACATTCCCAAACAGATTTCTAAGCTATAGAGTACCCCCATTAAACCATGTTACCTGTTAGCAATACTTCCTCATGGTGCAATATCAATGAACAGCCTCCCTGTCCGTCTGAAGGTATCTAATGGGAAAGGAGTTGAGAGTGTTGCTGGGGCTGGGTTGGAGTGCAGAGCCCGGGGGTCGGGGTGCACCCCAGGGCAGGGTGAGATAAGAGCACCTACCCAGCGCCCCCTGGGGTCGGCCGCCACCTTGTTTCCAACATTGGTCCTCTCAGTCCTCCGAGGGAGTTCCTCATAAAAACACACCTTCAGCCACACGTTTCAAATTAGCCAGCAAATAGGGTTAGCTCTTGTCAGTGTTCCGATAGTATTTGGCTGCAGTGGATGTTACTTTTTAAATTGCGTCTCTATTCCAGAGTAGGGGTGATATTTTCTATCCGGTTCATACCGTCTTAGAGAACATGTACGGAGGGAGAGAGATTGCAGAGCTGACAGGCGTAACTGATTAGGAACCCCACGATTAGCGCCGGGTCTTTCGTTTTACTTGGAGCTGTTGTCGGCGTGTGCTGTGGTGTGATGAAAGTGAAAACTATGCAGGGGCATGAAACTTGGAGGTGCACTTTCAGCGGCATTGCTAGTTCCTTTGGAGACAAAAGTAATTAAATTATTTCCAGTTCTCTGGAGTGTTTTCCGAGAAGGAGCTGAGGCAGCTGTACAGAAGCTTAATGGAAAAGAAAGTGAAAGAGCGCAGGGAGATGTGGAGATAACGGGGCTTTCCTGTGGGCACGGCAGCAGCAAAACTGGCTGTGGCCAAACAAAGGAGCTCAGTTCCCAGACAAGAGCTGTCTGCACAGGTGTGTGCCTGTCTGGGGTTAAGGCCTGGGAGCCGGAGAGGGCAGGGAAAGGGGAGTGAAGGCCTTGGCCTCTGCTCTGCCAGCGCAGGTGTCATGAAGCCGGTCCCACCACCTCTGCCCCCCTTCCCCGTCCATCGGCTGCCGACCACAGGTGTGTTCGTGCTCCGTCCGCTCCACCTTCGAGGCCCCTGCCACGTGCGGCCCGCCCTCCGGAAATCCCTCTCACTTATGTCGCCGGGAGGGGTGTTCATTTGGAACACGAAGTTCAGCCTTCTGTTGCTTGATGTTGAAATGGTTTATTAATTGAGAAATTCTTTGCTTGCTTTGGGAAAAAAGATATCAAGAATAAAGCAGGTGGGCCGACGGCTGGTAGTTCAAGTGAGCTTGTTCCTGTGCTTGCAGATCTTGGCCCGGTGGGTCCTGCCCTGGGGCCAGGGGAGGGGGGTTTGCTCCCCTCCTCGGAGAAGCCCCTCACACCCCACAGAGGCTGCTAGATGTTGCTTCCATTTAACTTTTAAAAATGCAGTCCTGGTACCCGACTGTTTCAGAGGGAGACACTAAAACCCCAGCGATGAGAACTCAGAAGCTGGATTTACACGGTTCGTGTAATTGGGTTTCTCTGAGGAGCTGACTTGGAAACTTAAGGGCTTCTCGTGAGCTCTGTTGTATTTGGCGTAGGGGCACTCCAGGGTCAAACTCAGGATCTCTGCCCGCTCACAGGTGTTTAGGTGGCTGCTAACCCTCGACATCCCGGCCACTTAGGAAGGATCTGCTTAACTTACATCCGGTGACCCTGCCCCCTGCTGGCCCAAGAAGGGGACCCCTCCCAGGCGGCCAGGGCCTTGCCACCGTGCATGGGTGGAGGGAATGTAATCCCCATTGTGGATAACACCTTAATACGCTAAAAGAAGATTACTTATTTTTAAAACCTCCCTTCCATTTTGTTCTCGTCCATTTGACAAATGGGCATTATCATTCCCAGGGCGGCAGAGGCAGAGGCAGAGGCAGAGGCAGAGGCTGGCCCCGGACGGGATTTGGCCCTCATGGGGGTCTGCCCTGACCCCACTGGCACAGCGGTGCTGTATCAAAACGGTGAAGCAGGTTCAGATTGTCTTGTTAACGGACTTTTCCAGCTGAACACACGGGAGGCCAAGAAAGGGCTTTTCTGCTGACTGGCTGTATTTAGAGGGCGGAGGGGCTGGGGGAGACCTCCCGGGCGTCACTGGGAAAAGATGTCTTGACCTGGAACTGTCCCGTTTAGTGATGGTACTTACTTTAGTGATGTGGCTTGGAGGGTTAAGAGCTTTGGAGTCTTACATTCTAGAAGTTTTAAAGTCCTTTTGTTTTATGTTATTTATTTATTTATTTACTTGCTTTTAATCGAGTGCTTGGGTCCTCTGTGTGTCAGAGTCGGGTGGTGGGGAACTTTCTGCAGCGCTGGATACAAAGAGAAACCAAGTTCTTTCTTGCTCGAGTCAAGGCACTGATTAAGCTGTTTTCTTGGTAAAATTCTGATTAGCCTAGTATAGAAGGTTCTAGAGAAATAACAGAAGTAAGCCAAGTCATTGTCTTTTTTTTTTTTTTTCTTCTTCTTAAGCAGTAAAAGGCAGAGGCTGCTGAGACAAAGGACAGAGAGTTTTGTTGGTGTCATGTCATCGGTGTGCATAACTCATCCGGCATCAAAATATGCTGCTCCAAAAAGGATTGTTTATAGATCATTTATTTTTAACATGAATAGAGGACATTTCTTATATAAACATTTTTTTGTTTCGACCCTTTGTGAACTCTGGAGATGACGGAAACATGTAACTAATCCATGTGAATTAACCTTTTGAAAGCAACGTCACAGGAATGGGTGAGAATAAGAGTTGTGCAGTTTTTATTCCAGATCTGTGGCATCGAGGTCTTTGCTGGTGGGCGCTGGAAGTTGACCCCTGCCAGGGGCTCTTGTGCAGGTTCCGTCTTTGTCCCAGGGTGGGGGCGGGGGCGGGGGGCGGTGCGCCCAGGGCCGGGTGTAGGGCATGGTTCAGGGGGGCAGCCAGTAGATGAGAAAGGAAAAGACGGTGTCCTGGCCCAGAACCGTGGGCAACAGCACACCCCGACAAAGGGATTATTTTGATAATCTTGGTATTTTAGATTCTGATGAACCCACCAGAGAATTAAAGAATTTTTCTCTTCCTTCCCAAGTGACTCCCTGCGGTGGGGGTCAGTGATTGTCTGGGGAATGCGGAGGTCAGTCTGGCCTTACCCTCGGCCTCCTTATGACGGGGCTGTGGCCGGACACACTGGCCGTCCATCTGCCGGACTCCCTCCGCCCGCCGCCTCCCAGCCTGCACACCTGGCACCTGCCCGGCGCTGTGCTGGCTTGGCGTTCTGCCCGGGGTGGCTGACCTCTCGTTTTGCGTCTGCTCCTGTGGAGGGCTGCCGTGGCAGAAACTGCGTATTTCTGTTTGGGTAGCTATCATCTCTCTACAGTAGTTTAGGACTTATGTCAGGAATATACTTTGGTTTATTCCTGATATAATTACTTGTCTTTTAGATTCTTAAATGAGCTCACTTTATAATCCTGTTTTTGGTATGGCTATATAACTTTGTAATTTATATATTCTTTGAAGTACTCCTACATTTTTGAAAACCATGATACATTAAAAATTACTTAGGTAGAAAAGAATTCCTGTGTTCTGGGTAAATTTTTTAATTTTTTCACTTGTAACTTCTATAATTTATATTCTTTTGAAGACTCGTTTTAGCAAGAGAAGATGGCAAATATCTTTTACTCCTATGTCTGTGGAAATGTTTGGGGAATTTAAAAATCAGCTGTTGTGGAGAAATAGAACAAAGCAATATTTAGAGGAAAAAACCTTCGTTCTGTGTGGCCAGAGCATAACTAGATTTGGGCAAGACAAAGTTTAGCTCCCCAGAAATCCATCAAAAAGCAAAGCTTTGGAGTATTGTCTCCAGTTTTAAAACTATTACATCATAGAAAAGATATGAATCTGAATGTTTGTCCAAGTTTGGCATTCTGACTTCTTGTCCTTGCTAACATGTAAAGACCAGATTACTTTATTCAAAGAAGTAAAGATGCCTGTGTACGAGCCCCCCTGTCTCCTGTGTGCAGTCTCATCCTTTCCCTGTCTGTCTGCAGGTGGTGGTCTGTCGCGCGGTGGGCCAGGCCGCCCAGTTCTCGGTCAGCGCGGGGCCCGCCTCGGCCATGGGTGGGGGACGCCGGCTGTACGACGTGCAGCTCGCCCCCTTCCATTTACAGGTAAGAGGGGTGCATTCTGCAAGTCAGGGGCAAAGAGTTCCCAGGAACGGGTAGGATGAGCATGGTGTGAGCCACAGGGCTGCAAATATTCATGTTTTTATTAGTTACCATTCATGGCATAATTTTCAAACTGTAAGATTCCATATTGTATATGTAAGAAATAAAAGTGTGACACCACCGTACATTTTATATTTATATATGTGTGTGTATATATATAATAAATCCAGGTTGGCTTTTCAGGCATTTACACAAGCCAGGGGTGCTGCCGACTGACGGAATAACGTAAGTGGCGTCTGAGACGAGGAGAGTGGGTCTCCTTCCAGCTCAGCACTAGACTTAGCAGCCTGCAGCTTGGAAAAACATCTGGGCATTCCTCCTTTTGGTTTTGGAAAAAGTGAACCTTAAAAGAACCCCTTATTATTTTTATAAGTTAAAAAAATCAGGATTATCATCCCATTATTTTTTGATAACAGACATATATGATATATAATTTTATAGAGAGAGACTCACAGACCAGTGATAATCAGGACAAACTTTGGGGCGCTTTTGGGTGCCTGATCGGGAGATAGCCGTGCGTCTCTCACATGAAGCAAAACGGTCACCGTAGCTCCGGTTTAGCCAGTGTTTAAAAATCGCAAAGTTCTGGGCCCGTTTTAAGGCTCACTGCCAGTTCCACCCCACGTTTGACCTCCTCTGTCCTCGAACTTGGCTCCTACTTTTGGGGTGAGCCGAAGTCATACGGAATTCTCAATTACAGAGGAAGGTGACATTCCATGTGCTTTTCTTACAAGGGCACAGTTTTGCATGACCAGGACCAGCAAGATTTTCTGGCTACCTAAGTGGATTTTTTCTGAGATCCACTCCCAGCCCCCACCCCACCCCAGTACCGCTCCCCTTTAGAGCACCGAGGAGGTTCAGAGCTGACATCACGGACTTGTGAGGTGTTAACGCTCCCCTGCACCCCCAGATTCTTTGGGCATGGTGGTAGGAAATAACCTTCGGGGTCTGGGTCCTGTTTCTGCCACACGTGTCGGAACCGATGAGCCCAGTGAGGATCTCAGACACAAACGGAAGAAATGCGGTGTCTGAGGTTGCGTTTATTGTATCACATTGTATCAAAGCGTTGTAAGCAGCTCCTGGCGGAGGGACACACTGTACCTTTGATCTCCTAACACGGTCTGACACCGGTGTGTGGATCACCTCTGGGGCAGAGGCAGCTGCTGAGGCTGGTAAATAATTGATGCTGCAGGCAGGAGGCGGTGCCGCCTCTGATGTTCTGCAGACCAAAGGCACAGACAGGTGCCGCAGCCGGCACTCCACCCCGTCATCTGTGGCAACGCAATTAAAGTGCACGTTTTCTAGAATTACCTGAAATTACAGGCCAGGGGAAGGCATGGGGGAAGTGGTTGTGAAGCAGAAGTCAGCATTTTTCTCTTACCCTGCTTCTAGCATGAGGCAGGCGTCCCGGGTACTGAGATAGTCTAGAGCATTCTTTCCTTCCCAAACGAAATTTGAGGGACAGGGTGGAGGGGGAGGGAGGGAGATGTGATGGAAGGATTTTTGCTTTAGAAAGTGTGTCTGGCAGAAAAATAAAGGATGCTCTATTAGTTTGCTACGACTGCTGAAACAAATGACCATAAACTTAGCTCAAAACAGGGCAGGTTTAAGATGTTATTGTCAAGGAGGTCAGACGTGTGGTGCAGGCTCAAGTCAGGGTGCTAGGACCGTCCCCTTTGTGGAAGCCACAGGGCAGAGTCTGTGTCCCTGCCCATTCGGGGTTGCTGGTGGGATTCAGTTCGGCGGGGGGTGAGACTGAGCTCCCGTTTCCTCGCTGGCTGTTGGTGGGGGCCACGTTCAGCCCCGGGAGGCCCCTCACTCCCCCACCTTCAAACCTAGCAGCCGCCAGACGCCAGTCGAGTCCTCAAGTCACATGGCCCTGGTCACTCTTCTGCCTTGCTCTCCTGCTTTTAAGGACCCTTGTGATTCCGTGAGGCTCACAGAAAGGGCCCAGGATCATGTCCCCATCTCGAGACCCTCACCCTGATGGCACCTGCCAAGGCCTCTTTGCCATGTCAGGTCACGTAGTCACAGGTTCCAGGGGGTGGGGGGTGGACATCTTTGGGGCCATCGTTCTGCCTCCCACAGATGGGTAGGTTTGGGTGGGGTGTTCTGAGAGCCTGCGGCCCACTCAGAGGGTGCCGTGGTGCCGGGCTAGAGACGGTAAGGTAAGGGTGCCGTCACGCTCTGTGCGTGGGCTGCGGCAGGTGTGTGGGCGTGGGGGCTGGGGAGTCCGTGCCCAGGATTAGGGGCAAAGCACCCCGGGCCCTTCTCCTCTCTCCTTCCTGCCTTGGTGAAACTCCGAGAAGGAGAAATGCAAAGCACAGCAAACTACTTATTTTAAAGAAACTGTAGAGTTTTAATGACATCTGGCCTTCGGCCACCAATGCTGAGCTTCCTCTCTGAGCAGTAGGTTGAGGCTGAGGAAGGTGCTGGAAGAGGGAGGGTGGAGAGAGCTTGGGGTCCTCCTTTCCATCGTGGAAGCACGTAGGATGCCAAGGGGAAACCTAAGCAGTTGTCTATGGAAATAAATGAATAAATGAGCACGTACACATACACATGTGTGCACACACACACATGCACACACACAGAGACATGCCCACACGTGCACACACTACACACTCGCCCACACGCACACGCAGGCGTACACGCACACAAGTGCACATCAAGGCTCTGGTGGGTGGAGCAGCTCTCCAGTAACCTGTTTTTTCCCTTAACAGCTGGAGCTCCACCTGCAAGAAAAGAGAGAGGACATCCAGGTTAGGTGGTCCTTCATCAGCGTGCCGGAAATGGCCATTAAGGTCCAGCCCAAAGCACAGGGGGAGGTCAGTGCCCAAGTTCGTACGGGTTTCCATGGCTGTGCGTGAGTGCGCGTGCGCACAGGGCAGCCTGTCGGGGAGCTGAGGCTCTGCGCATCTCCGATGTGGCAGCCTCCTCCCGTCCCCAGCCACCCTCCCCAGGCTGACTTGGGCCTCGTGGGTCGTGAAATGGGCCTCTTGGCTTGACAGGGCTTTGATGGACTTAATCAGGGTCTGAACCTGGGCTGCCCCTGGCCTCGCCTGGCCACTTTTCAAACTCCTGAAGCTTCCCCACCCCAGTGCGATTTAATCGGCTGGAAATTTTTTAGCACTCGTGTGCAGCCAAGGGGAATGAAACCGTGGGTCCCCTTGGCTCCCACTGCGTCTGACTGTCACATCCTCTCTCCACGGCGAGGGCATTTTACTAGAAACTCAGGCTGAGGCCGAGTCCAAAGGCTGACTCCCAAGGACAGGGCCTCCTTTCTTTCCACAGTTTTTACAAGGATGCATCTAAAATCTGGGGGTGATTTCCTGCCTGTTTTGCATGGTTTTAGGTGTTTGAGGAGGTGAGCTTGGGAGCAGGAAGGGGGCGTGTGATGATGATTTGATGACTTTCTTCTCTCCCCAGGGCCAGGTGGCTGAGACAGGTGCGATATCCGACGCCCTCAAGGACATCCTAAAGCGCGCGGTTGGCTCCGCCTCCCCGTCAGTGGTTCTGAGCACCAGGCCTGTGAACGTAACGGAAGTTCAGGTGAGCCTGGTTGAGGGGTCTGCTGCTTCTGAACCCTGCTAGGATCACGGCCACCTCTCTGGGAGGATCCGTGTGCACTTCCAGTGTTTCTATGGGAGAGCTGAGATCACACAGACGCTGATACACGCTGACCAGGGTCTTGGGATAGAGCCTCGGGTTTGGACTCGGGGTTCCAGAGCTCCACCAGGTGGAAGGAAGAGGCTGCTGGGGCACTCAGCAGAGTCCCACCCTGACCAAGCTCTGGTTCTCTGCTTTTCGTGATCCCAAACTTGACTTTTCATGGTCTACTCAGAGCCTTGGACCTCACCCTCTAGAACCGAGGTACCTGGGACATGAAATTAGCCGTGAGAACACTGCCCCAGCCTTGAGCAGAGGAAGGTGCAGTGGATGGGCTGAGACGACCGAGTCCGGGCTGGGGCCAGCCTGCTGCCCGGCCCGGCCTGGCCCTCGGTAGCATCTGAAGCTTTATGTCCCTTAGGTGGTGAGGAGCAGAGGAGGCTGCTCTCGCCCGCGGGGTCCCTTTTCCCTACTGCCTGCCTCCCTCCTCATCCTCGGCCCGTCTGCACCACCCAGTGAGGGTGCTGCTTCTCTGGTTAAATTCCTGTCCGGAGCTTTTGTCCTGGTGAGCAACACATCACCAGCCCTTTGCTCAGTCACACGCTGGTCCTTCCATCGTGACTGTATGAAACAGGCACTCACAGTCCTTGAAGTTTGAGAAAAAAAAAAAAATTATTGGCACTGATTTTTATGTAGCATGATTTATTATGTAGTTCTTGGTGAAGCCAGTTTGAAAATATAGCTTTCAATGTGATTTGTGTGGTGCAGATTCTTGGTCTCTGGCCTCATCAGGGCAGGTGTCACCAGCTGTCAGTAGTTTGGGTCTGGAGACTTTGGTTCTTTGGACACATGTCAGCTCATCACTGTGTTTTGTGCTGAGCTCTGGCACTGGGGGTCACAAGAATGTAGGAAGCCACCTTCGCCCTCCTGGCGCGTACAGTGCAGCAGAGTGGGCAGTGGGGCCGCAGGTGGCAGCGGGCAGGGGTCGGCGGGCGGCTGGCATGTGTCCCGCAGGCCGCCCGGGGCTCGAGGCCGGGACGGGGCTCGGCCGCCCCAAAGAGAGGGGGAGGCTGTGCCTCCTGGGCTGTGAGAGCAGAGTCTCAGCTCTGTCCCTTTTAATAATTCTGTCACAGTGGTTTATTTCAGATGGGAGTTGACTGTTCTGAATATGGCAATAAATTTTTAATGTCAAAATTGAGAAATATCACAAAATAGTAGTATGTGTTTAGAATCCATGGATTTAAAAAATAAAAGGACCAAAACTACCATAAATCCAGTAATGCTTTTAAAGACATTTGTAGAGTTTATTCATCAAAATAGCATATGTAGTAGTATATTGATCAGGGTCTCCCAGAGAGACAGAACAAATGTGTGTGTGTGTATAAATAAATTTATTATAAGGAATCGACTCGCGTGAATGTGAAGGCTGACAAGGCCGGAGAGCTGCAGTGGACAAGCTGGAGACCCGGGAGGCCTGTGCTTTAATCCTAGTTGGGATTTGAAGGCCTGAGACCCAGAGGAGCCCATAGCGTGAGCCCCGGTCGCAGGCCGGCAGGCTCAAGACCCAGGAGGCATCAGTGCTGCAGTGCGAGGCGGGAGGCAGGGAAGGACCCGCGTCCCCGCTCGAGGCAGAGGCGGGAGCTCTTCCCCCTTATTCGCAAGAGGGTCAGCGTTTCGTTCCATTCACGCCTTCGACTAATTGCATGAGGCCCCCCACAGCAGGGAGGAAGGTCTGCTCTACTCAGTCTACTGAGTGCAGTGCTAATCTCACCCAGAACCCCCTCCCAGAAACATCCAGAATCATGGTTGACCAAATCCATGGGCACCCACGGCCCGGCCAAGCTGGCACATAAAATTAGCCATCACACGTATAGAACTGAAAACATGTGTCATGTGGATGGCTGTGTCCACAGTGCCCGCGTGCCTGGATTTTAGGACTTCTGCAATGACCCCCCAGCACTCTCAGCTCACGCTGGGGAAGCGCCCGTTTCCAAAGTGTTTCCTAGACAGGGACTTAAGAACATTAGTGTCACGTGAGGCGTCCCTGAGTGTTTCCCCCCAAGGAGCGCTCAGGTCAGATCAGCGGCGGGGGCCTCTGCCTGGAGGGGTCTCACCGCGGAGGGGCCTGTGCTGTCTCTGAGAGGCCCTTCTGGGTTCCCCCACACGTGCAACGAAAGACGCCCCTTTTACAAGACACTCGCAGCAGTGAGTGAAGGTGGAACCTGTTTGGAAAACACTGGTTTGAAGGTGGGCTTCTGCAAATTTGGGGATGCTCTCTGGTGCCTGATGGGGGACATGTTGAGAGGGCAGCTGGTGCCGGCTGTGTCTGCCTCTGTTCCCTCATTTGTGCAATGCCAGGCGATGCTTAGACATTCCTCACATGGGCGTCGGACTCCGCCTGGCTGTGGGAGACAGGTGCGGGCTGGTGGCCCTGGCCGGTTCTGTCTGGCCGTGTCCTGCTCAGTGCTGGTGGTTAGGGGGCACCTGCAGCCTGGAGAGGACGTCCTCATGCTCTTAGCACCTGCCCTGGGTCAGATCGTGTGTGCCCATGGCAAACCGAGCTCCCATTCGCCACCCACGGGGAGTTTTGGGGACCTGCCCTGTGGCTGAATGCCTTGCTACTTGCATTGCTTTATTCGGGTAGGAAAGGCCCCCAGGCAGTGGGTTGGTGAGGCCTCATCGGCTCCCTCCCCTCTCCCTTCTCCCCTCTCTGTAGCAGGAGTCCGGCAGCTGCCTCCTTGGTCCTTGGTCTCCCCACGGCCAGTGCTTTTTATTTCCTTTCTTGCAGAGTCTACAGCGTGCTGCATCTACTGCTCAGGAATCCTGCCCTCCTAAGCCTCCGAGGGCTCACGAACTAAAACTGCTGGTGAAGAACATCCGCGCCTCGCTGCTAGACGATCCTGGTGCTTCAGGTGGGTGGCGGCAGGAACCTGGCCCGTCTGTGCAGAAGGGGCTGTCCCTGCACCCGGGTGAGTGGATGGCTGCCTGTGGCTCTAAGTGGCCTTTGGCTTCTCCTGTGGCAGCCTCCTGGGGGTCCGCAGCAGAGCCCCGCCTTTGTTTGAGAAGAGCGCTGGAAGAACCTAACGGTAGTACAAGATGATTAAAAACCCACCCCTCCTTTTGCATGTGGGGAGGCGGTGGGAAGAAAGGCTTATGATTGGTTTGTCCTCTGTCTTTGGTCTAGAACATTAGTGTCTTTCTTTTTTTTTTTTTTTTTATTTTGACGATTGAACCCCTAAACACACATTAAGCTCCCAGACCAATACGCAGCTTCTGCTTCCTGGAAGCAGGGGGTCGGGCAGATGGCTGATAGGGTGTCGGAGGCCTTCCGGCTCACTGGGGACCCTGGAGCTGGGAGATGGTGGCCGCTGTCGGAGCCAAGACTGGAACAGCGCAGAGCAGACAACCCTTTCCGGGTGATGCTGCATCGTGGCCGAGGCCCTAGACACAGAATCGCAGGGATTCTGGGCTTTTGCGTAAAGGACACATCTTTACACTGTGACTCAAGTTTGCTAAGAGTGGGAAGTTCTTTTCTATCGTCTGAGAATGTTAGAGGAGACTTACCTTTATTTGCAAGGGGTTTCTTCCAGTTCGAAAAGCACAGACAGGCCACATCTAACAACTGAGACCTTTTGCCATGCTAAGTTATGGATGATTTTTTTGGTAAAAGCGCTCAGATGTTGCCCTTTGAGCCTGTACTGCCCAGAGGCTGAGAGCGGCTCCCCGGACTCCTTTGGCGAGGGCGGGGGTCCCAGCCCCAGCACCTACCTGCCGTGAGACAGGGCCCTGTTCCTGCCTCGGCAAGGATGTCCCCCCTGCTGGGTCCAAGTCTCCCCTTGCCAGGGTGATTGTGAAAGTTAAGTAGGAGAATGTGTGTGTGTTGGGGTACTTAACGCCGCCTGCAGCTCAGGAAAGGGGGAACACGTGCTGTTGATCATGGATTACACGGTATACCAGGGACTGTGTACCACAGGGCGAAGCCTTGCCTCATAGCAGACATAGCTGTTCTCCAGTGAAATGCCCCATGATCTGGATCAGATACCCCCAAAAGGCCTTTGATTGAGCTGAGTCAGGTATAATAGCACCTGCCTGTTGTAAGTAGGGAAGTGGGTTCTCTGTGAGGTAGCTCCAGATTTAGGAGTCATCCCAGATGTAAGCTGAAGCTTTGGCAGCTGTCACCTTGCCTCACAGTGGGGCCGGGTCTCTGCATATAACAGTGCCACCTCCAGCGAGGGTCCCCACCTGGGAGGCTGCACCTGTGGCCAGGACTGGTGGAGGAAATAGGGCACTTGGGGTCAGTTCAGGGCAGTTGATGTCAAGTACAGGAAAAAATTCCTTAACCCCAGTGAAGCCAGTGTTTTAAGAGTTTGTAAATGGCGAATGAAAGAAAGAATGTATTTTCAGGAGTGGGTAAGCCAAGACTTTAGTCATTTAATTTAGCCTTCCTTTTATATGCAAACAGTGTCTTAGTGCAATTAAAAAATAAAAATAAAAGCCAACACAATGTCCCTTTGTTTGATCGTAGGTCACGCTAACGCAGTGTGCATAGCTCAGCTGAACGATCCTGTTCAGAGGTTCTCCAGCACCCTAGTGAAAAACACTACCAACCTCACCTGGGAGGAAGAATTCACCTTGTGAGTACAGCCTGGGTTATCGTAGGCATGGTTTTCCACAGCTGTATCCATTCACGACTGCCAGATCCTGAAATCGTTTCGTAGCACTGTTTATGTCAAAAAAAGAATAAGTAAATAAAAACTAAAATGTATCTTAAGCATCTTAAAGGTGGCTTTACATCAAACGTGGATTTCTTTTTAAAGGCAGCTCCCTGGCACCAGTTTTCTTGTCATGCCCTGTGTGACAAGAGAGAACTGTCACTGGGTTTCCCACTCGCCTTAGAAACAAGCCCACCCAGAGCAGAATAGAAGGAAACTTCTGATTGATACCAAAAGCTGACAAAGAGAATAGAAAAAGGAAAAAGTTTAGACCCCTCATAAAGATGTAAGAGTCATAAATAAAATATTATCAAATAGAATCTAGCAGCACAATAAAAATAAAACCAGTTGATTTGAGACCAACCTGAGCAAGAACAAGACCCCATTTCTATGAAAAATAGAAAAATTAGCTGGGCGTGGTGATGCACACCTGTAGTCCCAGCTACTCGGGAGGCTGAGGCAGGAGGATGGCTTGAGCCCAGGAGTTGGAGGTTGCAGTGAGCTATGATGATGCCACTGCACTCTAGCCTGGGCAACAGAGCAAGACCCTGTCTCAAAAATAAAATACAATAAAATAAAACCAGTTGAGTTCATACCAGCAATGTAAGTATGATTTAATGTAAGGGACTCAATTAACGAAATTCATTGTATCACTAGAGCAAAGGAAAGAATAAACTTATTATCTCTATATATGCCTGAAAGATATTCAGTGACATTTAACATCCATTCTTAATTTTTAAAAACTTAATTGGAACAAAATTTATGGAAAGTTCTTTAATAAGATTTAAAAAAAAAATAAAACCACTGCAGATGGTAAATACCAGAAGCAGTCCCACCAAAGTCAAGGGAATGTTGCTCATTAGTTTATTCTAGAAGTGCTGGTTGATGCAATTAGATAAGGGAAAAAAACGATATACAACTACTGAAAAGGAAGAGGCAAAACTAATCATTTAGAGATAATGTTACACTATTCAAGATATGGTCTATCCAAGTAAGTCAACTAAAACTATTAGAAATAATAATGGATATAGGATAGAAGTAAATAATATTAGAAAACTAGTAGAAATATTATTAAGTAATAATTCCATAAAGTAGCTGACTACCAAAATGTTGGATTCAATTGCTATCTGCTGAGTAAAAAATAAATAATTAGAAAAAGTCATGGAAGAAAATGTCCCATGTGTGTATATATGTGTGTGTGTGCATATATATATGTAAAGGGCTTTTATGAGTCATTAACAAAAATGTGAACACTCCCTTAGAAAACTGGGCAAAAATCCCAAACTGAGAATGTCACAGGTTCCCCCGGCAGCTCTGCAAGGCTGGTCCCAGACGCGGGCAGCTGCTGTTTCTGAATGGAGAGGCTGCAGATAATCTTTCCCTTTTTGCTTATATGTCTCTGTAGTTTCTTAAATATTGACAGCTTTATTTCTCTCTACAACCAGAGAAAAATAAATAACTATATTTTGAAAAAATAATAAAGCATTGTATTTTTTAGGATTCCTGACCTTTTTCCCTTTCCACAGTGAGCTGAGTGCCAAGTCGAAGGAGTTACACCTGCAGATTTCGGAGGTGGGCTCAGAAGGTGGGTGTCGAGCAGACCGACAGCCGCGCTGCCTTGGGGAGGGTCACCCGGGCCCGGGGGAGTGAGGCGAGACCCAGCGGAGGGACCTGACCCCTCCCCTAAACCGCTCTGGGTTTTCCCGAGGGAATGTTTGGTGGAAAAGCAGTTTCAGTTATTTACAAGGTCATACATTTTGGGGAAATGTTCAACTTGGTTTTACGTTTGTTTTTTTTTTTTAACAAAAAAAAAATTCCAAAATCTTTTATTCAATACTTCTTGGCTTAGAGAAGCAGTTCTGAACCCTCCCATCCTCCACAGACCTTCTTTGTAAAAAAATTGAGTTGTGGCAAAATACACATAATATAAAATTTACCATCTTAGCTATTTTTAAGTATACAGTTAAGGGGCATTAATGTTGCCATGCGTTGCTGTGCCGCCACCGTCGCCACCCTCTGCGGAACTTCTCTTCCCCATTCTGCTTCCTGTCTGCGTGAATTCCACGTGGCTTTTCCCTGGGAGGTAAACCGCAGTGGCTCACACTGGACACACAGTGTAGGTACAAGAAAGCAGCAATTAGAGGTAAAGTCACTAAAGTGAACAGAGACCTGTGTGTGTACACGTATACCAATCAGTAGTTTCAATATTTATTAGATTTTTAAAAATCCCTATAAACATACCAAAATTGGGAAGAGGGGTCCCTTGCCTGGCTTATCCCACCATGAAATCAAGAGGTAGTTGTTTCTCCTAACTAACTAGTTGTGTGCTAGTTTTTAGCAAGAATTCTGAGGCAATTCCCTTGATCCTGGGGTCATGAGATAGCCGGGCTGCTCACGAGATGAGAAATGGGGAGAGAAGGTGGGGGGCGCTGTTGGCCTGGGGAGAAGCTGACGTCTAATCCCGTGCCGGCATCACCACTCCCGCTGCCCGTGCAGACTTCGTCCCAGCCCAGCCTGATGGAATCGATGACGTTTCAAACTTACAAAAATGATGCGAAGAGCAACCATATAGCCTGTACTCAGACGCTTGTATTTTTAACATTCGCCCCATTTCCTTTATTATTTGTGCTCACCCTTGGTCAGGTGCGTTTCTCTCTCTCCCCTCCCGCGTCCCTCCCCCTCACTCTCTCTTTACACACACACAATTTGCGGGTAATTATGTATGTCTTGGCCCTGTTCCCCTAAATTCTATAGTATTTATTTCCTAAGAATAGTGATGTTTTCCTCCGTGTCCACGGTACAGCTGTCAGCTTCCTGAATTTACACTGATGCGATTCTTTCATCTGCCTGCCCGCATTGGTCACTGGGCCCAGTGATTTCCTTCCCAGCACTACCTGTCACTCCGGCACTGGGTCAGATACTGCCTCTGACGGCCACATCGCTTTAGCCTCCTTTGTCTTGTGACATTTACACAGCTTCCTTTGTCTTTCATGTCAATGACTTTTTTAGAGTGTTCGGAAACGCGAGCATTTTGAAGTTGACAGGACACAGGTCAGGAGCGTGTGCTGGTTGTAGCGGTTCACGGTGACCTTCCCGCTTGCATGGACTCCTGTGGAAACATCAGCCGCACTTCTTGCTTGTCTCCTGTCTTTCTAGGTCTGTTGGCAGTGACGACGGTTCCTTTAGACTTATTTAAGAAGCAGCCTTCTGGACCACAAAGCTTTACGCTGACCAGCGGATCCGCCCTTGGCAGCTCGGTGCTGGGTTCGGTCACGGCAGAGGTACGGGGATGTTCTCCCCCATGGCCAGGCTCTGGCTTGATCCAGTTGATCTAAGAGCATCTTAACTCATGTCTGCCAGAGTCTGGCTCTGGTTTCCCTGTGAACTGGAAGCTCACCTGCGAGGAGATGCTGTTTCATGCTATGCATTTCTCGACTCGAGTGGGGCGCCTCCTGCCCGTGGTCGGGTTGGGTTGTCGGCTGTAGGAAAGAGCCATCCGTGAGGCCCCTCGATGGCCCCAAGCCAGAAAGGCCTTTTGACATTTGTTTGGTTCTCCAGCTTTTATTCCATCGTCATGTGTTGAGTTGGCTGTTTGAGCTCGGATCTCGTGGTTCTGTGTTAATTCTGGGAAAATCCTGATTAACTGGAAATGCTAAGTGACATCAAGTGAAGAGATCATTGGTTATTTCAAAAGAAGCCAGAGTTCCCTGCTCATCAGCCTTTGCCTGTGCTGCAAAACAAGTAACAAGTCTTCTTGCAGTTTTCTTACGTAGAACCCGGTGAACTGAAGTCCTGGCAAGTCCCTCCCTCTGTTCCTGCTGCAAAGATAGAGAAGGACCGCACGGTGATGCCCTGTGGGACCATAGTCACTACTGTCACTGCCGTGAAGACCAAGCCTCGCTTTGACGTGGGGAGGGCGTCCCCGCCGAGCTCTGGTGAGGCCGTAGAGCACAGTGTCATAGACGCACTGCAGAGGGCCGGGGCTGCAGCGCTGGGTCTCACTAAAAATCTCATGGCGTAGGAAGAATGGTAATTGGCAAGACTCGCGCTTAGGTTTTGTTATTGTTGGACAATTATCTTTCTATTCTGTCCAATAAATACATGATTAGTTGAAGCAGGGTTCAACCCCATAGTTGACCCTAAAGTCTAGACGTTATAAATAGTTACACTTTGGTATAAGTGCAACCAAGTTATAGCAAGCACTCCGTTACATTTGTGTGGGAACGGCGAGCTATCTTAAAAAATTCGACATGAGTGGTCAGGGTAGACTTTCCTATGTTAAAAATCGTTTATTAGAAGGCTTGACATGATGTCACTTAGATCCAGCTGAATTCCATACCTGTCCCCACAGCCACAGCCTCATAGGCAACTTGTATGATTTATTATTTTTTCCAGTGTTTACTGTGTCTCTGCTTGTGCAAAAGTAGTATCTTCCCGGAATAGATCACTTGGCACAGTGCAGGAATGCACAATAGCAAGGAAAATTCTGGCTGCATTAAAACGTTTCTGCAATTGTATTTAAACCGGGCACCCAACACCGCTCTTGCCTCTGCTCACCTCACCCCCCAGAAAAGACTAAGAGAGATTGTTCGGTCTTAAGGTTTCGGTAAACCTTGCCCCTACCCACTGCCCTCGCTGGGGTTGCCATGAGAGGCGCCATTTCCCTCCTCGGCAACAACGAAGGAGCCCTGGGTAATGGGGTCTTTCCCTGGCAGAGTCTCCCGCGAAGACGCCCATCAAGGTGAAGGTGGTCGAGAAGGACATCTCCGTCCAGGCCATCGCCTGCCATGGCGCCCCCGTCAGCAAGACGCTGTCTTCTTCAGACACAGGTAAAGCAGGCGCCCACCTGTTCTCCTTTTAGCGCCTGTAGAGACTTGGGAGCTGTGCTCCAGCATCTTTCATCTGGCGAGAAGTAAAAATCTCCTTTTCAGCCTGGGAAGAGTGGTGGTGTTTTGGTTTGTTTTTGAGTAGTGCCTGCAGGAGGAGGGAGGGAAGGGAGGGAAATCCAAAGTGACGGGAGCCCGGGAGTGGTGCTCACCTCCCTGCTCAGTCTTGGGGAGGCGTCAGCACAACAAACATAAATCCCAGCCGAGGCTTCGCTCATGCAGTTTCTGAACGTTTTCTCTTGTTCAGCACACTCGTTACATTATCAGATCAGTAGGACTTGGAGCATAATCTTCACGTCCACTTTATTGTCCCCTTTGTCAGCTTAAACCTGCTTAGGAGTCGTGTCCCCCAGCTCTGGTTGCAAATTCCCCATTTTAATGGTCACTTTCGGGTAACAGACATCTTCAAAGACATCTTTAAATCACAGCACAATCTAAATTGGGGGGTTAACTTCCAGCCCAGAGAGACAGGGCAGGTGGGCGCTTCCCCCTTGCTCGTCTTGCCCGTTCACCGAGTCCGCTGAGGTCCCAGTGGAGCAAGAAGGGGTGGGCGGCGGATTTCGGGGTGGTGCTCAGGTGGTTTTATATTCGCTCAGCCTGGTGGAGTTTAAACTGCCTCTTCCCACACAGGAGTTTTCCTGGTTTTTTGGACACTGCCCTGCCACTGGCAGCTTCTTGGACACAGACAGGCCCTGCCCCTCCTCCTGCTGCCTCTCCCAGTGTCCCTCTCCAGCCTTCCCCCAACCCCTGGCAGTGCACCCCATCACCTCGTACCATGGGGGCCTTCGCCTGGGCAGGACCCCTTTATAAAAGACCCCGGGCTGACGTTCCACCAAGGGATCCTCGTCTGGTCTGTGGCCAGGGGAGCCAGCCCCCGGGGTCCCTCTCCGCTGTGCAGCCCAGACCCCAGCTGTGCCCACTCACTCACCCGAGCTTCCTGGCTGCCTTCCGCCCCACTAAGGGGCCATTTCAGGGACTGTCCAGGGACTGCAAGGCCTAAGCTATTCACGCTGGGCCCTTTGTGGAAAATACTTGCTAACCACTGCTTGTGGGCCATTTCCATCGTCCCTGGAAGTGCCCACGGAAGTGTTTAATTCTTGCCAGTGGACTCAACACTGCCTTCTCTCCGGCAGAGCTGTTGGTGTTGAACAGTTCGGACCCAGTGGCCGAAGTGGCCATTCGACAGCTCAGTGAATCTTCAAAGCTGAAACTCAAGTCTCCGCGAAAGAAGAGTACTATTATCATATCAGGGATCTCCAAGGTACAGTCCTGGGCGTGGGAGTTGGTGGGTCTGTCAGGGACCTGCTAGAAATCAGCCCAAGCACTCAATCAGCAGCCAGAGGTTTCCAGAAGGTTCCATTTACAAACATGGAATCACGTTCCTCACCCAGCAGGGGAGTGATTCGTGGCGGTTTGTTTATGCAGTCTTTCCTGTTTATGAAGGAAACTTGCAAGTTTCTCATTGTGATGCTCCGGGTGCTGAGGTTGGTGAATTGTTTCAAGGGAAACTGCTGAAAGTGGAGGACGTGGTATGAGATCCCCGTTGCAGACCCTCCACCCTCCTCGCCGCCCCCTGGGGATCTCTCACTCTCCACAGTGCACGTTTCCGAAGCATTTTCATTTTTTGCAGTGTGTGTTTATTCCTTTTGCACTCAGAGAGCGGGAAGGAGCGTTGTGTCCTCCGTGGACACCCCGGCTGTGTCCCTTCTCCGGCTGCGGCTCGTCTGCGGAGTGCAGGGCTGGGTGTGAGGCTGACCGGCCGCGGTCAGCCAGAGGTCACCCTCAGGGCTGGGCGCCGTGCACAGGCTGGCGCTCTCCCTCCACTTTTCCAAAGGAACAAGTGGAAGGGGGGTGGGCGGTTTGGGTTTGGAGCAGGAGGGGGTGAGAAGGAAGCAGTTTGAGCGAGGAGGGTGGATGGGACACTGCGAGGGCCCCGAGAGGGTGGGCAGGCTGGCGTGAAGAACGGACCCTCGGCGGCCGGGAGCGGGGCCAGAACCGGGCCTGGGAGGGGCTGAAGAGGAGTCAGCCATGCTGCTGTTGCACCTGGAGGGTGGGTGGCCTTGCTCCGGGTCCCCACGGCGCCAGCCCGCAGTGGCCGTGAGCACATCTCCAGCGCAGCCAGCAGGGCCCACGGGGCGCAGTGGGCTTTCTTCCGGCCCGGGCGGGCGGATGAGGGAGTGAGGGCCAGACCCAAGGTCGTCTCCCTGTACTTTCTCCGATGTTTTATTTTAGAATCATCAGGAGCTCTTGGAACTTACCACATAAAGTTCTTAATCCACTGCAGTTATTATCTTTATTGATGCCAAAGCATGCCATCGCTAGGCCGTGGGTGCTTCTGCAAGCCAGCACTCTCAGAAAAGCGCCATTGTCACTAAGCAAACTCCCCATATAACTGCCACCCAGGCCAAGGACAGTGTGACCACCCCCAAGGAGCCCGTACCCGCTCCCGGTCCTTTCCCAGCCCCCGGGAACCACCATCCCCATTCTCAACCCCACAGATTAATTTAGCACCTAAATGTTTGATACACAAATATGAGTCTTAAAAAGATACAAAGTGTATACTGATGAATTTCTACTTGCAGGTAACATGAAAATGCTGTAGGAACATAGGTTAAGAGATAAACTAAATTTCAAATACCCACGCTCACTTCCTTTGTCCCCGCCTTGCTGTGGCTGCTTGGGAGGAAGTGCCCACTCTGGAGTCTCAGCTCCTACCCACCTGCTGGGGCAGGGTGTACACTGCTTCCCGACCCCTCTGGCCTGGGGGCTCGGGGGCAGTCCCCTCACTGCCAGGCGGCCCTGACGGCCTGCATGCAGAGACCTGCCCCAGCCCCTTGTTGTGTGAGCAGCTGCCACGTTGTATACGCGACTTTTTGGATTCTCCAGACCCCTCCCCACCCCCCCCCACCCCCGCCTCCACGCATCCCTTCATCTTCCCCTGCGCTGACTTTTTCCTTCACCCTCGGCCTCTGATGGTGCGTTTTGCCCGGACAGACCTCACTATCTCAGGACCACGACGCTGCCCTGATGCAGGACTACGCGGCTGCCATGGACAGTGCCCACCGGGAGGACACCTCATCCCCCCTGGATGCAGCTGCGGCCTCTGCCCCGCCGGAGGAGGACCCGCCTGCCCAGGCCCCCCCAGACCCCGAGCCCCAGGAAAATGAACTGGACTCCTGGGACCTGGAGAAGGAGCCTCCGGTGGCAGCGTGGAGCAGCCCAGCCCCGCTGGACCCTGATGGGGACGAGCTGTCGGAGAGCTCCCTGAGCGTCTCAGAGCCGGGCGCTGTCAAAAAGCGTAAAGGTATCTGCTCCTGAGCCCCGGCCCCGCCCCCCGCACCTCCCTCTTGGTGGCTTCGCTCTCCTGCTGGTTTCCAAGTGAAATTTTCCTTCTCGTCATCTGCTTTCCTTCCCTTTGTCCTCCACAAACTCCATTCCGACCTCACTCCCCGCCCCCAAAACACCCTGTGCTGAATGCTTGAGTCATTTAGCGCCCATGGGGGCACATCCTGTGTGTGAGCATCTCCATCTCCAGCTAGCTTGTGTTCATGCCCGGAGCCGCCCCTTCCGCCATCTGAGCTCACTCCACCTGGCTCTCAGGGGTCACCAACAGCCACGCACGGCAATGGGGCCAGAGAGACCCGGAGCAAAGCCAGCCAGAGACTAGGTCTCCTCCCGCTGTGGATATGGCAGCTCTGCCCACTTGTACCTCTCAGACTGTCCCCTCCAGCTAAAACCAAACGAAACCTCACCACCTGGACCTCATGGTATCGAGGGGACAGAAGCTCCCTAGAGTCACTAATTGATTAACTTAATATGTGCGTAGTAATGAGGTAATCACTTCGTTAGAATAATTGATTATTTTCTATTGGCACTAAATCATTGCTTTTAAATTATGAATTTCTTTAAGTATGTGCAGTTTTGCCCAGACAGCACCTTGGCATAGTAGTAACCTAAATGCATTTGCTGAGGGAAGACAGTCTCAGGGCTTGGAGTCGGTCCTAGACGTGCGTCTCCAAGACTCACTGAGCCTCAGCTTCCTCCTCCGTGAAACAGGGATCATGCGCACCCCCTGTGCCCACGGAACGCCCCGTTCAGGGCGTGGCAAGGGCAGCCCCGTGCAGAAGGCAGGGCCGGGTGGAGGGAGGTAGCGAAGCCACGCCCTGGCTCTGCCTCCCACGTGGGCTCCGGGGCTCTCTCGGGACCATCGGGGTTGCTGCGCTTGTCCACGAGGGCGTCTCCGCCACCGAGAGCGCGGGGTTTGGTGAGCTGCCCTGCCGCCGCCCTTCTTGTCCTGTGTGCGTGTTGCCGCAGACCAGGGTTCTCAAATCCGGCGATGCTGCCCCCAGGGAGTATTGACAACGTCTGAGACAGTTTTAGTCGTCACCCTGGGGGTCGGGGTGCTCCTGGCAGCCAGTGGGTTGAGGCCAGGGCTGCCGCTCGACACCCGACAGTGCACCGGATGCCCCCTACGAGGCAGCCTCCCCGCAGCGGTGTCTGGTCCCCGTGTCTGTGGTGCCACAGGTGACAGCCGTGGGCTCCTCACCTGTGTCGCTTCCCCCACTTCCTGCCTTGTGTCCCTCGGCCGTTGTGCAGTGGCTGCTCTCCCGCGGCCCATGCCCTCGCCCGTGCCCGTGCAGAGCAGGAGCTGGAAGTTAGAGGAGGAGAGCGGGAAAGGCGGAGGGGATGCCAGGTCCGGCGTCCAGACCTCGTGGGGCCGTGTGCGTGGAGTCCACGGGGCCCTTGGGGCTGTAACCCGCTCACTGACCCTGTCTGTGGCAGCCTCCCTCGCTCCGTTACGAAGCCTCTGCATGGTTATGTCAGAGGTGACCTGGTCACCTGGCACAGCACACCTCTGGCCTGTTCTTTGTCTTGGGACCAGAGGAGCCCGAGGCGGGTAGAACCGAGGCGGGTAGAACCGAGGCCGCGGGTGAGCGCCGGGCAAGGCAGGAAACACGGGCGCAGGGTGGGGTGTCCCATCCTCAACCCGATGGGCCATTTCCTCTTGTCCTCGCAGAACCCAAAGCCCCAGTCTGCCCTCCTTGTTCACTCTGAAATGCCCAGCCTTGCTCACCCTGCTCATCCAAAAACCAGTGTTCCTTCGCCAGCCGTTCTTCCTCCCTGCAACCCGATTTTCCTTCCAGGGAGTTCTTTCCCTTCGGCCCGTGCTGTGGCAGCCGCCCCGCTCTCTCCTTCTCTGGCAGGTGGACGAGCGGCCTTGGGACACAGGGCAGGCGCTCGGCTCCCGCAGAGGGTTGGCATTCGGGGCGCGGCGCCTTACCTCTGCGGCGCTGCTGCACTGGCCCGAGGCTTTGGAAAGGACATACTTGGCAGCGGTTTTAAAATTGCTTTTTCATTCCGGTGTGTTTTAAGAGGCTTGTACTTAGCATCTCTTTGAGACGTCAGAATCCTAGACGATTCTTTGTTTACGGTTTCCACTTTTCACCAAAAATTTTCACAACTGGTGATAGGGAGCCAGTCTGTGGGGTTTCCTCTCCCTTTCAAACTAAAGCTTGTTTTCATTTGTTGTGGGTTTTTTTTTTTTTTTGGTTTAAGGACCACCTGTCTCCCTGGCATAGCAAGGAGTTTGTGGGGGGCTTCTGAGCATCCTTGTATTAGAATAATTCCGGAATTTTGCTGGTTGGAAATGTATATATTGTGATGCTGTAGCCAACACAGGAAATTTATTCCCCAAATTTACATTTATTTTTAGTTTAAAAAAGTATCGAAGAGGGAGGTATTGGAAAAAAAAAATTAAACCGTGAGAAACCTTGCCCAATGTCCTGCACGGTGACTTCTCGCGTGCGTGGGAGGCAGGTGGCCCAGGCTCGGCTGACTCGGTTCTGACGTTGCTCTTGCTAAATTCTCCTCACCTCTCACTTCTCTTCATCCCGCGCTCGTTCCCTTTCGCTTAAGAGGATCGCTATGCCAACAAGAATTAATTGCCTCCACAGTAAGTTATTTTTGTCTTCTGTTTTTGAATTACGTGTAGCCGTCCTGTGAGAAAAGCCTGCAGCGGCAGCGCTGACCCGCCCGCCTTCCCTCCCCTCCTGCCCCTCTGCTCGGCCCTCCCAGGCTGCCTGTTTCCCCTGTTCCTTCCCCAAAGCGCACTGGCCCCCGTCCGTGCAGCACCTGCCGTGCCCAGGAGACCTCGCGGTGACACCCACCGTTCCCTTCCTTGTGCTCCAGCTGTAAAAAGCGTCACTTCTATAAAAGGACCATTTCTGGTTCCAGCTGAGATCTACGGCTGTTCTTGGCGTAGCAAACTACAATATCTAAGGTTGCTTTTGGTCACCGTTTTCCTACTTGCTGGATTTTATGAGACGGGTTCTTCAATTAGCTGTTTATGTCTGTTAGACTCTGTGCAGACAAATAGGAGTATATCTGGAAGTACTAGGACACGAGAGCTATAACTTAGAACATTTTTTTTTATTGCTTCATATATATGTTTATATCTGAGCCTTCTCGTGAATTCTTTTAACCTTGCTAGAACCAGTGAAAGACTTCTTTTTCCTCCTCCCTACCCCCCATTTAGAATCTTGGTTATTTGCTTCAAGTTTCACATAGCCTCTCTCCAGACTGTGTCTTCAGGGACTTTGGGTGAGGTCTAAACCTTTCGTCTTGCTGTCGGTACAGCGAAGGTGGCCTGGGATAAGGTAGTCAGGCTTTATAAAATCAAAACAGCCAAGCTGCTCTTGCCCAGTGTGTGAACTTCCCTATCAGCAAAGGGCAACGGGTTCTGTGGGCTCAGAGTCAGGTGCAACGTACCGAATCTTCCGGCATATCCGTCTGGGTCCTCCAGAGAAGTAGAACCGTAGGTTATATATTTTAAGGAATCGGCTCACGTGATTGCGGGGGCCACGTCTGGAATCTGCAGGGCAGGCGCAGGCAGAGACCTCGGTGGGCACTGACGCTTCAGTCTTGAGGCAGAATTTCTTCTTCTCTGAACAACCTCAGTTTTTGCTCTTAAGGCCTTCAGCTAGTTGTGCGAGGCCCACCCACGTTGTCCAGGTAATCTTCACTTATAGTCAACTGGCTCTGCCTGTTAATTATATCTACGAAATACTTCATGGCAACATCTTGATTAGTATTTGATCACCGGGTGCTGCGCAGAGAACTAGCAGTCATGGCCGCTGTTGGCCAAGGTGGGCGGACAGGGACCTCCCCTGCCACCCCTCTCCGCCAGCGAGGGGCAGCTGGGTCTGCGTGCCGCGTCCTTCCGGCGCTGCTCACCCCAGAGGTAACTGTGTGTAGTGGCCAAGTTTAGGAAGACTTTGTCAGTTAGAAACGAAAATTGAAAGCCTCTGTTTATATTAGTTATTCGTCACGGTGGACGAGCCAGACTGCCGACCCAGAGACAAAGTTGGCTCATTAGAACGTCCTCTCCCGCCTGGCCCCGCACGCCTCTCTGGAGATGTAACTGGTTCTGGGAGCCCCGCCCACGTCCTTGCCGGGGTCGGGTGCTCTGCTCCGGGGCCCTGAGGTCTTTGATCCGTCCACACTCTCTGGAGGCCCCTCTCCGGGGGCCTCGGCCTGCCCTTTTCTCCAGACAGCTGGCTGGCCGCTTATCAGCGCAGACGCCCGCCTCAGCCACACGGAAGAGTAGGGTGTGAGAACTCGGGCTTCAGAGCCAGAGCGCCCGGCGTCACACCTTGCCCACCTTCATAACTGTGTGACCTCAGACAGTCGCCCCCCGAACCGAAGCCTCCTCATTTGTCTTCCTGTTCATCTACGAGTCTAACAGACATAAATAGCTAGTTGGAGAGTCTGTCTTAAAATCCAGTAGGAGGAAAACAATGACGAAAAACAACCTTAGAAATCGTAGGGTAAGACCTCTCCTTCCTCAGAGGTTGTTGGGGGACGTCCCTAGAGTTCCAGCCTGTAGAATCCCCAATCTCAGCCCCTCCCCTCACAGGACTGTCCTCTGTACAAGAAGCTGATGTCATCCCCACGGAAGCCGTGACAAGTCATGTCAGGTTAAGGGAAAGCGTGTAAGTCACACAAATGACTTCGGGAAGATTTGCACGAGGGTACCTATGACATCTTCTGGTTCCTGGCATTGACGTTTCACTCCAAAATTTCACAGAACAGCAGACCTGCTCCAGGGGTCATGAGTGAGGTGGAAGAACAGCAGATGACCCTGTGGCAGGCCCCCAGCGCTGTGCGTGGCACGAGCAGGCAGCCACGGGCTCACTGGGGCGGGCAGTGCCACAAAAACAAGTCAGCCCTCGGGTTGTGCACAGGCCGCAGCTGGCAGTACAGCGTCCAACAGATACGTCACGCAGATCTTCCCAGTCTGCCAGTCTTGCACGCAGGCTGAAACCCTTGAGAGTTCATAATATGGCAAGAATTGGAGTTTTAGGCAGTTATAGTACAATTTCACTTAAACAAGTTATAGCAACTGCTCAGAAATGCGCAGATTCTCTTTTGAAAGTCTTTTGAACACAGCCACGCCTTGCCTGTCCCTCTTGGCTTCCCCGTGAGGAGGTGCGTGCAGCGGGTGGGCTGTGTCTGTCCACACGCCCTGCGGGAGTGCCGTGCACAGCAGCATGAGGAAATGCGCACAGGAGCATGGACGTACCGCCTGCCCTTCTCCGTGCTGGTCTGTCCCCTGCAGGTGCTCTGGGCACCGTGGTGGTTTGGCGGGACCTGGGCTAGCAGGTGCTAACCCAGCAGCACGTCAGAAAGACCTGGGATGTTTTGAGCAGCGCTCCTGCCCGGGTGTCCCCAGCCCCTCTCATGGCAGATCCTTCAAGGTGGCCTGGGCATCTGTGGTTCTGTCGGTGCCGTGGGCTGGATGTCTGAGATCGAGGCGTCAGCTGGTTTGGGGCCCCTCTGTCGTCTCTAGAGGAGACTGTTCCAGGCCTCGCTGCAGCTCAGGTGGTTTGGGACAGTCTGGTGTTCCTTGGCTTGTGGAGGCATCACTCTGACCTCTGCCTTGACCTTCACATGGCGCTCTCCCTGCCTCTCTTCATGCTGTTTGCCTTCCGGGTCTGTTTCCAAACTCCCCCTTTTTCTAAGGACACCAGGCACATTGGCTTAGGGGCTCATCCTAATGACCTCATTTAACTTGATTCCATCTGCAAAGGCCCGATCTCCAAATAGTGTCACATTCTGAGGTTCTGGAGGTTAGGACTTTAAACATATGGATTTTGAGGGGACACAGTTCAGCCCGGAACACTGTCCCTGCCTAACTCAGGCCCTGGCCCCAGACTCCAGACCAATTTCAGCGGAGGGATAGCTATGAAATGGACTTTATGGGGGGACCCTTCCCGGAGAGAACCTCTTACTCCCCGGGTCCTAAGTCCTTAGGTCTGCAGCTGTCCCGGGGTGGGGGGGCGAGTTGGTGTGTCATTTCCCCTGGGGGGTGGCAAGGGGGTGGCTCTAATGGGCAGTCCTGGTGAATTCTGCAGGTCCCCTCGGGCCTTCCCTCCTCTCCTCTGTCCCCATTCACATGCCCTTCAGGGGCTCCAAGGTCAGCCTGAAGCAGAGCCCTAAGGCAGGTGCCTGGAGATGAGCAGTACCACCTAGGCCTCTTCCCCTCACCCCCCAACCTGAGGTCACCAAGGGCTCGAGTCCCCTTGCGTCTGGGGGTTCCTCTGCCTGGGAGCCCCTATCGCTGTGCCGGGGGCATTTTCCCAGCAGGTGCCTTAACCCCATGGGCACCCCTGTGCCTGTCTCTCTGGCCAAGCTCCAAAGTCACGTCCAGCTGGTGGTCACTACTGGGCTGTCCAGCACACCCTGATGGGTGAAACACGCTGCGTGTTTCGGGGACGTCCCACAGGTGGGGCCGTCAGCACTGCTGACCGAGCGAGGTCGTGTGCACACTTACACTGCTTCACCCTTTTCCGTTCCCCGAAGCCCTTGCACACAGGCTCCCAACGGCAGATAGTTGTGAAAAATGTGCTGAGGATTCTTCATAATCGGAGACTTGCTTGTGTCTTAAGGAGAAAAGTTAAAAAGTTATGTTATGGCAGCTTTGACCAGATTAAATGCAGCCCCTCCCTTGAGCTCCCCGTCTTTGTCGTTTCTGCCCCTTAACCTGGCAGAGCAGGCGGGAGCGGGACGTTCATCCTTAAAGTGCTGCTTTCCCAGACAGCTGTTGGTCACCAGAGGTGCCCAGGCAGGGCTGGGTCGGGTTTCCCTCGCTGCCCTCAGGTGCCATGTGCATCTGGAAGAGGAATTGATATTCTTTACCTTCTGCGGTGATCCAAGTGCATGGTTACCTGGGGTGACTGCTGAATGTTTGCTGGGTGCGCCCATCGCAAACAGAACGAATTCCCAAGTTACGTGCAAAGCCCCTCGTCAAAGAGGATCACATGTATCTTTTTTTAAGTCATTACCGCCTACGGGCAAGTGGTACTGAATGTCCCACGTTAGCCTGAAATATTACTCCCCTGGCCTTGGTTATAAGATGTTAAACTAACCTGTGAACAAACAGACCAGGGGGCTCTTGCTTTAGCTCGTACTTGATCCGTGAGGAATCGTTGCTGTTGAAATTATTGTTGCTGCTGCTGCTGTTTTTTTTTTTTCTACTTCATATTCCTCTAGCTGACATCACACACAGATAGGCCGAACCAGATGAAATTGAGGTTTTGTAGGTCAAAAATGATCCAGTAACTGTTTTCAGATGGCTCAGCCTGATCTATACACCATAGGATCTGGAATTATGAAACAGTCTGACTCCTGAAAGAAGAAATATTATTTAAGTCTTCTAAGACAGTGAGCACCTTTGTTCCCAGAGTCCTTGATTTGACCTCATGAGCACGGCCGTCCTTTCTGGGGTACAATCCTGCTTCTCCAGTTACACCCTGCTAAGGAAGTGGTGAGCAGAGGAACAGCAGCCCTGCTGCCACTGCGAGTGACCAGAACGTCCGTGGTATGAACGCTGTCCCTGAGGATGGCACCACATGACGGGCCAGGCTTACGGCTTCTCCTGTTGTCTTTTGCATTTCATCTTAAAAACTCTCGTTTTATATACGCCACATTCCAGTTCTTATGCGAATAGCAACAGTACATTGAAGTCGTAAACTGGCCCCTTTTTAGGGGTACTCAAGCTTCCCCTTTTCCTCTCTCCCTTTGGACTAGTTGTTCGGCCTTGTGTCCCCAGCCCCCCTGACCGTCCCTGCGCTTTCCTCTTGCAGGAGGAATCCTGAGGAAAAGCGCAAAGCTGTTTTTCCGCCGGCGGCATCAACAGAAGGACCCGGGCATGAGCCAGTCACACAATGACCTCGTGTTCCTGCAGCAGCCGGAGGAGGCCCGGAGAAAGGGGGTCACCCTCACCAGGATTCTGAACAAGAAGCTGCTCCCCAGGCACAGGAGCAAGAGCGCCATGAACGGCGGGCCCGTGGAGCCCTGCACGTAGGGCCCACAGATGGTGCCTCCTTGAAGCCGGAAAACGTGGACCCGCAGCAACTGCCCTCCCCAGGACGGAGCGAGAGTGTCAGCCAGCTGTCCGACACCCCGCTTGTCTAGCTGGGTTTTTTCCAACAATCTAGTCTTTTAAAGGGAAAAAAAAAATCTGAGTCTCCAGCCAGGAGGCTGCCCCCAGAGAGGACCGAAGAAGCCCCATTTGCCACCAGATGCCAAATGAGACTGACGGCCCCATAGCTTGGCTGTGCTCAGATGCAAGAGTTCAGGGTGAATATTAGAAGGAGATGTACGTTGTGCTAAGATAGTGCACTCCAAGGGACCGTGGAGGGCAGGCGCGGGGGGCCCACTCTGCACTGCGACAAGTGTCGTTTGGGGTCCACGCCTGGACCATGTCACAAGGAGGAGGTGCTCGCTGTGCTGTCACTGTGAATGGAACGATGGGTCACCTCTCCTGATTTGCTGCTTAGAATAAAAAGGTGCAGCTGGCCCCGAGTACCGGGCAGTGGGGCATAGGCAGGGTTTTTGATAAATAGAGAAATTGTGATAGGAGTGGAAATGGTATGACAAATGTAGGAAGATATTTGCCTTTGATATTAGCCATAGAACTCGAACACTTATGCAAATACTAAGTATATCCTATGCATATATATTATGCTGAACACTTTCCTAAGTTTACTTTGAGCCTCCTTCAAGTGAAGATACGTAAGTTCTTATGTGGTTTTTACATTCTTCACTATCCTGACAAAAGCTCTCATACTACCGTTGGAGCAGGTGACACCCAGATCTTTCTTCTTGCCTGTCATACTTGCTAGACAAGAGCACAGCAAGTCTGTGGAAGGAAGGGAGGAGCAACAAGAGACAGGTCATAGAACATGCTAGCCACACACACGTGGTTTTTGCCAAATACTGCCAAGGCCAAAACAAAGTGCTTTTAGGGCGATAGAGAAAATTATTTTGTGTCTCAGGTGTCAGTCTTAGGAATGGAAATTTAACAACAAAGAGGCCAAACTTCTGGTAGACGTGCTTGTTAAAGAACGGCTATCATTGGGGCAAAATGTTTTGGCAGATCAACAAGATGCATTTTCCTCCAATTAGATTTAAAAGGCCATTACAAACACTTCTGTCATAGGTATGAAATCAGGTGAGCTCCTTTCTCCAGGCTCTTTTGTTAATCCTCACACATTAAATGTCTTAGGGGCCATAGTGCCATTGGTGAACAAAAACCTATATAAAAACAAAAGTTATAAAATTCTTTTCTTGAGGGAGAAATGAAAACTCCGTTAAGAATTTCACTTTAAAATACACATTAAAAACTTCTTAGGTGTTCCGGGAATTATCAAGTTACTTTAAAATGACTTTTTCACCATCCCTTGTTTTTAAAAATTATGTTCCAACTTTAATCATTGTAAAACAGCACCTGGAGTTTCAAAATGTATTAATACTACCAGGTTCGTCCCCAAAGTCAGTAGTCACTAGCAGTCCTTCGGGAAGGACGGTCACTCTGACATTTTGTTCTACTTGAAGTGTTACTACTGTTGGTCACGTGATAAACAGAACCTGTGACACATAAGAGTTCATTCTAAGAGGGTATTGTGTGTCCGAATTTCAGACACTGATCAGAAGTTTATAATAGTGTTTTTTGTTTGATTTTGAAATCCAGGTGGACTCAATGTATCCAATTTATTCCAGTGTGAAGGTGTCGGAATTTTAGATTAAGATTTCTCGCTCTCAAAAGGAAAACTGTTTGTAACCATCCCATTCCCAGATTAACCCCATGAGCTCTCTGTTCACTGTCCAACACCTGTGTCTGGGGCTCTGCTCCCTGTAGACACACTCACCTCCGTCTCACGGCCTTTTCTGAAGTGGCGGAAAACGCTAACGTGGCAGGGAGTTGGCGAGGAGATGAAGTAAGCGTCAGGGTAGCGCTGTGGGGGCACGGGCTGTATTGATACTGTGAATGTTTCTCTTCCAAGCCGTTTGTTCCAGGTTTGTTTTCTCATGGTGTCGGGTATTTATGTTAAAGTAAATGTCGATTAAGCTTATACACCAAATGCTAAACACACTAATGTGTATTTTAGTTACTAACGTGTAACTTGGTTCCCTCATCTCTTCTGCAAGCTTTAGTGGCTTGAGGGATTTTGTTTCTGGTTTTTGTCTGGATGAAATTTTTGCAGAGTAGCATTTTAAAAGTGATTCCTCACGAACACTAATATGAACGTGTGTCTGTGTCTCTGGAACCAGGTGCTCAAGTTGGATTTGATGAGCTTAAAACCCTTCCGTTTGTGCTGTGTGAGGCTGTGCCTGTGTTCTTTGCAGAGGAACGAAATGGATCTGAAGTGCGTGTGCGTTTGTGTTGATGTGGCAACAACACACTCTCCTCGTTTCAGCTGGAAACCTGCTGTGAGGAAGTTTTGACAGAGCACTTTATTTTCATCAAGCTCTAAGTTTAAGTCCAAAACCAGCCCTCCTGAGTGCTGCTTGGCCAGCCGCCAGCCAGATACTAATCAGGTGGCCATCTTGACGTTTGCTTGGGTTTTCCTGGCCACATCTATAGAAGAGAGCTGTGAATTTTCTTTTTTAGCAGAAAGGGAAAGATGAATTCACATTGCTGCCAACAAAAGTGGATGTTTTCTGGGTAACAATCTCGAGGCTCTCGGTCTGGAAATCTCAGAGTACCGGTTGGCAGCTGCGGGAAGTCAGGACATTGATCCTATCAGACAGAAAACAGGTCTCGGCAGTGTCTCCACTGCCCGGGATTGGCATAGCCGTGATTACCAAAGCAACCAGCATGGGGCAAGGCTGCTCTTGCATCCTGCAAAGCAAACTCAGGTTACCTTTGGCTCATGACCTTCAGTGTTGCTGTTTTATGT
Organism: Eulemur rufifrons; assembly: GCF_041146395.1. Taxonomy (NCBI): domain Eukaryota; kingdom Metazoa; phylum Chordata; class Mammalia; order Primates; family Lemuridae; genus Eulemur; species Eulemur rufifrons. The sequence goes on from NC_090989.1 coordinate 4,033,319, forward strand.
CCAACAAGGCATTTGAAATGCACGAAACTGCCCAGTTCCCTCAGCTAACAGCTGGTCAGTAATGTACCATTCATCACTGAGGCTTGTAGTTTGCTGTGTTTTCCCCCCGATGTTATGTCAAACCTACATTTTAAAAAGAGAAGAAAAGGTTTTCCAGGTCTGTGGGAAGGTTTGGCCCGATGCTGGAGTGTGGTGATAAATTTACGTGACAGTGATTGTATTTCTTGGTAGCACTTTAAAAACAGAAGTCAGTCCTGCACCAGGCCTGCGCGCTGGGCTCTGGGCGGGCTCCTTTGGATGCGGCTGGAACGTGAACAATCTTTGGAAGAAATAAACGTGCACACGGAACACTACACACCGAGTTGTCTTTGTTTAGTCTTGTGCTGTCCCTAACATGCTGCTTATATGATTTTTAAGCCATTTAGCGGCCTGTCTAGGCCTGGGACTACAAGCATTTACTAGAGAAAGTTGGAGTTCCCGGGGCACCTTTGGGTCATGGCACATCGTGGATGCTTCAGGACAGGGCTGTCGGCAGAGCCAGGCATGGGGTGGCCTGTGGGTGGCACACTTGGGAAGTGACAGCGGGGTGCCGAGGCGCAGCCGCAGGAGTGACATGGGATGGTGTGTGTGAGGTGCTCTACCCACGAGGGCTGCAGAATGACCCCATGTGTTCCACAGGGACCTTCTAAGGTGTGCTGTCCACTTGGGGGAGGAGGGAGAAGCGTCAGTTCATCTATGGACTCTGGTTGTCAATTCCCCACCCGGGCTGGTTGCCCAGGCAGGTGCGGAGGGAGACAGGTGCCCAGCCCAGCCGTGGGTGCGATGCTGCCTGCGCTTGCATGGAGCTCACAGCAGTTCTGGGGTGGGGGCAGTGGAGTCAGGTGGTGCCTTGTGCTGCAAGACCCCTGCAGGCATCTCGTCTCCTTCTCGGTCTTCAGTTCCCGTCTTCTCCTTCAGTCTCATTCCTGCTGTGGTGCCCAAACACCAGAGCACTTGGAGAACTACTGCACTGGGGAGGTTACTGGACAGCCCCCCATGCCCCTGCCCTTCCTCTGAGCTGCCCCACCCCCACCTGCCCGCTAGACACAGTGCGCATGTGCAGAGTGGCCACTGTCCCTCACCTTTCAGGCATGGACTGGTCACTCCTGAGCCAAGACTGACGCATGTTTTGCGTTTCCGAGGAGTGGACTACCTACGGAAAGAAAGCTTCAGCCCTCAGCTGAGGGCCGGGATTCTAGATCTTTAGCCGATGTCCTGGTCGCTGAAGGCAGCGGTGATGGCAGTGCATCTTGTCTGGAATTAGAACTGCTTTAGGACCAGGTGATTGAACCGTTGCTTCCTCTGTGTGCCGACACTCCAGGGGGAGGCTGCACTGAGTTGCTGGAAGGACAAACTTGTCCTAATTTACCAATTTTCCTACCTTGATCAGCTGGTCACCTCTAGGTGAACCCTGTGTTCTTGCCAATGTGTCTACACTGCCCAGATTATCCACCTCAACCACCCTTGGTCATTCTGGAACATGCACCCTCGTTCCCAGCAGTCACCCCTCACAATGCTAATGCTCTAACCAGACTCAAGCCCTGCCTCCTCTGTGAAGGGGCTTTGGCTACCAAGGATGCGGAACCAGGGCACTTGCCTCGGCATGGTTCAGGCCCCCATCTCGGGCTCTGCTGCCCTGTGTCACTCATCCTCTCCACTCAGTGCCCACCTAGCAGAGCGATGAGAGGTCAGCTGATGCCCCCTGCATAAGCACAGATGGCAGCTGTGCTCACTCCCATCCGACCGCCTCCCCCAGGACCCAGGGTCAGGACAGAGCAGGAGGCTGGAAGGAAAGCACATGACCACGTGCTGTTTTGACCTCTGCACCCCTATGAATACAGGGTGCTGTGTGTATATGTCCATAAATAGTTTGTGCAAAAGCAAATGCCCATCGCTCCTAACAGGTGGCTAGAAACCAGGGTGGCTGACGGCACAGGGACCACCATGGAGAGACAGCTGCCCAGGCCAGTCCCTCCTTGTCCCTGGCAACCTAGAAGCATCAGCTTTCATACACTGACCACAGCTCACCCCGGCTCCGTCCAGCTGTCCACAGGGGAAACTGCCAAGTTGCACCCTGCACGTAACAGATGCGCAAAACTGTTGCCTATATATTTACATATCTTCTTGATGTCATTGATGTTTATAAAGTTGAATGTTTAGGTGCCAGGGTTATGAGCTACTCTCCCAGATGGAGCACTATACTAAGCCCAAGTGATCCAGGAATTGATATTCTAGCTGGGTAGCAAGCATAGCTTTTATACAAAAGTTAGAGGAAGACTTGAGTTCACAATAATGGCTGATACTAACTGAGCACTTACTGTGTGCCAAGAATTTTTCAAAGTGTTTTATATGTAGTGACTCATATACTCTTTGAAACAACTGCGTGAGTTATGATCTACCTCAGCTTTACAGATTAGGAAACTGAGGCACAGAAAGGTTAAGTAACGTGCCCAAGGTACTAAGTGGCAGAACCAGAATCCAAGCCTGGGCGCTCTGCCCAGAGAAGCCACACCCACAGCCACAAGTCTCTCTTTCTGCCTTGTGCCAAATGGAGAGATTAAGGACTGAGGCCTTCTGTGGTCTTTTCTGAACTTTAGTGCTGCCTGTTTTGGGTGAGAATAACATGAAGTGAGATTCAATGTTTTGCATGTAGTAGAAATTAACTTATTTGCTGATTAGACTTCCCTCTTTATCTATATGAGGAAAAATTGCCAGATTTTTTAAGAAATTAAAAGCTGGAGGTGTCTGCTGCAGATGCCTACCCTGACTTACACTGAAGGACGTTTGTATTTAACAAGAATCCGGAGCCGATGAGACATGCTAACTGGAAAGTGCAGGTCCAAGCAGGTTGGCGACAGGCCCGGAGCATTGCCCTTAATGATTAATTACGTCTTAATGCTCCATCTAGTCTCTGCAGGAAGAATCCGGTGTTCATAGGAAGATTTACTGTTAATAATGGAAACTCTTTTGTTTTTTAAATTCTCAACTTATTTTTTAAAATTTCAAACCTACAGAGTAACCCATAGACCCTTCACTTAGATTCACCAGTTTGCCACATCTGCCGTTTCTATCTGCCTGTCTGCCTACCCAGTTGTTTGGAGAGATCGCACTTCACCCTAAATACTTCAGAACACATTTTCTGAGAACAGTGGCCCCTGGCTATCATGCGCTCAGGATAATGATCACTCCTGGGAAATGTAACATCGATGCGGTACTACTCCCCAGTCTCACAGTGCATATTCCAATTTCCCCATTTGCCCCAAACCATTCTTGTTTATTTTTTTCTGCTCAGAATTCATTCAAAGATTGTATATTGCATTTGTTGTTAAAAAAATGAAAATTTGACACTTCAGGCAAGAGAACTTTTTTTGTTTAACTTCAGAATTTTGGAGATGAATCTGCCTTACAAGGTATTATTTCCAGGCTTCATTGAAGGAATATACTCAATATACAATGACCCTGATAAAAGTGAATCCCAGCCCTGTATGTACTGACAGGAGAAATGGCTTTGGGTGGGTTAAGGTCTTTTGTCTACTTTTAGTTATTTGCACTTGCTGTGACCTGTCATTTTTCCTGTAAACAACCTGGTTTTTGTTCATGTACACCAAGACCTATTTCTTATGCCCAGAGAAGCACCCATCTGGGCATTTTGGAATTGCAAATGATGTCTCTGGGGGAGTGTGTGTGTGTGAGAGAGAGAGTGTGAGTTGGGCACAGACATGAACAAAGAGGTGTTTGAAGCTGGAGGGACTTGAGGGACCGAGGAAGGCCGGAGGGAGGCAGGGTGCCCCAGCTGGGTGGGGAAGAGCAGAGGTGGACAAGGGAATGATTCGGAAAGTTCTGGGAGGCAGGCCCATGGGCCGACTTACTTCAGCGCAACTGGGAAGCTGTCCTGGAATGTTGGGGAGGGCAGGGAAAGGAACCCTAACAGCAGGATACACTGGCACACCCCCTCTAGCTGCACAACCTTGCACCCTACCGCGGGCCCATGTGCACTGGGCACCTCGCTTTGGATGGTACTTAATTGCGAGCAGCCTCATCCGTGTGCCGTTTCTCACAAGGGAGTCTGTCTCCAGGATAACTGCTGCACAGGGAATTGCTGCGTCAGACGCTACGTGCATTTGGAATTTCTATAAATACCTACAAATTGCCTGGATGGCAGCGACACGATTTAATCTAACAGCAAAGGAGGAGAGAGCTTGTTTCTCTGCAGTTTCTTCAAAATTATACTATTAAACTTTTTCAAATCTTTGATAATCTAATAAAAATTATCTCACCACAACTTTGTTTTTTGTCTTATGATAGTATCATTGAATAGCTTCTCACGTGCTTAAGAGCTATTGTACTTTCTGTGAACATCCTTACTTTGCTCATTTTTCTACCAGTTAATTTATTTTCTCATTGAGTCATAAGAGCTTTGCATTTATGAAGGAAACGAGCCCTTCGTGGTGTCATGCTGAAATCGCTCCCCCCAGTTCACCGCTTCTCTGTGCGAGGGACGTTTTTGCCAGGCAGGAGCGAACGAGACCGTTCACCTCTCCGAACGTGAGAGGCCAGTACTGGGTTCAAGGTGTCTCGAGTCCCTGTTTCTCATACTCTGTGACTGATGGAGGGCACGAGGCCACACCGCCCCGGGGGGTTGGGCTGCGGGGCAGAAACGCGCAGCCAGGCCGGTTCCCGAGCTGCGCAGCAGCGTCGCGCAGTGGTTACGACGCGGGTTTCTGGAGCTCACCCTGCCCGCACGCAGGGCCCAGCTCTCTACTTCACGAACGCGTTGGGGACGAGTTGGCACAGACCCCACCGGCCGATTCAGAAGGCATCGCGACTTCGCTGCAAGCCCCAGTCCTGTGTTAGAGAAAAATTCGACCCTTCTACCACCACCACCCCCTCCCCCAAAAGAAATTAGGGCCTCTAGCAGCGTGGGAAGGGGGCGCGCGTGCGGCCGGAACCCGCTCCTCCAGGCTGGCCGGGTCTACGCCGTCCACGCCTCCGCTTTTCCGTCCTAGCCGCCCGCGCCCCGTCCGCCACCTGCCGCCCGCGACCCCGACCCCTGTCCCCGCCACCTGCACCCCAGTCCCCGCCCCGCTGGACCCCTCTACACCGCTCGCCCCCCGGGTCCCCCGCTTTCCCGTCCATGCCGCGCGCCCTATGGTCGCCCACGCTGCTGTCCCCGCTGCCTGTGCCCCTCGACCCCCGTCCCCGCCACCTGCACCCGCGTCCCCACCTCGCTGCTCTGCCGCGCCGCGCGCCCCCACGGCCCCGCGCCATCCCGCAGCCCCGCGCTCCCGGGCGCGGACTACAAGTCCCGCCATGCCCCGCCGCCGCCCCCCGGCTTCCGGTGCTGCGCAGTTTCCGGAGCGGATCGCAACCCGGAGTCCGGATCCGATCCCGCTCTGCACATTCCAAAGGCAGGTAAAGCCCCGGGCCCTGCGCCCGCCGCCCGCCCCGGCGCGCGCCCCCCCCGGCCCCGGCCCGCGCCCGCCGCCTCACGCGCCCCCACGGGCCGGCCCCGCCGCGCCGCCCCCCCGCGCCCGGCCGCCGCGCGCCCCCCGGTCCAGCCGCCATGCCGACTGTTCTTTGTTACATTCGCCGGCTGCGGGCACCGTTGGCGATCGGAGTCAAAACCCGGCTGGATTTCCCGGAGCCGCTCCGGGATCGCCCTGCGCGCCGCCCGCCCGCCGGGTCCCGCCGCCGGGTCCCGCCGCCGTGGGCGCTCCGGGCCGGGCCGGCCGGGCCCCCGCCCCCGCCCCCGCCCCCGGCTCGGCTCCCCGCGCTCCCGCCCCCGGCCGGGCCCAAGGGGCCGAGGGGCTGCAGGGCCGCGCTCGCCCGTGGGCGCGACGCGGGGTCCCCGCCGCCCCCGGCCCGCGGCCCCCGTCCCAGCGCCCTTGTCCGGAGGCCCCTCTGGTGTCGCTCTCCCCGGTCCTCGGGCGCAGCCCGCGGGGGGCGCTTGGGAGGGCCCCTGGACCCCCAGCCCCGCCTTTGGAAAAGCAGATTCCGGGCGGCGGGGTACCCCAGACCCCCCTGGCGTTTTATTTTCGTAAGCCTTTTGGTGGCAGAGGGAAGGTAGCGAAAGAGATGGGCAGGTGACACGTGCCCGTTCTCGGGGTGGGTGGCCGTGCGGGGAAGGGGCGCCATGGGCCGTACCAGGTGAGGCCCAGCCCGTCCCGCGCAGACAGGTGGGGACGAGGGCCACGTGTGGCTTCTGGCGAGAGGGAGGTGTGCGTGGTGGGGGTCAGTTTTGAAAAGACAGGTGAAAACTCACGGAACTACTACTGACCCAGTAGTTACAGTTATTACGCGTTTACCTTTATTTAGACCCTAATGTAGTGCATTGGATTTTTCCATAAATACTCACATTGTCCCCCCTGTCCCCATGGTAGTTTTAAACGGGTGTGATCAGAGACACATGGACCTGTGTGTGTATTTAAAGCTGCCAAGGCTTGTTTTAAAAAGCCACATTTGCTTAAGCCAGATCCACGAGATGAATTTAGAGAACCCAGTTTGGTTCCTGAAGGTATTTTTAAGGATGAAAAGTAAAGGAGCAACTGGTTTTGCGATAAACTGTAAAAAGCAGCAGTGATGGTTCTCCCTAGACAGTGCAGGGGTGTAAGCACGGTTTGGGGAGGGAGGTGATCCCCCCCACCCTCCCGTAGGCACCACTACCGTGTTTTGTCTCAACCCTGGATGTTTTCACATTCCCCACGATTTCACTGTTCACTCCGCTTCCCCAGATGTCCTGACACTGCTGCCTTACGGAGAATGATTAAGAAATAGTAGAACTATGATTTGGGTGTTCAAAGGGAAAAACACTGAATTTTCTCCTAGATAGAGTTTGTTTGTTTGTTTTCTTATATCTGTGTTTCGTACTATCACAGAAAATTCGCCTGCAAAGACTATAACTAACGTTCAGTTTTGGAAGCAGACGGGACAGTTATTTCTCCAGAGACAAATAAATTAAAAAATCAACCACAATTGCAAAGTTAATAGCTTTTCTTGGAATAATTATATTTGAGAAGGAGCTCAGTTCACTTAGGCTGTGGCTCTCAGACCATTTTTTCGACATTATTATCTGTGCAGAAGGCCAGGAGAAAACACTCTTGCCATTTCGCAGATTTCAGGCAACTGTTTCTTACACCCCTGACTTCAGAGGTTAAGATTGTGAGCAGTGGCTTAGATGCCTTCTCAGGCTCAGTTTCTCATTTGCAAAGTGGGGGTGACGCCTGTCAGGTACCTCACGGCGTTCTTGTGTGCACGTACGCATTTATTGGGCTATTCATTCATTCGACAAATACTGACGGAACGCCCATCACATGCCCAATGCCGTGAGACCAAGGGAGAAGACCTTGCCTGGTGGCCCAGTGTCCTGGGGGGCAGAGGCGGTGTGGGGATAAATACAGACATTGTCAGGGGAGACAGTGGCAAGCGCTTGAAAGGAGGGAGGGACAGCAGTGGAGGCTGCAGGCGGGGGGACCCTCAGGGAGCTGGGACTAGACAGGTCTGTGTGAGGAGGAGGCATTTGAGCCAGTGCCAAATGGCAAGTGCAAAGGCCCTGGGGTGGGGACAGACCTGTGTGGCCTGGGGAGGGAGCACAGTGGAGGGGCAGGCAGCAGCGCTGTGCACCTTATAGAGTTTTGTTCTGAGCACTGTGTGGGTGCCGTTGGGGGCTCTGAGCAGGGGAGACAGCGCAGATGTCTTATCAGAGATGACCCTGTGCTGCCACGTGGGGCGTTGAAGGGGCAGCATCACAGGAATCCAAGCCCAACGTGACTCCACTCGAAACAGGGCAGAGGCAGAAGGGGAAGTGAGTCCGGACAAAGCGTCCTCCTAGAGCTGGGCAGGCCTTGCTGCTGGTTTGGTTGGGAAACCAGCGGCAGATGACTGACAGCTGTGGGCAGGGGGAACCTGGGGCCTGTAGACCAGGCAGGTGCCCTTGTGGCGGGAAGAGCCCTTGCGCCAGGGCCACATGCTCATCCTCCTACTCTCCCCAAAGGCCCCGCCTAAGGTAGGGTCCCTCCTGGATGTTTAGGAGATGGTGTCCCCAGCCACCCCTAGTCTTGGTGTGGGTGTGGCCCTGGAGTGTGGGAAGCTCGGGGTGCCAGCAGATGTGTGGGTGTCGGGGGAGTGACTCCCCTGTGGGTGGCAGACCTTCAGCAGCTCGCAGGAGCCCTCCACGCCAGGTGATCGTTGACGACAGGAACGAACCCACGAATAGGAACAGAGGTGAGCATCCGGCCTGATGTGTGAACTGACTGGTAAGAAAGCCCTGTCTGCTTCATTCAGCACAGCGTTATGTGAGATGTGGGCTTAGCAAAAATTTGCAGACCATATTTGTTTTGATCAGTGGTGTTCCAGCTGCAGTCACACGCTGGGTGACATTTTGGTCAACGTCAGATTGTACGTATGCTGGTGGTCCCATAAGATTACCATACCCTATTTTTACTGTACCTTTTCCATGTTTAGATATGTTTGGATACAGACATACTTACCATTGTGCTGCAGTTGCCTGCGGTATTCAGCACGGCAACATGCTGTCCAGGTCTGTAGCCCGGAGCAATAAGCCACGCCGTGCAGCCGAGGCGTGCAGTGGGCTGTACCGTGTAGGTTTGTGTGAGTACACTCTGTGACGTTCACACGAGGACAAAATCACCTAACGACGCATTTCTGAGAACATGTCCCCATCATTAAGCGACGCCTGACTGTCCTGCAGTGGTGGCTCGATCCCGGAGAAGTTAGCACAACTTTGTGGCCATAGCAAATCAAGACTAATTCAATGTGTATGAATGTTTGTGTTGCAGAAAGTTTTACAGTGGTGATCAGTAGAGTCATTTCAAGCACACATATATGATACTGGGTTTAAATTCTATAGTAACAGAAATAAGAGTCCTGGAGAGAGAAGCGTGGTAAACTTCCACGCACCTTGCAGCTTTCATGCACAGTAGACGACTGTGTCATGTCGCAGCGTTTGGATTCCAGTAGATGTGTTTACAGGAGTGACGTAGGTTTTATTAAGTCAGTATTTACAGTATGCTGGAAATCACGTCCCTTAAAGCTATGTAAAGCAGGGATGAAGTTTACGAGGGTAGCTGGAACGCAGGGAGCAGCATTTTGTGAAAGAAACACGGTTGTGGGGATGCTGGCAAGGTGGGAAGAGGACGCCACACACGGAGCGGGTGTCAGGTGGAGCCGCAGAGACAGACCTGGGGCCAGGGAAGGGTGGGCAGCCCGCGGGGTGCTGGGGATGCTGGCTTGGGGGGTGGCGGGGCTCGGGGGAGTAAGTGCTGTGTCCAGAGAGAGAGAAACGAAGGGGGCCAGCCTGGGCCACCCCACCGTGGAGGTGCTGGAGGGGAGGTGCGTCCAGGGAGAGGGGAGGAAACCGGAAGACCCTCCAGGGCAGAACAGTTTCCAGGAGGCCACAGTGAGGACAACTTGGGGTGGACAGGAGCCCCCGGTCTGGCCTGCGGCCCTCATCCTAATCAGATCAGGAGAAGCAGGCTCTGCGTGCCCCCTGGAGTCTCCCCAGCCTGCAGGGTCTGATGAGCAGGTTGGTGCTGGTCTCCGAGCTGCCACCAGCTACGTAAAATTGGAGCTTGGGCCCCCAGAGATGGTGCTTTTCTTCACCTGAGCTGCACCGTGCGTTACTGGCTCTATTAGTCTTGTTTTCATTGTTCAGCATGGCCGGGTCTCCAGCTTGCTGCTGCTCGTGTTGGGAGACTGCAGGCATCATCAGGGAACCTGGAATAAAAGATGTGGCTCGCGGTAAACTCATCTGTCCAGTGTCCTTGAACCACTGGCTCTGTGGGGAAAGGGGCCGCACCTGCTGGACCAAGAGTCTGCCTCCGAGGGGGCGTTCCCAGTGTCGGGTAATTCTCTAGGCCTTTGGCCTTCAGTTAGCTTAGAAACTATTTATGCTAATTAGTTATAATAAGCTTACCTTTTATTGTGACCAAAAGCATAAACACAGTTTTAGCACTGTAGTTGACAAGTCAATGGAAAAGAAGCCAAACTCTGTAAGATAATTTAAAGAGATTTATTCTGAACCAAATTTGAGGACCGTGGCCCAGAGCCACGCCCAAGAAGCCTCGGGTAAGTGGACTCGCTGTGGCTGGGTTGTAATTTGGTTTTACACATTTCAGGGAGACAGAAATTACAGGTAAAGTCATAAATGAATACATGGAAGGTATATATTGGTTTGGCCCAAAAAGATGGGCCATCTTGAAACGGGGGAGGCCTTACAGGTGATAGGTGGATTTAAAGACTCTTTGATTTATAATTGGTTAAAAAATGAAGCTTTTGTCTAAAGGCTTGGAATGTTTTAAGTTACGATAAGGAGGGCTGCTAATCAGACAAGCCACCAGCCATGTATTTGTTGTGTAAATTGAGGACCTGCAAGTTTGTCTTGCATGTGAGTCACAAAAGACATCTCCAAGAGGGAAGGGAGGGGACACAGCTCCCTCTCTTGGCCTGGAAGGATCCATTCAGTCAGCCTGTGGTGGGGGGGGGGAACCTTAAGGTTTTATTGTCTGGCCTGGTGCAGTGGCTCACGCCTGTAATCCTAGCACTCTGGGAGGCCGAGGCGGGAGGATTGCTCGAGGTCAGGAGTTCGAGACCGGCCTGAGCAAGAGCGAGACTCCCATCTCTACTAAAAATAGAAAGAAATTATCTGGTCAACTAAAAATATATAGAAAAAATTAGTCGGGCATGGTGGCACATGCCTGTAGTCCCAGCTACTCGGGAGGCTGAGGCAGGAGGATCGCTTAAGCCCAGGAGTTTGAGGTTGCTGTGAGCTAGGCTGACGGCACGGCACTCACTGTAGCCCGGACAACAGGCGAGACTCTGTCTCAAAAAAAAAAAAAAAAAAAAAAAGATTTTATTGTCGTTCACAGGCAAGAGGTTTACAAAATCCTTGTTCTGACCCAGCTGCTTTGTTTCTGACTGTTAGCTGGTCCTGTCTGCTGGGTCCCTCGTGCCTCTCTGGGTCCCCCTGCTCTAGCACATTCAACTTCTCATTGTCTCCATGGTCCTTTCTGACCTTGTACTGACGTTACAGCAAGTGTCACAGCGGGTGGTCCCGAGGGCAAACCGAGCAGCACACAGAGAGTTGGAGAATCAAGGTTTATTCACTGGTGGGCTCAGAGGGTCTCGCCACCAAATTCTGAGCCCCGTCTACCTGATTTTTCCCATTTTTATTAAGTTGGGGTAATCCAAGGGATGGGGTCTCAGGTGATGAATGCCTGCCAGGTAACAGGTTATTTGATGTGTCAGGTAATAGGTTAGTATTATGTTGATGCACCAGGTAATAGGTTTAATGTTATGCTGATGTGCCAGGTAACAGGTGTTTCATGTTATGCTGATGTGCCAGGTAATAGGTTAGTTGATGGGCCAGGTGTTAGGTTAGTATTATGCTGATGCGGGTCTTCCGTGAGGGGTGGGGTCTCAGGTGGCTGCTGTGCTAAGTAATAGATGGGGGTTTTCCTTATCACTGAGAATGCACAAGAACCTGTGTTTCAAAACATGCTGAGCCCCTACTCCCCGCCTTTTCACCATCCAGGCCTCCTAGGTGCCAGGTTCTAAAATATCTTGTGGGTCACGCAAGCCCTGTCATTAAGTGGGAATCAGTCTTCACTCCCCGCCCCCCCCTTTTTTTGTTAAACAAAACCATGACGGCCAGTTAGTGTTCTAATCAGCTGAGCGAGTCCACACTGCCTCAGTTTCCATTTTTAAGATGGTACCGTGCACACCTTTCTCTCCCTCTTTGCACAGAAATCCCCTTTAAAGAACCAGAAGTGAAAATCAGAAATATAGATGTCATCCTGGATGAAACTAAGAGGTTCAGAAAGTGAGAGCAGAGAAGAAATCGTAAAAGAAATAGTACAAGAAAACCTCAGGGCGAAGGACGTGGTGCCAGGTTGAAGGTGCAGCCGGAGCAGGTGACAGGGTTTCAGAACGCTGGAGCTTAGAGCTGGTGAGAGATTCCGGAGGGGGGGCTGCCCAGGAAAGCTTTGCCGGCCGGAAAGAAATCAGGCTCGGCAGCCGTGACACTGGGTGCTGAAGGACGCTGGAGTCCTGCTTCTGCCGTTGGACATTCTGAGTGAAAGTGACCGTCCCGGGCAGCCCAGCTGGGGTGTGAGGGTAGGGTAAGGACAGCTAGGGCCGTGGCAAATCCTCCCGGACGTTTACCTCCTGCGTCCCATTCTTCTGAAACTACAGGAAAACGTGCTCCCCCAGATCCAGGGAGTAAACCCAGAACAGGGACGCAGTGGGCTCAGGACGCAGAGCTGCACGTGCCAAAGACCCAAAGCACAGTCCCCGGGCAGTGGGAAGGGGTGTCAGGCCTCGGTGGCAGCCGGGACAGGAAGGGGAGGGTGCGCGGAGCCCACGGTCAGTCTCACTGGTCTGACCCTGTGAAAAACTAAGGACAGGCGATTGGAGGACGCGGGCAGATGCAGCCTCGGGAGCTCCCCCCACCCCACGCCTCCAACAACTGCAACAGAGTCTGTACCCGTGTATGTACACACAACAGCCTGACAAAATGTACACACAGCAGCAGCGAACAACGTGTGCACAAGAACTAAGCAAATATAAAAAATAACTCAATTAACTTTAAAAAGTTCGTGCTAGAAATGTGTTAGTAATAAGCTCGCTTAAGCAGCCAATAGTATTTTCAGAGTCATAATGTTATCCACATTGACATTACCAAAATTCTGCTGGGGAACGAGGGGCGCAGAAGAGAAAAAAAGTTAACTCTTCATCTACCAGAGTACAATGCGAGAGGCCAGGAGGTTTCAGCAGAAGCACGTTACTCCGAGACGTGGAAGCAGATGTCCCAGGAAGACAGATGAGAGCCACCGACCTGGGCAATGGGGCAGGAAGTGAGGGAGGCGGGGGAGGGGGCGCTTCTTGGTTTTTGAAGCTATTTATATGCTTTATTACTATTCGCTTTCATAGAATAAAAATTATTTTAGATAAGAAAAAAAAGGAGTGGAAGTATGAGGGCTGGGTATTGGCTCCAGGCCCTGCGGGGGCCTTGGCCACCATGTAGGTGGGTGCTGGGGGGGCAGCGGGAGAGACCCGGCTGCAGCGGGGCCAGGCGGGGTGCCCCTCTCGCCCCGTGTCCCGGGCCTGGGTGCTGAAGGGGCAGTGACAGGGAACAGCGGGGTAGAGCAGCCGCTGCCGTCCCGAGGGTGGGGGCTGCTCTTTGGCTGTCGGTGGGAACAGCAGAGGCCCCCCCCCCCCCGCCCCCGCGTTCAGTTTCCATTGTGTTTTCAGCCGTGGGCAGGGACTCCGGGCTGGCCGCTCCGTCTACCTTCCTGACCCATTGCTGGCCTGTAGGCCTCGGGTTGGGACCAGAGGGTCCACGAGCAGCTCTCGGAACCGCCCCTAGGCGATGAGGGGTCCGGCACTGAGCCCCGGGGCTGGCAGGCACAGCCTGGCGACCGCAGTGCTGCCCTGTGTCGTGGGCACTCGCTCTGGGAGGGCAGGAGGGACACGGCCCACACAGTGACGGCCTGTGGCTTCAAATATGGCAGCTGCTGCCCCAGAGGGACAGTGACATAGAGGGAGAGATGACCCCAGGCCGGGGCAGAGGCGATGGTGCTGAGGGTGGGGTCGGGTGAGGGGACATGGAGGCTGGGGAAGCCCAGAAACTGAGGCACGTGAGTGTGGAACCCTAGTTCTGCTGGAAGGAAGCCTTGTATATAATGAGAAATACGGTTAGAAAGAAAAAGTTACAGCCACTTTATAGAATCTTCCTCGCCAAATGCATGAGTTTGGACTCGGTTGGTTAACGGGCGACCAGGAGCGGTTGTTGGGTCACGCCGTTTCTTCATGGCACCAAAAGTTCGTTGTGAAACCTCCGTGTCTACGGCCACACATGGCAGCCACGACGCAGGGGAGGGGTGGGGGACGGAGAGGTCTGAGCAGCGCGGTGCGTGAGGCGGTGACCGTGTGCTGTAGTTCACAGGCTGGAAGGGGCTCCGTGGGCAGCTAGGCCCACACTCTCACTGTGCGGATGGGGAAACCGAGGCCTGCGGAGGGCGATAACTCATCTGAGGTTTCTCCCCTCTGCTAAACAAGAGGCAGACTCACACCCTGCGCCTGGTGTCCAGGCCGCTTGTGACCAAACCAGGCCCCGCCCTGGTGCTGCCCGCTGAGGCCTGTGCTGCGGTCTCCAGCTGCGCATCAGCCGGTGCAGAAAGTGCTCTCTGCCCAAGTGAGTCTGGGAGCTGCTGGGCTGAACACGTTTCAGCGGGGATTTTTCTTGGAGGACCTTCCGTGTGCCTGTGTGTCTCTCTGCTGCAGAGTGGGAATCTGCAAGGTTTCGTGACTTGATTTGGCCGCAGAGTCCTGTCTGCCACCTGTGAACCACCCCCAATGTCTTTCTAGATTATTCTGCACCACGTGGATTTGAAAATAGCTATCACTCGTTTCTTTAGCTTTTTCCCATTAGTGTTTTTTTCCTTTAATGCATTTAATATTGTCACGAGAGCATACACCCAGTGGGAAAGAGACCCCTCTTGCTTAAACAAAAATTCCCTGAACCTCTGCATTCTTGTGATGGGGCTGGTCTGAATTAAGATAGGCTGTAAGTATGAAATACACTCGATTGCTAAGTCTTAGTGTGAAACAGTTCCTTCATAGTTTTTATATTAATTATATGTTGAAATGGCAATAAATAGTTTGGATATATTTGGTTAATAAAATGTTAATAAAATTACCTGTGTGTAGGCTGGGCATGGTGGCTCACGCCTGTAATCCTAGTTCTCTGGGAGGCCGGGGCGGGAGGATTGCTTGTCAGGAGTTCCTGAAAATTACATATGTGAATCTTAGCAAGATTTTTTATGGCTGCAAACAAGATTGGTCTAAAATTTATATGGAAAGGCGGAGGAACTAGGACAGAATAGCTAAAACAACTTTGAAAAAGCAGGGGAAGTGGGAGGCAGTATTCTACCTGGTTTGAGACCTGCTGTAGGCTGCAGTACCGAGGACTGTGTTGGTCGGCTCCACCAAGCGCGTTGGTAGAGAGACCGGTGGGATGGAGTGGAGAACCCAGATGGACCCGTGTAGATATGGCCACCTGGCCTTTGGCAGGTGCAGGAGCAGGTCAGCGGTGCCAAAGCAGCCACAGGCAGAAAGGTGAACCTTGACCTCACCTCCCATCTTACACAGTAACTCGAATTGCCTAACAGGTTTAAATGTCAAACCTAGAACCATAAGGCTTTTCTAAGACACACAGGAGAAGATGGCTGGAACCTGGGGCTGGCTGAAGACAGGTCTTGCACACGGTACTGAAAGCCACTGGGTTGGACTTCATCAGAATTACCCTTTGCTCTGCAAAAGGCCCTCGGCAGAGGATGGAAAGAGAAGCCACAGACAGGGATGAACTACTTGCAGATGACACGTGACAAAGGATCTAGACATACATATAAGGAGCTTTCAAAACACAGCAGTGAAAAAACCCAGTCAATCCAGCTAAAAAAACAGGAAAAAGATGGAACAGACATTTTACTGAAGAGGATTTACAAAGGGCGCATAAGCCATGAAAAGATGTTCAGCATTGTTCGCCATTAGGGAAACGCAAATTAAAACCACAAAGAGATCTTGCCTCACCTCTGCCAGGGTGTCTAAAACGAAAACCTGACAGCCAGATGCTGGGCAGGATGCAGAGAAGCCGGGTGGTCCACACGTCGCTGGTCGAAGGTAAGTTGGTGCGGCCACGCTGGAAACCGTGGCAGCTTCTTAAACCAAACGT
This sequence comes from Eulemur rufifrons, assembly GCF_041146395.1. Taxonomy (NCBI): domain Eukaryota; kingdom Metazoa; phylum Chordata; class Mammalia; order Primates; family Lemuridae; genus Eulemur; species Eulemur rufifrons. The sequence continues at coordinate 4,049,106 of NC_090989.1, forward strand.
CGTTTTGACGCGAGCCCCAGTCATTGCACTCTTGGGCCTTTATCCCAGAGGAGCGAAAACTTAGTCCACAGCAAAACCGTACATGATTGCTCTTAGCAGCTTCATTTGTTACAGTCCCAAACGGGATAAACCGGTGTGTCCCTCGGTGTTATGTGGAGTTTAGAAAAGCCAGTCTCAAAGGTCACACGCTGTCTCACTGCATTCGTGTGACATTCTTGACAAAATTGTAGAGATGGAGAACAGATCGGTGGTCGCCAGGGTTAGGGATGGTGGGGGTGTGGCTAAAAGGGGGAGCATGCGTCTTCTTGGTGGTGATCACACAGTCTACACTCCTAGTACAGTGACAGAGGACCACGCACACGCACTGTACCGACGTCGGTTTCCTGGGGTTGATACCGCGTACAGTTACGTGAGACGGAGTCCTTGGGGGAAGCTGGGTGAAGGGTGCACGGGACCTCTCTCTACTATTTCTGAAACTTCCTGTGAATGGGTCATTATTTCAAAACCCAACAATAAGCAGAAAAATATTACCTGTGTGCCTCAGCTTGTATGCCGTTGGGTAGTGTTGCTTGGACACAGAGGAGCAAGACACTACTGAGTCCTCCAGGCCTGTGTTAGCCTCCTGGGCTGTGAGACCCCATCGCTTTGCTTCTCCGTCCCTGTCCTTATGTAAGTGTCGGGGGGGGGGGGGGGGGGCTGCCCGACCAGGGTAACAAATGAAGTCTTCATTCCACACTTACATCAACAACCTTCCTGAAAACACGTTTTTCTTTATCTCTAGACATGTGCCTTGAAATTGTGAAGTTTTTGTTTTCCACCATTTCAAAACTAGTTTTTTCTAAACCTCCCCAGCCTTTATAGATCACATCAACAAATAATCTTTCAAAAACGTTTTTCAAGCTGGGCGGCACGGTGGTGCACCTGTAAGTCCCGGCAGGTCCAGGCTGCAGGGCTCTGCTCGCACCTGTGAATGAGCTCTGTACTGCAGCCTGGACAGCACAGCAAGACACCATCGCTTAAGATGTTCTGCTCAGGTCTGTGGAGCCTCCGCTTGCTTTTCTTTCACTGCTTTCAGGACCTTTTGCACAGACCTGTTTTCCTGGGGAGACCCCTCCCTTAGGGAGATTTTGAATGGAGTTGGTTGGTGCTAGAATAAAAAAGGGTTGCACTTTGTTCTCTGACCAGTGTTTGACTAACGGCATTCTATAGGACCACTCTGTGTTTATAGAAAATTTGTGCAAAACTCAAAATAATCGGTGCGTTTCTGGGCTTTCTGAGCTGAGGGTGGCAGGCATCTCCCTGCATCTCAGTGCTCTGCATGGGGAACGTTTTCCGTGTGGAAAGGAGCGCTGGCCCCCTTGGCCCTGGGCTAGGAGGTCAGGGTGGGAGCCGTCCTGCAGCTCTGCTCAGAGCCTCACCGGTCAGTGACGTGTGAGCCTGGAGAGGCACACCTGCCTAGTAACAACAGAGACAGCCCGGACTCATTGTTCTAGACCTTTCCTCCTTTGTATGAGAAGTGAATGAGTAGGGTCTCCCCAGGGAATGGGAGCCTTCTGCCAGCTTCTCCCCAGAAATGCAAGATGAGGCCGGGTTTGTCTAGCCGGATCCGAATGGCACCCTCTGTTGTGTGCTGTAGCGGGGAGAAGCCGTGTGCTTGTTTGCGCACGCGACACAGCCCTAAAGCACCACCCTGCCACCCTGGTGTCCTGTGAATATCTGCACAAGAAAGGGACTTTGTTTTTTTGAGCTGATAGCATGTGCTTGCGGGCGCCAGTTTCCTGAAAAGCTGTGGTTTCTGATGGCAGCGTTGTCGGTTTGCAAGCTTCTCCACTAGCACAGATTTTGTTTGAACTTTCCTTCAAGTGCAGGTGGCTGGAGGGGTGTGGAATTTGCATCAGGAAGTGCCTGCGTGCTCATGTTCCTAAGCAGGTCCGGGCGGTGGGCGCGGTGAGCCTGGGGTGGCGTGAGGAGTTAAGCAGCCGACACCGTGTGTATCTCACTGTGCTCCAGGACGTCCCAAACCATGTGAGGTGGGCACTGTCATCTCCAGTTCACAGCTCAGAAATCTGAGGCCCCGAGTGACCAATGTCCAGATCGCCCTGTGAATGGGGGTCTGTGCTCAGCTGCCCCCTGTGCAGGTGGTTCTTGAGGACGGACGGGAAGGAGCAGTGACTGGATGTGATAACGGCCTGTGTGGGAGCAGGAGAGCTGTCCCCGATGTCACGCCTTGCTTATCCCCGGAGAAACGCTCCCAGGGTGTGCGTGGGGCGTCAGGTGCAGGTTAGCGGCTGAGGGAAGAGAGAGGTTGCGTTAGACACGGCTGCCCTCGGTGAATTCACGGCCCATTGAGGGAAGGAAAAGCAAGAAGTGGCAATGTGGAAACTGGCTTTTAAAATATGGTAATATCTTTATTTTACAAATGGAAACCGATGGCTGTATGAAAAGATGAAAGTCTGAGTTCATGAAGACTTTCCTAGACATGAGGCCGTTCAGGTCCATTGCGTTTGTTAAAAAGCAACATTGGTGGCTCACGCCTATAATCCTAGCACTCTGGGAGGCTGAGGTGGGCGGATCGTTTGAGCTCAGGAGTTCAAGACCAGCCTGAGCAAGAGCGAGACCCCATCTCTACTAAAAAAAAAATAAATAAAAATAGAAAGAAATTATATGGTCAACTAAAAATATATACAGAAAAAAATTAGCTGGGCATGGTGGCTCATGCCTATAGTCCCAGCTACTCAGGAGGCTGAGGCAGGAGGATCACTTGAGCCCAGGAGGTTGGAGGTTGCTGTGAGCTAGGCTGATGCCACAGTACTCTAGCCCGGGGAACAGAGTGAGACTGTCTCAAAAAAAAAAAAAAGGCAATGTTATTTTAGGGGCGAAGACATTCCGAGGCCCCCAGCTCCATTCCACAGAAAGAGGGGACCCTGATGTGTGTTCCCTGTAAAGTACAGGTCACACCCTGCACTGGGGGACGCCTTTAGTAGGACTTGCCTTTAAATACTGCTTTGTCGTTAACGAGGCTCTCTGTGTCCCGACAGGTGTCGGAGATGGCCGAAGATGGGAGCGAAGAGATCATGTTCATCTGTAAGTGACCCCAGACCGTCCGCGGGCCTGGCGCTCGCTGTCACAGAATGCAGACGGGCCTGGCGCTTGCTGTCTGGGCAAGGCCACGCCCACATTTGTGTTTCTGTAGAGAAAAGCTGTTTCTTTTGGAATTGCCCTCGGAAACGTGGTTACATGCGCAGGGCACGTCAGGGGTGCGGTTTTAACAGGGTCGTCTTTCTCAGAACTCCTGGCAAAGGGCACGTTGCAGGGGGTAGCGCTTGATTCAGAAAGTAACCCGAGGGTTTAGAATGAGAAAAGTGTGTTAGATTTATGATAAATGGGTTAACATTTGTGGATTTTCATTTATTCTCAGTGTTGGGGGAAAATCTGTTCTTTGTCACCACAGAGGTGACTGTATGATTTGAGGTGTCCCCAGAGCTGGGTCTTTTCCTTGGGGGTGTGGTCCTGTTTTGCACCCCTGATATTTCCAGGAGCACTGAGAGGGCATTTGTGACACGGGCTTGTGCCCTCACTTGTCTCTGTGATGTTGGTGCACGAGTGTCCCTGACCATGGGTCACCCCTGCAGGGCAGGGGTTCTCGAGTCCCAGGTTCATGTTCTTTGGGTGTCCCCATGCGGATGCTGTCCCCGCTGACGCTCTGACGCTTGGATGTCTGCTCACAGGGTGTGAAGACTGCAGCCAGTACCACGACTCCGAGTGTCCCGAGCTGGGCCCCGTGGTCATGGTCAAGGACTCCTTTGTGTTAAGCAGGGCAAGGTGAGTGACCGCGTGAGCTGCTTTCACTTCCCCAGCCCCGTGTGTCAGACAGGATCCCCTCCGTGTCCACTGCGGCGCGAGCTCGGCGGCCTCTGAGTCTGCACGCCGGGGAGAAGGAGCAGAGAGCCTTGCGGGGGGTTAGTGGCTTCTGTCCCCTGCGAACCGAGCAGCCGTGCTGCCAGGACGAGCCCCGACGTGTCTCAGAGCTCCAGACTGAGTTCTTCGACCCAGCCCAGCGTTCCGCAGAGCCCGGCTGTCCCCGACACAGCGTGGCGTCCACGGAGAGCTGACCGGCCGAGTGGCCGGTGCACCGAGCAGAAGCAGCCACGCTGGAGGTCTGCCCTGCGCCCCATCCAGGCCTGCAGCTGGCACACACTGGGGGCCGGCCCGGTGGGCTGGGCTGCGGGCGCTGGGTCTGAGCACAGGTGACAGGGCGGAGCCAATGCAGGTTCTGGAAACACCTGCAAGTGGAGGGAGGAGGCCCTGTGGCCCTTCGAGGTGGCCCTGCCATGTTTACCTGTGGGGGTTGCGTCACCTGGCGGCCCAGAGCGAGTGACCTTGGACCAGGCCTTCTCCTCTCTGAAGCTGGGCTGCCTGTGACGTGGAGAAGATGGGTGGCCCTGGTCGTGGTGCTGTCGTGTGTGGTGGTGCTGGGACTGTGGTGACACCAAGGCTGTACTGTTGCCGGAAGCCTCCCAACCACCCACCCGTTATCCTTTTCTTCTCAGTGTGACTTTATTCTACACACAAAAAAGAGGTTAATATTTTTGCCTCAGTGGAGAGCTGACCGGCTCTTGGCTCCCGAAAGCCTTCAGGGGTTGCCTTTTGCCCACGAACATTCAGTCGAAACTGTTGGTCCCAAAGTCGGCCCCCCCGTGAGGGGTCCGTGGTGTCACCCGGCCTCCCACCCTGCCATCGGGGCCTGTGCTACGGGCGCCCTGGCGTCCTCCGCTGCTCTGGACGTGTCTTGGGCTCGGCTGCCCTGGCCTGGCCCCAAGGTCGAGGCTGGTGTGCCTTCGTCTCGTGCCCCGTCCTGCACGTTCTTCTGCTTTGGTCACTCGGGCCACATCCTCGGAGAAACTGGCCCCGTCCCGCCTGGCTGGAAACCCTCTTCTGGTGTTTGGGAGGCCTGTGGCACGTGTGTCTTTCCCGTGGCGCCCTCCACGTGGTTCCTCGTCTCAAGTTCTGTGGTCCTTCCTCCCTGGCCCAATGTGCGCCTTGCGGGCGAGAGCTGGGCTGGCCTGCTCTCTTGTCCCACGTCGCTCTGCCGGCTCACGGGGGTTTTAAATGCGTCCCTGAGCCAACTGCCCCTCCAGCGTGTGCTCTGGGTGAATCTGGCTGGGGCCTTGTGGTGGTTTGGCGCTGTGTGGCTACGGCCACAAGATTACAGCTGAGCACCACAGCCTGCGGGCGTCATCACCGCTGCATGGCACTTGCGAGGTCGGCTTCTGTCTTACCACCGTCGAACATTGATTTCGAAAGCCTCGCGGGGGTCAGTGAAAGTGAGCGTTGAGGTCATCCTAGTGGCCGTCCTCTCGCAAGTCTCCCGTTTTGTTCCGTTTCCAGGTCGTCCCTTCCTCCCAACTTGGAGATCAGACGGCTGGAAGACGGAGCCGAAGGCGTGTTCGCCGTCACTCAGCTCGTGAAGCGGACACAGTTTGGTCCATTCGAGTCCCGGAGGGTCGCCAAATGGGAGAAGGAGTCCGCGTTCCCACTGAAGGTAAAGCCGGTTGCCAGCGGGAGCCCAGGAGCCGGGTGCCTTCCTGGCCTCCCCTGTGGGCGTGGGTGCGCCGGCCGTGGGTTCCCGTGATTTGTAAGTGCCTCGGACACAGCTCTGAACATTGTAGTGCTGCTTAATTTCCAAGAAAATAGTTTTCTTTTTTTTAGTTTGTGTATCATAAGAGCATCAAACTTAAGTTAGTATTTTGTAATTTTCAATTTAGCAAAACATTAAAGAGTGTATTTAAAATGTGAGCAGGAGTAAACCAAAACGCTGACCTCAGTTCTCTCACAACCTGGGTTGATACTGCAGGTTCTATGCGGTGGTTTTTGCAGGAGTGCAGCAACCTAGTTATTTTCACACGTAGGCAGGGTGTACTGCACTTTGCAAAGCTCTTTCAAAGGCAGGTGTTTTGACTGGGCAGCAGTGAGATGCCAGGCAATAGCACAGAGTTTGGCAGCTCTAAAAATTTAGCGCATCAGACTGAGCAAAGACAGCTGTTCTCTACTTTTACATGAAATTGAGAAAACGAAGTGGATGTAAATTGCAAGGGGGCTTAGAGTGCTTAAAACTCGACCTCTGCAAGCCCCACAGGGCCAGGTGAGGCGGGTTGTTCACCACCCTGTCCGGCCGAGGCGTGGTGGCGGCACAGCGCAAGCCTTCCGAGGTGTCTGAGATGAGCACACGAGGAGTGAGGTGCAGTGGACGGAGGTCAGCTGTCCCTAGAGACCCTCCAAAGGCCAGGCAGAGGAAATCCTAAGCTTGTTTTCTTGGCAGTCCTTTGAAAAATTGAGCATATAAGGCAGATTTCAGCAGAAAGGGAAAAAGGAAAAGTGCTTGATTTATTTACAAAAAAAGAAAGAAAAGCGTGAGAAAGGCTGTTTCATGTCAAGGAGTGACGTAAAGGCCTAGAACTGCACCTCGGAAAGGCCGCCGGCCGCGTGCTGTGCTTCGCGGGACCCGGGCGGCCGACGCAGGCAGTGGTGTGGGCACACGGCCAGGGTGAGTCCCCGTTCAGAACGTCCTTTACGCCCACTTTGGTTGTCTTCCGGCTGCTCGATTCGGAAGGTTACCGTCTGGTGTCGTCTTGTTTTCAGTGCACACGCCAGCCTCGGACACCTGTCTGCCCAGGGGCACCTGTGGGCCGCCAGGGGGAGGGTGTCGCCCGCAGGGACCACACCTTCCACAGCGACGGGAGGTCATTAGACACCTGGGGGCCCCCTCTGCCCCCTCCCCTTGCTCCTGAGGGCTCTGTCCTGCGAGGGGCCTCTGCAGGCAAAGCTTGGGCGAGGGGAGAGATCTCTTCCTATGGTAGGGAAGCAACGATCACAGCAGGAAGTGGGGGCCAAAACCCTCCTGTACGCACGTGGTTGATTTGAACTTCAAAATATTTAAGTTTCTCTTCCTGCTCCCTGCCTGCTTTTAGAGCAATAGTGCTGTTTTACAAATGAGGGACAGCTTGTAGAGAGTGAGGAACTTGGCTAATGTCACCTTGCACGCTTGCAGCAGAGCCCAGAGTAGAACTCAGGTGTCCAGGTGCTCACGTGGACCATGGGTATAACTCAAGTGTCCCAATTCCCACTGGACCGTGATAGGGCTCAGGTGTCCCCATAACACCTGGAGCAGGAGCAGAACTTAGATGTCCTCGTGCCCGCATAAGCTGATGAGAACCTGAGTTCTACCCCTGGGCAGTGAGTAGAACTCAGGTGTCCCAACAACACCTGGACCAGGTGTAGAGCTCAGGTGTCTGATGACACACAGACCTTTTGTTGTCTCTACTGCTGCTCTTTGCCGTGGCCAGCCTGGCCTGCCTAAGCCATGTGGTCCACTATGACCTTCCCGGCCATTGTAAACACCTGGGCAGGTCATGTCCCCTGACAGAGCACTGTCTAGTGGGGTTTCCCAGCACCCCCTGCACACTCACTGGGAGGTAATCAGCCCTTCCCTGGCCCCTCGCGGGGCCGGGCTCCCCCCAGGTGTTCCAGAAGGATGGGCACCCCGTGTGCTTCGACACGTCCAACGAGGACGACTGCAACTGGATGATGCTGGTGCGGCCGGCGGCGGAGCCCACGCACCAGAACCTGACGGCCTACCAGCACGGCAGCGACGTGTACTTCACCACCTCCAGGGACATCCCCCCGGGCACCGAGCTGCGCGTGTGGTACGCGGCCTTTTACGCCAAGAAGATGGACAAGCCCATGCTGAAGCAGGCCTGCGCCAGTGTCCATGGTATGTGGTGACCCGTGTCCTGTGGCCGCCTTCCTTCACGCCTTGCTGGGGGGCTGCTGGCCCCTTGGCTGCACGCTCCAGCCCTCACTAGTGAGACGAATCGTGCCGGGCCAGCCGGCTGGGGCGAGGGCAGGGGAGGGGCTGCTCTCACCCACGGAGTTGGGTCTGTCTGCTCGTTAAACATCCGGGTTGACAGATAGAAGAGCTCAGCCCTAAGCCGGGCCGCTGCTGGGGAGAAGCTCCCCCGTTCCGGGCTGCTGCGGTAAATTTGGGTACTTGGACGTGGCACACGCTAGTAGAGTCAGGTGTAGCTTAACGATGGGATGCATTCTGAGAGAAAGGCGTTGTCAGACGATGCCGTTGTGCAGGCATCTAGAGTGCACCTGCACAAACCCAGACGGCGTAGCCTGCTGCACACCTGGGCTGCTGCAGCCTGTGGCTCCTGCTACACCTGGACAGGGTGTGACTGCAGAACACCGTAGGCAGCTGTGGCGCAGTGGTAAGTATTTGTGTATCTAAGCATAGAAAAGACACGCTAAAAGCACGGTGTTATCATCTTACAGGCCCACCGTCATATATGTGGTCCGTCGTTGACCAAAATGTCATAGTTCTGTGCACGACTATGCTTTAGTTTTGCTCTCGGGGCTTTCCACACAGTGACTTACCCTCCCAGCCCTCTGACGTGGGAGTATTATCCCTATTTTTAGATGGAGGAAACAGAGCACAGAGAGGTTGAGGAACTTGCCCAAGGTCAGCGCAGCAGGTAGAGGAATCTGGGTTGGAACCTGGAATTGGCTCTGTGTGGCTGTTCCCCGGGCAGCAGCTTCCTCCTGGATTTTGGGTGCGTGTGTGCGTGTACGTTTGCAGAAAGACTGAGCGAAGGTTATGTGAGTGATCTGCCCAAACCCGGAGTTCCTGTTGCAAAAGCAGGTCACAGGCCTGTCCTGCTACCCAGAGTCCGGGACGTGACTGTCTGTGAGGGAGGGGCTGTGGAATTTGACCCTCATCCGCAGCGTGGGTCTTTCTGGCATAGATCTCTTTACGTAACCTGGAGAAACCACATGGAATTGCTATTTGACATTTTTTGACCTGCAAAACAGCTGCTTCATGTGGCCCACCCTAACACCACCCGGGGGGCAAACATTGTTTATCACTGCCGTGGAGATGATTTGCTCAAGGGGGAGAAATAGACATTGACTGTCCGACCCCCCAGGTGACATAGTTCTCACGTGGAAGTGGTTTCCTCTTTTTTATAAATACAGTGTAATCCAAAATAGCTCTGTAGCGTAAGATTCTTTACCTATCTGGAAGGGTCTCTCTGTCCCGTGTTTGTTCATTGTAATTGAGGTTGTAAAATGCTCCTGGGAGGCCCTAACCCCGGGGCAGACCAGGCAGAGTGTGAGTGAGTGGGGGCGTCTGTGGCGGGCTGTGGGGGTCCCAGGGCTGCCCTGACAAGGTGATTTCGTTAGATTTTGATGGCTTCACACAAACCAGGTGGCTTAAACATCAGAAATGCATTCTCTTCCGTCCTGGAGGCCAGAAATCCAAGATCCAGGTGTTGGTGGGGCTGCTTCCTTCTGGGGGCTCGACCCCCAGCCTCTGGTGGTGGCCGGCACAGTGGCCTTGGCGTCCCCAGGCTTGTAGCTGTGTTTCTCCAGACTCCGCCTCTGTCTTCTCCCAGTGTCCCTGTGTCCTCACCTCGTAAGGACACAGTCATTGGACTTAGGCCTCCCTGATCCAGTATGGCCTCATCTTAACGTGATGACATCTGCAAAGACCCTGTCCCAAAGACTCCAGTGTGGATTTGGCGGGGTCACTGCTCAACCCGCTCCGGGCAGGTGAGGGTGGCCACATGTGGAGCTTCTGGGGACACTGCCAGGGACTGTCAGGAGGACCCAGGCCGGGGGCTCCTTCCAGGTCTGCATGGTGGCAGCCCCTCTTTCTGCCAGGATGGTAAAGGAAGCCGAGTGGCGGGGCGGGGCGGGGGGGGGGGTCATGTCCTTCACATGCTTGCAGAGGGAGACCATGGGCTGTGTCGGGGTCCTCTGAGAGTGAAGGGATGGAAAGAGCTTGGAGACCAGCTGCTGCCAGCCCCTCCCCTGGCCCGGCCCCAGGGAAGCCCCCACAGCAGCGCCCTGCTGGGTAGGAGCTGCTTTGAAGGGCTGAGGCCTCGCTGAGTAATGTCCCAGTAACCGATCCAGACCCGATTTCTCGAGTCTGGGATTCCTTAAGGCCTGGGCAGTTGGCAGCGCGTATGCCCATGACCAGCCCAGACCTCGTATGCCCACGACCAGGCCAGACCGCGTGTGCCCACGACCAGCCCAGACCCGTGTGCCCACGACCAGCCCAGACCTCGTGTGCCCACGACCAGCCCAGACCGCGTGTGCCCACGGCCAGCCCAGACCGCGTGTGCCCACGGCCAGCCCAGACCGCGTGTGCCCACGGCCAGCCCAGACCGCGTGTGCCCACGGCCAGCCCAGACCGCGTGTCGAGTCAGGGCTTGGGTTATAAGGTGCTGACCGTGGGGACTCTCCCCTTGTCAGCGTGTTCTGGGTGATGCCGCGCCCTTCACAACTCTCAAGGTCAAAGTCGGAGCACAGTCTGCCACGTGTCAGAGTTACGGGTGCTCTGCTTGCCCGCAGCTGCTGCAGAGCCCCCAAGTCGGGATGGGTTTGAGATGATAGATTCAGATGAAATCTGCCTGGGACTGTGCCGTCCAGCAGAGTCGCCTCCGGACTCAGCCTTTATTATTAATAAAAGGACTCGCTCTATGAAATGTGGAGTCAGGGGTCCAGATGCCACATGTGGCCCCAAGGCTGCAGGTTCTGCATCCGACCATGATTCCCCCATGCCTCTGAGGATGAAGGGATACTTTGGATAATGACTCGGGGACAGTCTGCACCAATGGAATGCAGTCGCCCTCCTAAGCAGGTTTTTAACTGGGGAAATAAATAAGCAACTTAGGTACTCTAAGGTTTTGTAAGTACATTTCATGTTTTCACTTTCTGTTTTGGGACAAATGGCAGCGGCTATTTCCAGGACAAGCAGTGAACATCCCAGGCTCCTGTGACCTAGCCGGCTGTGGGATCTCTCCTTTCCTTCCCTTCTGTAAGAGCTGCCTGTTCAATGCTCACTGGGCCCTCCCGGTGCGGCAGACCTTCGCCTGGGGTCCCCTGCAGGTTGTTGAAATAGCAGCATGGCAGCTGCCTCCCCTCCCCCACTCCTTGCCTCTCAGCCCCTGCCCCAGAGCCCCTCCTCCCCGTCCCCAGGTGCCCTCTCCAGGCACAGCGGAGGTCTGGGGTGTGTGTGGACCGCCTCTCCCAGCCGAGGCCATGCGCCGGGGGCCCACCACGGGCAGCCCACCACCACTCGCTTCTTAGAGACTAGTTCTCAGTAGGTTACAGGACCTGTGAAGAAAGGCTAGAAACATCCTGTGAAGAAAGGCTAGAAACATCCGGAAAGCTGGCCTCCTGCATGATTCCGGTGGTTCAGATTGGACACGTGGAGGCCTGGCTTCTGCTCCTGCTTGGTGACTAGGCTTCCGAGAGACTGCCGCTGATGGCGGGGGGCGGGGGGACCCTTTGCAGCCATCACTGGCCCGCTGGGAGTGGGCAGAGCGAGGAGAGTGGCCGGGGCGTCAGCCTGCTCTGCTCTGATGGTGGCGTTGGCACCAGGGACGGGAACTGTGTTCCCGTAGATGATGCAGGGCTGCAGCCGACTTTCTGGGGAGCGTCAGAACTCCTAAGACTCGTTGGCTTATTTAATATTTCTGTCGCTTTTCAAATTTGCTTCAAACGTGCGTCTTGGTTATAGAAATCAGACAGTTTTGCAGACTGGCAGAGCCAGCTTCTAAATACAGAGAAAAGTTTGATTTTGTCCTGAAGGAACAGCGATGCCTCCTTTTAAAAATTAATTTTTATTACGTTTTTCTGGTGGTGGATTTACTTTTCTCATTACATATTTTCTGGAGCTCACAGTAAGGATGGTTTTCTTTCTTAGTTGAACCTGAACCTGCTGGCGGATGAGGGAGGCCCAGGAAACCCTGTGGGTCCTCACGGCGGGGGGGGGTGGTGGGGTGGGGAGGGTGGGGGTGGGGAGCACAGGCCTCAGAATCCGCCGTCGCCACCAGATTTTCAAAGTCACTTTCTAATGAAAAGGATACAATATAAACACATTTCGGAACATCGGGAAAACTGTTGAATTAGTACAGCGCCGGCTGTCTAACCCGACGGTGGCATTTTGACTGCCACTTTCTGGTGTTTGTAAAAGACCAGCACTGGTGACGTGTAGCTCACACACAGTCACACACGTGTGCTAAGTGTGCAGCGCGGAGACCTCTGACGAGTGTGTGCAGGTGTGTAAGCTCCACCCCATCCCCTTCGCCCTGGAAGGTTCTCTCACCATCGGCCGCCGCCTCACTGGCGAACACCCAGCTGTTCTCTGTCCTCTGGGTTGCGGTCTCTTTTCTTTTAGAACTCTGCGTTTTCATGTAGTTGAGGCCTTGCTGTCCCTGCCGTCGTACCGCTCACCTCTGTTTCCCCGCACACGCTGACCCGCCGGCAGATCCCAGGCGTTTCTCCTACCGTCACTATCTGGCATCTCCTTGGGTGTGTGGTGGTAGCTTTCGCTGAGATACCTCTCTTTTGTTGGCTATTAAGTGATTGGCAGTCAAGAATTGCCTTCTAATTGTTGGATAATTTCTTTTCTTACATATTCTTTTAAAGTTGAATTCTGGAAAATGCTGAGTACTTCCCTTGATGAGAGGACAGTCGTAGTACGAGTTCTTCCAGTTCGTCCCACTATTTAGCAGGGAGCGCTAAGCTGCAGAGAGCTGCCTGCAGTTTGGGGTTAGCGTGAACTACCTGCATGGGTGGGGGGCCTCATTGCGGGGACAGCAGCCCATGCCATGGGAGGAAATTCCCCTTGTTCTCACGTGGCGGCTTCCAGCTAACCCGTTCCTGGTCCTCCTTTCCTGAAACGTTAATGTGCAAGTGTGTGTTTCCCTCTCTGGAGCCTGAGTGCGTTTGGGAAGGAGAGAGGAATGGGAATTTGGCTGTGGTTTCCGCGTGTCCACGGTCTCCTCCTGGGCTTCTCCAGCCGGCGGAGCCCAGAGTGGGCACAAGGGAAAGCGGAGACTGGTGGGAGGGCCGTCCTGCGACAGTGCCCGCGCGTGCCGATCTCTCTCTGTTCTTCCTTTGCTTTTAGAGCGACAAAAATTTCATACGCCCTTTGTACTTCTTCCTTCTCGTGATCTTATGAGCCCTCCTCACTGTCCTCCCTCCCCAGTCCTGTGGGGCATGGGGTGAAAGCCTAGAGGTGCTGCCCAGGACAGCAGCCATCTGCCCCAGGTGTCTGTTTAAATCTAATTTCAAATGGAACAAAATTAAAAATTCATCTCCCCCAGGGCACCAGCATGTGTTAAGGAACGGCTGTCATCACGGAAGGTTCTGCTGGGTTCTGCTGGGTAGCGCGGTAGCTGGCGGCAGGCCAGGTGCTGGGGCACCTGCTGGCTGGCTGTTTGGGGTGCCACCGTCTCTTATTCTATGAGCCCATGAAAGATTGGGGAATTACATTTGGTTATTTAGGATGCATTTTTTTCTTGAAGTCAAATAAAGGGATGAATCTGGTCCCACCTGGCAGGCTTCTTGGAGGAAATCACATTTCCACGACTGGTGAGAAAGGACAGACCCTGCCACAGGCTGCTCTGGCTCACGTCCCTGGGCTCAGTCTCCTCATGTGACCCAGCGATAGTCACGGGGGCGAGTGAGTCTATGTGTGAAAACTCTAGAACAGTGCCCTGGACGTTGAGAGTGCCCATTTTCTCCCCCTCCTCCTCTTCCCCCTCCCCTTCCTGCCCCTCCCCCCTTCTCCCCAGCCCCACCCCCATTAGGACAGGCCCCTCTCCTCCGGGCGGGGCTGCATGGAGACACAGGGGCGGTGGGTCACCTGCTCTCCTCTCCTGTCTCCCGCAGCTGCTGGCACCCTGGAAAACAGCGCCCCCGTGGAGTCGGAGCCCAGCCCCTGGGCCTGCAAGGTGTGCTCCGCCTCCTTCCTGGAGCTGCAGCTGCTGAACGGTAAGGCCAGGCGGGCTGGGACCGGGCTGGGACCCGGCTGGGACCTCGGCGTTTGCGAGGCTCCTGCGCTGGGCTCCCTCTGCCTGCACTGTCGCCTCCCCAGAGCTGCGGGTGCCCCCCCACAGTTTAGCCTTCTCGGGTTTAAAGCTTCCGGCAGAGCCCTCGGCTGCACACTGCACGCGAGGCTGACTCGGGGGACCGCAGCCCACGCCGTCTGTCACAGTGTCGCCTTTGTCGTCCCAACGTGACTGTCCCTTCCCCTATTTCTTTATCTGCTCCGGTCGTCACACCCATTTAAGGTGGCCAGGAGAGAACTGGATGTACTCCCTGGTGGTGCAGTGAGAACGTTCTCTGCCTGAGCACTTGCTGTGATGTCTCGCAGGGAGGGACTTTGCTGCGTTAGTGCGCGGCTGATGTGTGGTGACGGAGACCCCGGGCAGGCAGGCTGGCAGGAACGATGTGTGAGGCCGTCTGTCACGTGTAGAATGCGCTCGGAGCGGGGTTTCAGGCAGTGCAGCTGGAGCGTGTGATCCAGGCAGCCCTGGGCTGGTGGTGCAGGCCTGATTGGCCGCCTTCACCAGGTCAGCGGCTGGAATGTTCTGGAACCTGTGAGGAGGTTCCTCCCAGGTGGGTTTTGATGACAAGAAGACTAGTGTGAGCATTCCACAGAGAAGCCTCGGTGACTCAGCAGGGATCGTCCATCTGCTTTGGGACAGGGACAGACTGACTAGCTCTCTGGTCACAGTTTCCCAGGACGTCCTACCGATCTTGGCTTTAACGAATTTGCTGACGTGTCATTTTGGCCCTGCTTGGGGAGGAGGGTTTTGTGTTTGTCGCCAAGATGTGAATAGCTGAATAGCAAGGCGGCTGCTGGGTGTTAGGGGCCGGGTCCCTGAAGAACACGCCCACCCCAGACTCACAGCACAGAGGGCAGCACCTAGACGTGGTCGTTTAGTCCTCAAAGCAAGAAAGGCTGTTTTGTTTGTTTTGTGTTTTCTCCTGATGGCTAGTTTTGAGTGAAGAAAACAAATTCCTCACTGTGGCAGTAGAATTCTTCTTGTCCCATCCGTGTACAGCTGTGAACTTGGGCACCCCTCTTCCGGTCCGGCTGACGTTTCCTGAGACCGACTCGGTGCCGGGTCCTCTTCTAGGCGCTCAGCTGTGTGAGCTCCGTGAACTCTCCCAGCAGGCGTCCGGTGCACCTGTGGCTCCCACGTGAGGGCCGAGCAGACCTGGGGGGGGGATGATTGAATCACCTGCCCGAAGTTGTGCAGCCAGAGTGTGGCCGAGCCGGGTTCAGACTCAGGCCGAGTGGTCGTGGGCTGTTCTTTCCGCTGCAGCCTCTCTCTGGCGGTCTTGTCGGTAACGGAGGGGCTGTGCAGGAGCAGGACCCTTGAGGCCCGCCTGCGAGGGTGGAGGGGCTGTGTGCCCCGCAGACTGGCGCTGAGCACGGCCCCGGGCGAGATGACAGGCCTGTCCTGACCAGGCCTTTCGGGAGTGGACCTCGCTGGGCTGCACCAGCACCGCTGTGTTGTCACCGGGAACACAGCGGTTCCCATCTGTCTCGTCTCATGGGGTCTGAAGCTGCCAGGTGTTGCTGGAGGTAGGGAGACTTGGCTTTGTAGTTTCAGGATCACACTTGGCAGGTTTGCTCTCTTTGAGGAAGGCTAACATCCAAACCAAGCCAATGCTTGAACTTGAACTTCTTTTATTTTTTTTAATTGAACTTAGAAGATGCACAACTACGGGCGATTGGAGGTTGGCTTATGCTTTGTAGAGTCAGGCACACCACACACTCCTGACACCAGCGACTTGGCAAAGTCGTTAGAGCGGCAGTACAGTACAGTGAGACAGAAGACTGTCGTCCTCGTCCTGTCCTCTGAGGGATGTCATTTCCCTCTTGTCCCCTGGGGGAGATCTGCTCACATCCCAAGTGTCCCCTAAGGGCCTTGTGGTTAAACATAGAGCATCAAACAGGTGCGTTAACCTTGGCGCCCTCCTGGAATTCCACTAAAAGGGCAAAAACAAAAGAAAATGGGGATGTGTGGGGCAGCAGGCATGTTCGGAAGCTGGAAAGTGTTTGGGAAAATGACAACTGGTGTGCAGACAGGGAAGCTGAAGCCAGCAGTGGGGAAGACCAGGCAGCAAGTCAGCTCCTGCCGCAGAGCTCCGGAAAGGCCCCGAAAGGGAAGGTGCCAGACAGGGTGGTTGGCTGGGAGTGTGCACAGGAGGTGGTCACACCCCTCGGTCTGCCCCGTCCCTGTCAGCAGAATACTGGGGTTGACCCTCCGGGGTCTAACGCAGAGGGACCCGTGAGTGGGGCCTCCAGGAATGCGCCGGCCTGAAGACAGGACTCGGGGATGTCACACTGCTGAGAGGAGACCCCTGCGGCGTCCTCACGCTTTCCTCCCAGCACAGGGGCAGCCCGGTTTGTGGTCCGGGAAGGGGAGGGTCGGGTTTCTCTGGAGGAACCGGCCAGTCCCCAGGAATATGAACACTTGCCCACCCCCACCCCCCGGCCATCCTGCAGGAAGCCACCCACGCCTGGGCGCCCAGGGCAACCTCAGGTGTGAGCGCTGTGGACCCTGGAAGGAGGCTCACGTGAGAGAAGAGACCACCACAGCCAACAGGAGCAACTGCTCTGAGAAAACTGAAAACCAAACCAAAACAGAAAAACCTCTTTTGTAGCCTTAAAATAAGAACAGGTTGCTATTAAATTAGAGAACAGAAAATAACTAGAAATTAAAGCCGTGGTCACAGAATTAAGTGTGAGGGATGCGTACTGCATGACATTGAGGAATCTTCCAGAGAGGTGACATGAAGAGGAGACTGTAGAGAGAAGATGGGAGGACTGAAGTGTCGGCCCAAGAGGGGTCCGCAGAGAAGAGGGTGAATCCGCGGGAGAGGATGACGAGTCGGAAACTGCTCCAGACCTGGGACGTGCTTCCAAGTGGAAAGGCCCGGTGAGTAACCAGCGCCGCCGAGCCGCATCGCCACGAAGGGTGAAATCGTGTTAGGATTTAAGGAAGAAAAACCTTCAGAGAGAAGAAACCAAGCTACCTGACACGGTGAGAATCAGAGTGGGGTCATATTAATACTTCTCGACCCCAACCAGAAATTCTTAAGCCACGTCATTGTTCCGGGGTGAGAGCAGCTAAGGGTGTTTTCAGACAGTCACGGCGCAGACATGACCTCCTGTGTCATTTTTCTCATGAGGTTACTAGAGGATGGGCTTCCGGGAAAATGAGGGCTCCACCCAAAAAGAAGGCGGCAGGGCTACCCGTGGGGTTCCTCACTGCGAACAGCAGCACTCACCCCAGGTGCTTTACTAGGAAGGGACATGTTGAAGGCATTGAGTAGCTTAGAATTTACAAGAAGGAGGCCAAGCGAGGAGGCTCATGCCTATAATCCCAGCACTTTGGGAGGCCGAGGCAGGAGGATTGATAAAGCCCAGGAGTTCGAGGCTATAGTGAGCTATGATGGTGCCACTGCACTCCAGCCTGGGCAACAGAGTGAGACTTTGTCTCTAAAAAAAGAAACAGATAAAATAATTTCGAAGAAGGGCCAAAGAATCAAGTAGGGAGAACCCTGGAATTCCTCAGCAGGGCTGCCAGACCTGCCTGGCAGGGACGTGGCCACCCGCGCTGACACTGGGCTGGCATCCACACTTGTGCAGCCTCTGAGAGCCAGACGCCTCCATCGGCTTGCCAGGAACAGTGCTCTCGGGCCTCTGCGTCCCCGCGCTGCTGACAGAGCCTGGGTGAGATGTGCACTCCGGCAGGACAGTCGGGGAAAGGAGTTCCTTGAAAGGTGGGGCTCGGGTGGTGAGAAGTTAGCAAAACGTCGTAAGGGTGCTTTACGGTGCCGACGGCCAGGACACAGGACAGATGTCCACTGAGCATAGGACACAGGAAGGGGCAAAGGGACGCCCAGGTTGCTGGTGCAGGAGGTTGCGGGACAGGAGCTTTGCCCTGAGTCTCGGGGGTAACTGATGCAGATTGGAGTGGGACTGAGGACTCCAGGAAGAAAGGCTCCAAAAGGGAAAGAAAAGAAAAAGAGAGGTTAACTGATGTTCTTGTAGAGAGAAGAGTTAGACTTCTGGTAGAGAGTTTAGGGATTAGTTAGTGACATATACATAGAAAAAAATAAGCAATGTTAAAAGGCAAGGCAACAGTTAACTCCAGGAAGACAAAAGTTGTATCTATAAAAAAGCTAATGATAACCCATATATGGCACAGCTGTGAATACATTTTTATGGTCATAATTATGTAAACACTGATTATTGATTTACCCAAAAATTGTGGTAGGGATATATTGGTGAGATTGGGAGAAGGGTGAGCGTTGGGCGGGAGGGTACCAAGCGTAAGAAAGCTCGGTCCCAGGCTTCCGTGTTCTGTGCTGGGTAATGTCTAACGCAGGAAATGGAGAGATAATTGGGGGTGGGGGCTGCTGTTTCTGACATATAGCAGCACTGGCTGGCTGTGCCTTCTCGGTTCTTCCTTGAGAGACTGTGACAATGTTACCAGTCTTCTCAAAGCAACTTTTGCTTTGTTGATTCTTTCTACTGAATTTTCATTTTTATTAATTTCTACTCTTATTTATTATTTCCTTTTTATACTTTTTGTTTAAAACATTCTGTTTCTTTTCTATTAAGTTGAATGCTTAGCTCATTAATTTTCAGCTATCTTATTTTCTAATATCATACAAGCATTTAAGATCAATTTTTTCCTGAGAACCATGGCAGCCACATGCCATGTTTTGATTACACGGAGTATCTAAATTTATGTGCACTATATGTAATGCAGCATTAATAAGCAGAGTACGTGTACTTCTCTTTGATATGTGGTCTCCCTTCCCCAATATTTCAGTTCTAAATATTTTCTAATTTGCATTATTTTTTGTTTGAATCCATAATTATCTAGAATGATATTTCCTAATTTCCATACGTATGGCTTTTTTCCCCATAGTTAGCTTTTATTGTGTATTTCTAATCTTCAATCTAAACTCACTTTCTTGTTGCCTCCAGAACGTCTTCTAGGGCAGGCCTGCAGGTGGCAATCTTGTCGGTTTGTGTCTCAAAATGTCTTTATTCATACTGGAAACTGTTTTCACGGGATATTGAATTTTTGGTGTCTTCTGATTTTCTTTCTGCCCTTTGAGGATATGGTTTTACTACTTTGTGACTCCATTATTGCTGTTGAGAAGTCCGCCGTCACCACCGTTGTTCTTTCGTGGGTCGTCTCTTTCAAAGGTGCTTTTGAAATCTCTGCCTTTGAAGTCCCGCAGTTTGTCACGGAGCCTTGGCTTATTCGCTCTCCTCCTTACGGCTCTGGGGTCTGAAGACTCGTGTCTTTCGTCCATCCTGCATGACCCTCCACCTTTTTCTCTCACGTGGCTTGTTTCTCGTTCTCTGCTCTCTCTCTGTGGGTCCTGCTGTGCGTGTCTGAGACCTTGTCTTGGTCACGCGGCCTCTCTGCTGCCCTCTGACAGCTTCCAGCTTCTCCTGTTTTCCTTTCTGGGGAACCTTGGCACTCTCTGTTTTGCTTTGCCGCTTCTCTCTTCAGTTGCGTCTCACTCTGTTTAGTCTATATGTTGTTCTTTTGTTTAGTATCTCTGCTTTTTATTTTATAGAAATTTTATTTGGTTATTTTTCACAACTGCTTTTCTGCAGCGTGTCCTCACCTTTCTTTATGCTTTTTCGCCCTTTACTGATTTAAATGTACTTTCCCCCGTTAGCTTCTGCCGTCCCTGGGAACTCCAGTTTCCCTGGGTTTTGTTTCTGTGCGTGTCTGCTGACACCCCCGTGGCTTATTGCTTTATTGCTCAGCTTTCTGAGATTTGTTTGCTGGTACTATGGTGAGCTCTGTAGCAAGAATCTTCCTCCCTCCCCAGCCCCACGTGGTCCTTCCTGGCCCCTGGATTGTGGGAGTGGGGTGCAGAGAGCTTTCCGTTTTGCTTCTGCCAGGCCTCCCGAGGGGTTCATAGGTGTAGGTCACAGTTCGTACTGGAATTTATTTTTTAGTTCGAATGGTGTGCATTCGCCTTCTCTACCCAAGTGGCTCTGACTCGGGGCTTCAGCTCCTGTCGGGGCTCATTTAATACCTCCCTCCGCTGTAAGCTCTGAGCAGAGAGACTAGCTTTCTCGCAGCCTTCCTGGGCCGCTGGACCCTCTCGGAGTCCCGGCGGAGATCTGGCTTTACGCGAGCAGCTGGGTTCCTGGGTCCAGTGTGGACCTGAACTCACGTCTCCCGGGCCCTCGTCCTGGGGGCCTCGGAATCAGCTTGTGCTTTTACGCTTTTAGCTTTGAGTTCCCTCTGCATGTCGGGCTCCAAGGGATCTTGCTTTCCTTCTTTTAAACTCAGCAGTGCAATCGCAGTTGGGGAGCGGGAGCGTTCTGGTGTGGCAGCCTTTCCTTGTATTTGCAGCCAAATGGGCTCACTGTTCGCTGGTTCTGCTGATGGCCATGCCACGTTTTGCTGTGTTTGCTTTTTAATTTTCTTTCCCTCACTAGCCCTGGCTCCCTGAGCACTCACCCGGCACACTGTCTCTAAATAGTGAACAAACGAAGAAAAACAGCCACTTGATCCGTAATGCCTTTCTTGGGTCTGTTGAGATTTATAACAGGAAGAATCAGTCCTAGGCCCAGATTTGCACGCAGGTGCCTCTGTCTGTGAGTCTTGGTCACGTTCGGTCTCGTGGGCCGCGTCTTCCTCCTGCTTGCTGGCACCCTGCGCCCGGCTTGGCGGCCCTGCCCATCTCCCGTCAGGGAGCTGGTCCATCCTGGCACTTGGTCCCCAGCCCTGTCTGCGCGTTTCCTGTGTGTCTTCCGATTATCTCTTCTTGGGAGGTCTCTGGGGCTTTCTTTGATTAAAAAATAAAGCAAAGCTTTTTGTTTCATGCAGTATTTTTAAAGGAAATTTTGTTTATCATGCGTTGAATATTTTTTAATATTCCTCTTTGAAAGTACATTTTAGAGTAAATGTAGTACATAGTCATTGTAGAAAAATTAGAAAATATAAATAAGCTTAAAGAAGAAAATAGAAATTGCCTGTAATGTCACCATCTGGAGAGAAACGCTTTAGTATTTTGCTATGTCCTCCCCAGGTCTTGGTTGCAAACATACGTGTGTGTCTGCTTTTACCGTTCACAAAACTGTCCCCACAGTGAACCTACCCTGCTTTTATCACCCGATTTGCTTTTTAAAATAGTAGTTGTGTTTGTGCAGTGGAAATGCTTTTACTTTCAAAAACAGTGGAAATAACGTTCATTTACCTATACAAAAGGTGCACTATTAACGAAGTTAAAAACTAACAGAAATGGGGGGAAGAGGTGGGGCCAGGGCGTGGGCGGGAATCAGGCTCCTGACCGTGGTGCATTTGTGTGTCTTCCCTGCAGAGCATCTCTTGGGTCACTTGGAACAAGCCAAGAGCCTCGCTCCAGGTGGCCAGAGCGAGGTGTCGCCCGAAAAGGAGCCAGAGGCACCCCGGGGGGACCCCCCCGCAGTGCCCGGGAATGAGAGCACTGGGGCCACCAAAGAACAGAAGAAAAAGCCTCGAAGGGGGAGAAAACCCAAAGCGTCCAAACCGGAGCAGCCTCTAGTCATCGTTGAGGACAAGGAGCCGGCAGGTGAGGGCCAGTCCTGGGGTGAGTCTCCTGCGGGACACAGCCTTCCCGGTGCCTGGGGGCCGGGAGGACAGGGAGAAGGGGTCTGAGACCAGGTCGCCTCGGTGCCAGGTGGGAAAACTCAGCGTAGAGCAGTCGCAGGGACGGGGGAGGCTGCGCCTTCTCCTTTGTCTCAGTCAGCTCTATTAAAGTGCAAGCTGCACCGACTACGTTGCTCACCCCTCGTGGACACGTGGATCACCTGCGTGTCGGGGAGAGAACATTTCCATCTCCCAGCCACTTTCCTGAGAGTCTTCTGCACAAATGGCTCTCACCCGCCCTGGCATTCCCCGTGAACGGAACTCTGTGCTGGCTCCCTGTGTGTGGCACACGGTGGCGCGAGATTGGTCCATGTCGTGTTACCAGTGACTCCTTCTTGATCACCGAGCAGTCACCAGTCCACGTGTGGACACCCCGGGGCTCACTCACCTGTGACCCAGGGATGGGCATTTATTTGTTTCATGCCCTGCCTGGAGTTTGTTCCTTGCTCGTGGTGTCCTCGGTTGAGTTTAAGGGACGTGTGACCCACCGTCTAGGGTGTGCAGCCCCTGCAGTCCTCACGCAGCCCGTCCAAGCCCCCCTGGCATGGGGATGCCGGTCCTTGACCGTGAGGACAAGATGCGAGGCTCCTCCCCACCTTCGTTACTGACACTGGACAGTTCTTTTTGCTGTCTGGGATAGCCCAGGATTTCTCTGTTGAGAGTGAGAAGGGATCCTTATTCTCTAGTCTCAGCTTCCCCTCTCTGGCCCCGGGTCTTCAGCCAGGTCCCAGTCCGGGAGCTGCTGGGAACTGGCCGGGAGGACGCGGTGAGCTGCCCCGGGCAGCTCCCTGGGTCTCTGGACGGGCAGAGACGTTGGGAAGGGCGGAAAGCTTGTTAAGTGGTTACTTCACTGTTCCTCACTTGCTATCCTCAAGATAGCTCGCCCAATTATAAAAATTAATATTTCTAAATCTCAGTCAGAACTAATTTTTAATAAGTTAGAAGATTCTGCTATATATGCAAAATATTTCTGGTCGGTACAAAGGATTGGGGTAGTGTTGTGATGTGGTTTTAAAAAAGAATCTCAAGTTACAACTTCAGTTTGGGATGAGAAACACGTTTTCCTTTCCTGTATGTATAAGGAAATCTGTGGATCCAAAATACCGCCGGGTTTCCTTTCCCCTGTGAGCCATTGCAGTCTTGCACACGCTGTGGCATCCCTGTGGTGTGGCCATGTCTATCACCTTCTCTGCTGGTGACTTGGTTTGTCATGTCCCCTCACACAGAGCAAGTGGCGGAGATCATTACTGAGGTCCCCCCGGACGAGCCTGTGGGCGTGACGCCAGACGAGCGGATAATGGAGCTGGTCCTGGGGAAGCTGGCCTCCGGCGCCGGGGACGCCAGCCCCGTGCCAAAGTGAGTCCTGCTGGCGCTCGGGCCGCCCCGTGGGCATACAGTGCCAGGGCAGCTGGTGCGTTCTGGAGGGGAGGCGATGAGAGGGACAGAGACGTGCTTGGGAAGCAGCAGGAATGTTCTGGAGCTCAGGACTGTGATAGTGCGTCCACTGTGAGCGCAGCTGTTAGAATAATTTATTTATTGTGATAAAATATGTGTAACATAAAATTTACCATTGTGACTATGTTGAAGTGCACAGGTCAGGGCATTAGGTACACTCCCACTGTCGTGCACCCATCACCACGCTGCCCATCTCCAGAACCTTCTCATCTTCCCAGACCGAAACTGTCCCCATGAAACACTGACTCCCATCCCCTCCCCAGCCCCTGGCGCCCCCCACTCTGCTGCCAGTCTCTGTGAATCTGACCACTCCAGGGACCCGCGGGAGTGGGATCACACAGCATTTGTCCTTTTGTGACCGGCCTGTTTCACTGAACGCGATGTCCTGAAGGTTCATCCACGTGCACTGAGGGACACTGGGCTGCTCCCGCCTTTGACGGTTGTGCAGAGAGCTGCTGTGATAAAGCAGGTTTTTGTTTGGATTTCAGTGAGTTTTTGTGTTTTCGTTATTCTTGGGTAAATTTTCATCCCAAAGTTGACTGCGCTGGTGGTCCTTTTCTTCCTTTGGCCCTTTGTGGAGCCCCGAGTTGCAGAGCGTGCCCGGGGCAGGTACTGGCCCTGAGGCCAAAGTAGTGCCAGAAATGACGGGGCCCGTCTGCCTGTTCACACGGTCTCATCGCCCGGAGGGTGTCGGGGGCTCACCGTCAACACGCTTCCAACAGGGGGAAGAAACTTTTGAAAAATCAGATTCAGACAGAATATAAAAGAAAAACGGAGCACAGATGTGATTGTTCTAGTTGAGACACAGCGTCACCCCTGGGCTTTCCCGGGGCCAGAGTTAAAACCAGCAGGGCGAGCGGCCGTGCAGAACGGACCAGCTGATGCCATTCCGTCTTCAAGGTGCCGGCCCTGGAGGTGACGCCGCAGCAGTTCCCGCCTTCCTCGCACAGAGGCGTGGCTTGAGCCGGGCAGTGTTGGAAGGAGGCTGTTTCCAAGATGATTGTCACCTGAGCTCTCTTCCCCAGTGACCCAGTTGCCCGCCTGTCCCTTACCGGTTTGCTTCTCTGGGGCAGGTTCGCCCACCACCAGAACAACACCATCTCGCTCAAGAGGAGCCTGATCCTGTCGGGCAGGCACGGCATCCGGCGGAAGCTCATCAAGCAGCTCGGGGAGCACAGGCGGGTTTACCAGTGCAGCATCTGCAGCAAGGTCTTCCAGAACAGCAGCAACCTGAGCCGGCACGTGCGCTCGCACGGTGAGGAGCGGCGGG
Source organism: Eulemur rufifrons (assembly GCF_041146395.1). Classification (NCBI taxonomy): domain Eukaryota; kingdom Metazoa; phylum Chordata; class Mammalia; order Primates; family Lemuridae; genus Eulemur; species Eulemur rufifrons. The sequence goes on from NC_090989.1 coordinate 4,073,379, forward strand.
AGGCCGGCGGGTGTGTCCCACCTCCGGTCCTCACGGCAGCTGTGCCGGTGAGGGGCGGCACCGTGTTGGTGTCTCCGGCCGGCTGTCCCTTCCGACACAGGGGGAGCGGGAGGGCTCCGCATACTCGGCAGAGAACCTCGCGCTTCAGAGATGGCGAATATTTTTTCAGTGTGAGCTCGAAGTAGTGAAGCCGCTTTCTGTCGGTCGGTTCCGCAGGTGACAAGCTGTTCAAGTGTGAGGAATGCGCAAAGCTGTTCAGCCGCAAGGAGAGTCTGAAGCAGCATGTTTCTTACAAGCACAGCAGGAACGAGGTGGGTGGCACGGCCCGGCCCGGGGTGGTCTCCGTTGTGTAGAAGCGTCGTTGACTGGATAACTCGCAGCGGGGAGTGGGAAGGTGGGCAGGTCCGGAGCGTGGTTACCTGAGAAGGGGACTCGTTTCCTAGGGCGGCGGGCGGCAAGAGTGCACGCTCCTTGTGTTCCCGAATGGAGCAGGAGAGAGCAGAGGGGAGGGCCGCAACAGGGTTGCTCGGTGGCACCGGAGGGGCCGGTCTCTGTGGACCCTGCCTCAGGGGCTCTTAGTAACGGCATGTCCCTTTGCCCAGGTTGACAGCGAGTACAGACACCGCTGCGGCACGTGTGAGAAGACCTTCCGCATCGAGAGCGCCCTGGAGTTCCACAACTGCAGGACAGGTGAGGCGGCCTGGGTCTGGCCTCTCTGTCGTCATCCTAGGTGACGGGCCGTGGAACTGTGGGCAGGAGTAAAGATGGTTTGAGGGTAAACAACCTCACTTCTAATGCTTGCTTCTGTTCCCTACGCTGCCAAGCAGTTGTCACTGATTCTAAAGACACGGATGGAAGCTTTCCGTCAGAGGGACGCGTTCACGCCCTACGTTAGTCAGCCGAAGCCATCTGTGGCCCGTGTTTGGGACGTTGTACGGTGGGGGTTCATCTTTGGGACGTTGTGACGCGGGGGTCCCTGCTTGCTGGGAACAGGGCGCAGCAGTGCACGGTCTGTGCCGGGACCGCGTGAGGAAGGAAAGACGGGGTGGTGTCAGGAGCGAGGCTCTGCCTTGACCGTGAGCTCTCCTTCGTCCATCTGTCCGGCATCGTCCAGGGCGGGCGCTGTCGCCGCCTCACATGATGTTTTGTTCTGAGCCTGCGTCTCCAGAAGGGAGGCGTCGTGTGAGGCTGGAAGCTGGCCGTGCCTGGACCGGCCTTGGTGGAGGGGCCGATGGGCCCGGGGACGTCTTAGGCTGAGTCAGAAATACACATGCACAGCAGGGAAGCCACGGCCCAGCGGGAGCATCCTGTGCTGCCCGGCTGCGGTTCTCTGTGTGGCCCAAGGACGCCCTGTGCCCTGTGGTGACAATGTGCTACCCTCTGCGGGGGACACGCCTCCCTTCCAGCACCCAGCGGGGCCCACGCAGTGGGTGGTCCCAGAGGGGGTGGAGGGAAGAGTCGCAGTTGCCTTGGTGTCCCCCCTCTCTCTAGGACTCAGAGCAGATGCAGGGCGTGGGGGTGGCCAGTGGCAGTCAGCCTGGGGACCTGCAGGCCAGCCTTCGACACCCACCCGATCTTGCCGACCCGCTCTGTGCCCTGTGTCCAGCACTTGCCTCTCTGTGCTGGCTCTTGTTGAGGTGCCGCCCACCCTGTGCCTCTGGAGAACCGTGGACCAGCGTCCGCGGACTCTCTCTGCCCCAGGGCCGTGGGGGGGCCTGCTCCCTGCACCTGCTGGGCCCCTTTGCCCGGTCGGTTCTGCTCTGAGGGCTCCTGTTTGGAACCGTCCACGGTGCCTTCCTCCCCGAGGCAGGGCTGTCCGGGCGGCAGGCACCAGTCACGTTCCACCTGAGCTTTGGCTGCTTGAAGGCTCCCTGCCCAAGGCATGGAGTGGCTTCTAGAAGCTTCTGGATGAGCTTCCAGTGCACCGCACCACCTGCATTCTAAGCCTTCCCCTCCCAAGTGTTCCCAGGAAATTTGGGGAACAGGCACCTGACTATTTGCATTCGGTGCAGCCATAGGTATTCAGAGGAACATTTATCTAATTTGTTAGCCTCCCTGGTGGTCCCCAAGGTTTTGCAGGAGAGGAGCGGGTGAGGGCAGCAGATTCCTGAGGCTGTGGCCAGTGTCTGGGGTGCTTGGGAGGCAGACTGAGGCTGAGGGACAGCGGGTGGCTCCTGTTGGTTTTAACTGTTTCTCTGGACACAGATGAAACAGTAATAGAAGCAGCCAGAGTAGCAGCTGCTATGTGCCAGCCAGAGCTTCTCTTAAGCCAGATGTTCATCTTTGCCTAAATAGATTTTATTTTAGAGGCAGGGGCTGGCTCTCCCCTGGGTAGAGTGCAATGGCGTCATCATGGTTCACTGTAACCTCGAACTCCTGGGCTCAAATGATCCTCTTGTTACAGCCTCTCCAGGACTACAGGCACACGCCACCACACCCAGCTAATGTTTGCATTTTCTTTTTGTAGAGACGGGGTCTTGCTGTGTTGCTGAGCCTGGGCTAAAACCCCCGCCTTGGCCTCCAAAGTACTAGGATTACAGGCATGCACCACCTCTCCTGGCCTGTCTTTTTTAATTTTGTAGAGCCACCAAAGTGGCGGTGAATTGTGGTACATTATCTCTTCTAAGATGCTCTAATTTCAAAGGTTAGAAGTTTAGACTGAAATGAAGGCCATGCCTTGAAACGGAGGCCATTTGCCGTGTTCCCTGCCTGAGGTGGTCCTTTTTATGGTACCGAATTAGAATGTGTATCTCCCGTAGACCATTAAACCCAGAAAGTGTAATGTGGAGAAAAGCTTTAAAATTCATAGTGTGGGGGTTTTTCCCAGGTTCCCTCCACAGGACCTGTCTTGTTTTTGTCCCCGTGCTGTGGCAAGGTGTTGACATAACGTGTCTGAGTGTCCTGCCTGACCGTTGACCGCGAGCGCTACTCTGGGGAGTAGCCATGGCTCACACCCAGGTCCTTGGGCAGGACACAGACTGTCACCGTCACCCTCCCCTATGGCTTGGCTCCCCCAGAAACCCACTCTCCTGTCTCCAGGTGCCGTGTGCCCCAGGCCCGGCCTCAGATCCCGGTAGGCGTTGGTTCTCACTTGCTCCACGTGTTAAAACACAAACACAGACCTCAGCGGTGGCAGGATCATCGGTGGGAGAAGGGTTGTTGCTGGGACCCCGTGTCTGCCTGGATTCCCGAGCTGGCGATGTGAGGATGGCTGTGGCAGGAGCAGCCACCCTCAGCTGACGGAGTCCAGGACAGCTCTGCGCCCACCGAGCAGAGGCCACCCCCGAGCCGCAGGGATCGGTGTGAACTGGGTTCTCTGTCCACGAGCCAAGAGGGGCTTGTGAGGGAGAAAACTGAAGCCCAAGAGCAGCAGCGCCGCCTTCTAGTGTCACTGCCAAGCCCTGGGGCCAGTGGGGCCACCTGTCCAGGAGGGAGGCTCACCTGTGCTGCTCAGTACATGTCCAGGAGGGAGGCTCACCTGTGCTGTTAGCACTTGTCTGGGAGGGAGGCTCACCTGTGCTGTTAGCACCTGTCCAGGAGGGAGGCTCACCTGTGCTGCTCAGTACCTGTCCAGGAGGGAGGCTCACCTGTGCTGCTCAGTACCTGTCCAGGAGGGAGGCTCACCTGTGCTGTTAGCACCTGTCTGGGAGGGAGGCTCACCTGTGCCGATTGGCAGGCCCAGGTTGAGGGTGTCTTTGGTGACGATGGGACAGTGCTGTAAGGCATCGCCCTTCACAGCGCCCTTCGCTCCGGAGGTCCCATTCCTAAGCATTCATGCAAATTTAGCAGAAGGGAAAAAGATTGCATCGCTAAGTGATCTGCAGTTTCTAGAATGATAAAGTAAGTTGTGGTTGAACTGGATGGAATATCGTGTTGCCACTGAAGCAACTGTGGGGGTGTGCGCAAGCGTGCATGGCACACACACAGTGCGCGGATGACGCGTACAGTGGGATCGTGTAGAGACGGCCAGAGCCTTTGAACACTAGGCCAGAAGAGACAGTGAGGGTGGTGGACTGTGCCCATAACATTTCCGACCACGGCAGGTTAGCGTCTTTCACAGGAGCCTTCACGGGGCCAGGTGAGGAAGGCTCTGAGTCCAGGCCACGCCCCGGGTGGGAAGCAGAGCCAGGTCTCCTAGGCCTCAGTGGGGCCAGTTCTGCTCTGCCCGGCCTCCTGCCCTGCTGTGGTTGGAGCCGTGTGCAAGTGCCACCACCCCCTGTCCTGGCCTGTCCTGGGTGCGGTGCCCAGCAAGCAGAGGTGGCCTCCCCACCGCCACCTGCTGTCTTGGTCCCAGGCCCTGGGGGTGGCCGAGCGGCCAGGCAGATGCCCCTGCCTGTGTCTCTGCTGCTCACATGGGAAGAGATTAGGCATCTGATTTCTGTATGTTGAGGGAGTCTGATTCCCTGGCCCGCCGGGCTGCACGTTGGAATCTCCCGAGTGAAGGCAAAGACCTACTGAGGCCCGAGTCCTGCCCCAGAATCGAATTCACTGGTCCCGCCCAGTGGCTCTCAACCTGGATCAGGTAGGATTCTGTCCCCAGAGGACATTGGCCGTGTCTGGGGACATCTGGTTGTGGCAGCTAGCTCGGGCCAGGGGTTGCTCCTGGCGTCTAGTGGGTGGAGGCCAGGACGCTGCTAGACACCCCAGTGCGCAGGGCGGCCCGTCCAGAGAGAAGCATCCGGCTCAGCACGTCCACAGTGCTAGGCTGGGAAGGCCTGGGCAGTGGACCCTCAGATTCCTAGTGACACCGTTGGGCAGCAAAGAGGGGACACGCTGGTTGGAGTCATTGTGGAAACAGCAGCTTTCGATGCGGTCTCGGAGATTTGTGTATTTGGCAAATGTTTCCTGGGTGTGGGAGCTGGTTGCTGGGCTAGAGCCCCGGGGCCCAGCACCGACAACGGCACAGTCTGTCCTGGCGGCCTCGCTCTGGAGAGGGAGGTGGCACCTGTGTCCCAGGCACAGGAGGAGAGAGCAGCTCTGCTGGGCAGGTGGGGCTGGCGGGGAAGGAGGAGAGGGGTCCCAGGGGATGAGGGGGCCGGACTGAGGTGACCTGGGGTTGATGCAGTGTTGGGGGGCCCCTGGGGTGCTGTCGGGGTCCTGGGTGGAGCAGAAACAGGGGTTTTACTGGCTGTCTTTGAGAAGGGGCTAGAGCTGAGGCCTGGGGCGCAGGATGGATGTTTCTGGAGGCTCTGCAGGGTGTGTGCGTGTTTGTGTGTGTATTAGTGTGTATGTGGTATGTATTTGTGTGGTGTGTGTGCGTGTGTGTTTAGTATGAGTGTGCGTTTGGTGTGTGTTGAGTGTGCATCTACTAAAGGGGGCCTAGGAACGAGGCGCTTAGGCTGAAAGGTGTGGGAAATTTGGGCGTGTCAGTGTGCCGTGGGGGGGCAGGGGACAGGCAGGCGTCGGGGAGGAGGGCCGAGACTGCAGCCGGGGGGCTCTCAATGGAGGGGGAGGGACCAAGGCGGGAGGGAGGGGCCCTGGAGGGGCAGCCAGTGCGCAGTGACGAAAGGTGAGCACGGTGCTTGCTTTCCGAGTAGAGAAGACGCCACTGAAGCGCGTGGATTCCCTGCTGCACCACGTGCTCCGGGGTAGGTGGCACGTGACTTGCAGGGGACGTCCATTCCTGGCCACGTCGCCCTCGTGCACCTCCCGCCCCTCCCCCGTGCTTTCTCGCCCCTGCGGAGGCCACACGCTCGCGCCTGCGTTAGGTGTCATTCACCTCAAAATCGCTGTGTTTGTTTGCTCTCTGGACAGATGACAAGACGTTCCAATGTGAGATGTGTTTCAGATTCTTCTCCACCAACAGTAACCTCTCCAAGCACAAGAAGAAGCACGGGGACAAGAAGTTCGCCTGTGAAGTCTGCAGCAAGATGTTCTACCGCAAGGACGTCATGCTGGACCACCAGCGCAGGCACCTGGAAGGTGAGCGCACCTGCCCTGGGCACGCGCCCTGCGGCCGGGGTAGGTGGCCGGGGCACGCTGGCACAGCCTCTGGGAGGCATGTCGGCCATGCCTGCTCTGGTGCCTGAAAACGGCCCCCGTCGAGCACGTAACACTCTTCTGGGAACCTGCCCCGGTCGCAGAGAGCCCGGGACACGGTGTCAGGAGCGCTGTGTGCAGGTGGAGAGGGGTGGAGAGAGCTGCAGACACGCCGACTGCGCCGCAGCGGGAGGGAGTTACGAACGCCAGGCTGTTCCTAGGACTGAGCGTTATGCTCGAGAAAAGTATTTTTCAAAGACACTAGATCCTGTGAAAAATGTTTCAGTGTGACAGAAAGTGAGAAAAACTACTGAAAGAGCAGCTGCCCTTTTGCTGACCAGCCCTTAGTAAATCACCAACCAAGACACCTTTTTATAAAAATGTACAAAGAAATCATGTTAACAGAAAATTACAAATGAAGCTTTATGCTTGTCGAAAAGAAAACGTGAGCTAACAAAGTTGCGTGTAAGGTATAGCTGTCTGCACACAAATGTACACACACTCATATCATTGTGCCTTTTTTAAAAAACAAGACTGGGCCGGGCATGGGGGCTCACACCTGCAATCTCAGCACTTTAGGAGGCTGAGGCAGGAGGATCACTGGAGACCAGGAGTTTAAGACCAGCTGGGCAACATAGCAAGACCCCATCTCCACAAAAATTAAGAAAAAGTTAACGGAACATGGTGTCATGCACCTGTAGTCCCAGCTACTTGGGAGGCTGAGGCGGGAGGGACACTTGAGCCCAGGAGTTAGGCTGCAGTGAGCTGTGATTGTGCCACTGCACTCTAGCCAGGGCGACAGAGCGAGACCCTGTCTCAAAATAAATAAATAATAAGGCGGGAATCGCATCCCACATCATTTTTTCAGGTTACTTATTTTACCTGACTTTTCTTCATGTTGGTTCATAAAGATGCACAACTTGTTTCTTTGTGATTCCTTGGGTGGCTCACTCAGGGTCTCCACGTAGTGACCAGGCAGCCTTCAGCCAGCCACTGTGCCTCAGTTTCCCCACCTATACAGGGGAGACAGGAATCGTGCCCGACCCCCTGGGGTTGGGGTGAGGGTTGAGCCAGACCCTGCTCAGGAAGCCCCTCACCCCGCGCTGGCGCAGAGCACATGCTCCTAAATGCCGTTGCTGTGGTTGCCTCGGGGTCGGTGGTCCCCTGTGACGCTGCACCGTGCAACGCACATGTAACTCAGGTCATCTGTGGGGATAAACCCCGCTGTGACTGTTGCCCGGTTTCCCCGTCACACGGGAGCTTGGTCTAGACCCTCCGCAGGCTCCCGCTGTCTGTCCTGCTCGTGCCGCTGGAGCCTTTGGGGAGCGGCCCGCGTGGCCCACGTGCAGCTTGCCGGGTGGGCGGCAAGTCTGCGGCTCTGTGTTGGTGGCCAGTGCGGCGGGAGTGTCCGAGGACCGGGTCAGCAGCGCAGGGAGATCCCGAGGGGAGTGTTTCTCTCTCGTTCAGATTACCTGTTTCACACGAGCTTCTAAACGTCTGTCTTGATCCCAGTTTTGAACAATATGCCTTCAAACCATAAAGATTTTACCAGCTGACTTTTCACCCTGATCCTGGTTTGACTGATTTAATTCACAAGAGGTGAATATTAATATCTTTTTAATAAAAAACATCTGCCTACTTCCAGCCGTCTGGAAGAACCGTAGCCTGGCCTGGAGCCCGGGGCGGAGTGAGAACGCTTCACGCTCTCCTTGCAGCCCTCCCACCCCGTGGGGTTCAAACACTCCACGCCCTCCTCTTGCCAAGTGTCCCAGACACAGTAACTGTCACAAAGTCCCCTCCCTCTGGGGAGCCCCTTTGGGAGCAGCAGTGTGCAGTGACATCGCTCACACGGTCACTGTCCCTCCACGAGGGCAGCCCTGTCCCGTCCAGCCGGGAAGGCCCCGGCTGGACGAGCGTCCGATTGACCCTCCGTGTTCCGATGCTCACGCTTTTGCCGGTGGGGTTGGGATTTCAGGAGTGCGGCGGGTGAAGAGAGAGGACTTGGAGGCCGGTGGGGAGAACCTGGTCCGCTACAAGAAGGAACCTTCCGGATGTCCAGTGTGTGGCAAGGTAACTCGCTGTCGGGGCAGGAGGCTGGGATAGAAAGCACGTCGTTCTCTTGAGCTAAGACTCAGAGCTGTGCCCATAGGGTACTGGGGGGGACTTTTCGGGTAACGGTGGGTGCTCAGGCTGCCTTAACCTAAAGCGTCCCCATTTTGCACACTTGTCGTTTTGATCTCCTTGGCACCTACGATGGGTGTCCAGTGAATGAGCTGAGAAAGCAGTACTTTTCCCTTGACAGCCTTTTTCCCCTTTTGCCGTAATTTTTCACCTGAGCCACTCCACAGCTCCTCCTGTCCTACATGGCACCTTTAAGGTGTCCTGCGGGAAGGTGCAGGCACAGCGCATGAGGAAGTGGGAGGTCCTGGTGGCTACTTTGCCTGTCAGCACTGGTGTCCCTGCCCCGCGACCAGGGAGCACTTCCTGCGTGCATCCGTCCCAGGGCCTCTAGAGCCGTCCTGGCGCTGGCTGGGGACTCAGACCACTTACTTGGCAGAGACGCTGGATCCTGAACAGCCAGTGCCGCGCCGCCCACCCCGGGAGACCCCAGGGGCCGGGGTCCGTGGTGCTGACGTGCATGGTGCTCGGACCACACTTTCCCTCATGTCACCGTCACAGCCACGTCAGGCTGCCACCTAAGAATGGTCTCATTCTCTGCAAATGAGCACCTTGATCTTCACTGGAGATGCTGTCACCCAGCTGTCACGGCTGACGTGTTTGTAGGATGTCGGCTGTGTCCTAGGAGGACCAGAGCGTGTGTCCCTCCTGGAATCCATGTGCTGCGGAGCAAAGGTTTGCAAAGCGGCTCCCACACGGGGCCTGAGCCCCAGCAGGGCTGGAACGTGGCTTTGGTGGCTCTAGGAGCCACCAAGAGGAGGGACACCGATGAATCTGTCACAGCCAAGCACAGTTCACAGGAGCCGGCTGGCGCTGGTGTCCTGGTGAGACGTCACACGGCAGCTGGGGAGTGCAGGCCCCCGAGGACGGCCAGCTGGGACCGGCCCAGCTGCCCTGCCTGCTGGCACGAGGCAGCATTGCCAGATCTTTTGACCTTTTCAAGAGAAAACGGAAATAATGTGTTTTGATATGAAATTTCCTGATTTTTTTCAAACCACAATGCAGGCCAAAGCAGATGGGTCAGCAGGGCAGTGTGGCCTGAGGGTTTGGCAGCAGGTGAGGCCGGGGTGGGGCGGAGCAGGTGGAACGGGGCACGTGTGTGAGCCGAGATGGCCGGGCCTGGCTGTGCCCGGGGCAGAGGCGGACAAAGCGCGTGCCCCGTGTCAAGTGTCCGTGGCCCTCGGGGAGAGCCAGCCCCACACACTGTCCACACTGCTGGGAGATCACGCATGTGAAACCACCCAGCTCTGTGCCTGACGTTCAGGTGTTTCGTTCTGTGCAGTGTTGACTGAATTCTCCTCAAGGGTCGCAGCAGGTAGTGAAATAGCGTGTGTGTTTCGGTAGCTGAATTCTTCTCTCTTTCCAGCCGTTTCTCATCTTCAGTTCAGGCTTCCCTGAACTGCGGACTCTTCCTTCCCCGAACCTGCTCCCCTCCCACCTGGCGTCCCTGGATGTGGGCACAGCGCTGTTGGCCCCGACTCCCCTGCTCATCTTGATGTCCCATGGGAACATCAGCCTCCCGTCCCTCCCGAATCACTCGTTCCCTTTTGTTCACCTCCTGTGTTCTCACTATGAGAACGTGGGCGTCAGGCAAGCTCTGGGGACCTGCGCCCGGTCTACCTGGCCCCTGGGAGCGGCCGTCCCGATGGAGACCTGCAGAGATCTGTGAGGAGGTGGGGGCCCGGGACCCTGGCGGTGGCCCACTCTGTGCCGGTGGGCGCAGGGCCACACCTGTCTTGTGGGCCACAGTGTGCCCCACGCCTGGTGCTGGCCACAGAGGTGACCCACGGGCGTGTCGGGCGTTGACGTGACTGTGCAGGAGACAGTCCACAAGCTGACGGTGTCTCTTTTTTTTTGATACCTACTCTCGGAAGGTTACAGGTATTTCCGTGATTTACTGGCTGCTTCACGGGCTCTGTCCTAGTGAAACATTTAAGTGAGCTAAAAAACAGTTAAGCTGAGCCACTACTTACAGTGATGACTAGAAGTGATAATTCCATAATATAACATAAGCACCTATTCAAATGCTTCAGCAAACAATCCTATTCTAGCATCACTGATTGTGTCTCTCAACACAAACACCCAGAACTTGGAGTCTGGAAAGCAAACGTCTGCACTTGTGCGCCTGGTTGTGGTGTATCCAGGGGACCCCGGTGGTGACAGCCTCCGTCATGTCCCGAAATGCCATAACCCCTCGCCGTGCCGGCTCTGCCCGCAGGTGTTCTCCTGCAGGAGCAACATGAACAAGCACCTGCTGACCCACGGCGACAAGAAGTACACCTGCGAGATCTGCGGGCGCAAGTTCTTCCGTGTGGACGTGCTCAGGGACCACATCCACGTCCACTTCAAGGTGCCGATCACACGCCAGCTTTGCCCAGGCACGGGGGCCCCCGGGCCAGCATCTGTCTTAGCTCGCGCTGCTGTGACCGTCCCGAGGACAGGGGTCTTGGGAGCAGCAGGCGTTTGTTTCTCTCTGTTCCGGAGCTGGAAGTCCAAGGTCAAGGCACCGGCATCAGTGTCCGGTGAAAACTGCTTTGCCTTCCCGTCGGGTCCTCACACGGGGGAAGGGCCGAGGGGTCTCCCTAGGGTCCCTTTATGAAGGCACTGATCCATGCACTTCACGCGGGCTCTCCCCCGAGGCCCGGGCACCTCCCAGAGGCCTCACCTCTTAACATCGTGACCTGGGCGGTTAGGTCTGGGGGATACACACGTTCAGACCACGGCAGCGTCTGAAATAGGTGCCAGTGTGGCCCCATCCGGTCTGTTCAGAGTGAGCTCTGATGACGGTCGCTGCACTTCTTGTGGCCCCGCTGCAGGGCCGGAGGTAAAGTCCTCCAGGCCAGGTGCTCCCTGGGGGAGGAACAAGAATTGGGGTGGCGGCACTTGCTTCCCCCTGTCCTGGAGGAAAGCAGGGAGTTGAGTGGGTGCTTGGGGAGCAGTGAGGACGTGGGGTGTGGCGCAGGGCGGGAGAGGCTGAGGAAGTGGCAGTGGTGCCGCGGGCCCGGGTGGTGTGGAGCGTCCGGACCTGCAGGTCGGCGCCCGGCCAGCTCAAGTGACTTCCCCACAGGCCAGCCAGGCCCCGGCTGGGCTCCTGCTGGCGAGAGAGAAGCAGAGGGAGGTGCAGAGAGTGGGTGGTTCCCGAGTGGGGCGGCTGGGGACCACCTGGGGTGGGCCGGCCCGCGCCTGTCCCATGAGGGACAAGCTTGTTAGGGCGTCCTGTGCGTCAGAGAGGCGTCTTCCTCTCCATTTAGGTGAATCGTTAACTGCCCTTGTGGTGCAGGTAGCAAGGCTTCCGCCACACCGATAGAAACCGGGCGTTGCCGCTGTTTTCCAGGACATCGCGCTGATGGACGACCACCAGAGGGAGGAGTTCATCGGCAAGATCGGGATCTCCTCGGAGGAGAACGACGACAACTCGGACGAGAGCGCAGACTCGGAGCCTCACAAGTACAGCTGCAAAAGGTGTCAGGTGTGTGGCCGTCCCGCCCTCAGACGCCGGGGTCTCGGGGAAGGGTGCTCGCAGTGGCAGGGCCGCAGGGACCCACACAGCACCGCCGTGCACACTGGAAGCGGCCACCCCGCCCAGGGCCTGGGGAGCCAAACGCAGGCCGGGTGCTCCGCCGCGTCTGGGAAGGCCGTCCCGAGTCACTCAGGGCTGAGGGGTGGCCTATGTGGTCTCGCAGTGCCCACCCCAGGAACCCGCCTCTTGGCCTGGTGCGTGTCCCCACGTGCGGTGTAAGGGCTGGGGCGGGTCAGTCCCCGGGAAGGTCGGCCTCGCAGGCTGCAGGCCAGGGCACCTCCCCCCACCCCACCTCCCCGCCCCGAGACCTGAGGCCCCTCACGAGGACCCCCGTGCAGGGACGGGGCTTGCTGAAAGGGAAGTGCTTTGTTTCCAAAGAGACCCATCTCCTTTGTGGGGCTCCACCACTCAGGGGAAGCCATGGCTCCCCATCAAGGCCCCAGGAGTCCCTGTCTCTCTGGCCAGAGGGACGGGCCTGGCGTGTGATGCCCTAATTAGCTAGGAGACCAGGGACCGACTGTCCGTGTCGCGCCCGCAGCTCACCTTCGGCCGGGGGAAGGATTACCTGAAGCACATCATGGACGTGCACAAGGAGAAGGGCCACGGCTGCAGCATCTGCAACCGGCGCTTCGCGCTGAAGGCCACCTACCACGCCCACATGGTCATCCACCGCGAGAACCTGCCGGACCCCAATGTGCAGAAGTGAGCCCCCCGGGGCGTCATGCTGGAAGGGAGGGCACGCGTCTCCCTGCGAGGGGACAGAGCCGTCCAAAGCCCTGAGCAAGTTCCGTGCCCCGGGGCCAGGCCAGGCTGCAGGAGGCTTGGGCGCTGTCCCTCTGAGCTTTCTGGTGTCCCCGCCCTGGCTCCGACCGCCCCGTGCCTGGACTCATAGCACACACAGGCCACGTGGCGGGAAAACAGCAGGGTTCTGGGCCTGCCCAGGAGCCCTTTCTCCCCGCGGTAATTGGTGTCATTAATGCTGGACCACAGCTGGCACGCAGCCCATAATGAGCACTGATGGCACCTGCGTGAGTGAGCCGTCCTGGCTGCAGGCCGACTGGACGCCCAGGGCTGCCCTGACATGGCACAGACAGGGCGGCTTAAACCAGACACTTATCTTCGCACAGCCCTGGAGGCCGGAAGTCCAGGGTCCAGGTGCCAGCGGGTTCCTCTGAGGCCTCTGCCCTGGGCTTGCAGACAGTGACTTCTCCTTGTGTCCTCACAGGACTGTCCCTGTGTCTGTGTCCCAGTCTCCTCTTGTCAGGATGGACTAGGGCCCACCCACGGGACCGTGTTTCAATTTAATTACCTCTGCAAGGACCCGTCTCCAGACGCAGCCCCGCTCTGCAGAGCTGTGGGTCAGGACGTCATCAGGTCACCGGGCGGTGGGGTCACAGTTCAGCCCGTAACGGAGCCTGAGACAGTGGCTTCTCGTATCATCCACGTGCGCCGTTTGCCTCACCGTTGCCTGGGAAGGCGCCCTCCCTGCGATGTGGCGCCCCCGCGGCCGCGCACCACGCTGAGGGGTCTCTGGTTTCAGGTACATCCACCCCTGCGAGATCTGCGGGCGGATCTTCAACAGCATCGGGAACCTGGAGCGGCACAAACTCATCCACACAGGTAGCTGCGTCGGGAGGGGCTGGCGGCAGGGGAGGGTGTCCGCGCCCAGGCCCCCCCCTCCCCCGTGCCTCTGCTCTTTCTCCAGCTGCTTCTGTCCCGCCGGCCCTGCTGCTCGGAGCTCCCCCTCCCCCGTCACCCCCTCCAGGGCCTCGGGGACCTTCTCATGCCCAGCCCCCCAGAGGGTCCTGAAGAGGTGACCCGCCTTGTCACTGCACCTCCCTCTGTGGCCCAGTCCTCTCCCCGGCGCTGCCTTTGTGCAGACCCCACAGGAAGGGACTTCGGGGCTCTGAGATGCTGCTGTGTGTTTTAGGTGTGAAGAGCCACGCGTGTGAGCAGTGCGGGAAGTCCTTTGCCAGGAAGGACATGCTCAAGGAGCACATGCGTGTGCACGACAACATCCGCGAGTATCTGTGCGCCGAGTGTGGGAAAGGTAGGCGCCGCTCTCACGGGACGGTCTCCGCCGGGCCACGGGGTGCACGGGGTGGAAACGCCACCTCCGCTCACTGAAAGGGGACACCAGTGAGGACTGGTGTGTCCAAGTGCAAAAGGCACCACCGAGGCGTCCCAGGGGCCCACGGGCCTCAGTGAGTTGCTTAGCGCGAGGAAGGACATGCGTCGGTATTTAAATCGGGGGTCTGGAAGACAGACGAGGTAGTCCAAAGGCAGAAAGACGTGCTAAATTTAAAGGCACAAACAAATAATTCTAAAAGTAGGAAAATAATGCTCTATGTAATTGTTTAAAGTACAAAGTGATTCTGAGAATCCCAGTAGGGGTTGGCAGCTGTCAACCCTCCGCACTTAGTTACTGACTGACTACGGTTGGCTGCGTGTTATGAGGTCAACTCAGTATGGCCAGGGGGTCTTCTTTGTCACACATAAAGTTAATTAATAATCTATGAATAAAATAGATCAGTAAACAAAATTTAGAAAAAATACAGTTCTAGTACATGTTAAAATTTTGACCCATTCTTGTTTTTAGAAAAGCGACTTCCTAGAAGACTTGGGCTGTTTCCGGGCCCTCGCTGTCCCGGCGGAACAGACTGAGACCCCCGTCTCTACAAAAAAAAATTTTGAAAAATTAGCCAGACGTGGTAGGCTGTAGTCCAGCGCTTTGGGAGGTCGAGGCAGGAGGATCACTGAAGGCCAGGAATTCAAGACCAGCCTGGGAAGCATAACGAGACCCCATCTCTACAAAAAATAATTTTAAAAAACTAGCCAGGCTTGGCAGCACAAGGCTGTAGTCTCAGCTATTCGGAAGGCAGAGGTGCAGGGATGGTTTGAGCTCAAGTGTTTGAGGCTGCAGTGAGCTATGATTGTGCCACTGCACGCCTGCCTGGGTGACAGAGGGAGACCCTGTCTGAAAAAAGTAAATAAAATAAAAAAATGTCACAAACACTGGCTGTGGTAGGCAGTCAGGATGTGGAGATGAACGTTGCTGTCTCTTCCTGTCTGTCCTGGTTCCCTGGGGCCGCATACTAGTTTTGCAATCTGGCAGGCGTGCACCTCAGGTGTGCACGGGAGCAGGGTGCTGGGTCGGGCGTGTCGGTAGGAGCTGCTTCCTTTGGGTCAGGTTCACCCACTTGACTGTGACCTTGAGGCAAACATTCTGCCCAGGGTCAGAGCCACGATGTCGGCTGTGCCAGTCATAGCCTGGAGGGACTCCTTGTGTGGGTACCGGGGGTGGGCAGTCGGGCAGTGTCCAGCATAGTTAGATGGAGCTAGAAGTTTATCCTGTGTATTTGCAGTACAAAGGGCTACTTGCAGCAGGAAGACAGCATGTGTCCCCTGCAGCCTCTCTGTGACAGAGCAACTTAAAACACTGAGGGATTAATTACACCTGCTGTGGTGGTGCCTTGGCCTCAGGGCCTCCACACCTGCTGTTCCCTGTGGCAGGAATGCTCTTCCCTCAAGTACCTCTTGGCTCCTCTCACACTTGTTCCAGGTCACTTTTCAGATGCCTCATCCGCAGGGATCCCCTGATACCCCATCTGATGAACCAGTGTGTCAGCCACACCCTTCCCTTCCCCACCGCCACTCCCCCCTCCCACCAGCCTCTGCTCCGGCCTGCGTTTGCTTGTCTGTCTCTCTCCATGGGGACCTCGTGAAGCCAGGGACTCCGTCTGGCTCACTGCCCAGGCCCTGGTGTGCACACAGGGGGAGCTCAGCATTTGTTGAGTGAACAGCGAATGCCACGAATAGGATTTATCTGTTGAAACCAATGTGGTTGAGGGGTTTGTAGGACCAGGACTGGTGTCCTTTGTGGAAGAGACAGAAGGACAAGCACTTGAGGATGTTGACACTCAGTGGCACTGGCAGGCTGGAGAGAGTGTGACGCTGCCCCGGAGGTGTGGGCAGAGAGGGGCCAGAACGGCCCCGTGTGTGCTGGGCACCATCGGGTGGCCTGAGAGTCAGGCTGCCGGACCACCAACCCCTGACCCAACCTCTCGTCACCTGTGCTTTGTGTCACTATGAGTGTGTATGACTTTTTTAAATCAAAAAGATTAAAAGTAATTCTTTGAGGTGTAGTCGCTCTTTGTGGTTGACACTAGGCCAGCACTTGCCCCTGCCCCGCGGCGTCTGTCTGGGCACCGCGGCTTCCCCTCGGGGGCGCCTGCTCCCCACCGGCCCCGGTTTGACAGTTCAGGCAGGAGCTGGTGAAGTTCGCCTCCCTCCGTCAGCTGACACGGGGTTTTCTAGGTAACCTGGTGAGTGAGTGGCATCGGAAGGGAACTGCCACCAGCTTAAGAGAGAGCTGTTTCCGGTGCAGTCGTTTTCCTCCTCCAGTGGTCTGGACATGCCAACTCTGCCGCTGCCTGGGGCAGGCACAGCGGCAACTTCATCGCTGGCCCGTCCGCTGCCCCTGGGCTGGGCCCACTTGCAGTTGGCAGGACCGGACAGGTCTGCCCGTGCATGTGTGCCCTGCACACTCGGTCAGCCAGCCGGCGTGCCCCTCCATCTGGCTCCGACCTGTGCCGGGGCCCTCCCTTCCTCCCTGGCCAGAGTTAGTGAGGTTGTGCTTATTTGTTTAAGGAGTAGAAACTCCTAAGATTGCCGTCTTTAAGTTAAACTAAAAGTAGATTGAAAGTCACTCTTTAAACCATGAAGTGTCCTCATCTTGATTGACGTATGTCACCAAGGTCCAAGGAAACCTTAGTCATACTAGTGCGTCTCCCCACATTGTCCAGTGGGGTCACGGTGGTAGCACCTGGAAGTTGACCGACAGCCCTGGGCGTTGCGTGTGGCCGTCAGGTGCAGGGCCAGGCACCGGCAGAGCTGAGCACTTTGGGTGTCACAGCCAGTCTCCAGGGACGGTGCCCTCCCAGGTCTCGCGGCTGGTGGTGCGGGGGAGCTGTGGGACCCGCACCCCAGGGCAGCCCCTCACCACTGCCCGACGCCTGCGCAGGGCTGGGGTCTGCGCTGTGGGCGTGGCCACTCTGATCGCCCCTCCCCCTCCCCGCAAGGCATGAAGACCAAGCACGCGCTGCGCCACCACATGAAGCTGCACAAGGGCATCAAGGAGTACGAGTGCACGGAGTGCCACCGCAAGTTCGCGCAGAAGGTCAACATGCTCAAGCACTACAAGCGGCACACGGGTGAGTCCCGCGGCCGCCTCGGTGGCAGGCGCCAGGCAGGGAAGCCAGCTGTCCCGGTGGACATGTCATGTGAAAGAGCCACCGCCAGACGCCGCCCTTTCTTGACTCAAGCTCTGGGTTTTCTGAGTGACCCCCAGAGCGGTGGGTGAGCGGCTGCGTGTCTCAGAACCTCCCTCTCGGGTGCCCTGGCACATGCAGCCCCGTGCACACGGGAGCTCAGGTTGCTGCACAGCTGTGTGGGGCGTCTGGCGATGCCCGTCAGTGCTTAGCCATCCCCGCCCACTCAGCCGTCTTCCCTGCGGGCAGCTGTGCCCAGGACATGTGCTCACCCCCGGGCCAGACAGGCGTCTGAGTGTGAGCTCTGCAGCGGGAGCCCACGCTGTGGGCCCCGGGGCCCCTAAACTGCATGATGAGTCCTGCCGCCATCTGACCCCAGCTCACCCGTGCACCTGACCCCCTGCTCCCCAGGGCGGCCCAGGCTGCCACGTGGCTCTGCTGTGGGTCCCCTGTCGTGCGGCACCTGTGCTTTTCCAGAGCCGCACCGTCCTCTTTCCTGGGGGACCTCTATCCATTATTCCATTACTCGCTTTGCCTTTTCTGGGACACTCTCCTGCTCCCCAGAACTGAGCCACGCGCCCTCTCTGGGTTCTCAGAACACCCCACACTCTGCCTGCCGCCCGCCAACCTGCTGGGCTGTGGTGGCCTCTGTCCCGTTGTCCCAGGGCCCTGTGTACGCAGGGTGCTCAGTAAACTCTCACAGACTGAGTGCGCCTTTTAAGATCCCTCACCTGTTTCCACTGTGGGGGAACCTTTGTCTAAAAGGCACCCTTAGGGGCCTCCCATCAGTTTGGGGAGGGAAACAGGCTGACTCGATCCCCTCACCCAGCTGAAGGCGGACGGGGACCCACTCTGCTCCGGGGCTTCAGTCCCCGCCCTGGGAAGGGGTGTTTTGGAGCCTTGTGCACAGGGCCGAGGGGGTGGGGATTGGGCACCTCTGGTGTCCGTGTGACAGTGTCTGCTGCCTGCGTCCTGCCAGGCCAGTCACGGGCCAGGATGGACTGAGCACGTACCATCGAGTCAACAGAGAGGCAGATCAGCTCTGATTTGAATTATTATAGTAAAGGTTGTTTTTAACCATATTGGTTTTGTGCAACTGTAGCAATTCTGTTGTCTCTTGTGCTTGGTGCGTCTGTACTGTCCTTGCATTTGGTCCTGATTTCAGTTATTATTCAGTCTCTCCTTGTGTATGTCATGCATGATGCCTGGATCTTTTTGCACTGAGGGAGGTGTAGACGAATTAATGCATTAAAGAGTTGGTTGTTTTCCTCTGTGAGTCCCACCCCACCTGTGTTCTCAGATGACTCTTCCCACATCTCATTATTTGTTTGATATGAAATGTCGCCACTGAGGGGTAAGTCTCTCCGGCCACGCTTGCGGCTGAGCGCGGGGTAGATGTTCACGGTCTACCGTCCCCTGGACACTCACCTGCCCCCAGCGCGGCAGTCACTCGCACACGTCAGGGTGAGACAAGACTCAAAACACTCCCTGGACATGTGGAGTTAAGCGTGCCTTTTTCTGCAGGGATTAAAGATTTCATGTGTGAATTGTGTGGAAAGACCTTCAGTGAGAGGAACACCATGGAGACGCACAAGCTTATCCACACCGGTGAGTGGGCGCGATCTGGGGAACCTTCCGGCCTCAAGCCGCCATGTGGTGGCGCTGTCTGAGCACACGCAGGGGTGGGAGCAACTGTCCCGTTTACATGGACTTTTCCAGAATGGTCAGTGCTGCCTTGGCTTAACAGTGGCCTGCTGGCCCTCGGAACGTCAGCCCACCGCAGCCTCAGTACCCATTCCTGAATTGTCTAGTATGGGCGGATGCAGGCGGGGCTCAGGGGGATGAGGGCCGCTCGCCTGGGTGTTCTCGGCCTGACCTGGCAGGTGACCCCGCAGGACGTGGCCGGGCGTCGCTGGGGTGGCCCCGCGGTGCCCTGCACTTACTTGTCTTTCCCTCCCCGCCTGCGCGTATGTGAGAAGTGGGCAAGCAGTGGACGTGCTCCGTGTGCGACAAGAAGTATGTCACCGAGTACATGCTGCAGAAGCACGTGCAGCTCACGCACGACAAGGTGGAGGCGCAGAGCTGCCAGCTGTGCGGGACCAAGGTGTCCACCAGGGCCTCCATGAGCAGGCACATGCGGCGCAAGCACCCGGAGGTGAGCGTGGGCCCGGCGCCTTCTCCCTGCCCTCCGCAGCGCGGGTCTGGACCCCCACCTGTGGTCTGCGCGCGCTTCCGCGGCTCGGACACCGTGCCACGCTGGCTCAGGGACCCGTCTCCCTCTGCAGACTCTGGGTTCCTCAAGGCAGGGCCTGGGTCTTGGGTGCCTCTGTGCACGCCACCTGCCACGTGGAGGTGCTGAGTGGCGAAGGTGGGGCAGAAGAGCCTCAGTGTGCTTCTTGCTAAGGTTATAAATTATATTCCCCCTGGGGTTACAGCGAGATGGAAGCACAACCTGCCCCTCCCCTGGTCTCCCCTCCGGAGTAGCCAAAGTGCAAAACAGGGTCCTCCTTGTGGTGCTGGGCCAGCTGGAGAACAGCGTTGGGGGCTGGGAGGCAGAAATTGCCTGGAGGTGAGAGGAGGTCGGCTCCCTTGAAAGCCCGTTCTTCAGGAAGGTCCAGGGACATTCAGTAACCAGACGTGCTTTCAGAAGAAGCAAACTGACAAAGAAAGCAAGGAGAATACAGGGAAAGAGTTAGATCACTGCAAGGGGAAAACTTTCTGAGCGGAAAAGCAGCAAAAGAAGTGCACCAAGTATCAGTAGATTTGATGACATGCGCACTTCTCTGTAGATCAAAAAAGTAAGCAAAAGGCAAACTGAAAAATGTGTGTAGGCTGTTACTATCTTTACCAGATATAAACTGTTCATACTAAAGGTGATAACGGGCCGGGCTCAGTGGCTCACACCTGCAACCCCAGCACTCTGGGAGGCCTAGGCGGGAGGATCACTTGAGCTCAGGAGTTTGAGACCAAATATAGAAAAATTAGCCGGGCATGGTGGGTGTGCACCTGTAGTCCCAGCTACTCGGGAGGCTGAGGCAGGAGGATCACTTGAGTCCAGGAGTTGGAGGTTGCTGTGAGCTAGGCTGACGCCACGACACTCTAGCCCATGTGACAGAGCAAGACTGTGTCTTAAAACAAAACAAAACAAAAACAAACAGTTTTCACTTTTGGTCTTATCTCCTAAGAAGAGTAAAGCCAATGAACACGTCTACGTTGGTTCCTTTGTGGAATGGGCTTTCAGACTGTGTGACTAGGACCCTGATGACGTGGCGGTGGCAGTGGCGGTGGTGGAGAGCCCCTACAGACGGACTCGTGGTTCCCCCAGTCCTGCGTGGTGTCTCCACAGCTAGTTCCCGTCTGTAGCACCTCCCGGGATCACACCCCCCCAGCACGTTCAGCTGTCCCCGTCCTGTGCCCCTCGTCTCACGTGAGATTCAACTCCGTGATCTCGGGGACAGTACAGCTAGTGTGAGCAGGGTGAGGGCGGTGGATACCGCTCACCTCGGGCAGGACTCGCCGAGCCTTGGAGGACCACGTGTGCACGGGGGCGTGAGTCACGGCGGGAGTGTCGTGTGCCTGGGACACTGGTCAGAGCAGCTGTGGGAGGGAAGGCGGGGGCAGGGCGTCACTCTGTCCCCAAATCGACAAGTGAAGGTCCTTGTGTATGGACTCAGCTAAAAGTTAAGATGTTTGAGGCACAAGTGTCTCATTTTCGGTGATTCCTTGGAGACAGGTTAACTACTCCGTGCCCTCCCTCCCTCTGCTCTTCCTGGAAGTAACAGAAGCGCCACCGCAGCCTCACCTGCTGAAAGCACATTGCTGTGGGCAGAAAAGGGGGGAAACAGAGTCTCCACCCTCGGGGTGGGCGTGAGATGGTCCAAGGACAGTGCAGGAGGGCACCGCCCGCGTGAGGGCACCGCAGGACCTTGCATTAGGGGTGAGCGGTGAGGGGTCAGGAAGGGTGAGCCCGGACACGAGTCTGGAGACGGCGTTTCATGGTCAGTCCCGAGCAGAGGAGGGTCGGAGGCGGGGGGATGCCCACGAGGGGGAGTCGGTGACATGCCTGTGTGGTGTCTGGGTTCCTGCCTGTGTCCGTGAGTGGCCGCTGGTGGGCGCATCACCCTGTGCTCACCACCCCCTGGTCCCCACAGGTGCTCGCGGTGAGGATCGACGACCTGGACCACCTCCCAGAGACGACCACCATCGACGCCTCCTCCATCGGCATCGTCCAGGTGAGCGGCTCAGCACAGGTGCGGGGCGCTTCTAGACAAGTGGGTGCCTGCAGAGTGGGACCCAGTGGGCTCGGCCAGGCTGCGGGCGTGGCCCCTGGACAAGCCCTGAGGTCTGCGCCTCGTGTTGCCTGGTCGAGTTTCATTCTCTGGTTTTTGGTTGATCTTTTCCCCCAGAACCTTCTAGAATATTTCCTAGTTTATGTGAAGTTTCTATAACTTCAGTGTTTTGAATACTGGTGTATCTCACTTTGGAAAATAGATGGCTTCTAGAAAAAATTAGCATAATTGTTTTATGCAAAATAAGTTTAAACATATTTATTAGATGAACTTACTTTTTAAAGGAATTTGTAGTCAATCCCTTTGTAAAAAAAAATTTTATCGGCCGGGCGTGGTGGCTCACGCCTGTAATCCCAACACTCTGGGAGGCCGAGGCGGGCAGATTGTTTGAGCTCAGGAGTTCAAGACCAGCCTGAGCAAGAATGACACCCGGTCTCTACTAAAAATAGAAAGAAATTATATGGACAGCTAAAAAATACATATAGAAAAAAAAAATTAGGCGGGCATGGTGGTGCATGCCTGTAGTTCCAGCTACTAGGGAGGCTGAGACAGGAGGATCGCTTGAGTCCAGGAGTTTGAGGTTGCTGTGAGCTAGGCTGATGCCACGGCACTCACTCTAGCCCGAGCAACAGAGTGAGACTCTGTCTCAAAAAAAAAAAAAAAAAAAAAAAAAAATCTTATCACAAAGAGAACATGTCACGCTCCCAGTTATTCGAGCCTGCATGTGCACTGCTGTGTTTGGAGACGGTGCTCTTGAGCACAGTGTGGACTTAGGGGGCGGGTCGCGCTGCGTGAATGTGTGGAGATCCAGGTCCAGCCCCAGAAACTGTGAGCTGTTTCTGCCCCTGGCGGGTCGCAGGTTGCAGGCAGAGGTCGGAAGGGAAGTCCCACCATGACCGCACCCTGGCCAGCTCTTGCTGGGTCTGCCTGCCGCCAGGTGGGATGGAGGTGGCCCGGGTGGGGCGGGTTGCCGGCCACCACTGCCCGAGGCCTCTGGGAGGCCGAGCAAGCCGGCCACGGAGCCGGCCTGAGCCAGAGGCCTGGCCGTGGCCCCATGGTGCCCTCGACACTTGCACGGGAATGTGTGGGGAGGAGGCGCTGTCCGGGATGGCCATGGCCACGGGCCTCCTTTGCTGTCCCAAAAGGAGATGTCCATGCAGTTTTTGTGGTCAAACCCATTTTAACCCCAGAGTGTTTTCTACAACAAGTTTGCTTCAGCCTTGGGGACGAGAGCTCTGACTTGGCAGCGTCTCAGCCTTGGCCTGAGCTCCCCAGGGCTGAAACATTTCCTTTTACCCAGTGGCTTAAAAAAATTAGTTTGTTTAAAGATGTTTACGTTTTAGCAAAAAATGTGGCTTTTAAAAACATGAGGTGTGTGTGATATGCTTAAAACACTGAAACCAAAGGAATTTGCCACGATCCTTAGAAATGCAAATATGCAGACAGCTGTAGTCCCTGGTTCCCGTGGCCTCTTGGTGGCCCAGGAGCCTCAGCAGGGACCGGCGAGCGGGGTGGTGCTGGGGCTGCCCTGGCCACCACAGGACGATCGAGTCGGTCACTGAGACGGATCTTCCCGCAGCCCGAGCTGACGCTGGAGCAGGAGGACCTGGCGGAGGGGAAGCACGCGAAAGCTGCCAAGAGGAGTCACAAGAGGAAGCAGAAGCCGGAGGAGGGGGCGGGGGCGCCAGTGCCCGAGGACACCACCTTCAGCGAATACTCAGAAAAAGAGACGGAATTCACAGGCAGCGTGGGCGACGAGACCAACTCCGCAGTGCAGAGCATCCAGCAGGTTGGTTTACTCGTTACGCTCGGGTTGGGGCCAGCCGCTTTGCAGGACATGGCATTCCCTAAGCTCGAGTCTGCTCGCGTGACTGCAGCCCCTTTCTTAACCCCTGCAGTGTGCAGTGGACCTCGCGTGGCTGTAGCAGCAGAGACGTCCCTTTCTCACTGGTTTCACGCAGCTTTCTGAGTGCTGAGTGCAAATCACACTTGTAGTTAACAGCTACATGACGCTCTAGCGTGGTGAAGAGACACATCTCCCACTGGTTGGGGGTTAGGTGGGTTGTTTCCAGTTTTTGGAGATGACAGATGGCCTGCGTCAGTGCCTTTTTTGCAGAAATGCAGTCCTGTGCATGCACTGAGGAGCCGGGGGAGCAGGACCTGGGACCCTGAGGGTTCCTGCAGGGAGGGTTGCAGGGTGAAGGAAAGGAAGGGTGTGGCCGGCCGGTCCCGAAGGATGGAACCTCGCATTTTCTCCACCGGCATCGCTTTTGCTTTGGAAGCCCCCCAGTCTTTGGTGCGGTCGTGTCTGACCCTGCGCACCTGTCGCGTGCTTTTGGAGATGGTAATCCCGACTGCAGAATCCTAGCGTTTGGCCTTTCCTTGCTCCCCATGAGGAAGAACTCTGCGTTCTTTCTTATAGCTGTCGGTCCTGCAGATGCTTTTATCACCCTTTTTGGCTTCCAAGTTGGGATTTTCATGTGCCAACAGCCAGGCAGTTTAGAGACGGGAATGGAAAAGGAAGAATTTACTTTTTGCCATTTTTGTGCTGATTTTTCTCTGTTTTTCTTCTAACCAGTGAAATCCATTTGTTTCTCGGTTCTGTCTCACTGCCGCTATGATTCTGCCTGTACTTGGTTTCTCTTTTTCACTGGAATTATTTTTCCAGAACAAAATTAATTTGGTTTCCTCTTTCACCAAGGAATGTGGCGCTTCCCTCCCTCGGGCGAGGCTTGTGATTGTTCTAGAACGATAACACAGTGCCATGGGGAGGTTACTTTCTTCTCCATTTTGCAGAAACGATGACTGTCTCTTGTCACGTGTGACTCTTCCAGGTGGTGGTGACCCTGGGTGACCCTAATGTGACTGCCCCGTCGAGCTCGGTTGGCCTGACCAACATCACGGTGACTCCCATCACCACTGCAGCCGGGACTCAGTTTACCAATCTCCAGCCAGTGGCCGTGGGGCACCTTACCACCCCCGAACGCCAGTTACAGCTGGACAACTCCATCCTGACCGTGACCTTTGACACCGTCAGCGGGTCCGCCATGCTGCACAACCGCCAGAACGAGGTGCAGGTCCACCCGCAGCCGGAAGCCTCCAACCCGCAGTCCGTGGCGCACTTCATCAACCTGACCACCCTGGTCAACTCCATCACGCCCCTGGGCAGCCAGCTCAGCGACCAGCACCCGCTCACGTGGCGGGCGGTGCCCCAGACGGACGTCCTGCCGCCCCCGCAGCCGCAGGCGCCCCCGCAGCAGGCGGCGCCGCCCCAGGTGCCAGCGGAGCAGCAGCAGCAGATGTACAGCTATTGAGCCCGGGCGGGAGACGGGCGAGAGCCACAGCGAGGGCGTGTTGGATTGTTTTAGATTTGTTTGCTGAATACCAAACAAACAAACAAAAAAGTCATGCATTGCAATGTAAGTAAAGTTGACTTAGCTTTTACAGAATTGTCTCCAAATCCCTCCAGTGGCCACCAGGTCCGTCAGCTTATCTCGAGAAGTGACCCGAGGGGCCGGAGTTTTAAACCGGTCGGGTTCCACGACGCTAAGGCAGAGCACTGGGGGCTGGGCCACCCCATCCGCCCTTCCAGGCTGCTGTGTCCGCGGCTTTGGGGACGTGACACGTAGAAGCAGGTTCCCAAGAGGCAAGTGATAAGTTACTAGGAGCATAAATGGTTCATTTCTTCCTTTTCTTTGAGCTCAGTTACTGTGTGAAATTTAACAGACAGTGTTCACAGGTGGCAGCGCGCTGCAGGGGGACAGGTTTTCTCCTCACTTTGGGATTGTTTTAGCAAGGGAGCAGGTAGAAGTTTAAGTAACATTTGTTCTCTTCTTTGAAACATGAGTTGAGTTGAGTTGCTGTATGCTGGGCTGAACCCAGGTGTGAGCTGCGCCTGCAGCGTGTGAGCCTCCGGCCTTCAAGCTCACCCCGGGCTCAGGTCAGGTCACTGACTCCGGCATCAGAGACATCTTAGTAATATCCGTGAATCGATTTTCAGTGTAGTTTTTCATTTTTTTACTTTATCTCAGACACACATTATGTATTCAGGACTGTGTTGTGGCCCATCTTGTTTCTGAACTGTATTTTAACCTGAGTCGTTTGCACTGTAGGACTGTGGGTCTGGGCCAGGTCTGCACAGCTGGTGTGCGGGGAGCCCTCGGAGTGGTCTCAGGACTCTGCCATCCACGCGTGTTTATTCACGAGCTCAGCCGGAGCCCTTGGATGGGAGGATAGGGAACGCACTCATGTGTCCTTTGTTTAAACTTCAATTCCAAAGGCTGACGTGTTTCAAGACCAACACAAGGGAAGTGCTGAGCCCGCCGGGTGGGAAAAAGCAGGGGCAGCTGGTCCAGTCGCAGAAACATTAATTGCCCCAATGAATGAACTTGCGGATGAACAGCCAGCTCTGCGTGTGCGGGGACACGTGCTGTCATACGTGTGTGCAGCTTCAGGGGTGTGGGCCAGGCGCACGGACAAAGAGGCCCCACCGCCAGCACCCTGCCGCCCAGCCACGGGAGCTCCAGGAGGCCGGGGGAGAAGTTTGATTCTTACTTTCCTGATATTTTTTTTAACACTGTCCGAAATGAAATGATAAACTTGCCTTATTTTGCCCTTGGTCACTACTGGTCCCAGATCTCATGTTCCCTGAGAGGCCGTCTCGAAGACACACCGTGGACCGTCAGTGATTGACAGACGAGGCCAGAGGGACCCGACATCGCCAGCGGGGCACAGGTGGTTTGTGCTACACGGAATGCACCTTTCTCACCACTAACGCCATTCCAGACAGCAGGCTCCTGCGGAAGGGCTGGAACGTGCTTGTGCAATACACGCCTTCGCGGGCTGGGAGAGCGCCGCGCCCAGGCGGCTGCGGGGGCCTGCGAGGCCCCGCTCCCCACACGCCCAGCTCTCGCCTCTCGGCCGAATAATAGTGGGAGAGCCTTTTACTTTTTAATTTATGATAATTATTTTTATGTTATTTATGTATATAATTAACTGCTTTATACATAATAGTTTCATCCAATGAACTTGGGCCAGGAGTGATATATTTTCTAAAATACTGTCTCCATTCTCCAAATATGCGTGGTCCAGGCGTCCACGGGCTCAGCGAGAGATCCAGGGTTCCTGAGATATTTTTGTAAAACCCGATGACGGTTTCTCTTTGCCTTGGCGGAACCGAGCAGGCAAATGAGCTAGCAAAGAACCCATGCGGGCCCTGGGCCCGTGATCCGACATCACTAGCGTTTACCTTTTATTCCTCTCCCCTGTGAGGAAAGGCCTTTGAGATCACAATTTTATTTTTCTAAAGAAGTTGTTTTAGTGCCTAGAGTAAGACTGCATCAGATGTTTTTAAAGAAACTCATGTAGACCGCGTGGCCCTGGTGTGTCGCCACTATTTATTTAAATGCCAGACACGTCCTACTTGTTCCAGTGAGGGAGTGCTCTAAATAAAAATCAGACTCACTCCCCGGTTTCGTGGAAACACACGTGGTCTTAACTGGGGCCACAGCGCGTGGTCGCGGAGCAGTTGCTGTGAGTTTGCGTGTTCATAACTGGATGCAAAAAAACAAAAGTACTGCTCAGCCAAGTCATCAAGTGTACACTGTCTGGATATTTATCACTGTTTATCGACAGAAAGTATTTAATTTTTTTAACTGATCCACGGTGTGCAGATGTATCTGTAAAGGAAGAAATCAGATCAAGCCATTGTGGCCTCTGAGCTCTGTGAATCCATCTCAGTTGCTGTAAATTAATAAATTATGAGAATTTATTTTTGATCTGTGAATCTGTGACCCTGTGTGGTGAAGTGCCACAGCCGGTGTGACTCTCTCAGGGCGATCGCGGGTGTGGCCGCTCCCCGGGACTGGCGTGCTCTGGGTGGAGACGGGCCCGGGGCTCCGGGCGGCTCTCGCGGGTGGTGTGTCCTCTCAGGAAAACATTCTGTGCCAAGCGCCCCTCACCGTGCCCGCCGGGAAGCTGCTCTGGAGAGTTCTGGGCGTGGCAGGCAGGTTTGCTGACCGCACGCGGTTTTCCCGAGATGCGGTGTCTCCGACGTTCTCACTGGAATTTGAAAGGAAGACTGTTCTGAGACGTCGAGTGTGTTTCGTGTCACATCAGTGTGTAAGATGATAAATAAAAGGTGCTGTGACCTGTGTTTTTCAATTGCTGACCCTCTGCTCAGACCACCCATTGCGAAACGCTGACACACCTGGTGTATCTTGAGAACAGTTGTGATTCCTGCTGTCAGCTACATCTCAGCTTCTCTCCAGTCCAGACCTATAAAATGTCTGGATTATTGGAAATGTTCTCTGAGAGGTTGAGGTATCAGAAGCTTTCTCAGGGACTACCACCCCTCCCCCCGCAAAAAAAAAAAAAACCAAAGAAAGTGCATAGAATATTTTTGCAAAGCTTAGATCGAGAGAGAATGGGCACCGAGAAAGACCCCTAGCCGGAGAGAGACACTCAGCAGGCATTTCCTCGGGGTCTGAACTGTGAGAACCACATCTTGGACGTTTTAGTCCCGATTGGATCGTGTCTGGTAGCAGCTAATTCTCCTGCCAGTAAGTAGGATTCATTCGTTCAGCATTTAACTAATTGCGAGCACTTTCGTGCACGTGCCAGCCCTGTGTGGTTCTCTCTGCACACAAAGGCAACCCGGAAACACTCCAGAGGAGGAAATAGTGGCGACTGTTGTTACAGACACACTTGGTTCATCCCATGTTTCTTTGTTTTGTTTGGTTGGTGGTTTTTTTTTTTTTTTTTTTTGAGGCAGAGTCCTGCTCTGTCACCCTGGCTAGAGTGCCGTGGCATCAGCCTAGCTCACAGCAACCTCAAACTCCTGGGCTCAAGCAATCCTCCTGCCTCAGCCTCCCAAGTAGCTGGACTACAGGCATGTGCCACCATGCCTGGCTAATTTTTTCTATATATTTTTAGTTGTCCAGCTAATTCTTTTTATTTTTTAGTAGAGACGGGGTCTCGCTCTTGGTCAGGCTGGTTTCCAACTCCTGAGCTCAAATGATCCGCCTGCCTCGGCCTCCCAGAGTGCTAGGATTACAGGCGTGAGCCACCACGCCCGGCCCATCCCATGTTTCTTTGTAGAGTACAGAGTGCCACGCAGCGATTTGCTCTGCTGACAGCCACGTGACGTGATGAAAGATGAGCGAGTCACAGTCTGTGGGGCAGCCTTTTCACAGGCATTGAAAACAAGTTCCCGTAGAAAGAGGGAAAGAGCTCGCCACTGGCTCCTTTCCTGTCATTTTTTATATCAGGCTTGAGTGTGTCAATGTCAAAGGGTTTGGTGTGACAGGGACACATGAGCTTGCATGTGCGGCAGTGCGATCAGAATTATCTGGAAGGGGCCTGGGTTGTCTGGCCCAGGCCTGGCTTCCCACGGAGCCAAGGGCTTCCCCTCCCTTGGCCAGGGACTGTGACTGCCCTGGGCCCACCATCCCCAGGTGCGGGCAGCTGGCGTTCCCAGTGTCCTCAAAACACGACCCTCCATATCCAGACTGCCCTGGAACCAGGCGGGCGGCTCTTTCCCCACTGACAGATTCGCCTCCTCCCATGTGTTCCCTAAAGAGGGAGGCCCGGGGGACGTGGAGCCGCCTGTCTTTAGCGACACCCTCTAGGGTTAGGGTTAGGGTTAGGGTTAGGGTGGCAGTTGAGGAAGGCAGAGTCTCTGGAGTTCCCTGGAGAGCACCGGAGAGCAGGAGCTGTGCAGAGACGCCAGAGGTCAGCAGAGGCCCCCGTGACGGCTCAGCTGAGCCCTGGCAGAGCGTGCGTGTGAGCAAACTACCTATGCCCAGCATGCACGGTGAAAAATCTCATAACTTAGGGAAATTTGGACAGAGTTCTCCAGAGGCATTTTGCCTAAACATGAGGGGAAATTAACCCTAAACTCTGCTGTGGTCCCACCTGAAAAACTTAAAAGCAAAACATGAAAGGGTCAAACTGTTTCCAAGTTGCTTAACTAAATCCTAGAACAAAGCTCAAGAATATTTTATAGGAATACAAAACATCCAGCAGCCAACAATGTAAAATTCAGAATGGCATCCAATCAGAAATTACCAGGTGTGTAAGGAATCAGGAAAATATAGCTCCTGATAAGGAGCAAAATTAATTAATCAAAATCTATTTGGAAATGATAGAGTTGGTAGACACAGATGTTAAAAGCGTGATTATAACTGTTTTCATATGTCGAAAAAGCTAGAGGAAAGATGGAGCATGTTAAAGGCATGGAAGGTACGTTAAAAAAAACCTAATTGAACTTCTAGAGATGAAAACTTCAGCGATGACATGAAAAATATACTGGATGGCGTTAGGAGCAGATCAGATATTGCAGAAGAAAAGACTAGTGAAGTTAGAGCAATAAGAACTATCCAAAATGAAATACACAGAAAAAGAACACTAGAGAGAAATAGATAGCATCAGTGAGCTGTGGGACAACTTCAAGCTGCCAAATGCATGTGTCAGTTCAGCCCTTAAAGTGTCCCTGGGGGGGAGAGGGGAAGGAACAGAAAAAATGTCTAAACAAATAATAAGCAAAATTTTTCCAAATCTGATGAAAACTAAATCTACATATTCGAGAAACTCAACACCCAGCACAAGAATCATGAAGAAAACTGTCAAGGCACATAATAATCAAATTGCTGAAAACCAGTGATAAGGACAAAACCCTAAAGGCACCCAGAGGAAAGACACATTACATGCAAAGCAAAGATAATCACGACAGTCGACTTCACATCAAGTGTGATGCAACCCAGAGGACAGGGGCACAACAGAAAGAAACTGGCAGTGAAAATTTTATACCCAGCAAAAATATCTTTCAAAAAAGGCAGCCAAGGCCGGTGCAGTGACTCACACCTATAATCCTAGCACTCTTGGAGGCAAAGGTGGAAGGATCACTTAGGCCAGGAGTTTGAGACCAGCCTGAGCAAGAGCAAGACCCCGTGTCTCTACAAAAAATAGAAAAATTAGCTGGGTGTGGTGGCATGTGCCTGTAATCCCAGCTACTCGGGAGGTGAAGGCAGGAGGATCACTTGAGCCCAGGAGTTCGAGGTTGCAGAGAGCTATGATGATACTGCTGCACTCTAGCTGAGGAGACCCTGTCTCAAAAAAAAAAAAAAAAAAAAAAAGGCAGCCAAACAAATGGGTTTGGATCATAGTCCTGAAAGTCATAATCCCGAATGTTGACATTCTCAAAGATCAAAATCCCTAAAATCTAAATTCCCAAATTCTAAAATCCGCACCATCTAAAATCTTGAAAATTACAATCACAGGATAGTTGGGTCATGTTAGACAGAACTATCACCTTGCTGTTGTCTTTATGTGAAAATGAAGTGTGGTCTAAGGAGATGCGTATGGGTGTCAAGTGGACAAGGAGTAGACTGTGGACTTAAGTTTAGGTGTCAACTTGACTGCATTAAGGGATACCTAGAAACCTGGGAAGGCATGATTTTGGGTTTCTGAGACTATTTCCAGAGGAGATTAGTGTGTGAATGGAGTAGGTGGGAAAGTTCTGCCCCAAACTTCGGTGGGCACCAACCAATCCACTGAGGGCCCAGAGAGAAGAAAGACAGAAGGTGACCTGATTTCTCTCCGAGAGCTGGGGCAGACTTTCCTTCTGCCGCTTTGTACGTTGGAAAATGTTGAAACTTCCTCAGTAAATAAAGAGATGTTCTTTTTTGTGCATCTGCATTTGTGAAAGATAAAATTTGTCCAGACCTCAGCTCTTTGGGCAACTGCATATGCAGTGGTGACCCACTGCAGTTTGGGGTTGAGCTTGCCAAAAGACTGAGGTTGTTCCTCACAGTATCAGACGACCATGGCTGTAAAGCTAGGTGCAAGCAAGGAGCCACAGTGAGGAGCGTTTATACACTTCCCTTTTGACCCACGTCTTTATGAACTCAGTTCATGTGCTCGTAACTGTTACACCGTGCAGCCATTGTTAGTGTGCCTGAGTGTTCCGGCTTGTGAAACTGTGTATGTTGTTATTGCCTATTGCCTATTCTATTGTGTAAAGTGGCCTATAAACTACTCTGTCATGTTTTTATGTGTTTCTGAAATAAAATATCTTTTAAAGAATTTTTTAAATTATTTTTTCCTTAATTATATGTTTGGGATGTTGACCTTCCAGGCTTATGACTTTCGAGTTTTAGACTTTAGGGAATTTTATCTTTCAGGTTTTCAACATTCAGTGCCGTGGCGTTTGGGATTGTGTCTTTCCATATTATGATTGGCTCCCCAATTAAAGACTTTTCCAGATGTACGAAGGCCTCGGGAGCTACGTGCCAGCAACCGCAGTGCGCTGTCGTGAAGGGCGCCCTGCAGCGGGGCCAGGATGACTCCAGGAGCAGGTCCCAACCTGCGCAGAGACGTGGAGAGTGCTGGGAACGGTGGGCGAGTAAGGAAGATTTTATTTTCTTATCAGTTAAATATATTTAAAAGGTAATTACTTACTGCGAAAATAAAAACAGTGTGGGGCTTATACTATAACATGTGGATACGAAATGTCTGGTAACAATGGCACTAAGGCCGGGAGGGGAGGAAACAAAGCTGTCCGTGGTACAGTTCGTGTCTCTGTGTGAAGTGGCAGAACCGCACTTGGAGGTGGTTTATGGTGAGTTAAAGTTAGGAGCCAAGGCCGGACGCGGTGGCTCACGCCTGTAATCCTAGCACTCTGGGAGGCTGAAGTGAGTGGATCGCTCGAGGTCAGGAGTTCGAGACCAGCCTGAGCAAGAGGGAGACCCAGTCTCTACTAAAAATAGAAAGAAATTATCTGGCCAACTAAAATATATATATAGAAAAAAATTAGCCGGGCATGGTGGCGCATGCCTGTAGTCCCAGCTACTCGAGAGGCTGAGGCAGGAGGATCGCTTGAGCCCAGGAGTTTGAGGTTGCTGTGAGCTAGGCTGACGCCACGGCACTCACTCTAGTCCGGGCAACAGAGTGAGACTCTGTCTCAAAAAAATAAATAAATAAATAAAAACTAAAGTTGGGAGCCAAATCCCTAAAGCAGCAACTGAAATCGAGGTTGAAAGAGTTATAGCAAGTAAGTTATAGCCAACAGAGGTGACACATAAGAAATGCTTAATTCAAAATAAAGCAGCAAAAGAGGAAAGAGAGAACAGATGGGACAGAAAAAGAGGAGCAGACGGGGTTTAGCGCCTCTGTGTCGCTGATAGCATCAGACACAATGACCCACATGCCCTGATTAGAAGACAGAGACTGTCACGTCAGAATTTAAAAAGCAGCAGCAGCAGCAAGACCCAAGTCTGCGCCTCCGGTGAGAACCTGCTTCACAGTGGACTTCTCCGCCCCGGACTCGACACTCCTCGCAGCTGCTCCTAACTCACCAGTGACGGCGAGTCACACAGCCCAGCCAGCCATGGGGCAGGACACGTGTCCTGCCACGTGCATGGAGTGGGTGTCAGTGCTGAACAGCACTCCAGGCTACACAAGGTGGGTGGTGCGGTCCTCCTCGCTGTACACAAGGGGAAAGCAGGGAAGCTGGGACACGCCCCAGGCCGCACTGCGGGTGGGTTGTGTAGTTGGGATGTCATACCCATGCCTGCCTGACCCAAAGCCCGCGCTCTTGGCCTTCATGCAATATTACCCAAAAGTCTTCAAAAGGAACACTGTCGTGGGTTGAACCATACAAACTCATTGTTTCTGTACGTCAAAAATTTACCAAACATTAGTTATTGCCTGGGGTTCAATCCAATGTGATTGAGCCACGTGAAACCTTTTTCTGTTGTTGCCACATTAGTTTTCTCAATGTTTGAATTCTAGGAGTCTGATATTTAAGTGCTGTTGAATGTTGTAAGTTGGCTGATTAAAGGTCTTGAATTGTCTGTTCTGAAGTGGAGTCCTGAGGGTGAGGCAGAAAAGATGTGCATTTCTATACCATGCAGTGTTTACACTCAAGCACAATATGCTGAACACTTTAAATTTTTTATTTCAGGTTTTCTTATATTGGAACTGGAAAGTTGATCCTGTGTTTTGGAACTATTAGACATGGTAGGCAAAGTGTGTTTTTTAAAATTTTGAAATAATGATAGACTCACAGCGAATTGCAAAGAACAAGGAGGTCCCATGAGCCTTTTACCCAGCTTTCTCCAGGGGAGCAACTTCCATGACCAGTACAATAGCAAAACCAGGCAACTGACGCCAGTGTGATACCATGAACTGGACTGCAGCCCTTATTCAGATTTCCCCAGTTTTACACACACAGTGTGTGTGTGTGGTTTTACAGTTTTACCCCATTTATATATTAGTGCAACCCCCACAATCGAGACACAGAACTGATCCATCACTTCAAAGCTGCTCCCTCGAGTCATCCCTTTATAGCTGTACCCGAGGCAGTCACCGTCTGTTCATCTCTATGATTTTGTCATTTCAGGAATGTTATATAAAACGGAATCATGCATTAAGTAACCTTAAAAAACACGGTATATTTGCCTAACAGGGTATCATTCTTTACATGTTTGCCGTGATTTTTGTAATTGAAACTTTTCTTGAACTGATTGTAGATTTGCAGGCAGTTGTGTGAAATAATTCAAAGAGATTTCATATGCTTTGTCCAGTTGCCCCCAGTGGTAACGGTTTGAAAAACTATTGTCCCAGACCACAGTCAGGATTGGACTTTGCTACAACCCCTTGATCTTGCTCAGATTTCCTGTTTTGCTTTTATTCACTGTGTGTGAGTGTTAAGTTCTATATAATTTAATCGCCTTGTTGGTGTGTGTAACCACCAGCACATCGGGACACTACGTATGTCACTTTTTGAGATTGGCTTTTTTCCCATTCAGTATAATAATACCCTTGAGATCCACTCGAGTTCTTGGGTTCCTCTTCATTGCTGAGTCTGTTACGTCGATATACCACAGTTTGACCATTCACCCACCAAAGGACATTTTGGGTTGTCTCCAATTTGGGACCATTATGAACATAAGCTGCTATGAGCGTTTGTGCATGGGTGATTTTGTGCACGTTGTGGAATGACTTGATAACCAACGTTAAGTTGTTTCAAGTATGGTTTGTATTTTCAATGTAAGTACAGAAGTTATAAAAATTATTCACACTGTATTCTAAGAGAAAAATTTGACAATCTAAGATCATGGTTTTGGAGATAAGAAACAGAATTTGAGGGCCAGGCACGGTGGCTCACGCCTATAGTCCCAGCACCTTGGAAGACCAATGCAGGAGTATCGCTTGAGGCAGGAGTTCAAGATCAGCCTGGGCAGCATAGTGAGACCTGGCCTCTACAAAAAAAAAATTTTTTTTTTAATTAGCCAGGAGCAGTGTTTGCCTGTAGTCCTCACTGCTCTGGGGGCGGAGATTGGAGGATCACTTGGGTCCAGCCTGGGCAACAGAGTGAGACCCCCTCTCTAAAAAATAAACAAATAAATTTAAAAAAGAAAAAGAATTTGCCCAACTTAGGTGAATCATGGGAGGAATAATTCTCAACATCTTTTATTTTTAACCAAGTGTTTCCTGAGTGTTGTTGGAAAACGTACTTTCTTGTCCACCAAAGCTTTGAAACTCCAAACAAATAACTGAATTTGTTATATCCAGTTGGAATTATCACTGAAATTCCAAGTCCTCATCAGACTTTTGAAAATCCTAATTTTCAATGATTCAATCTTAAGATCACTAATTAATTCTTCAAATTCATTAAGTTGCAGTTTTTGTCCTTTGTCAGCTGATAGTAAAACATGATTATTCCAGTATTTTGATGCTTCATACTGTCTTAATGATTCATGGCACAGGACTGTGCAGTAGCAAATGGTTCTTTCTTTATGACAAGTGATCTTCATTGTGTAAAATGATCACAGAATGGAAATGTCAGATAACAAAGACATTGTTGGACACAATCGTATGTCTTGTGACTGAAACTGTAGTACATTTGGAACACCCTGAGATCCATGGTGGCGTTCAAACACAGAACTGGTGAAGTGTTACTGTGCCCTGCTTGGTTTCACAAACCATATTGCCTGGACTGTCCCAGCACACCCCAGTCATTCCTATATAACTTTCCAGTATCCTACTGTGAGTTTATTAGAGACCCTAGATGGATACAATTTTTTAAAAAGTAGAAATTTCCAATAAATGCCACAGTGAAAAAAATACCCATGCCCCATGTTCTTAGTGTCTTAGTATCCCAAGCAACGATCTTTTTACTGCAGTGGGCTTTTTGGTAGGTTGGACATGGATTTTTTTAGTTCTTTTTTTTTTTTCTTTTTCTTTCTTTTTTTCTTTTTTTAGAGAGAGTCACACTCTGTTGCCTGGGCTAGAGTGCTGTGGCATCAGCCTAGCTGACAGCAACCTCAATCTCCTGGGCTCAAGTGATCCTCCTGCCTCAGCCTCCCCAGTAGCTGGGACTACAGGCATGCGCAACCATGCCTGGCTAATTTTTCTATATATTTTTAGCTGTCCATATAATTTCTTTCTATTTTTAGTAGAGACGGGGTCTCGCTCTTGCTCAGGCTGGTCTCGAACTCCTGAGCTCAAACAATCCGCCCGCCTCGGCCTCCCAGACTGCTAGCATTACAGGATTTTTTTAGTTCTTTAGAGACTGAGAGCCACAATATGTATTCCATACATCTTGTAGGCATCAGTAAAAGCATATCATTGAAATTGCATTTACACATCATATGGACTTCTGGATCCTCCAGTGTGGCCTTCTGTGAAGTTTGGGTTTGGCTAAAGGGCTGCATGTGAGGGTGTGGAGGGCCGCATGTGGCCTTGAGGCTGCAGGTTCCCGCCCCTCCTGGATCCCTGGGGCAGCCTCCCCACCAACACCGGCTCCGCCGGTCCGCTCAGTGACCCCCATCTGATTACGAGATGATTCGTGGTTTCTCAGTAAAAGGGTAGAACTCATTGCCAGTAAAATACCAGCATTACAAAATTACATTGTCCTAATGAGCCTGTAATTTCATGCTTGTGGAATGGGTTGGCTTCTATTCGTATTCGGATCAGCGTCCGTACTTTTGGAGAACTTGTGAATTTTGAGCGGCTGCCAGCCCCCTACTCAGGCCAAATAATTCCTTTGGGGAAAACAGCGACGTCAGCGACGTCACTCTCAGCCGAGGCTCCGGCTCCTGATGAGGAACATCCCGCCAAGGTTCGTGAACACGTTCCGGAAATAACCAGCAGGTGAACGTGGCACCAAACAGTACAGAGACTGTTTTTTAAAACAAGAGATTTTTTTTTTTTCCTGTTTAATTTAAACGGTAGCAACAAAAAGTTAAATTACTTCCCCGGCTCCTAACTGATTCCCGCGCTGGGGCAATCACGGGCCCCACCCCACCGCGGCCTTCCGGTGGGGCCGCAGCAGAGCGGCGCGGGCGCGTACTCACCCGCCGGGGTCAGGAGTCAGACTTCCGGCTCCGGGTCAGACTTCCGGTTCCGCCAGGCTGAGTGTCCTCTTGCTCTGCGGGGCTCGCTGCTGTGCTACTGCGCTCCGGGGACAACTCGCACCCGGCCCCAGTGACTCACAGCGAGCCTGGCGTCCTTTCCTCCGCTGCTCGGGACCAAAGCAAGTTTTATAGCCCTCGGCAGCAATTTGACGGCCCTCATTTCAAGCTAAGGACAGAAACGTGGCTGAACGACCCAGACAGGATTTATTTTGTTATGAATGAGTCAAGTGAAAGAGACCTCACAACTTCGCACATCTTCTAACAGTGTTCCCGGCCACAGACACCCCTGTGTCGGGTAACTGGGGGTCTTTCCTCTTGTTCTGCTCTTGGCAGAGACCACGAAGGGACGATTATAGCTTTATGTCTAATACCCTTTCACTTCTTAAACCCACAAGTAACCTTTCAGCCGGCCCTCGGCCACTAGCGCTTTCTCCAGGCAGTTCCTCCTCTAGCCTACTTTCCTTCCAGCCTTCAAGGTTTCCATTATTGGTCCTAAGCCGCAAAGTGTAACTTCGAATATTCTCCTGGAAGCGTCTTTCTGGTGAGGGCTGCCTATGTGATTGGAGTCTAGTGACTTACCCGAACCATTTTACTTCAATTAGACACGACTTAAGTACGGAGAGATTTTCTAGAATGCGTTGATGATTGTTCTGTCGTTTGGAGGTAAAGTTTGCAGAACATCGCTGAGATAATGACATTTTTAAAATCCCCACTTTCCTGGGAGTGATAAAACAAACAAGTATCTGAACCACTTTCCTGTGACTTGATGAAGGAAATTCTGACATGTTTAAAAATTGCAGTGACATTGATCTATATATAGATAATACAGGGCAGCTAATGGGAGGACATGCGCTGGCCTCCGGATGGATCCCGTGCCAAGAACATTGCTCAGAAATAGATCCCTTACATGCTTCTTAATAAAAGCTGTAATGATAAGGCCAAGGGGAGAGCTACCTGTTGCCCACTATAGGTTCTGGTTTTCTAATGTCCATAACCAATATGCTCATTTTAATGCAGTCTGAACTCCATCTTTGATTCTTATATGGAACAGCTCTTCATTACTGGGTATTTCTATAGTTTTATTTTCTATTAAGTATATGACTCCGTAGAAATTTTAAACTTAATTTCTTTGATGATCAGTTTTTCGAAAATCCTAGGGGATTTTAGAGTTTTACTCTATCCTTCATGTGGTTACACCCAATCTGAACGCCCTTTACAAACTTTAAACATCGTGCTGGGCTTGCCCGTATCAAAAGCCTGGGTGCTCCCAGGCTGCACGTTTTTCTTAGTCTTTTCTTGTCCTTTAGAAGATTGTGTTTGGCTCATTAGAACCCCATTATATCTAGATGTGAAATGAACCTTTCGGGATTTCTGTAACTCTAATTGTGCTGTACCGAGTGCATGTTCTACATTTTTCTTCCTTTTTCAGGTGGTGTAGATTGAGTCCTCCACTAGATAAAGCTGTAAATATTGCTTACATTAGTAGCCTTTATTTCACTTTTAAAATGCCTTGCAGAAAGCAATGTTACTTTATCACAGCCAGGAAAACACCCCCCCAGTTGAAGGCCCTCTCTTCATAATCCACAAGACCCTGTGTCAGGCGCCGCCTGAGAGGTGCTCGCGTACACCTCGAGAAGGTGTTGTGGCTCGTCCTCCATGGACAGGAGTGTTTTCCAAAATATTGTTTTTGATCTTGTGAAACAATAGATTCCGGAAGACAATACGTCAATTGCTTTTTTTCCCCTAACACATGACATATTCTTACAAAATAGTTTTCTGTGATCAAGTTCAAGTAGGACATTGAAATATGAAGTTTGGGGGGTTTTAGAGTCATAGTCATGTGCTTTAAGTCGGCCCTTCCTCCCGAATCTGAAGTCAGGGAATGACTGCGTGAACACAGGGATGCATCACTGCTGTGGACACGTGGGCAGATAATTCTGCAATTAATCATTGCAGTTCAGAGGGTTCGTAATAATGTCTTTTAGAGTTGAACCAAACTAACAAGACTGAGACGCCAGTGTCATCGTGTTATTACTGTACAGTGAAGTCTCATACTGTGGACATTAATGCTGATGGCAGTGGGTTCACAATCCAGGCAAATCTCCTGTAGCCGAAATTCAAAGTCTTTCTTTCTTCCCAGCTGCCACCGGGAAGCACAGTATGTGAATTTGGTAGGAGTTCTTCTTTCTTTTTAATTATATTTCAATTCGAAGTTCTTTTTTTTTTTTTTTTTTTTTTTGAGACAGAGTCTCACTCTTGCCCGGGCTAGAGTGCCGTGGCGTCAGCCTAGCTCACAGCAACCTCAATCTCCTGGGCTCAAGCATTCCTCCTGCCTCAGCCTCCCAAGTAGCTGGGACTACAGGCATGCGCCATCATGCCCGGCTAATTTTTTCTATATATTTTTAGTTGTCCATATAATTTCTTTCTATTTTTAGTAGAGACGGGGTCTCGCTCTTGCTCAGGCTGGTCTCAAACGCCTGACCTTGAGTGATCCACCCACCTCGGCCTCCCAGAGTGCTAGGATTACAGGCGTGAGCCACTACGCCCGGCCTCAATTCAAAGTTCTTTTAAAAAAAGCTTAGAGAAGTATCCCAAGAATGGAAAAACAAGCATCACATGTACTCACCAGAAAATTGGTTTCCTTGATCATCACCTAAATACAAATCTGGAAACGACACCAATTGGACATCAGACTGAGGTGGGGGGTGGGGGAGGGGATGGGGGTATGCCTGCACAATGAGTGCATTGCGCACCGTTTGGGGAGTGGTAACACTTGAAGGTGCTGACTCGGGAAAGGGGGATTGGGGAAAAAAATATGAAACTATTGTTTTTAACTTGCACTGTTCACTTAATAATTTATCATGAACATTTCCCATATTATTTCATATCATTGTACAAGAAATAATGTATACATTATGAGGACATACTGTATCTAACAAGATATACTGTTAGACTCTTTGATTCTGTAAAATTAAATAAAAAAAAAAAAAAAAAAAGAAAAAAAAAAAAAAAAAAAAAAAAAAAAGCTTAGAAACTGTATTATTTATTGTTAAGACAAAAGAGAAATATGGAAGTTTAGAAATTGGAAGTTTTAGAAAGTTTTAGAAATTTTTAAGTAGAATGACTATTTTTCTATAGTTACTGTTTTTAATTTGAGGAACTTTATTTTTTCTTTCACAGTTGAATGCATTTATGTTTGGGTAGCCATCCAATGAATAGCTTCATCCTAGCTTAAAAATTCCTTGACTTCTTTATGTTATTGGAGATCTTTTTCTGGATGTAAGGATAAGTAAAGACATTTTCCTGAAAATCTAAGGTGACTTTAAAGGCATTTGTCTTCATACCTTAGCATAACTTTGGGTGACACAAACTTCTTTTGTGTTGCCAAATTTGGGACGGTCCCCCGTACTGTAAGGAACCAGGCCCACTGTATTGGGTGACGTTTGGCTTTCCAGGTAAAACAGCAAGGAAAGAAGTGAAGCATTACTTTTTTTTTTTTTTTTTTTTTTTAGAAACAGGATCTTGCTCTGTAGCCCAGGCTGGAGCACAGTGGCCTGATCACAGCTCACTGTAACCTCGATTCCTGGGCTCAAGGAATCCTCCTGCCTCAGCATCCTGAGTAACTGGTGACTACGGGTGCACTCCACTATGCCCGGCTAATTATTTTTAAAAAGTTTTTGTAGAGATGGGGTCTTGCTATGTTGCCTAGACTGGTCTCAAATTCCTGGCCTCAGGCAATCCTCCCACGTCAGCTTCCAAAGTGCTAAGGGAGGCTTTTGTTTCATTGTGTTTTGCAAATTAAAGAGTTAAACTCTTGAAATGAAAACATCATATTGTTTTAGGCTCCCCATTGATTTCTTTTTAGTTAGCCAAACCAGCTATCCATCGTAGGTCTGGGCAGATATCCCATCTCTGAGACGAGTGGCCCTTCAGTTGGGACTCCTGGGATACCAGGTAAGAGTCAAGGACAGATCAGAAAGCAAAAGTAATTGAGAGTAGCTGTAGGTCTGGAAACATTTATTTTTGTTATCATTATTTTTTGAGACAGAGTCTTGCTCGGTTGCCCCGGTGTAGAGTGCAGTGGCGTGATCATAGCTCACCGCAACCTCAAACTCCTGGGCTCAAGCGAGCCTCCTGCCTCAGCCTCCTGAGCAGCTGTGGCTACAGGTGCCACCACACTCAGTTAATTTTTCTATTTTTAGTAGAGATGGGGTCTCAGTCTTGCTCAGGCTGGTCACAAACTCCTGAGTTCAAGTGATCCTCCCGCCTCGGCCTCCCAGAGTGCTGGGATTACAGGCGTGAGCCACCATGTCTGGCCTAGGAAACATTTATCTTTAAAGCGTAGTAGTAAGCCTTAAAAATATACATATGGTAGGTGTTGAACACTTAATAAAATGAGTCTTTTTACTGTCTTGAAGAAAAATAAATGCATAGTTTTTTATGTAATAGATTCAAAAGGATCTCCAGACAGAGCTTATAGAACCCTGGACCTTCCGGACAGTTTGCTTTAACCACGTGTGTGCGACAGCTCTCACAGAGAGGCACATGTGTGACTTCCCAGTGGAGATACAGTTTTCCTTTAAATTTATTTTTAAATTGAGGTATGATTGGCATAAAATAAGATGTACAGTCTTGAAAGGCGGGGCATCCCGTCCTGAACGGGAGGGAGGCGCAGCGTGTCCGTAGGGAACCGTGCCGGCATCGTTGCACCTTCTCCTGGCGCAGCCCGGTCGATGCTGACCGCGTCAGGGTGCACCGTGTCCTCTCGGGCACGCATCCCCTCTCTGTTCTGCATCCTGTCGAAATGTACGAGGACACTAGCTAGTTGCAGACAAAAATTATTTCCACAGAAAGTGTAATTCAGAAAATATATCTAAAAATGTGAACAAATAGAAGGTTTTTGGTTCTAGTCCTTCACCTATTGAAAATGTTTGGTTAAGTGTTAATGTTAGATTAGTTAATTTATGTGTTAATTTTAAATTATTAGTTAATAATAATGTATCCATTTTGGTTCATTAATTATAACGAGTGTGCCACACTCACATAAGATGCTTGCTAATAATTGGGGATCCTGTGGGGTGCAGGGGCAGGCAGGGGATGTGAGAGCTCTGTGCTTTCTGCCTGATTTTTCTATAAACCTAAAACTTCTCTAAAAAATGAAGTCCAAGGCCGGGCGCGGTGGCTCACGCCTGTAATCCTAGCACTCTGGGAGGCCGAGGCGGGTGGATTGCTCAAGGTCAGGAGTTCGAGACCAGCCTGAGCGAGACCCCGTCTCTACTAAAAATAGAAAGACATTATATGGACAATTAAAAATCTATATAGAAAAAATTAGCCGGGCATAGTGGCGCATGCCTGTAGTCCCAGCTACTCGGGAGGCTGAGGCAGTAGGATCGCTTGAGCCGAGGAGTCTGAGGTTGCTGTGAGCTAAGCTGACGCCACGGCACTCACTCTAGCCTGGGCAACAAAGTGAGACTCTGTCTCAACAAAAAAAAAAAAAAAAATGAAGTCCATTAATTTTTAAAAGAATATACATATGTGTGTCAAGCATTAGTGAAAGATTAAAATGGTTCAAGCCCCTTGGAGAACGGTGTGGCAATATCTTCTTAAGTTAAACGTACATCTCCCTGCAGTTTAGCCACCCAAGAGAAATGAAAACATATATCCACAAAGACTGACACAAAAACGTTAGAGCAGCTTTATTCATAATAGTGAAAAACTGGAAACAACCCAAATTTCCACCAACAGGAGAATGAATAAAACAAGCCATGATATACACAGGTAGTGGACTAGTTCTCAGACACAGAGCAGAATGCTGGCCTCTCAAACACTCGCGGGAAGAGGCCAGACACAAGAGAGCACTGTGGCCCCCCTACACTGTGCCCCCCCTGCACTGTGGTCCCCCTGCACTGTGGCCTCTCCCCGCACTGTGGCCCCCCCACACTGTGGCCCCCCCACACTGTGGCCCCCCCACACTGTGGCCCCCCGCACTGTGGCACCCCCTTTACACGACCCATCGGGATCTGCAAAACAACCTGCGGTGGTGGGAGTCAGAAAGTGGTTGCCCCTGGATGAGGATTGGTTATTGGGCCTGGGAACCTTCTGGAGTGATGGTGGTTATACAGGTACATATTATATAACTGTCAAAACTAACCACACCAAAAGCTTAAGATCTGTACATCTTGTTTTATGTAAATTACACTTCAATTTATAGTCAGATTTGTAAGAAAACTGTATCTCCACTGGAAGTTACACGTGTGCATTTCTATGAGGGCCGTCACGGGCACATGGT
Source organism: Eulemur rufifrons (assembly GCF_041146395.1). NCBI lineage: Eukaryota > Metazoa > Chordata > Mammalia > Primates > Lemuridae > Eulemur > Eulemur rufifrons. The sequence goes on from NC_090989.1 coordinate 4,116,323, forward strand.
TCATCCGAGCTGCCCAGAAAGGCTGCAGGCGGAGCAGCAGGACCCTCGGGGTCCCTTCCTCACCGCTGTCCAAACAGCTGTTCCGTTTTCTGTTTCTGTTTTCTGGTGGTGATCTCCCTGCCTCTCTCAGTCACCTCTGTGCACCTCTCTCTCTTGCTTTGTCAGTTGGTGACATTCCCCGGAGGGTTCCTGAAACAGGGAGAGCAGTAGCCTTCCCTTCCACACCCAAATTTTGATCATTGGCTCATTATTTGTATTTATGTCTGTAATTAAAATATTTCACAGAAAAACGATTTTAAGCATTCCTGGGAAGTGAGGCAGACCGTTCCTCTGACAGCAGGGCTGTAAGGGAGGGTTGGGAGGGTCGTCAGGTGGCACCGAGGGGGCAGTTCGCAGGAAGGCAAGGCCGGATGCGGGGACGGGAGTGATGCGGGGCAAGGGCTTCACTCCTGAGGACCCAGGACGGTGGGTTCAGAGCCCAGGGGACGTGGCTGGACCCTGCTCTGCTGTCGTGGGCGTACCCCCTGTGGGAACCCCAGGGTGGGAGGCGAGGGCCTGCAGCCATGGGGCTCTACTGCCCTCTCTTCCCTCTGCTTTCTATCTCTTATTAATTTTCGCTTTTATCAAAGTGCTTCCTCTGCGGCAGGGACTAAAAGGCTCCTGAACAGTCCCCGCCCGCCGTTCTCTGCTCTCCCGGAGCTCCTGCTCGGGTGGGATGTTGACGCCCCTGCGGGTCCGCTCCCCTTTTCCTTCAGTTGCCTGCCTCTCCGGCGTCTTTGTAATTTCTGGATGAACTCCTCGGCTCGTTCTGACTTTTACTTCTGACCGTCAGGGTTCCGTTTCTAAGAATTCTGTCTGGTTCTCTGGTCCCTGGTCCTCCTGTCCCAGTTTCACAGGGGGGACGTCTTATCCCCTGATGACTGCACAAAGGCCTTTTTGTTTAAGCCCCCGCCAATCGGAACTGCTTCTTCTGCGTCCTCTTTCCTGTTTGTTTCCTGCCTCCCGTGTTGGAGGCTTCCTTCAAACCTCGGGCAGTTCTGAAGTTTCTTCGGGTGTAGGTGGGGCGCGTGCACCTCTGAGCCTCCCCAGTCACTGCCCCGGAGGCCCCTCATGCCAGCGTGCAGCACGTGAGGGTCTTCTGCGGGGGAGGTGATGTGGGAGGGTACAGCTGCCTCATGGTGTCCTGGGAGATGGGAGCCGTGCTGGAATGTTCTGCAGGCCCTGGGCTACCCCTGGCGCAGAGTGCGGAGCTTCTCAGGTTCACTCTCATGTGCCTACACACACACACACACACACACACACACGCGTGAGCACACAAGCGCACACGTGCTCACACACAAACCAGTGCATGTACACGCATGTGCACACACGGTATAAAGCAAATACACTAGGCATAAGAGGAAAGGCCATCTGAGGATAGAGTTTTATAAAGATAAATAGATTGTTTTCATGTATTCTGCAGTTATGCCTTTGATCATTTTCTGCTTCCCACTAGGTAGGTCTTATACTTGAGCCATATTCTTAATAATAAATATTGACTTTTCTTTCAACAAATTAAAAATGAGCATTTAAATAATGCTATATTTTGCTTAAGCTTTAAATTACAAATGAGATGCGTAGTCATAAAGCAGCGGCATGTTTGGCTATAATTTAAAGATTACATTAATTAGGGCCCCTTTCATGTGCGTTCCTTGCAGCTTTCCCATTGTGTACGTGAGTACATGGGGACGTCCAGGGGCCCACCTGCTGGGACGGGGGGTGTGATTTTACCACACACGTCTCCCAGGCCTTCGGATCGTGAGTCAACGTGCACAGGCTGCTGAAAGCATGAAACCCCGATTTTTAAAGAACTTGTTTTACCCCGTGGCATATAAAACTTGGGCCTACTGTTGTTTCATAACTTTTATCTATTTTTCCCAAATATAGTATGGTTAATTATTTGCATGATCATTTCTATTTTGTTGCTATCAGCAAAGCATTTTATTTTATTATTTTTAAATAAAAATGGCATATATTTAAATTGTACAACATAATGTTTTGATAAACATAGTCGCAGTGAAATGCCTACTGCAGTCAAGCAAACTAACATCTCCACCTCCCCACTGCGTGTGTGTGTGTGTGTGTGTGTGTGCGTGTGTGTAGTGACAGCACTTGGAATCTACTCTCTTGGCAAAATTTCCAGTGCAGAGTACAGTATTAACTGTAGTCCTCATGCTGTACATTAGACCTCTAGACTCACTTATCCTATGTACCTGCAAATTTACACCTTTTAAAATGACATATTGTGCCTGGGCACTGTGGCTCACACCTGTAATCCTGGCACTCTGGGAGGCCGAGGCAGGACGATCGCTTCAAGCCAGGGGTTCAAGACCAAGAGCAAGACCTCGTCTCTACAAAAAATAGAAAAATTAGCCAGGTGTGGTGGCACAAGCCTGTAGTCCCAGCTACTTGGGAGGCTGAGGCAGGATTGCTTGAGCCCAGGAGTTTGAGGCTGCTGTGAGCTAGGCTGACGCCACTGCACTCCAGCCCAGGCAACAGAGAAAGACTGTCTCAAAAAAAGAAGAAGAAAAAAAGGTAACAATAGCCTAGCTTATAGCATGCTTAGATTATCAGTTTTTATTGATTTTACTGATTATTCTTTGCTGCTATTTTTCTTTTAAATTAGAGCCCCTTAACTTCCATTCTCTCATGTCCAAAATGCCCATTCTCCATGACACAGGTAACGATAGGATTTGAGTGTCACATTTGCTCTGTCCTTCCGTGCACACCGGGCCTTCTCAGCATAATAACACCGGCACACCTCCAACAGCATCATTACAGAAAGGGGTTTGGGGTTTCTTCCTCCCTTTCTTTCCCTCCTTCCTTCCTTCCTCTCTTTTTTGTAGTTCCTTTTGTCCTTAGTGTATTTTGCACTAGGAATGACTTTCAAATTCCTACGTTTTAAAGTCAACTGGAAGAGCTCCCCTCTGGTTGATCGGCCACCAAATGGATGCACGTTTGCTTCATTTGTCTTATTTTATTTTTGGTATTTAGAGGTTGCTTTTTTAAAGTTAATTTTGTTTTATAAGTATATAAAATAGTTGCATGGTCCAAAGTCAAATCTATGAAACAAGATACATGCACCCTAGGTCCTCCCTCCCCTACTGGTATCCCTTAAAATACACTAGGGATTGTTCTCTACTGTTTATTTTTAAAATATGAACAGATGTAGAGACATAGATGGATAGATAGATGATAGGTAGTAGATAGATCAGCTAGATAGATGAGAAACAATAGATGATTGATGGATGGTGGTAGATAGCAGTATACAGATGATAGATCATAGATGGGTGGATGAAAGAAAGAAGAGAAAGAAAGAAAGGAAGGGGGAGAGAGAAAGAAAGAAAGGCAGTAGACAGATGGATTCCCATTTCCTGCCAGTTCTGGTTAAACGGCAACACAGTGTGCGATTTCTTCCGCCTGGCTGTGTCCAGAGTGGTCTCTGCCATCACTCTGTCACACTGCGTGGCCCTCCTCCTCGTGGATGAGCGATAATAATTCCACTAGCGCATCGATGAGGATTTGCGTTGCGTCACATGTTTTGCATTTACAGATTGTATAATATTTTCACAGAAACGGGTCTCATTATGTCAATGCCTGTACCTTGCTCTTTTGATCGAATACAATTTGATTTTATTATATCTGTCCAGATGTTCTCTTTCCTGTAGGGGCTGCGTATCTGAACGGATACTCAATGGAAATAACATTTGTTTGTTCTCCCTGTGTTTTTCTTTCCCTGCATTTAAAAAAGGCAGCCCCTTTTTATGTGTCCCATCGCGAGACCTTTGCAGGAGCACGGAGAGCACAGCAGGGGCGCGGAGACTCTCTCCAAGCCTCAGCTCTCGGCAGCGAACCTGGTGGGAGTGGACCGTACCCCAGAGAAGCACACGCGGGCAGGGTCGTTCCGCGGCGCTGGAGACCACCGTGTGTACGGGCCGGGGTGGGTGTCAAGTGGTGTGTGTTTTATGTGAGAATGTTATACTGCAGTTAAAGGAAATACCTCAGAGCAACACTGTATCTTCATGGATAATTCTCAAAAGCAAAATTCAGTTAAAAGTGAAAACCAAAACACTGCAGACAAATGCTACACAATATTAATAGTTGTTACTTGTGGAGGACAGGAACGTGTTTTTTCAAGTTATAAAACAATCACACAGCACTCAGAAGATTAAGGACTGCTTGCTCTAAAAAAAATTTTAAATTTCCATGGAAAAAAACAAAGACGTAAAGTTGATTGGAAAGCAGAGCATGAGCATGCGCTCAGGGTAAGCTGATGCAGGCATGGGGTGTTTCTGAGGAAAACCACAGGACGAGTGGGACAGGGGTTGTTCAGAAATGTTTTACGACTCAGTGGCGGCGGCTGCACATTCTGCTTGTTTCCAAAGGCCGGTCCCGGCCCGACCACGGTCATCTGTGCCTGCAGCAGTGCCTGGCTGGCGCCCCTGTGTTTGTTGAGTGAATGAATGACCGCTTGGTTGGGCGCTGGGACGTCCTGACTCCTGCGCAGCCGCGGCTGCAGTTCCCAGCACGGCCCACAGATGGCAGGTGGCACCGCGTGGAAAGGCTGCCTGGAGAACTCGGCGCAGCTGCGCGGGCTGGGGGGGCGGGTGTGAGACGTGGAATCAGAGGGGAGTTCTTTTCCAGATGGAGGACAAGAGTCTTGGCTGGCGATGTCAGCGAGGGGAGAGACCCGCCGGCAGCCAGGGGGCGCGGGACTCAGCCCGGGTGGGCGGGGCTCTGGCGGTCGGGGGCAGCCTGGCCAGGCCTCTGGGGACGGTGTGGCCCTGGGGGGCCGCGCAATGGGGCGGGGGCAGGAAAGCTGCACCTCGGACCGCAGACGGGGGAGGCCAGCTCCGGCCTTCAGACGCCTGTTCTGAGGTCACTGTCGTGCAGCCCCTCGGAAAGGGAGCGCCCGGTGTCTCGGTTCTCCACTCCCTCTGCGGCGCACCTGTCTGTCCGGACAGGCGGAGTCTCGACTCTTGACCCTTCATTTTACTGACCTGGAACAGCAGCGTCAAGCTTCATTACTGTAGCTTCAAAACGGTTTTTTAAAAAATGAAAAAGTTACAAAACACAAGACAATCTGCAAAAATGGGAGTCTACCGGGTCCGCCAGTGAAGAGATTGGCCTCGTTCTAGAAAACAGGGTTAAAATGAAACGGAAACCTTTAAGACCCTGTAGGCTCAGGGTGCTCCGGAGAAACAGGCCCAGTAGGATGTGCGTGCGTGTGCGTGCGTGTGTGTGTGTGTGTGTGTCTGTGCGGGAAACCGGCTCACGTGGTCACCGAGGCCGACAGTCCCCACGGTCTGCAGCCCCAGCAGAGCTGACGGTGCAGTTCTGGTCTGAAGGCAGGAAAAGGCAGATGTCTCAGGTCAAAGGCCATCGGGCAGGGGGGATCCTCTCTTACTCAGCGAGGGCGGGGGTCAGCCTTTTTGTTCTTCTCAGGCCTTCCCCTGATTGGACGAGGCCCACCCACACTGGGGAGGGCCATCACTTAACTCAGTCTCTTGATTTAAACGTTAATCCCATCTGGAGATGTCCCCACGGAAACAGCCAGAATAAAGTCTGATCAAACACCCTGTGGCCCCATCAAGCTGACACAAAATTCCCCACCACAGACCCCCAGTGAGCTTGGAGACCAGCCGGTAGGCCTCGCGTGCACACAGCCAGCCAGTGTCTCTTGGTCTGGGACAAAATAAAGATCCTCATAGCTGTGACCAAGACACTGATCTTAGTTTCTCGTAGCTGCCATAACAAACAACCACAAACGGGAGGCTGAAATCAACAGAAATGTATTGTCTCACAGTTCTGGAGGCCGGAAGGCCAAAACCAAGGTGTCAGCAGGGCCACGTTCTCCCTGACAGCTCCAGGGCAGGAGCCCTCCTGCCTCCTCCAGCCTCTGGCGCCTCCCGTCAGTCCTTGGCATCCCTTGGCTCATAGATGCCTCGCTGGTCATGTGGCATCTTCTCCCCGTCTCTTCCCATCCTCTTCCCCCGGTGCATGTCTGTGTCTGTGTCCACATTTCCTTTTTTATTACTACAAGGACACCAGTCATCTTGGATTAGGGCCCACCATGACGAGCTCATCTTAACGTGTTCATCTGCAAAGACCCTATTTCCAAATCAGGTCACATTCTGAAGTACTGGGGGTTAGGATTTGAGCAAATTTTTTGAGGGGACACAAGTCAACCCATGACAGTGGCTCTAGCCAGGTCCAGTGGGCAATGCAGCCGCTAAGGTCCTCCCCAGCCACTCCTGGGGACCGAGAGCGTCGGGGTTTTGGCAGCCCATTTGATACGGCCATTTTCCTTTCCCCGACCTCTGGTCCCTGCAGCACTGTCTGCTAGTTGCGCTGTCAAGACCCTCAAAACAGCTGTGAAGACCCCACAGGCAACTCACGACTCAGGAGGACCCCTGCCCAAATGCGATACCTGGAGGAGTTAGTGAAACGTTCTGTTGTTGCACCCCATCCGAGCTGCTCTCTCCCTGGGACCCAGGAGGGAGCCCGTGGGGTTGGGCTGCAGCCAGCACTGCGCACTGGCCGTGTTCTGCTCACTGTCCCCTTGGCCCCCTCCCCGCCCCACCAACCAGGATACGTTTGGACCCAAAGCATATTCCCTGCTTGCCGGGCTCTTTCCACAGCCTGCCTGGCTCATCAGCTGGGGCTCCAGGGGCCTGCCAGAAGCCCCTCCCCAGCCATGTCCTCCAAGAGAGAGGATGGACCAGCCGTTCCCTGTGGCCACTGTCCCTGTTCAGACCTTCCCCCTACTCGCCTAGTACAAGCACACCAGGGGCTGTGGGGCCCTCTCTGGCTCCCCGGCCCACTCTGTGGCTGGGCTCTGCTGACCTGCTCTTTGAAGTCAGCTCTGCTTTGCGGCAACCTCCTGGAATGCACATCCAGCTGCTGCAAGGGGCGGCTGGCTGTTTCTGAAGCCTGCTCTGGGCCTCACCCCCAGATACAGATAAGGTAGGAGCCTCTGCCTCGCCTCCAAGACACCATTAATGACACAAGATCAGATCCCCACCTTGATAATCCAGAGCAGACAACTTTATCTGGCTTCACCTACGAGCTCAAACGAAGCCCATGCCAACCTTGGAAAGTAAAATGGCCTTTCAAGAGGCACATATGGGCGTGAGGGTTAAAGCCCCTTCTCGCCCCACCTGCCTGGATTATTTTCAAGCACGTGGGCATTCATTGACCGCCTTTCTCCTGAACTCAAATTCCTTCTGTGTAAACCCATGGGAGTGGACCCCGGTCAGTGACACCGGAGATCACAGCCCAGAAAATACCCGCTGTTCTCCTTTCAGCCACTATCTCTCAAAATAATTAAAGCTGGTTTTCAAGGTCGTAGTGTTTCATTTTTCCTCAATATGTTTTGTCACCATGAAACACACTGGAATGAAGTCTGTGAAGAATTCAAGAGAGATTTCCAGGGTTCCACTCTTCCCATCGAACTCTGTAACCTTTTTCAAGAGCGGCGCCCAGAGTTGGTCTTGTGCCTCTTTCTTCAGTCTTCAGAGCTGCACCACCAGGTGCCTCTGCTGTGTCGCGGCTGAGAAACTCTAGGCTCCTTTCGTTTCCTGGGCTCTGAGTGTCTGGTGATGCAAACCAGCAAGTGGGTCAAAGTCCCCTCCGCCTCTGACACTGGGTGTCAGTAAGTGCAGAGAAATTCTCCAGGGTGTGTAATATTCCTTCCAGAAGTGGGCGTTTGGGGAAGAAGTTGGCCTGATATTTTTTATTTGGAAGGAAAGGGTGATTACAAACAAAAAGAGAGAAGAAGAGGAAATAATGGATGGACATCTTAAGGATGTATTTAAGTATTAACTTTACAATTAATTCAACTCCAAATATACTTACGATCACAGGTCCCAGGCCCTGGGGCAGCATGGAGAACTCACACCACAGCAGGATATTTTACATTTTGGAGAACACCAGCAAAGTCCATCAGAAGCCATGTGAACTGCTAGCTCCAAGTAACGTAAGATTGCACTACTTTCCTTTAGAATGCTATAGCTTTGCAAAGTTGTGTTTTTGGAGGTTGCTGTGATAAAAAGCAGTAATGAAAATCACTGTAGGAAAGGAAATGAGAGTGACAAGGTCCAATCTGATTCTCAGGTTTGAGAAGTTGTACAGTGCCCAACAGGTGCAACCATCTCGTTACTATGTAACTGTGGTTATGAATGAAATAAAAATTATTTTTTTCTTTTAATTTACATGTATCTTTTTTTTTTAAAGCCACTAAGTTTTGGGGCATAAATTTTTTTTAAAAATTGAGGTGAGTGGCCAGGCATGGTGGCTCATGCCTGTAATCCTAGCACTCTGGGAGGCCGAGGCAGGAGGATCCCTTGAGGTCAGGAGTTTGAGACCAGCCTGATCAAGAGCAAGACCCTGTTTCTACTAAAAATAGAAAAAATTAGCCAGGTGGCATGGTGCACGTTTGTATCCCAGCTACTCAGGAGACTGAGGCAGGAGGATGGCTTGAGCCCAGGAGTTTGAGGCTGCGGTGAGCTATGATGACGCCGCTGCTTTCTAGCCCAGGTGACAGAGCAAGACTCTGTCTCAAAAAAAAAAAAAAAAAATGAGGTGAAATTCACATAACATAAACCATTTTACAACGTACAATCCATTTAGTGCATTCCCAATGATATGCTGCCATCACCACTATCTCTGTAGATCTCTAACCATCCCTACTGATTCCAAACATTGCCATCAGCCCCAGAGGAAACTCCACACCCCTTAGGCAATCACTCTCCCTTCCCTGTTTCCCAGGCAACCACCAATTTACTTTCTGTCTCTATGGACTTGCCCATTCTGAATATCTCCAATAAATGGATCATACGATAGGTGGCCTTCCGTGTCTGGCTTTCTTCGCTTAACATAATGTTTTTAATGTTCATCCATGTCACACGTGTGTCAGACTGCACTTCGTCAGTGCCTGAGTAGTATTCCATTGCAAGACTACAACACAGTCTGTTATCCATTCATCCACTGGTGGGCATTTGGGTTGTTTCCACCTTTTGCTATTGTGAATAGCGCTATGGACATTATTGGACACTCGTTTGTGTGAATATCTGTTTTCAGTTCTTTGGGGTATATAGTGAAGAATGGTATTGCTGGATCATATGGTAATTCTATGTTTCACGTTTTGAGGCACTGCCAGACTATTTTCTCATAAATATATTTATGGGAGTATACCATAGCTACTTAGTAAATAGAACCATTGGGCATTTCCCCTGGTCTAGGGACGCCATAAAAAGATAAATACTAAATGTGCCATGTGCAGAGAAAGTCTGGGAACCCCTGATTTGGGGGGCACTTGTGTTCCTCCCAGGCACCATGGGGGCGCTCTGGAGGCAATCCAAGCGGGGCTCACCCTTGACTAAGAAATATGCACCAGGGGTTTAGGGTGAGTGTCAGCAGGGAGTTAGTGAACCCCCTAACTCTCGAGTGGCTCCCAGGAGGGTGGCATCTAGCAGGAGAGGATAGCGCTTACAGGGTCACGAGGGAAGGTGTCTGGGAGGGGGTGACATGGAACAGGAAGGGGCGAGGGCAGAAGACAGAACATCCCAGGAAGAGGGGATGCAGGTGAAGGGGGCCTGAGGAAGGACGGTGCTGGGGTCAAGGGACACAAAGAAGGTGAGGTGGCTGCAGCAGAGAGAGTGGGGGTAGCAGGGTGGGCCTGCGGAGGTGGGTGGGGCGGGTCACAGCCATCTGTTGAGAGGGTAGGCGCCCCCCTGAGTCTTAATTGGAGGAGCCCAGACACCCCAGCCACGTGCTCTGAGCCTACAACAGAGGAAACTGATGAGTCTGGGGCTTGGGGGACACCTGAGATGGCTGAGCAGAGCAGGCCAGGCATCAGCGAGTGATTCTGGGAGGAGAGAACTTTCCAGACAACAGGATCGCTTGTGCAAAGGTCTTGTGGAGCTGGGTTGGAGGACCTTGGAGGACCCAGGAAGGCCCCAGTGGGCTTGGGTACGGGAGAGGGTGCCGGCTGGAGGACCCCGAGCAGGGGGGACTGAAGGCAGAAGCCAGGAGCCAGGCCAGCTCCCTCCTAGGCAAGTGTCTTTTCCCAGTGCTCTGCAGCAGGTGAAGAAGGGCCGGAGAGGTGCCACATGCCCACCCTCCCACCCAAGCGGGAGTGGCGGGACCCAGGCCCAGGGGCTGAATTCAGAGCGACTCAGGAGGGCAGAGCTGCCTGCTCTAGGTGACAGACCTGCCCGGCATTTGCAGGCCCTGGGAAGGGTACAGAGTGGAGCCTAGACGCCGCACGTCCAAACTGTTGAAAGTTCTCAGTCAAGCTGGCAAGATGTTCGATGAGACGTGTCCTGTACTCTGACACACACACTCTCAAACCAGATTGGAACTGAGGATTCTCAACTCCTGGCCCTGGCACCGGCCCAGGTCCCCTGCAAACAGCTTTCTCTTGGGCACCCTTGGGGGCTCAGGTGCTCACACCAGCAGTGCGGTCACCCTCGGGAGCCATGGACCCGGGCGGGAGCTGGAGGTGAGATGGGGGACATTTGTGCTGGGAATTCCCGGATCCCCAGAGCTGGATCCAGGAGGGTGAGTGTCACCTGGCCCCACTGACTTCTGGTGCTGGGCAGATGGGCAGGTCCAAGGAGGGCCAGGAGGAAGCCCTTTAAAATTCGGGGCCAGAGCAGGTTCACCTCTTGCCAGGATCAGGGTCAGGGTGGTGCTGCTGTGCTGGGCTGGATTGAACAGACAGTGGGGGCTCGAGCTACTGTCCTGGCTTCAGAATGGAGGGTGGCTCACTCACAGAGACAGGGGACTCTGGAAAGAACCAGTCTGGGGGAAAATCATAGGCTTGGCTCAAACGTGTCGAGTTGCCTTAGGGACACCCTGATGTGGACGCCATGTTAAGTTTTGGAGTTTGATGCTAAGAGAGGTCTGGCCTGGCGATAGGGTCTCTGTAGAACAGATGGCAGCTGAGGCTGTGAACCTGGACTAGAGGCTGGGGATGCCGAGGAGGATAATGCACTGTTTTCACAATTATAATTACAATGCCAGGCGTGTAGACCCAAGCCCCTAGAGGGCAGAATGTCCCCAGCTTGGGGCATGGAATGAATGAACGACCCCACTGGAAGACCCCTGGAACCTCTAGGTCAAAGGCGGAGGTGACTCAGATAAGGAGAGTTTGTGTAAATAGATAATATTTGCTTGAGAAAGAGCAAGGGGTTGGGAGTCAGCTGGGGGGCTTCCCTTCTCCCCCTCCCCCAGAGGTGGTCTGGAATTCCTTGAGGGGGGAACCGTGCTCTCCTGGCCCTCCCAAGTCACTTTTTCAGAATTAATGAAGGTAGAATCCGTGCAGTGAACATGTTCTTTTAGAAAGTAACAAAACACGCAGGGAATTCTCTAAACCAGCCTTGCAAGTTGTGGCAGGAGTGGCCGTTGTAGGGGAGGGAGGAGCCTGCGGAGCCTCGGGAGGACCTGGAGGCGCCGGCTTCACTCTGGGGCCCGGGGAGTGGGGTCAGCCCCATGTCGGCTCCACGATCCCGAGATCCAACTGAGCCGTTCGCTCACGAGCGCTGGCAGTTGCTCCCGAGACCCTGAGAAGGACAAAGATGAGCATGACCCAGGGTTTAAAACCTCTGTTTATCCATTACCTGGTAAGCGCCAAACACGTACTATCATCTCCTTGGATCCCCACAGACAACCTGAAGCAGGTACCACTGGCCCCCCTGCCCCCGTTTCAGGGACGGGCAAACTCACCCACGGTCACTTCCTGGGACCCCACCCCAGGCAGGATGGCTGCCAGCCCAGAGCCCTCTACTCAGGTCTTCGCCTTGGCCCGGAAGCTTCGTCTGCTCCCTGCAGGAGGATGCCGGAGTGGCTTCCCAGCCCTTCTTGCCGCTGGGTCCTTTGCCTGCCCGTGAGGTGGGGGGTGTGGCACTAAGTGGCCCCCCGTGGAGAAGGGCACAGCCTGAGGATGCGAGCTGCAGGGGTCACCTATTTAGATTCCCAGTCAGGGGGTCCAGTGTAGGAGGAGACCGGACCCTGAAGTTCTTAGGAAAAGGGGCCTCCCCTGCCCACCCCCACTCCCTGGCCTGTCAGCTTCACGCCCTCGCCCTGCCCCAGGGACCTCACCTGCTAAAAACCAGCCTCGTGCCCCTACTGTTCCTGTGGCTGCCCTGCACTTTACACCCGGCATCTGTGCTGAGTGATTTCTTCCGGGCCACACGGAGCACCTCGCCCACGCAGGCACTTTACGGGGTTAATTAATGTTGTCCCATTAATCCTCACGACATCCACCTCCCAAGTCTGAGATGCAAAACTTGCCCTATTATTCGCTTCATGTTTTTCCTTAAATTGGTCCACTTTTCCTTTGACCTAAAACGTATTTAAAAGTGAAACTTTAAGTTCCTTTTACACTTGCAAATGCCAACCTTACCTGCCAGTGACCAGCGACCATGAACATGAATGACTGGTGCTCTCCTGTAATCGCAGAGGGTCTAGGACCTGCCTTCACTTCCTGCTGGATGTCTGTTTCCCTTTCACTCATGGGGCACCGCCTCTCCCGGGGTAGCGAGGAGCCTGGGACTCCAGCCAGGTCCCTGCAGCCCTGCTGTGGTCCTCTCCCGGGTCCCTGACAGCTGGGGACTGGATACTTTGGCTGCCCTGGGCTCTGGTTCGGGGCGCAGGAGCCCCGTACCGAGCCTGCAGCAGCAGACACTCCAGAAATATTTGCCAAGTGAAGCACACGGATGATTAAATCAATGAAATTGGAGTGTTTTATTACTTGAGTGGTGCGGGCTGTTAGTCACCCACGGCTGCCAGGCTGCGTGCAGGTGAGACCGGAGAGACCTGAGGGAGGCCGGTGCCTTGCTCGGGCTGAACCCCGGAAACGGCACATGATTCATTTTCTAGTCAATTCGTTTTTTCCCCACCAAAATAATGAGTATGTGTACTTTCAAGTTACCTTTAGGTATTCAAAACCCCAATTATTTTTAAAACATGAGTTTAAAATGTTAGTTACATTTGCTGCAAACAAGCTTAAAACAACCATTTGCCACTCCAGCTGCAAAGAGACCGAGGACGTGGGGAAGGAGGTGGGTAAGAAGGTGGCTGCCTGGTCTGCCCAGGACCCCCCCCCCCTCAGCAGGCACTGTCATGTTGGGACCTGTGAGCGGCCCCAGAGAGCAGCTGGGTGGGGGTGGGGAGGGGGTGTGTGGCTCCTCCCCGCTGGAGAACAAGATCATCAGGCGCCCATGGAAGGCAGGCCTGCACAGGGGAGGTCTGAGGCTTCCAGACTAGGAGCAACCCCTCTCTCCTGGTGACTAAAACAAAAGCAGTTACTGCTGTTAAAACGCTCTCTCCTTTACCTCCGCATCCCACCGGCATTGTTCATCTCATTTGACCCAGAATACGCCTCAGGCACCATCCGGCAGTCAGGAGTGAGTGTTTTTGAGGTGTGGGAATGTGTGATACACCGGGACCTCTGACCCAGATGTCGTCCCAAGGCTGGGAATTCCGCTCCCCCCCCAAAGTCATCTTTCCTCTTCAAACCATCTGCTCTACCTGTAAAATGAGCTGTTCTGCAGGAACGGACGGGGAGACACTTGCCGTATCTGAAATGGACTTTAGATTTGCTGTTGGAGTGATTAAAATAAAACAAAATGACTTCCTCAGAGGAAACTGGTGTTAAAAAGCTAGGCATGAATCTGCAGGGATTTAACGCTCAGTGGAAAACACCAATTTCAAAAGATGAGATGCTGCATGGTTCCTACATTAAACATAACATTTTAAAAATAAAACAGTTTTAGACAGAGGAAAGGTTAGCGATGCCAGGCCCTGGGGGTGCAGTTACAAAAGGGCGCTGGAGGGGCTGGTAGGGGACGCAGGAACCTGCACAGGCGCTAACATCGTGCAGAACCCGATACCCGCGCGCAAACGGGGCCAGGAAACTCGGGGAAATCTGAATGAGACCGGTGACCGTACCAAAGTCAACATCCAGGTTGTGCTATTTCACTGTTTTTGGTAAAGTTTTGCAAAGGGATACCACTGGAGAAAACCGGGCAAAGTGAATTATTTCTTACAACTACGTGTGACTCTACAACTATTTTTTAAAAAACAAAGAAGAGCTGGCCAACTGACGCGCGTCGAGGCCCTTTCCAACTGCGCACGCCCCGAGGAGAGCGCGGGGACCCGCGCGTCCGCGGGTCTGTCTGCTTGCGGGCACCGACCGGGCGCCGGGGGCGCGGCCGGCAGGGCGGGGCGGGGCCTGTGGGCGGAAGTGACGGCGCGCGGGGCGGGGCCGCGCGCACCTGGGCACCTGGGCGGCCGCGGCGGCGCCGGGCGGCGGCGAGACGCGCGCGATGGAGGCCGACAGCGGGAGCCCGTGGGCCCTGGGGCTGCTGCGCACCTTCGACGCGGGCGAGTTCGCGGGCTGGGAGAAGGTCGGCTCGGGCGGCTTCGGGCAGGTGTACAAGGTGCGCCACGTCCACTGGAAGACCTGGCTCGCCATCAAGTGCTCCCCGAGCCTGCACGTCGACGACAGGTCAGCGGCCCGGAGGGGGCGCTGGGGCGGGCGCGGGGCCCCGGCCAGGGCTGGAGTTGGATTCGGGGTCCTTCTCTCCACTGGCGCCACCTCCGGAGCAGCCTCGGGGGGAAACCAGACGCCCGGCGCGGCCGCGAGCCCCCGGCAGCGTCTGCTCTGTTTGGCGGGCCGGAGGGACGCGGCGGCGCTTTGGGGAGCTCTGGGTCTGTTGCGCGTCGGGGTCCGGGCGTGTGGCTCCGCGGGGCACCTCGGGACGTTGTGGGGTGCCGGGTCGGGCTACCTGATCCTCCCGCGTGGCCCGGATTTCCAGGGTCGCGAGCTCGCCCGGCTCCGTGGACCGGCGCCGCTCGGAGGCTCGTCCGGGCGGGCCCCCCTGGGCGCTGCGGTCTGCACCCGGCTTAGAAAAATTGCTGTGCGGGCACTTGGGCTTTGTGAGTGGAGTTACACTCCGTCCCACTTACTCAGTAATTTGCGTTGGAGCACAAATTGGTGTAAGACGGTAATTATTTCGGTCGGAAGCACCGGCTTGGCTCGGGCGAGGCTGTCTCAGCGCCCCGGCGCTTGCGCGTTGGTGCTGCCGGGCGGAGGCCGGCCCGGGCGGTCGGGCGAGGTCCAGGGGTCCGGTTTGCCTCGCGGTTCCTCGCCGCAGTCTCGTTAGCTGACTTCAATTCGAAACCCAACCTGTGGGGAAGCGTCCTGCGCCGACCCGCTCTGTGGCCGCGCCACAGGGCCCTCCTGCGCCCGTCCCCGTCCGAAAGCCCGGAGGGAACCTGCCTGTCCCTCTCTAGCAGGAGCGCTCGCGTTAGTGGAGACGAGAGCCGCACGGGTTAAATTTGGTGGGTCGGTTGTGGTGTGTGCATAATTTTGGACTAGGAAGATTTTTGAAAAGGAACTTTTTTTTGGTGGATTTCACCGTTTATGGTTGAGTTTTGTTCGTTTGTATGTATGCTTGAATTTAGCACATTTTAGTCATTTATCCTTTAATGAAACTTGCATACTAAATCCTTAAGCAGTCAGCCCTGAACAAACACACCCCCCCACCAGAAAAGCAGTTCCTTTTAAACCCCAGTTAGCCTTTGCTGCCTAAGAGACCTGTTGCAAATGCTGGCCTGACCGAGCGATTGGGCCTCTGAGCCCCAGCTTTTCCAAAGAATGGTTGTGATGCTTGTGTCCGGGTGGCATTGCTGCCGCCCATGCCCGTCAGTAACTGTTGTGCCTCTGAGACCAAGAGGCCCCAGTCCACTCCCTTGGCTGGGAGACTACGTAGGAGATTGGTGGCTTTTTGCTGTAACCCTCAAACCCAGGGTTTCCTGGAAACTTCAGGAGCGTGGTGACTGGTATCCTTACCACTAGTTCAAGGTGAGATGCTTGCTGAGGCTGAGCCCCAGACCCTGGGAACTTCTCAGGCCGGGAGGGGCGCTGTGGTTGTTTTGATGAAAACCAAACCACTTTGAATACCAGCCAGCAGTTAGATTCTGAAAGGTTAGACCCTCTCAGTAGGAATATTTTTATGCTCTGGGGACGTTTGTCTGATGCAGTCTCCTAGTCCAAGTGAGTTTTACTTACCAGTGAAGATTTTAACACCAACTTCTTGAATCGGAAGAGCAGAGCAAACAGGCACGTCCCCAGGCTGACTAATCAGCCTGCATCCTTAGAATCTGTTATTTCCAGCGACCGGTCCCTTGTTTCTTGGGTGGCCTAGTTGGAGGTAGGGTTTCTCCACTTGAGGCGGGTCACTTAGGATATTGCATAGCCTGGTTGAAAAGGGTTTTGTCCTTTAACTGGAAGCCTTTCCTGCCCTGCCCAGGCGGGCAGGTGGTGGCTTGTTGGGCGGCTAGGTGGAGGTCAGCGCATAGCAGGAAGCATTTCGCCTCCTGCACTTTGCTGGGCCCGGTAGAGCAGGCTGGAGTTTTGCGTTTGCAGCAGTGGTTGATTTCTCTGATTGAAAAGATGGTCAAAACCCCTGCTCTTTGTAAAGAAGCCGATTCCTTCAGGTTAATCATTGACTATATTCAGCGTGAGGTTCCTGTTAGGAATGTGTGTGGGTGTTGCCATGGTCCAGGAGGAGCTGGTTGCATCTCTGTCTTGCAAGGTTGCGCTTAAGCCTTGAGAGAGTCGTGCTACTCAAGTTTTTCAGTGCTCTTTTGATGAGTTGCCTCCTACCCCAGCCCCTGTATTTGCAAGGTGATCCCGGGATTAGGGAATAGGATTTTCCTGGGGTCTCTGTGTGCAGCTCCCAGCCCTGCACCCCTTCTGGCTAAGTCTTGTCTCACCTCTTTGAAGGATGGCAGCTCTCACCCCTGCCACATGGGTCTGGGCCTTTTTTCAGGGTGATTGCAGTCATTTATGGCCCTCTCCACTTGTCACATAGGGCCCCAGCACAGGTACAGGTGTGGGCCAAGCCGATTTTCCTTGGCCAGGGCTGCTTGCCCCTCAAGGTGGGCTGGGGTCTCCCAGCTCCCTGTGGCTGCCCACCCTGGCCCCAGCCTTTATCACCCCTGGCTGCAGCCGGCCCTGATCCCTGGCACCTGCAGGGGCTTCCCTGAGTAACTGGGTGCCCAGCCACGTGAGTATGCATTTCTGTGCCTGAAAGGACAGCCATGGAGGCCCCCTGGGGACAAGAAGTGCCTGCCTAGGGGGCCCACTTGGGTAGTTCACAAGTGACCCCCATTGACTTGAGTCCCCCGCCCCGCCGCTGTAGGGGGGCTTAGGGCCTAGGGTGGAGTGTAGGGGTGGGTGCTGCTACCAGTTTGGAGAGAATAAAGTGACTCCAAAGGTCTGTTCCCCCCCTGCCAGCCCCAGCTAAGAGGAGGCTCAGAGTATCAACGTGCCTGGCCCGGGAGCAGCTCATGCGTTCGGCACCGGCTAGTCGGGGCGAGTCCGAGCAAACCCCGGGTTTGTAACTACAAAGCTGACAATCGGACAAGCCCGTTTCTTGTCAGTTTTAAAAATAGCAGTGTGGGAATCCCTCCGAGGCGCCCTGGGAACCTAATTGGACTGGTGTGCGGCAGGCCTAGCTCAGAGGCTTCAGCTAACAAATGAAACCATTTTTTCCGGCCGCGTCTTCCCAAAGGTTTCCAGGTTTCTCCAGGGGAGCTCTGCTCCCCAGCAGGTCTCACCTCCGCCCCGTCCTTTTTCCGTCCCGTGGTGTTTGCTTCTCTGCCTCAGGAGACCGTGCCCACCGTTCCTCCCCGGTTCCCAGACGAGGTCTTGTGGAGAGGGAAACCGCAGCTTGCCTTGGAATTTCTCAGTCGGGAGAACCGTGTGGCTTCTCTAGAAAGTTGCTTTTAAAAATGATTGGTGTGGTGAGAGTCGTGCCGTTTCTCCCTGCTCCAGTGCCCTCCCTGGCAGGGGGAAATACACTTCGGCTGGCCCTAAATGAGAAGGAAATCGAATTAATGTACATGCAACTGAGAAGGAGTATCTTTAAAAGATTGAACCCCAGTTGCCCCTATTAGTGCCCAGAGATCTTCCATCTGGAACCCAAAGGGGGGTTCCGAGGCCAGGGAGGGGCGCTTTCTCCGTCCTGCTGGGAAACTGACCCAGCTAGGACGAGGCCCTGCTGGGCTTTGCCCGAGCGGAGCTGCACTCGCGCCTGCCACGGTTTTGGGTGGTGTTTTAATTAAGACGTCAGGGGGTTCTGGTGCCCCAGAAATGTCCTCTTCACTATTAACAGTGAGAAATGCAACTTCGTGTCTGCAGACATGACTGAGACCTGGCATGGCAGTGTTCCTGTGCTCCCTGGGGCTGGCGTCACAATCTCTCCGGGTGTCAACGGGATAAAATTAACAGTTAGTTCCCTTTGTGTGGTGGTGGGCATAAACCAGAAACACTGCTCAACGGAAAAAGTGCATTTAAAAAAGACTTGCCATTGACAAAAGCAACTGGTGAGTTGGTTCTGTGCCCCCAGCACGTTCAGTCTCCCCTATGGGAAATGCCTCTCCCCGCGGCTCCCGAGAAGGCCCCTTTCAGGCTTATCGAATTGCAAATGCTGCGGGTGACACCCGACCCGGGAAGGGCTAGAGCTTTGGAAAGCCGCCCGGGCACCCCGGGGTGTGCGTCCCAGTAGCAACTGAAGAAAGCCTGAAAGGATGGGGCCGTTTGAGTTTTGGCTCAGTGGGTACAAAATAGTAGGTGGTACGAAGGGTTTCTGTGGATGCGCAGGCCTTTCTGAACAAAATCCAGGCTGGCACCGCCCCTGCTCCTGGGCTGTGACCTCCCACCGGGCAGTCCCGGGACCCCCTTCCTCCCCGGAGTCCTGTCTGCCCCAAGGCATTTCTGTTTGTGCAGTTTCTTCTGGAGAGGTGATTTGTCCCTGGAAACAATGGCTGATTTTCCTTGGGGAAATGTCCCGAAAGGTGTGGCCCCTGAAAGCGGGGGAATCGTGCCGGGCTCCCCCAGGCAGTTGTGCGAAGCTGGTGCACACTCCCTTAGGAGAGTGAGCTGGGAATCAGCTTTCAGAGCGAACCAGCTTCGGAGGCTCTTTTTGTGTGTGTGTGTGTGTGTGTGTGTGTGTGTGTTTGTTTCTTTTTAAATAAGGTAAATGGGGTCTCTGTTCTGCAGCGAGGGCCCCAGGCAGGAGAGAGTGGAGAACTTGCTGAACTTGGTGCGCTGGGGAGGCAGGTGTGATCTGCTGCCAGCCGTGGCTGTTAAAAGTCACTAATGAGCGAGCTCTGCAATCAGAAGTCACCTGGGTTTTATTTATTAAACCCTTTGGGCAAATGGAAGAAAACACTTTATCTGCAGAGTGGCTCAGAGCTTCCCCTAATAAGCTATCCAGCTTTCCTTTAATTGACTTTGTTCTCAAAATACATGTGTGTTAGTCAGGTTTGGCTTAAAGGAGACACTCTCATAATATCTACTTGGAAAAGTGACCCTTGTTTATGGCAGGCCTGTAAACACCTCAACTGTCAACTCCTCCGAGGAGGCTGTGCAGTGCGTTGTGCGTTTCTAAGTTTGAAGTGGGTCTAAGTCCTGCAGGAGAACTTACTGCCAGTGCCCCTGGGCATAGTTCCCCAGAAGGGACACCCACACTGGTAGGGGAGAGGTGGCAAGCCGGCCACATTTTTTAAAGAAAAGCAGTAGGAAACAGACACATCGTAACTCTGATTGGCAGTAAGATATAAAACAGAAGCAGCGGCGGGTACTAAGTCCCAGGTGCTACAGCTTGGGAGTTAGTGGCTGCTGCCAGAGGTGCTAGCTGTGCTAGTCCTGGTTTAAATAACAAGTGAGCAGGGAAGGAGATGAGAGGTGTCCTTTACTTTCTTCTCCTTCGGTGACCGGTTTCATGTTAGATGATGTGCGAGGCTGGCATCTGGCCGTCTACTTCCTTTCTTCAGATGCCTGTGAAGAGTCCCGCTAGCCTGGTCTGGACTGTCACCCAGCTGGTGTACGGTCCCAGCACGTGGCCAATCCCTGAGGCTGCAGAGGGGTTGGCTGTCCTGGCCAGGGCCTGGGAAGCCGTCACTTTGGAGTTTTCCACTGGAAGGGGCAGCTTTTTAGCCCAGCCCAGGGATCCCCGCAGGCGGGCACCCCACACTTGACATCTTGTTTTCCATCAATTGGTCATTTAACACAGTGCTAAGAAAACAAGCCACGTTGAGCTTTGTCTTACAGTAATTTAGTGATTCATTCCTGATACTTGTTTCACTTGTTCCTAAGTGAACAAGGTTGTGGCTCCTTGAGTGTATTCATACAAACTCTTGACTTTCCTGGCCCCCATGACCCCCTACCCCTACTGGGGTGCCCCTACCTCCACGAGGGGAACTGCAGTGACTCCTGGTAGAGATGGGTGGTCCCTGCTGGTCTCCTCCCACATCCCTCTGTCTTCCTCCAGGCTGTGTCTGCTCTGTGGGCTCCCTCCCCCCACTCCCAGCCTCCTGGGTCCCTCAGCCCCCTGCAGGGCTCCCCCTCTGACAGCCTTTCCTTCCCTGCTACTGATTCTGCCCTGACTTCTGCCCCCTGACTCTCCCATGGCCGCTGGACTTTCCCTTCAAATGACCTAGATGTCCAACTTCACTTCTTTTTCTGGTGTAATTGTCCATCTTCTGGCCTGGAAGGTGAGCACACACCGTGGACGCAGGGAAGGGGCCTCTTGGTCCTCAGGCCCAGCACGTGGTGGGTGTGCAGCAAACACTTGTCGATGAACGGAACGGTTTGAGGGTAAATGCTGCAAGTACTTATGTGCCGATTCTAGACTGTAGTAGTTTGTTTTATTCCTTTTTTTTTTTTTTTTTTTGAGACAGAGTCTTGCTCTGTTGCCCAGGCTAGAGTGCCGTGGCATCAGTCTAGCTCACAGCAACCTCCAACTCCTGGGCTCAAGTGATCCTCCTGCCTCAGCCTCCTGAGTAGCTGGGACTACAGGCATGCGCCGTCACACCTGGCTAATTTTTTCTATTTTTAGTTGTCCGGCTAATTTCTTTTTATTTTTAATAGAGATGGGGTCTCGCTCTTGCTGAGGCTGGTCTCAAACTCATGACCTTGAGCAGTCCTCCCCGAGTGCTAGGATTATAGGTGTGAGGCACCGCGCCTGGCCTTGTAGTGGTTTGTTTTAAATTTGGCTTGGCTCACACTTGGGGCTATCCACCGTGGGGTGTTTAGTAGCACCCTTGGTTGCGACAACCAAAATGTCAACATCTCCAGACATTGCCCAGTGTCCTCAGGGGGCAAAATCACCCCTAGTTGAGACCAGTGGGCTGCACCCTGGGGTCCCAGCTCCTGGGGACGTGGGAGCTCACGGGGGCTCAGCTCCCAACTGCGGGGCTTGCGCTGTGGCGGACACAGGGAAGAGCTTTTGGTGAACAGTAGAACCCAGGGGGCCCCTGCTGGCCTTTCCTAATTGCCAGGGTGGCTGTGGTCTCAAAGGGCAGGTCAGATCAGCAGGAAACGGAAGTGTTTTCCAACCCTCTGGTGGGCTAGTGGCTTCCCTGGGGCTGCTGTGAGGTGGGAGCCGCAACTGGGTCGTGGGCAGGGGCTCGTGCTGGACTCCACATTCTGGGGGAGTCCCCCGGGGCCGCCCCAGCCTGCTGCCTATGGTCTGTGTGTGGACACGAAGCTGGTCAGTTCCCAGCTCCAGTGGTCGGGCCCCGCCCGGTGTGGCTCCGGGCACTTGTTCTTACTAGAAAGCCCATTTCCCACCCCAACCGAGACACAAGGGGCAAGGCCTGGGAGCCTGCGTTCCAGCCAGCGTCCTGAGTGCTTTCCACCAAGTCCGCATGTGACAACCGCGGACCCGGAGCCTCTGTGGCCAAAGCGTGTCCTTGTGGGATTCAGCCTTTTACCCCACATGCGCTGAGACACTTGACCACCTATACAGACCTTTGCACTGGGATTCTAGTCTGTGAAAACTCAGCCTGCACCGGGGCCGTGGCCTGAGACCAGGGGCTGGCAGACTCCACGAGTCGCTGGAGAGCAGGTGTGTTGGGCTCTGCAGGCCACAGGGCCCCTGTTGCAACCACTGCTCTCTGCCTTGGAGAGCAAAAGCCGCCAAGGCCAGTATGTAAATGATCGGGGGAGACTGTCTTCCAGTAAAAGTTTACACAAACAGCTGGCAGGGTGTGGGCAGCAGTTAAACAGAGTAGCATTTGAGCCAGCAATCCCACTCCTAGTACAATCCAAAGGACTCGAAAGCAGGATTCTGAGGGGTGCTCGTGCACCAGTGTGCACAGATGTGTTACATTGTTCACAAGAGCCAAGAGGTGGAAACAACCCAAGCGCCTCTGATCAGATGAGTGGAAAAGCAAGGTGTGGCGTATTCACACAGTGGACTGTTACTCAGCCATAAAGAGGAAGAAGTTTTGATACCTGCTACGTTGCACATAGACCTTGAAAGCACGGTTTTAGTGAAATAAGGTAGACACGGACAAATATCGTGTGATTCCGCTTCTGTCAGGGACCTAGAACAGGCAAGTTCCTAGGGTGGAAAGTAGAAAACAGGATACCCCAGACTGGGGAGAGGGGAAGGGTCTGTGTTTAAGGGGTGCAGAGTGTGAATTGGGGATGATGGAGAAGTTTTGGGTGTAGACGGTGGTGGTTACACAACTTTGTGAAAGTATGTAGTGAAAGTATGGAATTGTACCCTTCTGAAAGATTAACATAAATACTGTGTTATGTAAATTTTACATTTTTTATTTTTAAAAATGGTGGCTGTCTGGGTTTGGCCCCCGGCACGCCATGCTTTAGACCTGTTCTGTTCCGTTAGTGTGTGCGGTTGGATTCAGGAGTAACTGGGACAGCCAAGGCACTGGGCTTAAACTCAGAAGGTGAGTTGGGTCCTGGGTTGGGTAAGTAGGGAGAACTTTTAGTCGAAGCTACACTTCTCTTCGCTCATCCCAGGAGAGGGGTGGTCAGTGTGCACCTGCGGACTCCGAGAGCCTGAGCCCTGGCAGGGGCTGTTCGAATTTCCCTTCTCACTTCTGAGAACCCCGGGATGGATGCGCAGGTGTGTCTGAGCAGCCTGCGGCCCGAGAGTCTGGAGGGCTCAGCATTAAGAGGCGACATTAAAGTGCGCCCCTCGTGCGTGCATCTGAGTATTCTCCCTGCCCCCTGGAGCCGGTCGTCTTCTGGTCAGGGGGCGCCGTGTTTGTGGCTGAGTGACCCCTGTGTGTTCCTCACACCTTTGGACTTTTTCAGGGAGCGCATGGAGCTTTTGGAAGAAGCCAAGAAGATGGAGATGGCCAAGTTTCGCTACATCCTGCCCGTGTACGGCATCTGCCGCGAGCCGGTCGGCCTGGTCATGGAGTACATGGAGACGGGCTCCCTGGAGAAGCTGCTGGCCTCCGAGCCGCTGCCGTGGGACCTGCGCTTCCGCATCGTCCACGAGACCGCCGTGGGCATGAACTTCCTGCACTGCATGTCGCCCCCGCTCCTGCACCTGGACCTCAAGCCCGCCAACATCCTGCTGGACGCCCACTACCATGTCAAGGTGGGCGGCAGGCGGGTCTGTGTGCAGGGAGGGGGGTCCCCAGGGGTGGCCCTGAGGTCAAGACAGGGGTGGGGAAGGAGGCGGTTCTTCCGGGGGAAGGAACTTGAAGCCAAGGCCTTTCCTGAGTAAGAACAGCAGGGGGCTGAGCTCGAGGTGGTTGGTGTAACCACGTATGGGGAGCTGGAGGATGGACCCTGTGAGCCCTGGGCGCCCTTCCAAATCCTACACGTGACTAATTCTAGAAAAAGAGATTATGGGCCTATGTATTCTGTTCTTAATGTCTTAGGAAATCAGGTTAGAAATCAGACTGTGGACCAGATCCTTGTGGGACCTCAGGTTCCGCAATGAAGGGACGTATTTCCCCTCAGTGGTTTCGGGGCTGGGGTGGTGGGAATGTGGGGTGCGCTGCAGTGGGGGCCTCAGGGTGCTGTGGAAGGAGCCCTGCACAGGAGAGCGTCGTGGGGCAGGACGTTGTGTGATCGCAAGGCCGGGGGGCTTTGCATTTTTTTCTTCTTTGATACATTTATAAGACAGAAAAGTATGAGGGATAATATAAGTAAGAACCGGTCCTCGCCGCCCGGTGCCGGCAGATATTAACAGCAGCATTTCTGCACGAGGCTGTATTTCTTTGTTTCTCCCCTGGTGGCCTTTGTGTCTGGGGTTGTACTGTCATCAATGCCGTGGGTGACACGTGGTTTTTCCCCATGTGGTGATGTTTGCACGCTCTCAGGACACCTGAGGTTACACGCTGGGCCACACAGTGCAGTTGTGTCGACCTGGGAGCGGGAGGAGCCCAGAGCCAGGGCCCGGATCGTGTCCAGTTCGTGCCAGGAGTTGCCCTCGTGCCTTGGCCCCTTTGCCGTTCCTGGTTGCACAGCACTTCCAGGCCCCTCTGTCGTCCTGACCGTTAGTTAGGAGAGACCAGGCCCGGCCCTGCCCCAGCACTCTTGGGGTCTGGGGAGCCATGGCCTGTGAGCCGGCCTCGCCCCACACCCAGACTCTGGCTGTGCAGAGCCCTTGCGCAGCCAGGCGGAGCTGGTGGGTGATGGATGTTTCACTTGAGACCGTGACTGTAAGTTGTCTCGTAGGTGGGTATTGCTCAGTGATAAGATTTTAGCTGGCAGGTGGGAGCGCCGTCCTGCTGAGGGAAGCGGGGATAAAAGTCAGTGACTTGGTTTGGATCAGCCCTGGGGTGGTTCCTGATGTCTGCTCGCATCCTGGGAACCCTGGGATTCCCGTGTCCGGTGCCTGGTAGGGCTGGGCGTCATGTGTGGCGCCTCCACCTGGGGCTGACTCTGGTGGGGCTCTTCCCAGGTGCTGCCGGTCCTGGGGACCCAATGAACAGTAAAGTCTCTGCCCCCCTATGTGTACCGCGCACCAGGAAGGGAAGTGACGGTGGGTCCCGTGTGCCGGAGGCGTCGCCTGCAGGAGATGCTCTCCTCCTCACAGCAGGGGCACAGGGTGGACGGCGGCCTCCAGTTCTTGCTAAGCTGGGGCTCGGGTTAAATTAGTGGCCAGGGTCATCCCACCGTGTGTCATGGGACAGAGGCTGGGGCAGAGCTTGACGACATGCTCAGGAAACCAAATGACCACGAGGGTGCGAGGACGCCTTACCCGGTCTTTGAGGACTGCAGAGATGGGAGGAGGCTCTTGGAACGTGCTTTCCTCGGGGAGACTGCTGTTGAGTGCACAGTGGGTACTGCCAGGCACGCAGGTGTGGTTGGACAGGTGTGTCTGCGGCCAGCTCTGGTCACCCAGCCTGGGGGTGAGCGGCCGGAGGGGAGGGTGATAATACTTGTCACTACGCTATCGTGAAGGTCATTACGATAAAGTGCTTAGCGCAGTGCCCAGCCCCTGGAAGTGCTTACTTAGCAGGGCTTGGTGCTGTTGGTATTAGCAGATAATCTTTTCCGAGTTGGGGATGTTGGTATTGCTTTGGGCATCCTCCCAGCCCTGACACACAGTGGGCACTTACTGCCTGCCCAGTGCGGAAGTGAGTACTGTCCTTAGACCGTCTTCACGACGTGGGCTTGCTGTCCTGCTTGTCATGTCCCCACTGATGAGAATCTCCTCCCTCTCCTCAGAAACGCCTGGCTTTGCAGGCCTGGCACGTGGCTGTCTTAGAGGTGAAGGTTGCGTGGAGTCGAGTGTCAGTAGGGAGCCCAGGACGGCTAAGGAGCGAGCCGCTGAGGCTCTGGTGGGAACCAGTCTAGTTTGACAGGAAGTGACGCGTGTCTGCGTGGCGCCCTGGGGCACGATAGTGCCCCGTGTACCTTGGCAGACCCTGGGAAAGGCTCTCTTGTGTGATGCCCTTCTTAATCCGGCGTGTTAGTCACCATCCAGGAGCCCAAAAACAAACTGAAAAATGTATTTACATGTTTCTTTTATTCTTAGAGGACAGCGCCTGGCGGATAAGGAGGGCAGCTGGGGGTGTGCGTGTGAGGTTCCAAGAGGCAGCGCTTTTGTTCCCGAAGACAAAACTTGGAGGCCTTGCTTAGTAGACAGTTATCTGAAGCAAGACGACTTTAATCTAGAATCTTGAGGTTAGGCCCTAAGCTGCCGCTCCAGGCTACTGCCTTTCTGTGCCTAGTGTGATTAGAGCCCAGAGTTTCACAGCAGCCACCTTCTTGGCAAAGTATGTTAAATATACTTAATGTTTCAAGCCAATACTTGATATATCATTATTCAATATTAAACACACTAAATATCAATATTAAAATATCGTGATCGGTTTCAAGTTAAAAATGAAATAACCTGGTGTAGAATCCCAGGCTGCATTTATGTGCGGCGTAGTCTGCTTGGACCAGACTGTACTCGGGGGTCACGCGGCATCGTCTTCTGTGTGTACGGGCGGCTGGCTTGGTCCCGGCCACCCAGACCCTGACGTCGAAGGGCTGTGTGCTGGGGAGTCGGTGACCCTTCCACGTTCTGAGTTTGCATTTTGATGCCAGAGGTTTTGCAGAGAATTTCTGCTTATTTTCTTCCCACCAAATGTATTTTAGAGTGGCGGGCTGTATCTGACAGTGACAGAGAAAAGTGAGATCTCCGCGTCCTGGTCCTTCTCATTTCCGAATCTAAACTGTTCAGGCTGCTGATAGTGGCACTGAGACTCCTCTGTGAGTGGTTTGCTTTGAGAGTTGTTAGGACGTGCTGTCCCATCTCCCGGCTTCCAGCTGCGTTAAGGATGTGCAGGATGGGGTGGGAGCGCGGGGGGGGGGGGGGGGGGGGGGAGGGGTTTACTCGAGGGCCACCCAGGGTCTGTGCCTCACCTGGAGCGCCCTGACTGCAGAGACGAGGGCCAGCCCGTCCCCGAGAGCTTTCCTCCCCCACCACCCTGCAGATGTGCCAGGAACACTCGGGGCCCTGGGAGCCCAGTCACCGCCCTGTCGCTCAGCGGTGATGACGCCAGGCCCATTGGCTCACCGTGGGCACGGCCAGCCCAGACTAAAGGCCTGACTCAGCCTGGTTTCCTATTGCTTCCTAGGTGTGTTTGAGGAGAGGCCCAGGAGTTAATTAAAAGGCTTAAAAAAAAAAATCCATAAGCCTGGAAGGAGAATAGAGGCCGTTTTCCACATGGACCGGGGGTTCCGTGAATGCTAATGAGCTGTGGCTTCGTCCCACGCGGTCTCTTTACACTGGACACTGGTGGGGAAGGGGAAAGGGGGTGCCCCCCACAGAGGCCTGCCAGGTGAGCCGGGGCTCTGTGGGGGTCCTAGCTGTGGGCTGAAGTGAGCCTTAGGGACACCTTAGAGGAGACCTGCCTCCCGAGGGCCTGGCATCCGGGCACTCCTGGAGCGGTGGGCCCCGACAGGGGTGTGTATCAGACCTTTACCCAAACCGCACGTGTTTGGTGAAGGAACCAGGCAGTGTCCGCCCATCACCAGCGTCCGGTGGCAGAGGCTGCGCGTGTGTGGTGTTTGCTTTAAGGGCCTCTGCAGGGGTGTTCCCTTTAAAGGACTTGCTGCTGCCTGCCCGCCTCCCCAGCTGGCCGGTTGCATAACCGGATCCCTTGGCAGGCACACCTGATTGTCACGTGTCTCCCTGTACCTGACATTCTGAGGGCTGCTTTTCCCTTTGTGCCGAGTCGGGCTGTCAACCACAGTGGCAAGCGTGCTGCCTTACAGAAGTAAGCTTGTCGTTCTCGAGTCCTGTCTCCCAGTGAGTTCCTTCCTTAAAGCGTACTTTTCTCCTCCACCCGTCAATCAACCACGTCGCTCTTAATGCCCCCAGACTTGGTTCTGCCCCAGCCATCGGGCCGGCCTGCCTGGGGACAGGGCTGCCTGGAGATGCACCTCGACCCGCTGCGCCACCCGAGGTTGCAGAGGGGCGCTTTTGATAAAGTGTCACAGCGCGTCAGCCCGTGGGGTCTGGCGAGACCACGCTGACGGTTCTGACTGCTGTGTTGCAGATCTCCGACTTCGGGCTGGCCAAGTGCAACGGGCTGTCCCACTCGCACGACCTCAGCATGGACGGCCTGTTCGGCACCATCGCCTACCTCCCGCCAGAGCGCATCCGGGAGAAGAGCCGGCTCTTTGACACCAAGCACGACGTTTACAGGTGTGTGACGGCCCCCTGACCCTCCGTCCCCCTGCAGTGGGGCTGGGAGCTCTGAACCTTGATGCTTCGTGCTGAGCGGCAACTTTCAGAAAGGCCGTCTGTGCCCGTCGGATGTGGGTTCGCCCCACGTGGACGGGGTGTGTGCTTGCTGGGTTTGGGGTTTGAGCCAGTGGTACGGGCTGCCCCAGGGACACAGAAGACATTTCTTTCTTGTGAGTGTTGCTGGCCGCGGACACAGAGTGTTCGTGACTGGTGCCTGCTGCAGCCGGTCCCAACCAGACCGACAGCCCTGCCCTGTCAAGGCTTTGGCATTTTTATGAAACATGGGGTCACCGCTCGGCTGTTGGGAGAACCTGCTGCTCCAAGTGGTCCTTGTGTCTGTGCACGTGGATTTGGGCTCCGGAGTTCACTCTGATTTTGTGGTGTGAGCAGCTTACACCTCCTGGTGTCACTTCCCTTTGATAAGGACCATCGGTGGGAGAGGCTGCTCGAAAACGAACGTCAGTGGGATTTGTGGGCCTGGGTAACAGTCCCCAGGTCACTTGGTCCCTTCCTGTTTCAAATTGTGACGGTCTCAATCACACAGACTGCTTGGAGAGGGAAAGACGGAGGAGTGTGGGCACATGTCAGCCTCTCCCTGGCTCCGGTCCTGTGGGTTGTGACTCTGACCCTGGCCCCGGAGCACTTGCTCTCCGCCTTTTTGTCACCGCCTGAGTCCTGGCGGACTGGCTCCACAGCCGCCATTGTGCGTGCTGAGCCTGCCTGTGTGCAGTACGCCCGCTGAGGAGCGGCACCTCGGGGACCAGTCACAGCTTGTAGGGTTCAGGGAGAATGAGATTCTCCCCATTTGTTTTAGAGTTGGGAGTTTCAACTCTTGAACTTGCAGATTTCAATTAATTTGCAATGGTGGATTCTTGTGTATCTATAAACAGCCGCTGTCATCAACCCGGTGCCCCATGGTGGCTCAGTTTTTGAACTCCGGGGTTTTTTGGTTTTGTTTTTAAAAAATTTAACAGATTGGGCTCTTTTTTGGTATATCCAGAGTAGTAATTTAAATAAATATAGAAAATATAAATGTATCCCTTATATGTGTATATATTTTCCTAAAAAGCCAAAAAAGGCTTTGGGGCATCCCGCTGGATTGCCGCCTGGTGCTTCCTGTGCACTTTCTAATAACCTCTGGCGAAATCTCAGCGAGCCGGGTCAGGAATGTTTTGCTCAAAACCTGAATCTGTGTTTTCCAAGCATGAAATTGGCAGAGGGGCTGGGGTGGGAGTTCTCACCATTCATCCATTTACTCAGCAAGTGCTGAGCGCCTGCCCTCTGCCCGGTGCTTGGGAGATGGGGTGAGTTAAGCACCCGGCCGTTCTCCCCTCTGAGCCTAGGGTCCAGTGGGGGACGCGACCCCGGGGGAATCCCTCTGCTGCTTGGAGACTGGCACCTGGGCTGCAGGGTCACGTCTGTTGTCTGACACCTGAGCCGTCAACGTGATGGCTTCACTATAGCTTTCTCTTTATGAAAACTCACGAGGAATGTCTAGGTGCCTTCTGTCTCTCTTTGGAAGGCATCAGGGTAGTTTCCTTTGAGCCGGTTGCTGTGCGTCAGAGCCCCCGACCCCAGCTCCCGGGCTCTAACGTGCCTCTTTCTCTTCCAGCTTTGCCATCGTCATCTGGGGCGTGCTCACACAGAAAAAACCATTTGCAGGTGAGTGGATGTCCCCGAGGTGTAGTGGTTTGTCTTTCCTGGGATACGTTGTACTTTCTCTGTCCCCAAGTCGCTCCTGTGATCCGCGCTCCATGGTGCCGTGCTGCTCTGGCCGAGCCCGCAGGGCCGTGCTCAGGGCGGGCGCGCTGCCCTGTCCTGCCCGGCAGGTCCGTGTGACTGCAGCCACCTCATCGTAGGTTTTCCTGGGTGCTGACAGAGCACTCCCGTGGTGTCATTGGCACACAGGAAGAGGCACAGATCTGAAGGGGTGCAGGCAGTGGGATGTTTTAGGTGCCAGCTAATTTTTTTGCTGGTAAAATACACGTATCATGAAATTTATCATTTAGCCATCTACAGTGTGTAATCCGGTGACATTAAGTATATTCACAGTGTTGTACAAGCATCACCACTGTGTAGTTCCAGAACATTCTCATAGCCCTAAAAAGAAGCCCCTGGCCCATTACGTAGTCACCCTCCATTCCTCCCTCTTCCCAGCCCCTGGCAGCCCTGTCAGCTGCTCCTGTCTCTATGGATTTACCCGTTCTGGGTATTTCCAGTTAATAATTTTTTATTTTTAAAAAATTATGGTGAAGTACGCATAACCTGAGTTTACCGTGTTAGCTGTTTTTGAGCATCCAGTTCAGTGGGGCTAAGTCCATCCACGTGGCCGGGCAGCCAGTCCCCAAAACCGTCCAGTGCGTCTGGACACAGGCGCCAGGTCCCCGCCGCCCGGCTCGGATGCTGCAGGTGTCGTTCCCCTGCTGGGCAGCCGCCTCTCTGACCTCTGCCCTCAAAAAGTTTTCATACCTTGACTTGGTTATCGTAAAAACGGAGTGAGTTTTAGCTTCGCTCGAGAAAGATTCCTTTTTCTTCTATAGACGTTTCTGGGTTACTCATGATATTGTGTGGTGTGACCAAAAACGTCCAAAAATAAAGATGAGTCAAAGTGTGGCCCACAGGTCTGGGAGCCCCTGGCTGGTAGAGGCAGGAGTGGGAGCCGTTGTATGGAAAAAGCACCTGGGCGAGGGTCTCCTGAGCGTTGCAAGATTTAGAGTGTCCTGGCATTTTGTCAAATCCCAGTAGAAAGCATGGCGTGTGCTCTGACACGCCTCTTCCAGCGAGCTTGGGTCTGTGTTGTCCGACCGCCCACCACCCTTTCCTCCCTGAGGCCCGTGCCCAACTGTTTTTTAATGTGGCCGTGTGCCAGGTGGCGTGAGATTATCTGATAGTTATGACACCTGCAGCCAGGTACGGGTGAATGTCGAGGTTCGAGGCCATCGTGTTTTATTGCTTGGCAGACAGCAGGGTTTGAGGTGCAGGAGTGCAAGGCACCCATGTCTGAAAATATTCCAGGTGTTTACCGTCATTTTATGTAGAGGACCTGTTGGTTTTAGAAGTCTGCAGTATCATGGAAATAACATGTAGATACTTCAGATATTTATTGCACAAGATTTAACGGGAAAGTGTAGAATCCCGGCAGCTGTGGGTGACGCGGGCTGATTTCCATGCCTGCTGATGTGTGCCTGCCTCTCCGAAGACCTGCCGTCACGTGGGCGTGTTTGGAACTGTGGGGTGGGTGGGGCTGTGGGAACAGGAAGCCTGGAGTCTGGCTCCCTGGGCCGAGCAGAAAAAAGACCTTGGTCTGCTGAGGGTTGCCTTGGGCCACTCCCAGTTAGGGAAGGAGTTGTGGCCATAGGAGTAGTAATAATGTGATAATAGAGCCCTGCATGCTTTGGAAGAAAGTGGGAAAGGGGACAGGTGAGGGAGGCCCCCATTACACACCTCAGCCCTGGCCCATCTGCAGGGAGAGGCCAGGTGGGCCCTGAGCTTCAGGGCAGGGATTGGAATTTAGGAAAATTCTTCAGCTGTGGGGAGAGCTGGGCCCACGTGGGCCTGCACGGCGAGGCCACCCGTGGCGGGCTCCGTGTCTCGTCAGATATTCTCCTTTGCACTGGATGCCCCGGAGGATCTGCTCTGTGACCTAACACACTGACTCCGTTTTCTAGATCAGAACCCGGGGAAAGAGGTAGTGTTTAAAACCGGGAACATAGGGAAAGTGTACCTTGCAAGGAGAAGGGTTCCGGGAAGCTCTAAGCTTTGGAAAGGGAGGCAAAGCCGTCTCCCGGGTCATGTCGCATCGTGTCCCTGGGCGCAATCCCGCGCTTGGCACTTCCTCCCAAAGGTGAGAAGTCCACCCCCAGCCCCGCAGAGCCCCCTGACTCGCGTGCCTTCCCTTGCAGATGAGAAGAACATCCTGCACATCATGGTGAAGGTGGTGAAGGGCCACCGGCCGGACCTGCCGCCCGTCTGCAGAGCCAGGCCTCGCGCCTGCAGCAACCTGATTCGCCTCATGCAGAGGTGCTGGCGGGAGGAGCCGCGGGAACGGCCCACTTTCCAAGGTGAGCGCCCTGAGAGGGTCCCAGCCTCCCCAGAACATTCCGCTGCTATCACAGGAGACAGCTGACGGCCAGGAGGGGCTGTGGCTGGGAAATGACGTGCACAGAGACAGGTGGACGCAGACACGCTGGCCTGGCCCTTGCCCGTGGCCTCCAGCACTCGAGGCTGGATGGGGCGGCTGGAGCCCAGTGGGCAACTCCAGCCGTCCACCCCCTGGTCGCAGCCAGGGCAGGATTTGCTGCCAGGAGGCCCTGCCTCAAGTTCTGACACAGCCGTGCATCTTCCAGGAGACTTGGCCAAAGAAGGTCTTGAACTCATGGAGCAGGTGTCTTTTGGATAGGAAAGTAACCCTGACGAAATCAAAATTAATCTATTTAAGACACAGCAGCGAACAGCAGGTGCCAGCAGCTCTGTGCCGGTGCATCCGGCGGGCGGGCTCCCCGGGGCAGGCCTCTGCTCTGAGTCTGGCGAGGCTGCACGTGGGTGCCGGTGGGGGCCCAGGTTTGGCCGGCGACTCCCCAGGGCTTGTCTGCTGAGGACACTCCTTGTGAGAAATGTCATCGCTGGTAGCGCACAGCTCGTCCTCCATTGCACAGAGGCTTTGGGCAACGCCTCTCTGTCCCCATTTCAGTAGAATATACGCAGATGTCATCATCCGAGTGACATGCCCCTTTTTGGTTTCTCTCCAAAAGAAATTACTTCTGAAACCGAGGACCTGTGTGAAAAACCCGACGATGAAGTGAAAGAAACAGCTCAAGACGTGGATGTGAAGAGTCCGCCGGAGCCCAAGGGCGAGGTAACCGGTATCTTCCTGCGGGTGTCCTCGTCTCCCTGGCTTCACGGTGGTGGTTTCCAAACCGCCCGTCTTCCCATCACGTCCCCTGCCAGCCTGGGGCTGTGCCCAGTGCCACTAGAGGTGCAGGTGCCGTGGGTGGCTTCAGATCCATCTGCCTGGTGCTGCCCTGTCCCCACCTCCTGTCTGCTGACGTGAGAACAGTGTGGGCGCAGGCCTGGCGTTAAGCAGCTGCTCGTGGGATGCGTCCTGAACCCCGGGAGGAGAAGGCCCAGCCCCTTCTGGGCCCAGGGCGGGGACACCTCTGACGTGAAGGGCTGGTCACTGTTTAACTGCTCATGAATGGTCTGTGCTGTGTGAGCACATAGGTGCACACAGGTGACTTAAGACGTGATAAGAAGCTCTAAGTCCAGGGCCGGCAAAGTGCTCTGTAAGGCAGCGAGGCTGGAGCAGACTGTGAAATGGCACCTGATAAACCAGCTTTGTAACGTTTTATCTGGGGCTGGGCAGTCGATCCCAGGCTGTCGGTGTAAGGTTGGGGGTACGTGCACACTTAGGGTGCGCCCACTGTCTGAACACAGGGGCGAGTGTGCGCGTGAGAGTTGGGGGGCAAAGGTGCCCGGGGGAGGTGGCAGTAACGAGGCAGCCTGGCCCCCAGTAAGGGGAGGATGGCAGGCAATGAGTGGAGGTGGCTCGGTGCTCCAAGCTCTGCCATCAGGCTGTTCCCACGGAGAGCAGGGATTGGGGGCAGACAGCCATGAATCAGGGATGAAGGGTGGGTAACCGCCAGAGTCTAGTCAGTCCCCAGAAATCTGCTTCTCCCGCAGTCCACTCAGCGAGACCCTTTCCAAGGGCCTGATCACTTGTATTGGGTTGGGTCACCATGCTGTCCCTGCAGCTGGCACCCGCCCCCACCTTGTCCACACAGCCCGCAGGCCAGACCCACACGGCTCCGGAGAGAGGCCGTACTTGTGGGCAACGGGGGAGGCCCCTGGCCCAGTTCCGCCTCCTCCCTTTGTGTCTGGCCCAGGCGGGCCTGTTGTGGGTGGACGGGGTCCAGCCACGCCCGGGTCACGCTCCCGCGGTTGTGCGCGGTCTGCCCCGTGTCTGGCTAATGCTGCGTGAGTGCCGGCGGCGCAGCTGGGTTCTCCGTTCTGTGAAGTCAGTCTTTTCTTCAAACGTCTGCATGCTGGGCAGACCCGGCGACACGGCTCTGCGTCCCGGGGCTTTGGGCTCCCGTGCTGTGCGTGTGGTGACCGGCGGTTCCGTTGTCTGCGTCACCCACCAGAGCCTGTCCTTCCTCTCGTCCCCTCCCTCCTGTAACCCACCTTGTCCTTCCGTGTTCGTGTCACAGACGGGCCAAGGGGGTATGGCGGGGTCTTCACCCACCGCCCGCTCCTCCCTCTCTGCAGGCGGCGCCCGTGTCCACGCGTCTCAAGCGGGCCTCTGCCCCCACCTTCGACAACGACTACAGCCTGTCCGAGCTGCTGTCGCAGCTGGACTCCGGCATCTCCCAGACCATGGAGGGCCCGGAAGAGCTCAGCCGCAGCTCCTCTGAGTCCAAGCTGCCCTCGTCCAGCAGCGGCAAACGGCTCTCGGGGGTGTCTTCGGTCGACTCCGCCTTCTCTTCCAGAGGGTCGCTGTCCCTGTCCTTCGAGCGAGAGCCTTCGACGGGCGGTGAGTGAAGAACACACACGCCTTGTGACCGGGGAGATGAGGGCTCAGCGCGAGGCTCCGGGAGCGTGTGCTGGCGCCAGCGACCCTGTTACGTGACGACACAAATTGTCCTCTCTCCCTTAACTGATTAATCTTGGGTGTCAGTGGTGTAATTAGCTCACTGTGCGCAAATCCAGAGGTGCTCGTGCTGGTGGAGCGGCCCTGTCGGGGTCGCTAGGTGTGGTAGGAGAGGAGGCCGTGCCCCTGTCTGTGCGGTGCGGTCTCACCTGCGCCACCTCCGGGACAGACGCTGACCTCAGGCCTGCAGGGTGGAAACCCGGTGGCCCCACGGCCTGGAGAGCTTTCTCTGCTGCACACGCCAGCCCTGCACCCCTCTTCTCAGTCGGTGCCGGGTGGACACCCGGACTTCGTCACCGGGGTGCCCTTGGAGGTTACGACGCCCTGGCTACCTCCGTAAACCACCTGCTAGGGTGGGGCCCGTCTCAGCTAGCTGATCTTATCTTTTATGCCTGTTTTCCTGTCGCTGTTCCGGGGTGCTGCAGCTCTCTCTGCCAGCCTCGGGGATACGGTGTGGTCCTGTCCTGTCCCTGAAGGGGCTGCAGCCCCCCTGGGAGAATAGGGGTGTTTACACTCGGCTGCAGCACGAGGAGCCTGAGAGCCCCATAGCGAGGGGGAGTTTGTTTTTCCTAGTGGATCAGGGACGCCCTTCTGAAGGGGAGGACGTCTCCTGGATCGTACAGGCCTCCTGGGATCTTTAGTAGGATAGTGGGGGGGAAGGGGGGAATTTTTGGGTACGGGTATATACACCATCCACACACACAGGTAGGGAAGACCTGGCTGACTGGAGGTGCACAGTGGGCAGCAGGGTGGAGGAGGAGAGTTAGGGCCGAGTCAGAGGCTAATCAGAAAGAAATATCATTGTCTCCCATGGAGAAGTGTGTTCTAGACATAGAAGTTATGTTCAGGGACATCTTCACGCTGGAGAGGGTTGCTCACTGGCGAGACTCAGAGCCCCACTGTCGACTCACTGAGCCCGAGAGCATCTCCCACCTCGTCCAGGCCCCTGAGGCTGCTGCACGGGAGGGAGCAGGGGGCCTGTCTCATGGACTCAAACCCCAGACGCTGCAGCGGGATTTTTGTGTAAAACAGAACGTTTCATCCTACTTGCCGGAACTCATGGTCCCCCTGCAATGAGAGGCTCAGTCCTTTCAGGATTATCGTGGAAAGCTCTTCCGATGTCCCCAGGACACGCAGTGCTGTTTTGAGGGGGGCAAGGAGCTGGATGCCCCTGGCAGCTCCGGGGACCAGCTTTGCAGGCGCCCTGTGCAGTGTCCGTGGGGTGGCAGGGCTTTCAGGTGAGGGCTCCTGCCTGGCCTTTGTGGTCTATGCCTTTTCTTCCTCCTCCTCTTCTTCTTTTTAAGAGACAGGGCCTTGCTCTGTTGCCCAGGCTGGAGTGCAGTGGTGGTGTCATAGCTCCCTGCAGCCTCGAACTCCTGGGCTGAAGCGACCCTCCCACTTGGGCCTCCCAAAGTCAGCTTTGTTCTTCTCTCTTTAATGGGGGAATGTTTGCAGTCGCTGCCATCTCTAAGCACCCAAGGAGTCTTACGTCCTTTATCTGATCACGGCCCTGCAGGACAGCCAGAGTGGTTTTTATTCTGCAGATTGGCTAACCTAACAGCACCTGAGAGGTGTTAACCGACCTGCCCCAGGCTCCCCACCAGATCTGACCGTCGGTGAGGTCGTGTATGGGCTAGCACAAGGTCACCGATGCAGGGCTGCATGCTGACCCTTGCCTGTATTCTCCCTGCAGATCTGGGCACCACAGACATCCAGAAGAAGAAGCTCGTGGACGCCATCGTGTCTGGGGACACCAGCAAGCTGATGAAGATCCTGCAGCCGCAGGACGTGGACCTGGTGCTGGACGGCAGCGCCAGCCTGCTGCACCTGGCCGTGGAGGCCGGGCAGGAGGACTGTGTCAAGTGGCTGCTGCTGAACAACGCCAACCCCAACCTCACCAACAGGAAGGGCTCCACCCCGCTGCACGTGGCCGTGGAGAAGAGGGTGCGGGGCGTCGTGGAGCTTCTGCTGGCCCGGAAGATCAGCGTCAACGCCAAGGACGAGGACCAGTGGACGGCCCTCCACTTCGCAGCGCAGAACGGGGACGAGAGCAGCACGCGGCTCCTGCTGGAGAAGAACGCCTCCATCGACGAGGTGGACTTCGAGGGCCGGACGCCCATGCACGTGGCCTGCCAGCACGGGCAGGAGAACATCGTGCGCATCCTGCTGCGCCGCGGCGTGGACGTGAGCCTGCAGGGGAAGGATGCCTGGGTGCCGCTGCACTACGCTGCCTGGCAGGGCCACCTGCCCATCGTCAAGCTGCTGGCCAAGCAGCCAGGGGTGAGCGTGAACGCCCAGACGCTGGACGGGAGGACGCCCCTGCACCTGGCCGCCCAGCGTGGGCACTATCGCGTGGCCCGCATCCTCATTGACCTGTGCTCCGACGTCAACGTCTGCAGCCTGCTGGCCCAGACGCCCCTACACGTCGCAGCGGAGACGGGGCACACGAGCACCGCCAGGCTGCTGCTGCACCGGGGCGCCAGCAAGGAGGCCGTGACTGCAGACGGCTGCACCGCGCTGCACCTGGCCGCCCGCAACGGACACCTGGCCACCGTCAAGCTGCTCCTCGAGGAGAAGGCCGACGTGCTGGCCCGGGGGCCCCTGGACCAGACGGCCCTGCACCTGGCCGCCGCCCTCGGACACTCGGAGGTGGTGGAGGCGCTGGTCAGCGCCGATGTCATCGACCTGCCTGACGCGCAGGGGCTCAGCGCGCTGCACCTGGCCGCGCAGGGCAGGCACGCGCAGACGGTGGAGACGCTGCTCAAGCTCGGGGCCCACGTCAACCTGCAGAGCCTCAAGTTCCAGGGCGGCCAGGGCTCCGCCGCCACACTCCTGCGACAGAGCAAGACCTAGCCTGCTGCCCACGGGGACCGGGGGTCTGTGTGCGGCTCCTGTCCTGTTGTGTGTTCCTCATGGGGACGGAACGATGCTGCATAGGGCAGCTCCACGCGCCCTGTCATGGCTTGCCGAGACATTGACCGAGCGGAGGTGACAGGTGCCGTCGGGAAGCAGGGCCCTGCTGACGGGTGGGTGTGTTGCCACCGAGTGAAGGTGGCAGGAATGAGCTTGGCCGTTCACCCATCCGCTGACAGAGCACCTGGTGTCAGAAGGGACAATGCGTCGGAATCATTTCGTTGTGCTCCTAGCGGGCTGCTGACACTGCTCCCGTAGCAAGTGACAAAGCCCCACGCAAGGACGAGTCCACTCTGTCCCGAGGCGAGCTGCTGCCCGACTGCTCGGAGCACCCTGGTCTGGAGCGAAGAGGTGCGGGAAGAACCGTTTCTTGTCTTCATCCACGGTTGCGAGCAAAGAAGCGTGTCTCAGGAAGTTTCGGTGGAATTCCTGTTTTATAAAATATCCTTGATAGATGAATACCATACCAGCTGTTTCTTGAAATCTGTTAAAAACATTTATAACATTGGACAGTCTAGTCTCTTAGCAGTGACTGAAATCATAGCGTTGGCTTTAAAAACAGTGACATTTTATGCCATGAGAAATGGACAACAGCAGCTGACATTGTTGAGATATGTTTGTGGCCAGTTCTTTTATATCCCAATTTGTGTGTTCTTGGGTTAGTCCCTGGGGGCAAACACACACACATCCCAAGAGTGCTAGTTGTGATTGTGCATTTCTTGTTGCATAAAACGTTTTGGGCGTTCTAGAGCCACTTGTAAAAGTCATTAACAAATTCTCACTTTGTAACTTCAGTTTTGGACTGAAGTTATAAAACAGTATTACCTGGTTAGTTGAATCAGTCATCTGGTCTGTTTCCAGCTCTCATTTTTGGTAAAGTGGTTGTTCGTACTGAGGGGATCGTGTTTTGGGGTCTCAGAGGGGATTTCTGACCTGCTTTGCAAATGCTCCCCTGTGCGCCTGCGATTGGGGTGTGTGTCACCCCAAAGTGGCTCTCGGATGGGACAGGTTTGACCATCGAGCCTTGTAATCTCATTGTCACCTGTGTCCCATGTGGTGCCTTCTGAATACTGTTATAGGGTAAGTTTGTTGCAGAACGTGACCCTCTGTGCAAACATGTGCCATGGCCTTGTGTATGATACAGAGATTGATATTAACGTACCGTGTATGTTGATGTGAATCTGTGGGCAGGATACTTCTTTTCCGTGACAAGAAATATCCACACCGTTAGAACTGGCTATGTTTTAATATGCCTCATTGTGCTTTCACTACCTACGCTACTCTTACATGAAATACCTAGGGGGCAAAAAATAAAGTTCTGTGTGATGTCAATGAAGCAAAGTACTTGTCTGCTTCTTTGAAGTCAGGGAGACTGCTTTTTCTCATAAATGCGTTCGAATGCTCTGATTTCTGAAAACCAGAGGTTTGAAGCAGGGATGGGTGGCTTGGAGAATGCCTTTCTGGAGGGGCACCCAGGCGCCTCGTCACCCCGTGGCGTGGGGCACAGGGCGTGCCAAGGGTGTCCTCAGCCCGGCCCCGCCAGCGTCTGACCCACAGGGAGATAAGCTCGTCTTGATGGATGGAGCTCCCAGCACCAAAGCTTTTATTTATTTTTCAGCGTTTATGATTCTTGTGTTCTGCTAACTTTGTATTTTAAAATAATTCCAAATTACAGAAAAGTTCCAAGAATAGCACGTGGAGCTCTGGTGTCCCCTCCACCCGACTCCCCACTTGCTTACGTGCGATCTCATTGGCCCGGTCAGTCTTCCTTCCTCATCCACCCGCCCACCCATCCACCCATCCGAGAGTGGGTTGCGGACAGTGCACCCACATGGCAGTGTGTATCTCCTAAAAGCAAGGGCTTTCTCCTATGTAGCGCACAGAGCAGCAAAACCAGGACGTGGACTTTGATATAATACCACCTAAGCCACAAATGCTTTTCAAATTTTGCTGTTTCAAAAATGTCCTTTATAGAAGAAAAAAAAAAACACCATAAAAACAACAGCAAGAAGCAACTCTTTCTTATATTTAGTTGTCACATGTCTTCAGTTTTCGGTCCTCACTTCCTCAGTCTAGTCTTTCATGACCTTGACATTTTGGAGAAGTACAGCCAGTTTGTAGAACATCCTCAGTTTAGGTTTGTCTGATTTTCCTCATGATTTGGTTTAGATGATGCGTTTTTGGCAAAAGTGCCACAGACAGGGTACTGTGTATGAAGCAGAGCTTTTCCCTCTGCCCCTTTTAACTTTTTGGTTCTATCACAGTCACAGATGCCTATTGAATCAGTGGGCTGTGTTCCCTCCCCTACGCTGACACTCGGATGACCGAGTTGGCCAGTCTGCGCCTCCGCATGGCTCTGATGTCACTCTGACGCCTCCCGTCTCTCTCTGCTGCCGCTCTGCTCCCTGACACAGCCTCAGAAGCAGCCACTTCGGCCGGGCGCGGTGGCTCACGCCTGTAATCCTAGCACTCTGGGAGGCCGAGGCCAGTGGATCGCTCGAGGTCAGGAGTTTGAGACCCCATCTCTACTAAAAAAATAGAAAGAAATGATCTGGACAGCTAAAAATATATAGAAAAAATTAGCCGGGCATGGTGGCGCATGCCTGTACTCCCAGCTACTCGGGAGGCTGAGGCAGGAGGATCGCTTGAGCCCAGGAGTTTGAGGTTGCTGTGAGCTAGGCTGACGCCACGGCACTCACTCTAGCCTGGGCAACAGAGTGAGACTCTGTCTCAAAAAAAAAAAAAAAAAAAGCAGCCACTTCTCCAAGGAAACTGGTCTTTGAGTGGAGAATGGTATTTAGAAGCCAAGGTCTGGGTGCTGGATGTGCTTGTTATTGGGGTGTCGCTGCCTCCAGGCCCTCTGAGCGGACAGATCTAGGATGTGCGTGTGTGACTTACATGCATGTACACATACATGTTTCTGTATCTCACAGAAACGATGCCTTCAGTCACAACCCAGCACCGCAGGGGCTACGCTTATCCGCACTTGGGTATCCCCTGCCCGTAAGAAACACTCCCATCACCCTTGACGCACGCGTGTGCTTGCTCAGGCCTGGCCTGGCACGGATCTATCTCCTTGAAACTTCTCCCTTCGGCCTCACCACGCCTCGCACCCCAGTTCCCTGGCCTGCAGAATGACAATTCTTTTCAAGTTTTTTCTACTAGAAATCCAGGCCTATGAATTTTTTCTTACTAAGACTGTGCCATTTGGCTTAACCTTTTTCCCCCCCCATTTAGGCACCTACGTTATTTCCCTTCATGTCTTGAAATAGTGATATTTTAACCATGTTCACATTTTTCTTTCATTTTTATTTTATTTAAAAAATTTTTATAGATGTACGTATTTGGGGGGGATATTGATATTCTGATGTACACAGCATGTGCTGATCAAATCAGGGTGATTGGGACGCCCCTCCCC
This sequence comes from Eulemur rufifrons, assembly GCF_041146395.1. Lineage (NCBI taxonomy): Eukaryota > Metazoa > Chordata > Mammalia > Primates > Lemuridae > Eulemur > Eulemur rufifrons. Next base: position 4,157,376 of record NC_090989.1, read on the forward strand.
TCAGACGTTTGCCTTTGTGCTGGGAACGTGACAGTTGTCCCTTCTGGCTATTTTGCAATACTCGGTAAGCTCCTAACTATTCCTTCCTCATTCAGCAGAAGGTCCGGGCGTTTCTTTCCTTTCCCTCTGGTCACTGGTCCCTGCCTTTCCGTTCAGGGGCATCTTCTGGTTTCAGTGAACTTTTCCCTTAGACCTTCCTTGCACTTTAGGAGGAAAACTGCCCCTTTGTTCCTGAGGAGAAAGAAAAGTGGCCTTAAGCTTCACTGGGCCCGGGGGTCCTTCAGGCCACCCCAGCTCGTCCCTGCAGCCCCAGCAAGGCCAGCGAGGCAGCGTCAGCCTGCCTGCAGCGGCCCTGGCTGTGGGGTGGACTGGAGCCAGCTGAGACGCAACCCGAGTCCTCACGCGCTGACATTGGGCGGCCCCAGACGGTCCGGCTTGCTGCCGCCGTCCTAGCTGTCCTTGGTACTGACCAGGGGTCCGAGTTAGGTGCATCCCAGCCAAAGAGCAGTGGCAGAGGACTCAGCCCCACCTGCTGCTCAGTCCTGACGTCCTCCATGCCCCAGGATGCCACTCGGGAATCCCAAGTCCTGTGACATTTCCTGTGCCTGTCCCTCCTCAGCTGCAGCAACAGGTCAGAGACTCCACCTGCGGAGTCAGGTGCGTCACGACTTCACTGTCAGCACATCACCTGCACCCACTCTTGGAGAGCACACAGGTGGGACCCTTGACCTGTGATCGGTGTGTCCCTTCCAGTTCATGGTTTCAGGACTCTTGAGTCCTATAAATCTTAGGAAATTTCCGGCGCTGGTGCAGGGTCCTTCTGAAGTCCCTGTTGGGCGGAGGGCGGCAGTCAGTCAGCCTCCTGGTGCCGTCGCCAGGACGGCTGGCAGCACGAGTGCCCTGCACCAAGGACTTCCTTAGCAAGCAGCCGGTTCGCCCTGGACCCTCCACGCCCCAGACTGCTGCGCCAGGGCTCGCTGTCTTTTCCCGGGTCATCGAACCCATTCCTGGCTCTCTGGGGCCTTTGTTTGCTGGGGGCATTCCTGTGCCGAGGTGAGCTACCTACAAAAGACTGGGTGTGGTGAGTGGTGTCGGCACTGCGGAGGAAGAGGGCAGACATTGACAGCAGGTGACATCAGGAGAGAGAATCCTGCCCCAAGCTTACACTTCGGGCACAGGTTCTCGACATCTTAGACCATTAACCCTGGGCAAGCTTTCCTCCCCCTTCCCTTCCTTCCTTCGTCCCGTCCTCCTTCATAATTAATTGTCCCGTGAGGTCAGGAGTTCAGAACTCTGCTCCAGCAGGAGCACCTGTGCTCAGTGGCGCGGGGGTCCCTGCTCGCTGGGGAGGGTGGGGGGGGGGGCAGCAGCGCCGATATCCACTGTGGGCCAGGGAGAGGCGTGAGGGGCGCCCCACCCCAGCGAGTGGTGCTGTCGCTGCCTTAGGCCCTGCTGTTGAAGAATGACGTTCTGCCTCGTGAAACCCGCTGTCAGCAATGGCTGGACCCAGACGTCCATGCAGTGTCCCCTTCCTCTGCTGGTTTACCAGCAGGCAGGCCCTTGCAAAAAATGGCCCCATCATCTCTGAGCTTGAATGACCTCTGCTCGAGGGTGCCGGTGGCGTTTCTTTCTCCCAGGAGTCCCCTCCCAGCCCCAGAGGAAGCATCATCCCTGGGTTCTTGGAGGCTCTCCTTTCTTTCTTTCACATTTGCATGCCGTGAGAGTCGACGGCCTCTACAGCTGAAATGGGCAGCATTGTTTTCCTTTTCAGAGGTGGCTGGGACAGTGGTATGTTTATAATTCGTGCCATCTCAGAGCTGACACAGCGTGGTGGCCCCGCTGCCTGGCTGTGCCCGTTGCCGACACCAGCCATGGCAGCCGGGGGAGAGGACGTCATGACTGCCCAGGCTGGGTCAGGCGGCTGGATGCCACCCCACAGGAAAATCAGGGATGGTCTTACTGGACAAGGTGGCCCAGAGACTGGCTGTCACGGCCACAGATGTCCCCACCTGGGGGTCCTGCACAGGGACCCCTGTGGAGGGCTCACGGATCAGCGGGAGAACGACCTGGAATTGTGCGTAGAATGTGTCTGCATTCTCGCAGGAAAGTGGGTCAGAGGACTCCCTGCTCCAGAGCGTCTCCTCTTGGAATCCTGGGAGATTCTGGAAGGTTCTGGAAGGGCTGACTGTGCCCAGCACTAGAGACTGTTCACAGTGGCTTCAAAGCCGTAGTGGGTGGGTCAGAGTGGGAATCTGGGTGCGGGACCGTCAGAGGTGGGGGAGGAGCCCCTGGTCCCAGTCCTCAGTGAAGTTCCAAACCGCGAGCATCTAGAGTGCGGAAGAGAGTTGTCTCCGGCACTGAGCTCCAGCCCCAGCCGGAAGGGGAGGCGCAGAGGCCAAGGCGGAGGTCACCGCGGAGGAGAGTCTGGAAACCTAGCACGGGACCTAAGAGAGCGCCAACTTAATTGAGAGGGACAAAGCCCCGACCGAGGCCTACATTGGGATGAAAACCCCCTTATTCAGGGGGACCGCCTCTGCTGGCTTCAGGAGTGAAGGAACATTCCGGAGCCTCCCAGGTAACTGCCGTGGCCACGATGTAGCTGTCAAACAGAGAGCAAGCTGTTTCCCTGAGTATTAAGAAGTGCTGTACTCTACGATAAAAACGTTTGCACTAAAAGAAGGAAACTTACATTTTTTAAAAAATGCGTTTGGATGCTGGATTAAGGAGAAAATGCAAGGGAAAGTAAGAAAATTGGCCGCAGGCAGCACAGGGTGGATTCTTTGCTTATCATTTCCACGTGCAGAATTATACATCCTTAAAAGAATCAATCCGCCAGCATGTGTCGCTCCCCAGAAAAGCTCTAGCGGTGCTGGGCGCACGGAGTGGGACTGAGGGTGTGGGGGTGGACCCCGCTTTCGAGTTGTCACGTCTGGGCCGCCCTTGCTGCTTGGAAGGAGCCTGGAGGATTCCGCAGCCTCGATCGCCCTGCGGCAACCAGGAACGAGGTCCCCTGCCACCGTCTTGCTTCCTCTCGCATCACTGCCTGGAACCAGCTGTGCTACTGGAAAAACGAGACCCGAGACCCGGCTGAGGTGGCACCTGCGGGGACTGCGGGCGGGACCAGGGAGGTGGCCCTGGCCCGGAGAGAAAGCACAGAGGCGGCTCCTCCTCCGGTCGCGGCCACAGGAACCCCCGCCCCCGCCCCTTGTTACTCTTCCCGTCTTTCCTGCAGGCCTTGGGAGGCCTACGGGAGGGCCGCCCTGCCTGGCGCCGGGAAGGACACCGAGCAACGTGAGACCCATCGTTGCCTTCAGGGAAATGACAATTTGAGTGGCGAAGGGAAAGGCAAATGATGTGGGATGGTGCCGCAGCCGTCAGGGACAGAGCGTGGCCTCGTGGCCAAACCTGTGGTCTCTGTGGGCTCAGACGAGCCCGGCCAGGCCCTCCCCCCAACCCCGAGCCAAGCTGGTCCTCCCAGGGTGATGGGAAGGGAGGGTGGGGGGGGCAGGGTCTACGGGGGTCTGGCAGAAGCAGAGGAGGACTCGGAGAGATGTGTCCCAGTGGCGGGGCTGGACAGCACCCCTCACAGTGGTGGCAGAGGGTTTGCTGGCCTTTCCCTTCATCTGGCCACCAGCTGAAGGTGTTCCACCTGATAGGCCCGCCTGTTCCGCAGGTGAAGGCTGTGTCTGGAGGCTGACACTTAGGGATAGCCACAGACTGGTGAGAGACGGTGTGAGTCCGTCTGCGGGCTGTGCAGCTCTGAGAGCTGTTTGTTTTCCAGATGATAAGGAGCTAAGTGCAAAAAACTGAATGAGCGTTTAGAAAACGTGTAGTCATGAGACAGTAATTTCATGTCTGTGGAATCCAGCGATACAGCGTAAGCGCTCAGGGGTGGAGGTGCTACGGGGGAGTGGGACAGGAGGGGAACCACCCCCAGAGTCTTTACTGGGAGCAGTTAGACACCTGGCAGACTCCCACCCGCCACACTCCGTCAGCAGACAGGACGGGTTTGAGCCAGACGTGCCTGGGCCCCACGACCCCAGCAGCATTGGAGTGGAATGGGGGAGGGAACGCAACAGGAGGAACTCAGGTGCACTCTACGTACCGAAGGGGCCACCTGTACACCCAATCCCACCCCCAGCCGCTCTGCCTTCCCGCAGCACCTGCAAGCAGGGAAGGACCTACAGACCTGACACTTAGAGGTCCCCCACCATCCTGCAGTGACACTCACCCAGGGACAAGCCCCTCTCTCGCAATGAGGTTTCCAAACACCTACCGCTAACTCACGTCTGGAGAATGAGCAGAGAGAGCCCACTAGACACGAGGAAGGACACAGACACACAGTCACCGCCAACCAACCCCAAAAGCAGATTGAAAAATCAGGGAAAACAGAGACAAAATCTGGATCAGGAGAAAAATTTAACCACCTACAATTACCTCACAGAGAACACAGAAGAGTTTAAAGAAATGAAAACTGGCACAGGAGTGTGTGAGCCCGTGTGTGTGTGTGTGTGTGTGTGTGTGTGTACATGTGCGCCTGTGTGTGTGCAAACATTTAGAGAACAGAAATTGAAACATATTTTACTGTGATGAAAGAAAACTCTTGAAAGGAGGAAATGAGGCCTGGAAATCAAAGGTGAGAAGTTCCCACAGAAAGAAGCACAAGTGCACAAAGAAGTGGACTGTGTGAGAGGAGAGACTGAGAACGTCAGAGAACCATTCTGGGAGGCCCAGCATCACAATAATAGGAATTCCAGAAAAAAGAAAAAGCAGGAAATGTCCCCAAACTAAAGTTGGGTACTCTCAGGAACACGCAGAGGGCCCCCCTTGTGTGCAGAGCGACTGGGAGAACCACTAGGGTGGGGTCGGGGAGGGCTGCCAAAGGCTTCCGGGCGGGGCTGGGGGGTAAGTCAGGAATCGGAGGCTCCAGACCTCCAGGCAACAGCACAGAGGCTGGAAGGCGAGAGAAGGATGCCGTCAGCATTCTAAGCAAAGTCATTTTCAATCTAGAACGCCTTTTAATTTCCTCCTTCAAATCTCAGCTCCTGTACATATTTTGATCTATTTATCTCCCTGTGCTACATTCTCCATAATTTACCTTTAACTAGGAACTGCTCCTTCTACTTGCTGAGTTGAGCTGACTTTGACAGAATGAGGCCGTGTCTGTCCGTGATTAACCTGTCCGTGGAGCTTTCTATTTCACTCACTGTATTTTTCATTTCTAAATGTTTGACTCTGTTCCTTTGGAATCTGCCTTTTCTCAGTAGTCTCTTGTGCTTATTTCCTTGTCTTACATCTACAATCATTTTAGACATAGCTGTGTAAAGCCATCATCTGATAATCCTACTACCTGAGGTTCTTAGGAATATAATCCCTCTGTTTCTTGGATCTGCTGGTGAATTGCTTTGTGTGTTTTATAATTTTGGATTGTGAGTTCATTTTCAGGAGGGCTCTATCTGTGGGAATCTTTTGTGCCTGGGCTGAAGCTATGCTGTTACTGAGAGATTTTGTGTTTGTAAGACTCTCAGTTGTCTTGCCAGCCTGTGATCATTGTTATGCTAATTTCCTGGCTCTGTGGGTCCTGTACTAGGCAGGTAGTGTAAATTCAAATCTCCAACCTGCACAAGACAAGCCCGTGATTGCAAGTTCTCAGTGGGGACGTCCCCCCAAGGCTCAGGCTGGGATACACGTGCTTTCAGGCCATCTCCCTGTGTGGGTGGGTGCGTATTTTCCCCCAGGGGTGTCCCTTCACGGGTTTTGCTTATAAGATCTTGCCTTACCTGGCCCCTGGCCTTACCTTCTGTCTCTGGACTGTTAGCCCCAGGTCTCCGGTCCTGAGACTCATGCCACCTCCACGTCTGAAGGCCAGCTGTGTGCCCTACACTGGTCTTCAGTTCCTCTTCTCTTTTGGCCACTGAAGACTTTGTCTCCTTTCTTCCTTGCATATTTGGCTAGTATTTAAAAGGATCCTTACACTGTATCTAACATTTCTGGCTGTGCAGTAGGAATGTTTTCACGTTTAGTCCACACGATTGCCAACAAAGAATTCCTACTCCAAGCTAGAACTCGACATTCAGCCAAATTATCAGGCAAAGGGTGGGTCGAATAATGTTGACCTAGTCATAATGATGGATAAACAGTGGATTCTGATTTCACTGTAAACGATGACATAACTCTCCAGGATGGCTGTGGGTGTGGGTGGGGCCATTGCAGAAGAGCTAAACCTTCATCTTCTTCCAGGGTTGGAAATTGATGCATAAAATATTTTGGGGGGGGGGACTATAGACAAGGTAAAATTTCCATAGAATTTTTAAAAAGACAAGCAACAGCAGTGTAAGCAAGTGCTGGGGAGAGCACTGGGTGACAGCTGCTAGGCACGTGGCGCCCTGCTGAGTGAGGTTGGGTTGGGGGTGGGGCAGGGCAGTGCTGCAGTCTGCTTTGTCATCATCAGTTTTTTACTTTTTATGCTGTGCATTTTTATTGATTTTGGAAAAAACAAAGAATCAAGTTAACACAAAAGAGTTGGTTTGCTGTGGGAGGGTCCAGTGGGGCTCGACAGAGTGAGAGAGAGGGAGGTGTCCCTCTCTCCTACCCCCCCCCTGAGTTATAGGAGCCCCGGGGATCTGCTGTCCCTTTTTGCAGCAGCTGCCTTGAATTCCAACTTCGGCTGTGACCACAAGTGTGTCTTCAGCATCCCCAAGTGCCAGCGCCAGCACCTGGACAGGTGCTGAGAATGTCACGGCTTTCATGAGGGAGAGCAGGTGATGTCCCAGTTGCGCAAGTGACGTCCTAGTTGGTGTGGAACCGTCAGGACACCAACCCCCTGCTCTGTTGATGGAGGGCTGATGCATCGATTTTCAACTAGTGCACATTTCTCATTTCACACAAACGAACCCTCAAAGGCTCCTGATGGCTTCTCGGGGGAGGCGGCCTCACGGGAACTTGCCTTCCTGTTCCTTTAGCCCCGAGTGGGAATAATCGATGTTTACTTGGTGCTGAGTAACCGGGCGGAGCTTCTCTAATGAACTTGTCCCTCCAGCTCGCCTCCTTCCGCCCCGGCCTGGATTAGCCTCGGAAGGAAGCAGGAGGCCTTCGCCCTGGCCGCTGCCTGTGGGAGGCTCCAACCTGCGTCTCTCTCTGTGGCCCCAACCAGATCCCCGGGCTGCCCCCAGGTGTGGGCAGACGTGGCCTTCTCATGTGGCCTTGGTGGGAGGTGGGGGGTGGGTGGGAGGCCACTGGGCCCTGCCTTTGACGCAGGCAGCGGCCGGCCCATGGGTGTTGCCCAACCCACTAAGGCGAGGGAGACACACCCTCCATTTCCCCCACGGGGACCTGCATCATCAGGGCAGCGTCTGCGTGGAGAGATCAGACTGCGTGGTCAGGAGAACGTGGTCCCAGGCTGGCGCCGTGTTCCTGACCGTGCACCCTTGCTCACGTCCTGATGCCCCCAAACGGAAGAGGCTGGAGTGGATAATCCGCCTCGTCCAATTTCTTACGAGCTACGAAAACCTATTGATAATATAAGACATTATTAATGCAAACAGATGAATGCGTCACAGCAGCTCTGTTCATAGCAGCTGGAAGGGGCAATAACCCGATGTCTGTCAATGGGGGAGTGACACATGTGTATCCAGCAATGGGACGTTATTCAGCCATAAGGAGGAACAAGGTTCCCACACAGGCCCAGGGTGGACACCCCTCCAGAACATTCTGCGGATGAAAGACGCAGACAGAAAGGGCATGTGGTGTACTACCCACTTTGTACCCAGAGCAGGTAGGTCAGTAGAGACAGGTTGGGGGCGGCCAGGGGCTGGGGGAGGGGGGAGACACTGCGTCACTCCCCCCACTGCGTCTGGGTTTACTTGGCGGGGTAGAATGTGCTGGAACTAGATAGAGGTGGTGGCTGCACAACGCTGTGAATGTCCTGAATGCCATGGAATGGCTCCCTTTAAAATGGTTAATTTTATGTTTTGCAAACTTCGCCTCAATAAATTGAACAGAAACTCGGCTCCCCGACAGAAGCAAGTCCCAGGGCCGCAGGACACTGGGACGGCAAGTGGTGGCTTCCTGCTCACACTGGCAGGGCGGGGTGGGCCGGGCCCTTGCTGCCTTGTCCCTTTGCTGCTTTGTTTTCCGATTGGCCCGTTGCTGTTGCAGCTGAGCTGGCGTCGCGCCACCCGCCGTGCGGCGTGGAGTCAGGCTAGGGCACCGGGCCCTCACCGCTGGCACCCGGCTCAGGGCTGCTCATGCCACCCAGGCTCCGAGCGCCCCGCTCCAGCTGGACGTGCACCGTTGTCCCCACTCGGCATCTGGGCGAACCCAGGAGGACCGAGGGTGCCCTGGTGGCCCCATGCGTGTGCCAGGCCGTGTCAGGAGGGGAGGGGTTAACCAGACACCCGCGCAGCCCTCTGGGGTTGCCAAGTCACCAGAAACCGCTTCTACTTATTCGGGCACATTTTTCTTTCATTTCTCAAAGACAGCCACGGCCTGTTGTGACCTGCCACCTGCCACTGGCAATCGTCACCACGACCTACCTGAGCACGGCCTTCCTGGGGCAGCGGCCCACCCCCACCGTCCTCCCAGAGCTCCGGGGCCGGGAGCGCGATGTCCCGCCACCAGCTTGGAGGGTCAGGAAATGGCAGCCGGGGACCAAACTGCCCCAGCCTTCTTAAAACTGAGGCCAAGGTCGTCACTCCCGTGCGTGGACCAGTCTGGCCTCAAGAAGGGCTGAGAATCCAGAACCATTTGTGACCCCGCCGGGGAGCCCCAGGGCGCTGTGGGGCCAGGCAGCAGTGGGAGCCGGGGCTGAGCAGCCGGGGGCGCCGGGCCGGGGGCCTGGGTCCTGCCTCTCCCTCCGCACGCACGGGAGGCCTGTGGCCAGGGCGCCAGAGACCCAGGTCCGAGTCCTGCCTGGGTGCAGGAGGCGAGCTGTGCGTCTGCAGTGCCCGGCAGGCAGGGTCTGTCTGCCAGTGTCCCCTCCAGGGATTAAAAGTCCCCGGCTCCCAGTGCCCCGAACCTGCCTGTTCTTCCTGCCTACCCCGGGCACACCAGGCGCTCAGCCTCACTGCCCCGGCCAGGACCCATGGGGGCTTCTGTGGCTCCTCCCTGGGACTTGCCAGCCCAGCCTCGCTGCCTTCTAACTTCTTCTAGAACTTGCCCTGCACTCTGCTGTCCCCGTGGCCTCACCCTGCAGTCAGCCTCAGCTGCAGAGCGTTTCCCGGGACACCACAGTCACCTTCCTGAGGCATCACGTCCTCCAGCTGAGCTTGAAGGCGCTGCGAGGGGCTGGCCCAGGGAGGGGCTTGCCCAGGGCCTTGCCTCCCCCTCTGCCCTGCCACTGCCTCTCAGCCACACACAAAACCAAGGCCACCCCCCTGCAGGCCACCTGCCACCTCCTCCAAGAAATTGTCCCAGCCCTACCGTCCACGCAGAAGTTCCCCTTTTTCTTGGTGTGGCGGCGTTTTGCTGGGCCTTCTCCATGGCAGGGATTTCATTCTGCTTTGTACTGTGGTTACTTTGGAAAAGAAAGAAAGGGAAAAAGTAAGACGGGAAAGAAGGAGAGGGGAGAGGGAGGACACACAGCGAACGCAGATTACCTGCGGGCACCATGCCATGCGCTTATAGGACTGATTTTATTTGGTTGTCCCTGCAGCCCACACAGTGGCAGGCCCGCCTGGCTCCCAGATCTCGCCTCCGAAGCATTTGCCCTTCGCCCCGGGGAAGGGGAGCTGGTTAGCGCTGCCTCACTCAGCCACAGAGAGAAGCTTCCCCGGCTGCAGGGAGCAGCTTCTGGGGGAGGCCCAGCCCAGCTGCTCAGCAGCCTGCTTCCCGCCATGGAGACGGGAGGTGCAGGGGAGGCCGTGGGCACCGCCAGGCAGCCCTGGCCCGGAGACCGTGGTCCAATGCCCAGCTTGTGGCCAGCTCAGTGCAGGCTTTTAGGGAACTAAGAACGGCAACTGTAAGCTCTGGGTCCCTCCTAAAAGAGACCAGCGTTCATCATGAGGAAGGTGCTGGGTTGGACAGCAGGTTCAGACCTGCTTCCGGCCGATGCTGGTACGGGACGGTCACAGAAGGGAAGTGCTCAGAGATATGGACCCGCTGACAGCTCAGGCGCCGTCCTGGGCTGCACAGGCTGACCGGCCCCTCCCCCGGACCCCCTGCCGGGCTGCTCTCTGTGCGCCTCTGTGTGGGGAGCAGGGATTCTCCCCAGAATGTCAAGTCTCCTATTTCACGTTGTTGGTCACTGCTGGCCGAGGACCTTGGGGAGTGCTGTGAGGGTGATGGAATCAGAGGAGACAGGCCCCAGGTGCAGAGGCTGCGGCTCTACCATGAGCACCAGGACAGTGTGGCCAGGGACCCGGGAGAGGAGCAGGACCCGGCAAAGCCAGCACAAAACCTGCTCTCTCTCCTGCAGGACGGGGCCAGGATGGAGCTGAGCACGTGAGAGTGTTGGGGGGATTAGATGAGGTTTGGGTGGACAGCAGGAAGCTAGACAGCTGACTGGCAGGACCGGCTGGCCTCCTGCTAGCTGTCGCTCAAAGGCATCTGTTTCCTGCCCCCGAGAACTTGGTGTCGGCAGCAGGGAGGTGGGAGGAAGGCTGGCCCCCACCCCAGGACCCCACACCTGTCTGCAGGCTCTGGGGTGTCAGACAGGGTCCAGAGGGTGAAGAGGGTTTGCACCCACGGACACTGGCGTGTTTAACACTCGCTTCTGCTGAGCCTGGTCCTCAGGGCGTGACATGCGTTTCCACCCTTAACCCTCGAGTCCAGTCCGGGGTGCAGGAAATCTCATCCGTGTCCCGATGAGCAGGCTGACGCTCGGGGAGGCTGTTCATCCCTCCTCAGAGCTGGGGGGTTCAGGGCGGAGGGCAGATCGTATCCCGTGGACTTTGGGTCTTAATGTGAATTCACCTTATTAGACGAGCTGGGGGTGGGTGGGGCTTGTTTTTGTGACTGCTGTTCCTGCTGTCACCGTGCCCCTCCGCCCGCTGTGCTGAAACGCAGAGCAGCGCATCCAACCTCCAGGCTGGCCCCTCACGTGCCTGGGGGGCCCCAAAACAGCAGGTAGAATGTGGGGGCTCTAGTGTCCTGATCTGCATCTGAGCCCCCCGCCCCCGTGCCTTTGGGTCTCCATCACCACCCGAGTCGGGAGCTGAGTGTAGGGTTCCGTCCCAAATCTCTCTCAAGCCGCAGCACGGACCCGCTGCTTTCCTCCCCTCTGGGGAGGGCTCGGAGAGGCTCCAGGTGTCCAGGCCTCCCTCCCTCCCTGCCTCCCTCCCTCCCTCCCTGCCTCCCTCCTTCCTTCCCTGCCTCCCTCCTTCCTTCCCTGCCTCCCCCCCTCCTTCTCTGCCTCCCTCCCTGCCTCCCTCCCTGCCTCCCTCCCTCCTTCCCTGCCTCCCTCGCTCCTTCTCTGCCTCCCTCCCTCCCTGCCTGCCTCCCTCCCTCCCTGCCTCCCTCCCTCCCTGCCTGGCTCCCTCCCTCCCTGCCTCCCTCCTTCCTTCCCTGCCTCCCCCCCCTCCTTCTCTGCCTCCCTCCCTGCCTCCTTCCCTGCCTCCCTCCCTCCTTCCATGCCTCCCTCCCTCCCTCCCTGCCTCCTTCCCTGCCTCCCTCCCTCCCTCCCTGCCTCCTTCCCTGCCTCCCTCCCTCCCTGCCTCCTTCCCTGCCTCCCTCCCTGCCTCCTTCCCTGCCTCCCTCCCTCCCTGCCTCCCTCCTTCCTTACCGGCCTGCCTCCCTCCCTCCCTCCCTGCCTCCCTCCAGCCCCTCCTCCCTCTGCCTGAGCAACCAGATGAGCTTCCGACTCTCTCACCCCAGCCCTGAAGCCCCCACGGGCCCCTGGCTGGCAGATTTGCCCTGGGGAAAGGCCCCTCCCTCTCGCTGGTCTCTACCGCATCTCAGGTCAGGCCCCACCTCCGTGCTGGCACCTGTAGTCCTGCGGCCTGGACTGCACCTCCGTCCCCCTCCTCCTGGGGCGTCCCACCAGCCTGCAGCCCAGCCCTCCTCCTCCACCTCCTCCTCTTCCTCCTCCTCTGCCCAGCCACAGCCACTTTCTCCAGGAAGCCACCTGGCCCCACGCCCAGGTGAGACACACCCTCGCCCACGACCCTGTAGGAGGTGGGGCTTCACCTCATGGCGATGTGTCCCCCAGAGTCTGCTTCAACAGACCAGGGAGGGTCCCCAGACATCGCTGCCCCAAACCACCCGGAGATTTCCATCAGAGAAAAGTCGTTTTCCCTCGGCAGGTTCCAGGCAGATCCAGGTAGTAAATGGAGGAGAACTGGGGATATTGAGGAGGAAAAGGAGGAGGAAAGTGGGGGGCCGAGGGCTGCCCTGGGGTAGGGGTGAGGCCAGGAGCTGGGCCGGGGGCTTTAATCAAGGCTGTTTGGGCCGGTGGGGTGGCTTATTCCTGAAGTCCCAGAGGCCAGGAGTTCCAGGCTGCAGGAAGCTGTGACCCACACTGCTCTGCAGCCTGGGCGACAGAGGGACACCCCTTCCTAATAAAAAAAAAAAAGACTGTCCAGACAGGCGCTGGAGGCCGCTTGCATGTTCCCTGAGAAAGGAAGAGGGAGGGCAGTGCAGGCGTGTGTGGGGGTTTGCGTGTGGTTGCGCACGTATGTGCGGGGTGTGAGTGAAGGCCTAGCGCTCCAGACGCTAACAGCAGACCAGCTCACCCGGAACGCTCTCTACCTGCTGCTCCCTCGTCTGGGCAGGAGCAGCTGGAGAAGCCCCTCCCGTTGCATCCTCAGGAGCGACCTGCTGGGTGGTGAGGGGTGGAAGGTGAGGTAGGCAGGGCTCTGAGATGGCCCAGGTTTCTGGCCCCTGGTGCAACGCAGCTTCTCCCAGCACGGACAAAAAACCATGTGGGTGCTGCTAGAGGGTTCTGCAGATGTAATTAAGGTCCCAAACCGGTGGCTGTTGTGATGAGGATACCCAGGCGGGCCCCACCTAACACACGAGCCCTTTAAATCTGGGTCTGGAGTTGGAGGAGAGGAAGGCAGGGTCTGGAGTGCAAGGAAAATTCAACCCCAGGGGAGAGAGAACCCAGTCCTGCGGTGCTGCAGGGCTGGGCGCTACTCAGTACGGGGTGTCAGCTGCCAAGTTTGGGGTGATCTGTTTTGCAGCAACAGAAAATGAGTGCAGAGGTTCTGTGATTTGGGGGTCTTTTTTTTTTTTTTAAAGACAGGGTCTTGCCCAGGCTGGAGTGCAGTGGCATCATCACAGCTCACTGCAGCCTCAAGCTCCTGGGCTCCAGAGATCCTCCTGCCTCAGCCTCCTGAGCAGCTGGTGCTGCGGAGGCCTCAAGGGTCTCAGGTGCTAAGAACAGACAGTGTATTCAGTGGTGCTTCATGAGTATTTCAGCTGGCCTGCTCCATTGGGAGGTCAGCAGGTCTGAGAGTTCTAGAAACAGAACTTCTGCCCTGATCTGATTCTCGTGGAGGGTGAGGTTGGGTGCAGGTTCCCCTGAGGCTCCACCTTGGGAGTCGTGGGGTGCTAGGCAGTGCCTCACTTCTGCCCTGGGGCCTCGTTGAGCTGAGGCACCCCTGGGAGTCAGAAGGCCAGGGCTTGGAAGGGAAGGTGGGGAGGGTGGCCCTAGGCAGGCCTGTCTCTGGCCCCTAGGGAAAGAATTAACGATGAGACTATTGTGTGAGAATGAGAATAATTAGGCCATGAAGAGAAGGGCCAGGCCATCTGCCTGCCCCACTCCCTGCCCCCAGGACCTAACCTTGGACCCCACCTAAAGTTCCGCCCCCACTGCAGGTGACCTGGTCTCCATGACAATCAGGAATCATTTCACAAATAGAAGATTATGGCTCCTGAGGATGAGGGAGTCTCAGGGAGCAAAGTTTTCATTTATGGCACCTTGGTGTCGTGAACCACAGGTAAAACCCTGAGCCCCCACCACTGAACCAGCCCGGTCTCCATCAAGGGAACCCCAGAAATAACCTTAACACTGAGTTCCCAGCCATGATGTGGCGGGAGGTATAAAGCACAATAACACGTGTGTGTGTTCTCTTCATGAATGTCCGTGACTCCACCTGTAGCTTGTTCAACACGTGCACTCAGCCCCCCAGCCCAGCATAAACCCCGTTCCCTCTGGTCTGCCCTGAAACACGTGTTCCTGGCTTTGATGGAGCAGAGCTTCTCAGCCTGCCAGAGTGGCCCCTGCGAGCCGAGAACACCTCGTGAAAATAAAGCTCTCCTTTTTCCAAAGCATAAACTTTGTTTTTAGGTTTTTTCTTTTTTTTATTTGTTTGTTTTTTAGTTAACAGTGTGAAGGTGTCAGGCCAGGTCTTGGAGCCAAATTCTATCCAGAATAACTGAGTGCAGAGAGCAGCAAACACAAGCTGTCCTCCTGGCCCTGCGCCTGTCAGCAGGATGGATGTGGTCACAGAGGGCAGCGTTAGGGTGCTTTGGGCCTTCGATCACAGAATTCCTAACTCAGAGGCTGAAGCAACACTTCTAATTGCCTCACAAGGTCTGGAGGGAGGCCATGGAGTTGGTGAGTTTCCTGGGCTTGCCCCACAGTGGCAAGGTGGCTGCAGGGGCTCCGGGCATCACATCCTTCCAGGACAACATCCAATGCAGAAAAGAGGGGCAGGTGACAAAGGGGCTCTCTTCTCATAGTTCTTTTTATCACAGAATCCTGCTTTGCCCAGAAGACCTGAATGACTTCATCTTATTTCTCATGAGCCAGGAGGAGTCGCATGTCCACTCCTGGACCACACACTTTACGGACAAGGGAACCATCACCAAGGAAGAAGTGACAGGCAGCTCCTTGACGTGCCTGGTCCCTGCAGTGGACAGTCTGTGCCACTTGCTCCCCACATCCATGTCTTCTAGCAACAGCGCCTCACTTTGCTTTGCACAATCGCTCCACCCCTCCGCACGGCCTGCCCCGCCCCGTGGGCCTGCACCCAGACAGGTGTGCACACGCACACGCGCACACTCCGGTGCACACACACGTGCGCTCACGTTTGGTCCATGTGGTTTTTTGGCACGAGTGTAACCTTTCAGGCCTGGACTGACAACCGAGGCCTGAGTCAGCCAGACGCTTTACCCTCCGGCCCCAGGGCTCATTGGGGACGAATGTGTGATTCCACCAGAGCCCCCGGGATCCTTCCTGGGACTTCGCTGGAGCCGTCTGGAAAGATGTGGCCCATTTGCCCTGGGGTTGCCCAGTGGGCAGGCCATGAACCCAGAGCCCCGGGCCACCTGTTCCTCCACGTGGACAGCCGGCTGGAGAAGGGGTCTGACCCTGGCTCTGGGTTCCAGGGGCTGCTCCATCTCCCCTTTGCCTTGAGACAGTCTGAGTAGGATCTCTTTCCTTGCTCCCCAGAGAGCACTGATCGTTTTTAAAAAAAAAACAGTCTCACTCTGTCCCCTAGGCTGGAATGCAGCGGTGTCACCATAGCTCACTGCAGCCTCAAACTCCTGGACTCAAGTGATCCTCCTGCCTCAGCCTCCCGAGTAGCTGGGACTACAGGCGCACACCGCCGTGCCAGCTAATTTTTCTATTTTTAGTAGAGATGGGGTCTCGCTCTTGCCCAGGCTGGTCTCAAACTCCTGACCTCAAGTTATCCTCTCACCTCGGCCTCCCCGGTGTGAGCCACTGAGCCTGGCCTGAGAGTACTAATCTTGTAATAGTCCCCGGGGAGGAGAGACTCGACTGAATGTCCCCGTGGATGTGGAAGCGAGCACAAGGGAGGTTGTGTGAGTCAGGAAATGAGGTTGCTTTTGTCACCTAGTAACTTTTAAGATCACGCCAAGGAAAAATCAATATTTCCTAGTTCTAAAAATGTTAGGAAAAAGAATTAAGAATTAAAATTACGAGCGTCCGCCTGTCTTATCTCCTTAAAACAAATACCAGCCCAGAGTGCAAGATTAGCCCTCTGACATCTAAAGTGTCCCTGCACGGGAATGGGCATCTCCTGCTGGCCTCCCCAGCCTCCCCAGCCTCCCCAGAGGGCCCGCTCTGAGCGTGCGCGAGGACACAGCGAGCCCAGCGTGCCACTTTGCCTCGGTCTCCAGCAGTGCTTAGCAAGGGTGAGGAACAGTGCGGGAACGCGCTGTCTGGGGAGGGCTGAGCTGTCTCTCCTGGAGGACGCTGCTGAAGGCGGGCATGTCTGTGTGGCTGCCGCTGTGCCCGGGGGAGGCAGCGATGCCGTCCGGCAGGGGGGGACGATGTTTCTATCATGTTCCTGAGCTTTACGTTTTGCGCAGAAGGAAATCAAAGGTCATAAAGGGGGTCAAAACCGCTCGGAGACTGGGTTACGACTATTCTGATTGAAGAAAGGCTTCTTCAAGTGTGTGCATCAGACCAGCACACTCGGCTGCTCCCCGAGGCCACCTTGCTGCGTCACAGGCCAACTCTGGGAGCAGAATCCTCCGCAAAGCATAAGGACGAGTCTCCGGGAGGTGCCAGGGCAGGCGCTTGGCTTGAAGCAGGGATCAAGAAGATGGCTTGATAGGGGCACTTTGTTGATCTGTAATGGTTTATAAAGGCAGAATAGACAGAAAAGTTGTTGCTGAGAAAGGTCTCAGCTCCCACAGGATGGCACAACCTTGAGTTGCACCCACCCCCCATGTTCCAAGATCTGTTACCCTGCTTTTTAGGCTCAGAAATTTGATTTCAACAGCAGACTTAGAAGTTGGAAGTCTTTGGGGTCAGAGTCACATTTACAAAACTCCTAGGAGACTGATGTACAAACCATACACTATATTTAGAACTTACTGAAGGGATCAGAGCAAGCTAACTGGATTCTGTGTTGCAAATCTATTTCTTCTCTCCCAGTTGGCACATCTTGGTTGGGCACCCAGTTGCTTTCGGGACTCTTGGTGAGCGTGGAGTCAGAAAACACCTCCATGGCAGGTGTTCTCTGGCCGGGGCAGCCCAGGGTAAAGGGGTTCTCTCAACCTCAAAGGTCTGCGCTTGCTGCCAAACACTGGTCTGGGAACTTGCCTTATGTCAGTAGGGTCTTGCTCCACAGGATGTGCAACGTGCCCTGGTTAAAGGTGAGATTTTAACGCTTCTTATGAGAGGTTAAACACCGGTCACCTGAGGTCACTGTCAGATCTGTTCTTAGTCATTTTTACACGGGCATTCTCTTCCCTTAGATTGAAAAAGGTTTTTTTTTTTTTAATTTATAAAAAAAAATAAAATATTTTTTGCTCACTGTAGAAAACCTGGAAAACCCAGGAAAGCACAAGGAAAAAACACCCCCATTCCTACACCTGGACACTTTGCAAACTCTGTTCCCCGCAGATACATTCGTATTCTTTGTAAAAAATAAATGGGTCCTATTCCACTCACTGCCTTGTGAGCTCTGCTTTTCCTTCAGCAACAGGTGCGGACACTCTCCCGCGTCAGTGAACACCCCGCGGCGCGGGTTTAGCGCGGTCCCCGCTGCGGAGGCAACGCAACCTATTCAGCTGTGTTCGCCTCCCGCACGTCTTGGGTTTCCCAAGCTCCTTGTCGGCAGCAACCTGCCCTTGAGGTTTTGGGCACCTGGCAGGCAGGCAGCCCCACCGTCCACTCGTGCAAAATCCCAGCTCAGAAACGGGCTCCCAAAACGTTTCCAGTCGCTGTTCTTACCACAGCCGCTCTTCATAAGGAACGGGACCCCTCGGAAGGGCGCTGGGAGTTACCTTGTGTGCTCCGGAGCCAGGGAGGCACCTGCCCTGCGCCCCCTTCCACCCCAACCCCACACTGTGACCCAGGCCCTGCTGCAGCAGAGGGACAGAGGTGACCTCCCTGCTCCAGGACAAGGAGCAGCCAGGGGAGAGGGGAGGAGAGGGAGTGGCCCCAGGTGGGAGGGGAACAGGAGCCGGGAGATCCCAGGGGGCTTATTTTAACCCTGCTGCTCTGTGACTCTGGGAACTCACTCAGCTTTTGTGTGCCTCAGTTTCCCCGTCTGTAAACAGAGGGCCTGGGAGTAGAGGCCTCCAAGGAGGCCCGGGGCTGACATCCTTTGTTTCATCAGCCTCGCGAGGAGGAGACAGCAACAAACCTTCCTCCCCCTCCTGTCGGGGTGGGGGGCAAAGTGCCAAGGAAACGTGTCCCCCCCCCCGGCAGGGCACCCTCCGCTGGGGAGGGCTGGGTCTTCCCACATGGGATCGTGTGATGATGGGCTGGGGACCAGTGTCGAGGGTGTGACCCTGGGGTGTCTGCCGGCCAGTGCAGCGGAAGGGTGGAGACAGCACACAGGGCCCACCCTCGTCCCCCCTCGTCCCCCCAGCCCTTCCGCACTCGCCCCAGTGTGGTGATCGCCGCCGGGGGAAGGCAGCTTGAAGAAACAGGGGGTCTCATCTGCTGGGGGGAGGCCGGGAAGGCGCTGCAGATGCGGTCACCTGGCCGCGGGGGTCCGAGGTGCCCTCTGGGAAGCGGGGGCTGGAGCCCAGCACAGGCGCTGCACCACCCACTGTCTGGGTCCCCACTGCACAGGGAAGGCCTTGGACGCAGTTCCCGCCACAGGTGGCCTCTGGCCGTGGCAATGGTCAGGTGCCCGTTCCCACCTGTGCTGGTGACCCTGACGTCGCCTGTGACAGGACGTGCGTCGGGTTGGGAGGGCCCCGCCTGTGTCCAGCAACTGGGAGGTGCGTGAGACAGCCAGGTGCCGCGCACTCACCTGGGCGGGGGTGGCTGCTGGCTCCTTCCGCATCTGGGGACCGTTTCCGGAACCAGGACAGCTTGAGCGCGGGAGCCAGATCTCTGTGTGTCCTGACCCTTCCCGCCGGTCCTGTCCCCACGGGCCCTAGACCAGGGTTAATTATTCACTCGGCCTGGGACCCACAGGTACAAAGTTCTCCCCCTCCCCTCCCGCACCCGAGGAAGCCGGCCTTGTGGACTTGGGGCTCCAAGGAGCACACAGCGTTGTTTATTTCAATCATTAAAATATTTTCTGTGAAATAAATGTTGGCTGAAAAAAATATTAGAAAGTATAGGAAAGTGTAAACCAAAAAATAAAAACCACCTGCAAGCTCACCAGCTGGAGATAACCCGACCATCAGGAGCAATTCATGGTGTTTCCTCCCAGGGCTTTCTGTTTTGTTTTTCCGCTAACTCATTCAGGGTCTGCCAGGAGGTCATTACAGAAACCACTGGAAATGTTTACAAGATTGTGAGTTTCACCAGGGGAACTGGTTGCATGACAATAGAAGAGCAAACAGCATAACCAGTGGCAATAAGGTCACCGGATAAAATTTAGGACGCCCAGTTAAATGTGAATGATGGATAAATAACAAATAATTTTTCGGTCCAAGTATATCCCACGCAACATTTGTTTTCTGAAATTGGAATTCAAATTTAACTGGGCATACATTTTAAAGAATTGTTTTTGTTTTCTAAATCTAAACTTTGCTACATTTCTAGTGACCCTAGCTGGAGAGGGAACTCTGATTGGCAGCCCCAGGGGACCCAGCCCTGGCTGGAGAGACCAAGCGAGGCCACGGTGCTGCCCTGACCAAGAACTACGGTCAGGCACTAAGGTCCTGGGGCCATTTCCGCCCTGGGAAAGCCAGACAAGAGGCCTGCTTGCTGGGGGCTGGGGCTCAGAGGGGAAGTAGCTGTCCAGGTCCCTCCACCTTCCTCCGCCTGGCAGGTCCCCTGGCCCAGACCTCTCCCCCGCAACCCTCCCCCTCCGCAGGCCCCCTTCCCTCTGTGTGAGCTTTGCGTGTTCACACCCGTGTGCTGTTGGCCCAACACGCCTCCTGGAGCAAGCCAGGAAGATGAATCCCGCGGCACGGAGCAGGCTGATTCTCCCTCCCTCCCTGTGGTCTCCGCTCACTGTCCTCTTTCTCTTTTCTCCCGTCTACTCCTCTATTAGGAAACAGGAGTGTTAGGGCTTGAACTTGTGCCCTCCAAACAGATATGTTGGGGTCTTGATCACCAGGCCCTCAGAACGTGACCTTACTTGAAGACCGGGTCTTCATCAAGTGATGATGGAGTCATAGGATGGGCCCTAATCCCGCTTGACTGGAGTCCTTATCCATAAAAAGGTGAAATCTGGACTCTGAGACAGACAGGCACAGGACAGACACTGTGAAGGGACAGGGAGGAGATGCCACGGGACTGGAGTGAAGCGTCTACAAGCCGAGGGATGCCAAGGTCTGCAGGAGACACCAGAAGCTGGAGGAGGCCAGGAAGGACCCTCCCCTGGAGCTGCCAGGGAGACCCCTCGACCAGAACTGCAGCCCCGGAACGGTGACAGAGCACATTTCTGTTGCTTACGCCACCCAGTCCGGTATTTTGCTACTGCAGCCCCAGGAAGCTAAAACTGAGTTAATTCTCCAAGTGCGGGGGAAATAAGTATCCTTTCAAATACGACCTAGAGCAAGGGGTAATTAGACCAGTGACTTGCTTTCATGTAGGAAATGGTTGCGTGTCAATCGAAATTTTAAAAAATGGAGTATATTTCAGGACCCAAAAGATGCACTTGCTCAGGACTTTTCTTGCAAAATAAAGGATCCCTTTGTAGACCAACTATATAGACTTATTTTGTGTGTATTGACACTCATTTGGTTTGCTCAGAAATAAGAAACACGAATTTAAACGTCCTGGCATTTAAAAAGCCAGTTGCAACCATCGTCCGGCCCACTCTGCCTCTGGGACGCGCCAGGAGCAGGTGCGAGCCCCACAGCGCCCTCCGGACCCTCCAGTTTTCAAGCTTCCCTCTACCACGGGCAGAAGGCCACGGGTGGCGGTCGTGGGGTCAAACGTCTCATTGTCAACCGCGCACGCATGCTCTGGATGCTGGCTGCGCTGGGACTATTCTTAGCAGCCAGACTGGCCAGCAGGAGGCCTGGGGGGTGGGTGAGGGCACTGGATTCTGGTGGAGCTGGAGAAGTCACGCCAGGCTGGCCGGCCACCCTCCTTCCCAGGGAGCGCTCCCCTGGGGCTGAGTCGTCTCCCCAGATGAGTTGGGAAACACCTGGAAGGGTGTGGAAATGGGAAGTGACTCGAGGGTTTGTCCCTTGCCCTGCTCTGACTCCAGGGCGGGTGGCCCAGACCGTGGGAGGGACAGACCTGCCCTGCCCGGTAAGGGCTGCTGACTCCGGGAAGCCTAACGGCTGGCGATGAGGGCGGGAGGAAGCAGGTGGAAACCCTTCCTGGCTTCCCACGTCTCACAGCACGTGGACATGACGCCACGGGTTAAACAAGAAAGGGATACGCAGGGCTTAGCCCACGAGGAAGTGACCGATGAGAGCCAGCCTATGGCGGGGGCCGTGGGCTGTCAGGGGTTGGGTGCCCCAGCTGCCATCAGGGTCCCCAGGCCCAGGGCTCAGCCTCGCTCCCCCTGTAGGAGCCGCTGTTTCTCAGGGGGTGGACCCACCTGTGGGCTGCTCCCTTCTTCCCGGTTTCCTGGCTGGAGAAGACCGGGTCAGTGTGTCACAGTGGAGAGGAGCTGCCTCTCCGCAAAGAAACCCACGTGCAAAGTCAGATGCCCACTTCCCAGAGTCACCTTCAGGGAGGCCATTGCCCCAAACCATCTACAGATCCCAGACTGTGGGAGGTGTTCGAGATCACCCGGCTTGATGTTTGTCAAAGCATGTCACTTGAGAAAGTTTTGAAGGATGGATATTCTTGGATAAATGGCCCTGGTTTCCAGGCCTCTGGGCTGGGGCTGAATCACACCACCAGCGGCTTTCTAGGGTCTCCCGTTGGCAGATGGCAGGAGTGGGACTTCTCGGCCGTAATCACAGGGGCCAATTCCTCAGGATAAGTCGATCTCTCTCTCTCTGTTCATACACGTGCACATACATCTGGCTCTGGCTCTCTGGGGAAGCCTCATACCCTCTGCCTTGATTACGCACAGCTGAAAACTTGGAGGAAATGTTCCCTGACTCGCAGGAGGTCCCTGCTCTCCCTGCTAAAGCCAGTTCCACTGGGGACAGAGCGCTGTGCACATCGGGCCCCAAAGATAGCGGGTTCTCCGTGACTCTACATGCCTTGCACCTCAACACTTGGAGTTGCCCGAACCTCACAGGTGTGCTAGGCGGACTCCACACAGCCCAGCTCGTGCAGGGCAGAGGCCGTGGGGTGGCTCATCTGCGCACCAGCCAGGGCTGAGGGAGGAGGTGGCTGCAAGGAGGTGGGTGGAGAAGCAGGTAAATGACAGGTAAGTGGACTGGTGTCCCGGAACAAGTGTGTCCCTCACCAGGAAATGCAAGATGAGCACCGTGCCCAAAGGTGAGAATGGCCATGGTCGGCTAGCGCAGGCTGCGGGCAGCCTGGCCCCGGGTCAGAGGCACCGCCGGCTGCCCCACGCGTGCAGAGCACCCCGATATTCAGAGCATCTGCGCATTTCAGGATGCAAATACACCGTGACCTCAGACTTTCCCCCTAGGGAAAATGCCAAGTAAAATGGGAAAATTAAGATCTTTTTTTTCAGACGAGGAATTATGAACACACAAGGGTGTGTTTATATAACACATTTCCCTTTCTGGAGTGCGGTGGCCCCATCACAGCTCTCTGCAGCCTCTAGCTCCTGGTCCCAAGTGGTCCTCAGCCTCGGCCTCCCAGAGTGCTGGGACCACAGGCTGAGCCACCACACCAGGCCCATTTCCCACCCCCCCCGTTTTTTTTTTTGGAGACAGAGTCTCACTGTGTTGCCCGGGCTAGAGTGCCGTGACGTCAGCCTAGCTCACAGCAACCTCCAACTCCTGGGCTCAAGCGATCCTTCTGCCTCAGCCTCCCCAGTAGCTGGGACTACAGGCATGCGCCACCATCCCCAGCTAAATTTTCTATATATTTTTAGTTGTCCAGATAATTTCTTTCTATTTTTAGTAGAGACAGGGTCTCACTCTTGTTCAGGGTGGTCTTGAACTCCTGAGCTCAAACGATTCACCCATCTCTGCCTCCCAGAGTGCTAGGATTACAGGCGTGAGCCACCGTGCCTGGCCCCATGGCCCTCTTTGACCTAAAAATATGGTTTGTCTGCTCAAACTGAGGTACCCGTCTGACTGCCCTTAGGACTCCTGAGAGTTTACAGTTGCAAGAATGTGCATGTTACTGTTTCCTACTTTACCGTGTAAAGAGGCCTATGAAGTGTTCTGTCGTGTTTTCACATGTTTATAACAACCACGGCCAGGCAGAGTTGCAGAGTGGAGAGAGGGGTTGGGGGTCTCCCCTGCCAGGCCCCCCCCCCCCACCGGCAAGTGCGTGTCCAGTAACACCCTGCACGCGGGAAACAGCAGCCCCTGCAAACCGCTGCCTGCACAGAAAGGCAGAAACGGTTTCTGAAGCAGCATTCACGGAGCATGAGCTACGGGCCCGGCATCTACTCCATCCTGTGGGCGCATAATCCCCGCCAACCCTCGGCAACTCCTCAGCGGGAAGTTCCGAAGGCCCCAGTCAGAGAAGAGGCAGCAGAGGACAGAGGAAACGTGTTTAAATCAGTGAGAGGCGGCTAGAGGTAGAGCAGGGACCCCAGATTCACTCAGAGGTCACAGCCGTGGCACAGCAGGAAGACCTGCCCTCAGCCCCACAGCTGGTGCAATGGCTCGTTGCTCCGATCGGAAGGGCAGGGTGGGGACCGAGGGGCCAGCACGTCGCACTGTTGACGATTGGCCTGGTCATGGCGGACCCTGCGCACGGCGCTGGTCCACTGGAGGAGTGCTGGGTCCCACGGGCCCCACCCGGGGAGAAGCCCAGCCAGTGGCCGCCGTGGCTCAGAGAACGTGAGCTGACTGGGAAGTGCCGGGAAGGCCCGGGTTCGAGGCAGGCCTGCCCCTCGGACTGCTGGCTGGGCCTTCCCGTCCTGGGGACCCAAGGCTGGAGCGGCGTCTTGGAAGGAAGAGAGTGCCTGGGGGACGAGAGGAATAGAGACATGCGGGGGGATTTCGGGGGAGAAAGCGGAGCCCGCCTCTGCCGACGTCGGTGACACTGTGTTGGTGCTGTTTGGGAACAGTGAGGACACTGCTGCTTTCGGGACCTGATCACACAACCCCGAACGCCATAATCCTGAATGTTGAAATTCTGAGAATATAATTTTGAAAAAGACAATTTTAAAACTTTACAGAAGGTATTTATTTACATTTTTAAAGTGAATTTATTTGAGAAATATGAAAACAAGGCCGGGCGCGGTGGCTCACGCCTGTAATCCTAGCACTCTGGGAGGCCGAGGTGGGTGGATCGTTTGAGCTCAGGAGTCCGAGACCAGCCTGAGCAAGAGCGAGACCCCATCTCTACTAAAAATAGAAAGAAATTAGCCAAACAACTAAAAAAATATATATATATATATAAAATTAACTGGGCATGGTGGCACATGCCCATAGTCCCAGCTACTCGGGAGGCTGAGGCAGGAGGATCGCTTGAGCCCAGGAGTTTGAGGTTGCTGTGAGCTAGGCTGACGCCACGGCACTCTAGCCCAGGCAACAGAGTGAGACTCTGTCTCAAAAAAAAAAGAAACATAAAACCATGACAGAACATAGACCACTTATATAATAAAACAGGCAATGATATCATACATATTTTTGCAACATAAACACTCATGTGTACCAATGACAGTCACATGTGTGTATCAGTCACAAGCAGACGAATCGTATTCACAAGTCAAAAAGAAATGTACAAACACACGTCTCTGTGTTGGTAATCGTGCACACCCAGCTTATAATCGTGGTGGTCTAAGCTGTTGTGACGAACAACCTAAGTGTTTTGAGAAGATCGATCCAAAACGGGGGTGGGTCACTACAACGTACGCAGTCACTCGAAGAGCCGAGGTCTGGAGAAATTGTGTCTTTCACACGTACAGATGTACGAAAAGGACACCTCTCCATTTATTGAGGGAGTCTCAAAGCTTTTATATACACCCACAAGGCTAGCACACAGGGTCAACTTTGTGGTAATGCACATTCGTGGAGTCAAATTTGCAGAAATATGCGTGAAACAAATTAGACCTCTCTAAAGCTCTCAGCACAATTTACACTTCCAGTGTGGGAAATGACAGAAAGATGAAATACATAGCATAGCAAACTGTAAAAAAATAATGCTGACAATTTAAAATAGTGAAAAAACACAAAAGCTGTCCTGTGATTGTGATTTTTGGAGTTTAGACATTAGGGATTTTAAACTTTAGGGATTTTGATCTTTGGGGGTTTCAACATTCAGGATTGTGTCTTTTGGGGTCATGATCTAAACTTGCTGGGATAATGGGAACGGTGGAGGAGGGGCGATGAAATAAATGACGGTGCGTCCATAGGGGAATATTACACATCCACGAAAAATTACGAATATTACACATCCACATTTCTGAAGGACACAAGAAGTGTGGGCAAAATCATAGAGGCAGGCAGTGCTGTGAGACACAGAAGGGAAGATGTTTAAGCTGCGTTTCCAGGAATAAGGGAGAATTTTCCAGGCAAAGGTGGAGGTAGGAAGGCTCCAGACAGAGTTCAAGGTGCGTGAGGACTGAAGGTTTGAGAAACTGGTGCTCTGGGGTGGGCTGGGGCGCCTTCGGGGAGGGCAGCCGCTGAGGGGCAGCGGGGAGAGTTGGTTAGGTCCGGTGCCTAATGGGCTCATGTTTTAGACCATAAGGAAATACTGGAGGATTTTAAAGGTCCCCCACCCTCGTTATAAAGGTAATAGATTCTGCAGGCGGACGGTTTGGAAAATATAGAACGTAAGTGGGAAGGTACGGACGTCCCCCATCTCACCTGCTTCACCAGCGTGTTTGTGGCCCTTGGATGAACGTGCTGACAACGTTCGTTCTAGGATGCGGGTGGGTGGCCACGTGGTACAAAAGAAGTTATTGTAGATTTTAATGTGTTATACACCAGTAACCTTCATGACTCTGTCTCCCCTAGAAGAGTGTGGGCACCTCAGAGTGAGGGCCCGTGTCCTGCTGGGTTCTGCTGCGAGCATCAGCATGACTCTGCTAAGTGACTGTCGCACGGGCGGGTGGGTGGACGGACGGTAGGACGTCCTGCTGTGAAGTCACGTCTACGCAATCCGGTGCCCCTGAGTAGGTGGGATGGCCTGCTGTGTTCTGCGGTGAGCAGTTCGGTGCAAACCTACCGCTAAAGGCTGAGGAAGCCGGGAAGCCAAAGAAAGAGGCTGACAAACCCAGTTTCTCGGGAAGAAATGTTTAATAGGGACTTGGGAACAGAAGCCATGACTTGGGCGGCCGTGATTCCGGATGGCAGATCCCGGCACTGTTTGTCCCCAGACCTAGAGCTTATCTATCTACCACAGGGAAGAAACTCATAGGGCAACTGAAGTCCACCCTCAGGGAAAGACAAGAATTTGCCTAAGGGCGGGATTCATGGTAAGTATGTGTTTAGGAGAACAGCAAGGTTGTTTTGGCCGAAGGGCAGGATTTACAATAAGAGTGGAAATCTTAGAGGCATTCCCGGAACTGGGGTTAATCCAGGACGGAGCTGATCTACCTCCAGCTGGGGGAAAGGCCCTCGGAGCAGACGGCTCTGTCCCCACTGCTGGCAGCGTGGGCAGGCGCCCCACCGCTCTGAGAGTGCTCGGAGACAATTTACAAACAGATGTCCCCACTCAGAGTTGGCATGAAGATTACTTTAAGCTGAAGACATTTGAGATTCAACAGACGCAGAAAAAAAGCCTCCTTGGACCTTCCAGTAGCTGATTAAAAACAGCAAATTCTGGGAAACGGGGCTACCATAAACCCCCTTTCCGGGGGAGTTTTATGGCCTTGAAGAGGTTGGGAATACCACCCACACCTGCACAGACAAACATTACTACAGAGCTTCTTATTGCTCATCTCTTCTAAAAACCCATTTTCTTTCCTAAAGAAACCTATTTGTTTTCACATAAAAACCATTCTCGCACATTCCCCTTTGTCTGTAAAGTAGTTATGTTAGCATTTAACTTTAGCCACTTAACAAGCCAGCTACTTCTGTTGTTGCCTCCTGTGTGTATATGAAAGAAATCCTTTTCTCTTATTTATCTGTCTTTTGTCAGCTTAATTTGCAGGCCCCAGCAACTGAACCTAAGAGGGTAGAGAAGACTTTTCCTTCGTATACAGATAATGGTCAGACCATACATGACAAGGGAACTCCAACTTACAACTTCTGCATCAGTTGGCCCAGAGTGGTCAGGAGTTGGCTAATGACTGCCAGGACCAGCTTTTCTGATTTGTTCCTGCTTCTAATTTAGGGCCAACCAGAGAAAGTGAAATGTGCTCCCCTAGCCAATCCCACAGGATGCCCCCCTTCCAGTGAACCCGCCCAGCTTCCTTGGGACCACAGCCTCCTTCCGGGCGCACCTGGAGGCTTTCGTCTGCTACAAAGCTTTCCCCCTCCCCTGCAGGCCTTTGAGTCTCTGCCAAGTGCAAGTGAAGGAGGCTGACGCCCTGCTGTCCCCAGCTCTGAACACATCTGGTTGGTCTTCCTTTATTTCCACAGGGGGGATAATAGTTCACGGTATCAGGCACTTGACGGTAACTGCGGGTCCTGCTTTGGAGCAAGGGCCTTGGCAGGGCGCCCCCTCCACCCCGTCTCTGACTCTCACACACCTGACAAGCTGGAGAGGATTGGGAGATGCGAATATCTTAGATGGCATTTCCATCACCGGCTGCTTGGCAGAGAAAAAATAAAGAGAAACAACAAGGAAACGCTGCACTTGGGAGTTGAGAACTAGCAACTTGGCAGTAAGGTACAGGGTAGATTCCGGAAGCTTCAGTGCTGCATTCGGAGCTGGGTTCAAATCCCAGTGGTACCGATTTCTAACCTTGGCCAGGCACGACTCGGAGGAGGACGCAGGCAGACTGGCCTAGCAACCGAGGAGGCTGAGCAAAGGTGGGGCGGGCGGTTCGTGCTCACTGTCCCGGTGCACCCGCCTCTTCCCTGGGTCAGGTCGTGCTCTGGGCTACGGCCAGGCCTGGGAAGGGCATTTCCAAAGTGGCATCCAAAAGTTAAGTGGGCGCTGCTCAGTGAGGATCAACAGCGCTTACCATCCCACATCAGCAGAAGGGAAGGACACAGCCACCCCTTTCCTGAGGGGCAGAGATAAGGGGGGAAGTGGAGAGAGTCCCCAGGAAGCTCAAGACATGGAAGCAGAGCCTGGCCTGTGACTGGACGAGCTGGAGGGACCTGGGGCTGGAGGCCTCTGGGGATGGGAGAAGTTCCTGTTGGTTTTGTAGACTCACTGGGTGCAGAACTCTGCGTCTCACCTTCTGTGAGATGGTGGATGCCCTGCCTCCCTCCACAGAGTTGGTGAGTGTGGAGTGACGGAAAACCTGGGGTGACAATTCTTGTTGAAGATCAGGTGGGGTCCTTTGCTTCCTGGGGATGTGGGCAAGGCTGTCTCAGAGAGTAAGGGGGCGGAGGGCTTCCCACTGCTGGGTTTTGAGGGAATCACGTACACAGAGATCCTCCCTGACCTTTGGGCAAAACTCCCTTTTGGAGAGGCATCTGTTTAGCACCAACCAGGCCTCCTCCACCTAGTACCTGAATTTTAGTCCTGCCATGAAGCCACTGAGGCAGGTACTGCTGACACCGCATCACAGGTGCGGGCCCCTGAGCATGAGGGGCTGTTATCTCGTCCACATTCTCGCTGTCAGCAAAAAGGAAAGATGGTTTCAAACCTGCATTGAGAGGATGCCATGGTCTCACCATCTGCCCACGTTTGCCCATGGATGAAACTTTATCTCTAGGAGGCCCCTGTTAAATCTCAAATGTGCAGAATCTGACCACTGGATTAGCTTCCTATGGCTGCTGTAACAAATTACCACAAACTTAATACCTTAAAACAACACACACTTAAATGATGTTGGGAAAACTGGATATCCACGTGTAGAAGAATGAAATTAGACCCTTATCTCACACCATATAGAAAATCAGCTCAAAATGAATGAAGGACTTAAACATAAGACCTAAAACTGTCAATCTACTAGAAGGAAATATAACGGAAAAGCTCCATGACATTGGTCTGGGCAATGGTTTTTTAGATATGATGACAAAAGCACAGAAAACAAAAGTGAGAACAGACAAATGGCAATACATCAAACTAAAATCTTCTGCACAGCAAAGGAAGCAATGAACACAGTGAAGAGACCTACGGAATGGGGGGAAATATTTGAAAACCATCATTTGATAAGAGTTTAATATCCAAAATATATAGGGAACTCCAACAACTCAATAGCAAGAAAACCAATAACCCAATTAAAAAATGGGCAAAGGACCTGAATAGCCATTTCTCAAAAGGAGACACACTAATGGCCAACGGATATATAAAACGATGCCCAATATCACTAATCATCAGAGAATGCACATAAAACCACAATGAGATATCACCTCATGCCCGTTAGAATGGCTATATCAAAAAGATGAAAGATAAGCGTTGGAGAAGATGTGGAGAAAAGGGAACGTTCACGCGCTGTTGGTGGGAATGTAAATTAGCAGAGCCATGGTAGAATACAGTATGAAGGGTCTTCAGAAATTACAAGTAGAACCGTCCTCTGCTCCAGCAATCCCACTGCTGTGTGTGTGCCCAGAGGAAATGGAATCAGTGTGTTGACGAGAGAGCTGCGCTCGAGTGTCCATTGCATTCACAGTAGCCGGGAGATGGAATCAACCTACGTGTCCATCCACAGACGAATGGAGGAAGAAATGGGGTATATACACACCTGAATATTAGTCAGCTTCAAAAAAGAAGGAAATTCTGTCATTTGTGACAATATGGATGAACCTAGAGGACAGAGGTTAACTGAAACAAGCCAGGCACAGAAAGACAAATAACACATGATCTCATTTATACATAGAATCTGAAAAATTGGACTCACAGAAGCGGAGTAGGATGGTGGTTGCCGGGGCTGGAGGTGGGGGCATAGAGTCCAAGGATAGGAAATTTCGGTTAGATAGGAGAAGTAGTTCAAGAGATTTAGTATACATCATGGTCACTACGGTTAATAACAACGTATTGTATTCTTGAAAATGGCTCAGAGAGTAGATGTAAAGTGTTCTCACCACATAAAAATGACGAGTGTGAGAGGCAGCGCCGATGTTAATCAGCTCAGTTTAGCCATGTATACATCGTGGAATAAAATATCACGTCGCATGCCACAAATATTGCAATTTTTATTGCCAATTAAAAAAATAATGAATTTTAAAAATAAACTGAAAAAAATCGGGAAAAAACAGTCCACAAATTTATTCTTCTCCGATTCTGGAGGTCAGAAGTCCAACAGGAGTGTTAGGGGGGCTGACACCAAGGTATTGGCAGGGCTGGTTCCTTTCGGGGGCTCTAGGGGTGAAGCTGTTCCCTGCCCCCCCAGCATTTAGAGGCCAGTGGCTGCGTCACTCCAATCTCTGCGTCTGCTGTCACTCCCCTCCTGGGCCTCCGCCTTATAAGGGCAGCGGTGGTCACACAGCCCCACGTGGGTAACCCCGGCTAGTCTCCCATCTCGAGATCCTCCATTTAATCACATCTGTAAGGTCCCCGTGGCCATGTGAGGAAACACGCTCACTGGTTCCAGGGATTAGCACTTGGACATCTTTTGGGGGGCTCATTATTCTGTCTACTACAACCACAGAGTAATGAGAAAAGTAACAAGGCTGATTTGGGCTGTAACTAATGGGTTGGAGACTCACGGGTAGAACGTGGCACAATTGCACCTGTGGGTCTCAGAAATAGCTCTCAGGACGTGGACGGTTCAGCCAAAAGACTTTCATGCCTGTATCATTTGACAAACGGCAGTGTCAAAATCTGAAACAAGTTTTTTTGCTAGACCCAGATCCAAACACAAATGTATCAGCCCGGGGTGAGAGAAGGGGTCCTTCTCTCTCTGCGTTTTCCACCTGCGAAGGCAGAGGGCCAAGAGCAGATCGGAATGCACCCAACGGGGCATCTCTGCAGGGTTTGATGCTCTAGGTTTCTGCCTTCTGAACATCTGACCTGGTTCAGGTGCAGAACTGGAGGACGGGTGCTTGGCCTGCCTGTTAGTGGTCGCCCTGGCGACCTGCCGTCTTGGGTGCACCTCTGTCAGGGGTGCCCTGGGAAGTTTCAGGACCAGGTTCTCTCTCCAGGAAGAGTTGTTGTGGGCCTCGGGAGCAGCTGTTTTGGGCTTGATGAGAAATATGCAGCTCTTTGTGGACAAAGATGAGTCTGTGTTTTGCTCACCATTGGGGGCACATTCCCAACAGTGAGGATGCCTTTGCCATTATTATCCATTCTCACTCTGGCTGAGAAGTAAGGGACAACTCCTTCCAATTTGGCTTGGTGCATGTCTCAAGCCAGGAAACGGAGAGGAGACCTACGCTTCCACCCCCGCCTTCCGTGAGACCACCAACCCCACATGAGGTGCAGCGCGGGCAGCAGCACAGACTGCGGAGGGAGGAGAAGGACACGGGTGATCCGTCTCATGCAGAGTGACCCACACGCAGGACGGTCCGGCTGCCCTCCTGCAGTTGAAGTATCTGGATTGGCAACAGAGGCCAACCTGGCCGTTAGAGGCTGCCCTGTTATTGTAACACCAGGGAGAGTTCATTTGGAATAGTGAAAAGCGAGAAGAAAGCAGACAGTCTGGGGCTGGGACAACAGCTGCCTCCGCGGGACTGCCCTGGAATCACCGTTATACCAGTTCCTCGAAAGAGGATGTTACCATTTAGGCACGGGAACATGCACGGGGGATGGCAGTGGGGGTGGGAGTTCCACCCTAATTTAATTATTTAATGGAAGAGCTTTTGAGTTATGTTTAAGGCTCCACCTACTTGTGCTACAGGCAAGCAGTCGGGTGGGCAGTTCCAGGCGCGATGGCGGCAGCTCTGTCCGCCCCAGAGCGGGCAGCTGGCCAGTTCCAGGATCGTACCTCAGGGCCCTGCCATCTTCCCTCCCCTAGGCTCGGCTGGGACCTGGTGTGGCCACACACTTCGAATGGGCGCAGGGCTGGGGAAGGCAGAGCTGGGGAGGCCCCGGGGGGCCACCTGGGTGCCACATTTACTATGCCCAACTGGAGTCCCCGTGGGCCACGTGACCTCATAAGTCATCTTTTCCTGGCTCACCAACCCTGCTTTTAAACTTGATCACTTACAACATTTACAAACCAGGAGATGTGACATAAACCTCAGCGTCCTGTGGTGCTGGACACTTGCCCACGAGCCTCCGTCACTGGAGCTGAACACCATGGGGCCCCTTCCACGTGGCTTTCGGACTCCCGCAGCCCCGCAGGGCCCCCTCGCTCGCCGACCCTGCCTTCCGGGCCCTGACAGCAGCTGAGCTTT
This sequence comes from Eulemur rufifrons, assembly GCF_041146395.1. Taxonomy (NCBI): domain Eukaryota; kingdom Metazoa; phylum Chordata; class Mammalia; order Primates; family Lemuridae; genus Eulemur; species Eulemur rufifrons. Next base: position 4,189,557 of record NC_090989.1, read on the forward strand.
TAAGACAAGATAAAAACCTCCTGTCCTCAATTCTGAAGTCCAAAATAAACAGAAACATTTTTTCTATTGGGCTGGCAAAATCTGACCTGGTGACTCATTTGGTGGCAGTTTTTGACCTGAACTGACTATAAAAATATCATTTAGTTATCCTGCCTAGGGGGCAGGCGCTGTGCCCCGTAGCAGAATCATTAACAGAGCTTTCCCTAAACATTGACAGACCCCGCTGTGGGGGTCGGGACTGTTCAGGACGTGCTCCATTTTGAAACCCAGAAATCCGGAACCTCTTTGCCGCTAGGTGTTGAGAGGGGTGTGCAGTGCAGGTGAGGCTCACAGAGGGGAAAACCACCCGGTGCACCCCGCTCACCTGGTCTTCAGACATTGGCCCGATCAGCCTCGTAACAGCCCTTAGGTGAGTAGCTTCTCTTATCCCCATTATGCAGATGAGGAAAGTGAGATTCACACAGTTGAGAAAATTGCCCAAGGACACATGATACAGGCAGAATCTGCACCAGGCCTTCGGGTTCCAGGAGTCGTGTTCTCAGCCAATATGGCACAATGGCTTTTGACTCCCGTCTCAGACATAACAGACACTCCCTGAGTTCGTGCTGCGGCAGCGGCTACCTAAACCCACGCATTGAACGAGGTTTCCCGGGGGCTCCGGCCAGACTTGGGGAGCTGCTGGGCCTTAGTGGACTTGGCATTCGATTCCCGAGGAAGCCAAGAGGCTTTGGCTACGTGTCAGTGAGATGAATCCCTGAGACCCTCGGCTTGTGCACACACTGGAGGGGGTCCTCCAACTCCAGTGAGCGGACAGGGAGCGAGCACCCTGCGTAGAGGCAGGACGGGGTGATGGAGGCAGACACAGGACTCGGCCAGCCAGGTATGAAGCCCAAATTGGTGACTCAGGCCTGTGGCCATGTTCAATTCCAATCTCATTTTTAAAAAGTACCATGTCCTTTGTGGGTGTCTGGGTCGGTTCAGGCTGCTATAACACGGAATACCACGGACGAGGGCTTATCAACAACAGGCATTTATTTCTCACGTTCTGGTGTCTGGAAGTCCAAGATCCAGGTGCTGGGAGGTCCAGTGTCCCATGAGGGCTTCCTGGTTCGTAGAGGCACCTTGTCCCTGTGTCCTCACAGGGGGGGGTGGGGAGGACTCCGCTAATAGGGCACTAATCTCATTCCCAAGGGGTCCTCCCTCAACCCCTCCTCGCCTCCCAAAGGCCGCACCGTCTAATATCAGCACATGAGGGCTGAGGTTTCCACATAGGGATTTGAGCAGGCGTACACGCTCGGGCCCTGGCAGTGAGTTGCAGGTTCCTTGAAACTTAGAATCCTGTTTTCCTTCCTCCCTCCCTGCCTCCCTTCCTCCTTTCTCCATGTATCAGGCACTGCGTTAGGCACTAGGAACCTCTAACAAAGGGGTCTGCCCCTTTGGAAGAGAAAAACCCCAATGTTGTCCCAAGAATGGGCACGTGGTTTGGCCCTTGAGATGACGTGCCAGCACGAGGACTCACGCATCCATGATGCACTTGTGCTGATAGCATCAGACTCACTCCTTCCTTCCCCTTGCGGAAGCAGTCCTGGCTGCTGGGCAGGGGAGGTGCTTGGCTGCAGGGAAGGTAGCAGTGACCAGTGGGCACTTTAAAGCCCACACCACACGGCCCACCTGCCAGCTGCTGCTTATAGACCAGCAGGCGGGAGCCAGACGTCAACCCCAGTCCCTGCTCTGCACTCACAGGGCACCTATCACAGCGGTCCCCGGTGCCGGCCAGCTGATGGCCACGGCCGTAGGGAGGGCATCTCGTTATGAAGATCCCCGATCTTCAGAGGGGAGAGGCTGGACCCCACGTCAGGCCCCCACCGCAGCTTTACTGTCCTGAGAGCCGCACTCGAGTTTGCCTTCATCCCCGTCCCTGCCACCCAGCCCGGCCCTAACACCATGCACCCAGGACTGGGTACCTGACTGTCTGGACTGCACCGGTCCCAAGTCGCCCTGGAAGCCAGGCGTGTGTGGGGGTGTCCCAGCGGCAGGAGACTGGAACATCCAGAAGCAGCTGGCGAGAGGTGGAGGGGGTCACCCTGGCGGCTGAGGAAAGCAGGAGGCGTGGTTGGGGGGTGTGCTGGTTTGGGGGGGTGTGCTGGTTGGGGAGATATGTGGGTTTGGGGGTATGCTGATTTGGGGGTGTGCTGGTTTGGGGAGTGTGCAAGTTTGGGGAGATGTGTGAGTTTGGGGGTGTGCTGGTTTGGGGAGATGTGTGGGTTTGGGGGTGTGCAAGTTTGGGGAGGTGTGTGGGTTTGGGGGTATGCTGGTTTGAGGAGTGTGCTGGTTGGGGGGCGTGCTGGTTGGGGAGTTGAGTGGGTTTGGGGGTTTGCTGGTTTAAGGGGTGTACTAGAAGCAGGGAGACACCGCAGACCTTGGGCTCAGGGCAGCTCCAGTTCCCAGAAGGGCCTGGAGTGTCCAGTGAGTAGGAGGGAACAGGGGATTCCAGGTCTGGAAAAGCAGGGGTCCCAGCAGGGTGGCAGGCACTGGATGAGGGGGGACAGGTGGTAGCTTAGGTACAAGCCGAGGGCTTCCTAAGGAGAAAGTGGGTCAGAACTGAACGCACAGCTGGGTGGGCTGCGTCGGCCAGCCCTCTCGCCCGCAGACTCGGGCCTGCTCCCTGTGCCTGGCCGGAGAACGGTCAAAGACAGCCTCATCCTAATCCCGGGACCTGCGGATCAGCGGTGGTTGGGTTAGGGTAGATGGGAGGTCACCCGCAGTTATCTGGGGGCCCTAAGTGCAGTCACAGGGCCCTTCTGCGAGGGAGGCAGAGGGACAGGTGACTGCAGAAGAGGAGGCCGTGTCACCCTGGCAGTGGAGACTGGAGCGATGTGGCCACAAGCCCCAGAACGCCAGTGGGCAGCCCCCAGAAGCTGGGACAGGGCTGGGGAGGGAGCCACCCCTGCCTGCACCATGGTTTTCGCCCCTGAAGACTCATTTAGGACTTCGGGCCCCCAGAACCGTTTGTGGTGCTTGGTTAGGGCAGCTGCAGGCGGCTCCTGCGGTGCAGGACTGTCGGGGCACTGGGTGGAAGTCGGGCTCCCCCTCCCTGCCCCCGGGCGGCGTCTCAGGAACAGAAAACATCTGGATAAACATCTGGTGGGGCTGGGGCTGGGAGAGGCTTTCTCTTCATTTTGTACCTTCCTGTGCTGTTCGGATTTTCTGCCAATAAATGCTTTTGTTTTTTACAGTGTCGTCAGGAGTTATCCATGAGGGGAGATTTTTATTTTCCTCGTTCGTACTCAGCTATGCTAGAAGAAAACTCACACGCCCAGGGCCCAGGCCCAGCGCAGGCTCAGTTTGCCCGTCCCCGGCTGACTCACCACCCAGGAATGTCCTATCCGAGTGGCCCTGCCGCCCCGCCCGCCTCCCTCCCCGCCACAAGTCACCTTCCTCCCCCTGCAGGAGACAAAACAACCCCCTTCCAACCGGCTGACATCCGGCCCCGGGGGGCCTTTCCAAAGGCGCATGTTCCTAAGCAAAGTGGTTCTTTTCTAGGCAGAGCTCCCTGCGTCCCGTTTGGGTGACCTGTTTTCCCCTCTTTGCAAACTGACGACAGCTGCCGGTCATCGCACACTGACTTGTGCCATACGTAAAGCCAGAACGCCTCTCCAGTCTTTCCCCGGCTTTAGGGTTGAGGAAACCGACCCACATCAACACGGCCAGCAACACACGGGCTCTCGCGACCTTTCTGGCTGGTGCACGGTCAGCGCCCAGGTGGACGTCGCTCTTGCAGCCCCCCTTCCCCACACAGAGGCCGTGGGACCCCGCCCAGCCTGGGGGAGGAGGCTTCCTCAGTCATTTTCTCCCTCCACGCTGGGGGAGCACACTCAGGCCAGAGCCTGCTGCCGGGGAGGGGTCACGCCGACCCGCAGTGACCGCAGTGTGCATGGAGTCCTGCGTGCGCACGTCCTGGAGTGTCGGGGCGAGGGCGCACACGCAGCCTGCAGGGGCCACCGCTGCAGCCGAGGATCCTTCTCTCTGGCCCTCAGAGTCAGAGGTGGAGTCCCTCACCTCTCCCGTCTTCGTTCCCTGTGGGCTTCCCAGCACTTGTGCCCGTCCACACAGACTCACAGACCAGCGAGTCACCTTCAATCTGATTTCTTTCGGCCTAAAATCGTCTACATTCTGTGAAAACCTGAAGCAAAAATGATAAAAACCTGGTGTGCATGTTGTTTGGGCCTGTGACATGCGTGTGTGTTTGTGGGGTCTCTGTGTGCAGGTGGGTACGCACAGGTGTATGTGTGTGGGGTGCATGCAGGTGGGTACGCACAGGTGTATGCGTGTGTGTGGGTGCGTGTGTGCAGGTGGGTATGACAGGTGTATGCGTGTGTGTGTGTGTTTGTGGGGTGCGTGTGTCTGTGGACTGTTTGATCTTAGCCCCCTAGTCTAGTTCTGGAGCCTTAAGGAAAGGAGTGAAGTTGGCACAGTCGCATCTTCCAGTGGACGCTGGGCGCTGTCTGAGAACTCAGGTGAGCAGCCAGGTGTTAACTGCCTGTCTCCAGGGGACCTGGTTTTTTTTTTTAATTTAATATACCAACCAATATTGGATGCCTTCTGACACAGCACAGGGGGCAAGAGGGTGACAATGAGGGGACCTCTTTCCCACCCCTGGCCACTGAGAACAAAAATGGAGAATAAAGTCACCCTGAGGTCAAGCTACAAACCCACACGTGTCCAGGCAGGGGTCAGGCCCCTCACACGAGCTGGACGGCTCCGCCTCTGGGGAGGCTGGAGGTGCCAGGCTGGCGGTGTTGGCATACCCAGAGAACATTCCAGCAGGAGAGAGCAGCTCTGGGGGCCTCTGGGTGAGAAGGCAGGGGGCAGGACGGTCTCAGAACAGGCACAGAGTGCTGGCTGGGCAGTGGGGCCGTTCGTGCGACAGCTGTTCTGGAAACGGGTGCCCCAGCCACCCGTGGCCTCTCGCTCCCCAAGTGTGGGTGCACCGCTTCCTTCTGATGCCCCGCCTGGCTGGGGGGGGGCGCTGTGGGGGTCACTCTGGGTAAGCAGATTGTCTGGGGGTGTTTGTGCTGTGCAGGCGTGAGGCCTGCAACGGGCACCTCTAGATCTTCTGGGTTGTGCCCATTCTGCAGATAAGGAACCAGAGGCACCGAGAGGTGAAGTGAGCCGCCCCGGCTCTGTGGAGAAGCGCGTGGGGGCTTGGGCCCAGGGAGTTGGGGCCCAGAGCCCACGCCCTGGAGTGCTGTGCGGGCGAGTTGCCCAAATCGCAGGGGCTGCAGTTTCTGGGCCTGCGCGAGTGGGGAATAGAAGGTTCATCGTGGAGGGACCAGCCTGCTCCAAGGAGCTCAGAGTCCGACGAGGGACCCAGACAGACAAACAGGTGATTTCTAAACTGTGAGAGGGGCGTTGTCTGTGAAGGGCTGCGGACCCGGCACAGCGTGGTAGCCAGAGAAGAGTGCGGCAGAGTCACCAGAAGACACTTCCCTGGGAGGCTGGTGCTGGGGGCTCACCGGGCAGCCCAGGTGCACAAGGGCCCTCTTGGATGAGGGCGAGGGCACAGCAGGTGTGAAGGTCGCAGGTGTGACTCCTGCTAGCCCAGTGGTGGCAGGCCAGGGGACAGTGGTGTGGCAGGAGTCCCGAGGGCCCAGGCCAGCTTATGAGGAGCCCAAGGCTGTCCTGGGAGCGTTGAGCAATGCTGGGGGGGCTGTGGGAGCCGACCCAGCTCTGGGGGTCTCCAGCTGCTCTGCTGGGGCTGTGAGAGAAGGAGCCTGTGGGAGGAGGGGTGCACCGGGGGTTCTCACGCCCAGGCTGTGGTACGGATAGAAGAACATGAGGAAAGGCCCCGATTCTTCAGGGAAGTCACACGTCAGCGGAGTGGCTGCAGGTGTCCCTTGGGGGGGTTGGTGCCCAGCCTTGCCCTGGACCCTCATGCTGAGAGCAGAGACTTATGGAAGGCCCTGCCTTGTTCAGGAGCCTCCGGTGGCTGGTGTCCCAGGCTGTCCCCTGCACAAGCCGTGACAGTGGGGAGGGTACAGGTGTGGGATTCTAGACCCTTCTGGAAACAGATGAACTGACCACCATGAAGCCTCCTCCCAGCGGCCCTGCCTGCAGTTTTCTTCCCTGCCTTTGGGCTCCAGCATGTGCTGTTCTGCACCCAGAGGAACCGGCTCTTCTGGTTCTGTCAGTCCAGGCTAGGGAGCCCTGGACTGGGAGTCTAAATCTGACCTTCAGACCTGCTTACCTTGGGGAGTCAGGGCTGGCTGCCCAACACGGGGTCCTAGGCCAGGGCCAGGGCTCCCATCCCCCTCACTCAAGCTCAGTGAAGAGGTGGAGAGGCAGAAGGGCAGGGAGGAAACCAAGGGTGATGGGAGTTCACTTCTGTTCTCTCTCCTGTGTGCTTCCTTGCATTTTAGGTAGTGTTTATGTGGCATTTACATGTGGCATGGGTGCTGTAACTCTCTCAGTTTTACCAATGAGGAAACTGAGGCAGAGGGAGGTGGAGCAGCAGGAGAGGCGCCCTGCAGAGCTAAGCCATCTGGCACTGGAGACAGGCTTTATCTGCTAAGCCCATGGTTCTCAAAGTAGGGTCCCCAGCAGCAGCAGCAGCAGCAACAGCAGCAGTGCCTGGACTTTGTGAGGAATGGGAATCCCAGGGTCCCTCTGCACCTACGGGGTCTGGGCAGGGCTCAGCACTCTGTGCTTTAAGGAGCCCTCCTGGGGATTCTGACTCTGGCCCAGGGGTTTCTTCAATTAATTACCACCTTGGCTGAGCACCTACTCACTGTATTAGCCATTGTACAAGAAAGTGCTTAAGACATGCGACTGTGCTAAAAACCAAAGGCAGGGCGCCTACTTTCTAGGAGCCAGAGACCTCGAGCAAAAGTATCTTTTGTCTCTGGGCAGTTGTGGAGTGTTCTCTGCCAGACACTAGAGGCCTGAAAGGAACTCTGCAGCCCGGAAGCACGGGCAGGCTGCTGAATCCAGGGCCAAGAGAGCGCTATGTATCTGCGAACCAAGACCCTCGGGAGCCTCTGGCTAATGGAGGCTAAGTCCAGTGGGACAGACGTTGGTGCTTCCAGCTGGGATCTCAGGGCTCACTGAGCAGGCCTGTGAACACTCCTACTTATGTTTCATTCCATCTCCTTCTTCCAAACTTCAAGACAAGCAGGAGATTAGCAATGGCAGCTTCATAGACCTTTTGTGTTTGCATCAGTACGTTGGCTGTTGGCTGATTTTAGGAACTAAATACAACTGTCTACTGGCCCCAAACCCTGATGCACAAGCTCAAGGCTGGAAGGCAGCTGCATCCTCCTGCTGGAGAGCGCGACGCCCACTCCACCATCACGCGTGAAAATTCCCCTCCTCCTCCTCCTCCTCCTCCTCGCACACTGAGACGTGGCTACAGGGGACCCAAAGGAACATGTAGACCACCAGCTACAAAGAGACCCCAAGACAACATCTTTTGTGAAAGGCATGGAGCAAAAGTAAATTAAAAACAAACAAGCAAACAGCCCTAGACGCACTCCAGCCGTCCCAGGCCCCACGCCTCTTTCCGTGGGAGGAAAAGGGGGATCCCTGGGGCGCTGCTTAAGTTTGGGCTGTTCCGGCAAACTTGAAGGGACACACAGGAAGGTGCCACTGGCCCCACTTAGTCACCCAAGGTCACCTGTGGGTACAGGGCGCTCCCCTAACTGAGAATTCAGTCCCCAACAGACCACCCTCCCCATCCCTGCACATCTCTGAAGAGCCCACCTCCCTCCCTGGGGACAGTGCTATGCGGGAAGCGCACGCTTGGCCTTTGGCCTCGGGCGGGCAGAGCCCTCTGGCCTCTGCACTCGCCAGCGGCCGGCCGTTACATAACTCCTCTGGGCCTGCCTTTGCTTTCCCACCAGCAGAAGCTGGGAGGCTTGGAAGGGCATGGCGTCACTTGCAGGATATTCTATTGGCCACCGCAGGTCACAGGCCCACCCAGATTCCAGGGTGTGGAGCAGACTCCACCTTTTGGTGAGTCCTGTAAAGTCACATTGCAGAGGGGTGTGGGCTCAGGGAGGGGCCATTTTTGCAAGCAACCTACTGCACAGGATTGCTGCACTGAATCCTCCCAGCAAGCCTACTGGTCAGGTGGGGAAACTGAGGCACGGAGCGGTTAAGATCCTCGTCCCCACCAGAAATTGCCAGGTCATAAGCCCTGCCAGGTCTGCCTGCCTCCAGAGTCCCTTGTTCCTACACCCCGGGCCTGGGCTGTGCGCTGGGGACCCCGAGGCGCGTGGCCTGGTTCTTGCACCCAGTGTCCCTGGTCCTCAGCCCCAGTCACTGCAGTCTGCCCGAGGTGCCTGGAGAATGGTGGGGGCAGGAGTGGGTTTGTTCTGGCCACCTCTGGCTGCCCCGGGAAGTGGCCAGCGGGCCGTGCAGTCTTTCCTGCTCCCCTCCCCTGCCCCCACCCCCAGGGAGCCTCAGGCCCTTGTCCAAGGCCTTTTCACCCCATGCTAAGCTTTGGGGTTACAGACAGGCTGTTCCCTTCAGTGGCCTTTGTCAGAACTCCATGGGTGTGTGCATTAGGCTCATAAATAATTCCGGCTGGCAGACACCCAGGGAGGAAGCAAACACGCAGTGCTCACAGCAGGGCAGGTTTCAACAGGCAGAGTGTGAGTGACGCTGCAGGCGGGGAGGCAGGAGGCGGCCGGAGTGCAGGAAAGTGCCGGCTCTCCCAGCAGCCTGGGCCACTCGAACCACGAACCACGTTCCTCTTACAGAAGCCGTGTCCCTGGCCCCCTGGGTGCTCAGGGTGCCGGTCGGGTGGCACATTTGTCCCCCTGCTGCCGCTGCCTGGGAGGATGGAAAGCTAAACGCTCAGCATCTCAGGTGGACAGAGGCGGCTAGTTGCATCTTCGCACAGCCACCTTGTGACTTTGAGAAAAGTGCCAAGAACTGCGGAGATGCTGGCTCTGACTGTAGGACTTGTGGAAGCTCCCGCAGGGACACAGCTCCGGCCTTCTTGGGCTGGGAGGAGACAGTCCCCACTTGTCTAAGGCATCGTCCATGGGCTGTTCTGTTACTTGCAGCCCGGTGCATCCCGAGAGTGACAGTGATTGGCAGGGATCTGACTGGTTTTTCTGGCGTGTTTTTATTTCTGCACATTCCAACAGAGCCAAGCACTTGGCCAGGGTTCAATTATCTTCTGTTGCCCTGGATACCACCTTAGCGGTGCCCTGTATCGTTTACTGCTCAGGCTGCTGGAATTCTGCATCTGGAAGCAGGGCCGGCTGCCTCCCGCTGACCAGCCGCCAGCGTGGAGGACAGTGGGAAAAGGAAAAGGCATGAACTGCAAAAGCGCCGGGTCTCGGGGGGAGGCCGATGAGGAGCGTGTTCATATCAGCGTTTGCGGTTCCTCAGAGGGGTGCTCGTCCGTGATTCCTTCTAGACTTCAGTGTCTTCAAAGCTTCGGGGCAGGTGTCAGCCACTGTGAGAGTTCCTCTCATCCCTAGCCCCGTTTCAAGATCAGTTTCCTCCATTTGGATCTACCACGAGGGACCTACCCTGCGGAGGCAGCGGGTTCTCCCGCCAGGGTGTGCCGGTCCCTGCCACGGAGCTCAGCGTGCTGGGAGGGATGGAGGCTGGGGGACTGGGGGACAAAGGTGCCACCACACAGATGCAGTGTGACTCTAGGCTGGTGACCTGTTTCCTCATTTCTGAAACAGGTGAACAGCTGTTCACCTTAACCGATAGGGCAGTTGGGGGGTCACTGGAGCACGTTCATGTGCCACAGATGCTGGCTGCTACCAAATGCCACAAGGCTTTCCTTGTTAAATGCCCTAGCCCTGTCTCTGACTCCTCTTGGGAAACCTACAGTCCTTTACCTTGTGTTGTACTTATGTGTCTAAGTTTTTCCTCTCCTCCAACAGCCCACGGTTGCTTAGGAACAGGTCCCTCCCAACGCAACGCTCAGCCCGGTGCCTGGAACAGAGGCGCTCAGCCAGCCCCGGCTGGGTCATCTCTCCCGGCATCCCGGCCTCCTTCCTCCCCTCCCGCTTCTTTCCCTCTTGCTCACTCATCCAACCATTCATTCACTCCTATACTCAACATCCATACTTATCAAAGTCCTTGTATATGCCAGGAAATCTGACCACCCTTACTCCAGAACTCTCCCATCCAGACTCCTGTCCCCAAATTGTATTAGGACGAGACTTTTTAATCTCTGCCACACCACTGGGGGGTAATCTGCAGAAGCAAGGTAAGCCAACCGCGACATGGGTAACGTGCCTGTCTATAATGCCCCCACTTCTGATCAGAGGGCCACCGTGGCCACCCGTGCGAGATTTTGCTCTGCCCCTACTCCTGGCTCCTCCCTCACGTTTGGGGGACTCCAGAAATCTGTTTATGTCCAGAATCCTCCTTTGAAGAACGTGTTCACTTGGACGTGTGCCATCCAGGGACACACGGTGTGTGGAAGCCCCTGTGGCAGACACGGCCCAGCATCCCGGTGGAACAAAACGCAATTGCTCTGACCTTCTGGCTCTGAGGTTGGCTGTTGCTCCAGCAGCCTTGCCAGCTGCCTCCGCCCCCAAGGGGAGGCCAGGGCTGCCCTCTGGGGGTGCCCCCACCTGTCTGTGCCCGTCCTCCTGCGGTTGCTTTGGGCACTCATGGGCTTGAGGCCTGGAATCTCCACCCCGGGTCCCCAAAGCTGCCCCCAAAGCAGGACTGTGGCCTTGCAACCGCCCTTCGGGAGCCGGTGACCCCTCGTCTGCGCCCATCCTGGGGCACGGGCCAGCTTCTCTGGCCACCTCACTGCCTTTCCAGCGCAGTCTGCCCTTTCGTGGGCACGTGTCATGTGTGGAGTTTGCACAGCGAGTTAACTACGGTAAATTATAAAGTAGCTTCTGGATGGGTCGCCCGCAGTTGATTAGCAAGTGGGTGAGTGAATGTTCACAGCGGAAGATTCCTTGATCCAGAAAGAGTGACTATTTCGGTTGGCCTCGATCACTTGGTCAGATCTTGCAGGGAGAATAATTGCCATTTCCTGAGCTACTGAGCTATTTGTATGTACTAGATTTTTTAAAAAATGTAATTGCTTAATCTTTTAAATCGATATTTTAAGCCGGGAGCTGTGTTGCCATTTTATAGAGGATAAAGTAGACGTTGGTTGTTTTGCCACCAGGAAATGAGAATCCCCATCTTCCTCTGGAGAACAACCCCTCCCCAGGCTCTGGGTTCTGGGGGTGACCCTCTTCCCCCCAGAGGCCTGTGTTCTTGGCTGATGACGCGGACACAGGACAGAGAGCGGAGCCCGGTCCTGAGGCCTTGGGCAAATCGCTCACCCGCACGGCTGCCTTGCTCCTGGAGTGCAGGACTTGAAATCATTAATCATCGCATTATCTGCTTTCCCCCTCTGGCTGCGGAAAGACCAAATCTCCCTACACAGGTGTTCAGACCGTCCCAAGACAGAGTGGCTGCATGTGTTTCCAGACCCCTCTCTCCCAGGAACTCTTTCCTAGGGCCAGGACGCCCCGAAGGTGAACTTCGCCTTTCAGCCTTTCTACCCACTGACGCACAACCCACCCAGTGTGCAGCCCCCCAGCAAGCCTTCCGGGAGCATCCGGCTGGAAGCCGCCCGTGGCTCTGCCTCTGTGGGACTCTGGCCCCAGCGCTCAGTTTCCATGGAGAGGAAGACTCAGTACATTCGGTTGTAGGGTCTCTTAAGTCTTGAAATCTAGAGAGAGTCTCTTTCCTCTCTTAAAACAGACAGAAATGCCCTTGACTTGAAGGAACGGGGTGGAGGGGACCGCCCCGTAAAATACCCTACATTCTGGAATTGTCTGTCTCCCTCCTTGCTGTAGCATTTAACCTATTCCTCTTTGCCTCACGTTCCTGTGAATAGGAGTTAGCTCTAGACACTTAATTAAATTCAGGTTCAAGTTTTTGGCAATATCTCACAGGTGATAGTTTCTGGCAATATCTCACAGGCGGTAGTGTCTGTTTCATGCTGCGTCACGTGAAGGACACAGAACATCTCACTGTCTCAATTTTCCTAACGCTACATTTGATCGGTGGGTTGAGGAAGCCACAGCTTGGTCCTTCTACGGTCCCCTCAAACTCAGAGCCAGTGGCCATTAAATTTAATGTCCACATCAGGACTTTTTTTCAGGAATTAAAGGGAGTGGTGTAAAAAGAATTAAAATCACATATTTTTAAATACACATTGACTGTTTAATTTTATATTTACAAACCTACAAAATAATGTTATTTAAATTGATTCAAATTGGCCTATACATTCAGTGGAATCAAAATCTCAGTAGGATTTTTTGGGGGGTAGAAATTGACAAGCCAAATCTAAAATTTGTACAAAAATGCAAAGGACCTAGAGTAACCAAAACAACCTTGGAAAACAAGAACCATGGGAGGACCTATGCTCCCTGACTCAGGCTTATAATAAAGCTACAATAATAAAGGCAGTGCGGTGTTTAGGGCCAAAAAGACAGACCAGATAGACAAACAGGGACAGCATAGAGAACCCAGAAAGAGCAACGTGTGTACATTACTGGAAAATATACAAAATTAACTCAAAATGGGTCATGCACCTAAATGCAAAACCTAAAACCACACAAAAGCTAGAAGATACATGAGATATTCTTAGCAATTCGGGGTTTGGCAGAGATTTCTTAGATACAACATCAGAAGCATGACATGTACGAGTAAAAAACCAGCAAGTTGGACTTCATCAAAATGAAGAAGGCCTTCTGCTTTTTGAAAGACATCGATAAGCCAACGAGAAGACGAGACACAGACTGGGAGAAATACTTGCAAATCACACAGCTGATCAGCAACTCGTACCAGAATCTATAAGGATGTCTCAAAACTCAATTGTAAGAAAACAAAGAACATAATTTTTTTAAAAAAGAGAAAATGATTTGAATAGATACTTCACCAAAGAAGGTATAGGGATGATAAATAAACACACAAAAAGAGGTTCAACAGCATCAGTTGTCATGACAACAACGCTATAACTACACCCAGGTTAGGGTGACTGCTGTGACAGATGCCGTACCAAGTGTTGGCCAGATGTGCAGTAACTGGAACGCTGTTACACTGTGTTAGGAATGTCAATGGTACAACCACTTTGGAAACCATCTGACAGTTTCTTGCAAAGTAAACATAAAACCACCACAAGACTCTGTTTTTCAACTCCTAGGTATTTATACAAGAGAAATGAAAGCATGTGCCCAAGTGAAGATTTTTTCGTTTTTTGTTTTATTTTTGGACAGAGTCTCACTCTGTTGCCTGAGCTAGAGTGTAGTGGCATCATCATAGCTCACAGCAACTTCAAACTCCTGGGCTCAAGTGATGCTCCTGCCTCAACCTCCTGAGTAGCTGGGACTACAGGTGCTCGCCACCACGCCAGCTAATTTTTCTATTTTTTGTAGAGACGGGGTCTTACTCTTGCTCAGGCTGGTCTCGAACTCATGACCTCAAGCAATCCTCCTGCCTTGGCCTCCCAGAGTGGTAGGATTACAGACGTGAGCCACCGCGCCTGGCCAAGATTTTTGCATAAACGTCCATAGCAGCTTTATTTGTAACAGCCCAAAACGAAAACAACGCAAACGTCCATCAGCGCGTGAGGTGGGTGAGCAAATTGTGGCGTGTCCATACAATAGGAGGACGAATGTGTTCACTATCTTGACTGTGGTGATGCTTTCAGGGCACCTACGTTTGTCAAAACATCTCACATCGTGTGCTTTAAATATGCACAATTTATTATACGGCAATGATACCTCAATAAAGTTGTTTAAAACTTTTTAAAAAATAAAATGCTTTCAAGATGCATAGCAATTAGGGGCACGGCTCAGAAGAGGGACAAAAGAGAACTTTTTAGGGAGATGGAAATTTCTGTTTTTTGATTGTGGTGGTGGCGGTTACACGACAGTTACCAGCTGGCAAAGTCACCAAACTGCACACTTAAAGTGGGTGGATTTCATTGGATACAAACTGTAACTCAGTGAAGCTGGGCAAAAATAAATTGCACTAAAAAATATCTTGGCATGTAAGGACAAGGGGAACATACTATGGGGGTATGTAATTTTCATATTTAATAGAGTGAAAATTGCATTTACAGAGAAAACATTAAATACGTTCTAAAAAGTGAAAATAACTTTTGTTCACATTAAGGCAAACAACACCTTCTTTGTCTTGATTATCTGGATATTAAAAGGCACCTACAGCTGACTAATTATTCTTGATACATAGTCACAGTTTTAATCATTTTTTAGCCTTATTTGAAGATTGCATTATTTTCAGAATTGCCTCATTATTTTTAATCTTACATAAAATTGCCTGGGATCTTCTTTAAGAAGACATTTTGTGGTGAATAAATTTAAATTTGCTGACGAGTTAAGTGGAGTCTTCTCGGCAGACCCTGAGGTTCTCAGACGCGGGAGCGGCCGATGCAGGTAAGAGCTGAACGATGCAGGTAAGAGCCGAACCAGTTCTGCTACGTGGAAGACAGTTTCAATTTTCTTCTAACGAAAAGGTTGATATTTCACCCAGATATTTTCACAGGTTCTGTGTTCCAGCTTCTACCCAGGGAATCTCTCTTTTGTAAATGTCTTTATAAGGCAAAATATCTCAAATATGGTTTTGTTCATATATGATTCTTTTTTTTTTTTTTTTTCCTGAGACAGAGTCTGGCTCTGTTGCCCGGGCTAGGGTGCCGTGGCATCAGCCTAGCTCACAGCAACCTCAAACTCCTGGGCTCATGCGATCCTCCTGCCTCAGCATCCCGAGTAGCTGGGATTACAGGCATGCGCCACCATGCCCAGCTGATTTTTTTCTATATATGTTTTTAGTTGTTTGGCTAATTTCTTTCTATTTTTAGTAGAGACAGGGTCTCACTCTTGCTCAGGCTGGTCTTGAACTCAGGTCTTGAACCTTGAGTGATTCTCCCTCCTCGGCCTCCCAGAGTGCTAGGATTACAGGCGTGAGCCACTGCACCTGGCCTGATTCTTTTGAATGTTTTGTCAAATTTATGTGCCCCAAATCATAGGCCTTTTCAATTGTATTTCATTCTGACGTATAACATACATATATACAATTAAAATACAAGCACTATCAAAAATTGGTTCCACAAATTGAGATATTCCAAGAAGCAATTTTAGAATTCCAAAGTTACTCTCCTACACTATCTGGGCGGGCGTCATGCAGTTTGTTTGGTTTCTCTCTTTCTTTTGAGGCAATAGATTTAAATAGTCTTTCTGTTTGCATCTTTTTAAAAATAATTGCAGTAATTTGCTAAAAGTTTCAAAAGAATTTTTTAGTTATCTATTTGTTGAATAGTTTGATTAAAGATTTCCAACTGATTTGGAACAAAATGCAACCCAAATCTAGAAGACTCTCAGTTATACACACGCACACACACACACACACACACACACACACACACCTAGTACCGTTCTAAGTCATTTGGATGGATTCACAAACTCCTTTTTCCAAGGCCATGTATTTCTAAAATCTGCCTGGTGATGGACGGCAAAGGGAGAAAGCACCTATCACCCTGATTAGTTATTTCCTGCCATCTGCATTAGAGACATTACAGAAATTTTGGAGTTCAACATACGTAAAAAAATATTTGTAAATTTTGATATCTGCAACTTTTATCTCAATTAGAGGCATATTGCAGCTTGTTAAGACTCACTTATGAATTATTTGTTCACTACAAACAGTTCCAACCGTATTTCTGCCTCCTACTTAGTTTAATAACAGCACATCTTTGCCGTGATGCCAGGTGACACCACATTTCTATTGTATTATTGCCACAAAACAATGCTATCAACAACATTGAATATTTAATTAAATTTACATCTTACATTGAAAACAGCAAATGGTACATCTTCAACAGAATGAATGGTTGAAAGCTTTACTTTTATTTAATGATTTGAATAAAAAATTAAGTCATTTTTCAAATTAACTTAATTGACTTTTCCATTTCAAGCATCTGATAACACACATATTAAACTGGCATCGTTCTGCTGTTTGTGAAATTCTTCTGCTCATGGAGGTAACATAATAACAGCTATCACTTCATCTTGTAAAAGCAAAAGGAAACTTGAAATTGAAAAGGAATGAAATTAATTAGAATTGACATTTGATCTAAACAAAGCATCATGCTTCACAGAGTAACAGCCAAGCACAGCTGCACGGGTTCAGTCTTAAAACAATCGCTAGCTTTAGAGGTAGATGCTGATGTTTCTTTGGCGCATCTGTATCTTCTGTTCTTTACGTGATTGGCGATATCACTGCATTTAAAGTGGATAATAAATTTCCACAAACACTGTGTGCAAGTTAGACATTCACAATCAACTTTCTTGAGAAACAGAAAGCCAACACCTTACTTTTTAAAGTTATCATGCACTTTCATTTAATTTTTTTTAGCTCATCATGGCCCAAAGCGTTTATTACAATTATGGGATTGCATTGCCAAACGATGACATATACATAGAGCAACACCATAAAGAATATAACGGACCCACCGTGCTGCAGCGGTTAGACGGCTCTCTGTACACAGTCCCTGGCGCTGCCCAGCCTCCGTGTCCTGCACAAATCTCCCAGCACCCAGTCATTTCTGGCTGTTCCCACTGACCTTGCCCACTGGTGGCCTCTGAGCTTGCTGCGTCTTTCTGGTCCCAACTGGGACCACAGCACTGCTGGTGGGTGCAGCCACTGGGCCACAGTGCTCCTCCCACCGAACCCACCGAGACTGAGAGGGGCTCCCTGCCCCTCGCCAGTTGTCTGGGAGCGTTTTGTTTTACTGGGAGTTCTTCATGTTGTTCTTGCATGAGAAGTTTTAGCTACAGAAAAAAGAGGAACAGCTCATTGCTGTCCTCTCTCAGACTTACCGGGCCAAAGCGGGAACGTGGCTCACGCGTGTGCCTCCTGCTCGCTGGCGGAAGAGACCGCGGCCCAGGCAGAGCCCGGGCAGGGCTCCCGCAGTGGAGATGCCAGGTCAGCACCGAGCACCACGCGCTGAGGCCTCCCTCTCTTCAGCCGTCACCCAGCAACGTCCCCCACTCAGGCTCGCTGAGTCCCGATTACTTTGCAAAATGGGGTTTTCTAATTCCGTCTTTCCTTCAACATTGGTCAGCTTGAATTCCCTGTGAGGAAGGACTCACCCATTGCAACTAGGGTTATATTTCAACTCCGAAGGCAAGTTTGTACAGAAATGTGGTATTTTTTTCATTTTCCCTTTAAATTGTTGACTTTTAGAGCAAGACATCAGCATTCTACTCACATTGGTGGGTGCCCATCGAGGTGGGCTTTGGCAGGTGGTGTTTCTGACCCCGCGGTGCTCTGTAGTCAGTGTCTCTTCTTCCTTTGATGCTACTTTGTCCCGTCTTTGGCCAATGAAGCCCCTTCCTGCTGGCCCCCTCTGTCCTCCCGTCCTCTCCTGGGAGTGTCCTCGCTTTTTGCTCGGAGCTGGCCCAGCCCATTGTCCACGTCCCCTCCAGGAGCTCTGGCTTCTCAGAGCAGGCGTGGGTGTGTGTGTATGGCTCCCGCCAGGGCCCAGCCCCCCGCCGTGACTGCTGGGGAAACTGAGGCCCAGAAGGCATGTGTGTGATGTGTGGTGTGAGAGTGTGGGATGTGTGTGGTGTGTGTGTGTGTGGTGTGTGTGTTTATGTGTGTGTGGTTTGTGTGATGTGTGTGTGGTGTGTGTGGTATGTTGGGTTGTGAGAGAGAGAGAGAGAGACAGACACAAGTGGGGTGGTTGGAGCCACTCTGTCCCAGCCTCTGTTTCTCCGAGTGCCAGGGAGTCCTCATGAGCCTTAGGGTAAACCGAGCCCTCCTGGAAGGCTGGTTCTGTGCCATGGTTAGGGTGCCGAGGGCTCTGCATGTGTCATTCCCTCCTGGAGTCCTTGGCACCAACATTCCCGTTTTTTGGATCATCTGGTCCAGGTCTGTTTGCTAGAAGCCGTGTCTCTCCACTGTGGGGGACCCATCGCCCAGCGCTCTGCCTGCCTTGGGGGACACCCGACCCTGGGCGAGCTGTTTCCTCTCCAACGCGGGCTCCGCGGTGGCCACTCACGTCCTCTAGACAGTTGCCACAGGAGGCCCGGATGGCTCGCTCTGCTGCAGAGAGAGGGTTTTCTGCCAGGGGCTTGTTGACGCTTTTACTGCTATCCTCTTTTGTCTTTGTGAGCCCAAGGTTGTGCACGCGCTCTCATTCTCAAATTTGTTAAATACCCTGGTGCTGTCGGCCGCCTTTCAGAGCATATAATTAGGCACTGCCAGGCCCTGGTCAGAGAGAAGACAACAGAACACGCGGGGACTGGCCATAACGCCGCCTGCGTGACCTCACTCCTGGGGGGGCCCAGACCCCCCCGGGCTGGCTATGGAAATGGGGTTCCATCCCCACTGCGGAGGCGTTTTCTTAGGTGCTCTGTGGCTGCCACCAGCCTCCTCGTGCCAAGCTGTCCCCGTCCTTCTTCAGAAGCCTCTGTACGTGTTACAGACGCCCCAGGGACCACTGTACAGCACACAGAACCCCAAACCTGAGCTCCGTTCTGTGGCTTTAGCCTCTTTATGCCCTGGGCAAGTCTTTAAACCCACCCATACCTCAGTTTCCTCAGTGCTAATAGCCAATTAATCCCTCCCTGCCTCCTCTCCAAACCTTGAAAGGATCTGGCATGAGAACTGAGCCTCTCTCGGAGATGGGCGCTCTGTAAACCCAAGCTGTCATTACAATAAAACACTCACCTCCACGGCAGGGACCCGGGTAGGAGCGCTCAGCGTGGCGAGGCGGACCCTCCAGCAGAACCCTGGGCCCGCAGTGCCGGCTGGCAGCCCCTGGCCAGGGATGCTTTGGGGCTGGAACCGGGATTGTTTTGGCCTTGCTGTTTCTTTGCTGGGCACACAGGCGTCTCTGCTCCGCACACCTGGCCTGCTTTCTCCCGGTTTCCCCCAGTTTGGAGGGGTTGATTTGATAACTTTCCACCCTCAAAGGAAAGATGGTCTTGAGAAGCAGGTGGAGAGAATGACCCGTCTGCGGAGAGTGAGGACAGAGCTGCACCCAGAGCCTCCTGCGTGTCACCGGGACGTGTCACTGACTTGTGGCCCACCGTGCGCACCCACGGCCCACGGCAAGCAGGAGGCTCCACGCCTTTGAATTCTCTCCACGGCTGCCTCGGGAAGACATTCGAGTCGGGCGTTGCACCCCGTGATAAATGCTGGCTTGTTTGGGTGCGCACACATACACACACACATTACCCCAAAGGAACTGGGCCTTCTGTTTTCATTTGAAGGTCAATTTTATCCTTGGCTTCATCAAGGAAGAAAAGGAAAGACAGAGAAAAAAGGCACCCAAATCCGCCTTCCCTGGGCAGGATCATGCTCTAGCCTGGGTTTCCTGCCCCACTGCAGGGCAGCTCTCTCTGCCTCGCTCCCTGCGTGGCCTTTCAGCCTGGTCCTGGTGCAGAGGAATCGCTGAATCCCTCTGGTCTGATGAGCGAACCGGCCCGCCCAGCATCCCCAGGGGCAAGAGGAAGGCTCTTTCTCAGGCCTCCCTGCCGTGTTCACCCTTAACACGTACATTCTCCTTGCCACGCAGTAGTCAGTTCTCTCTTTCTCCAACTTGCTCACAAACTTTACACCAGGGAAGAGGTGCGGAGCTTCCTCTGGCTTCCCGCAGTTCCCGGCGGCTGCCATGCACCCTGTTTGAGAAGCGCAGGCGTCATGGCTGGAGACCTGGGCCCTAGCACACGCCACGAGCTGTGTTCCCTGCCGCTGCCGATGCCTGCACCCAGCCCACCCGCCAGCCTTAATGACTCGCCTCTTCTTGGTGCTGGACTTACCTGCCTCCTGCGCTGACCACGAGCCCACAGGAATCAGCTGGACACACCCCACACGTCGACTGTGGGTGGGGGGCTCTGGGAGGTATTAATATAAGATGCAACTCCCAGAATTCATGGGCCAATTGGGAGAGCTGGGAATGGAGGCTGCGGGTCCTTCCCCGCTGGGGCCCAGCACCCGGCACAGGGCTGGCACATGGCATATGCTGGGCAAATGTTCCCAGGATAGACAGAGGCGTGTCAGAGCCACAGCAGAGGGCCCTGGGGGCAAGTGTCCTGCCTGGTTCCTCTCTGGACACCGGGACCTGGCTTCCAGCTTCTTCCAGCTTCCAGCCCGGCAGGACTTGACGGTGTTGCTGAGGCTGCAGAGGGACCTCTCCCCAGGGGGAAGGAGGAAGTGTGGAGCGATGCTGGGGGCTGCTATGGACTGAATTGAGCTCCCCTGACCCCCAAATCCATATGCTGCAGCCCTGCCCCCAGCACCTGAGACTGTCACTGCATTTGGACATGGGCCTTTACAGAGGCAATTAGGGTAAAATGAGGCTGTTAGGGCGGCCCTAACCCAATCACACTGGTGTCCTTGTACGAAGAGGAGCTGAGGACACAGACACACGGGGAGGACACGGGGAGGACACAGGGAGGACACAGGGAGGACATGCCGTCTGCAAGGCAAGGGGGGAGGCCCCAGGGGAGCCAGCCCCGCCGCACCCTGGTCTTGGACTTCCAGCCCCCAGGATGTGGGAAAATAGATTTCTGTGGCTGAAGTCCCCAGTCTGTGGACGTTGTCCCCGAAGCCCCAGGACACTCCTGTAGGGAGGAGCGGTGTTCACACTTGGCGGGCAGGGTGAGGGGAAGGCTGTGTTCAGGCTTGGCGGGCAGGGTGAGGGGAGGCCTCCGGGCATCTAGGCGACCTCCTTCTCCTCCACAGACGCTGTTCCCTTCCATTTGAGAAGCAGCTGAGGGGCCTGCGAGTGCCAGTGCGGGGTCTCGTCAGTCTCTGCAGTCTTGGGGGTCCCCATCCTGCCACTCACGTGTGGTTTTCATTAACTATGGGCCAGAGCCCCCATGGAGGTCTCCCTTGTCCTCAAAGGGGACCTTCCCTCGCCTCCTGCCTTCCGAGGAACGGCCCCAAAGTCAGAGCAAGCCGAGCACTCTCGGGGCTGGAAGCTGCAGCGGCCGAGGGGTGGGGAGTGCCCAGGGCGCTGGCTCTTGCCCGGCCCGCAGTGTCCGGGGGCCACTGTCCCACGTGCCAGGCCCATCTCAGGCAGCTGGCCCTCCTCGCTGGCTCGGCAGACCCACACGGGTGCTTGGCAACAGCAAGCCATTAATCCACACCTTCCTTGTGAGGTTCGAGTCATTATCCCGTTTCCCAGCAAGACCAGACAGGCAGGAGCCTGTGCTCAGACAAGCCGGGTGAGGGTGCGGGTAGATCTGCAGCCTGGAGTCTGACGACCCGCAGGGCTGGGGGAGGGACAATTGCTGTGGGGGCTCCGGGCTCGCCCCTGCACTGAAGGGTGCCCCCCAGAGACCCCGGCGTCCCCCGTGTGTTGGGGGAGTGTGGGATGCTGTGCGGGGGACATGGTGTTACGGGCAGCACTGGGCGGGGTTGGTGGGTGCGAGGACCCAGTGACACAGGGCAGAGACTCCAGGGGTGGGGACGCCAGGCTGGCCCCAGCTTGCCTGGGGCACTTTCTTTTACATGGGATCCCAGATGACAAGTGCCAGAGCCCTGAAGCAGTGGAGCACACCTCCAGGGAGAAGTGGTTTTCTGAAACCGGGTGATAATGTCCCCAAGATGGAGTGGCTCTGGGCGTCCTCAGCACGTGTGGCCCCGAGCTGTGCTCCGTGTGCCCCCAAGCTGTGCTCCGTGTGCCCTGCCCCTGCGGGAGGGCTGTGGATGCCTGTGGGCGGGGGTGCGAGGGGCTTTGGCTGAGAACGTTTATTTGTCAGAAACACCTGCTGGCTGGTCCCCGGATCCTCCGCCCAGGGGTCCGCCCCAGTGGGCTGGCTCCCGGCTAGTACGGGACTGGGAGTCCGGGTCCCCAGCTGGTCATCTGGGTCCTGGGTCCCCACTGGGACAGTGGGGAGGGCGCTAAAGGGTCTCAGGAGCCCCCTCACTTCCGTCCCACCTCCTGTGCTTCTGTTGGGGCTGCGCCTGCCCTGTCCCCCGACACTCGGCCTCATGCTCTGGGTCCTCTCAGGGCTCCCCCTGCCCTGACCTTGGCAGAGTCTCTGCGGATGATCTTTACTTGAGGGAAAAAAAAAATCAGGAGAAAAAATTACATCTTATTTTTACTAACCTCTAAATGAAGTTTGAATTTTCTCCTATTTTTGAATATAAACAGCAACCCACGGTAGTGTTGGCGGTCGCAAAAGCTGAAGTCACAGAAATGTTCACATTGCATCTCAGGTGTTGCTGCCGCCTGGAAATGACGCTCTTGCCCACGAGGTGGTTACAAGACCCCGTGCTCGATCGTGCAATGAAATGTGCTCATGGAGCGGCTCAGATGCTGTTGCATCCAGCTTCGCTTTTTAAATTCTGATAAATGTATTTTAGCATCATCGATGTACCTTAGGATCCTACATGTTATTTTAAAACATAAATCTGAGCAGCACCCACGACACAGAAAAGGTCAGGAGTCCCGCTTTTTAACAACGCCATCTCTGTCCCCCCACCCGGGGCTGCTTCCTGATGGGTCCCTCCTGCCCCCAGGCCGCTGCCCGACCCCGCCAGGGCTGTAACCCTCCCCTCTACCCCTCGCCTCTGCCCGGGCCCTGCTCTGGCCGAACATACTCACTGAGCATCGCTCTTTACAGAAAAGCAACAGAAATGCCCTGAAACGAAGCTCTGTGAGCTGCCCCCACCCCATCTAATTCAACTGTCCCCAAGCAAAGAGAGTTTCATGCAGAAGGTGTCCAACGAATGCTTGTCTGTCAATCAACAGTCAAGAACAGGGTGGGGTGGCTGTGCCCAGGGAGTCTCATGGGCCTGGGTCCTGCCCTTCATTCACAGGGGTCCCCTCCGAGCCGCCTTCCTCTTCCAGAACAGAGGCCGCGCCCTCGTTTCCTTGGCTCCCGGGTACTGTGGGGTGAGGTCATCCTTGGAGCGCCCTGGGGAGAGGACGGGAAGGGGCTATTACAGCCTTATCAGATCCTCTTTGCTGGGGTGCTGGGCCAGCCCACGCAGGAGCCGCAGGGGACGGTGGCATCTGAGAGCACCCCTCCCCATCTGACTCCCAGATACCGCCCCAGCAGGCAGCGGACCCCTCCCAGAGATGCCCTGCCGGGGCCTGTGAGGAGGGGGCTCCCTGTCCCTGGTCTACCCTGTTGTCTCCTTCACTGTTTCCTGACTCAGGATGGCTTGGGAGCCCAGTCGTCCACGAGTGTCCCCCCACCCCCGGGAGGCCATGGAGCACCCCGAGAAAAGCAAAGTGTCCGTGTCTGTAGATCTCCACCCCTGCTGCAGAGGGGCAGGTCCCCTGGCCTCACCGAAGGCCAGTGTCCCCACCTGTGAGATGGCTCAGGAATGCAGTGCTCAGGGGAGTACCAGCCCTTGGCCTCTCAGTCTGCGGGCAGCTCCTCCCACCTGGGCACAGAAGACCCCGCTCCCTCCTTCCCGGCCTCCTGTGAAGGTGGGCTGTTCCAGCGGGAGCTTGGACCCCTGGGTCTTGGCGGTAACTGGCTCTCCTGATCAGGGGAATGGGTTAATGTGGTAACTGCTCACCGAGATGTCAGTGACATTGTAAACACACAACCGCTGGCCCCAGAGCCCCGTCCTTGACTGTCTGGGAGGCTGTGCAGCGAGGGCAGCGGGCTCCCCCACTCCCAGGGAGTTGGACGCCTACCCACGGCAGGGCCAGCCTGCTGCGGGGACACCCAGGCCTCCACGGCTGCTTGCCAACTTCCAACAGGAAGCAAAGCAGGTGCCCCCAGCTGTTCACACACCAGTCTGGAAGGAACCACGTGGCCTGGCAGCTCCCTGTGCTCCTGGAACCAAGGAAGGGCAGGGAGGGAACCTCTCCAGGCGGCTGACAAGGATTCCGAAGGCTCCACACAAAAGACGGGGACAACTTGGGGCATAGGCTTCCGCCAGTGGCGCAGCTCAGCCCGGCCGACACAAGCCCCTGTCTGCGAGGCAGCCGCCTCCCAGTAGTCTCAGAGGCCATGTAGGGACGGAAAGAGCATCGGGCCAGCAGCTTTGTGCTGTTTGCCTGCTTTCTGCAGAGCACTCTCTCCCTTCAGAGGACTCTGAAGTTGCCGAATGGGCAGAAGGGGCCCCACGTGCTCCCCTGGTCACCCCAGCCCCGCCTGAGCCTTCAGGGACTCCTGGAAGTCACAGCAGCTGCAGAGCACTTTGAGGCCACCTCTCTAGCCCCATGTCATCTGCACACGGGGAGACGGGGCCACGGGCAAGAGGAATTGTCCCAGGTAAGTTCCTGTCACAATCTGTGCCTGCCCCATGAGTCTGTTTAATCCCATAAACCCGGTTGTCCAAACAGCAGTCGCTCAGTCACCTGTGCAGGAGGAAATGCACCATAAAGGTTACAGCGTGGTGCAGTGATTTGTTGATGGAGCTATAAGAACAGGGGCTGGAACACCAGATGATGTCACCATCTGGGCTCTTTCCTGGGCCTGGCAGGCCCCTCTTGAAGCTCACTCTCACCCTTTGGATCTCAGATCCAATGTCACCTCTTCCGAGAGGCCCTCCTGACTGCTGGACCCTCATGAGTGGGACTTGTGTCCTTAAAAAAGAGGTTGCAGGGAGCTGCTCTGTCCCTTCCACCATGTGAGGACACAGGGAGAAAATGCCATCTTGGAAGCAGAGGATGAGCCCTTGCCAGACACTAGCCCAGCTGGCGCCTTGGTCTTGGCCTCCCCACCCTCCAGACCTGTGAGCAGTAAGTGTCTGCTGTTTGTAAGTTACCCTTCTAAGGTGTTCTGTTCTAGCGGCCTGGGTGGACCAAGGCAGCACATAAGCTCCAAATCCCAGCCCCCTTTGAGTCACTCGTCACTGAGCTCTCTGCGCGTGCGCCAACATGTAAATAAATTCTGCCTTTTGCTAATCCGTCTTTCATCAGTTCAATTCACAAGCCCCATTCGTTAAACCTAGGAGGGTAGACGAAATGCTTTTCCTCCCCACCAACAGAAAATACAGCCAGAGGAGGGACAATTCGTCGCAATGGAGACTCTCACTGTGACACAGGACCCGACACCATAGGAGGAGCCTGGGAGACAGTTCATGCACCATCAGGACGGGCCTTGGCAGCCTGGGCACACCAGGGGTCTGCAGTGGCTGAAGGAGGGTGGTCAAACCGCCACGGCAGGTGGTGGCCTGGAGAGGGGCGCATGCTGGGTGGGTCTGCTGGAGAGTGCTAGAAAATCCGTCCGCTGACTCTGATCCTCAGGAGGCCCAGGGGCCATGTCATTGGTGGGGACACCAACACCACCAAGAATCTGAGTGGAAACTGTTCTCTCAAGGATGGCAGACGTTACAGAACCAGCTCCCGAGCGGCAATAGGGATGATGGGATCTTGGGCTGGCAGGGGCTGCCCACCCTTCCCCGTCAGCCTCAAGCCGGGTGCAACCCTGCCCTGCACGGCAGGGGCAGCCCGAGAACCCGGCCTGCAGGACCCGGAGAGACGGCCAGGAGAATGCGGTGCTCCCCGGGGGACAGAGACGGTAGGTGTGACGGGCAGTTTGATGTGCCACTGGCTCAGACTGTGACCCAGTTATCGGCTCAGGTACTAATCTAGATGTGGCTGTGATGGCATTTCATCCATGTGACAGAAGTCCATAATCAGTTTACCATAAGGGACACTGTCCTGGATGAACTGAGTGGGCCTCGTTCCATCTGCTGAGAGGCCGAAGTGTAGAGATGGGGCTTCCCTGAAGGAGAGATTCCGCCGGGGACGCCAGCCTCGGCCGGGCCCAGAGCTCCGGCTGCCCTTCCTGCCTGTCCAGCCGGCCCCTCTGTCGGACGTGCTAGTTCCTTGCAAGAAATCTCTCACCGTTGTCTCCTATGGACTCTGTGTCTCTGGTTGAAACATGACTGATAAGCAGTTAATATTACTATTATGTAATATTTAAAGTCAAAAGATACCAAGAATGAGCAACTGTCGGCCAACCCAATGGAAAGTCACAGTCCTTCGCCCAGTTTCCAGACTTTGCAAGACCCTGTGGCCTGAAGGAGGGACACGTCCCACAAGGAGAGCCCTGCCAGCCACGCGATGACAAGCAGGCCTCCCTGGAGGTGTGTTCAGGTGACCCACTGGGAAAAGGAGATTAGCCAGACATTTTAAGGGCTACTAGGTTTAGGGTCTGAGCATCTCCTGACATCTGGAGAGCCACGGTGGCTTCATGGCCCCTGTTAGGGTCAGGCTGTGCGGGGTCAAGTAATGCACGGAACTTTCCAGCCCCAGGCTCATCTCACACGGTAGGTCCACTAGGTCCTCAGACCCATCCTGTGGTCATTACTCAGGTCCCGGAATGTAAAATTAAAATGGATACAGCGAACCGTGGGTAGAACCTTCCCACTGATTCCTTGACCTGTGGAGTAAGAGCGACTGTAGCAGGGAGGGCCAAGGAACTTTGAAACTAGCTCCTACTGCTGCTTTTTTTTGAGACAGAGTCTCACTCCACTGTCCTGAGTACAGTGCCGTGGTGTCAGCCTAGCTCACAGCAACCTCAGACTCCTGGGCTCAAGTGATCCTCCTGCCTCAGCCTCCAGAGTAGCTGGGACTACAGGCGTGTGACATCACGCCCAGCTAATTTTTTCCATTTTTAGTAGAGACGGGGTCTCGTTCTTGCTCAGGCTGGTCTCGCACTCCTGAGCTCAAGCAATCCTCCCGCTTCGGCCTCCCAGAGTGGCAGAGTGGTAGGATTACAGGGGTGAGCCACCGAGCTCGGCCTCACCTACTGCTTTTAAGATACCAAAATAATATCCCAACTAGGGGAACAGCAGAGATTAGAGACGTCAGACCAGAGGTGAGGCTGACCTCCAGCAAAGACAGCACCTCCAGCACAATGACTGCAACTGGAGGAGGCTACTGTCATGTTCGCAGCCCTCTGTGCTATGGCAAAGGCCAGACTGGTGAGTTAGGGAACATGGTGACAGCCACCTCCCTTGCATCCTTTAAAGCTTTGAGAGTGGAGCCATGTGGCTTCAATACCCACCGAAAGGAGGATCAGGAGCGGACTGCAGTCACTCAGGATGGTCAAGGATATGCGTGTACATCCTGCCCCAGGGCCGTGCTAATTCTCCTGCTCTGTTACAATGTGGCTGGCAGTGACCCAGACCATCCGGGCCTTCTCGGAACGTCACAGCATCTACTGTGTTAACACTACGTGGATCAGACCTGAAGAGCACGAAGTGACAAGTATGGTACTCGGGTCACCTTGGCCAGACACAGGCCTTCCAAAGGGGAGAGGAGAAGCCTGCACATTGGTGACTCTTTTCGAGTGGTCTGGGACATGCCTGCACGTGTCCTCCAAAGCAAAGCACAAGCTGTTGCACCTTGTACCCCTGCCGTTAAGAAGAAAGCTTAATACTTGGTAGGCCTTTGGGGTTTTGGAGGCAGCGTGTTCTGTGCCTTTGGAACACGACTGGCCCGTGTGCCAGACCAGGGGGAAGGCTGCTGGCTGCGAGTGGGGCCGGAGCAGGGCTGCAGCAGGTTGGGCTGCGGCACAAGCTGTCCTGTTGCACCTGTCATGTGGCTTAGGCTGTATGACGTGCAGATTCCCTGTTACTAGAGGTGCATGAGCTAGAGGAAGACGTCAGGTGGAGCCTCCAGTGAGACCCAATGGGCAAGTCACGGGCAGAGCCCTGGAGTCCCACGGCAGGGCCACTCCAGCACAGTGGAGGTGGCACAGCATTCGAAAGGCCGGAGGGGAAAGGCTTCCCTGGGATCCCGCCGGGCCTCAGGAGAAACAGAGCGGCCGCCCGTGGACGAGTGTAGCCGTGGAACAGCGACACAGTGGAGCTGGTTCAGCCACGGCAGGAGCGACCTTGAGACATTGTGCCGGGTGGAGGAGCCAACCCAGAGCCACAGGCTGGGTGATTCTGTCTGTGTGGACTGCCCGGAATAGGCTGATTCCCAGGGAGAGAGAGAGTAGAGCAGTGGCTCCCAGCGCCAAGGGAAGGAACAGGGGCATTGGGAGGTGACAGCTAGGGGGTGCAGGGCATGTTTTCGAGGTGATGAACGTGTTCTAAAATTGGCTGTGGCAATGGTTACACAACTCTGAATACACTAAAAACCATTGAATCGTACACTCCAAATGAGTGAATTGTATGGCACGTGAATTGTAGCTCAATAAAACTATTTTTTTTAAATCCTTTTAAATAAAATGCAACCCCCACCCAATATACTAACAGGTGCTGACGCCTCACATCAAATACAGATGTCCCTGTTCCTGGCCTGTTCCTGATCCACACTCTGAGCTCTGGCGAACGCTGACTCCCACACTGAGAATCACCCCCAGCTGGGAATCACCCCCACGGAGTCCCTGGGACCCCTGGTGGGGTCTTCTGCCAGGTCTTGTTGGAACCTTTGCTCTCTGGCTTGAGTCGGGCTCTGTCGCCTTCCTTCCTGGCTCAAGATCTGGAAGAAACAGATTCTTGTCCTGGCTGCTGTTGGTTGGCTTTGTGATTTTGGGTAAGTTATTCCACCTCTCTGGTCTGCCCTCTCTTTCTTTATCCCTAAAGAAAGAGCTCTCTAGGTCTACGAAGATCATCAGATTTGATTTTAAGGCTTTCACCATTCATAAATTTGTGCTTTGCATTTGGGTCTGTTAGGGAATAATGAGAAAGCGTTATAAAAATTCCTTTTCGCTTTGCTTCTAGAATTACTGCTTTAGAAATTAATAAGATATGTACCCACTCCTGTTTCTGAAATTTGAACTACCGAGAGTGATTTTTCAATGACTGTGTTGAGAAAATGAGCCACTCCCAGCAGCAGGTGCAGCCGGGAGGACATTCCCCCTGGCAGAGGAG
The DNA here is from genome assembly GCF_041146395.1 of Eulemur rufifrons. Lineage (NCBI taxonomy): Eukaryota > Metazoa > Chordata > Mammalia > Primates > Lemuridae > Eulemur > Eulemur rufifrons. The sequence goes on from NC_090989.1 coordinate 4,218,381, forward strand.
GGGACGGTACCCGTGGGCAGAGCTTGCCCAGACCCCTGCCCAGCACCCAAGCCGACGGGGCCTCCGGGCACAGCCTTCCCCTCCACCTCCATCCCTTGGCTGCAAACCAGACAGAGCTCAGAGAGGGAGAGAAGACAAATGTGATATTGTTGTGAAGTATCTGGGGACAAACATGGGACAATCTCTCTTCGCCCCTGGTTGCATTTCAGAAGTGTGGCCAGCTGTCCACGAAGGGGGTGCTTTGGAAGACCAGAGAGCAGTTTCTCCTTCACTGCCCTTTGCTTCTTGCAAGGCAGATACCACAACCTGTCCCTTCCGGTAATGCGGAGGGAATTACAAAGGGACGAGCAGGGGACGCCCTTTATGTGTCGCAGACCGTTCCTCTACTAGCTCCTCTGCAAACATCAACACCAAAATTATTAATATTTCCTGGCGACCAGCCTCAGCCTCACAGAGTCCATGACAAAGTCTAGGACGTGCAGGGAACCGGGCTGAAGGAGGGTGCCAGGCAGGACCGACTACAGAATTTGCAGAGCCCAGTGCAAGATGAAAATGCAACATTCCTTGTTCAAAAAGTATTGATAGGAAGGATTTCAAGACAGACAGCAGAGCTGTAAACTAAGCACAGGGCCCGTCTGAGCGCGAGACCCTGCGGGTGTGTGCCTTGGTGGCAGCCCCTAGGGGAACAGAATGGAGGCAGAGTGCGTGTGTTTTGCCTGCACCATGGAGATGCGTGTGTGCAGATGAACAACCACACCAAAGAAAGGCACCGTCCTTCACACCACCTCTGTCCCGGGTTCCCCAGGTGCCCTGGGGCCCTGCGGAGGAGGCAGAGACACAGGGACAGAGCCGCAGACACCCGCTCATGGGAAGCTGAACTGGAGCCGGCTGGGTGCGTGACTGAGTCAGTCGGCACGGCGGGCACGCAGGCATGGGCCAGCCGTCCCTGCTTGGCCTCCCTGCGACAGCAGGTGTCAGAGAGCCTGGTAAGGACAGAGGCGAGGAGATAGCGGAGGCCCGACATGTCCCTGGAAGTGGAAACCGGGTCCCACCAGGCCTGCAGGAGAAAGTTTCCTTCACGCTCACCTTTCGGCGCTCACCCTCCCGAGGCCTGCGAGGCCGAGGGCTCCTCTCATCTCATTTTATCAAACTGAGTGGAGAGCGGGTGAGTCACCTACTCAAGGTCCAGTGGACAGCGGATGACCGCGTGGGGATGGGAGTTCTGGACTCCACGTCAAATACCGTCCATCCTCCAAGCACTGGGTGATGAAAATAGCCTCTTGTCAATTCTATAATCAGGGGCTTTAAAATACTCGTTCCCCATGTACCTGGGCAAAGCGCTAGGTCCGGCGCCGCTAGCCTGTGAGCTGGGCTGTCCCCACTGGGAGCCACGGGGAGTTAGTTAGGTGAACTTGAATTCAACCTTTTTCTTTTCTAAAAAAATTTATGATTAATCTCTTAACACTGAATCTGTTTTTGCTGTTGCTTATAATTAAGCTTTAACAAACTCTAAATAACTTTGTACAAAATTGGGATCGTGCTATAATAATTTTTTTAGATACTGTGAACATTTTTCGTTATTAAGTATTTTTCTGCATCACTTTTTTTTTTGAGACAGAGTCTCACTCTGTTGCCTGGGCTAGAGTGCCGTGGCATCAGCCTAGCTCACAGCAACCTCAAACTCCTGGGCTCAAGCAATCCTCCTGCCTCAGCCTCCTGAGTAGTTGGGACTACATGCATGTGCCACCATGCCTGGTTAATTTTTTGTGTATATATTTTTAGTTGTCCATATAATTTCTTTTTATTTTTAGTAGAGACAGGGTCTTGCTCTTGCTCAGGCTGGTCTCGAACTCCTGAGCTCAAACGATCCACCCGCCTCAGCCTTGAGAGTGCTGGGATTACAGGCGTGAGCCACCGCGCCTGGGCTGCATCACTTTTTAATGGTAGCAAAATGTTCTATTCTATGGGTTTACCTTTATTTAATCACTGGTGCCCAATTGGTGGTGGTTTTCAATTGTTTATAACTTTTAATTTTATTGTGAAATCATCTTTATTGAACAATTCTGGAATGAGGTCCTTTCACTTGGGACTTTTGAAAAACAAAGACATTTCTGAAAAGAGGTCACTATTTTGCCTGAACTAGATATCAGATTACATAACAGTTGCAAGTCCCTTAAATGACTAATTGTGATACAAGCTTAGTCTTGCCGAGCTATGCTGAGTTCCCACTCGTACCTTGGGAGCACTTTTGGTCACAGGAGGGACAGGGAAGCCCTGGCACTGAGGGTCTCTCTCCTTGGCTCGGGGTCTGCTTTCTGCCCCCTCTGCTTTTCCTGGTGCCCGGCTGGCCTCGGGCCGTCTTGACCAATGCACAATGCTCTTCCTGCCGGTGGCCTTGTCTCTTGGCTTTGCATATCCGTGGAGACGTCACCCTGCCTTGGGATTGGTCTGCTTTGGGTTTTCAGCCTCCTGACCTTGCAGTCAACATGACCTGGGTGGTGTAAGTGTGGAGCCAGACAAAGCTCTGGGAACTGCATGCAGGGTCTCAGGGAGGGGGCATTCTAACACCCACCCACGCCGTGGCCCTCCTGGTGGGCCTGTGGCCTCCGTGCTGTGGTCCAAGCTGGCGGCCCCAGCTCCAGCTGGAAGAAGTCAGGAAAGGACCCGTGCGGCGGCTCACGCCTGTAATCCTAGCACTCTGGGAGGCCGAGGCGAGAGGCTCGCATGAGCTCAGGAGTTTGAGACCAGCCTGAGCAAGAGCAGGACCCCATCTCTGCTAAAAATAGAAAAAATTAGCCAGCTACTCGGGAGGCTGAGGCAGGAGGATGGCTTGAGCCCAGGAATTTGAGGTTGCAGTGAGCTATGATGATGCCACTGCACTCTAGACAGGGCGACAGAGCAAGACTGTCTCAAAAAAAAAAAAAAAGGAAGTCAAGAAAGGAAAGGACAGGTCCCCACCCCTGAGGGACCTCTGTAGACACTGCCCATTCCATGTACACTTACACCTGGTGCCGACCTTGGTCACAGGGGCAGGGGAGGTGCGGGCTCCATCTGGACAGAGCTGGGGGCGAGGAGAGCACAGAGGGTGGGGGGCCCAAGCTTTCTCGTGGCCGGCTGCCATCGTGACCCTAGAAGGGGCTCAACGTGGCTGCCTGTGTATCGGGGAGAGACAGACCGGTGTCCAAGACAAAAGTACAAAGTTAATAAGCAATATCAGTCCCCCTGGAGGGGAACCCCAGTCTGGCTGGGAAGGTAAAATTTTTTCTTGGTTGCCCAGAATCTTTTAAAACTAGGAATGCTTAGAATTAAATATGAAAAAGAAGGAGTAAATCTAACCACAAATATTCATACAGGGGGATTAAGTGTAGAATAAAAATGCTGGGTGAGCTTGGTATTTGAGGTGTTTGAAATATTGAGGGAATTTGGCACGTCATATTAACTGTCGGATTAGCCCTGTGATCTGGGGTTCAATTGTGCCGGTGAGGAATTGTTTTTAGCCCCGAGATTTTGCGTGGAAAAGTGGAAGAGCATTTCACTGAGTTTGTGCACAATATCGGGACAGCCCGGACACTTGATTTGCACCGTCCAAACTGTTTGTCGGACTTAGTAGAGGGACCTCAGCGCCGGAGATGCTGTTCCTTCCTGGAGCCATTCAAAGAAATTTTGAAAGACAATAGTAAGTTTGCAAACGCAGTTAAAGGAATCTAATCTATTAGGTCTGTCAATGTGACTGGTTCCATTTGGGAGTTTAGTGGTTCAAATCCATCTGTGCAAACAGTAATTGAATTCAGTTCCCTTGAAAGTAATATTACAATTTCCTGGCTTTATGAATAAAATGAGTCAATCTACAGGGCGAACTTTAAAGCCTAAGAAAAACTAGATGTTAAAATATGAAACAGTACACTTGACATTAATCTAAACTGAAGAAATTACAAATGGTCTTTTTTGCCACAAAAGCTGCTCTCACGGACACCAGGAGTCTCACACTGGCAGTTCTGTTTTCCCACCTTAGGGCACAGGGAGGTCACCCAGCGACCCCTCCTCCCCACCCCCCTCACGACCTCCCTCCCAGCTGCGGGGTCCCGGGGATGGGGTTGCTGCCCTGTGGTTTGGAGTGGGACCCACATCTCCTAGTTGAACTCCTTGGAGACTGGTCTATGAGAAACAGCCTTTTCCTCCGATTCTGGCCAGCTCAGACACGCCTGTCCCTGCCTGAAAGTCTGGCCAGTTGGAGAAATACTTGGTGGCCCCTGTGCTCTGGGGGAATCCCAGGCTGTGAGAGGTGGTGAGTTATTGAGGGGGTATCAGCCCCGGGAGATCAGAGCAGAGGCTGGGCCTCACCTGGGCACCTCCCGGAAGAATTAGTTGTTAAAAAATCCATTTTAGTAGTAAAGATGATATGGTTATTAAAACTCAGGAAAGTTTACTGCTAACTCACTCACTCACTCACTCAGGTGTTTTTCACTAAGCTATTTCCCTCATACCACGAGCGGTTTTTAGAACTTGGGAACTGTCTGCATTTGTGTCAAAGAAAAGACAGAGACAGGTAAGATTTCCATGAACGCGCACGCTGCCTTCCTTGTGGCCCTGTGACTCACGGACGTGCTGGCCAGCCTTCAAGTGCAGGCAACGGCACGGGAATATCGTGTTCCCGCCGATGCTATCTGAGCGTTCCTATGGCCACGGCACGATCTGGATCAATGAGGTTACTGTTCAGCGTGGGGTTTCCCGCAAGGCACAGGCTTTCTCGGAAGCCAGCGATGAAACTGGGATAAGCCCCTGGCTGCCCGGGGAACCTTGCAGGGCCTCGTCCTCTTGCCCTTTGCTGGTTTTCTCTGCCCCCACCCCTCCGTCTACACAGTGCCCAGAGGATGATTCTTCCTCTTTGCATTTTATTACTTCTGCTGAAAAGGTAGATTCAATAAAAACCCATGTCTTGCTGTATTACCCGAAATGTTAGCGCCCACCGTAGTGAGTGCGTCCCCCAGAGGAGCCCCCTGACATGAGCCTGGCCCTGCCCCAGAATGCAAAGACCCAGCTCAACGATCTGGGGGCCTTAAGGGGGCTGGGATCTTCCCTCTGTCTTCAGTCTACGGATGATCTCTGGAAGCAGAAGGACATCACGCAAAGAAAAGTGGGTAAAACCGTGTTTCAGGCAGGGTGTTGGAGGTGCGTCCCCCGGCCCTGGCACGTCTCTGCCAGAAGATTGTTCCTTTCAGCTTAGGCGGTGCTCTCTCCTTGAGGCAAATCCCCCTTTGAAGGCAAGTCCTGAGGCTAAGTGAGGTCCTTGGGAAGGTGCTGGCTGGACCCAGCGCCTGGGGCTTCCGTGTGAGAGACCAGAGTTTGTGTCTGACCCGGCCACGCCACCCCGGCCAGGGTTAGATGATCCCTCCTGGATGTCTTTCTGTAACTAGTGACGGCAACAACCAGTACACACAGGTCAGTGCTCAGCCGTGGTCGAGGCACTGGCCACCTTCTCCTTGTCTCGGGGTGGAGCACTGTCTAGCGAGCCCGCCAGGGGCTAGAGACTCCAGTCACCTCCTAGGGCAGGGCCTTTTGTCCTCTACTGGTTGGGGCATTTGACGTCTCTGCCAGTGTTCATATTAACTTGCAGAAATCTGATTGTGAAGCAAATGATCCTCTCTGATGGCGATACGATTGAATTTTGTGCTGTGGAGCTGCCAATAATTTACCAACCAGCAGATTATCACCCGACAGGACAGTTTCATTGCACCATAGAGCCCTCTGTAGTCTGGCAATCTCTCTCCCGCACGACTCTGTCCAGGACCACGGTCTTTCATTTCTTCTATTCTTTTGGAACTGGCTTTACCACCACGCCGCTTCCTTACTGAGTTCAATACGCAGTTTACAGATGCTCCCTTTCCACAAGAGGGATACTTTTCGCTTTTTAGAAATCCTCCCTCTCTTGTGTTCTCATTCTTCCGGGGCCTTCTCATCCCTTCTGCTTCTCTCGCCTCCTCTCTCATCCACGCCGACTCCCCAGCAAATTCATCCAGTCTTAGAGCCTTCCATGTCTAAATGCTGACTTCAGGATCTCTCAGCCTGCAGAGCTCGACAGCTCTCCCCAGGACTCTCAAGCTCTGCACCCCCCTGCCTTGTGGGCTCCTAGATCCAACCCCTCTGAGCCGAACTCCTGGCACTTGCTTCTTCCCCAACTCAGCACGTGGCAATGCCGTCCTTCTAGGTGGTCCCGCGGAGGTCCCAGAGGAAGCGAGGCACCCCCACCCCAGAGCATCACAGCTGAAAGCAGCGCGCGTTTTGCTGCCCAGTCACTCCGCCGCCTGACTCTGGCCTTTTGCTGTTCAGGTTCCTTGAACACCACAAGCATGATTCTGCCCCAGGCAGGACGCTGTCCCCTGCAGCCCACGTCAAGCTGTCCGGGAATCCTGCTTGTTCCACCTTCGATCTAGGACCAACCCAGGTGCCTCTCACTCTGCCCACTGCACGCCCTGGTCCATGTCCTGTCACTGTCTCACTGTGTCCTCGTCACAGCCCCGCTTGGCCTCACATGCCAGCCCTTTCACAGGGAGTGAACCTGATTACGCCTCTGCTCAAAGCCACTTCTCCAGTAGTTTCCAGTTTCACACAAAGCAAAAGCCAAAGTCCTTTCCACAGCCTACAAAGCCCGATGTTCTGCAAACATGCGGATTCTTGGAACCCCTCCCCACGTGGTTCTGATGCAGCAGGTCTGGGTGAGCCCGACCCTCTTCATTTCCGCCAAGTCCTGGGTGAAGCTGCTGCTTCCAGCATTTGTGCTCCTATGTGGCCGTCTGTCATACCTGTGGGCCCCGGGAGCCACACCTCCCACATTCTTGCCCTCACATGCTCCCTCCTGGCTGGCCCCCGGACTCACTGTAATTATCAGAACGTGGCGGCAGTGGTGCTGTGCCACTTGGTGGCCTGAGCCTTAGGAAGGCTTGGCAGCCTCCATTTTGCACTCCTGGGAGCTCTGACTGAGCCACTACATAAGAAGGTTAGATGCTCCGCTGAGAGTTTTATGGGGAGAACCACAGACCACACAAGGGAGGAAGACCCTGAGACTATGCAGGGAGAGAGAGATAGAAGCCCAGTCATCCCAGCACACCTTTCTGGCCAGCCCCAGGAGACAGCCCAGCTAACTGCAGCCACCAGAAGGGCCGAGACCAGCAGAAGAGCTGCCCAGCTGAGCCCAGCCCAGATGGCACACTCGTGAGGAAATAAAATGGGTTGTTTTCAGCTGTGCAGTTTGGGGTGGTTTGTCACCCCTGCTTCCTCTCTGACCTCAGCACCTGCTACTGGGCCCTCCAATCTGTTTCTCTGACACCACCAGCACCATCCTGCTTCAGGACTTTTGCACTTGCTGGTCTCCCTGCCTGACTTTCTCTTCCTCCCGCTACCTGCGTGGGGACCTCCCTCACCTCTTTAGGTCTCTGCTCAAATCTCACCTGAATGCCCAATTTAAAGTTGTGCCCCTCCCAAACAATCTCTCTCCCCTTCCTAGCTTCATCTTTCCCAAAGGACTTATCACCACCTGACGCATCCCTGATTCACTGTGTGTGTGTGTCACTCTCCCCCACGAGCATGTGAGTTCCACGAGGTGGGGCCTTTCCCAGGGTCTGGAGTGTGCATGGCACATTGCAGGCGCTCAACAAAAATATTTTAGGAGGGAAAGAAGGAGGGAGAGAGGAGGGAAGGAAAGAAGGGGAGGGAGAGAGGCAGGGAGATGAGGGGGGAGGGAGGGAGGCAGGAAGGAGAAGGGAGGGAGGCAGGCCAGTCCACCTGAGGAGTGGGCTGTTACATGAAACACCTGGCAGGCTGTCCAGCACATCGTAGAAGACCCATAAAGTAAAGCTCCCCTTCCATGGTCTGCTCTGTAATGAACAAGGCAGGCAGGAGAGTCATAATTGGGTGGGTGGCAGGATAGATGGATGAATGGGTAGATATTGATATGATAGATAGATGATAAATGGATGGGTGGATGGATGGATGAACAACCCTCGCCTCTCTGGCTTGAGGTTTGGGTTTGTGCACCCAGGTTCCTGCCAGTCCTGGTTGTGTGAGGCTCCATCACCGTAGAGGCGGAGTGCGGGGTGGTGGGGTCTTAGCGGGGAGGGAAAGTGAGAGTAACTCTCAGGTGAGGCACGGATGAGAAAGGGATTGTGGGGAGGGTTGGAAAAGGAGGGACTATAGTGAGGTAGAGGGGGAGAGGAAGAGGCGACAGAGAAAGTGGGTAAAGTAAACTGAGTCCAGCTGCTTTGAAGGTTTCCCCAATTAATTCTAATAACACCTTGTAGCTCCTGGCGCCTTTCTCCTGGGAGCTCAAAGCCTTTTATTGACACTGTGAAGCTGCAGCACATTCCATCCAGGGCAGAAGGAGATACACTGTTATCATCACCATTTAAGAGATGAGGGATGAGACCCAGAGAGGAGGAGGGAACTGCCCAAGGTCACAGGCATCTGCAGCAGAGGCAGAGCAGGGGGCAAGGAGCCGTGCAGGGGAAGTGTCCCCTCCCCTGAGCATCCGCCCCCCAGGCCTGGTGAGTTGTTTATCTGCTGTACCCGACCTCTCAGAGAGCCTCACCATGAATTCACAGGGATTATTAATAGTAAGTCACCGGTTCTCCCGACGCACTGTGAAGTCACAGCTGTAAGCAGCTTATTTTCACACTGGGGACGCCCTGACTGGGGTGAGCCAAATGACTCCTGCTAAACTGCTCTATGTGTCAGGCTGGCCTGGGAGAGGATGAATTTCAGCATGCGGAGGCCAGGGGTATCCGTGGGCCCAGAGGCTGATGTCTACCCACGCCAGCACTGCAAAAGAAAGCAAGTCAGTCCCTGCAGCCCCTTGGAGGACGCCCCGCTCTGCCATCACTACTGGGGCTTCAGGCCACTTTGCTCCTCAGGGTCTCAGTCCTTATCCCATCCCTCCCTCTGCTGGGTGGGCTTCCCTCTTCCCAGCCTGCTCCTGCACATCCCTCCCTGCAGTGGATGCTGAGCTGAGATCTTGTCAGCAGGGTCCCAGGCTGAGGATTCTGCAGGTCAGGATGGGGGTGAGGATTGGCGTTCCTCACGCCTGAGTCACAGAGGTAAACTGTCAAATAAAGCCAAGCCACCCCCTCCAAGGGAAAAAAAAAAACAATTCTCAACACAGCAGCCAAGAAGGTACCTGCAAGGGCATGATTTCTTGGCTTCCTGGGCTGCAGAATTACCCTTGGTACCTTTACTGAAATGAGAAAAATGCAGAGCATCTCGATCTGCTGTGGCCTCGGGGGAAGTCCTGTGGAGACTGGCTGGGGTGGAGCTGCTAATCACCCTGCCTGGGGCACCTGCAGGTTCCCAGGAACTGTTCCCAGGCTTCTGGAGCAAGGGGGGGCTGCACGTGGGGGAGGAAGGGGGTGCATGGAGACAGGCCTGAGGGAATGAAGGCAGAGGATCAGCTCCCCAGCTGCTCCATGCTCATGGCATCACTTGTGCCCCATGGCTGTGGAAGGTGCTCAGAAAACAGGCTGTCTGCTTCCCCAGTGCACCAGGGGCTCCACGGGGCAACACTGGTCTTAAAAGCCTCTGTAGCTCCAGGGACAAGCACAGTTTCTGGCATGTTAGCAGGTGCATGACCCTTTTCTATGAGATGGACAGATGATGGAGGAATGCTGTATGGTGGGTGGATGCACAGATGATGGGTGAATAGATGGATGGTGGATGGATGGAGAATGGATGGGTGGATGGATGGTGGATGGATGAATGGGTGGATGGACAGAGGATGGGTGAATGATGGATGGACAGATGGATGGACCGAGAGATATATGGACTGGTGATGGTTAAACGGATGTACAGATGGATGATAGATGAATGAATGAATGGTGAATGGATGGAAGATGGAAGGATGGATGAACAGATGATGGATGAGTGGAGATGGATGGATGTACAGATGAACAATGAATGATGAATTGATGGTGAGTGGGTGGATGAAACAGCAGAAGGATATATGAACAGGAGTCTGGGATATAAGGAAGATATTTGGGATCCTGCCAAAATCCCCACTGTAGCAGGTCAGTTGATAAAATGCTTAGACACGGGGTGCTTGTAAGTAGGAAATGCTCCCGGCTGTCCTCTACCCAAGCAGCCCATGCAGGACCCAGGCATGCATGGACAGGCGGCAGAGCAGGAGAGAAGAATAACCGAGGGAGAAAAGGGTGCTTGGGAGGGTGGGGAGGAGAGGACTGGGGTCACACGGCCTTCTGGCTCTCCTGTCCCCCGCAACTGCTCTTCCCGGAATCAGGCCAACAGGCCCAGCCAGGATGGCACCCTTGGAGTGTCTAGCCTGGGGCATGGTTCTGTCCCATCAGCAGGGGCTTCAGGGGCCCCAATTACCCGTGTCCTTTCACTGGGCACCTTTCATCTGGCGCGAGGGCTGTGATTACACCCCCATCTTACAAGTGATTTAAACCGCGGCATTCAGAGCGGGGCCTTTCAAGCTGCCCCTGACTTTATGAGCTGCCAGTGAAGCTCTCGAGCAGGGTTCCAGGGAGGCGACCTAACTGCCCTAATTGCATGTTGCTGCTGGAGGAAGGCCTCCTGGCCTGGCCGTGCGTTCTGAGGGGTGTCTTGGGGAGCTGGTGGAGCTGGGGGGTGGAGGAGGAATATGGTTGCCGCCTTCCAGCTGGGCCCAGCTCCCAGGCATGAGTGGTGCCTGGCCTCTGATGCCCACGCCCTGCTGGCAGGAACCCTCCTTTTCCCCGGCAGAGGAGCTGTTCCTGGGAGCAAATAGCTGGAGACCCAGGGCCCACTTCCAGGGGCCCCTGGAGTGCCCAGAGCTTCCGGGAGCTATAGAGTGTTGTAGGTGGGGAGAGGAAGCCAGAAGCAATCTCTGTAACCGTCTGAAGATTGCAGAAGAACAGAGGAAGAAACCTGAATTTCCAAGCCTCTAATAATTTCTGGTGATTTGTTCCCATCCTAAATAGGAGCTCATATTTGCATCTATTTGGATTTAATAATTTTGTATTCTTTTTCTTAAAGAGAGCCCCTAAATTGTATAAATTTTAGTCCTAAATAACCTGGATGGGCTCGTGGTGGCGGGTATAGTCACACTTTAGCTGCAGACGGCTGTGAGCTGGAGGTGAGACCTGACCGCATTCCCAGAATCGACCATGCAGAGCACGACCTGCTCCTTCGCGTTTGCTCACGGACTGCAAGCGTCCAGGCTGCTGCCTCCTCAGCTGCGCTCCTCCCGGCAGGACGCCAGGCTGCCTGCGGCCCCCTGTGGGCGGGAGCTCTTCTGGCCTCTGCCTCAGTCAGATGCACCGGGGGCCTCCCTGGCCCTCCTGCCATGTGAAAAGCCAAAGCCCCCTTGCGGCTCAGAAACGCTGTTTGGATGACTTGAAAGGTCAGCCTCCCCGCCTTGCCTCTTCCCAGGTCACCAGTTAAGCCGGGACTTGACAAGCACCTCCCCAGGACGGGCACCGTGTGTGCCTGCCGCTGTCGGATGCACGCAGGTGGCCAGGTCCGTTTCTCTCGTTTGCTGCTGTTACGCGTTGACTCGTATGTTCAAGTCATAATTAATCCGCAGGACCTGTGAATGTGGACTCATTTCGGGTCTTTGCAGATGTAATCAAATTAAGATGAGGTCATCTTTGGTTAGCATGATCCCTAAATCCAATGACAGTGTCCTTATAAGAGACAGAAAATGTCACACAGAGACAGAAAATGTCACATGGTTGTGTGAAAACGGCAGCAGAGATTAGAGTGATGTGTCTACAAGCCAGGAGATACCAAAGGATGCTGGGGTCCACCAGATGCTGGGAGCGAGGCCACAGTAGGTTCTCTCCAGAGCCTCCGCTGCCGTATCTGGCCTCCAGCACCGTGAGGGAAGGAATTTCTCTTACTTCAAGCCACCCAGCTTGGGGCACATGTCACAGCAGCCCTAGCAAACTCCCACCAAAGGCAGGCCTGACAGCAGCGGTGCCCCGTGTCCCCTCCTGCCGTCCCCTTCCAGTAAGCGGGACACAAATGCACCACTGGGATGGGGGAAGAAAGGGCCCCTCAGGGGTATAGAGCCAGCCCGGGGAGGCGGGAGCCCCAAATGCATCCGGCACCCCAGGGGAGACAGAGCTTGGTTTGAACCACACCTTGACACATGTATTTGGGGTTTTTCTTTTGAGAGAGGCGGAGGGTATAAAAGAAAGTAAATTTTTAGCTTTAGGGCAAACGATTGAGACTGTCAACAATTCATGGGTGGGTATTGATCAGGGTTGATAATTTTGACTCTTAAACTGGTTGGAAATGATGATGACCACGATTTCTGCTTGTGATTGTGCAACAATTTAAATCCCTAGGGAGGAGTTGGCTGTGATCATGTCAACACAACCTCAAGCCCTAGGTGCTTTTGGCTTCAGGGGAGCGGGCTGATGGAAACATTCTTTCTTCTTTTTAATCGTAGCTGCCAGAAAGACTTACCACTGCTTAGACGGCTTCTGCAGTGCGGCAAACACGTTGCCCCATCAAATTCTCAGTAGTCCTGTGCGGCGCTCCCTGAGTCACCCGAGGCTTCTTCAGGATGAATGGCTGGGGCACCGGCTTCTCAGGAAGATTAGCGCCAAGTCACCGCCGCACTTGCCAGGCCGGGCCCCTGCAGAGCTGACTCACCTGGACCAGGAAATGGTGTCAAGGTAGTCAGCCCGACACAGAACTCGGAAAGCCACTATTCTGCAATCCTCCATGTGGGCGTACCCACACGTGTTGGGGCGTTTTCCTCATCTTGTTGTTTTTGTTATAGGCATATACAGTAAGTCCCCACTTAATGTTGTCCATAGGCTCTTGGAAACGGCCACTTTAAGTAAAAGGACGAATAACAAAACCAATTTTACCATAGGCTAACTGTTATAAATAAGAGTTAAGTTCCTACAGCATATTTCTGGTCACAAAAAAATCACCAAACTTCTATTAAAAATACGTAAACACCAAAACATTCCTATTATTAAACCTTGAAATAAATATGAGCTGTACATACATTTAAGAAAGATTAATAAAAATAAGTAACACTACCTAAAATAATCTACAGATGCAATGCAATCCCATTAACATGCCAATGACATTCTTCACAGAAATAGAAAAAACCCTTAAAATCTGTATGGAAAATGGTAAAGATGGTAAATTATTTATATATGTATATTTTACCTAAATAAAAAGTTAATTAAAAAATTTGTATGGAGCCATAAAAGACCTCATATAGCCAAAGCAATTCTGAGCAAAAAGAACAAAGCTGGAGGTATCTCACCACCGGACTTCAAATATACTACAGAGCTGTAGTAAACAAAGCAGCATGGCACTGGCATAAAAACAGACACATGACCATTGGAACAGAGTAGAGAACACTGAAATTAATCTACATTTCTACAGTCAACTGATTTTCTACAACGATGCCAAGAACACTTGTGGGGGAAAGGAGAGTCTCCTCGATGAATGGTGCCGGGAAAACTGGATATCCATGTGCAGAAGAATGAAACTCACCCCCATCTCTCACCATATACAAAACCCAACTCAAAATGGATCACAGACCTAATTGTAAGACCCAAAAGTATAAAACTACTAGAAGAAAACATAGGAAAATGCTTCAGGACAATGGTCTGGGAAAAGATTTTATGGATAAGATCTCAAAAAGCACAGGCAACAAAGGCAAAAATAAACAAATGGGATCATATCGAACCAAAAATCTTCTGCACCGCAAAGGGAACAATCAACAGAGTGAAAAGACAACTTACAGAATGGGAGAAAATATTTGCAAACTATTCATCCAACAGGGAGTTAACATCCAGAATATACAAGAAACTCAAACATCTCAACAGCAAATGATCAAACAATCATTTTAAAATGAGCAAATGATCTCTATAGACATTTCTCAAAAGAAGACACAAAAGTGACCAATAAATATATGAAAAAATGCTCAACATGACTAATCACCAGGGAGATGCAAATCAAAACCATAATGAGGTATCATCTCATCCCAGTTAGGATGGCTGTTAGCCACAAACCAAAAAATAACAAATTCTGGCCAGGATGCAGAGAAAGGGAACCTTCTACATTGTTGGTTAGGATGTAAACTAGTACAACCTCTATGGAGAACAGTACGGAGGTTCCTCAAAACACTAGAAATATAACTACCATATGGTCCAGCGATCCCAGTACTGGGCATTTCTCCAAAGCAAATTAAATGAGTCCATCAAAGAGACATTTGCACCCCCATGTTTGTTGCAGCACGAGTCACAATAGCCAAGACATGGAATCAGCCTAGATGCTCATCAACAGGTGAATGGATAAAGAAAATGTGGTATAACACCAGGGAATACTATTCAGCCATAAAAAGAAGGAAGTCCTGTCATTCAGAGCAGCATGGATGAAACTAGAAGACGTTAAGTGAAATAGTCAGGAACAGAAAATTAGACACTGCGTGTTCTCACTTACATGTGGAAGCTAAAAAATGTTGATCTTATAGAAGATAAAAGTAGAACAGAGGATACTAGAACCTGGGAAACGTAGGGGGAAGGGAGGGATTGGGAGGGATTTGTTAAAGGATACAAAATTACAGGTAGGCTGGAGGAATAAGTCCTAGTGCTCTATAGCAGGGGTCCCCAACCTATGGTGAGTTGTATAATTATTTCATTCTATAGTATAATGTAATAATAATAGAAATAAAGTGTACAATAAATGTAATGTGCTTGAATCATCCCAAAACCATCCCCCCCCACCGACTCTGGTCCCTGGAGAAATTGTCTTCCATGAAAACGGTTCCTGGTGCCAAAAAGGTTGGGAACTGCTGTTCTATAGCACTGTAGGATGACTATAGTTAACAACAATGTATCATAGAGTTTCAAATAGCTAAAAGGAGGATATTGAATGTTCTCAACACAATGAAATGATAAATGTTTGGGATGATGGATTTGCTAATTACTCCGATCTGATGACTATACGTTGTATGTATCAAAACATCACTATGTACTCCATAGATATATACAATTATTATGGGGCAATTTTAAAAGTAAAAAACAAACAAACAAACAAAAGACAAGTAAGATAATTATTTACCCAATTATTCCAGTTCGGGGTCTCAAGTGGCCAGAGCCAATCCCGGAAGCTCAGGGTGCAAGGTGGGAACCAGCCCTGGACAGGCCACCCTTCCAAGGCAGGGAGCATTCACACCCACACCCACACCCACACCCTCTCAGATGGGGGCGATTCAGACCCGTCAATTCATCCAACATGTACATCTCTGGGATGTCGGAGGAAATGGGAGGGACCAGAGAAAATCCATGCGGACGTGGGAGAATGTGCAGATTCCACAGAGACAGTGGCCCGGGCCAGGGATCAATTTTTTTTCTCATCAATATTATAATGAAATGATGTTCAATGAAATGATGTTATTTGAGGACCTGGTATACTATATAAACATTATTTATAGGTATATATGAGATATATGTATACCCATTTCTCTCTCTCTCTCTTTTTAATTTGTAAATAGTAGAGAGCAAGTAGGTATGTACTATAAATACTGTACGTGTAGTGTAATGAGTGGACTAAAGCAACAGTTTTCAGACTTTAAAAGGTAGAGAACCTTCTTTATTGTGGAATATGACATGCAGAGAATCATGTGCACAAAACCAAAAAAGCGCAGCTCAGTAATGATCAGAACGTGGACCCTGTGTGGGACACCCCCCCAGCTCTTCCTCCGCACTGACTTAAGTGAAAGAAACACCAGCTAAAAGGAAAGGTAACTGTGTTTCGGCAAGTGTGCCTGGGTGTGAACCATAGAGGAAAGCAAGGAAATTGTTATGGCAAAAGTCAGCGTGGTAGAAAGGAGGCAGGGGCGGAGGGGGCAGTGCTGGAAGGGACCTGTTCAGCCCCCAGAGTCCCCCGGTACGCCTGTCCCCACTTGGTGCTACATGTAGCAGTCCCTAGTTCTTTCCCCGCACTGTGTAGTCGTCCACACTGTGGACCTTGCCACAGTGTCCCCTCCACTGTTAACGCGCTTCGGGGCAGTTAGCAGTTTGGGGTTCTTATGAACAGACTGCGTGAGCGCTCCATCCGCGTCTTACTGGGGATGTGCGAAGGCCAGAGCATCCTCCCTTTCTCCCTCCTTCTTCCCTCTCTCCCGCCCATCCTCCTTTCCTCTCTTTCTCTCTCCTGCCCTTTCCTCGCGCCTCCTAGGCCCCTGCTGTGAGGACCCCTCTGCTCCTGGCCAGGCCAGGCAGTGCAGAACCCTCTGCTGAGAGCGCACCAGACAGTAAAGCTGCGCCTGACCTCCCTAGTGCCCGCGACGTGCCCCTTGCCCCATGCCTCTTCCCTCGCCCCACGGAGGGGGCAGTGTATACCTAATTTTCAGCCCTGGCTACCAAATATTTTCCTTCACAGAGAAATATGCTTGATGCAATTTGTAAGAAACAGCCTGTGGCCTCAGGCTTTGTCTGGGGGAGCCCACCCCCTGCTCCTCCAGGCCCCGTGCATCTGGCTCACCTTCCCTAAGCCACCACCTCCAGGAAGCCTTCTGGGGTTGCCTTGACTCCTGGGACCCTCCCCGTGCCCCCAGTGCCCCAGGATCTTCAGTGCACCACTCCACGCCCACCCTGTGTGCGGGAGAACGGGCGTGCACCTGCTGCAGACTTCCTGTGGCCCTGGGTTCTGTTTCTCTCCAAGTTAACATGCCCGTAACTTCTGGGTGGGAAGTCCCAGTTCTAGGACTCTGATGCTACGGAAGTGCTTCCGGATGAAGGACAAGCACGTTCCGTGCCGCGTGCGTACAAGCACACAGCAATGAAAGAGCCAGAGCGCCCACTGCTCAGAGATGTGAACAGACACGGGCACACGCCTTCCATAAAATAGCCACTGTTAAGAAAACTGAGGACAATGTCTGTCAATATAATTCAGTGGGAAAAACAAATTTCAAGCCATGTCTAGTATAACACTATATTTAGGAAGAAACCCAGACTCCAAGTGTGCCAGGAGCAACTCAGAAAGGGCACGTGGTCAGCTGTGTCAGTATCGACCTCCAGAAAGCATGGAGATTGGGGAAGCTTCCATTGCTTTCTTTATACGGTTTGTATCGTTTGACCTTGTTATGAAGGCCATGTAATTACCTTTGTAATTTAAAAAATAACATTTTAAATGAAGAAAATAAAATAATTCGTCCAAACCTACAGAAATGTATAACACAAAGAGAGATCCCTAATGCAAAATATGAACTTTAGTTAATAATAATGTATCAACATTGGCTATTCAATCGTAGCCAATGGACCACACTAATGCAAGACGCTAAGTGCAGGGGAGCTGCATGCGAGGGGAGGGGTCTGTGTCCCAAATACTCACGTGTGCTGTCGTAGTGCTAAAGCAGCCACAGACAGTGTGTAAGTGAAGGAGTGGAGCTGTGTTTGAATAAAACTTTATTTACAACAACAGGCAGCAGGGCCGGGGCTGCATTTGCCAGCCCCTGGTGGGGAAGCATGGAAGGGTTCGGGTGGGTTTCACATCAGATTAAGGAGAAAGCTGAGAAGTTACCTGCTCATCTCGGATAGGTTAGGAAGCCCAGAAAACAGTGGGATTCTTTTCCTTGCCATTGCACCTGGTCTTTACCGTAATCAATGACAATATAGATTTTTAAATAGACTTAATATAAGTTTGGTTTCACACCGTTTGACCCTAACAGAGCAGAGGGTCGTTCACGGAGGAAGACACAGAGTTAGTGCTGGTAGCTTAACTAGACAAGCTTCTGCAAAAAATAGTCGCCCGTCCTCTCTGGGCAATTGTGCCAGTTGCTTGGCAGAAGGCACAGGCTGCTGTCTTTGAGGGTTTCTCCTTCGGCAAATGCATCTTCCTAATTTCCAGGGCCCAACACAACCTTGGCTTGGCACACGCTTTCTTTCTCTGGGGAACTTGGGAGTGTTGCTGAGAAGGTCAGCTAGAGAGAGCTACTGTTTTCATTTCACGAGAAAGATGAGAAAAACAAATTATACGAAATGCTTCTGGCAGTCTGTGGGGTCTCGGAGGACAGGTGTTCTAATCCTCGGCGCTGTCGCTCTGCACGAGCCCCTGCTGGTGAAGACCGGGAGACCATGGTCCCAGCTACTGCCGCTCCGTCACGAGCCAGGCCCGTGCTGCGTGAGCGCCAGGCAGTATCTCGTTAATCCTCACAGCAGCCCCGTGGATGAGGGGGAGCAGGTCCATTTTGCAGGTGTGGAGCACAACG
This sequence comes from Eulemur rufifrons, assembly GCF_041146395.1. Taxonomy (NCBI): domain Eukaryota; kingdom Metazoa; phylum Chordata; class Mammalia; order Primates; family Lemuridae; genus Eulemur; species Eulemur rufifrons. The sequence continues at coordinate 4,236,610 of NC_090989.1, forward strand.
TTCAGAGAAATTGAGTAATTTTCCAAGAAACTATAGCTTTAAAACTGCTAAATGTCGGAGCTGATCCAAATCCACTGTGTTACACCGCCTGAGTGTGCCTTGGATCACCTTGTGTTAATCTCACAAATGTCTGCCTGCAAATTTTGTCACAGTCAGACTAAATAACACTGACCAGTAATATTTCCAGGTGATTCTCTGGTGCCGGGGCTTTGTCAGAGGCATCAAACTGACGTGAGGGCCGTGTAAGCCCCTGTGTCCTCCCGGCTGACTTTGGCCTCAAACGCCCGGCTCTGGGTCTGTCGTGTCTGTGTGTGTGTCCCATTAGCAGTGACATATACATGAGTGTCACAGCGTCGGGCCCGTGCTGCTGACTCAGCACCCACGGAGAGACACCCTGGGCTGAGCCGCCCACGCCCTGAGCCACGGGGACAAGCAGAGGGAGTTTCCACAGTTCTGAGTCAGATCGGACGCTGGGGAAGGGCCGCTAGGAGATGAGCCTCGTGGGTGAGTTCACGCCGGAAGAGGAGGCTCTGCTCATGTCAGGGGCGCCAGCCCAGACCCCCACGCCAGTCTCCCGTGCCCCAGCCACTCTCTGAGCGCTCTGGCCCCGGGCTCCACTGCCCACCCCGACTCATCAAGAGTGGGCAGCAGCCGCCTGTTTCTCCCCTGCCGGGGCACTAGGCATGTGTCCAGGACTCGTGTGTTTCCTGCCTCCCCTCCATGGTACAGGTACCAGCTGAGTAGTATCCCCCCAAATTCATGTCCACATGGACCCTCAGATTATGACCTTAATTGGAAATAGGAACTTTGTAGCTATAATTATTTGAATTAAAGTGAGATCACAGTGCGTTAGGGTGAGCCCTAAATCCAGTACGACTGGTGTCCTTACAGAAAGAGGCCAGAGGCACCCTGGAGGGCAGTCAGCCTTGTGGGGACAGAGGCGGAGACGGAGCCATGCGTCTCTAAGCCCAGGACTCCGGCCACCACCAGAAGCTGCTGGCGACAGGTGAGAACCCTCCCCTGGAGCCCTCAGAGGCAGCAGGGCCCTGCGGATGCCTTGATTTTGGAGTTCGAGCCTCCAGAGCTGTGAGAGAATAAATCTCTTCTGTTTTAAGCCACGCAGTTGGTGATAGTTTGTTAAAACAGCCAGAGGATGCTCACGCGGTATGTGCACAGGCTCCCCCAGAGCACGAGGTCACAACTGTTGACGACTAACCACAGGCCCCATTTTCCTCCCTCTCACCTTGTTACAACTGGCCTCGTGACTGAGTTAAGGCAGAGGCAGGAGACATGACAACAGCAACAGCAGCTGATGCCCCCTGGCCCTGCTGTGTATGGGGGAGCCCACAGTCTTCGCTGCCAGGGGGATCTGCTTCGCGGGAGACCAGCCGGGCGTGTGGGAGACCAGCCGGGCGTGTTCAGAAACCATCTCTCTCCAGGTGTCGCAATGTGCTTGTGAAAACAGGCTTCAGCTCAAAAGGAAAGTGGATTCAGGGGGCAGCGTGGGCCCTCCTGGCCTCTCCGCCTGCCCCATGGGGTGGGGGCGGGGCTGGAGCTGGGGGGGCAGCTGGGGGTGCCCTGGGGGCACCGCCTGGTGCTGGGAAAGGGTCCCGTGGGGAGTGGCAGGGTGGGGCTGGGTAAGAACTGGGTTTGGATCCGGGCTCCCCCAGTCACTGGCTCTTGTTATTCAGTGGTAAGATCAGTTGCCTTGTCGGATGCTGTAAGGCATAGACTTAATCTAAGTAAAATGCCCAGCACATAATAGTCTTAATACAAGACTGTTTTGAAAAGATTCCTCATGAAGCAACACAGGTTATTAATTTGGGCAATAATTTAAAAATTCTCCTTTTTATAAAATCTCATGACGGGTTTCCTAAAGGAATGGAAGCAGGATGGTAGGACAGGGACGAGGGAAGGAAGTGACTTTGTTCCTCACACACTGAAACTTCCTAGGGTCTGACAGCTCTTTATCGACACACGCACCTATCTGCGTAAACAGACCACGATCCCAGGCTGCTTCCCAGCACACCCCACCTGCTTCCCAGCCCACCCCACCTGCTTCCCAGCACACCCCACCTGCTTCCCAGCCCACCCCACCTGCTTCCCAGCCCACCCCACCTGCTTCCCAGCCCACCCCACCTGCTTCCCAGCCCACCCCACCTCCGCAGCTGGGCCCTGAGGACGTCGCCAAGACCGAAGGGAAGTAGGGGGACTCCAAGTACTGGCGAAGGGAGTGGCCAACAGCTGGAGGACCCAGGGCGGCCACAGCTGGGGCGTTTCCCTGGGCAGCTGCCATCCAGGCCCCAGGCCTCCGCCCCTGCCCTGGCTGTCATGCATTAGCAATGTCCAGGTGCTCTGGGGCCAGGGGTGGAGAAGGTGTTTTCTCTGCCCTGGAGAGGGTCATGCTTGCTGCCCCCACGTGCAAAGGGCAGCGCTGGATTTGGGCAGCGTGCACGCCCCGGGAGCACCATTTCCCCGGAGTCAGAGCAGGGAGGACGCACAGGACACCATTCTCGTCCTGTGGGCAAGCAGCGGAGGCTCAGACGGGACAACAGGCTGAGGCCCCCTGGGCGTGCCAAGCGTTTTCCTGATGGAAACAAACTTGGGACCCACGACACTGGGTGGGGTGGGTGGGACAGGCACCCTGCCCTTCACTGACATCCAGGGAGGAGAGACGAGGCCTGTGGAGGAATATCGACATGCGTGTGTGAGCGTGTGTGCGTGTGTGCATGTGTGCACGTGTGTGCGTGTGTGCGTGTGCGGCCCCTTTGCCAGAAGCAGCCTCCGGTCCCTGGCCCTTTCATTCATTTGTCCGTTCCCTTGTCCTTTGCTGTTCCCTCTGCCTGAAACTTTCCTCTCCTGGACACCCACGTTTCTAGTCCTGCACTTCCTTAGGTTTCTGCTCAAATGCCCTCGCAGACACGCCTTCCCCATGGCCACCCCAAGTCTGCTCCCAAGACCCCAGCGCACGTCCCAGGAAGGGGCTGACGGCACTCTGGGGCCAGGAGACCAGCTCCCTGTCCCGCCACCAGGCAAGAACCTGTCCTCTCCTCCCCCGAGGAGACAAGCCGGAGAGGGTGGGGGAGGACTGACCTAACTCTGAGAAGCTCCAGCCACCTTCAGCGCTGTCCCCGGCTGTTCTCTTCCATGACAGGCTTATGGGCTCCTCGTTGGTCTCTCCCCCTAGATCCTGTCGGCATCAACCTGGGGGCTCGTTCACGGCCGTGTCTCCAGCCCTGGAGCAATGCCTGGCACCCTTGCCGCACTACTGAAAAATTTTACAATTCTTGTGCTTTCTTACTATATAAAGTAGAAAGTGAAAATCCTCCACAATCCCATACCTCCTCCCAAATTAACCATTTTTAACAATTTGCTATAAATTTCTCCACATTTTAAAGCATATGGAAAGTTTATTTATTTTTTTGAAACAGAGTCTGGCTCTGTTGCCCGGGCTAGAGTGCCGTGGTTTCAGCCTAGCTCACAGCAACCTCAAACTCCTGGGCTCAAGCGATCCTCCTGCCTCAGCCTCCCAAGTAGCTGGGACTATAGGCCTGTGCCACCGTGCCCGGCTAATTTTTTCTATTTTTAGTAGAGACGGGGTCTCGCTCTTACTCGGGCTGGTCTCGAACTCCTGACCTCAAGCGATCTGCCCGCCTCGGCCTCCCAGAGTGCTGGGACTACTGGTGTGCAATAATGGGATCCTCTTACATTTAGTATTTTGCAACTTGCTTAGCAACATTCTCCAACACTTTTCCATGTAAGTATGTAAAAATAGGCTTATTCTTTCAATACTTGTATACCTTTCATCGGTAGATGTGCCATAACATTACTACATGCAGTCAAAGCTCTGCTGATAGGAATTTGGGTAGTTTTCAAACTTGGCTCTTCTACACAGTGCTGTAATAAATACGCAGTATGCATATTTTTAATGCCCTTTTTGTAATGATGAACACATTTCGGAAGCTGGCCAATGAATGGGTCTGAACATTTTAAATTTTGTTAGACTTTGCTAAGCTGCCTCCCAAAGGCTGCATCACTTTACGTTGTGTCTTGGTCTGGTCAGGCTGCGGTAACAAAATGCCACACTCGAGGGCTTCAGAACAGTTGCTTGTTTTCGCACAGTTCTAGAGGCTGGAAGTCTGAGACCAGGTGCCAGCATGGCTGGGCTCTGGTGACGGCCTCTTCCGGGCGCTGTCAGACGACCTCACTGGGTTTTGCCAGGCCTTTCCTAGGTGTTCTGTGGGGGGGGGGGGCGGGTGGAGAGAGAGACGTTCCTTCTCTTCTTATCAGGGCACTAATCCCACGACGAGGGCCCCACCCTCAGGGCCCCATCTAAGTCTAGGTACCTCCCAGAGGCCCCACCTCCCAATCCCATCGCACTGGGGGTCAGGCTGCCCCAGGGGAATCTGAGAGCGACGCAGACACTCAGTCCGTCACGCTGGGTCCCTCGCAGCTCACAGACGCACCGGCAAAGGCTGTCACACGCTCAACTCTGCACTTACAACGTTTTTAACAGGTTGCTCTCCTAGTGCTGTCTTGAGTGCTTTCTTTCCAATGTTTACTTGTGTGTGTGTGTGTGTGTGTGTGTGTTACACGTATGTTGGGATCACCTGAGTGGCTACTTTAAATTGTCTGCCAACACGCACCCTTGTCGCCTTACTCACGCTGGACTCACCCTCGATCATCGTGATCAGGTGGCATCTGGCCCAGATGTATGAGAGAAACCTCTGCGGCCTCTGTAGCCCCAGCTGTGGTCACCCTGGCACGACGCAGGGCGAGTCTGAGCCCAGATCCCGCCCTGCGCTGCAGCAGGGGAACCACCTCCCACGGGGCGGCAACGCCTGCAGATTCTGTCTCTCTTCCTGGGAATCCGCGGCAGTTCGTTAGCACCAAGGGGAGTGAAGAGGGAAAAAAGCAGTATAGACTTTCTTATTACAAGCTAATTTTTATTCTATTTGTGGGTGGACTCATGTTTTTGAGATCATCAAAGTAATGAATTAGAGGTCAAACTGAATTCTTTGTTAAAAAAGATAATAATAACTATCACTCAAAAGAGGGATCATTATTCTCAAAACCCAAAGAATCAAATCTATAAGTAAAATATAAAACAGATGTAAATATTGAAAAATTTTGATCCAGCATTGATGATTTAGTGTTAACAAAATAGCATCATCCATCACATCAAGCTTATGTTGTTAATTTGAAATGTATTGGTTTTGTGGCTTTGATTTCACTGGTAAACGTCTTTGGTGTTTAATTATATGAGAGCTATCAACAGAACACGTTTATGCATACTCCAGTGTTGCTATGCTTATAAGTTACAGGAAGATAAAAATATTTGAACAAAACTTTGGAAGTCCAGAGGACGTTCCCTTTAAAGAGGATCCATATATAAGCTAGGGAAGTGCTGGTGTAAGAGAGACGGAGCTGAGCGTTGTGCATTTCAGGCTGGTCTGCGGTGGAGAGGTGGGCAGCGCGTCTGGGCTGGCGGGAGCTTCCCAGTGGCTTGGATTGCAGCTCCGGGCAGCTTGGTTCACTCACAGGATGAAGCCCAAGTGTGGGTGGCAGTGAGTGGAGGGTCCAGTCTTCCGCCAAGGGGCTAAGAAGAGCTACGCAGGGGAGTGTGGGTTCCTGGAATTATCCTACTAAAGCACTGAAGTCCTATGAAGGGAAACCAAGGCAGGTGGCAGAGCACAGTATTGGGATGGGATATGTCATCAGAGGAAAGAGGCCTTCCCGCCCCCAGAGTTCACTCTGTGTGCACTGGAGGCCTGGCTGCCCGCTGGGAGACTAGTACCCGGCCTGAGAACTTTCTGCCTGGGTCCTGAGGGCTCAGTCCTGGGGACACTGTGGGAACCACAGAAGATCTGTCCTAGAGGGCTGAGAAGACAGCCGGCAACCAGACGGTCACTTGGCCATTCTGCTGTCCTGGATGCGTGCACTGTTTTGCATTTGTCATGACTATGAATAGCACATCATCTCTTAAAATTTTCCAGGCCTAGAAAAATCTTGGGGAGCAGAAGGTTGGGCTCCTAATTAAATGCTTATCCTGGCACTTAAGCAGATTCCAATATCTTTTTAAGGAATCTTTTGGCCTTTCCCACAGGCAAGCTGCCTGCCGCATGGGGAGGGTGGCCTGTGTCCACGCGAGGCCTTCAGCTCTTCTGCGTCCCTGTCTGGACGTGGCGGCAGCTTTCTCATCTGTTAACTGGAGCGTTTTGTTCTCTTTTCAATCAGCAACATAAAATAGGGAAGTGGCAATTCTTGGGCTAAATGGACTGATTTCTAGTTACTTCTAAAATTACGTCTGAAACATCTATTACTGAATAGACGTTGACTAAAAGTCTTGCTGCCCATTTTTATGGCCCAGGTTTCTTCCTGTTCCAAGTCAGACACCATCAGAAAGCAGCAAACTGACTATTTTAACTCCTAACCCCAAAGAAACGACTGCGCTGAGTAACAATGGCCGTGGTGCCCTCGGCTTCCGTCCAGCGCCGACATAAGAACACTCCCCACCCCCGGCCAAAGCACACATACATGGGAGGTCCCAGGTAAAAGTCTGCGTGACACGCTCCTTCTGAATTGCTGACAATCCCAAAGTGCGGCGCGCCCCCGGGCAGCGGTGGAGAAGCGGCTGTTCTCACACGTTGCCGGCGGAGTCGGGGGAAAGCGGCCGTTCCCACCAAAACTGCACGTGGGTATATCCCTGTGGACCCAGTAATCCCACTTCTGGGAATCTGCGCTACAGATCTATTTGCACATGTGCAAAATAATGATATTATGCACAAGATTATTTATTGCAGCATTTTAAATAATGGTGAACGATTGCAAAGAAGCCAACTGTCCTTAACAGAGGAGCAGCTAAACAGTTCACAAAGCTCCCTAGGGTAAAATACTACCTACCCGTGGAAAGGAAGAAAGGGGCTCTTTAGTTATGACGAGTGGAGTCACAGCCCCCGAGATGTGCATGTTCTGATCTCTGGTGTTTGCGGACACGTGATCTTACCTGCAACTCGGGTCCTGCAGAGGTGATTGTGTGAAGGACCTTGAGGTGGGAGGTGACCTGGGCTATGCAGGTGGGCCCAGTAGTTACTGGGGTCCCTGAGGGTGAAGAGGAAGGCAGAGGGGGGAGGGAGAGGAGGGATGGAAGCAGGGGTCTGAGTCCGCTGTGGGGAGGAGGGAGGAGTGGGGAGGAGGGAGAAGCGGGGAGGAGGGGGGGAGGGAGGAGGAGGGAGGAGGGGCAGGGAGGGAGCAGCCCTGAGAAGCTGGGAAAGGCAGGAAACATCCTCCCCTCAACCCCAGGGGGGCGCAGACCTCGGTTTCAGCCCAGTAAAACCCATTTGGGGCTTCGGAACAAAAGATGTATATATCTTTTGACTCTTGAACCCCAAGAAAATAAATTTGTGTTGTTTTAAGCCACGAAGTTTCTGGCAATTCATCACAACAGCAACAGGACCGTAAGACAGTTAAAGAATGAGACGAGGTCTTGTTCAGTTAAGAAAAGAATGAAAGGAAACTGTGAAAGAAAGAAGGAAGGGAGGGGGGAAGGGAGAGGAAGAGGAGGGAGGCGCGGGACAGGCGCAGGGAGGTGTCGCTGGCTCCACGGGGAGTGAGGCACACAGACAGGCTGGATCCTTTACAGTAGCCCACCCCGGCTGGCCGCGGTTTTGCTTTCCAAGGTTTTAGTTACCAGCGGTCAACTGAGGTCCAAAAATATTAAATGGAAAATTCCAGAAATAAACAGTTCATTAGTTTTAAATTACTCGGTACCTTTCTGAGCAGTGCGATGAGATCTGGCACTATGCGGCTTTGCCCCACCCGGGACGGGAATCCTGGCCTCCTCCCTTGGCCTGGCGTGTCGGGCTGTACACGCCACTGCAGGTGGCCACTCGGTAGCTGTCTGGGTGCTCGGGTCACCTGTGTCAGCACCGCAGGGCTTGCGCTCAGGGAACCCTCATTTGACTTAATAGTGGCCCCAAAGCACAGAGGCGTGACGCTGCCGTGCTGTTATAATTGTTCTATTTCATCATTAGTTATTGTTAATCTCTCTCTGTACCTAGCTTATAAATTGAACTTCCCCATAGGTGTGTCCACACAGGAAAAGCACAGGGTATGTTTGGTGCTATCCGAGGTCTCAGGCAACCTCTGGGGTCTTGGAACGTGTCCCCACGGATAAGGGGGGACTATCATAGGGACTGCGTGGCTTTGGGCAGGTCCCTTAACCTCTCTGTTCCCAGGAGCCTCATCTGTAAACCCGAATCAATACTTTATTCCCTGCAGAGCTGCCGTGGAGGTTAAATTAGTTAATAGGTGAATGTGCTTAGCATATGAAAGCCAGTGACATAACAGTATGCCAACTTTTGTGTAAAGAGAGAGCGGGGAATAAGAATGTCTACTATTTTATTACCTTGTATTTGCTTAAAGTCACTCTTGGAGAATACCTAAGAAACTAGTGAAAGGGTTGTCTGCGGAGGGAGAGGGCCAAGGGAGGAGTTGCACAGCGGCTGCAGACGCTTGTCATCTGCACACACACATGTATTTGCAGCTGTATCCAAGCCATGGGAATGTGTTACCTATTCAAAACACACAGGGCACACACATATCCCTTTAGTGCCCTTTAGGGTGTCTCAGCAGGAAGAAGAACAACCCAGAAGAACTTGCAGGTGTCCTCCTGTGGGGGAAGGGAGCCCCCCCACACCTGGCCTGGTCCCCTGGTTCCTGGGAAGTGCCAGCTCGCGCCGTTTCCAGCGGCAGGAACAAGCTCCCTGCAGGCTCACTCTATTCTCACTGTAACTTTGATACAATTGTCCTGATTTATGTACCCTTTTAGGGCAGGTGACTGGCATTCTATTTTAAATAAATAAATGTGCAAACACTAACAATTGCTCTCATTTCTGGAGCTCCTGTGAAAAGCCAGAGCGTGTGAGATGCTTCGCACACATCTTCTGTAGCTACCATGATGGCCCTAAATTTGAGATTCTGATCCGCACTCAGCAGAGGAGGAAACTGAGGCACGGCCAGGAGAAGGTGCTGCCCTGAGCTACACAGCTGGGGACCAGAGAGTTGGGGCTCAGACCCTGCGACGACTCCGGGCCCACCGGGTCGTCCAGGATCCTGTCCCTGTGCTAACGTCGGTTGTTTAGCAATCTCAGTTCCGCCTGCGACCGGACTCCGCCTTAGCCATGCACAGTCATGGGGATTGGGGCGCGGGCATCTTTGGGGGATCTTTACTCTGCATGCCACAGGAAATAGACGGCATCCAGAACGTTCCCAGCAGCCTGGGATGAGCCAGGCTCTTCCTCACTCAGGCCGCCTCCCCAGGGTCCTCTGCCAGGAAGGCCTCTCTGCTGCTCCTTCTCCTATCTCAGGTCTCAGCCCCTCCCCCCCTGCCCATCTGGGGGCTCTGCTGGAGCTGCAGCTCCCACCCCCATGGCCTTGTCTATTGTCCCTTTCTCCCTGGGCCATACGCTCTCTCCAGGAGGCATCAACTTCAACCTGCCCAGCACCGCACAGGCCCGTCTGCTCCCAAAATCGATGGCACATTCTAACTTTCCCGGACAGAATCGACGACCCGAGTTCGAGTCTACTGGGCCGTCCCAGCGTCTGACCACAGGTGCCAGGCAGTTTTCTATCCTCCACTCCCACCCACCTTGCCGGATGGTGTCTGCCTCGGCGCGGGCTCCGTCAGTCTGTCCCTCGGTGGTTTACCTTTTTTCGTGTCTTCAGGGTTAGGTTCACCAACACAGAGGCCAGTATCCAGCACTGCACCTGGACACAGGAGGGACTGAGGATGTGTTTGCAGAAGGGAGAATGCGGCAGGCGTGGGCTGATTTATAGTCAGTGACAGAGGGGCAAAGGGAACTTCCATTCTGTGATGTTCTGGAAGTGCTTGACATCGCCGAGAGCAAGCAGGGCCAGAAGCTGGAACATTTGCGCCTGAACACCTGCACCCTCCTCCCGTGAGATCAGCGTTTCGCGGGGCCTCCAGCGTCCTGGCTTCCTGTCCCCGAGCACTGCAGGGGTGGGGGCGGCAGAGCCAGGCCCCAGCTGGGTTGCCCGGGCTTGTTCCCAGCCTGAGGAGCGAGCTTCCCACACTGCACTCCAGGATCCGATCCACATCAAAGCCCCGTCAGGCCCCGCGGCTAAAGTTGCTGGAGGCGCGCACACATTCCTGTGTGGCTTGGCGGCACGAATTCCCGGCAGGAAAGCAATCGGGGAGGCGCTGTCTTTCCGATGAGGACACGTTCTAACCCAGCTGCACAGATGCCGTCCACAAGGCTGAGGCGTGGCCCGGCTGTGTGGCCCCGGGGTTGCCAGGACTGGGGACACCGTCAGATCAGTGGTGGTCTCGCTGCAGTGGGGCTGTGTGGCCACTGTGCCCCCGCCATCGGTTCTGAGTGACGCTGTCCTTCCTTTCCACCCACCAGGGTCGGGGACAGATCTTCTGTCCCCCAAGTGCCCCCGTCCCTAGAGAGCCCAGCCTCCAATGCTTGCTTTGCTCATGCTCAGTGCACCCCCACCCCCCACCCCAGCAACTACAGGAAGGCAAAGATTCGAGCAACTGAATATCAAGGCATTTAGCAGGGACCAATTTTGCTAAAAAAAATAAGAAAATGCCTCTTTTATGGTTGCAATGCCCAAAACAAGAGCAGAGAATGGTTTGTGTCACCTTCCCAAATACCCAAGGAGACCGAGCATGCGTTTGCAAAGGGATGAGTGGTGGGCTTCGGGGGTCCTACCGCCCGCCCCCTCTACTCCCTGGGCAGCGGTGCTGCCTTGTGCCCGGCGCCTTGTGTTTCTGGGCCCGCGTAGCCTGGCGGTGTCTGCAGGTCTGGGTCACTGCCTTCGCAGCTGTGGAAGGTGTGGCCACACCAGTCAAGGCAAGGGCTAGAGCTCCCTCCTCTGGAAGCTGTAGCTCTGAACCCAGGTGTCTGTCCTGTTCTGAGGCTCAGCCGGTTTCCAGCAAACAGGAATCGCAGGGAGACTCTTCCCTTCCCTTTGAGGAGAGCAGCCATTGTGCATCTTCCCAGGGGGACTGGTCCACGCATAACACACAGGTGACGGAGCTCCAGCTGCCAGGTGTAGCCCATGGTCGGTCCCAAGGGGCTGATACTTTTTGTCCAAGTTGGAGAAGGAGGCACTTTGCTGGAGGGCTTCTGTCTCTGGCCTGTGCACCACTGCACCTCCCGCCCCACGCCGAGACCCCCAAGCCCCTTTTGCACAGGACCCAGTCGTGCCTCTGCTGGTCGACGCACACTTACCTGCGGCCAACAGCTCAGTGCAAGGGCTGGGCCGTCTCTCTGCAACACAGCTTGTGCAATCAGGCGAGCATTTTATTGCCTTTCCCCTTCTCTTATAAAAATTAGAAGCAATTGAAAGATTAAGGTAATAGAAAATACAATGCAATAAAACACAATGTCTCGTAATTTTAACCCACTTAAGGCGAAAGTGGAAACCCCCAGGGGGGAAGAAGCCGCCTCGAGAGGTCGCCCCTCCGGCTTCAGCACCAACAGGTGGGTGTTGCTCAGAAGGAAAAGCCCAGGATTAAAGAACAGAATTAAGATGCTGTATCTAAAAGGTGAGTACGAATTAGGAATTTTATCACTTTTTTAACACTCTCTGGACCTGGCGTGCGTGTCCCAAGGTCTGTGCCTTCTTGCTCAGGACTACGTTCCGTGAGGGAGCCGGGGACTGTCCTCTTGCCCGCGGCCCGCGAGCCCCGCAGAGGAAAATTCCCTGGGCCAGCAGGAGAGACGTGACTCTGTAAGGCATGCATTTGCAATACTGACTAATAAAGTGTAAGGCAAAGTGAAAAGACAGGCCTCAGAGAAGTTTCTGGATGTCTCAGCAGAAACCGTCCTGGCAGAGCTAACAGGAGCAGTTTCTCTGCCCACAGGCCAGCTCCGACAGCATGGAATACGCCGAGACCTTCCTCCCGCAAAGACTCACAGGAACCACTTGTTACCGCGTAATTTAGAATTGATGGCACGAACGCGTGAGCTCCTGCCTGGTTTTCCTCTATCTTCCCAGTGACTTCTCCTCTGCTCCAGACTGTTAACGTCCTTCCGGGAACAGTTCTCAAGGAATTCCTGTTATTGTGACCACAGCTCTCTTTATTTTGAAACGGGGAATCAGTCCTCAGTAGAAAACGGACTGCATTTAAATCACCTTAAGCCCCTGTGATTCCCACCACCACCAAAAATGTAGCAATGCAACTCCCTGAGCGCCACCTGAACGGTCTCCATACACCACTGTGGTCGCGGGTCTGGACCTCATATCACTGGGGGACCCACCTGTACCCCCTCTCTGGAGGGCCGGGCCCCCTGGGTGGGCAGGAGCATGCGCACCGCCCCCTGCTGGCCAGAGAGCGTCATGTCCCCCCATTTCTGCTCTGCTAATAGCCCAGGTTGGCTGGAGGGGCCGTGTTCCTAAGTCTCCTACAGCTAAAGAAAATATTCTTTACTCCATAAAAAAAGGGTGAATTGTAACCACAGAGGCCTCTTCAACCAGTTCCCAGGCCTTCTGGGGAGCCAGTGAGGCTGCACAGTCTACAGGCAGAACTCATCCCGGCAGGTGAGACCCCAGGTGAGCCGCCTTCTATCCCCAGGCACCTGTGGGCCACTCGCCACGTGCTCCACGCTGCGCTTGGCCAGACGGGGCCCTAGAAAGCCCGAGTCCAGCCCTCGTCCTTCAAACAGCTCAATGGCCTTCCCCCCACCAAGTGTGGCACACAGGCCTCTCCTGCCAGTCGGGGGAGACTGGGAGGTTAACGAGCAGCACACACACTTGTCCCCCCAACGTGGTCAACCCGAAGACTGTGGACCGTTCATGTCATCCTCCACACACCCTTGGCATAGTGGCCCCTGCTCCATGTACTTGACCTGACACGTACCACGTCTGTGTTGTGTGCTGCGTCTGGCTCTCCTCGCCCTCTGGGCCATTGCAGCCTGGGACACACTGATGGACCGTCTCTCCCATTCCAGACCCCGTGCCCACGCACGAGCATCCAGAAAGAAACTCTTTGCAAACGTGCCCCGTAAGTCTTCCGGCTGGGCAAGGTGGACTCTTTCTTCCGCGGGAGCCAAGGTGAGGCCCCTCCTTCCACCTCCACGTCAAGCGTGTCAGGAAGCTGAGGGCAAGGCTACAGCGCTGTCCCTGAACGTATGACAGGAGCCACACGGAGGAGCCACGGATGGAATGTGGCCCTTTCTAACAGCCACATTAAAAAAATAAAAATAAAAAGAAACAGGTAAAATTAATCTGAAAATGTATTTTATGTAACCCATTATATCCAAAATATTATCATTTCAACATGTGACCATATCAACAGTTACTAGTGCGACATTTTGCATTCTTGGTTTGGCACTAAGCCTGTGGAGGCCAGCGTGCATTCCACACTGACGGCGCATCTCGGTCACACCGGCCACGTCTCAAACGCTCAGGGGCCACCAGCCCTCGGTCTGACAGCACTGGTGTGCCCTGTGCCTGGCTGGGCCGCGTTCTCTCTTCCTGACCTAGAAGACAGCCTCTCTGCCAGTGTATAACCAGTGCGGAGAAAGAGTTCTGGACAGAAAAGGCCATGAAATTCACAATCACATGCTTCTCTCCAAATCCACGTTCTCTATCATCTCACAAAGCTCTGTTTTGTGTTGAAGAAAGAAATGTGTGACTTTAACTCGGATCTTCCAGACATTCCAGTGAACCCTTCTGTCCCCGTGGGGTGCAGTGTGGACCAGCATCAGAGGCCAGAGTTCTAGAACCCACCTCCTGCCTTTGGGCAACTCACTGCTGGCTGGTTTCAACATCTAGAAACCGAGCACATTGGACTAGCTAAGTACTCCCCGAAGTGTGCCCTGTGTCCCTCTCTCCTCCTTTGATATATTGACAAGTGTCGTGTTAAATAAAAGATCTCATTGACAGAAACTCTGTCCTGACAAACTCTGGCTTTACGTTTTTTACTCACTGCAGGACATCTGAGATCCCGTGATGTACTGGCATCAATTTCCCCACAACAGACAGGCGTAGAGTGAAGCGAGGTGCCCCGACCTTACCGGACCTGGAACATGTTCTCTCGAAGCACCTCTTCCCATCTGGGGGGACATCTCGGAACACAGGACGAGGAGTACCGGACCTGAAGTTCTCCAAGACACGCTGCTCCTCTGATACACTAGGGCCCCAGGGCTTCTTAAATTGGGGTAGGGGTGACTTAGATCTGGTGTCAAGGAGAAAGCCCAGGTGAACTAGGTTCCCAGGACTGCCATGACAAATCGCCACCAACGCTGTGCCTTAAAACAGTAGAAATATGTTCTCTCATCATTCTGGAGGCCGAATTCTGGAATAAGGATGTTGGCAGGGCTGGTGCCTTCTCAAGGCTCAGAGGGAGAACGTCCCCTGCCTCTCTCCCGGTTTCTAGCGGTTGCGTCAGTCCTTGGCGTTCGTTCTCCGTCTGTGGATACGTCGTTCCAACCTCTGTCTCCCTGCATCCTCCCTGCTCGCAAGAACACCCGACTTCGGATTTAAGGCCTGGCCGGACAATCCAGGAATTTCTCATCTCAAGATCCTTAACTAATCACATCCGCACAGACCCTGTTTCTAAATAAGGGCATATTCTGAGGTTCTGGGTGGACACAGGTTCTTTGGAGGGGACACTATTCAATCCACAATCCCTGTATTTGAGAAAAGGCAGGAAAGGACAGGCAGAACTGCCTCGCGTTGGTCAATCTTGCTGTTTGCAACAAGGGTCTCTTGCATAGTCCCATCCTAGCCTGTTTTCTCATGCCCGGGAAGGACAAAGGTGCCTGCCAAGGCCCCCCCTCGGCGCCGCCTGACCGAGCGGCTGGGAGGAGACCCGGGTGCTCCAGCAGGGCCGGGTCTGCGGCAGGCCTGGGGAACTGGCACTCACGCAGGGTCCGCCCTAGCTGTCTTCTTTTGCTAACGTCACCAGTTGCACAGGATGTGGGTGGCAAGTGCCATATCAACAAAGTAGAAGGAGGGGGCTCACTGTGAACAGAAGGGCTATCATTGGGCTTTTCTTAGCTCTTTCCTTGCTCCTGGCAGCGTCCAGGGGCCGTGTCTGTTGGGCTCTGTATGATACAAGTATTGGCTCAACCTGGCTTTGAAATAAAGATCCCTCAGCTCTCGTTCCTGGGAAGTCTGGGAAAGGAATGGTTTGACTCTCGTGGTCAGCAGGTCACTGAGGACCCCGTTACCTTCTCTCTGCTCTGCCCCAGGACGGCTTCCTCCCAGGGACAAAAAGGCTGCAGCAATTCCGAGCATCACATCTTCATACTGTCACAAAGTACCACAAACTGGGTGGCTTAAACGACAGAGGTTTATTGTCCCATAGTTCTAGAGGCTGGAAGATCGAGGTGTCATCAGGATTGGCTCCTTCCGGAGGCTCCAAGGGGGAATCTGGTCCAGGCCCCTCCCGGCTTCTGTTGGCTGCTGGCCACTTGTGGTGTTCCTTGGCTTGTAGATGCGTCACCCCCATCTCTGCGATGGCCTTCACGGGGTGGTCTTCTCCACGTGTGCAGGGCTGTCTCTGTCTAAGTGCCACCTCTGATGGATGTCAGTCGTATTGGATGAGAGGCCCACGCTGTTTCAGTGTGACCTCGTCTTCACCGGCTACGTCTGGAGTGACCCTACTTCCAGATAAGGTCAAGTCACATTCCGAAGTCCTGGGGATTAGAACTTCAACAAATAGAAATTTGGGGACATAGTTCAGCCTGTAACTACATGTGTACATGTGTCCCCGACATGCACACACACTGTTAGAGAAGATAATAAAGGGAAGGAAAAATGCCTCGTCTGAGCCAATAGTTCCTACAGCTTTGAAGGCAAGTGGGGACCCACTGCAGGGGGACTCTGGTTAGGGGGTGTCTGCTGGAGGGGAGGGTGGACAGTGGGGCCTGGAGAGAGAAGCCGGCAGCTACCGTGAGGTTTTAGAAACACAAGGACCATCTCCCAGTATCCCCTGGGGGGCGGGCAGAGCACGGGTCTCCCGGTACGTGGGGTCTTTGCTAGCGCAGGGGCTACAGCGGGTGGCTCAGAGCCGTGGGACAGCAAGACACTGCACGATACAGTTGACAGAGCTGAAAACTGCCCATAGGGCTGCGGGGAGGTGGGGTCCCAGACTGTCACAGGCCCCCTCCCCTGCTTGCGTGGAAGACCCACACTGTGTCCTGACCCCCTGCCGGCCCCCGGCCCGCTGCCTGCGCCCTCCTGCTCTCTCGCCTGCACAGTGCCCGCCCCGCCAGCCAGCCTCCTCCCCAGTGGGCGCTGCTCACTCTGTTTCCAGCCTCCTTCCCCCCAGCCTCTGTCTCAGAATCTCAACATACGCGTTCATGTTCCCGTCATCCGACTCCAGCACCAGCTGCCACGTGAAGACTGTGAGATCACGGAGCGCACCCACCCAGGGCACGAGAGAACGGTGCACCGATCAAACCCTCGCCCTGGCCGAGTCCCTCCTCGGTTCCATCAGCTTTCGTCCTGCCCCTCCCAGAACCAGGCCCTGTGCTAGCTAGGAGCCCGGACGTGCGCGACCACGGTCCTCGCCTGCAGGGAGCCTGTCGTCCCGCTGTGGTGGACACAGAAGCAGGAATAATAATTAACCCAACAGCATGGGAGATGCCAGCAGGAGGGGCACCTTCCTCAACACGGGCTTCCCGGAAGGCTTCTTGGAGGAGGCAGTGTAGACACAGAGTAGAGAGTGAGTTAAAGGCAGTGGGTGGTGAGGACTGCAGGCCGGCCCCTTGGGCTGGACGGGCTTCCCCTGCAGGAGGAGGCAGCAGAGGAGGGACAGCCGTGGCTGGTGGGCTGGGGAGTCCTGGGCTGGACGTGTTGCTTTGCCCCAGGGGCCACAGTCAGGGCTGGGCAGGGGTGAGTGGGCAGGTGAGCAAAGGCTTGAGGTCAGGAGGGGAGGCCTGGCTTGGTGGGGCCAGGTGAGGCCACAGGGATGGGGCGGCCCCGGAGACCAGCAGGAGAAGCGCCTCCCCTCTCCCCCTCCCCCACCTGGGGACTTCTCCACAGCGTCCCGAGCCCTAGTCCAGTGGGTGCATCTTCCCCTCCCAATCCGCTTTTCCTCTCCCTCTTTCACCTTCGTTTGCTCCTTACATCTCTGCCCTCTTGCCTCAAGTTCAAGGGCACTGGCTGGGTCACCAATTTACCTGTTATGCCGTTCTTTTTCAGGAATTCAAGACACTTACTCCAATGTGACGACATGAGTATCACTTGTAGACTGCAGATGGCCACGAGAATCCTCTGCCCACCCCGAGGGGCAGCTCTCCACCACGGCCTACGGAGGGGTCCCACCCCGACACTGGGCCTCCCAAGGCCAGGGGAGACCACAGAGATGGATGTTGGAGCCCTGAGGAGGCTGCACGGGCGGGCGCCACGGACGGGGGCCTCCAGCAGCAGGATTCACTCTCTCGTGGTCTGGAGCTGAGGGCTCCGGGGAGAGGCCTCCTTGCCTCTCCTGGCTGCTGTGCTGCCGGCATTCCGCAGGGTCCCCTGGCTCGTGGCTGCGTCACTCCACTCTCTGCCTCCACCTTCCCTGGGCCTCGCCCTGTGCCCCTGTGTCTGGGTCTCTCTGCAGCCATTGGATTTAGGGCCACCCTGCTCTTGCCTGGATTCCATCTGTCAAGACCCTATTTCCAAATGAGGTCCCCTCCACAGGCCCCGGGGTTTAGGGCTTGGACATACCTCTCTGGGGGACACCGTCCCAGCCACACAGTGGGGGAGCAGCCCACACGCGGTGAGACGGGTGCAGTGTCAGTCTCCCCCCAGCGTGTCTAGAGCCTTTGCCAAAATAAGACAGGTTCCCCAGGGAAAGGCGAGTGATGAGAACCCCGCCGGCCCTCCAGGGAAGAGTTGTGCAACCTCAGGAATGCAGAGCCCCAAACTTCCTTAACTTGAAACAGTGAGAAACCCCAAATCCAAAGCATCCCAAGAACAATGCCCGGAGCTACTGGTGTCTTCTCCCTGCGTATCTCATGTCAGGCTTTAACACGCTTGGGATCCCAGCCAGCCAGCTTTTAACCCCTGCCAGCACCGCGTGCGCCCGGAGGCTTCCAGTCCTCTGGGCTCCACCCCCAAGCCACAGGGCTCCTTGTGCAAGAGGCCGGCCCTCACCCTCGGGACAGGGGCTTGGGACAAGGCCCCTGCATACAGCTCTGTCCCCACCGCCCTGCCTGCTTGGGGCCTGGCACGCCTGGGTGGCAGCCTGAGCCTGGACAGGCAGCTCCACGCCGTGGATGGGAGTGATCGACAGACCTTGGGTTGTAGTCCTGCCTTGTCCCCGCTCTTCTGGGGTCTGGTAAGTCACTGCTGCGGGAGGCTGCACCACCAGCTTCGGCGTCGGCCTTGGTCTAGGTTCTCAGCCAGCTCTGTCTCTTTCCAGCTTCAGGAAACCACGGCAGCTCAGTTTCCTCATCTGTAAAATGGGACGGCAAGCACACCCTCTGCATAGGGTCGTGGTGGGTTAAATGAAAATACGTCAGGCTGCTCCCAACAGATGATGGCTATAACTTTTATTATTCTTGGCCTCACTGGCCTCATTTGCAGATGGAGTGAAGTAACCTCTGGGATCCCTTCCAGGGCTTGTTTCTACCTGTCCCACCCCGGGCGATCGTGGGGCCTGCCCGCTCAGAACCAACAGCCACAGCTTGTCTTCGCTCACGGGGGACACCCCAGGCCCCGAGGCTGCTGTGAGGACCATCCTGTTCCTCTAGGGCAAGCCCCTCCCCCAGGGCTGGCCTCGCAGGCTGGGACCTGGTGGTCACACGGGGCCCAAGCTGGGCTCAGAGCTCGGTCGCCACCATCTGGAAAGTCTAAATGCCGTTTGCCCAAGGGGCCTGCGTGGCATCGGGTCCCCCAGTGGTGTGGCAGGTCCTGTGCTGGTCTAAAGGGCTCTAGAGCTTCCCTCTCTCAGCAGTCAGGGCCACGGCAGGTGGGAGGAGGAGAGACAGGACCGGGCGCCCAAGCTGCCCGCAAGGGGACTTCGGAGTGGAGAGCAAGAGGCAGAGGCAGGCACGGAAAGGCTCACCTAGACCTTCTGTGGCTCACCAGCCTGATGACTGGTTGTCACACTCACGCATGAGCTGTGTCTCTCTGAAACCTTGTTAGAGTCGGCTCATGACCCCTCGGACGAGAAGAAGACTAGAAAAGAAAAGGAAAGAAAAAGGCTCCAACGGTGCCAGCTCCAAGCTGGGCTGTTGTTCCGGTTTTTGCACTTGGGGGTGGGGGTGTGAAATAAGGAGCATAAACCGCCTGGCTGCGGGGGGAGGGGTGCTTGGAGGAGGGTGGGTGGGAGCAGGACCCAGGGGTGCTGCTGTGTGGCGAGCCCTTCACGTTGGGGTCGTAGCCAGAGCCTCTTTGCTGGGTCCGTAAAGGACAGTGCCCAGCGGACCGCACGAAGGTTGCACTGCAGGACGGGCCTCACGGGCCCCCCAGAACCTCCTCTCACTTCCCCGCAGCAGGCTGGCCATGTCCGCCTGGGGGCCACCCACCATAGTTTGGGTCCTAAGTTCCCTGTCTCTTAAGCGCCACCCCCCATATATCCTCCATGTTACTCCCAAAGGGAAGGCCAGTCCCTTCCTGCATAAACCCCACTGGCCCCTGGGCCCTGCGATGAAGTCCTCTGCTTCCACCCTCAGGTCCCAGGCTCTGCGGACGTCCCCTCGGGCGCCCCTAGCCTGCAGGGCTCCAGAGCCCAGATTTGCCTCAGTTAGGGCCACCCGTTGCGGCTGCGTCTCCACTGTGGGTTCTCACTTGACTGGCTCTGGTTCCTAACACAAAACATTCATGCTAAAGTTTCTCGGAACTTCAAAGAAAGGAGAAAAGCTTAAACCCCTCTGTAATCCCCCCACCCAGAGAAACCCCTGTAACAGGCTGGTGTCTTTCCAGGGCCTCCCGCAGGCAGGCACGCGCTGTTTCAGTGTAAGATGGTGCACAGAGACAGCGCCCACGGGGTGGGGTCCTGCATCCTTCACTTGCTGGCGCTGCAGCAGTGACCCCTACGACCGCCATCCCATAGTCCTGTTGCAGGGTTTGCAGGCTCTGCCCAAGGGGCCTCGGGAGGGGCCGGGAGGGGCTGGCACTCCAGGTCCCCCAGCCCACCGCAAACACCACAGCTTTTAGCTCTTGGTTTGGGGGCTCCTAGGTGATATTTTAAATTGTTAAATATAGCTTTTCAGTGCTACGAGATTGTTTTAATGTCTGCCTCCACGACATGTACTGTGCGTAAGGCAGCCGTACCACACCATGAACAAAGAAATCCGTGAGCGGCTCCCTTGTGGGGCACGTTTTGCACTGTCTGCCACCCTCCCGGGCCTGCACCCCTCCCTAGAAGGGAAGCTCCCGGAGGTCACCCCAGCTGCTGTGCTCCACGCTGGGCGCAGGGCTCAAGGTGTGTCTTGGCAAGTGCTGGGATATGTTCCTGGACCTGAAGCGGAGCTGTCAGGAGCCAGGACGAAGGACTTTGAGGCTCTATGTGGAGCGCCAGCCCCTGGGGCCATTTTCAGATCACAAATGGAACAAAAAACGAGACAGAGAGTAAGGTGAGAAGAAAGCAGGGGAAAGTAAAATAAAAGCAGAAGAGAAATGTCTCTGAGTTTGGAAGCGGAGGTGAAAGTGATGGAGGAGGAGGGGTGGGAGCGACAGAGGTTCCGGAAGGAAAAGGAGCCGAAACGCACGTCCCATCACCTGGCACGCCCGCCCAGCCCGGCTTTGTCCTGGGACGTAGCAGCTGGTCCGAGCTCATTATCATCTCTGTTTTCTGTGGGAGGGAAGGGAGGCACAGAGAGGTTAAGTGACTCGCCCAAGTTTACACAGCCTGTGGCGACAGAGCTGGGACTTACACCCAGGAAGTCGTCCTCTTGGTCCCTAAGTTACACACGGGGTGGGGGACAGGATGTTTGCTGAGTGCTTCACCCTCCGGGGTGGGACAGAAGAGCTGAAAGAGCCGGGGCAGCCTGGGGCTGGCGTGGGAGAAACCCCACCACAAGTGAACACACCAGACGTCTCAGTGGCGGTTTTATGGGACCAGGCTCCCCTTTTCATGTGAAAGTAAACATGGGCAGTTTAGGTCACAGAACAACCATTTAGAACTCGGAGGAGACAACGTAGGGCCAAGTGCTCAGGATGGGACTGGATTTTCTCTGCGTCAGCTGGGCTTCGTCCCGCGGAAGGCGGGCAAGGCACTGGCTGTCACCCGTCTTCATTCTTTAGCTGCGAGCACTCTGCCGGAGGTTCAGGGGCTTTCCCAAGAGAAACTAGGGGTTTTCCTTCAAATATTTAGCCACTTTGGCAACTCCAGGCAGTCTCTGGAGGGCTTGGCTAGCATCAGACCAGCGGAACAAGATGCCAAGCTCCTGACCCTGCGGCCAGCACACGGTGCCCTGTGTGCTTGCTTAGCGGTGTGCGGGGAGAGTTTGTAGACCACACCCCACTCGACGCTTGGCTCCCCCAGCCCTGCCCGAGGTCCTGCCCTCTGCCCCAGAGCCAGCTCCAGCATGTACCAGGGAGGCTGTCTTCTCCTATGTGCAGGGGATTAACAGGACCACCGGTAGCTCAGAAGTCAGACTGGGCCTTTGCACACAGTAGCTATTCTCAGATTGGGTGTGCTGTGGCATTTTTTGCGGCTGTGCGTCTTACTTAACCAGGGCAGGGTTCATAATAACTAACCATGGCACGGCACCGTGCACGGACAAGTTGGGTGGACACTGGCCGTGTGCTGGAGCAGGTCCTGGGGACCCCAGGAGCCAGGAGGGTGGGGAGGTTTCTGGATGGTGGGGAGGTCCCCGTGGGGATCATTTGGAGGGTCTCGGTGAAGCAGCTATTTACAAACCAGCCCAGTTGTATTTCAGGACCAAGCGGCACAGCAATGCCGGTGTCCAGCTGAGCATGGTCTCCGTCCTCTGCTTTTCCCCCCAGGTAGTTGGGCACTGGACAGGCACTTGGCCTCGGCATCCTTTGTGGCCCAGGTCACCCCTTCTGTGACTTGGCGGAGGGCACTGCTTCTGAAGAGCAGAGCCAGCCCCTGTTCCATCTGTGGGTCCCCACAGGTGCCGTGCACATGGTGGATGTTGTGTGAGCCTGGGGGAAGTTGACGAAATGCATTTCTGTCACTGAATATGCCACTCTGCAGGCACACAGCAGGTGTGGCTCTGTATTTGTTAGCAGTGCCGCATAACAAATGAACCCAGATTGTAGCCATTGGAGACACTACATCTCAGCTTCTGTGGGGCGATATTCTGTGTGCAGCTTGGCTGAATCTTCTCCTTCAGGGTCTCACTCACTCGAGATTGCAGTCAAGGTGCCCGTGGGGGCCACCGTGTTCTGCAGGCTCGACCGGGACAGTGTCCACCCGCAAGCTCCCTCAGTGGCTGTTGGAGGATTCTGTTCTGGTGGCCCGAGGGTCTCAGTTCCTTGCTGGCTGTTGGCCGGAGGCTGCCGTCACTTCCTTGCCATGTGGGCCCCTCTAACTCGGCCCCTCACTGGTCAAAGTCTGCAGCCTGAGAAGGCCACAGAGAGAGTCTCGCAAGCTGGGAGTCGGAGCTTTTTGAAACCTAATCACAGTGGTGACGCCCATTACTCCCGCTACCTTCGGTTCATTAGAAACACTCACCAGGTCTGGGCCCCACTCAGCGGGAAGGAGCCACCCAGGGACGTTCACCCCGACAGGCGGGAGCACAGAGGTCGTCTCAGAGTCTGCCCAGCCAGCCCTGCGCGGTTATGGTGGGGCCAGCTGAGAGGCAGCCGGAAGTGACGCTCGCCAAGTGCTGGCTGTGCCCGAGCTCGGTGCGTCCTGTGGATCATGTCCAGGCCACCCGTGCCGGTGCTCTCTGCCCTCAACAGCTGATGGCGCAGAGGAGGCGCGGGGCTCTCCACCACAATTGGTGGGGCAGGGCCTGGCGCTAAGCCCCGTCCTTGTGACTCCATAGGCTCAATCTTGGTGCCAGCCATGACCTTGTCCTTCCTCAGAGTGGAGTGCTTTGTGCTAAGTGGGCTTCCTGGAGGAGGTGGCATTGGGCACAAGTAGGAAGGAAGGAAAGGACTGTGACCTCACAACCTGGATGAAGGACACGCTGCTAGGGAAATGGCAGAGGCCAAGATTAGGTTCTCTTGATGCTGGGCCATGGAGGCTGCTGTCACAGCGCTCCAGGGGTCCCCCAGCCAGGCCTCTCAGGGACATCCCCGTGCACACCTGCTCCTCGACAGCTGGCTCCTCTCTGCACGCAGGCATGACAAACCACAGACACGAGACGCGTACCTCGCACAACGGCAAGGAGGAAACGCACTAGCATTAGCGTCAGCCCACACGGCAGAAGGACGCTGACACTCGGCTGGGCCAGTCCCGAAGCCGTCCCTTCGAGGCGCCAGCACCCGCCTGTGGATCTAAAGTGGGCTGGTCCTTCCCCGTCTGGGGGCCCGTCTTTCCGTTGGTTACAGGTGGATGGGTCTGCCTGCTGCAGGTGGATGCAGACCCCGTTAGAAGTCAGTTTTCTCTTTGTTTTGCTTGCTCTGCTCAACAAGCAGGGGCAAAGAGAGTTTGTGGCCAGCAGGCCATGGGGTTGATGTGACAGTGGTGGCCTGTCAAAGGGACCTGCCCCCAGGGGTGCGCCTTGTGAGCTGCGTGTGAGCTGAATTGCGCTGGCTCAGAGCCACAGGACAGGAGGGGGCGTATGAGCTCTGCGGCAGCTGTGACGAAGGACCACAGACCGGGTGGTTTGATGCAGCAGAAATGGATTCTCTCACAGGTCTGAAGGCCAGAAGTCCAAGGTCAGTATCCCTGGGCTGCAGCCAAGGTGTGGGCAGGGCTGGCTCCCTCCCAGGCTCCCTGGCAGGGTCCCGCCTGCCTCTCCCAGCTGCTGGTGGCTGTGGCGTTCCTGGGCCTGCGGCCACATCGCTCCAGTCTCCACCGCAGTCGTCACACGGCCTCCTCGTCTGCAGTCACGTGTCCCCCTGCCTCCCTCTCAGAAGGACCTGTGACTGCACTTAGGGCCCCCTGGGTGATCCAGGACAGTCTCCCCAGCTCAAGGTTCTTCCTTAATCCCATCTGCAAAGTCCTTTCTTGTCACATGAGGTCACCTTCACAGGTTCCAGGAATTGGGACGTGTGTATCTCTGGGGGCCATTATTCAGCCTCTGACAGACGGCAGCCGCGGGACAGAGAGATGCTCATGGCCGTGCTGTCAGCTCTGGCCCCTCGACCTCCGACTCCCAGTCCAGGTGCCCGACACCCACAGGAGGCAGGTGGAGATGGGCGAAGGTGAGGGAGCACGCTGGGCTGTGGATGGCCTTGGCAACCCGAGGACACCCCTGGTGAGGGTCCTGTCTTCATCTTCTCCCTCCCCCATCATGCCCCAGGGCTCCACAGGACGTGACCACAACCCCGCCCCCAGGAGGCACAGATCCCAGCAGTGGCCCAGGCTGCTGTGCTGGGGTAGAGCCAAGGGTGCACGTGACGCTCCCAGCAGCCCAGACATGACAGTGATACGTTGTCACCCTGCCCTGAGTCTGGGTGTGAGTTTGAATCCTGAGTGCACTGTGGGCATGGATGCTGTCCTCGTGGTTCTCCCACTGGGCCACGAATGTGGGTCAGCCAGGGCCTGGGAGGGAGGTACTGGGTATGGTGGGCCCTGCAACGCACATGCGGTGCCGGCTGTCCAGACCCACACGCATGCGCACACACACACACACGCACACGCACACGCACAGCATGTGAGCACACTCACACTCATGCAAACACACATGCACCACATGCACAGACACACACACACAGCATTTGTGCATGCACACACACGCACATGCACAGCACACGTGCACACACATCGCACACGTGCAAGCACTCACGTACGCACATGTGTGCACACACTGCCGGGCAAGACAGCCCAGCTGCCCGGTGCAGCGGCCCCTTCCCAGGCTGCTGAGCGCTCCAGTGAAGCTGCTCTTAGAATTGTTCTGTCCGTGTTGAGCTGTGGGGTCTCTCCCCGGGGTCTGCAGGGGTCAGAACCCAGAGAGGCAGCTACCCCGACCCCAGCTTGCTCTATAGACCTGCTCTGGCGACCGGAGAGAAGCTGGTGAAGGTGGGTGGGTGAGTCGCTCGCTGCTGGCACAGTGTGGAGGGAGGGAGCTGCAAGACCCCGCCTTCCCTGCCCGCAAGAGCGCCCAGAGGCTGTGCCCTCAGGAGCTCACCCTTGACCCATGAACTTCACTCTCCTCTGTCCCAAGACCCGGAAGACCCAGAGGGCAGGGGGATGGGTTCCTGGCACCTGGGCAAAGGGCACCCGATCACAGAGTGGCTGCCCTCCCGTTCCCTTCCGCACCCCTGTGTTAGTTTGCTAGAGCTGCTCTGACCAAGTACCACAAACTGGGCAGCTTAGGACAACAGAATTCGATTCTCTCACAGTTCTGGAGGCCAGAGTGTGACATCAAAGTGCCAGCAGGGCCACACTCCCTCTGCAGCCTGCAGGGGAGGGTCCTTCCTGCCTCTTGCAGCTTCTGGGGTTTTCTTGCAATCCTCGGTGTGCTTGGCTGTGGCAGCGTCACTCCAGTCTCTGCCTCTGCCTGCACATGGCCTTCGTCCTGCATGTCTCTGTCCAAATTTCCTTCTCCTTGTAAGGACACCAGTCACACTGGATTAGGGCCCTCCTTAATGGAGTCTCTCCTCATCCTGCCTTGGTTACCTCTGCAAAGAGTCTATTTCCAAATACGCTCACATTCACAGGCACTGGAGGTTAGAGCTTCAGCATATCTTTTTGGGGACACAATTCAAGCCGCAACAGCTCAATGGGTAAGACCTGAGACCAGGACTCCCCGTAGCTCCCCCAGCTGGTGGCAGTTCAGTCTTGTCCCTGGGGGAACAGGTCATCGTGGTCCCAGCTCTTGATCATGAGCCGTTTGTCGGCAGTTCCAAAGACGAGGCACAATGGAAATACCAGGGTTTCACCCCGGAGGGAACCAAATCCCACTAGAGAAAATAAGAAGGCTGGACAAGCCACTTCAGGGATCCCCGTCTCTACCTGGCGTTTGGGTCATTAGACCAAGAAGGTCAAAGTTCATACCTTCCAAACATCTTAGAACATCACCGAAAGGATCAGAAACACCAGCCTGAAATCTGGGGGGAGCAGATGGGAGCTGTGGTGTAAACTCAAGGTCAAAACCTTTTTCAACCGGGGCTTTGCCATGTTGGAGAGAGAGTACACCACCGTCACCTGAACCTAAATTCTGATTTAGAGTTATTTTAGAGTCCCCCCCCCCACTCCAATGCAGCAAATTATCTTAAACAGCAAAGCGTCGTGGAAATGATCTCAAGGACCCAGAGCAGGAGAATGACTGTGTTGGGGCTCAGGACACAGCACCCCAAAACATGGCAGGCACCCCGGCACACCGCATGTCCTCAGCTGAAGGATGAGGAAGCTGCAGAAGCAGGAAGGCCACTCTCCGACCTTCTCCCTGCCTTCTCTCCTGAAGACCCTCCTGTGACAGGTGTCCTGCCCTGGACCCAAAGGAAGGTAATGACACAGAGACGCAGAGAAGAATCTGAACACACAGGCCTCGCTAAGTTCTCCCCAGGCCATTATCATCGAACCACGCCGCTTTTTGGTCCAATCACACTTCCACATGATGCCATTCTTCATCAAACCTAAGCATAAAAATACAGTTTTCCCTGGGTTTTGGGTCTTTGTTTCTGCATGCTCCCATGTCATGTACAACCTTGGTTAAATATTTAATCAATGCGTTCTGCTTTTCTCTTGTTTATCTGCCTTTTGACGTAGGGTGTCAGCCATGACCCTTGAGCTGGGCGAGGGAAAGCTGCCACTCTCTCCCCACCACTGTCACCATTGCAGTCCATCTTGCTAGCACATCTGTATCACACACAAGGCTCACGTGTAGGAAAAAGCAGGAGGTGCAGTTGCACAATTGTAATACAGCCACGACTGTATCAAAAGAACACGCCCCCCCCCCCCACCCAGCCCCTGTGGCCCCCCCCCCCCAACCAGCCCCTGTGGCCCCAGAAGACATGCATGCCACAGAAAAAGGATTTAAGGAAAATGCACCAAAACATCAACAGCGGTTCTCTAGAGGGTGGTAATATTGTAACCTCTTTCCCTTCACTGCTGGCAGAGCATGTGACTTGCGGGCAGAGGAAATCCTGGCTGCGTCTCCCGCCGCACTGAGCAAGGCAACCCTCGCTGTGTCTTGAGTCTGAACCCTGAGCCGTTTGAGAGCACCTGTCTCTTTTGTGTGAGCAACTGTTTCTTTTTTGTTTTTTGTTTTTGTTGTTGTTGTTGCCAGTTTACTACAGAATGGCAAAACTAACTTTCCCAAGGGCATGCCTCAAAGTTTCCAAGATACTTGAGTCTCAGGGTAAGCAAAAGCTTATCTAGGATTATTTGCCTGGTCATAGAAATGGCTCTTTGAAAAGCCTTTCTGCCACTGTGTCAACAGTAACCCTTAGTTAAGATGTAAATTATTAACACATTCTATAGAAAAGGACACAGAGGGCCATTAGGGCTCTATCATAGTTTCCTACATATTATTTGCAGTTGCTTAATATGCTCACAAGGCACAAAGGCTGTAACCGGGGAGGCACCCAGCCATACGCATCGCACTGCCCTTGTACCGATTAGAAAGTAAATGTCATGGCTGGTATTTCAAAGAGTTTTCCTAACACCTGTTGTCCACTTGACCAAGGAATCTTGTGGGCTTAGGAAGAAAGGTTCTTTCTGAGGACTGGAAAATCTGGTAGCAGCCAGACCCCTTCCCAAAGCCACGCTAGAAGTCCCCTTTCTGTTCCATGGGGACTTTACAGAACTCGTTTTTCTTTAAGGCGGTTGCTGCCTCCTCAGTCCTTGTGCTACTAATCAGCTCGTGTTAAGTATCACACTGTCGGGAACAGACTATTCCAAGGACGGACGTCACTGCCCTTCTCCAGTTGCTAGGCAACACCTCCTTCACCTGAGATGGACAAAACAGGTCAGGGGAGATGGAAAAGAGCCTTCTGATTTCAGGTCAGCCTCACCGCCTCTTGGAAGGGGACAGGACAGGGGAGCCTCTCTCGGGGCCACCCACTCAAGTGGCATCGTTGTCTTCCCTTGGGGTGGGTCCTCCATTCAGTGGAATCGACAGTGAGCCCCGGGCGTGGCCGGTGTGTGTTACCAAGCACAGTCCCCAGAGGAGATCTCTGCCGCGTTTACTGTCTCTGACTCAGCCTTCTCGCCTCCGCAGGGGACCGTTCAGACACTGAGTGAGGGTGGCTCATGGAGACCCGCTTAAGAAGTGTCATAGGAAAGGCTCCTAATCCCACCTACGGTGATGACAGTTTTCAAACGCCTGCAGCCAGCTGAGTGGGATGCTGCCGGGCCCCCTCCGGAGACCTTTGAGGTCAAAACAGTGCACGCCCCAAACAGTCCCCAGCGCGGGGGGCTTTTGGGGCCACACAGACCCGGCTTTGAATGCCGGCTCTGCTACTTACTAAGTGTGCGAACTTGGGCAAGTCAGGCTTTAGGAGCGCTGTTTATTCTTCTAAAAAGTAGGCACGTGTTTTCTCCTAGGAATCAGCCCAACGAAGTGCTTGCCCAAAGATACATGAACAAGCCTGGAGACCGAGTGGTGATGAAATCGTGAAAGGCGTTTCCCACAGCTTGTTGAGAATTAAATATTTTTCCTTGCAAGAAGGGGTCCAAAGCCTGGAAGAAGTGGCAGTCAGCTGGTGCAAGGTCTGGTGAATATGGTGGATGATAGAGAGTTTCCAAGGCCAGCTTCTGTAGTTTGAGTAGTGTTGTTTGTGGGACATGTGGTCTTGCAAGAGGATTGGTCTGTCTCTATTGACCAATCTCAGCTGCTTAATTACAAGCATCCTCATCATTTCATCCAGCTGGCTGCAATAGACATCCGCTGTAATCAATTGATCAGGTTTCATGAAGCTGTAGTGGATAATACCAGCACTGGACAACCTAACACACACCATTAGCTTTTTGTGATGAATATTCAGTTTTGGACTGTGTTTCGGCACTTCATCTTTATCCAACCGTTGTGCTGAGTGCAAAAGAATCCATTTTTCACCACACATAATAATACAGTGTAGAAATGGTTCACCTTTATGTCATAACAGCAAAGAAAGGCAAGCTTCGAGACATTTCTCGCCTGATGTTCATTGAATTCATGCGGAACCCATCTATCCAGCTTCTTTACCTTGCTGATTTGTTTCAAATGGTCCAATATTGTTGGAATAGTAACATCAAACCTCACTGCTAATTCACATGTAGGTTGAGATGGATTCGCTTCCACTACAGCTTTCAGCTCATCATTATCCACCTTGGTCTCAGGTCGCCCACGTGGCTCATTTTCTTTTTTTTTTTTTTTTTTTGAGACAGAGTCTCACTCTGTTGCCCGGGCTAGAGTGAGTGCCGTGGCGTCAGTCTAGCTCACAGCAACCTCAAACTCCTGGACTTAAGCGATCCTACTGCCTCAGCCTCCCGAGTAGCTGGGACTACAGGCATGCGCCACCATGCCCGGCTAATTTTTTGTATATATATATTTTAGTTGTCCATATAATTTCTTTCTATTTTTAGTAGAGACAGGGTCTCACTCTTGCTCAGGCTGGTCTCGAACTCCTGACCTCGAGCGATCCACCCGCCTCGGCCTCCCAGAGTGCTAGGATTACAGGCGTGAGCCACCGCGCCCGGCCCATTTTCAAGGTTAAAATTATTTGTATGGAACATCTCAAACCACCAAAGTACTGTGTGTTCATTAGCCACATCCTTCCCAAACACTGCATTGATATTTCGAGCTGTTTGTGCTGCATTGGTTCCACGACAGAACTCATATTAAAAAATAACACAAATGTTTGATTTATCCATGGTTTCAGAAAAATTGATCTAAAAAAGTCTGAAAGATAATCACAAGCCAGGCCATGCATTTGAAAGACTGAGGATGTGCCTTCACAATAAAAATAAAACAAGACACATCAAAGTACAACGTAAGAGGTATCAACTGTCAAACATAAGGAAATTGGACATTTCATACTTAATAACCTAATATATATATATATATATATATACCCCATCAGCATTTATACAACCTTGAAACAATGTAACAGTGTATAACTGTGAACAGCGGTTATCTAATACCTAGTCTGTGTTCAACTGGTTCTGCTTATATCAAAAAAGACAGTTAAATTACTGACTTGTTCAAATCAGGATCCAAACAAATTTCACACAAAGTATGTGGTTGATGCATCTCTTAAGTCCCCTTTAATTTTTAGCAATTCTCTGCTTTTATGGCTTCTCTGTCCTTTTATGGCATTTATTTATGGAAGAAACCTAATTATTTGTCCTGCGGAGTTTCCTGCATTTTGGATTAGCCTGTATGTGTTGTCAGAATATTGCGTTCAATTTTCCTGTATTGCCTATTAATGTATTTCTGTAAAATGGGAGAAGAGCTACAGACCAGCTGAAATTCAGGTTCAACTCTTTGGACCAGAATACTTGACAGAGGAGCTTTGGGAAGGAGGAAGAGCTGAAGGACGTCTGAGTGCCTCCTTCATGGGGACGTCCAGGTGACACCTGGGTTCACGTGTGTCAGCCTGTCCCCATCAGCTTTCCAGCCGTTGGTTTAGCAGCCAGGGGTCATCGCATACGGTGGTTTCTAAGTCTATTGCTCTTTCTACACTTATTAGTCAGAGATCTTCTATGAAGAAGAGCTCTTCTTCTCACCTATTTGCTCACCCTGAAATACCATTTTTATAGGAAAGGCTAAATATATGATTTAGTTTGCTCTTTTTTTTTATCAATTTTCAGAATAATTTTTGGTGGCCTAGTAACCGCCGAAGATTTCCAATTATACATACACATGCATCATATAGTACGTTATATGAGATATTATACGTATTTTGTATAGGTGTGTGCATTTATGTATATAAAACTGTGTGTTCTTGTGGATTTTCATGTTTGGTGTGTTTCAGTCTACAGCAGTAAGTATTCTTCGGGGGGAGAAATCGCTCCTTCCTCAGTGGGCCTCCAACACACCGGCCACATCTTGCTCGTGAGGACCGGATGGCACGAGGTCACTGATACAGAGGCCCGGTGGGATCCCTGCTTCTGCCAAACGCCTTGCTGCCCCTCGCAGGGTCCAGTGCGGTGGCTGTGCCCCTGGTCTCTGGGTGGGGCTGTGCCGTCACGGAGACGGTGCTGCTCTGTTTCCGGCAGGGCCGATGTGCGGCGGCGGCGGCTGCACAGTCTCACCTGGCGAGTGGAGGCCCACGCTGCCGGCTCCTGCATCACCTCCCCACCACCCTGCATCGCCTCTGTTCATGCACCTGTCGTGCTGATGGTGGGCACTGGCTGACCACAGCTGGCCAAGGAGTTTCGTCTGTCTGTCTGGTGCCTCTTCCGTGGTGGATGTTCTCTGTAGGTGACACAAAGATCTTCACTCTGTGCTCACTCCCAGAGGCTCATCCACATGCCTCGCCCCAAGACTTTCTAGCCCCAAATCTTCCCACTGGTCTCCTCCCAAGACTTGAAAATCTGACCAAGCCATTTCCCACCGCCCACAAGTCTGTGCATGTTCTAACCGCGGGCCAGGTGTGCGCCCAGAGCCCCGTGCATTGGGCGGTTTCCCCATCGCTGTCTTTCAAGGCCATCCCTTCCAAGGGCTGCACCACCTACCAAGCCTGCTATTCACGAACCAATTGGACGCTTTCTTTCTCCATAGTCTGCTTGTAATAGATCCTCCGTGAGGCCACAGGAGCATGCAAGTGCTGACACAGCGGTGGAAGCCACTGGGGTCCAGGCGCCTGTTCATGCAACTCGCTTGTGTTCCGTTCCTGGTCTTGCTCGTGTTCAGTTCACGACGAACTGCCGCTGGGCCTGCCCAGCCTTACGAGTGGCGGATGGTAAGGTCACTCGGTGTCCTGAGTGCAGATGCCCCATTTCTGCCAGGGCCCGGGAAGCACGAGGAGCTGTGTTTCAAACGGCACGTTCTCCCCGCTGCGTGGGGCATGGCCTTGCTCCAGAATCCCAGGGTCCTGAGTTACGATCCTTCCCCTGGAGTTTGCCACAAACTTGTCATGGCGTCCTTTCCCTCTGCGGATACTCCAGCGCCACAGGGTCCACTGGCCCGGCAGAGCCCACTTACTCTGGACGCTGGGTCTGCCCGGGGTTCTTGCTTACTTAGGCTTCACTCGGAGCCGGCAGATGTGCACCACCTGGCACGTGCGTCAAAGCCACACTCCCAGAGGTGGAACACCGGCTACCTCTAGGGTACGAAGATGCCTGCTGGGCACTGTGCTGCCTTCTTCACGGTGGGAGATGCAAGGGGCAGGGATTTCCCCTTTACTTTGGAGGGGATGTCCCAGCATGGCCCCGGAATATTGGACCCCTAACAATTTTACCCTGGTGGCAGGTCCCTGAACTTCCTTGTAGGGTTAATCTCCAACACCCTGGGGTGCATGTATCACATCAGGACCTCTAGCATACTGGTCACTTCTTGCTCGTTAGGACTGAACCTCATGACGTCATTGATAAAGTGGACCCATGCGATGTTTTGCAACATGTCCTGGTGGTTTAGGTCTCTTCTGACTATGTTATATCAGAGGATGGGGCCGGGCGTGGTGGCTCACACCTGTAATCCTAGCACTCTGGGAGGCCGAGGTGGGCGGATCGTTTGAGCTCAGGAGTTCGAGACCAGCCTGAGCAAGAGCGAGACCCCATCTCTACCAAAAATAGAAAGAAATTATATGGACAGTTAAAAATATATATAGAAAAATGAGCCGGGCATGGTGGTGCATGCCTGTAGTCCCAGCTACTCGGGAGGCTGAGACAGGAGGATCGCTTGAGCCCAGGAGTTTGAGGTTGCTGTGAGCTAGGCTGACGCCACGGCACTCACTCTAGCCTGGGCAACAGAGAGAGACTCTGTCTCAAAAAAAAAAAAAAAAAATCAGAGGATGGGACAGAACTATGCATGTATACCTTTGTCGTTTGGTATGAATGTGAACTCTTTGTGACCTTCTTCTATGACAGGGTGGACAAGAATGCGTCTGCCAAACCTGTGGTTGCTGACCGTGTCCTGAATGCCGGGTTAAGCCACTCTAGTGACATAGCACACGTGGCACATGTGCTACCACTTGGCTGAGTTTGCGGCAGTCCCCTGTCATCCGCAGGATCTGTCTGGTTTTGGCAGAGGCCAGACTGGTAAATTAAACGGAGACATTATGGGGACCACTTCCTACGTCCTTTAGGTTTTTAGGGGGGCACTAACTTCTGCCATTTGCCCCAGGTTGCAATGCTGTTTCTAAATCACCATCTTGACTTGGGGCAGAGGTGGGGGAGCAGTTTCAGAGGCTCCACTCCCCCCTCCCCACATGACAGCTCCTTCTCCAAAGCCTGATGATGAAGGCGGGCATGGCGCTAACGACTAAGGATGTCCACTCCAAGTACACATTCGGGGACACAGGTGAAGGCCACTAGGTTGGTCTGTGGGCTCAGTGGACCCACTCGGAGCTGGAGGTAGCCAGGGCTCCACTCACAACCTGGCCTCCCTGTGACAGGGACCCCGTAACGGTGTTTCAGGCCTTCAGGTATCGATCTCAGCTTACACCCTGTGTTCAACAGTCTGTGAGGGGGTGGGGTGCTCTGCTTCCCTGGTGTGTCGTTAACAAGTAAATGCCGTAGGGATCGTTAATTTGCATACTTGTCTTGGTTTCAGGATTTTTCCTCCTGGGATGGGAGCATTTACACCAAGGAAATCAGCAAACACTATAAATCGCCACCCTTTTCTTGGTAGCACATTGCATATCATTAAAATTCTGTACAAAAAAAAAAAGAAAAGAAAGAAAGAAATCAGGGGGAGGGAGGATGATCGGGCAATCACCCCAATAGTAAGTCCTGATCCCTTGCCCAGTTCCTGGATCTCACATGGGAATACGTTCCTCGTATCCAATATAAAGTTACCAAAGGTTTAACAGTCAGCGTGCAAAATTCCTGAATCTATAATAATCAACTCTCACAAGCTAGTCCAAGGCAGCTCAGGCCGGCTCGGCGCAGCACCACCAGCAACCTGGCTGGTTGCGGTCACCTTCCCCCAGGGATTCTGTGTCCTAATGAGTCTCTGTAAGGTCCCCTTACTGAGGTCTGGCTCCCCTCCCAGCCCCGCCACCTGCTTCCTTCTTCCCCCGGGGGTAGCAGTTGTCATTAAGTTTTGATTTATCCTCCCATTGTCTTTCCATGCCACCCCACCTGTGTGTATGCAGGCATGTATTTTAATCATTCCCTTTCTTGCACAGAAGGTAGCATATTACACACGCTAACCTGTACCCTTTATTTTTCACTTGCCGATACATCTGGGCCTATTCCATAGCAGTGTGTGCAAACCGTCCTCTCCTTCTCACAGCTGCAGTCATCCAGCCGTCTCCTGCTGATGGACAATTTCCCCCGGTATTTTGCTCTTACCGATAGTGATGCAAGGAGCGGTATCGTTGGCAGATATCATGGAATAATTTTGCCAGTGTGTCTTTGGGGTGAATTCCTAGAGTTCATTTTATTATGTATGATTTATCACTGGGTGCTGTGGTTTAGATAGGGCTTGTTTGGCCTCACCAAGTCCCGCGTTGAAATTTGATCCCTAATGTTGGGAGTATGGCCTGAGGGGGGTGTTTGCATCGTGAGGGCAGACCCCTCATGAATGGCTTGGTGCCCTTCTCGCTGGAGCGGGTGGGATCTCGCTCTCAGTTCCGTGACAGCGGTTTGATGAAAAGAGCCCGGCAAACCCTCTTGCCTCTCTCTCTTGCCTCCTCTCTCGCCATGTGATGTCAGCTCACGCCGGGTCCCTGTCCCCTTCTGCCAGGAGTGGAAGCTCCTTGAAGCCCCAACTGGAAGCAGATGCTTCTTGTACAGCTTGCAGAGCCACGAGCCAAATAAACTTCTTTTCTTTATAAATCACCCAGGCTCAAGTATTCCCTGACAGTGACAGAAACAGATTCAGACACCGGGTCAACATGTAATTTTGGTAGATTCTATCAGATTCCCTCCCTATTGGTTTTACCATTTTTCCTTCCCACAAGCAGCACACGAGAATGCATACTTTGTATGGTTTTTTCAATCAAATGTATCATCAGACTTTTAGCTTTTTGTCAACCTGATATAGGTGGGAAATAGCATCTCACTATCCTTGTCAAAAACTGGCCTTTCTCCTAGCAGAAGTGAGTTTGGGCAGGTTTCTGTGCACTGCTGTTCCCATCTCCTGCCCATTTAAATCTTGACTTGTCGGTCTTTGCCTTCCCTGGTCTTCGGCAGCTCTTAGATATTAGGGACGTGGTACATTTTCCGTGGTATAAGCTGTAAATATTTTTCCCAACTTGTTTTCTTTGTGTCTTATGCTTTCCTGATAGTGTTATTTTATCATGCTTTAGAGACATATATATAAACAAATGTAGAACAGAGGGAACAAAAGGTAGGTTGAGGAATTCTATGGCTCATTGATGTCTGTCTTTCCCATTTTAAATCAGGTTTCTTTACTATGCAAGCAAATCCTTTTCTTTGAAGCTGGATTTAACAGAGTTAAAAAGAAAATAGGTAATCATTTACCGAATGGATCGATGCATGAAGCTTCTGCATTCAGTTGAGAGCCTGTTTCTGGTTCCTAGTGGTGCCGCCTCAGGGACGTTAATCACTCTCCGTGGGTTTCAGACACCCGTCTGTGAAAGGACTGTCACTCGGTGGGGTGGACCCTGTCGCCTACATGTAGATACTCTGGGGTCCGTCTCCGGGTCTGCGTGTGCCGTCACAGCCCTCGCCCACGGCCCCCAGCCACGGCACCACCGGCCTGGCGTCCCCAGGAGTGCGAAGTGCCTGGGATTTCACACACCACCCCCACCCCCCGTCCCACCCCGGGGGCAGTGCTCCTGTTTCCTTACCCGCAGCCATGACTCACACTCCAGTGCCCCCGTGGGATGAGGCCGAGGCTGGGATGTGGCTCGAAGTCACCTTTGCTTGGCGTCTTCCCTGTCCTGCTTGTCCGTGCCCTCACCAGTTGCCTCGGAAGCACTTCCCAACGGTACCACTAGCCCAGGAATCCTGTCCCGGCTTGGCCTCTGGGGACCCGACTCACCTCCAGGACTGTCTCGAGGGAGGCGGGGGGGGGGGGGGGATGTGCGTGAAGGGCCATGCACCTGCCAGGTGTCCTGTACGGGTGAGCGACCCCCCAGCATCGTGGCCCCTGCCTGGGCCGCCCGCCAAGGCTCCCTCCCCATGCCCGCCCAGGTGCTCCCAATGGCGGCTCCATCTCTGTCACCCTCAGGGCTCCAGTACTGGCACCTTTTTTCAAAACCTTCCCCGGTTCCCCATAGCAGCAGCCGACGTCTCTTCTCCCTGCCTTCCTACGCCACGTGCCACCTAGGCCAACCGTGCAGCTCATGTTTGGGGATTGTCTTGGCTTTCAAATTCATCTCAGGGATATGAATTTGGTCTCTCCAGCATGACATCACACATCAACGCCAGGTGACTGACTGAGCATAGTTGCTGACTCAAGGCCACATTTCAGCATCTCCGAAATGAAAACACATCTTCCAAACGGTGGTGTGTCACGGTTCAGTTGGCGGCTGGCATCTTTCTTGGAGTGCATAAAATAATGGGGCATCCTCCCATGGATGGCATCTTAGTCTTGGTGAAGTGTGGCCTGTCTAGGACATTTGTGCGTGCGTGTGTGTGAGGTGGATTTTCATTGTGTGGTGGAGCGTATGCGTGTCTGGCGTGGGATGTGTTGATGTGTTGTGTGCGTGGTTTGTGTGTGTGTGGTTTGTGTGCTGTGTGTGCCTGTTGCCCTTAGTACTCTGCCCAAAACATGCCCTCTGTGAACACGAGACCGCACGCAGACCCCGTGCGATGGGAGTGGTCTGACAGCCTCCAGCTAAACCCAGGTGCCCGAAAGCAACACCAGTTGTCTGTTCGGGTTTCAAGAGCAAGAAGGAGCCCTTGTCTTCAAAGCCAAAGGTATGTCCTTTCTTCAGATAGTAAAGAAATAGCTCAGTGAAACAAACATTGAGCCCTTACTGCATGCAGGCACCGTGCCTGGAGCCAGAGAACAGAATCACCAGCAGGGCCCTGAGTTCCCTGAGTGTGTGGTCAGGTGGCTGAGCTAGACCGGGCAGGACCTGGGCGGCCTGGGTCTGCCGTCAGGGAGATGCCGGCCCCGGCTCTCCACCCCACACCACAGACAGGCGACAAGGGCAGTCAAGGTGTCCACACGGCCAGTGCTGGTGCGACCTGCTGCTCCGTCTGGAATGCAGCGGGGGGTGCGGGGGGGCTGGCCAGAGGCTGAGTGTTTGCAGAGCGAGGTCCGGGGGACAGAATCGCCCAGGATTTTTCAGGGGGCTCCACCAAGCAGGGCCAAGGGCTCTGTCCTCAGGAGCCCTGCGCCTTCTCCGTCCGGGCCTGGTGCTCTTTCCAGTGTGCACGCTGGCCCCCGAGCTGACCCCGCAGACCCGCGAGCAGGACTCAGTCACCTGGAATGTCAATATTTGGGTTCAGGGTGACTGAGCCCATACCGATGCCAGATACACTTGGTGTGCGTTCTTGTGAAGCAGGAAGAAAAACAAAACACTTCTCTGATTAAAATAGTTCTGTTACAAGGAAACCCTCCCCACCGCCCCAGACAACACTCGGGCGTCTTGACGGAGTGGGAAAAGGACTTCCAGTGAACTCGCTCTCTCTCCTCCTCCCCTCTCCACCTCCCTCTGTCTTTCCCCTGAGCTGGGAGGAGAGAGGGTTAGATCTGGCGGAGAGCCAGATCGACAGTAAAAGCCAAAGGAAATCGAACAAAAACCGAGGTCCAGAGAGGCAGGGATTCCGCCTCTGTTGCCGAGCTCATCAGTGGACCCCACAGAGCTCTACGAGTGCCACACGTCATGCAGCCACTGCGTGGGCTCTGGGACCAGTGAAGCCCTAGCAGCTGTCTCCTGCTTTATCAGCAACAGTGACCAGTGATGGCCAAAAAGTCCCACTAACTTCAACCCAGGTCTGCTTTAATCGCATTATAAAGCCTTCCATATAAAATTTGGTGCAATCTATGAGCATTCACCTACAAATAACACAAGCTGTGACTAATCTGGGCTTAATAATGTTTTTGTCTCATGTAGTAAAAAGTCACATGGCCTCACAGGGTTGAGTCAGTGGCTCAACCGTGCCATCAGGGACCCTTGCTCTCTCTATCTCCCTGCCTTGCCATCCTGAATGTTGGCTTTCATTTTCCAGATCATTGCCTCATGATCACAGAATGGCTGCTGTAGCTCCAGGCATTGCTTCTGTGATTCAAAGAGGAAGAAAAAGAATGGGAGAAAGAAGGTGGTACCTGTTTCAGGGAAGCAAAGGTTTTCCCAGAAGACCTAGCAGATTTCTGTATATGCCTTATTTCTCAGAAGTATCATGTGGCCTTTCCTAGTTTTAAGGGAGTCTGCAAAGGTGAAACATTTTTACTGGGCATGTGACCTGCTTGGGCACAATTGGTTCTGTGTGTTATGATGTGGGGGAATGGGTAGAGCATTGGCAGCTAATAGGGTCTGCCTTGGTAGGTGAATGAGGACAGGAGCATCTCTCTGCAGGGGTGAGGTGTGTGTTTACAAAGCAGTAAATTCAGTGCGATGAGGGAGCTAGCACATGCCATCGGGCCATGATTTCTTCGTGTCTTGCAAAAATTAGGAGGTTTTATTGCTAAACTCTCTGACTTTTCAGGGACTGTTAATAAGATTTTAACCTCAAAGAGTCGAGGGTGTCACAGGAGGGCATCTTTGGGTGTGGGAGGAGGCCCTGAGAGTCTGTGAGCCTCCTCTCCCGGCGGCGGCCCACAAGCCCCAGCACCCTGCTTAGCCCTGCGGAGCGGTGGCTTCTTTAGCTCGGGCTCTGTGTGTCTGTCTAGCCCCAGTCAGTGTGGAAACCCAGCGCCCGCCTAGCAGCACCGTTCTGGATCCGACTTCCCTGACCACCTTTTATCCCTTGATCTCAGTGCATGCCTAAGGTTTGAAAACAGCACAGGATAAAAACAGCAAATGTTGACACAGTCCTGGTGACAGCCAAGCACTGCCCCGGGAGCTCCCAGGCCACAAGGGAGGCTCTGGGACAGTCCCCACTCGCACTGCGGGAAGACGAGGTTCTCACCCATCTCAGCCCCCAACTCCCCACTCACAGGGGGGCACATGCCTTGTTTTTCCTCCAGCCGGGACCTGCATGTGGCTGGAGTCCCCCCGACAGACTCCTGTTGCCTGAGCACCTGGGGGCGGGCAGCTTCCTGGCTCAGGAGTGGGCGTCCCTGACCGTGCCCCAGATTGCAGCTGCCGGGTCCCAGGTGGGAATCACACCCCCTACCTAAAAGAAGATTGTTACAACGCAGAGCCGCGATGGCCCTGAAGGTGCTGTTGGGGGTGGGGCAGGCGAGGACGGCTCCTGGCCTGTAGCTCCGGTCCCGCACACACGTCTGTGGCTCCCCTGGTCCCCTTTGCAC
Source organism: Eulemur rufifrons (assembly GCF_041146395.1). NCBI lineage: Eukaryota > Metazoa > Chordata > Mammalia > Primates > Lemuridae > Eulemur > Eulemur rufifrons. The sequence continues at coordinate 4,276,101 of NC_090989.1, forward strand.
CAGTCCTTCTGCGGGTGGGTCCTGCCCTGCCCTCCTGACCACGTGCACCTGCAGGGGACACCTCCCCTCGTGGCGGGGGACGCAGGCTGGTGGCTGCCCAGAATGCTTCCCCTTCACGTCTCCCAGGGAGATGGGCATGTTCTCCGCTTGGCACATCCTGGAAAGACATCGCTGCCCAGAGAGGCCCAGGGACTCGGGTCCTCTGTCCCACCGTGGTTGCTGGGAGAGGGCAGCCAGGCCCTGCGCTCAGCCTCCAGGTGCAGCAGAGGACACCGAGGGTGTCGCTAAGTCCAGCCATGGGAGCTGTGTGAGCGGTGCCACTGGCATGTGAGAATGTCGCAGTCCTTCACTCTCTAGGCGACCTTAGCTCGGCTCTGCGCTTGGTCCCTGTGGGCCGGGTGGATGGGAGCTGGAGAGGGCCCCGCCGGTGCCTTTGTGGCATCTCCCAGGGGCGACCAGGACCCCTCCATCTGCAAAGTCCGCACACTGACCCTGCTTTGGTGGCGCCTTTGTGGGGCTGAGCCGCTGGGTCCCAGGTGCTGTCCGTACCGGCAGTCCCACGGCCCTGCCCACCCTGCACCCTCCTGCGGGGCCCTCACCAGCCCCTCCACCTCCCCAGGCCCCAGCTCCTGCCCCTCCTCCTCCCGGACAGCCCAGCCCTTTCCCCTGTGCCACCAAGGCCTGTGCCACCTCCTTGGGGGTGAGGGACACCAAGATTCGAGGCCCTGGGAGGGGCCAGGGAGCAACACCTCTGACACAGATGGAACCAAGGCCATCTGGAGATGCTCTGTTTGGCCAAAGAAGCAGAAGCTTTTTATCCCAGGGACACTGAATCCCTGTGTCCCCCTCTTCAGATCCTGCAGGAAGCTCTAAGGCAGGTGGAAGCCCCCAGGCAGTGTGGGCCCCCCATGTCCTCTGTCTGTCCCCTTCCCAGCTCTGCTTCCTCTCTGTGCCTGCGTGCAGTAGACGTCTGCGAGCCTCTAAACCCCTGGGGAGCAAGGCACATAAGTGATCAACAGAGGCAGAGCCGTGTGGCCTCCCCAGGGCAGTTGGGCATGTCCCCGCAGTGCCAGGCCACCCTCTCCCCTGCCTGGAAGGTACACATGGGTGGCTCGCCCTCAGCTCCCGCCGGCGCCTCCTTGTTTTGGTGGTTTGGTCACTTGTGCTAATTCCACAATGTGACCTAGTTGTGGTCACCACTGTAGGTGGAGAGAGAGGGAGAGACAGAGAGACAGGGAGAGAGAGGAGAGACTGAGAGAGACAGAGACATAGAGAGAGAGAGAGGGAGGGAGAGAGAGATGGGGAGAGAGAGAAGGAGAAAGATTGAGAAAAACAGAAAAAGAGCAAAAGACAGAGAGACCGGGAGAGAGAGGAGAGATTGAGAGAGGCAGAGACAGAGAGAGAGAGATGGAGAGAGAGAGGGGAGGGGGGTGAGCGAGCCTGCTTCTCCCCGGTGGCCTGGCTGCCTGGTCGCTGGGGTCTTCTGTGTGGGCAGAAATGCCACCCTCCCTGGCCGGGACTGGCGTCTCGCTGAGGCCCGCTGCCCCTCCCGCTCTCTCCTGGGCAGCGCCCCCAGCAATTCCCCAAACCCTCTCCTCTCACGTTCCTGCAGCACAGCCGGCGCATCCTCTTGCTCAAGCTGACATCAGCACCAGCTGCGACTCCTCCTCCTCCTCCTCCTCCTCCTCCTCCTCCCCCTCCTCCTCCCCCTCCATCCCTGTGCCCACAGCCAATCAGCCCCCAACCCGAATGCTCCTTCCCGCAGGTCCTGTCCTCGCTCCACCTCTCTTGCGCTGCGAGTCCAGGCTGACTGCCTCTCTCCAGGCCACGGTGATGCCCTTGGTCACACCCCTCTGTCCAGCCTTCGCTCTGCTGACCGTCCCTCTGCTGCAGTGGCTGAGGTCTTTGCACAGCACCCTCCAGCTCAGTCACTCTGTGGGACCCAGAGCTTTTAGGGTGATGTCAAAATTCCTCCTTGGAAACTTCCAGCTCATCTTCACAAGGTGTGGTGTTCAGAAAACACCAGGCAGAGGACTAAGAGTAAAGAAGAACTGAAAAAGCTCTTCGTGTCTTTATAATGGCTCTTAAAACAGGTGTTTCTAAGCAAAACTACTTAAAATCCTCATTCTCACCCGCCTCAGGAGCCAGGCAGAAGCCCCAGCCCCCTGCTGGCTGCGCTGGTCTGTGCTGGTCTCCACCTAAGACCCTCCGTGGCATCGTCATGTCCTGGATCCCAAAGGTTAAGCAAAGGGCAGGTCGTTAGCCGGGGTCCCCGGGAAAGACACTCATTAATTCCCGCACCTTCTCGTGGAAGCCTGGGATCTCCACACACACTCAGCCTGTCTGACTAGAGTTCGATTTGCTTTGGTGCTAGCTCTAAAGGCCCCTGGACTTAACGGGAATCCCATGATCCTTTTATATTTCCCCTGTCAGGGCCCCAGACCTTCCAGATGATAAAATGAAATCGTACTGAATGCAGGAGTCCCTCATAGCTTTGTCTGACCTCACAGTCACAGCTGTCCCGACGTCACAGCAATAGACCGCCGCCTAAAATGCAAATCCCCCACTTCAGAGCATTTATTCCGACAGCCGAGAGACGCCACCCCGGATCTCAGCTCCACGTGGAGACCCGCTTTAACCGTGCACATCGTGAATTCGTCCCGCCAGTGGCTGGGGAAGGACAGCTGGGGCAATGGAGCAGCCTGGGGTTCACGTGGGCAGAGAAAAGAGAGAGGAGAGAGGCCGGGCCTGAGCCGGCAGCTGGGCATCAAATACAGGCCCTGCAAGCCCTCTCTGCCCCGCCCCCCTCTGGTGAGGGCTGATTGTGCTTAGGAAGAGCCAAAGGCCTCCGCTGTGCCCGACAACAGCCCACATCCAAAGCAGAGGTGGGCGTGGGTATGTTTGCATTAAAATCCCTCTCTAAAAGTCGGAGCCGCCTTCCGCCTGAGCAGGCACAACTGCTTATTCAGATCCAGCCATCTGTCTCGGTGTTTTCTTGTTTGGAATTAACAGCCCCACTTCCCCTCAGAGATGTGCGGGTTACGGGCAACAGCCGTGCACTGATGGCAGGGAACACAAAGGCGTGACTGTTGCCATGTGAGTCATAATTAACGCTTTGGCCTTTGAGTTTGTTACAGTGAATGGTTATGGATTGTAAACTGACATATAAATATGTAAAACATGGAGCACTATTTGCCTGAGTCTTGGAGGAATATATTGATGAAAAAAGAACATGTGATAACTAGTCTTCATTTATCAGAGTTCTAAGTGATTTCCACTTCTGGTTATTTGCACTGAATACATAATTGGGACCAACAACCCCAATGAAAACTGCTATAAAGCTGAATAAAATATTTCTCAAATCTGTTTAAAAGAACTGGAGCCCTGACAAGGTGGTAAAACTGTACAGGTGAAGATCTAGAGGAAGATGGAAGCCCAAAAGAACGACCAGCAGGCGCTGCCTTTGTCCTAGGGTAACTGCTGGTGCAGGGAGGGGGGCCGGGAAGCTGAGCAACAGCTTGGCCACCTCTTGAGGCACAAGGCCAAGTGCAGAGGTCCAAGTCCTGCTGAGGTTAAGGCCTTCGTAACTCCCTGAAACTTTGAGTTGGGAGCCCAGTGGGTCAAACCCTGGGAGTAAGGGTGAACAAAAAGTAAACCAGCCCTCACGTGGACGACGACTCAGCTTCAAGTCACGTGAGTGGCTCTAAAAGTATCCACCACTAAAATTGCATTACCGTGATCCCAGGTTGACGGTATCATCAGGCACTTGGGTGAAACCAAAGAAAATCATCTCTGGGGAAGGGTAACATTCTACCAGGCCTTGAATTATTTTCTAAGCAATCTCTCAAATACAATGTTTGGCATTTTTGATAAAATGCCAGAAGATAACCAGAAGCACAAGGAGATACACCAACGTAAATTAGAACTATTATAGTAAAAAGAAAAGAAACACAAGGGCTCTAAATAAAAGAATTATAAAACACAGTCTCTAAAGTAATTATGCTTATAGTGTTCAAGGATAAAAAATAAGATTTAAAGTTTCAGTAGAAAATAGAAACATTTTAAAAAATGATAGTAGCTTTGGGAAAAAAATAGAAATTCTAGAACTGAAAAATGCAATAACAAATTAAGACTACAAGGAGTGTGTGTTATTACCAAATAGAAACAGCTGAAGAGAGAATTAATAAACTGGAAGATAGGCCAGAAGAAATATCCAGATTGAAGCAAGCAGAGATAAAAGACGAAAAAGACAAGAGAGAGGGTACTAGACAGAGAGGATACAATGAACGGACTAGAGTCTCAGAAGCAGAGGAGAAAGAGAATGGACAGAAGCAATATTTGAAGAGATAGCAGCTGAGATGCTAATTTATTCCTTCTATTGATTAATTGACTGAGATGGGAATCTCACTATGTTGCCCAAGCTGATCTTGAACTCCTGGGCTTAAGTGATCTTCCAAACTAGCTGGAATTACAGACAAGTGCCACTATGCCTGGCCTTTCTCTTTGTTTTACAGGGAACTGAGTTCATAGTACTTTGTGAGCTTTCTTCTTAAGAAGATGAAGTGCTTTAAAAATACTCAATAATCACTATCAGATAACTATGAAGTAAAAGCCCCTATTTTAGAGATAAGAAAACAGAAGAACTTAAAGCAGGTCTCAACAAGTTTATTTTGAAATATCACTCTTTAATTTGACTTACACATGAATAATTGAAATAGGGTTATGTTAGTCAATGGTCTATTACTATCTGTTTGGGCACTTTGGAAATATAGTTGAACGATTTCTCAAGCCCTTGGAAATAGGAAAACTAAGATTGCCCTCTGGGAGTTAGACCTTATAATACAGACACAGCTGATCAGGGCAAAGAGATACAAACCTCCCTTAACTACACAGAATAGCTTCCAGGAAAGCTTGACCGGACAATGACCTGAATGATGTAACGTCTTGATCGATTAGGTGTGTGAATGAGGGGGCAGGTTTATCAGCTGTGGAAGCAGAGTGAAAGGAGGGTCACAGCAACACTGACTGGGCAAGGACTGTAAATATTCCTGTTATACTCCAGACAACACTCTCCCATAAAAGATCTTGAACATTCCATTCATCCAACTAATTCCCTTGTTTTGAGTCCAGATCCATTGTGCAATTTTCTGATTATAGTTTGGCTTCCTAGGTTCTATCGAGAAAAAAGTATACAATCCTTTGGTGATTATATACTTCACTATTAGTTGTAAGTTAGAGTTAAGATTTATACATCAGTCTCTGTTACTTTGATTAATGTGAGTCTACTGCTACAGATGCATCCACTCAAAGGCTAAGGGTCTGAATCTGCAGGGCTGGGGACCATGTTATACTTGTCGAGGTAATGCTTTACTGTGAGTTCTCTTAGAATTGTTGTTTATTTTCTGGTTATAGCCTCGGCACCATTGTTGGATAAAAATGGGCTTATTTCTTTTAAAAGTTAAAGCAATATAATCAGACTTTCAAGAACTATGTCTACTATTAAAATATATCATATAGCAGCTTCTCCCTCCCTCATGCCCACCCAATTCTAATCACCAAGGGCAATTAATCTCACCTGGAATTTATCCTCATAACTTTCAAGTCCCATATATATTCTATTTATTATCTTACTGATTTTAAATATGTTGGAAAAAATTAAATTGATGAACCTTTATTTTCTGGGAAATGTTCCTGTCTTTATTTATAATTTAATGATTGGAATATCATTTCAACTATTAGGTTAATATTTTCCACCTGTGCTTTCTTGTTTTTTGAGGACTTCTCTTTGTGTCATGCTGTTTTTGTTTTATGAATGCAGTAATTTTTATGTCTCTCAAGATACTCATAATACTTTTTGAAGATTCTGTTTATTTCTGGAATAATTTCTATATCCTTTACATTTGAAAATTCTACTTGTTTGTTTTAGTTTTGCTGCTATATTACTGGTTTTCCCAGCTTCACGTTTGTGGTGGGCGGACTCTTTAAGTGACCACCAGAATCTCCACACCCCTCCTAGCGTCATGCCCTTGTGCCACCTCCTGGGGTGGGGGACGAACCTGTGACTTGCTTCTAACCAACAGAATGCCACAAAGGTGACCATATGGCTGTGACTACACGTGTCAGTTTCCACATCAGTCTTGCTGGGTCGCTCTCCATTGCTGGCTTTGAGGAGGCAAGTGGTCACTTTGGGTAACCCCACATGGCAGGAAACAAAGGGCGTCTCCAGGGACCGAGGCGGCCTCTGGCCAACAGCCAACCAAAACTGAAGCCTCCAGTCCGGCAACTGCAGGGAACTAAATTCCGCCAACAAGGCGAGTGAGCTTGGAAGTGGCTTCTTCTCTGGTCAAAGCTCACGTGCCTTGATCACAGCCGAGCTGAGACCTAAGCCTGGACTCTGTTTCTTAACGAAGTGTTCAGAAGCTGATAAGAAAGTGTGTTTCTGAAGCTGAAAAGGAATAAACATACCAAGCATTGGCAAGGCTGTGGAGCAACTGCAGCTCTCAGGCATTGTTTGGGGAAGTACAAAATGATACAGCCACTCTGGAAGGTAGTTTTACAGTTTCTTAAAAAGTTAAAGATTATAGCAATAATGAGATACAATTACACACCTATTAGGAAGGGCAAAATCTAAAACACCGAGAGCACCAAATGCTGATGAGGATGTAGAGCAACAGGAATGCTCTGTCATTGCTGGTGAGAATGCAAAATGGCACAACCAGTTTGGGGAAAAATTTGGCAATTTCTTACATAACCAAACATACTCTCACCATATGATCCAACAATCACGATATTTACCTTGTATTGACCCAAAGGGGTTGAAAAGTTATGATCACACAAAACCCTGCACATGTGTGTTTATAGCAGGCTTATTCATAATTGCTAAGACTGGAAAGCAACCAAGATGTTCTTCAGCACGAGAAGGAATGAACTGAGCTACATTCATACAATGAAATATTATTCCCCACTAAAAAAGGAATGAGCTATGACGCCACAAGGAAAGACATGGAAGAAACTCAAATGCATATTACTCAGGGAAAGAAGACAGCCTGAAAAGGCTACCTACTGTAGGATTCTAACTACGTGATGTTCTGGAAAAGGCAAAACTGTGGGGACGGTAAAACGACCAGTGGTTGCCAGGAGTCAGGGGAGGCAGGGCTGGCTGGGCGGAGCGCGGGTTTTGGAGCAGTGCGGTGAGTCTGTATGGCGGTATCATGGGCAAGCCTCACACATTTGTCAAAATCATAAAACGCACAGCACCAGGGGTGAACCCTAATGTAAACGTGGACTTCGGGTGATTACAGTGTGTCAACGTAGGCTCGTAGCTTGTGACAAACGTACCACTCTGGTGTGGGACACTGACAGTGGGGGAGGCCTCGCACGTGGGGAGGAGGGGTGCACGGGAAATCTCTGTATTTTCTGCTCAATTTCGCTTTGAACTTCAAACTGCTCTAAAAAAATGAAGTCTATTTTGAAAAGTTAAACGCACATATCCTCTATGATCCAGCAACCCCACTCCTGGAATTTACTTTAGAAAAATGAAAACTTATGTTCAAACGAAAGCATGAGCTTAAAAGTTTATAGTAGCTCTAGTCATAATTGCTAAAAACTGGAAACAACCCAAGTGTCCTTCAGCAGGTGAACAGATAAACCGTGGTCCATCCACACCGTGGAATGCTACTCAGCAATTTAAAAAACAAACAAACAACTGGTGCACACAACAGCCTGGGGGAATGTCAAAGTCTTAGTGAAAGAAGCCTGTTTTAAAAGCCACATGCTGCATGATCCCCTGAAAGGAAATTCTCAAAAAGACAGGATGACAGTGTTGGAGAACACTGACAGCGGCCGCCAGGGTTTGGGGAAGACGAAAGCGCGGCTGTCAAGGAGGGAGTTTTTGGAGCGATGGAAGTGTTCTGTATCTTGATCGAGGTGGTAGTTACCTGAATCTATACAGGTGTTAATATTCATAGAAGTGTACACCACTCCCTAATTTAATATTGCTATATATTTAATAATAATATAAAAATAAAAACACACTTCATATTTAGATTGCACTGTAGGAAAAAATCATCTACCGACCACACGACCCAATCACTCCCCCCAGGTATTCATCCAAGAGAAATGAAAGCACCCGTCCATGCCGAGTCTTGCAGACAAGTATTCACAGCACCTTTATTTGTAATAGACAAAAACTGGAGACAGCCCCATTGTCCTTACACAGGTGAATGCAAAAATAAATACAGAAACCAAGTGTCACCGCCATGCGATGGAGTGCTACTCGGCAATAAAAAGAAAAGAACTGTTGACACAGGGAACACCGGGATGAGTCTCAGAATAACTATGGTGAGTAAAAGGAGCCAGACCCCCCAAAAACCCCAGCATCTCCTGTGTGATTCCATTCATACGACGTTCCAGGGGTGCAAACTGACCTGCAGGGCAAGAAGCTGCTGAGGGATGGGGAGGTGAGCAGGGAGGGAGGATTACAAGGGGCACAAGAAGCTCTGGGAGCCGGTGGATGTGTGTGACTATGGTGAAGGTTTTACAAATATATAAGTATATATGTTAAAAAACATATATATTTTAGTGCTGTCTTGACCCAGAGTCGAGGCCCTGGCTGGAGGCTGGTCAGACCCTTCTGGAGCAGCTGATCAGTCCACACCCCACCACTTCCCTCATCGGGCTGTCACAGGCCAGGGGTACTATACACCCGCCCTAATCACCCTGAGCCGGTACCAGACAACTCGGGCAGCTCATATGCCCTGGAGCCTGCAGAACGGTTCCCATCAGCCAATCCACAAGGAGCCCTCAAAACCTCAGGTTAAGTAAGCAGGAGACCGTTAGCCTGGGACTGTCTCCTTATTGAGTTCCTGCATAACATCCTGCAGGCTAACTTCGTGTGTGAGCAAACCGAAACCTAACTTAGGGGTAAAACAAACGGCTGAGGTCCAGCCCATGACAGGCAGCCAACTGCTCAAACCGTGCCCAGACAAGGCAGGTGCCCAGCCGTAGCCAAGCCGGCGGTTTCCCTGCTTGGCTCCCATGCTCAGCCTACACAGGCCGGCTGCTCACACCGCCGGGTGGAGCTCCCCGAACCCCTTCCGGTTCTCAGAGCTGCCCAATTCATGAATTGTTCCTTGCTCACATAAATTCTGCTAAATTTAATCTGTCTAAAGTTTTTCTTTTGGCACTAGCTACCCCCACCCTGCTGATGATACATAAGCTGCCCCTATAGCTCCAGCTTCTGTCCCCAGGAATGCCCCTGCCCGACGGCCTTCTCTCATTTGTAAGTAACGGGGTGTTGCTTTTCATCTGTCTGAGTGTCATTGTGCTGTGTCTGCCATCAAAAATCCTTCACATGCAAAACATACATATGTTAACATTTACCAAATTGTGTGCTTTTAATATGCACTATTTATTATAAGCCAATAATACCTTAATAAAGCCATTTAAAAAAAATCCTGTGAGGCAAAATCAACAGAGTGAAAATGCAACCTATGGAAGGGGAGAAAATATTTGCAAATCCTACCTGACAAGCAGTTAATATCTGGAATATATAAAGAACTGCTATGACTCAATAACAACAAAAAAATCCCCCAATAACTTGATTTTAAAATAGACAAAGGCTTAAATAAGCATTTCTTCAAAGAAGATATACAAATGGCCAACAAGCACATGAAAATATGCTCAGCATTACTGATCAAGAGTGAAATGCTAACCCAGACCACAAAGAGATATCACCCCACACCCCTCAGGATGGCTAATATCAAAAACCCCCGAAAATAACAAATATTGGTGAGGATGTGGCGAAATTAGTGCCTTCTGCACTGTTGGTGGGAATGTAAAATAGCGTAACTGCTTTGAGAAAAGTATGGAAGTTCCTCAAAAAGTTAAAAATAGAACTACTATATCTCACTGTATCTCACCAACAATCTTGCTTCTGAGTATATATCCAAAAGTATTGGAATCAGGATCTCGAAGAGGTATCTGCACGCCCAGAGTAGATTTTTCCGCAATAGCCAATATGTAGAAGCAATCCAAGTGTCACGGATGGATGACAAGTGGATAAACAAACTGTGACCTACACACACAGTGGGATATCATCTAGCCTTACAAAACAAAGAAATCCTACAACATTGCTGAACCCTGAGGACATTATGCTAAGTGAAATACTCCAGTCACAGAGGACAAATACATACAGGAGGTGTCCAAAGTGGTCAAACACATAGAAACAAAACGTAGAATGTGGGTGCCAGGGGCTTGAAGAAGAGGGAAGTGGGGAGTCGGTGTTCAATGTGTAGAGTTTCAGTTTTACAAGGTGAAAAAGTTCTAGAGATCTATTGCACAACACTGTGAATATAGGCAACACCACTGAACTGCATGTTTAAAAATGGTTAAGATGGTAAATTTTATGTTACATATTTTCTACCACAATTTTAAAAAAACAATCCATGAGATGAATAAAAGGGTTATTTCTAGCTCCATTTGGCAGATGTGAAAACTGAGGCTTAGGAAGACTTAAGTTACTCATCCAGGGTCACTCAGCCACATGGATGCCCTCAGACCCACGCCACTGGGATTGGGGGAATTTCTATTGTTCTATTTTCAGGTTCTCTAATTCCTTCCTCTGGCCTCTCCATGCTGCTGTTGAGTCCACTTAGTATTTTATTTGAGTTATTGTAATTTTCAGTTCTAAATTTCCATTTCTCTCTTCTCTGTACTTTCTATATTTTTGCTGAGACTTGCTATTTAAAAATTTTCTTTCTAGGGTATTCATAACTGCTCACCGAAGCCATTTTATGATGGCTGATTTAAAATCTTTGTCAGATAATTCCGACGTCTCTGACGTCTTGGTGTTGCCACGCATTGATGTCTTTTCTCACTTATGTTGTGAGTGCCTTGGTTCTTGCTATGTGAGCGATTATCCATAAAAACCTGAATGTTTTGGGTATTATGTTATCGGAATCTGAATCTTATTTAAATCTTTAACTGGCTAGTTCTGATGTCATTTTAGCAGAGAAGTAGTACACCATCTTATTACTGTCTGGTGGGGTGGGAGTCTGGGTCTTGGTCTGCAGGTTTTGATTTTGGTGTCTGCTGTCATCTGGTGACAAGGGGTTCCCTGTTTCCGCTCAGTGGGGTTGGGAGATTTGGCTCATGCATCCTTGCCGGGAGGGACAGGAGTGACTTGCTACTTCTCTCCAGGTGGTCTACACTAACATCATGGGAAGCTTCATTAACTCTGGAGAGTGGAGAAAGTCCTGACTCTCCAGTAGGTTGGGGTGACCTTTGTCATTGCTGGGTGGAGGTGGAATTTTTCAGGTGTCTCATGTGGTCTCCACTGACAAGTCTAGAGGGAGTAGGTTTTGTGCGTCACCACCTGGTGGGGAGCAAAGTCCTGGCTCCTTACATGGCCTTCTCTGACACCCAGGGGATGGGGTGGGGTTGTTAGGTGGCCTTACTACACTCCTGTGAGAGTGGGTGTTTAGATGTACCTCTTGGCCTCTGCTGATGGGGTTGGGAATTGGGCTGCAGTTTGTTTCTGTGTTAGTATACCACATGTCCTTAATCCACTTGTCAGTTGATGGGCATTTAGATTGATTCCATATCTTTGCAGTTGTGAATTGTGCTGCAATAAATATTTGGGTACAGGTGTCTTTTAATATAACAACTTCTTTTCCTTTGGGTAAAACCCAGTAACAGGATTGCAGGATCACATGGTAGGCCTTTTAGTCCTCTGAGGAACCTCCACACTATTTTCCACAGAGGTTGTACTAGTTTACAGTCCCACCAGCAATGCATAAGCATTCCCTATGCACCACGTCCCACCAACATCTGTTGTTTTGGGGCTTTTTAGTAATGGCCATTCTGACAGGGGTAAGGGGATATCTCATTGTGGTTTTAATTTGCATTTACCTGGTGATTAGTGATGTTGATCATTTTTTCATGTTTTTTGCCCATTTGTATATCTTCTTTTGAAAAATGTCTGTTTGTGTCTTTTGCCCACTTGTTAATGTTTTTTCTGATTTGTTTGCATTTCTTATACATTCTGGAAATTAGTTTGTTGGATGTACAGTTTGTCAATATTTTCTCCGATTCTATTTACACTGTCGATTATTTCTTTTGCTGTGCAGAAGCTTTTTGGTTTAATTAAGTCGCATTTATTTATTTATTTTTATTGTATTTGCTTTTGGGGTCTTAGTCATAAATTCTTTGCCTAGGGCAGTGTCATGAATAGTCTTTCCTAGATTTTCTTCTAGAATTTTTATGGTTTCAGGTCTTACATTTAAGTGTTTAATCCATCTTAAGTTAATTTTTGCATATGGTGAGAGATAGGAATCCCCTCTCTCAAGTCACTCACTCACATCACAGTTTTCCAAAGTGTTTGTGCAATTTTCCTTTCCCCTGAGCAAAGTACGAGAGTTGCAATCATTCTACATCTTTGCCAACATCTGCAGTTATCAATCTTATTACTTTTAGCTATTGTGTTGGCTAATAGAATATTCTTACTATTAAGTTGATATGATAACTTTAGTATCAAAATATTAATAATATTGGCATAGTGATATTATTGTGATGTTAATTTAAATTTCCCTGATGGCTAATGATGGTGGGTACTTTTTCATGGTTTTTTTGACCATTTGTATATTTTCTTATGTGAAATATTTTCCATGCCTTTAGACCATAGTTTTATTGGATCATTTGTCTTGTTAAATGTTATACTATTTCATTTTATTATCACAGTTGTAGCAGCTTTTTGTTTTTTCACATATTCTGGACACAAGTCCTTTGTCAGATACACATAGTGCAATTATTTTCTCCCAGTCTGTGTGCTGCCTGTTAATTTGCTTAATGATTTTTATTTTGGTAAAGTCTAATGCTTTCTGTGTCCTGCCTAAAAAATCTTTGCCTACCCAAATATAGGAGTTTATAGTTTTTGTTATATTTAAATCAATAATCCACTGTGAATTAATTTTTGTATCTGGCATAAGGGGCAGGCTCATTTTTTCTGATATGGATACCCTTTTGTTCCAGCTTCATGTATGAGTGGCTCTTTTTCCCCATCGAAATGCTCCGGCTTCTTTGTCAGACATCATTGACCAGATACGTACGGTCTGTTTCCAAACAACTCTCTATTCTGTTCTATTGGTCTGTCTGTCCTTACGCCAATGCCACTCTGACTTAATTATTGTAGATTTAAAGTAAATCCTGAAATTAAGTAGTGTGGGTCCCCTAATTTTATTCCTTTTCAAAATTGTTTTGGCTATTCTGGGTCCATTGCATTTTCATGTGAATTTTAGACTTAATTGAAAGGTTTTTTTTTTTTGTTGTTGTTTGTTTGTTTGTTTTTACTGGGATTTTGTGTGAGATTGCATCCAATCTATAGATAAATTTGGGGACAGCTTACATAGAACTGTTTTCTAGTTGAATCCTCTGATCCACAAACATGCTATGTCTCTCCTATTTAGATCTTTTTACATTTCTCTCAGCAATGAGTTATAGTTTTCAGTGCAGAGGTTTTATACACATTTAATTATAAATTTATCTCCATGCATTTTATCTTTTAATGCTGTTTTAAACAATATTTTAAAAGTTCATTTGCCATTTTTACTTTGCCAGTATATAGAAAAACGTGTTGTTTTTTAAAAATATTCACCGCGCATTTTGCAACCTTCCTAAATTTATTTCTGAGTTCTAGTAGTTTGCTTATAGTTTGTAGGATTTTCTATATGACATGCACAATTACGTTGCCTGTGAATAGTTTCACTTCCTCCTTTCCAATCAGAGGAATAAAGCCTTTTTAATAATTTTTCTAGTAAAAGGCTGAGCTGAGGTGAAGAGTAGACACCCTTGCTTTGTTCCTGTTTTTAAGTATAATTCCATGTTTACGATTTTTCTTTTTGTTTTGATGCTTTGAAGTTTCTCTATGATGTGCTTAGATACGGATTTCTTATTTACTTATTTTGTTTTAGAGTCATTCAGTGTCCTGGATCTGGGATAATGACGTCTTTTAACTTCCTGGAAAGTTCGCAGCCATTATCTTTTTGAATATTGTACCTTTGCCATTGTCTTAATTATCTCCTTCTGGAATTTGGATTAGGTGATTATTAGATTTTCTCACTCTATCTTCTATGCCTCAGTCTCTCTTGTGTATTTTCTATTTCTCTGTCTTTTGGGGCTGCATTCTGGATAGGTTTTTTAAAAATTTATCTTCCAGTTTACTATTAAGTGTTTTTATCCTCTAACTTTTCATTTTGAAATGATTTCAGAGTTACAAGAGTGCTGCAACGTCACTGCACAGAATTCCCACGTGCCTTTCACTCCCCAAATGCAGCGTCTTCCATAGCCAAAGTGCGTCGCCGGAATCGGGAGGTGAACGCTGATGGACTGCCACCGTCTCGCCTACAGACCTTACTCAAATGCTACCCGTGGTCCCACCGATGTCCCGTTTCCTGTCCAGAATCGCAGGGTGCAAGCACAAGGGCTGCCACGTCTGTTCCGTCCCCTTTAATCCAGGACAAGTCCTTGGTCTCAGATTGTCTTTTATGATTTTGAATCTTTTGAGGAGTATCGGCCAGTTACTTGGTAAGATGTCCTTCAATTTAAGTTTCTGATGTTTCCTCATGATTAAATTCAGGTTATGTATTTTGGGTAGAAATACCACAGAAGTGACGTGTCCCTCTCGGTGGCCCCGTATCAGGACACGATATCAATCTGTCCTTTCACTGGGGATGTGAACTGTAACCCACCTGGTTCAGGTGACGCCTGCCAGGTTTCTCTGCGATAAAGCCACCGTTCCTCCCACAACTTTATCGAATCGTATCTATGGGCAGATGCTTTGAAAGACACAGACTTCCCGTTTCTTATCCTATTTTGCGGATTAATCTCAGCATCCACTGATAATTCTTGCTTGAAACAATTATTGCTGTGGTGCCGAATGGAGGTTTTCTATTTTCCTCCTTCCTTTCCTAAGGAAGAGCTTGCCCTTTTCTGCCACTGTTGGGTTTTAATTCCAAATATGATCATTTTAATCCCTGGATGATCCATTCAGTTCTTTTCTGAATCTGCGAGACTGTTTTATGGGCTCCCATTTCCAGGTCCCTTTCTCTAGACACAGAGGAGACAGGCATGTTTGGACTTTGCTCATTCTCGACATCTGCAGTCTCGTGGGGCTGCTCCTGCTGCCTGTTGTCCTCACGGGCTTTCCTGGTGGGTTTGTAGCTTTTTAAACCACGGACTGCTCATTTTTCTAGGGACTTTATCCATACAAATACTTCGGAGCCTGGGTTGAAGAGTGATGTCTGGAGAGGGTTCACCACTGTGTTTTCCAGCCATCTAGGGACACCACAATCCACTTTAAATTCAACTTTCTTCTTGAAGTTTTGGGACTGCATAGACAGTAAACTTGGACCATGGTTATGATGTTTTTCCTCTCCCAGCACCAAGCTCCATGTAGGAGCATTTCCTGGCTGTTTCCTTCTGCACAGCGGGTTTGTTTATCACGGACCTGTGCACCAAGGGCGTGGCCTTTCGAGACAACAGCTTTCCACATGGGCCTCTCACCCCTCTCCCCGTCTTGGAGGAACCCGTACTCCTGTACTCCAAGGAGGGGTCTGTTTCCTGCCTTTTTAACTCCATGAAGCTCCACATTTGTACTTACACAGAGTTCCCACCCCCTGGGGGGAGAGAAGCACCGTCTCCCGCTGCCTGGAGGCCCCAGGGACTGTGCCATGATTGAACGGGCGCTAGGCTGAGAGCGACCTGGCCGCTGTTGTCTGGGTGACAACTGGGCTTGCTTAGCAGAGGTGACCGATGACATGCTGGGTGCCCCCTAAAGAGGCAATGAGTGCAGTTTCTGAGACACTCTCCTATGCCCCGGGGGTGCACCCAGCGGGTAGGTGACCAATGACAGCAGCCTCTTCCTCCCTGGGACAGCCCACCCTCTGGCCCCGTTCTTGCTTAGTTTGCTTTTATGTTCTTCTTGTTCCAGGCCTTTCTGACTCATCACCATTTAGAACCGGCTTATCATTCCAGAGCATTCAAAACCGCACAGTTCACGTCCCAAGTCCCTGCAATCTGGGGGCCTCAGAGCTCCCAGGCAAAGGCTCAGCGTTTTTCCCTCCTGCGGCCCCTAGCTCTGCCAGCTTCTCTCTGTTAGCCGGGTCCCCCACTCTTCCCTGGGCCCCTCTGTTCCCTCTCATCCTAGGGGGACCCAGGGGTGGGGTCCGGACAACGGGAGGGGACAAGCCCAAGCCCCCTCCCCCACCCAAGAGCCCATCCTGCAGACTTTGGCCAGCAGTTCTGGAATTTACATCTTGGCTTGCTCTCTGTTTGCTCGGTTCCACCCATAACATGAAAAGCGGCTCCTTGTCTACAGGAACATTATGAAACAGATCTCGTGTTTTACAGTGTCGTAAAATAGTCTGAAACTCTAAGCTACAGTTCAAAGGCTGTTGCATGTAATGTCAACTTGCATGAGCTGTCTTGAGATACCTAGAAAATGCAAATGTGGGGAGGCCAAATGGCCGCCACTCCTCTTCCCAAACGTCCCCTGTCCCCTGCCAGGTCTGAGCTCTGCTCCCTTCCTATAGACCCTCCTTCCCTGCAGGAGTGTTGCCCTCCTCCTCACGGGGACAGCCCACCCTCCCGTCTCTGTCTTGCTTGGCTTGTTTTTTAGTGCCTCTTGTTCCAGGCCTTTCCGGCTCTCATCGGTGTTTACAACTGACTTACGGTCCCCGAGCCTTCCCTACGGCACAGTTCATAGCCCAGATCCCGACTGATTGCTGTACAAACATTAGGTCAAGGAGCTAACTCTGAGCTAAGAGCGTTTGCTCTTAAGACTGTGCTCAAGGCAATTTACGGTAAAATTAGGAAGATGCGAGTTGGCAGCAGAGTCCGTGCCAAGTCTCCTAGCCCGACGGGCGAGTTGAAGGCGCCAGGGTGCAAGGCCTGCGGCGGGGGTGACGGCACGGGGGCTGGGGGTCGGGGGCGGGGTTGGTTACTGGAGGGACCAGACTCACCCACTGGAGCCACGGTAAAGTCGTGGGCACAGCGCATCTGCTCACAGCAACATCCTCGTGCCAGGCAGTGCCTGGCACAGGAGCGACTGCTGAGTGCACGAGCGACCAACACCTGAGCCACGCCTGAGCCACGCCGTCTTGTGGAAGTGGGACTCGGGGGCAAGGTCAGAGGAGCCAGTGGCCTTGGGCAGCAGCAGAAGCATTCTCCACCCAAGAGGGACCTCAGAGCAGGCAGATCCTGGGCATTCGTGAAGCCCCTTCAGGTCCCCAGGAGGACCCGTCACACACACCCATGGCCACGGGCTGGGACCACAGATGCACGAGGCCGTCTGCCCCAGTGGAGAGCTCCGGGGGAGGGAGCTGATCCTGAAGCCAGACTTCGCTCCTCTGAGCCTTGTTCTTCGTGGCTGTTTTGCACTCCGGGATTTCGGCTGGGGCAGGGTTGATCCAGCAAAGATCGTGAATTGGACACAGACCATATTCAGGGCCCTTCCATTCCCTCCTGGCACTTAAAAGCCCTCGGCCTGCAGGACTCCACCGCTCCCGGCCCTTCCCCTTTCTGGGTAACCGTCTCAGCGGTCAGGAGGGTGAGCTGAGACTGGATCTCGCTCAGCTGAAAGAGGGACAAGGATGATAAGAAGTTATGCCTCACAAGAGACTCCCATGGAACACAGAAACCAATCCCTAAAAGTGGCATCCAGGCCATGATTTGCAAGGCTGATGGAATCCATCCATCCATCCATCCATGCTTTACCCCTGAGTGGGACAGGAGTGTGCCCATGGCCCCGTCCTCCTCAAGGTTCCCTGGGGATGGGGTCCTGAGAACTGTGCCCTGTCCCTACCTCCAGCTGAGCTCTGCAGCTCTCCGGCTGTGGCCCCGCCAGGCGCAGCCCTGCAGGGCTCTGCTGCCCTTTGTCCTTTGGGTTTCAAGTCAGGGTTCGAGGTGCCCCAGGGAAGCCAAGGCTAGGACCATTGTCTGGATAACTCAGCCAAAGGCAGATCCAATTTAAGAAAAAAACTGGAAACATTTTAGTTCAGTGGTAAACCCACCATTCACCAGCTGTTTGCCTTTGGACAACATATGAAATCTCCTTAGGCCTCAATTTCCTCATCCCATAAAATGGGATGGAGGCGGTGCCTCCCCTGCGGGCCAGTTGTGTGGTGAACTTACGAAGCACTTAGGACGCTGAGTCCTCCCTGTGACATGGCCTGCGCCCGGCCCGCCCAGGCAGCAGCAGGTGGACGGAGCAGGCACCGGGCCAGGTCCTGGAGGCGCCAGGCTTCCGTCAGCTCGTCCCCCGGGCGACTGTAAGGGCGTGGGGGCTGTAAAAGCAGGAGCTCTGGGATGTGAGCACATCAGGGAGCTCAGGGAGGCTTCCCCAAGGAAGCGGGGCTCTGAGGCCAGAGCAGAGGGGGATTCAGCAGCATTAACCAGGCAAGAGCACCCAGGTGAAGGCGCAGGTGTGCAGGCGCGCAGGTGTGCAGGGTTCCCGAGGCGGGAGCAGCGCACAGGGAGAGCTGGGCCGCCCAGGCTGTGCCCGAGGCAGGGCTGAGGCCCCACTCCGATCCACTGTCAGCCTTTAGCAAGAAAGGACCAGCTCAGACGTCGGAGTTTATCCGTTTTCTCCCATCTCCATTCATTCCATCTAAAAATCAACCCCAAATCCATTATTTTCTCGGATATTCGTCATTGGATTGTGATCACTTTTATTCCTCTGTGACATCAGTAAATAACTTCTCTTCTGAAACTCAGATAGAGTAAGTGTCTCCCTTTCCAGGACTACACAGTGTGAACAACTCTGGATTTTGTGTCATTTCAGGGAGACCCCAATAACAAACAGTACATTCCACCCGCTAATTTTAAACAAAACCTTTGCTGAGCATAATTATTAATAAAGACATGCATTGACCATTGCTTGAAGGACTTCAGTAAATATTGGTTAATGAAAATCAGTCTGACTTTTTTTCCAGCTCACACAGTCTTGTAAAACAGCCACAGGTCTCACTGCCGACATCTGAGTATCGCTGGGGGGGAGCGGGGGGGCCGCGGCAGTCTGGGGAGAGGATCAGGTTGCCAGGGATGCGGGAAGGGAACAGTAGGCAGAGCTACAGGGGGACGTGTGTGTCGATACGGGCAGCTTGGGCCCCAGGAACGCCAGGTGACCTGTCTTCGAGCTGTCGGGATGATGAATCGTGTGAGGGGAGGAGGGGAAGTAGAGGGGGACAGCCCGCAGGAACCGCTGCACCCAGTGTCCTCCAGAAGTTGTCTGAAGAGGAAGATGGCAAAAAAAAAAAAAAAAAAAAAAGATTTAGCAACAAGGAAACAGCCAGGTGTTTGGGGAGCAACACTGCACTCTAGTTCCAGGAACAAGTGACTCAGGAGCTCCCTGGTCACCACTAGAAACCAAGCATTTCGCTAAACGCAGTGGAAAACACAGGGAGGTGTCACGGCCGGGGCAGGTGTAATTCTAGGCACTTCCTGCGACACTGGAGCAATTATTCCAAGGTTGCTCAGGAAGAAACAGACTCAGAGAGAGGGAGGTGCCAGGGACACCCGTGGGTGCCAGCCAGACCCCGGGTGCAGAGCCAGTTCTGGTCCACCTGACCGCAGCCCCCATGTGCCTCCTCCCGCCTGGCCGCTTCCTGGGCAGCAGACCGTGAGCCGCTCCCAGGCGCGCCTGCATGCAAATTCCTTCATGTTCTGAACAGAGGAATCACGACCCTCAAGTTGACAGTGTGCATCAAGTCTGGAATCAAGGAGGATATTGGCTGATAGCCACTTCTTTCTGGCAGCTGCAGAAAAATGTGGCGGGAAGAGTATTCACAGTGGAAGAAGAAAGCTCGTCCCTGCCGCCTTTCCCTAACCTCCCGTTTCAGAAGGGGAGCGAGAGGCACGCGCTCCGGATAGGCCCCAGGGAAAAGCCCCTCCAGCTGCCCGCCCTCCCCCAGACGCCCTGGGATCCCCACGCAAGTTCCCTTCCTCCTCTGTCTCGGCGGAAAGACCTACAAGACCCTCCACCTTGGGGCTCTTCCGTGGCCGGCGCCCTCCAATTTCTCCGTCCCCTCCTCATACTCAGGGTTCCCTCCAGTCCTCCCAGGGCCCCTTTCCCACCTTCCCCATCAAACTTCTCGAAGTAGCATCTGCCACCCGCAGCTTCTCACGGCCCCCTACCCTTTATGTCCTGCCATCTGGCGTCCACCCAGAACTCGGTGGAAATTGCTGGAGAGGGGAAAGCTGGAAAGGACACCTTCCCTCAAGAGCCACTTTCTCCTCCACCCATTGGGGTCCCCACGACCCACCCAGGGTGCTTGGAGGCTAAATATCTTCCAGCTGGGCCGCCCGGACGCCCGGGACACAAGTCCCTGCAGGGCAGCCAGGAGGCCCAGCTGTGTGCCCTGGAGGTTGTGGCACCAGGGGTCTCCCCCAGGCAGGCCACAGGGGGAACGGGGAGGGTGGAGAAGGAGAGAAGGTGGGAGACGCCCTTCCCCCGACCCCCGTGGAACCCTTGGGGTTACAGCTGTGCCAAGAGGCCCAGAGGACTGTCTGCTGCCATCTCCCCTGAGCCTCTGCCCAGCACTGTCACCTCAAGACGTGGCTGTGCTGCTGTGTGGCCCCCAGCGACCCCCCGAGTGGTGGGGCAGGACGAACTTCCTGGTCGCAAGGCGGCTGATAGAGCCCAGGGGAGAGGGCGGGTGGAGTCGGCCCCCCAGAAACCTCACAACAGGCAAGGCGCCTGCAGACGGGCGTCAAGGGGGACGTGAGGAGCAGAGAACCAGAAAGGTCTCGGGGCATACGTTTGGGTGCAGAAGAGAAGGCAGAGGAAAACGAACTTCAGGAGGACACGTGCCATCGCAGGTCCGAGAGGATGAGGACAGCAGGACAGTGGGTCCGGGGAGTGGGCAGACCTAGGGGCGTGGGGCCTTCCCCACCAGGAAGGTCCGGAGACAGACTGTGAGATGGTCAGAGGGGACAGAATGGTGTGGCTCCAGGGCATCCCTGCCACCAGCAGACCCCTGTCCCACTGTTGGTGGCCCAACAAGGTGGCGTTTGTCTGGATAAACAAGCCAAACCCGTGGAGGGGCTGGCGTGGGATAACTCTTATCTCGCTCCCTAGTGAGGCCGAGCTGGAGGAAGAGGTGCAGCCAGGAGAGGCCCTGGGACATTCAGGTTCCAGGCAAGTGACCGGCAGGGCCCCAGGCCCGGCAAACTCCAGGTGGGAGGGGCAGCCGGCCTGGGAGCTGGCCCAGGTCAGAGCAGGGCCGTTTGCACGAGCTGGTGAGCACCTTCCTGGTGGCTGTGTCCGGAACTTTCCCGGCAGTGATCTGCCTGCAGCTGTGGGCCCTCGGGAGGCTGGAGGAGCCAGAAGCCTCTGGAAGCATCTTTCCTATTCTGTGGAGTGGGTGGTAGTTTTGTCTTTGTTTTAGTTTTTTAAAGTTTATTTTCTTACTTGTAAGGCAAAACTTAAAACTCTGCCCATGTTAAATTCCAGTTAAAATACAACATGCTGTGTGGCACGTGTCCCTGTGGCTGGACAGCGCAGGCCACAGCCCACGGCCACTGTCAGTCCTGCTGCGGCGCTTACCTGTCGGTGCTCCCCGGCCACGTGCCCCAGAGACCTGCCCCGGAGACCCGGGCTCTGAAGGCTCATTCTGGCCACACGTCGGTGACCCCAGTGGAGTCCCCGGCCCTCCGTTGTCTGTACTGTGTGGTGGGTGGTGACGATACAGCAGGGCGAGGCTGCTGCTGTCCCGGGTCAGGTTCCTTCCTTCCCTCTGCCTGGTCTTGGCCGGAGCAGACCCGGAGCAGGCCGATCCCGGAAGCTGCTGATGCGGGAGGGCTGAGAGCCGGCCCGCAGGTGGGGCGGGCGGAGTCTCTCCTCCAGCAGGAGGAGGTCGGGGCTCACATTGCAGGGGGGCCGCAGACCCAGGCTTTGGGCAAATGCTCCGACTGTGGGTTTGTGTGGCCCAGAGAGCCGGCAGACCACGGGCATTCTGTGCCGGGGAGAAGCCCTCAAAACGCCACACTCCTCAAGTGCACCCAAACAGGAGACAGTCTGTGGAAGAATCTGGCGAAAAGAGGATAAAAAAGGAAACCTGAGGTGAGGCCTGGCCTGTCTCAGTGCTGGGCCCCGGGGAAGCCTGCGGCCCTTTTAAAGCCTCAGTTTCCCCATATGTAAAATGAGAGGGTGGAACCAGAGGATCTCTAATGTCCACACACGCTGGAGACCCTACAGGCGACTGATGACCTGGCTTTGCCTGCAGGACAGTGTAGCTGGATCCCAGAGGCAGGACAGGGTAGCTGGATCCCAGAGCCACTGCCGACGCCGAGGCGGGAGGAGCTCCCTGCCTTCCACAGCCACGGCTGGTCGACGCCCCGAAGTGTTCCAGGGAAGAAACAAATGAATGATAGTTCCCCATTTCTCATAGGGGTTACTCAGCCACCTGGTGGATTTTAGGGAGGTGGAGAAGTGGCCTTTGCCCTACGGATGTCCCGACACACCTGGCTGTTAGAGGAGGAGTCTGCAGGAAGAAGCGCCTACACCTTCAGAGTTTCTCAAAGTGTGACCCACCCCTGCAACAGCTTTCCCCGGGGGCTAGTTTGAAATGCAGATTCCTGGGCCCTGCCTCAAACCCATGGACTCGGAGTGTCTGGGGACAGGCCCCGGGAATCTGCATTTACACCGAGCACATCAGTGGCTTTTATGCATATTAAAGTACGGAAAACCCTGAGAGTCTGAGCGGCCCAGTTTGATTATAAAGGGAACACTTGAATTCCTCCAAAGTCGGCCAGCTTTTGTTTTATTTTAGCGATAAAGTCTCACCTCAGTCGGCCCCGAGATGCGGAGATGCGCTTGGTTTAGACAGCTGTGCTGAGCGCCTTGCTCTCTGTGCTCCTATATGTAGGTAACACCGTCCCTGCCAGCTGCCGCTGGCCTCACACGGTATCACCATCTGGTTCCTTCGGCATTTAAATGCGCAACTCCAGTTCTAAGAACGAAGATTTAAGACAGATTTCAAGTTTCAGGGCAGGGATGGTGTCTTGCCCATCCTGGGTTTGTGGCAGGGCCCTACGCACTGGGTGCTTCATATACATGCTTGTTGCCACGATGTAAAATGAAATATTGGACAAAGGTAACTGGGCTTCCAAGGAGCGCCAGGCAATCACCTTATCTTCCAATAACCACCCAGTGCCTCGCCGAGAGCACGGTATCGGATCATTGTATAACGCATGTATTTACAGGTTTCCGCGCTACACTGTTAAGGAAGTAACCCCACCGAACAATGACCTCATTTGTCCAAAGTCCTCCAGTAAAAACGTGGCTGAGGCAAGATTTCTGAACCACCAGTACCCACCAGTGAGCTGACAGTTCCAGACGTGAAAAGCAAAAAGAATAAGAAATATAAATAAGTGATTGTCTAAATTACCAACAAACTCTCTAGATGTTGCCAATTTGATCAGAAAACATGAATTTGGTTAATGCATGAATTCTTTATCTAAGACAGCTAGGAAAATGAGCCACCTCCGTCCTTTCTACAGGACCCAGCACCCTGCTGTTTCTGAGGTCTCCGCTACAGTGCATCACACGCAAGGACAGTCTCTGTGTCCTTGCCCCAGAAAACCCCTGATTCAGTGGTTCTCAAACTTGGCTGCCCTGGGCTGATTTGAAAACTGTAGACAAGGCCTCACCCTTAGAGATTAAAGCAGCACTTCAGGAAGTGAGCCCCAGGCATTAATCATTTTTTAAAAATTCCCCAGGAGTTTCCAGCGTGCAGCGAGATGGCAATCCACTGGTGTGAACAGAGTCAGGCCACCAAACCAAACTTTCTCCCCAAACGTAAATTACTTGAAAAATGAAAATTACTTGAAAAATTCACTCCAGAAAGAATAAACCAAGCGAAATTCAGATTCCTCAAATACTGTCTCACGTCAAGCAATGAAATGTGGCACAGAGGATTTCCCTGCCCCAAACAACAGGTAGTTGCATTAACTGTCAGTTTGCTGATTTAGGTGCTCTTGTCTTCTGAATTCAGTTCTCTTCTTCTGGAGTAATTAGGTGAAGCAGTGATGTTCACTCTGGCTGAAGATTGGAACCACCTGGGGAGATTAAAAAGCACTGTTGCCGGGGACTAGGTGTGGCCGAGACATTGGAATTTTTCAATGTTCCCTGGTGGTTTTAATGGGCATGCAAGGTTACGAACTACTGATTTTGTAGTTCTTTCATCAGAAGTCTGGGTGGTGAACTCTTCAGGCTTTTTCAGTCTGAAGTCTTTACTTTGCATCCAATCTCAGTAAGAATTTGGTTGTTTACAGAATTCTAGATTGAAAGTCATTTTCCTCTGCCTTTTGAATGTTTTCACTGACCGCCTTCCTGTCCTAATGTTGAGATGTCAGCTGTGCTAGTCTAACCCTTGTGCTTTGTGCAGGTTTCTACCTTTCTCTCTCTCTCTCTTTTTTTTGAGACAGAGTCTCACTCTGTTGCCCGGGCTAGAGTGCCGTGGCTTCAGCCTAGCTCACAGCAACCTCAAACTCCTGGGCTCAAGCGATCCTCCTGCCTCAGCCTCCCGAGTAGCTGGGACTATAGGCATGTGCCACCATGCCTGGCTAATTTTTTCTATATATATTTTTAGTTGTCCATATAATTTCTTTCTATTTTTAGTAGAGACGAAGTCTCGCTCTTGCTCAGACTGGTCTCGAACTCCTGAGTTCAAACGATCCGCCCGCCTCGGCCTCCCAGAGTGCTAGGATTACAGGCATGAGCCACCACGCTCAGCCTCTACCTTTTTCTCTCTAGGAGCCTTTAGATTTTTCTCTTTGACCTTGATGTTCTACATTTTTACTACAATATGTTTAACTCTGAATTTATTTTATTTTTCCTGCTTGTTCCTCAGTGTTATCTTTCTATTTGGAAAATCATGTCTTTCTTCAATTTCTGAAAATTGCCAGATATTGCAATTTGGCTATTTCCTCCACTTCCCTGTGTTCTCTAACTCTGGAACTCTTATTAGACATACGTTGGAGTGTCTCATTTATGCTCCACGTTATTGAAGTCTCTTTTATATTTTCTTTTACTTCTTTGTTCTGTTAGCATTAATTCTTTGGCACAATTTTTTATTTCTCTGTGTCCACTTTAAGGTTTATCCTGTTTCTTAAGTTGTTTATCTCAATATTTACCTCCAATCAGCCATTCTTCTACCCATTTCTTGATTTATAGCTTCTTGGGTTGGTTCACAGCACTCTATTGTCTGTCCCTGTCCTTGCGCAAAGGTGCCTGTGGGTCCCTTGTCTCTTCAAAGATCACAGACAGTTAAATGTGTCCTTTGATGATAGCTCTATTATTTAGATGTCCTCAGCAACTGTCTCCAATTTGTTGCATTTATTGTGAATTTTTTCAAGGTATTTACTTTTCTCCTAGGCTTTGAAACGGTATTTCGCAAGCCCCTATTGTTCCGTTTGTTTTTCTCTTCCTTCTCTCACCCCATGGTGGCTGGCAGGCTTATGGTTAACTCCACCCCTAACTTCATCCTCCAAGGTCAGGCAAACAGCCCTTATCAACCCGATCCACCCTTTGATTCCTGGGAGGGAAGTCAGGCTCTCGCACTTTGTTTCCTAAGGAGAGCTGGCTCCAGGCTCCTGACACTGGGGGCGGGGGCGGGGCCATGGATGCCACTTCCCATTTGAAAGTTGGAATCCTGGTGGCACTGCCCATTTTTAGACCTGAAGACCTGTAGTCCTGCAGCTTCTGCCCCTCCTATGTGTTTCCATTCCATCTCTAGCCCATAGCTTTTTTTTTTTTTTTGCTTTTAGAATAGCTTTATATATAAAATATTCTGTGTATGTACATTAGGATACTTCTGAGTCTAAGAAACAGAAAATGCAATTCAAAGTGACTTCAAAATAAGGAAATTGATCATATCGTGCGACTGCAAACCCAGCAGTGTTTGGTCTGGCTGCTCTGTGCCAGCATCCACTTGCCCCTCAAGACTGTCTGGGCAGCTCTCTCTGTCCCAGCAGGCTGACCCCATAGATTTCCAGTTAGCAGGAGGTCATTGTGGAAAGGGGAGTGAGTCTGGATTCTCCCAGGTCTCTCCCTGAAAGGACCCCCCCATGCCGGTGCAGGCTCCATGGGGGCCCCTGCCGCCTTCTCAGAAGGCCTCTCCACACAGCTCTGTCTCCAGGTTCTGGGGGGCTCCTGCCCACCCTCTCTCAGGACTTGAGAGGTGGAGAACAGGATGGGGACATCTCTTCCCACTGTTATTAATTCCAAACAAGTACTGCACTTACCCATGCTATACCTTTTAAAGTAATCAGTTTATTAAACTCTCCTGGAATTATCCCAGTTTCAATGTGCTATCTAATTGGGACCTTGACTGGTTAGAAACAAAGTCACCAAAGATCAAGATGCTTTTGTGTCTGTGATCTGCTGTCCACAGTATAAGCTTCATTTCTGTTTTTTAATCAATCAAGGTCCCAATAGATGGGGGACCTGATGTGTCATGGGCCTTAATGGATCACATGTTCATTCTGAGCCAATTCCTGTCCACCAGGAAAATGCCTCATGTTGATTGGCTTAGACTTGGGGGTTCTGACCAATCACTTTCAAGGAAGCGGGGATTTCTGTGATTGGTTTAGATTCTCTAGCACTGAGTTCACTCCTCTAACCACAGGGCTACTGCCAGGTGACAGGAGACAAGGAGATCCTGCCATTTCTGCTAAGTGTGGGGAGGACAGAGCATGATGTGGTGAGCTTGAGGGAGTATTTCCATGATTGTCATGTTGCCTGGCAGTCTACACAACGTTAAAGTTCAGAAGACACTTGGTATTTGAAAGCTATGGCTCCTAAAACCTTCCTAAGTCTCCAAATTCAAGACTGACCACTGCCAAGACTCCCAGTGCCCTCAGTCTCCTCACCTGAAACAGAGCTACAAGTCAGAATGTCACCTTGAAGATGAATGAGGGATTGTGTCCCATACGGGCATCCACGCCAAGTAGGGACACGGCTGGACAGGCTTAGCCACAGCTCTGTGTCTGGTCCTCCCGTCCTGCCTCAGCCACGGCTGGAAGTCTGGCCAGACAGCACCCCAGAGGACCACCGTCAGGACTTGGGGGGCTGCTCAGGGTGGGGCAGAGAAACACACGCTGAGGGCCAGGTGTGAAGTTCCACTCTGTCTCTTCCTTCCTCTGCAACTAGCCCCGAGACAGTTTTTATCATAAGTCATCATGAGTCATTTTCATCATAAGGCATCCTAAATCATTTTCTTCATGAGAAGAGAAGTGAAAAATCACATGAACCGTTTCAGATCACTCTGTCTGACTATGAAAGGATGACTATTTAGTGGAGCACATGAAACCTGTGATGATTCTTCACCTGGCTTCCTTCTCTCTTCCCTCCCTTCTGCCAACGGCAGACTCTAAAGCTACTCACCCTCTCTAGTGAATCTTGACCCAGAGAATAGAATTGCTGGAAAGGAAACAAAGGATGACAGGAGCGTTTGTGTGCAAGCGTGCATGTACGTGTGTGCACTCATCTTCGCATTTGACTATATGCATGTGACTTGAGCATGTGTGTGTGCGTGCATGCGTGTGCACATTTGCACACATTCCACTGTGCACGTAACTCCTGAGCCCCTAGGAAGCAAAAGTAGAATAGAATTTAGAGATTGTGTCATAATGTTTTTTGATCACAATGAACTTAATTGGAGCAAAGAGTCCAGAAGTCTACCAATAGCTACCCATTTTCATTCTGCAGCAGAAAAAGAAGTTGGTGATACCAACACAAGTGGAGAGAAGTAAATATTCAACCTGCCCTAGAAATGTATATGAATAATTTATTTACACTCCATTGGAAAAGAATATCAACTTATAGTTATTAATTGATATTATAAACAACGCTCTATGAAGTCACAAATAATCTGATAATTTCAGTTATTTACCTTGAGAAAATTTTGCAGATATTTTCCTCTACGCAGATTCATAGGCAGCAATGCCCCAACAAGGTCTGTGGGAATTAGGCCTCAGGCACGTGCGCTTATCTGGGAGAGAGTTTGGGAAACACAGATGAACTCCAATGGTACAAGGCTTCAGGCTTAGTTATTAGAAAATCCTAGACCAAAAAATCCTATGGATATATTACTTGAGTGAATCAAGCAACCCAAAACAAACCAAACTGGTAATAACAAGACTAATGTTAACGGTAATTTATAAGCAGAAAGCACGAGAGCCGCAACTGACAACCACAGATAACTCACAACACTAATGATACCACGAACCAAAGTCTTCAGTCGTCACAGTTACTGAACATGCTCCTAAATAAAGTGTTCCCCCTCCAAAAATATATCTCCCTAAAGATTAGGTTGTTTTACACTTAAATTCTTGTAAATTCTCCCGTATTGTAAGGCATTCTCACACTTGCTTTTGAACTTAAGGTTTTCATTGTGAAAAATAACAGCAGTCGCTTTTCTACACAGTTTCTTTTTCCAGGAAGCACCATGGCCTCAGTTGACCCGATCGGCGCTTGGCTGGGATGCTCGGAGTGGCCGCCTGGTTAAACCACGAACAGCAGATAAAGAAGAAAAAATGTTTAACCAGAATTGAATTATTCCGGAAGGTACCACCTCACCCTCAGAGGCATAGGGTGTTAAAAATAAGCCTCTGAAGGACCACATTAAAAGCAATAGGTTGTCTGTGTTGTATAAATTCACCTACGAAAGGAATGAAAAAGAAACAATGTCCCAGTGTCACGTAAACAGTACTTACAGCTAGGTATAAAGTTTCCAGGGACAGTATCTGGAATCAGCAGAGCTCAAAGAAATTAGAGGGAGCTGCAGACCTCATGATGCGCCCTGAGAACTGTGAGCTCACAAGTGGCCTCTGCGATCACAGTGTTACAGCCAGTGTTGCAGCGAGGGGTCCTGAGGACAAACCGAGCACACGGAGAGTCGGAGAATCAAGGTTTATTCGCCGGCGGGCTCAGAGGGGTCTCGCCACCTAATTCTGAGCCCCGTCTACCCAATTTTTCCCATCTTTATTAAGTTGGGGTGATCCAAGGGGAGGGGTCTCAGGTGACTAATGCCCGCCAGGTAATAGGTTAGGTTAGTGTCCTGCACCAGGTAATAGGTTTAGTGTTATGCTGATGTGCCAGGTGTTAGGTTAGTGATATGCTAATGTGGGTCTTCCGTGAGAGGTGGGGTCTCAGGCGACTGCTGTGCTAAGTCATAGATGGGGGTTTTCCTTATCAACAGTGAGCCTGGGGACAAACGGCCGCAGGGAGAGTTTGCGTGAAATGCGTCCTCACGTGGGAGCTTGGGGGGAAAGAGCAACGTGTAACTTGGAATTTATAGACACGACGTCGGAGCTTTTAAATGTCTGGAATGAAACTAATAAATTTTGCATTTTAAGTAAAAGATCTGACTATTTAATCTGCATCCATCATTTTTTTAATGGATTTTCTCACATGCAAATGTCTCCACCGGTCCGCACTGCCGATTTGCTGGGACGTGAGGCAGCTTCAGGAACACAGGCGCCGGCGTAGTTTTTGGATTTTTAGCAAACTAGCAACACGCTAATTTCAGCCAGTGATTACAAAACATTGGTAATCATTAATAATTTATTTCACAGGCTACAGGTAAACAGCCATTGTTTCACACAAAAATAAAAATCAACATAACTACACCTCTTTTTCAAGTAAGAACCAAAAAACAGACTCGTTCTTTCCACCCACTTCCTGCCCACCCTTGCCCGGCGGGGTGGGGGTGGGGGCGGGGGAGGCAACACTGAGGATTGCTGGCACCGATGGGCCAGTGTCTGGGCAGCAGCTTCTCTCCCGCCACAGAATAAGCTAACGGAGAAAAACAACACCTGAGAAAAGGAGGAAAACGGAAAACCTGGGACCTCAGGGCTGGGGGCTACTTAATTACAAAGAGTTACATTACTTTTTTCTCAGGACACCCATCTACGTGGTGACAAAGACAAAGCGAAACAAAACACTTTGCTCCTTGGCACAGCAGGTTCTCCACCTGGGTGCACCTTGGAATCTCCTGGGAGTTTAAACCCCCCCTGAGGCCTGGGTCCCACCCTCAGGGTGTGGCCTGGACATTCCTGGGGTTCGCGAAGCTTCCCTCCCAGGTTAGGTTAGTGAAGCGCTTCAGCTAAGGGAGAGGAGGGAAGGGTGGATGCTCGGCCCTCAGTCCTCCAGAGTCACCGGCAGACTCCAGGCCAGAGGGCTGCCCACCAGACCGAGGTCCCCTCCCGACCCCCAGTCCTTCCCCAGGCCCAGCTCTCTGAAGTGTTGTTTACTCCTCTCTGCAGAAGACAATCCCTCGTTGCCTCACTGTTGAGGTGCCGGCCGACGACCTGGCTGGAGCACTCTGCAGGGGACGCAGTGTCCTCCCCATCATAGCAGATCCCACCCCACCGCAGCGGCCCCTTTCCTTCTGTCCCAATGTCCTGTCCCAGAAAGTCTATGCAAGCCCAGATTTATTTGACAATATGTATTTTGATTCAGTTGTAACTTCTCTGTTTAATAGCCGTGTACTGGAAAGGCGTCCATTCACGAGATGGAAGGATTGGAGAACCCATACCCAACCTGCCCTGCCAGACACAGACACGCTCACCGGCTAAGCAGCTTTGCCTCTGAGCACTGAACTCTGATTTTTTTTCCTTTTGCTCAAATTCATTCCTAAGGAGGCCAGACCAGTGAGGCTCACAAATGGTAAAATCCCACTAAGCAGGTTTTTGTTAACCAAATATAGCATGGTTTAATTCCCAACCTGATTCCAGTAGAGCATTAGCATCACCTAAAAGATAGAAACCCCCATCCTAACTCAAGCATCCCAGCAGATCCTTATCTTAACCTGAGAGATTCTCCTGTCTGGACCTCCTAGAGTGCTCGCACCTTTATCTTAAATTAAGCATTTCCTTTCTGGTCTTTTAGAGAAAGCCTAACTCTCCCAGCCAATTGTCAGCCAAAGAATCTCCAAACCCACCTATAAGCTGTAACCGCCCCCCCCACACACACACACTGCTTTGAGTCCCACCTTTTTGGGCCAAACCAATGTGTAATTTCCACGTATTGATTTATGACTTTTTCTGTAAACCCTGTCTCCTGGAAATGTATAAAACCAAACTGTAACCCAGCCACAGCGAGTCCACTTGCTCAAGGCCTCCTGGGCGTGGCTCCGGGTCATGGTCCTCAAATTTGGCTCAGAATAAACTTCTTTCAAATATTTCAGAGTTTGGATTTTTCCGTCCACACCTTTCTGCCGCCTCCACCAGCACCGCCTTGCCGTCCCGTGCCTGCGCCCAGACGGATGGCTTGATCCGTCATTACAGCGACTCCCTGACCCCGCAATGGGAAGTATCTATAGACAATGCTGAGATTCTTCCAGACATTTGCTCCAAAATCTTCTTCTGGCTGTTTCCACCAGCCCTGTGAAGACCCTTGCCCCATTCTGAACATGCCCCCTCCCTGCCACACAGAGGGCCCGGCCTCAAGCCCGACTTCAATTTATGATAAATTCTGACTGTGCCTTTCCCTTTCCGAGACACTCGCCCAGGGGCTGGGGCGCTGCCCAGCTGGCGAGCAGTCAGCTTCGCTTACCAACAGGGCGGTGGGACAGGGCAGGCAGGTTGCTCTAAGTCTCCCGTCGGGCTGGGTGTCTGTGGACGCACGCAGCAGGCCAGCAGCAGTTTGATGTCTGCTCTTTGATTTGTGAGTGTAAGTGCTGAGCCTGTCTGCTTGCCACACGGCAGCGGAGGGAGCCAGCAGGACTTTGTCACGTCACACCACTCACGCCTTGCAGTCCTTTCGGGATACACCCCAGAACAGCACCATGGAAGCCACACTCCAGGTTCCCAGTCCTGCTCCACCATTCACTGGGTCGGAGACACAGGACAGCTGTCACACGCTCCAGTGCCTTGGTTTCCCCATCTGTCTCATGGGCTGGGGTGGATTCCTGGGTTTGTCAGCGAGGCTCTCCGGGAAGCTCTGGGCACGCCAACAGGGCTGTGGGTTACATAATGATCAGTGATCAATGTGCTTTTAACAGGCTCTGAGTTGACGACTCACTCAGAGCTTTCATCTGCTCTGTTTAAAACCGAGAACAGAGACCTCCCGATTTGCAGGGTCACTGCCCAGTCATGGGGTGCTCACTCTCCCCGCACCCCAGTCTCCTCCTCTCACTTTGGCAAGGGAGGGAGTGTGAGGGGGTGGAAGGCCGAGTCCTCAGACACCTCAGGCAGAGCCTTGGGTAGGAAGGCAAATTTGAAAGACAAAGATCTAGTTATTGATTATTGAAAACTAACCCTGCCTGCCGAGTCCTCCAAGGTCCACGGCTCCAGGGGCCCCTAAGGCCGCCAGAAGCCTCCTGTTTCGCAAGCTCATCTTTTCAACCCCAACCTATAAACCTCTAGTATTTAACAGGCACTCTTAGAAGGAGCGCTCTGCTCCTGGGGAAGCCCTCTCTTAGCTTTGAGCTGCATTTCTTCTCCGACTGCAACAATGGGGCATCTGCCATTAAATACAGCGCCTCTGCCTCCTCCAAATCAGCTCACTTTGTCCCTGCTGGCTGGGATCTGGGAGATGTGCCTAAAAGACCCTGTCTCTGCAGCAGCAGCCAACTTCTAACAGAAATGTCAGTGCCCCTTAACACGGGAGCAGTAGGACGCGTGCTTCCTGACCTGTGCTGTTAGAAGCTCCTGTGTTCAGAGAGAACATCTGGGTTCAAATCCTAGCCAAGCTGCTTTGAAAAGCGTGTGGCCGTCAAGTTACCACCTCGGAGCATCTTTTCTCTCCTCTGTAAAACAGAGATCACAGGATCCTGGAAGGCTGCAAGCAGGCCTTAGGCAAGAGCAGGACCTGGCTGGGATGGATGCTCAGATGCGTCTCAGATTGGGGGCTGGACCACAGAAAGAGGAGACTGCTCAGCAAGTGTGCACAGGTGCATGGATAAGTCAGCTGACACTCGTACAGGTCTCCTCCTGCCCTGTCCATCCAGGGCCAGGCCTCCTGGCACCCCAGATAGGGAGACCTGTATCCCCTATTCCCACACCCCGAGAACCTCTCCCCAGCCCTGAGTGCCCTGAGGCCTCCTGCCTGCAGCTGCCCAGCATGGCCAGTTGCAGCCTCATGGGTTCTTGCAGCACCAGTCTGTCACCCAGAATGGCAGCACTCCTTAGGCTGGGAGTCTCCGGGGTGGGTGCCGCAGAGAGCAGACCAGCTTTCCTCTGCCTCAGGCCGGTTTGGTGCTCCCAACTCTCAGACCCACTGCCTCGCAAAGCCAGGCCCCAGTGCCATTTACGGAATAGTCTCTTCTGCCCCTGTGCTTTTCCAGGCCACCTTGAGTCTATATCAATTTCTCACCAAAGCGTGGGGCTGTTTCTTGGGTCTCTGTTCTAGTCCATTGGTCTACTGGTTGTTCTCTGAACAGTTCCATACTGTTTATTGGAAGTCATTATAGCTAGGAGGACAAGTTTTCCTTCTCTGTTCTTCCTCTTTGAAATTCCTAGAGGTCTGTTCTTTGCATAAATCGTATGGTCAGCTTGACAGGATACTTGGGAAGCCCTTAGGAATTTTGTGCAGAATGCATTGCATTTGTAGATTCATGTGGGAAGAACAGAATTGACATCATTATCACACTGAGTCTTCTCATTTATTAGCATACTATCTTTAAGCGTAGGCCAGCTTTAAGTCTCTATGCTTTGTAATTCTCTTGCAGTTTTTTGTTAGATTTAAGGGTCTAATAATTTTTGCTGCAATGATATGGGTTCTTCTTTTCAGTTACATTGTCTGGTGTATAAGCTTGCTGATAATTTGTATGTGTTGGTTGTGTATCTAAAACTTTGCTAAACTTTTTCGTTAGTGCTAATAATTGTACGTTCTCTTGGATTTTCTAATAGACAATCACATCCACTGCATATAATGACAGTTTCTCTATTCCTTTTCCCTTCCTCCCTCCCTCCCTCCCTCCCTCCCTCTCTCTCTCTCCCGCTTTCCTTCCTTCCTTCCTTCCTTTTTCTTTCTTTCTTTTTTCTTTCTCTCTCTCTCTTTGGCTAGAACCTCTAGCACAATATTGACCAGAAGTATTAATAGTAAGAGAGGGCATCTGTAAGATCAGTTTATAAAATTAATAGACTTTTGCATTCATGGGATAAATCCTACTTGGCCTTGAGCTTTAAAAATATATACTACTGGACCTAATTTGCTCATAAGTGATTTATTATTTTCACATCTAAGTTCATAATTGAGATTGATATCTGATTTTCTTTCCATACATTGTCTTCATCTGGTTTTGGTGTTCAAACCCAAAATGCTTCAACTTTCTTTTCTGGTTTATGTAACTGTTTACATAAAATAAGCATTCTTTGAAATCTTGATCAAAAAATGCTGCTATAGATTTGGGCTTAGAATTTTTTTAGAATATAAGAAGATATTTGACTGCAGAGTCAATTTCTTTGGTGATTATTGATTTACTCGGGTTTTTATTTCTTCTTCAGTCAATTTTGGCAATTTGTATTTTTCTGGAGGTATATCCATTTCATGCAAGACTTAAAATGTAAACATATAAAGTTGTTTACGTATTTTGTTATGATTTTTAGCTCTCTTTTTATCTACTTTATCATTCTTATGTAGTTTAGGCCTTTCTTCTTCTTTCTTTGGTAAGTCTTAATAGGAAAATACCGATTTCATTGTCTCCTCCTTGTTTTAAGGACCAGTTGTATTGATTCTCTTTACGGTGTTGTGGGTTTCTATTGCATTTACAACTCTTTCTAGTTACTCTATTAGTTGTGTTTTGGCTTCTTGAATTGAACACTTCCATTCTTCCTAATATGGCACAAGATATGTCCTTGAAGAGATTGCAGATTATTTCTTTTATTTTTGTAAGGAGTTCTTCTTTATTCCAACTAATGCCTTTTCCTTTAGAATCTTGTAGGGGAGAAAAAGTAGCATAATTTCCTTACTCATTGCTAGGTTTATGGCTGAGACCCTTATAACAAAAGACAGATGTAACAAAAGAAAAGCTTACAAATTTGCATAATGTAAGTTTTATGTGATGCCGCAGCCTTCGGAAATGAAGACACAAAGAAACAGAGAGAGCTGTGTTTCAAGGGACAGTCATGCAAAAGCAGATGGGAGGACCAGAGCGGGGATGATCAGTGGTAATAAACTGCGGGGCAGTGACTTGATGTCTGACGGTTCAGATTCCTCTTGGCACCTCTGTGTCTTCACTGCTTTCCCCTGGGTGTAGGGAGGACCCCTCTGGAAGGAGGGTCTTATCTCCTACTCCGGGGGAAGAGGGACGGGAGACGTTCAGAGAGTGACCTCCCTGCTCCTGCAGTTTT
This sequence comes from Eulemur rufifrons, assembly GCF_041146395.1. Taxonomy (NCBI): domain Eukaryota; kingdom Metazoa; phylum Chordata; class Mammalia; order Primates; family Lemuridae; genus Eulemur; species Eulemur rufifrons. Next base: position 4,311,453 of record NC_090989.1, read on the forward strand.
TTCAACTTCCTCCGTTGAGACATTAAGACACTTATCATAACTGTATTCTACATGTTCAAAGAATACAAACCTGAGGTATAAAAAACACCCAAATCCAAACTAACAGAAATGAAAACTACGATGTTTGAGGTAAAAAATAACTGTATGAAAATGCCAATCTGGCAACCACGGATCTGTGTAGTGTCTACAGTTTTGCCTTTTCCAGAATCTCATATAAATGGAATCCTACACCGTGGGGGCTTTTGAGGATGGCTTTTTAAATTTGGCACAATACATTCAACATTCATCAATATCGTTACACATGTCAATAGCTCATCCCCTTGATTGCTGAGTCATGCTCCATGGTACAGCATTGTCTTAACTTTGTTTATATATTCACCAGCTTAAGGATGTTTGGGTTGTTTCCAGTTTGAGCAATTATAAATGAAGCTGAGATAAATATTTATATAGAGGCTTCTGTGCAGGCCTCCATGTAGCCCTTCCTTTCTATTGGCTAAATGTCTGGGAATGAGATGGCTGGGCAGTACAGTATGAGTATATGTTTGACTGTATAAGAAACTGCCAAATAGTTTTCCCAGATAGTTGTACTACTTTACGTTCACAACGATGACAATTTGGGTTGTTCTCATACTAAAAAGATATTTTTATTCTAGTTACTCTAATAAGTGCAAAATAATGATTTCTCCTTGCTTTGGTCTACACTTCCCCAATGCAAAATGATGTTAAATATGTTGGAATAATGTTGAATAATGATGTTAAAAATCTTTGCAAGTGCTTGATTGTCACTTATGTCTCTTTTTGCGCAAGTGTTCAAATCTTACTCATTTTTAGTTGTTTTTTCTTATCTTATTTTGAATTGTAAGAATTTTTGTTTACTGATTTTATCAGATATATGTCTTGCAAATATTTCCTCCAAGTCTGTGTTTTGCCTTTTCATTTTTGTAGCAGTTGATAGCACAGAGAGAAAATGAAAGTTTTTTATTTAATAAAGATGAATTTATCAATATTTTCTTTTGTAGTTTATGGTTTTTGAGTTCTGCTTTAAGAAACGTGGTCTCACCCAGTGTGCCAAGACTTCATCCTACATTTTATTCTGGAAGTTTTATAGCTTTAGCTCTTGCGTACAAGTCTATCATACATTTTGAGATAAGTTTTCTGTACAGAGTGAAGTGATTGTCAGGGTTCATTGCTTTGCACGTGGATGTCTAATTAGTTGAAAAAAAAAGAAGTAAAGAGTATGTACCTCAGAAAAGTAGTTTAAAAGGAATTTAAAAATTAATAACTCTATTATTTTACTAGATTTGTGATATTATGACATTGTTAGCTTTGTAGAATTTGTAATTTATTATGTTTTCTTTTCTCATTTTTAAATATTATCTGCTTTGGATCTGCTCTTGTATTTATGGCTCTGTATCTGTAGAGCCTCTTGCAAATATGCCTCATCCTCCTCTAAGGAGCTCGGACTGCCCAGGGCTTGTGTAAATAGCAAGTCTGTTTGCCTTTGTGAACTTAGAGGAAGAACCTGGATAGGCCAAAACCAAAGAAAACCTGGTGCCCCAGGCCCAGGACCTGCCCCAGCCGGCTGGGATTATGGTTTTGTGTTTTGTTCTGTGCACTGATTTAGTGCTTTCTTCTCTTTTCAAAGCACTCTCAGATCTACCATTTCATGTGACACTGGCACAAAGCAGCCAGGTAGGCCGGGCACATCACCAAATCACACTTTGCAGAGGTGGAGACTGGAGTTGGGGGATTGGTGGTCAGTTGACAGGGGCCACCTCGCAGGAAACCAGGGGCCTAGGACCTGAACCCAAATTTCCTGGGCTCTGGTCCTTCCCTGGATACGCACATATGTGTACATATGTGTCCGGGGAGGGACGTCATCATCTGACGTTTCTGATGACAGCCAAGAGGTGCCTAAGGCCCAGGAGTTAATGCCACTCTGTAGGCATGTCCAGTCCAACTGGAAAAACCAGTGGGCCAAGGCTCTGGGTGACCGCGGGCTGCCCAGGGAAGAAGAGAAGTGTCTCCAGATGCAGGTAGTGAGAAAAGAAGGAAAGAAAAGAAGCTGAGTCATTCGACAAGGAGATGAGACAACGGCATTCCCAGCTGGTAGGAGAACAGAAACGGGGCGTGGGTTCCGTCCGGCGCCTCCCCTGGCTGTGGATGCACAGCTCGCAGTGTGGGCAGAGCATGGGTCAGGACTCACTTCCGTCTCTTTCCTCCTCCTCTCCGAGTCCCCGATTCCTGCAACTGTCCCCGCTTCTCAGCCTGCCTTCCAGCTGTCACCCCGACTCCTAACCGGGACAAGTGATGCTCTTCTGCCAGTAGCCTTGCTCCTGACCAGCTTTTCCTTTGAGGCCTAGAAAAAAGTTGGAAATTTGGGGAACCACCCACCTGCCAGCCTGGGTCTTCTGGGAGTAGGTGGATTGCCCCTGGGGGTTCAGGCCTGGACACAAGCTTTCGGCACCATCACCATCTAAGTGCTGGCCTGGCCTGGAGCCTACTGTGCATCCTCACGTGCCCATGTGGGTGCCCAGCCCTACTACACTGAGGGGGACTCAGTGGACATGAACTCATCTCTCTTCCCCTCCCAGATCCTGGCCCCGCCTGGCCACTGTGCCACGTTGAACAACACGCTCAAATCCTGTGCCTCAGCTGGAAAACAAGGCTATTAACGCCTCCCTCCGGATGTTATTCCAAGGATCTAATGAGATAATACTCTGGAGGCATTTGTCAAAGTACTGAGCCCATGGTACACCCTCTTAAAACTTAAAAAAAAAAAAATCAAATCTATGTGATTATAACTCCACTATGAATAATGACCATTTTAAATTTGAATATTTATTGTAATCACTTAATACAATTGGCATACAGGTGGTACTTTTCAAAAAGATTGACCATAAACGCTCCCTCCTAATGCATTTTCCTGTTGCCTTGGGTGTCTTTTATTGATTGCCACTGAACGAGAACCGCATGGTGCTGTGACAATCATTCACCCAGACTGCTCCCTGATAAAATGGCGCGTAGCTAAAGCCTTTCTCAAGGAAATTTACTAGTCTAAGATTTGTAAAAAATAATAATGCATGTGGTTCTCCCCTCATTACCTCTTTATTGAATTTCAGGAGGAGGGAGGGCATTTCGGACACAGAGATCCAGCTGGCGCTGGGTAGGGGTCCGGCTCTGTGTTTGTCACCAAAGTCGCAGGTGAAGTTAGAGTTTACAGCTGATAGATGTCCAGACAGAAACGCCCAGAGTCCTCCCCAAGACCCGGTCCTCGGTGTTCCAATTCCCCTGGCTGGCTTCTCTCCCTTCTACTTTTTGGTTTTATGTCAAGCTATCATCACAGTAATTCCTTAAAGGTAAGAAACTTTTTCCTTTGTCTATCTTCGGGTTGACAGTGGATCTGGAGAGAGCATGTGAAGGACTTTTGACAATTGTCAGATGCTGCTCGAGTGTGACGGTGGGAGGCTGTGCTTACTCTGAATCCAGCGAGCACAGACAGTGCTGTTGCCTTTATCTACCTGTGTCCCTTCATCTTTCCAATAATCCTGTGCGGCTAGACACTATTTGTCCCGTATCATGGATGAGGTAACTGAGGCTTAGAGAATTTGAATTTTCTAGAGTACTTGTCTCAGGAATGACAATACCAGAGTTAAGACCACTTTGGTTTAAAAATCAGTGTTTTAACCAACTTGAACTGAACATACTGGTCAGTCTGTCCCTCTTCATGAAGCACGTACCTAGTTGTCTTAAGCACAGAGTTAATTACTGGGATCCAGGGGTGTCCAGGGGGTCATGGTGTCTGCCCGCGTGCAGTTTTTATACCCAGCAAAACTGTCTCCGAGTAACGACCTGTTATTGCTGATTACCAGAAGTCGTACTGGTCGCTGTCTGTGTTTCTCCCTCCTCTCCTGCCATCTTACACCCCTCTGGCCAGCACTGGGGGTGCCCCTGCGGATTCTGCTCCCATCCTCTCCCCAAGAATCCTTCAGGAGCTCTCCTTTGCCAGTCACCCCGCCATACCCAGCAGCCCCCTCCAGCCAGCCACAATTCCCCCTACACACCATCCAGCCACCTAGTCCAAGCCTTCCAAATGCTCTAATACAGCATTTGATAGAGAGATTCTGGCAGGGCATGCCTGTAATCCCACACTTTAGGAGGCTCAGACAGGAGGATCCCTTGAGCACAGGAGTTTGAGGTTGCAGTGAGCTGTGATGATGCCACTGCACTGCAGCCTGGGCAAGAGCAAGAGCCTGACTCCAAAAAAAAAAAAAAAAGGTGAAAAAGAGATTCCGCTGGTTTTCACCATAACGTATAAAATACAACACTGGTTATTGCTTGTGGGTGCGGACACTTTGACTCCTTGCCCTTGGAGTGGAGTGTAAATTCACTCCCCTTTTAATCTCCATGCTGAGGGCATTGCAGGGGCAGTAGCTGGGGGAGACTGGGGAGATTTCTCAAAAAATTGCTTTATGACTTGAAATTTAAACTTAAAATCACAGCATCAGCGTAAAATCCACGAAGCGAAGAACATGACTTGAATACATCATTTCTTTTCTGGTGATATTTTATTAAAATTAATAAAATAAGTCCAGGAAGACAGTAAGCCCTGGGTGCATGTACAATGCAAAAAGGGAAAACCACAAAGCCAATGTTTAGAAGCAGAGACAGGCTTCTGGTTCTTTTATCATAAGAGTGGCGGAGGAGACGCTGGGACCATGCCCAAGTCTCTCATCTCTGGTGGCCACACGCAGCCCTTGTCTACTCTCACCTCCAGGTCAGCATGGTGGCGGGCGCCTGGATGTCAGGAAGCCTGCAGCCCCCAGCGACAGTGGGAGGAAGGCAGGGTCTCTCCAGGGAACATGGCTCCGCAGCCCCACCTAGAAGTTTGTGCAGGGATGTGGGTCCCTCGGAGGGCTTCCCTCCACATCTAGGTGGGTTTCTGAGAAGCCCAGGGCCCCTGCCCCAACATTTCAATGCACTGAACAACCATTGCTGTTGTCCCTGTCATACCTCAAAGTCATGTTTCCAGACCGTTTCAGCCTTGGAAATAGGGCATCGCGTCCAGACTAAGAAGGAAAGAGAGCAAACAGCCGGTGGTTTCAGATTGTTTTTATAGGTGGTCTAACTCAGATGACTTGACAAAAAAGATAACATTAAGTTATAAATTCTTAAGTCTTTGTGAATGTACATGGCGGTGTTTTTACATATTTACCATCCATGAAAGCAAAGACAAGGAGGGTGGGGCCCCAGGGGCCATCTCTATGCAGGGTGGCCCCCAGGCAAGGGCTGAGGCATCTTCTTCTCCCACCAGAAGCAAAACACCCCGGGAGCAGCCTCGAGGTCGCCAAGCCCAGACACCACGGGCAGAGGGTGCAAAGCGTGGTCTGGATCACTGACCTTGGCTTTGCCCCAAACCCTCAGAACACCCTGCCGCTCTGGAGGCGAGGCCCGGAAATTTGCACTTTTTAACAGTCTGGCTTTCTAGGCGATTCCTAGTAGAATAAAATTTGACAATCACTGGAGATATTACGTATGCACATCTTCAACACACACACACACACACACACACACACACACATATGCACACACACGTACAGGCATGATAGAGGACCAGACACCTCTGTTCTGACCAGAGCATTCTGTCCCTTTTTTGAGGTCCTTTGTCTCCAATCCGCAGCCGCCCCTGGAGGGGGGAGCCTTGTCCTCGGGTCTTGTCCCCTCTCCCCCACTGACAGTTGGTCTGGCCAATGCTGACCTCACCTCGCGCAGGCACATTCCTGCGCTTTTCTCTGTGTGTTTAGCTGCGTTCATGCTTCAGTCAGATGGGAGAGGGAAGCTCTTGCTGCCACGGAGCTGCTGTTATCCTTCAAATGTAAACGCTGATGCTCTGACCCTCTGCTTTGCTCTGAGTTGGCTTTGGCAGCTTTATTGTCAAAAAGCAATGATTCCATTACTTTCACCTGTTTGGGTCGCATTCTTGTCACTCCATATACTAATAGAACAACAAATGCTTATTCTTACTATTTTTAATTCCGTCGTTTCACTTAATCTTACTGTTATAAACAAGACAGTTGTCTTAAGCTGTGATTTTATGAATGGTGTTGCACTTGCTCACTCATTTTTAGATATTAATTTTTATAGTTTTCTTTTTTCCCTCCCTCAGGCAGACTGGAGCCGGCTCTGGGCTTTGTTTCCCAGGAGAAGGAGGTGGCAGAGGGAGAGGGTGGCCTGCAGGTCTTTCTGGCTTTTCCTCTGCCAGCCCAGGGTCAGAACACTGTTGCACTACAGGACAACAGGGCCACCTGCTCACCTGAGCTTGTGGGCCGGGATGCCCACCTGCTGAGAGTCAGCACTTCCCTTTGCTTCCCTGGGCAGTCAGGTGACAGGTGACAGGTGACGGCCACCTTTGCCCTGCTGTGCAAGTGCTGCTTTAAGTACTTTGAGAAAGGCTTCATCACTCCTTTCCTTTTGAAGCTTCCCTTCCCCGCTTAGAGAATATTTCTGGGATAGGATTTTATAGCTCCTGCGTACCATCCTGGAACACTCAGAAATGTTCTCCAACAAGATCAAATCTGTTCTCAGTGCCACTTGCAACAAAATAGTGTTTTTAATTCTCACGTGCCTGACAACATCAGGAACGACTGATTTTTACTGTCTCATTAAGTATACCGGATTTTAATACTTTAATATTGTCCTAGTTTCCTTTCTTTGATATCGATGCTGTGTACTTTTTTAGGTGGATGTAAATTCTTTCAACATCCTCTTGTACAGATTATTGATCACCTTCCCAGAGGGAATTTCAGTTTAATCCTATAGATGGCTACACACCCCAGTATTCCTGAGCGGCAGATGGTGGTGGTTTTGTCCTTCCCTATAAAGTTGACATCTCCCTCTCCTTGAAACCTTCTGTTCACTCAGCCCCAGTCACTTCCCTCTGAGTCTTGCCCTGCACCACGGCTGCCCCTCTCATTCTCCCTTCCTGGGTTTCCCCTGACCCCACCTTTTACGGGCACCCCGGGAGCCCCGTCCATGGGTGGACCCTTCCTCCATGGGCGGCTTGTTCAGGGCCCCTGCTTAAAATAGCACCTCCCTGCTGGTGACCTCCACCCCTTGACCTCTAACGCCGGCCACCATCTCCACTTCGAGGTTTAATTAACATCTCAACTTGAACATGCCCAAGACCAGGATCTTTTTTTTTTTTTTTTAATTTTTTAATTTTTTTTGTTTTTCAGCTCATTATAGGGGTACAAAAGTTCAGGCTATATACATTGCCTATGCCTCCCCATCCCCCCGAGTCTGAGCTTCAATTGTGTCCATTCCCTAGACAGTGCACATCACACTCATCATGTAGATGTGTACCCATCCCCTCCCCCCACCCCATGCTCCCCAGTAAGACCAGGGTCTTGATTTCATCCTGACCATCTGCAAATGGCAGCTCTGCTCCTCCTGGTGTTCACACTACAGCCCTTGGGCGGTCTCTGACTTCCCGCTTCCTCTCAGCCCCCACGTCCAGTCGGCCAAGGCGAGTCCCGCCGGCCGCAGGGTGCTCTTGGTGCGGTCCAGCGAGCCTTCTCCAGGAGCCCCCTCCTCTGCTGCTCCCCGCAATTCCTTCTATACACAGCAAAGCGCGCGCGTCCCCTCTGCAGCCTATGGCAGGCCACGTGATCTCTCTGGCCCCATCCAACTGGGATATGATCCCACCCTTCCTGTGGTCTTCACGGCCTTCCCGCTGCCTTCCTGAAAGCTCTTCCCCAGGCAGGGGCACCTGCCGCTTCTCCTCCCCGCAGGAGAAGGAGCCCCTCCTGTCAGCACTCTGGCTCCCTACCCTGGCTTTATTTTTCTTTTTGGCACTTAGCACTGTCTGTTTCTGCCTCCTCGGTGGAGCAGGAGCTGCAGGAAGACTTGGGTTCTGCTCTCTCTGAACCCCCCAGCACAGGTGGGCAGTAAAGGTGTGGGCCGCCCCACAGAGCAGACGCGGGGCTCCGTGGTGCCTGGTGTTTCTAAGCTAAGGAAATGGGCAGGTGGCGAGCGTGTGCAGAAGGAAGCTGAGAGGGTTCATTTGCTTGGCGGCAGCAAGCGCAGAAAGTTGGGGCCTCTGGCACCCGCCGCCAGGCATCAGGCACCAACCAGACCCCAGCACCTCTTGGCACAGCCCAGGACAGTGGAATTTCAGTTCTGTGCGGGACTGGCGAGCTGCTCCCGGCACCTCTAGAAGATGAGCCCAGTGAGCCAGGCCTGTGTCAAAGAGAAACTGAAGAGCTGGATTTCATGTGAAGCCTCCCAATTTAACAATGTTAGTTCAAATGCTTTCAACTTCTGCGTTTCTAGTAAGATGCATCCTACCTAGTTTGGCCCGCTACAACCAATTGAGAACTTTGTTCTAGATCAATCTAAAGTTGACTGACATATTTTAAAAAGTTGATGCTTTTATTTCTGACTTCTAGCCATATGTTTAAGTTAAAGAACAATTAAGCTACAAAACTGTGATTCAGCATTACAGCTTCAACATTACAGATTCAACATAGAAGAGAGCATAGTCCTAAGATTCGATTTGTCCCATTTTATACAATAGGGCATGGACAGATCACACCGCCATGGGCTTGTGTCCCACTGTCTTATAAAGTAGTATAAACCACCTTTTCCACATGACATTTTAAGGCATCTGCTGGAAAAATGTCTTGTTCAATATACACATCCCTCATGACTACAAAGTCACCCCCCACAGGTGTGCAGTATACAACATGCACAACCACACATGGCAATCGTAGGTATGGATGCCTCTGTCCAGCCCATCCCAGCCCTAGACTGCTTTGAGAGTTCTCTGAATACTCTACGCCTTGGAAAATATATCTTGCATTTGCTTAGCGCTTTATAGTTTGCAAGTCTCTCCCTACTCATTGACTAATATTCTACAATCCAGAAATATGTTCTTATGCCTATTTTATAGATAAAGGAGCTAATTCTCAGAGAAGCTAAGGCATTTGTCTGCAAGATTATGGAAGTAGTTAGAGGAACAGTGAAGAGCACATCCCAGCGCTCTGACCTAAGGGGTCCCTGGAACTCTATACCCTGTGTGGCTTAGGACATCTTCTTCCTCGTCCCTTTGGTAGGTGGCTGTCCTCACCCCACCCCATTGCCCATGGTCCACCCTGCCTGGGGCTTACTGGGACCAGTGTTCCAGGGAGCAGACGGACGCCTGGCTGAGCTGTGCTCGGGTGTCCCTCACCGTCCAACACACGTTCTCACACGCGGGGCCCGGGTGACGTCCTGGAGGACAGTGACTATTAGATACACATGCTAGTTGTGTCTTTTCATCTTGTGACAGCCTCACCCCCCTTAGTCCGACTCACCTCATGTAGCAGCCTTGAAGCTCCTGTTTTTTAAGGATTCCAGATAGTTAAAGAACAATTTTCAAACTTCCATTTTTCTAAGGGGTTGCAGGTGATTTTTGAAGGACAGAGTAGGTCAAGGAGGACGTAGCTTTTTTCCCTCTTTCTTCTTTAGAGCAGAATTATTTACTGTTTTATAGCAGACATTTTGTACCCAGGACTAAAGCCTTTGACAACCAGGAACATAACCGCTGTTGTGTTTTATTAGTTTTATTGAGTAATTTATCACTGTATGTTTGCATATAACTGGTCTCTCATTGTTGGATGCCGGTCCCGCAGGTCCCTAACACAGCAAGACTGAGCTGGTTTATTAGTCACAGCAACAAGCCATGCAGGGCCAGGGAGGTGAGGTCGCAACCTGCCTCGGAGTGGAGTTCTGGGCCTGGGGGGCTTTCGTGTTGTTGGGGAGGGATGAGGATGGGGTGTGGGTCACGCCACACCAGCCCAGGAGTCGGGGGGGGGGGGGCAGCCAGGCAAGGAGTTTAAGGTGAGGGATTCAAAGAATCTTAGGCCACCAACTGTTGATGCTTCTCATTGAAGAGCTGAAGGATCTTTCTAGAAGTTTCCATCAGGAATTTGCTCTGTTGCCCTGGCCCTACTGGAGTCTCCTGGAATAATTGCACTAGTCATGCAAATGGAGACAGAGGAAGAGCAAAGTCTCCTAGTGTAGACAGTGAGCTGTGTTGGGGGTGGGGCACGAGTGGTTTCAGTTCCTGTTTTTTAAAGGACAGATTCAGTAAGGCAGCTATGGCTTCTAAACACCAGAGAGAAAAATGAATATTTGCATATTTGAATCTTTATATGTGTATATTGATAAATATGAGTATACATCTATATTTATATGTATATACATACTGTTCACACTCGTGTTTATATACATGTGTGCACATACACACATGTACGTATATACACATATATGTGTGTATGCACATATGCAAGTTGTGCTCAGCACGTCCTCTATTTGAAAAACAAACTGAGCTAGAGGTGTTCCAACCGAGGTAAACTATGCTGCTTGTTGATCAGTCACGGAAGGTTTCCTGACCAGTCATGGGGAGTGACAGGTCGGTACCGTCACAGTGCGGAGCGCCTTTGTCCCTGAAGAAATGGAAGGGGAACAACACAGTGGTCCATGCCCAGCTGGCCACCCCAGTGCTGCTTCTGCTTGCCACAGAAGCCCGTCACACCTGTCCCATGGATCTGCTTGTCACTTGCATGTCACCTAATCTCTCACGGGCTGCACGTGGCATTTCTCTGAGGGGAAAGAGATTCAGGGGTTTCATGGGGTTTCCTTCCGGCCAGCGAGTCCAGGGACCAGGTGCAGTTCCCTAGATGGAGTCCTGCCTGGGCAGCAGGGCTTGGGGGCGGGAGGAGATGGGAGGGTGGGGTGAGGCCGGCAGCAGCACCAGCACCTGTCGCCAAGGCTTTGGGAGCCCAACCGTGCACGCCAGGTCTCAAGGGGCATTTAGGCACCAGCAAGGGAGCACTGCAGCATCGCCAGGTTGGCTCAGCCTTTTATAAAAAAAGTTACTCACATATATTTTAGCCAGAAAAAAATAAATCAGGTATAAACATGAAAAAAATGTGTTTTGTGATGAGAAATACTTGTGGAAAAAGCCTTGAATTTTACATCTTTAAGAACTTAAAGTGGAAAATTTTTCATTTTTCTCTTTTTCAAAGCATAAAAATGACCCAGATTATGGACACCCCTGAAAACACTTGTCTTTGTGGAGTTGGGGGAGGGAGGAAGGGGAAGGCCCGGGCTCAGGTTAGGGCTTGGGGGGGGGGGCATTTTATCAGAGTGACTTTTCTGGAAATAAAATTGCATTTGGGAATGAATATGTTTTATTTTCTCTTGATAGACCCTAGGTAACATGCGTTCTGAAACAAATAACAAAAAACTGTACTACTCATTTAGAAACAAATTTGAGTAAAATGTTAAAAATATAGGCGAGGTGGAAGGTCATTTGCTATGCAAGTGAGGCTTTAAAACTAGTCTCCAGAGCTTCCAACCACACTGGGCCCTCCAGCCCCAAAGCCAGACACTGACTCCCACCTGCTCTGGGCCCGGCTGGGAGGGAGGGAGGGAGGCAGAAGCCAGCGGGCCACGTTCATGGCACACAGTGAGGGGCAGCCACTCCCCTGAGCCCTTCAAGGAGGCGCCGGCCCTGAGGTCAAGCCAAACCAAGCTCGTTGAACGGGTCTGCCATGTCGCCAGGGCCCGATCCTGCCCTGTCTGCTCGTCCCACAGCGGAGATGTCCAAATGTTTGAAAGGTGCAGGAGAGCTGAGAGCCGAGGGCTGTGGAACGGACCCCAGCCCAGGTGGACCATGGACAGGGGAGGGTGTTCAGACCTGCTGGTGCCTGCCCCACCGCGCCCCGCCCCAGGCATCTCCGCCACACCCTGCGGCACTGTCCTGCCCACAAGGCTCCCCAAGCACAGGCAAAGCTTGGGTTACGGGGCTCCCTGCCCCAGGGACGGGTAAGCAGCTCCTCCACGCGCTGTCTGTCCCACACGGGAATCCCAGTCGTCTTCCCTCCTCTCCTTCCTGGTTCGGGGAACTCCCGGCAGTGGGGAACCCCCCAGAGACAAGACGATGACAAAGATTCTCTGCCTGACCAAACTTTGGGCAGGCTCCTGAACTTTCTTTTAGGGCCACCTGTGCACTTCCTTCTACAGTCAGCTCTAGTGAGATTCCTGTTAGGTCGGTTTAGCCAGAATCCCCCAACCCCTACGTTTCCTCTTAGTAATTTTCCATCCACTGACCCCAGCTTGCTCCTTGGCTATAAATTCCCCCTTGCCCCCGCTGCACTGGGAGGGGAGCCCACTCTCTGTCCCCCACTGCGAAGCCCCACTGCGGTGGCCCCCACACCTATCGCGACAATCCCGAGTAGAGTCTGCCTTCAAGGGCCATCATGGTTTCTTCTTTAACAACAGCTGTGGGTGCTGCTGGCGCTGCTCTTGTGGGGAGCCTAGGATAGACGGGACCGGGGCAGCGATTCCGCCTTCCAGGCCCTGACAGAGTGACCAGGGCCTCAGCTCCCTGACATGCTCAGCCTTCCGTTCAAAGTGGGGCTTGTTAGAGAGCCCCGGCTGTGAGTGTGAAATGTAATTCTGGAGGCTGACCTTTCACAAAGTTGGTTTAGTGGTGAACTTTTATTGCTTGAGCTAGCACTGCGTGTACCAAAAGCTTTAAAGGGTACCGCAGGTCCTCACGTACGATTGGCGTTTGCACGGCCCTGGCAGCCTGCGATCTCGCAGCCGTTTGCTGTGCAGCGGTGCTGGCATCCAGCAATGGAGCGAGAATGTTGGTCTTGGAGTGTTGGAAACAGCCTTTCACTCAGTAAGGCAGAGAACGCACTCCACCGCCAACCCGGACAGGGTGGCTGCTCGGGGACCCTGTGACCACCGTCTCTGATGCTCCTGGGTAGAATAGGGTTTGACGGGAGACACAGTTTGAAACTCACCAGGCTGAGACTGATGACTCATCCCGGGGGGCCCATTCTGGAATGGGTCAGTCAGAAATGGATTAATTCACAGATGTGGGGAGTGAATCCCCGGTGCCATCGTGGCCACGCTTTACCATAGTGACATGGTCCGGGTCGGGGCAGGTGTCTGCTAGAGTCGCCGCAGGTCCCGTTCTAGGAGGCTGCTCTGAGTGCCAGGAGCGGTAGCAGTGGTGGTGATAACTGGGCATTTAGTAGGTGCCAGGTACTCTTTTAAACCTTGTGTTTGCCTCAACTCATTTAAACCTAACTGAGGCTTTAGAGAGGGGAAACTGAGGCACAGAGAGGGTAAGTAGCTTCTGTCCTTGTCACGTGTCGTGGGAGGCAGGAAGTTTCCTGAGATGTGTTACTGGGGTTGCCACTTGTGAGGGGTGGAGGGGGAGCTGGGCAGAGGAAATACCCGGTTGAGATGGAGTCAGCACCGAGCCCCGCTGTGGCTCTGGGGTGGGGAGGCCCTCAGGGCTGTCCTGAGTGGGAGCCTGGGTGCTCCAGGCAACCAGGCTTGCGACGCAGATGCCCCCAGACAGGCTGGGATCCCGGACCACGGGGTCTGTCCCGGGGCAATGTGCGGTATTGGGGGGAGGGGGAAGGGATGAAGAACCAGGGGTCAGCATGCCCGGCAGCTTGAGAACGAGTGGCTCGGCGCTGACGCTGGTGTCCAGGTGGCGAGACACAGCGCCCGTTACCCTTGCTCTGGGTCACACGGCCAGAACCGACCGGGGCACAAGCAAAGAGCCTGCACTCTTGGAGGCAGGAGGCTAAACCACTTGCCCCCTCCTCCTTGCCACACGGGAAATGGTGGTGACGAGTGACATTGTGTGAGCTCCGGAACTTGTCATCTCTACAGGAGAAAGAACATCAGAAAAATAATCACAAAATTACGCGGAAAGCCAGAGGGTGCCATGTCTAACTTGGTCTGCCGGGGCAGAGGAGGTCTCCCTGGGAGGTGTTTCTTTATATAGATATCTTTTCTTATCTTTTTTCCTTAAGTCTACAGCACCTGATATTCCCAGGTGGTCTCCCATCCACGTGCTAACAGGCCTACGCTGCGTAGCCTCTGAGATCAGAGAGGGGTGTGATCAGGCTGGTATGGCCGCGGGCCCGGGGGCTGTTTCTGTCCCTCCCCAGCACCCTTGACCTCTGCCTCAGGACACCTGCAGGTGAGGCTGGGGAGCTTGTCTGACCAGAACTGGGGCTGATGGAAACCAAACCCACAGGAAGCCTGCCACGGACCTAAGGAGGCCCTATGGCCAGAGAAGCCCCAGAACAGCAAAGGAAAGTCCCACTCCTCAGGCTCAGATCCCCACGAGGGGAACAGGACGTGGCCGTTGAAGTAGCGAACACAGCGGGGACAGCCCCCGACCTGACCAGCAGCACCGGACGGAGGAACTGTCCCCAGGGCAGAGCTGGGGCCAACCAGATAGTCCCACGAGGCCTCTTGTAGGGTGGTGGGGAGGGGTGACCGCCACCTGCTGCTTCTCCCCGCCTTTCCCCAGGCGGATTTTATTGCAATGGTGCTGTGTTCCCTCCATCGTTGTGAATCAGGGGTGTTGGGGACAGTGAGAGTTACGACTTAGGCCACAGAGCAGCCTCGAGGGGACCTGCCCACTCCAGTGCGAGGCCCACTCAGCAGCCAGCACCCCGCCCTGGACATGGGTGTCTCCCTAGGCGATGAGAGCAGTGAGGTGGGAGCAGGAAGAGGCCGGCAGAGAGGGAAGCAGGAGAGGGGACAAGCAGACCAGGTGTTCCTCCCTGGCTGTCAGCTGCTGTTGGCGCTCCCCTCACCCTCCGGAACACCCTTTCCGCCTGCAATTGCCTCCCTCTGGGTTCAGGAGCTATGGGGCCTTGTGGGGTAGGGGTCCCTGGGGACAGACAGGGTTCCCTTCCAGAATCCTGACACCGGGAGGCTGGCCCCTGATTTCAGTTCGGCTGCCCAGGTCTCAGCCCCACCTGCTATGGGCTGTGTGACACAGCCAAGTCAGGTACCCTCTCTGAACCCCAGTGTCCTCAGCTGTGAAACAGAGGACTCAATGTACCCAACCTGCAGTGAGGTCATGCCAACTTGACCGTGGTGACTGGCACAGTGAATGTTCAATAAAAGGTAATTATTACTTTTACGGAGTACATGCTGAGCCTTGGAGCTGAGCCTTACCACTTGCTTCAGCCACGAAAAACAACAAATATGCAAGCACCTTTTCCTTGTTTGAACACCTGGGATCTGAATTCATCTGAAGAACTCACTGAAGAACCCATGAAAGTCTTTGCTGTGGTTTCAATGTGCCCCCCAAAAGCATGTGATGGAAGCAGGCAACAGTGTTGGGGGTGCCTGATGGGAGGTGCTTAGGTCTCCAGGGCTCCACCCTCAGAGATCGCAGAAGGGCTTGCGGCTGTGAGTTTGACCCCTCCCTTTCCCTCCCTTGCGATGCCTTCCACCCTGTTGTGACGCAGCAGGAACGCCCTCGCCAGATGTGGCCCTCAACCTTGGACTTCCCATGAGCCAAGTAAACTTCCATTATTTATAAACTACCCAGTCTATAGTATTCTGCTATAGCAGCACAAAAAGGACTAAGGCAGTCTTTATTTTTAGATAAGAAACCTCACCTATCCCTGGAGGACACGGTCAAAAGTCCACAGCATAGCAGAGATCTGCTGCCTCTGGCGAGCACTCCATCTACTCATTGTAATTCGGAATAAATTCTTCATAGCCTACCTTGCAAGGAACTGGCTACTTCTCTTTATCTCCTTCTGACCATGGATAGCTGTGGGAAGCTTGGAGCTGGTTCACACCAAAACTGAAGCACAGAACTATCCTCTCCATCTTATCAACACTGGTCCAAATACTGTGTTACTGACAAATCATGAACGCCTGTGTTATCCCACCAAGGGCCTACTTTTCGGGTACACACATTTTAAAGTCAATGATGATACAGATGTTATTTTTCAAACTATGAAATAGTCCATGCATACAAGAGAATATATATATATGTGTGTGTGTGTATATATATATATATATATATATACAATGCACAAAAAGGTGTAAAGAAAAAGATGAGGTGAACACCCATGTACTTGCCACCTAGGCTAAGACACGGATCATTACCATGTCACCCAGTCTGTAGCCCCCACCCTCACTGAACCCCCTCCATTCCCACTGGGGGAAAGCCCCAGGCTGAATTTTGTGTTTATCAATTTCCTTCCCTTTTTCACAGTTTTACTATTAAGTATCTATATCTAACAATATATAATTGAGTTTTGAATGTTTATGAACTGCACATAGATAATCTATGCAACTTGTTTTTTGCTCAATATTTTGATTGTGAGGTTTGTGCATGGTCGCGGGTGTGGCTGCAGCTCACCACTTTCATTGCTGTGTAGCGTGGTGTCCCGGGAACATGCCACCCTGTTCCTGTCAGCATTGTTTCCAGGTTTTTGCAGCAGAAATAGTGCATTTTTGAACATTTCTGTGAAGGTTTTTGGGCATGTTGCAAGAGTCTCTTTAGGGCACATACTTAGGGGTAGAATTTCTGGGTGAAAGATCTTCAACATTACTGCATAACGCTGAAAAGTTTTAGAAAGTGGTTGTGCTAATTTATACACTCCTCCTATTCCCTCTGCTCCCAGCAGATCCAATTTTAGCCATACATGGTATTGAGCAGCTTTAATTTTTGCCAATCTGATATGTGTAGAATGGTGACTCATGCTTTTTATTGTGGCAAAATACACATAACAAAAAATTTATCACTTTAATCATACTGTTCAGTGGCATTAAATATATTCACATTGTTGTGCAACCATTATCACCATCCATCTCCAGAACTTTCCCATCTTCCCAAACTGAAACTTTATCCTCATTAAACACTAATTCCCCATATCCCTCCCCAGCCCCTGGCACCCACCATTCTACTGTCTGTCTCTATGAATCAGACCACTCTAGGGACCTTGTATGAGTGGAATCATTTCGTATTTGTCTTTTTGTGATTGGCTGATTTCACTCAACCTACTATGCTCAAGGCTCATCCAAGTTGGAGCATTCATTCAGCTTTAATTTGTGTTCCCCTTGCTACAGTGATGAGGGGCATGTGTGTGTGTGTGTGTGTGTGTGTGTACTTTTAAGGGGTGTTGCTTAGAGGCTTTGACCTTCTGGGTCAAACTGTGGGCACTGGCTGACCAGTCCCTCCATAGCTCCGGTCTTTGCATCTGATGCTGGAACTTGAAGTCAAGTTCAAGCATTTGGGAATGGAAGAAGGTTGTAAAATGAGAGAGAGCGAGGACAAGCTGGAGGCCATAAGCAGGAGCTGGAGCCCATGAGGCAGGACCACTGCCTCTGACCTTGACAGGTGTGGAGCTGGGGCTGGGGCTGGGGCTGGGGCTGGGGCTGGGGCTAGGGCTGGAGCCCCCATCACCAAGCCAAACACACGTGCCTGGCCCTGGAGTCAGACAAGCCGATGGAAGATCCAGGGGACCTGGGCAGGTGCAGGTCTGGCCATTCATCTCCTCTGCTTTGTTTTGTTTGTTTCATGGAGTTCTCCTTCCCCCAACAAAGCGATTTTTTTTCTTCTTTGGGTTTAGAGGCTAATAACATACACTCAATTTTTGTTCTTTTGCAATGCTTTTAATAAGCATACTCAACAAAGCCTGAAGTTAATCAGTATGTTTATTCTCCTCCAGAAGAATACAATCATTAAAATGCTTTAATTTGGTTCATCCTGCTACTGGCTTTCATGGTATCATTATTCAATGTTTCAGTTCTACTTCTGCGTTGTGGTTGATTCTCCTTTACAAGTTAAACGTTATTATTGGACTTGTCTTGTGCTGTAAATGTTCCTTTCAATTTACCCACATTTTTACCAATTTTGTGGTTCACTATTTCCTCTTGCATGTGAGACTTTTCTTCTGGGTTTGTTTTTCTTCTTCTGAGCCACAACTTTTCAAGTTTTGTTGTTGTTGTTGTTCTTTGTTGTGGCCAACACTGTTTTGATTTGTCTGTAAATGTCTTTTCCCTCTTTCTTGAAGGATATTTGGGCAGGATATAAAATTCTATGTTGACAGTCACTTTCCCCCCACACTTTAAATATTTTATGTCACATATTTTGGCTTTTATTTAGAGACTGTTACACCTTTTGTTGCAGGATTCTTTTTAGATCTTCTCTTTATTTTAGGGTTTCTACAATTGTACTATGCTATGTTTAACTATGGTTTCTTCTTTTTCCTGCTTGTGATTTCTTGTGCTTCAGTAATCTAAGGATTCATGACTTTCATCAATTTTTAAAAATCCCCAATCATTATTGTTTCAAATATTGATTATACTCTATTCTCTCTATTATCATTTTTTAGAAAACTAATTAGAAACAATTTAGATCTTTTTTCCCTATTCTTCATAGTACTTAGCTCCTTTTCATAATTTTTAAAATAATTTTGTCTTTTGTGGTGAATCTTGGATAATTCTTTTAGGTCTATATTTCATGTTACTGATTCCCTCTTCAACTATTGAAAATTTACATTTTTTTGGTTTGTAGAAGTTCTCCTTAGCTTTTTTTTTTTTTTTAACCTCCAATTGTGCCAGGTAATTTTAAATAATTTTTGCTTCTTATCATTTTTAGATTCTCTCTTTTATTTATTTTTAACATAGCAAACATTCTTATTTTCTCATCTGTGTCTAGTAATATCAATATCTGTGGTCTGATTCTAATGCTGTTGTTGTTCTTAACTTTTTAAATGATATATTACTTTAATTGTTTTTAATTGTGAGCTCATTTGAATTGTTCCTTTGTGGAACTATTTCCTGGGTTGAGGGCCATTCCACTAGAGGGGATCTGAGTTTATATCTGCCACGTGTCTATGGCATTACCAATCTAGGACCACTTTAGATTAAATTCTTGGCTGGAGGTTTTTCTGACCACAAAAAGAGTGGTAATTTGGGTTCAAAACCTAAGTCCTCATATGAAGGCTTGCTTATATTTATAAACCCTCGGGTGATCATTATTGCTCTTCCATTGAGAGCTAAGACTAAGGTATAGACAAATTTACTGGTCATCACCCTTCAGTGGGTAGATACGAAAAGCCTTTTGGGTCCTGGCTTGGTGTGGTGATACCCTAGACAACTTCCCACCTTACTGAGCCATAGACTTTGTTAAGTTTTTGGGCAGGAGATCTAGGGTATCCACTCATACCTCCTGCCCCAAAACTGCACCACCAGAGATGCTCAGGTGACTTCAGTATGCCTGCCAACATGACTCCTTCCTCTGTATATGTGCTCCCACTTCAAGTTTATGTTTGAAGATTTCCTAAGTGTTCTTGCAAATTCAGCTCTAATTTTAAAGGATATTAACAATATATATTTTATCCAGCCTTTTTGGCCATTTTGTACCGTGAGCATTATTTTAGGATATCTAGTCTGCTGTGTTGCTAGAAACAGAATACTGTTGCTTATTTTTAATATATAATAACATTATTTTGTTTTTATTATATCACAGCTATTTACCTGGTAAATAATTCTGATTTTCCACTTGTATTTGTAGAAAAGTGGGAAAGCAAGCTTCACTTCAGGGCTGGTTTGAGACAGTGACTCAGTGATGCCACCAGGAATCCAGTTCCTTATCATCTTTCTGCTGTGGTTTTGAATGGAGGAGCTGCAGCTATCTTTGTCCTGGTACCATTCCCTGGGAATGGAAAGATGGCTATCGACAATTGCTGGGACTACTTGCTTCTTCCCCAAGCACAAGGAAGAGGGTCTCTAGAAGATCCTTTAGAAGAGTGAGAAAACGTCCACCCCAAACCCCCGGAAAACTCTCCTCCATGTCTCGCTGGCCAGAAGTGCCTTGTGTGCTCATCTCTGAAGCAGGAATTCTGGCCGAGAGCGTCTGAGCCATAGATAGGCCACGTGCCCACCTCTAGCTCTGGGGTGGAGTTGGCTTCCCAAGCTGGTGGGCTGCTCCTGGGAGACGTGTATACCACCCTTCCCCCAAAATCTTAGAGAGTTGCCAAGAGAAAATATGATGGTTGATTTTATGTGTCAATTTGACTGGGCACAGGATGTCCAGAGGTCCGGCTAAACATTATTTCTGTGTGTCTCTGAGGGTATTTCTGGAAGACATTAGCATTTGAATTGGTGAACTGAGTAAAGCAGACGGCACTCCCCAGTGTGGGTGGGTCTCATCCAATCCACTGAGGGCCTGGACAGGACAAAAAGGAGGAGGAAGGTTGAGTCCGCTCTCTGCCTGACTGCACGAGCTGGACACTGATGTCCCCTGCCCTTGGTGCTCCTGGTTCTCAGGCCTTCAGATGTGGACTGGAGTCCACACCATTGGCTGTCTGGCTCACAGGCCTCTGAACTACACCACTGCCTTTCCTGGGTCTCCAGCTTGCTGACAAAAAATCACCAGACTTTTCAGGTTCCATCATCACATTAGCTAATACCCTATGATAAAGCTCTTCATACACACACACACACACACACACACACACACGAAGACATGTATATGTCCTATCAGTTCTGTTTCTCTGGAGAGCTCTGACCAATACAGATTTTGGTACTGGGATTGGTTCTGGAGTAACAGAATTTTAAGGATAAGTTTTCTGAGTTGTTTCTGGGGTTTCTGCTTTCTAATTTGATTAGATTTTAAAATAGTAATGCTTCTATTTCAAGTGATAAAGAGAGCAGTGATAGTCCATGATGTGATATGGCAATGGAGACACACAAA
This sequence comes from Eulemur rufifrons, assembly GCF_041146395.1. Classification (NCBI taxonomy): domain Eukaryota; kingdom Metazoa; phylum Chordata; class Mammalia; order Primates; family Lemuridae; genus Eulemur; species Eulemur rufifrons. Next base: position 4,332,049 of record NC_090989.1, read on the forward strand.
ATATCTTCATTTGGATACTTTTAAGAAGCAAGGCACTGGGTGACTGTGTATATGATACCTTCAGACGTTTTTGGAAAACAAATATAATAGGTTTGGGTGGTTGTTCTTACTGTTGCTGGACAAAGTGGTGAAAGACAAGGATGAGCTCAGGGATTTGAATTCCCAGCTCTAGTGCCACATACGTGACCTGAAGGCTTCTGCATGTGCCCTGAAGGACAGCCTCATCTCCAGTAGCTGCAGGGCTGAATGTGCTGAGAAACAATAGCAGAACCTCATTCTACCCTGGCTGCATTACATCCTCCCAGCTGCGCAGGGTGTCCACTGCTCAAGTGTCTGCATTGACTGGGAAGAGTGGGAGCCTGTACACTGGGCTGGGAATGTGTGGGAAGAGCCTGAGGAAGCTGCGGACATTGAGCCCCTAGATTCTGAGGAGCCTTCTGTGCCCATGAAAGAGGTCTCCTCACCCTCAGTGGGGGCGGCATCTCCACCCCCAGTGGTACCGGCCTTTCCAACTTAGTCTGGGGAGATTAGCCCGGCCTTGCTGCAGGGAACTGCAGTGGCCTCCCCTGGGGCAGCTGCCAAGTAAGTCAGCGCTGATTCTACCCAGGACCCACCCCCACCAGCCCTCTTTGCTTCTACACCTGTAACTAGACTCAAGCCACGGCAGGCCCCCGAAGGTGAGGTCCAAAGCTGCCTTCCAAAAGATCTACTTGAGCTTTCTAATTTTAACAAACAAAAATCTGGGGAACGTGTGCGGGGATGGAGCTTAAGGGTGTGGGATAACAATAGAAGGAACATAAAGTTGGATCAGGCTGAATTTATTGATACGGGCTTATTTAACGGTGCAGCTCAGGGAGATAGAAAGGGCTCTAACAGTTTCATTGGCTGAAACAAGAACCAAAAGGTGGCCCACAGCGAGTGAACTGGAAATGCTGGACTTGCTTTGGTTTAATACAGAGGAAGAGATTCAAAGGCTTAGAGAGTTTGGGATGTTAGAGAGGATTTGTTATTTCAGACCTACTCACCCATACTGGAGGGTCCAGAAGCTAAACCTTTCACCGATACTTTGGGGAATAAATTTGGGAGGGGAGCCACAGCATCCTTGAAGAGCTCTGTGATTGCCATTCTGTGCAGATCAGACCTCAGAGTGAGAAATGCAAGCACAGAATCGGGAAACCTAAATGCAGTGGGAATAGTCGGATCCCAGTGTGGCAGGGGCCAAGTGGTGGCACTCAACCACCATGGGCAAGGTGGACATAGTTACCATAATGGACAACAGAGACAACACAATATTGAAATTTCCAGGGGTCCAGTGGTGTGGAGCCTGTTAAGACATCCCTTACCAGGTGAAGGATAAGTTGTTGCATCTGGCCCCTTCTACAACCAAAAAAAGAGGCACAATGCCTACTGGGCAGCTTTGGAGTAATACAGCTTATTTGGGTGCATTACTCAGACTCATTAACTGGGTGATCTGAAAAGCTCCTAGTTTTCAGTGGCACCCAGAAGGCTGTGCAGCAGGTCCAGGCTGCTGTGCAGGCTGTTCTGCCGCTTGGGCCACCGGATCCAATAGATCCAGTGGTGCATAAAGCATCAGTGGCCGATGGGGATGCTGTTGGAGCCTTTGGCAAGTCCCAGTAGGTGAATTGCAGCACAGGTCCATAGGATTTGAAGCAAAGCCCTGCCATCCTCCACAGATAACCACTCCCCTTTTGAGAGACAGCTCTTGGCCTGCTAGTGGCGTTAACAGAAACTGAACACTTGACCATGGGCCACCAAGCTGCCATGCATCCTGAGCTGCCCAGCATGAGCTGGGTATTATCTGACCACCAAGCCCTAAAGCAGGGTGTGCGCAGCAGCACTCCATCATCAAATGGACGTGGTGTATAGGTGATCGGGCCTGAGCAGGTCCTGCAGGCACAAGTAAGTTACACGAAGTGGACCAAATGCCCCAGGTCCCTACTCCTGCTACTCTGCCCTCTCTCCCCCAGCCTGCACCTGTGGCCTCACGGGGAGTTCGCCATGGTCCATGCACAGAGGGAGAGAAGACTGGGCCTGGACTGCACCATATGCAGGCACCACCCAAAGGTGGACAGGTGGACTGCAGCCCCTTTCTGGGACATCCCCGAAGGACAGTGGTGAAGGGAAATCTTCATGGTCAGCAGCACTTTTGACAGTGCACCTGGTTGTGCACTTTGCTTGGAAGGAGAGACATCCAGACGTGTGATTATATACCAACTCATGCACTGTGGCCGGTGGTTTTGCTGGATGATCAGAGACTTGGAAGGAACATGATTGGAAAGTTGGTGAAAAATGTGGGGAAGACCTGAGTTGACAAAGAGCATGGAGATATTTGTGTCCCATGGGAATGCTCACCAAAAGGTGACCTCAGCAGAGGAGGACTCTAATAATCAAGTGGATGTGATGACCTGCTCTGTAGACACCATTCAGACTCTTTCCACAATAACCCCTGTCATTGCCCAATGGGCTCATGAATAAAGTGGTCGTCATGGCAGGGATGGAGGTGACACCTGGGGTCAGCAACATGGACTTCCACTCACCAAGGCCACCAAGGCTGACCTGGCTATGGCCACAGCTAAGTGCCCTATTTGCCAGCAGCAGCAGAGACCAGTGATGAGTCTCTGATATGGCACCATTCCCTGGGTGATCGGCCAACTACTTGGTGGCAGGTTGATTACACTGGACAGCTTCCATCACGGAAGGGGCGGCATTTTGTTTTACTGGAACAGACACTATGAATACAGGTTCGCCTTCCCTGCACACGATGCTTCTGCTGGAACTACTGTCCATGGACTCACAGAATGCCTCGTCCACCATCTCAGTATTGCGCACAGCATCGCTTCTGACCAAGGAACTCACTTCCCACGCACATGGAATTCACTGGTCTGATCATGTTCCCCACCATCCTGCAGCAGCTGGCTTGATAGAATGGTGGGATGGCCTTTTGAAGATGCCATTACAGTGCCAGCCAGGCAGCCACACCTTGCAGGGCAGGACAAGTTCTGCAAAAGGCTGTATGTACTCTGAATCGGCATCCTGTATACAGTGCTGTGCTTCCATGGCCAGGATTTATGGGTCCAGGAATCAAGGGGTGGAAATGGGAGTGGCACCACTCACCGTCACCCCTAGCGACCCACTAGCAAAACGTCTGCTTCCTGTTCCTGCAACGTTATGCTCTGCTGGCCTAAAGGTCTTGATTCCAAAAGGAGAAATGCTTCCGCCAAAGGACGTAACAATTCCATTAAACTATAACTTAAGACTACCACCTGGCCACTTTGAGCTCCGCATGCCTCTGAATCAACAGGCAAAGAAGAGAGTTGTGCCGTTGGCTGGGGTAATTGATCCGGACCATCGAGAGGAAACTAGACTACCACTCTACTGCAGAGGTAAGGAAGGGTATAGCCGTAACATAGGGAATCTCCTAGTTTTGCCAGGCTTGTGGTTAACATCAGTGGGACACTCCAACAGCACAATCCAAGCAGGACTACTAATGGCCCAGACGCTTGAGGAATGAAGGTTTGGGTACGCCACCAGGTAAACAGCTGTGATCAGCTGAGATGCTTATTGAAGGCAAAGGGGGTGCAGAGTGGTTACTGGAAGAGGCTGGTTATAAATACCAGCTATGCCCAGGCAAATAGCTAAATAAAGACTGCAGTCGTCCTGAGTATTTTCTCCTTGTTTTCTTCTGAATACATTTGTGTGTGCATCTGTGTGTGTGTGTGTGTGTGTGTGTACCGTGTATATGTTTGTTTTATTTCCTCTCTTATTCCCTTACTATGTGGTATAGGGTGTATTGACTTTATATCATTGTATTCATTGTATTAAGTTTTGTTAATTTTACATCACTGTATTTAAGTTATAGGATGTCAAGGAGAAGGGTAAACATCACTCAAGGACTTTCTTCCTCTCCTGGGGAAGGCATTAGTGCATTTTTGGCTGTATGAGGATAGTTGTAACATGTTAGGCTGAGTGATAATCTTGCTATCGTCTTTATTTGGAGATTAAACACGGTTTGAGAAGACGTGGGTGGGTGCCGAGCTGACATGGGGTAGACTTGTGGTGCTTAATTTTATGTGTCATGTTGACTGGGCCATGGGCTGCCCGGATAGTGGGTTAACCATTATTTCTGAATGTGTCTGTGAGGTGTTTCTGGAAGAGACTAGCATCAGAACAGGTGAACTGAGTACCCCAGATGGCCCTCCCCAAAGTGAGCAATCTGTTGAGAGCCTGAAAAAAATAAAAAGGTGGAAGAAGGTTGAATTCACTCTCTGACTGTGTGAGCTAGACTTCAATCCTCTCCTGCCCTTGGCATGCCTGGTCTCAGCCTTGAGGTCTAGACTGGAATCTACACCATCAGCTCTCTGGCTCTCGGGCTTTCGGGCGTTTGAACTGCAGCACCATTCTCCTTGGGGACATCAGGCTGTGGGGCTTCTCAGCGTCCACAGTGGTGTGAGCCAATTCCTCACAATGTATCCCTCTGGACATATATACGTATATCCCCTGCTGGTTCTGCTTCTCTGGAGAAGCCTGCCTACCGACGCCAAGGGGAAAGCGAGTGTCAGGTGAGTGACACCACAAGGGAGCTGGTGGTCAGCACACAGCACCTGCCATGTAGCTGGATATTAGGGGTCACTTCTGCAGGCACCAAACACACTGTCAGGACACAAGTAGGTGAGTTGCCACCAGAACACAACTAGATCTGCCCTACGTGCTGGAGACTGTCTTCCAGAGTCTTCCACTGGGGACAGCCTGGGGCGCAGGGCAGGATGGGAGATGGGCAGAGGTGGGTGTTTTGGGGACAATCCCTGTTGTGGATGCTAAGAGCAGACCAGAAAAGGAGCCAGGGGAGGGGGCGGGAGGGAAGGACTTACTAGGAAAGTCCAGCCCCCAGGGAGAGCTGCCCAGGCAGGGAATGTGGAGCCCAGGCAGCGTGATTTGGACTGAATTCTTGGCTTTTTTCTGCTCCCACCTTATTTTAAAGCAAATTGTGTTCCTTTACATATTGTGTATGGGAGGAAAAAATATGCTTCCGTTCACCTTTCTAGAGTCTTTGGCTGGTCTGTGAATTAAATTGACATAAGACAGATTCACAGGTGTAAAACCATTTTAACTGGCACACTCAGGGGAGACTTAAAGCAGCAGCCACGTGACTGAGCTACAGAATGGAATAGAGGTCGGGGGTGGGGGGCGTGGAGGCACATTATGAGAGGGCGAGGGGAGGAAAGTCTGCCTTGTTAGCAGATGAAAGTTTCTGCGGGGATGAAAGTTGCCCAGAACAGCTTCCTCCCCGGTACAGAGGAATTTACCAAATTTACATTTCCTTTAGAGATGTAAATTTCCTTCACAAAGGGCCGCGGTTCCGAGCTACACCTGTGTCTGCAGTTTCTCAAAACGACCAGTTCCAAATAAGCAAATTGCCAAAGAGGACTATTTTGGGGTGACATACTCTGGTCTCCCATAGCCAAATTTCAGGGTGGTATATCCTGAATCCCCACGGTTGCAAATATTGAAAAAGCCTCTGAAGTCCCCGGAAAAGCTGCGTCTGCTGGGCCGAGGTGTGTCCCACCGCGTCCTCACCCCCCTTCCCCGCCCGGCCCGTGGTGCGAGGAGACCTCGGGCCCCTCTGGGGAACCGTGTCCACTGGGGCGACTGGGGCGGGTCCTCGGCGCCGCTTGTGCTTCGGCCAGCGGTCCCCTGAGGCCGACTCCTGGGTCCTTGCACAGAGGCCGCATTGCCCCTCCCCCCGCCACGCGCCCCGCCACCTGAGGGAGTTCGTGAGGCAGCAGCTCCAGGGGTTCACCCGGGACTGGATTAGCGCCCCCCGGAATCCCCCTCCTTCAAACTCGGACAGGGCAGCGTCGGAGACCCCAGGGGTCCGGGGACGTGGGGAGGGAGACGTGTTCCTCCGCAACCTTAAACTGCCCGCTGGGGCCAGACGTGGGAAGTGCCCAGGAGTCCCCTCCGGGTCCCGCCGCGTCCCGGGCTAGCCCTGGGGAAACTCCTCCCCCCGCTCCCACCGCCCCCTCCGGACCCGCCCCCGCCCCCGCGGACAGCCGCTCCGGCCCGTCCCCTCCCCGCTCCCGAGGTGACCGGGGACCCGCGTGTGGGGGTGTCACCCTGGGCACCCGGACGCCGCCTCCTGAGATAAAAGCGAGAGCCAGGAAGGTCGGGGACTCGGGCGCCAGCCGAGGAGACGCGAGCGCCGCGGGAGGCCCGGGAGGCGGAGAGGAAGGCGGGGCGGGAGCTGCAGGTGAGCAGCGCGCGACCTGCTCCCGGGGCCCGGGCGCGGTTCCGGGCTTGGGAGGTGGACCTGGGCGACTGGGAACGACCCAAGTCCCGGCCCCGCTCCGGGCGTGGGTGGCTGGAGGCGAAGCCGAAGCGAGGAGCGTGAGCGCCGCAGGTGCGTCCGCCCGGGCCGAGCGGCAACCCGCCCTCCGAGGGGCCGGAGGGGGCTGCACGGTGGGGACACTGGGGCGCGCGGCTTGGACCCCTGTCTGCCCCTGTTGGCGTCGTCAAGCTGGGGCAGGTGGCCCTGCGAGTCCCTTGCCAATGGGTCAGAGAAGAGGGTGCCTCCGGGTCTCTCGGGGTGGGTCCCCGAGCTGGAGCGGGTCCTGGGGCGCCGGCCCTCTACGGCCCCCACCTTGTCGCCCGGGGTGCGCCTTTTCTCTTTGGGGACGAGGAAGGAGGAGGAGGGCTGTCGGTGTTTCTTTGTTTCGGGGAAATCTCTGCAGTCCCGGAGTGTTACCTGAACTCCTTCGGCTCTTGGTTCCCTACCGAGGTGGGGAGAAACTGGAAACTCGCTCAGATGCCGGGAACGATACGGCCGGCGCGGCCGGGACCGCGGGGCCAGGCTCCCGTAGGGGCCGCGGGCGAGGCACGAACGGCTCTTCAGCCCAGGGGAGGGAGTGTTGGTGACCCGGACCCCACTGCTGCGATCAGGGCCGGGGCCGCCTGGACACGGGGCACCCGCAGGAGCCGGCCTGGGAGGACCCGGCCTGGCCGCTGGGCGCGCGCTCCCTGCTGGGGCAAAGGCCTGGCACCTGGGTGCTTCGGTCCACGGCATCCCGTCCAGACGGACTCGGGTCGGTGGCACCCTGGGTGACTGAGCGCACCAGCCTGGCAGTGGGCGTTCTGTTCGCGCGCAAGCCTAGCTGAAGAACTGCCCTAGCGCCGGAAAGTTTGCACATCCACATCCAAGAGGCCCTGGGTGAGGGTGGCCGCTGGCACTGGCGTGCTGGAAACCCGGCCGAGTGCGAGCGGCAAGGGAGCGTCCCAGTTCGCCCCGCCCCAGGACACAGCGCGGTGGCCGGGAGAAGTCCCGTTCAGAACGCACAGGCGGCAGGCTGGCTCAGGAGGAATCCTGGTGGCTTGTTTGCAACGGAAAGGATAGCTGGGCTGCCCAGGTGGGGAGGGGTCACCCGGGGCTTGGCCTCGGGGCTCTGCAGCCCTCCAGGTAAACAGGTGCAGTGGTCCTGTGGCCAAGATCGCGTGGTGTGATGCCTGGCTCACCAAGCTCCCAGCGGGGAGAACCACCTGAAGGATGGAAAATTACAAGGGCTACAAGGCCAGTTACAAGGTGTTTGGAAAACCTAAAGTGAGGCGAGGGTGGTTGACCTGGCCTGGAGGGTTGTCCAGGAAGTGAGGATGGAGCCAACCTCCCATGAAGAAGGGGCGGGGGCTGGGAGTGTGGCAGCAGAGTTTACCAGGGGAAGGGACGTGGGGACACAAGGAGATAAGGGAGCCCAGCTCCTTCGCTGCTGCTGCCCCCCAGTGAGGCGAAGGGAGGGCCTGGTGGTGGGGGAGGGGGAGCTCCCCCAGGAAGTCTGGAGGTTGCTCGGGACTCCCTCACCTTTACTGAGCTGCTTCAGAAAAGGTGGGACCTGCCTCCTTTCCCCCAGCACACCTCACTGGACAGAGGGGCTGCCACTGGGGACACCACCGAGTGGAACACACTGCACGAGGATTGGGGTGGTGGCATCCTTATGGGCTGGGACCTCTGCCTGGAGATGGCGGTTGACACCTCCGTCTCTGCTTGTTTTTAATGATCAACCGGTGGGCAGGCTGGGCCTTTGTTCTCAGCTTAGACATTTGTTTGGTCCCCAGCAAGTTCCATCTTACTCACTGCCGCCCCCAACCCCCAACCTTCTGGCAACAAGGTTGTGCTGTTGCCACATGCAGAGCCCTCCTGGTGGCTTGGTGCTGGCCCCACTGGCTGCTCCACTGTGATCCCAAGTCACTTTCATCTTAGGAGTAAATTTGGCTTCACTGGTATCATAATAATAACCACAGGCACTGATGTGACACTTTCTTCCAGCCAGGCGTCGTCGCAAGCTCTTTATGGCATATTTAACTCAGTTATGAGGACACTGTGACCTGGGGATGACCACAGGCTGCACAGGTCGATGCTCCGGTATTAGGTTCTGAGCTGGAGACACAGGCGGTTAGGAGGGACTGTGGTGACCATCAGCCCAGAGTGTCAGGTCCCTTCCCTCCATCGCTCAGCTCCTCTTGGAGGGTAGAGTGTTCAGGGCCAGTGGAGAAAAGGAAAGTTGGAGGCTGTGAACAAGGCCCGGGAATCCTGGTTCGCAAGGGCTTGCTGCTGGGCCGGGCTCGGGTTCTCCTCGGCCTGGCAGACCCCGGCACCTGCCCGCAGCCCCCTGGACTCTGTGCTGCCCCCCAGCCCCCAGCAGCACGATGTGGGTGAGAGTGCTCGGGACTCCTCAAGGGGGCCTGCGGAGGGCTGGCCTCGCTGGGGGACGCTGTGCAGATGTCCTGGAGGTGGTGAAACCGACCGGTGCGGCATCCCTGAGACCATCATCATCCTTGTGTTAGTGTGCCGACCCCTACTCTGGGCCCAACCTGGAAGTTTAAACCAGGAGTATAGCCAGGCAACTCTTTTCCTGGTCTTTTCAAATCTTTTCCACCTAAATCTGTGGCAGGATTCCTGGGGGACCTTTGCCCTGGTCCCCATTGCTGCTTCAGACTCTGGGAGATTGGGGCCCAGGAATCTTAATGTTTTTATAAGCCTTTCTGAAAATTCTAGGTTTGGGAACAATTTGTCAGGTCTAAGCCTTGAGAACTGAGGCAGAAAGGAATGGTGACTGGTCAATTGAGTGGTCGGTGTCCATTACTGAAGAACTGGAAACTGGCTCTGCTGGCAGGGAGGGTGCCGGAGGGCTCTGGAGGCCAAGGAGTGCTCCCTGCAAGGAGTTGGTTGTGGGGGAATGGGACATTGCAGGCCCTGGTGCCTGTCCCCTCTCTGATCTCTTTCACTTTGCACTCTCTGGGTGTTCCCTCATCCTACTGTCACTGAGCCTTCACCTGCTCTTCCTGGCCCCTCCTTACTTTCCAGGGCACCTGTCAGGGACCCCCCAACACTTGGCGTACCCCAGGATGCATTGGGTGGTCTCAGGATTGGGGTGCAGGAGCATGAGCTGAGGTCTGCACTGGGGCAGCCTTTGTGGGTCAGTCCCTTCCTGGACCTAAAGGCTGACTTGGGGAGTCCTGGCTTGCAATCCCCAGGAGTAGTGGGCCTGGGTCCGAGGGAGGCGGGCTCAGGAAGCCCCTGGTTCCGACGGGAACACGGACTCACGGGGAGGAGCAAAGGGTTGTCTGCAGCCGGTTAGCGGTTCAACTGATCACACAGGCAGCTCTGCGTGATGACCTAGAGTGGAGACTCCTCAAGGAGGCAGAGACCTACCTGGGACTTGTTTTTTCCTGGTCACCAGGCAGTGGTCAGGAGAGAGGAACTGAACGCCTGGGAGACGCCCTGGTCAGCGGAAGAGGCTGATTTTCTGCGGGGGTGTGGGCAGTTACTTGCATTCTAAACAGAGTGGAGCTCAAGGGGCAGGTGACTCAATGACATGCATTTTGCTCTTCCTGGAGGTGAGTGAGGTGAGAGCTTGGGCATCTGGTGAGTGCCTGGAGTTAAGCCGCCAGGCATCAGTGGCGGGTGGGCTGGAGGGTTAAGGGTGCAGAGTGTGATAAGAAAGCGGGAATGTTTGAATAGCACCATGGTTTGTGGTCCTGGTGGCTGAAGTTCACGCAAGGGTAGACCAGATGGAAGAACTGGGGCACTCAAGCAGGACTGAGAAGAGAGGCCGTGACGATCATGCTGACATTCATTAGAAAAATATTTTCAAGCGAGAGCTAAATTGTCAGATGAACCTGGGCCCAGGCTTTATTACTGCTTGTCTGTCTGTGGTGTGAGACCCAGTGTCAAATTCCTTCCTGTTCAAGCCTTTGCTTTCCAAGGGGCCATCCTGGCAGGGGACCGAGCCTGACCTTACTGCCGCACAGCCTTGGGGTCACGGGAGACTGAGTTTTCTAGGGACGACGGGTTTGGATCTCATTTTGTGAAATTCTGATGATGGAGAGTTTGGTGACATTTTCAAGTTCATGGGCGATGATACATTTATAAGGAGTTGGGATTGACTTTAAAAGATCATCAAGTCTGGCCTCGGAGCTAAAGCCCAGTTCTGCCCTAGAATATGCTGGAGAAATGATCTTCCAGTCTCGAAACAAATGTCTTTAGGTTTAATGAATTCAGTACTTTCCAAGGTAGCTCACATTTGAACTTTCTAATTTTTAGAAACGTGGTTTCCCCAAGTGGAGTCAAAGCCTGCGGTTCTGGTAGTTCCGATCATGCATCCTGGTGCCTTCTCTTGGATTTACGTAGAATAAATTGGATTCCTTTTCCACACAGCAGTCCTTGGATATTGGAAGACAAACCTATCTGCTCTCATTACACTGAGAGCTCAGCACGTGTTGGGCACCATGCTAGAAAATTCACTTTCTCACTTAATCCTTACAGCAGCCCTATTGTTTTATTAGCCCCGTTTTACAGATCAACTTGGGCAAGTTCTTTAAACCTCAGCCAGTGGGCTGTGTGTGGTGTCAAGGAGTGGTGGCCTGGGGACCTCTGCTGCCTGCCTGTCTGTCATTTTAGCGGTGCACTCAGCTTTGTGCCCCTGGACCCCTGCGAGGTCACTCACTGTCCTGACTTGGCCAGGTACAGGTTTCCCTTCTCTCTCCGTTAAATTTCATCTTACTCATTAGGCCTTTGGAACTCAAAAAATATTTGAACGCTTTCTTTGTATGGTACAAAGCTAGACTTAAAAAAAAAAAAAAAAAAAGAGGACCAGACCTGATTCCTGCCCTAAAAAGTTTGTAATCTCTTTGGGACAATGAGTCATTCACAGAGAGAGAAACTTGAATGATGTAGGCGATGCCTCTCCTGAGGTCATCTCTGTTTCTCTCTCTCTCTATCTGTAGAATTCCTGTGCCAGTCACTGTGTCAGCCATTTGTCTGTCTTATACTCGTTTATGTTGAGCTGTTACTGAAATCCACCACTGTCATTTCACTTTCATTTAACAGTGTGTCATAGCCCCAGGAGGACAGAACATTTTCTTGTATACTGTGATTTGAGTGCCGTGGTTTTGGCAGGAGGGGTTCTTCTCGATCACGGGGTCATTGGAAGGGCAGTGTCTGTGGATGGTGGCGGTGTTGCTCTGGAGTTTGAAGAAGGAAAACGGAACCCGAGGAAGGTGAGGCCTCGCCTGCCTGCTCACCCTTACACCTTCCGAATCTTGGACAGTACCCGGCACACAGTGGGGACTTCAAGAAGGAGCAGGAGTGGCTGTGTGGTGTTCGTGGTGATGTCGGCGGAGCCTCAATGACAGGGAATACCCCTGACTCCTGGATTGAAACCGGCGTCTATGGCCTGACTTCATTCACATTGGTTTGGTTGTTTTCAAAATAAGCATCCAGCAAGTGTGTTCTGAGATCTCCCGAGGAAAGAAACTAGAAGAAACTATTCTTGTTTTGGAAATAACTCATCCTGTCATGGGATGCAGATGGGATCTCACAGCCTCATCCTGTGCATGGTGGCTGGGCAGGTGGCTCGGGCTGGCTTGCCTCTGAAAGAGCAGCCTGGAGTGGACAGGACAGCTGGAGGGCAGCCGCGTGTGCGGTGAGGCTGCGGTGGGTGATACTGTCACTGTCGGGGGAGGAGATTCGGAGCTTCATCCACTTTCGCTCTTTTGCCACTGAAAGGAAGATTTCCCAAAGTGCTGCATTACGGCTGGCTTTCTAGAGTGGAGAACAATCAACTCTGTCCTTTAAATGACAGGAAAGGACATTCGCTAAGCAGTGTTGCCTCTTGTCAACCAGGTTATATCTTGCTACTTTCAGAAACCAGTTAATGAGATTTACAATCTCGTGTGGGCGTGGAAATGCCTGTTTTGAAAATGAGTGGAGCTGAATCTGATTTCCTGGCCCACTGGGGACAGTGACGCTCCCCTTTCAGATCCGACGCCAGAGCGGGACATTTCCCCCTTCTTTTCTTTTCTGCTGGAGAAAATTACTGGCATCACGACTCTTGTCTTCTATTCCAAAGTCCATGGTAGCTGATCGGGGCACACTTAATATTGTTGGCTCTCATGTGGTGTGGGCCGTGAGATCACTGCATGAGATAGGGCTGTCCCGTGATCGCCTCTGGGTCCTGTGGCTTTTATTGGACAGTTCATGGTCGTGGCTCCCGGCGTTCCGCCCTTTCCTGGCTTCCTCCTCTCTCATTGTGAGGGATCGAGAATGAATAGCGAGCATGGATTTGAGCTTTGATTCATCGTTCCTTTCAGAGGGCTCCTGGACTGGGAAAGCCGCCAGTGGGATCAAATTTTCATTTCCTGAAACTTCAGCCGAACCTACAACTGGTCAGATAGCAGAGCTGAGAAACCAGAGGGGTGAGAATGAGTGCGGTTAGGCAGAGCTCTTTGGGGAGTAACCTCAGGACGGTGCCGAGCCCTTTTCTGCTTAGAGACAAGAGAGCAGGATTTACTGTGCCGATGTGGAGCCCTAGCGTCCTCTGTTCACAACGTGGACACCAGAAAGGGATGTCGATATGTGACAGTCACACCCATGTAGATGGCTTACATGTTATAAATATGTCTCAAATGGTGATCTTTCCCACCTGCACGTTAGTCAGTCTTCTTTCCTCATACCCAGAAGGGTGTGGACTTTATTTTTAATCTTAAAACAACTCAAAGCTATCAACATGACCTGGTTCTTATATTTTATCTGTATGTGAAAAGTAAATAAATGATCTGGGGAATTTTTATTGTGATCTGTTTAGTGAGGTTTCCTGGGATTAAAAAGCCATGCTCGTGTTGATTCACAGCAGGTTGTCGGGGTACTTTTAGTTCGATGGTTCTGACGCTGATTTTGCTCGGGAGATGGAGCAGCAGCCGTGTGCCGGAGCTGGCGCCACCATGCTGGGCGCCGCTGGACTTGGAGAGCTGGTGGGCTTCATGCGGTAGCGTGGGAGCACTTGCCAGGCACAAATCTCTTCTCCTTCAGCAGGTTGTGAAACATTTACCAGCTTTATAATTATTTTGTTTAATGAAAATTTGTGTAGCACTTACTGTGTGCTGGGCACTGAGCACTTGGTTGGTACCAACTCATTTAATAACGTCTGACAACCCCACACGGTAAGTGCTACTATTATCTACATTTGCAAATGAGGACACTGAGCCACAGAACATTAACTTGTTCCAGGGCACAGATAGTGAGGGACTGAGCCTGGTCCCAGAGGACTGTGCTGTGCTACCTGCTGCTGTTTGAGCGCCTACTGTGTACTGCCTCTTATAGATGAAAAATTTTCAGACCCTGATCTGGCCGACTCCAAAGACCAGAGCCTTCTCCAGGGCACATGGTCTTATAAATGGATGGTCTCGAAGACTATTTCTTAAAATATTCTTTGGTCATTTCAAGCCAGGAGGAGAGCGGTAGGGAAGAGCCCTTCATTTACTCGTGAGAAGGTATTAAAGAAAAAATCCTTCAGGGGCACTTGTTAAAGGTGGTAAGGCGGACTTGTTAGCAGGGCCATCCTGGCAGGTGGAGGCACCGAGGCAATGGGATTTTGCAGTCGGGGAGAGAGACTGGGCTCAACTCTGAACACGGCGTGGGCAAGTGGGGACTAATTTATAACTAAGGAACAGGGTCGGGGGGTGGAGTAGTCACTAAGAGAAGACATCAAGGATGAGGGGCATTCCGGCCAAACTGACCTAATGGATTCTTGCTGAAGACTGGCAAGGTGGTCACACGTCCCCTGGGGGATGGTGGAGGGTGAGGAACCTGCTCAGGTATGGAGAGTGTTCAGACATCAAGGGTGGGGGTTCTTGCTAAGCTGACCTAGCAGGGTTCTTTGCTATGAGTGCATGTTACCAGGAAGTGCCCAGACGGCCTAGGCGGCTCAGGAGCCTGGTAAGGTCTGGCCAAGGGAAGAACCTTGTCAGTGGAGAATGAGGTCGGAACGAGGGCTTTGCCACAAAGCATTTCATGGTGATGGTATCTCTAGGTATTATTGTTAACTCTTCATAAATGGCTACAAGCAAAATGGCCCATGGTTTTCTTCTCGTTACTGCCTATTTTAGAAACAGTCTAAACGGTTAGCTCTGAATTCTGTCTGTTGGATTTGGGGCAGTAAACAGTGTGGGTGTGGATGTGTTTTATGGAATTTTGTTTACACATGTATTTTTAAGAATTGGGAGGTTGCATATGGCTTCCTTAGAAGAGTCAAATGTGAGCTGTCTCTGGTGCTGGGCTCTGGACCCCCTGCTGGGCAGAGGGTGGCTGCGCACGGCGCCTCTGGACATCCGCGGGAGGGAGGATCTGCTCGCACCTGCCGTTCCTTGGTGCCTGGCGCGGGGAGGTACCCCTTCACGTAGCAACACGGTGCTGAGGCTCCGTCCATTTTTCAGACGAGGAACCTGAGGGTTCAGCGAGGTTCAGTTACTCGCCCAGTGACACCTCTAGAGGTGGCTCTGCCAGGAGTTGGCCCCAGGTCTTTGCCTCCTGGGCCATCCTTAGCTTCTTCCGAACCTGATGGGTTTAGAGGTCGCCCGGCAGTTGGCAGAAGCACCGGGAGGGGGAAATCACAGCCCCCTGGTGAGGGCCGTGTTCACGGCTGTAGGACCCCTGGGCTCAGTGGCAGTGGAGCCCTGGGCACTCCCCGGGGTGCCACCCAATGGGTGTCCGAGTCTTTGAGCCTGTCCCTCCTTCTGGGTCAGGTGTCCCTGGCCACCCCCACCTGCTCGCTGTAACCCCTCAGGTGCCAGCCAGCCCCAGAATCCTTAAGTGTGGAGGGGGTGGGGAAGAGGAGTGGAAGGTCGGGCCAAGGTCAGTGGGCAGCACTGCTGTGTGTTCTGGTGAGAGGTGGCCTTCACCTAGAAGGTTTCTAGTTCTTTCTAGATTTATCTTTCAAAAACTAGCTGATATGGAAATATTATAGTCCTACAACTCTTTTTTCTAGGTCATCTTGAACGTTCCAAATACCTCCCATTACTCGATGCTGTTGATAAAATCAGGATGGCTTTGAACTCAGTAAGTGGTTAATTATTACCTCCCTGGCCTTTCCTTCCTTCCCTTGCCCCGGCTGGTATCCCGGCAGTGTGTGGTGGTCAGCATGTGTCAGAGCGATGTGCAGGGCTGTGGGCTGCAGGGGCCTGGCACGTGGTGGCAGCTGCACGGGTGAGTCTCGAAAGCCATTGCTGGCGGGTCCAAGTGGGTGATGTTCATGCTCACCTTGACTCCTCCCGTCCTGCTCTGCAGGTGGGGTCGGGGTGGGCGGGGCCGAGGTGTGAGGACAGAGGAGGCAGGGTGGTGGTAAGAGGGAGTAAGGCCCAGGGAATAGAGACCTCCGTGGGATACCACTGGGGCCCGGCTTCCTGATAAACCAGGGAAAGTCTGACCTAGCGAGGCCTTGGGCGGGCCGTCCCACCTTGGGGACAAATGCACTTATCTTTGTTCCCCTGTTATCTGACCAATTCATCTTATACCTGAAATAAGAGTGTTCAGTAAAGAGTTTGAAATTTTTCCTAGATTCTATATTCAGAAAATAGACCTTTGTTTTTCCCTTGATTTGTTACTGATATCTATTTTTTCCCGGATCTATTTTTAATTTTAAATCTATTGCATAGGACTCTCGGAGACATCTGGGTGGGACGGCGTGTTCTTAGATGGTTGAGATTGAGGCCCAGCACATGCCGACTTTGGAGCCTCTGGTACCCTCATTTAGATAAGAGATTACGTTCCATTTCCCTCTGTCCACTGCCCTGGCCTAGAGTTACAATCTTCGGACTCTTGAAGGCCGGCATTAGTGAGTTCCTAAGCAGAGGTTAACCCTGGAGCCTGCATTTGGTTGTTGCTTTATAATCACACTTCCCTGGAAGCCCCATTTAAACTTCTAAGGAGTAAGTGGCCTCTGCCCAGAATACCTGTCCTCTGAGAACAGCCTCACTGTCATCTCTGAGGCCAGCAAGGGACAGGGGCAGAAATTAGTGAGTGGGAAAAAGTTTTGCATGGGGACCTTTAGGCACAGATAAGAGGACAAATGTGGCTTCCCAGAGAGGCCCAGACAAGGGGCAATTGAGGGGAGTTTGAAGGAAGGGGAAGACGGGGCCGGGGGGGGGGGGTCCAGAGTGTCCTGTTGGGGGTGGGCCTTGGGAAGGCAATGTGCAAGTAGGCCGAGGGAGGGAAGAAGGACATTCTAAGAAGACAGGCGCCAGCCCAAAGATGGAGCTGGGAATAAAACGCCACACTGGGCAGTTCCTTTCACATTTATATGTATGTGTGTACACTCTGACCCCGAAACTCCACTCAAAGGGCTGTAGCTGCAGGGATCCAGGCCCTTCGCGCAAAACTCCGAGTGCTGTGCACGGGCGTTCACTGCGGCAGGACGGCGAGAGCCACGCTGTAAACCCCTGAAGTGTCATCAAGAAGGGATGATGAGTAAATGATGGTACATCTCCTGTAAGAGAAGAGGACATAGAAAGGGAATTTGCAGAATCACATGGAGAGAATACTCCTCCAGGCACATTTCTTAGCTCAGTTTCTTTTCTGCAAAGTGGGTGCCTTAATGGTACCTGTCCCAGTCTCGGGGGCTTACGGTTAGGTTCCAGAGAGATTGTGAGTACAGAGGCCCCGCAGCACGTGTGTTCTGCAGCGTTAGCTGTTGTCATTCTCTTTAAAATTCTAGTATCTTTAGTCTGTAGTTTTGCACCTTGATTCTCAAGAAGAGGCCTAGGGGAATTAAAGGTGAAGGATATTGGCTTGATTGGTTCGAATCCCAGACTTCTACACAATTTATTATTATTATTGTTTACTTTTTACTAAATCCCAATATCTGCCACTTTTTTTTAAATGTCAAAGAATAAATAATAAAAAATAAAACAGAAGACAGACAATTGAAAATTCTGGTTAGTTTTTATTCTAGATAAGTTCAATACTTGACATAATGATAGGTCCCCCAGAAGAATCTGCAGTACTGCTGCAGCGTCTTGTGGGAGTGCATGTGAGATTGGGTATTTAACCCTTTAGGGTAAGTAAGAGTTTCATGGGCTTTGTCTTGTTTTCAATTGTTTAGGGGTCACCACCAGGTGCTGGACCTTACTACGAAAACCATGGCTACCAACCGGAAAACCTCTACGCCCCCCAGCCCCCCGTGGCTCCCAGTATCTACCCAGCGTATCCGGCTCAGTACTACCCGGCCCAGGTTCCCCAGTACGCTCCGAGGGTTCTAACCAACGATCCGACTCCCGCCCTCCACACGCAGCCCAAATCCCGGTCGGGAGCCGTGTGCACCTCAAGTAGGACCCTCTTTGTGTTTGTTTCCTACCACGGCCCTGAGTTCCTGGGTCTATCTCCCCACGTGGGCTCTCTGCTCCCAGCACCGCTGTCACCAGCTGTCCTGGTCTGATCCTGTCCCTCTGTCTCCACGCGGCTTTTCCTGCTCCTCCTGCTGGGGCAGAGCTGTCGCCGCCGGGTCTCCCTCCTGCCCGGGGCTTCTCCGGGGCCTCCGCTCTGCAAGACCTCCGTGTTCTGTTAACCCTCCCGTGCGGCTCTGCCCCTGGGCGTGGGCATTCCACACGGGCCTCTCTGTGTCGTTTCCTGCCTGTGTGGCTTGTCACGGTCTCCTCCTGAATAAATGGTGAGCTCCCAAGGGCAGAGATGAACTGTCCTGCCTTTCTTTGTTGTGACATCCCTGAACACAGAGGGTCATGTTTAGATGCTCCATGTTATTTTGTGTTCGATGCGTGACGTGGCTGGTGTGGTTGTGGCACAGACGTATCTGAGACATCTCACTGGGCTTGACGGTCCTGTAGGTAGCCTTAGCAGGGGTGGGGGGTTACTGAAGGTTGGATGGCCTTTGCTGCTCCTTCAACCCGGTCTCTTTCTTGCCTCATTCATGGCCTTTCTTTGCCATTTCATTTGTCTCCTGTCTCCCCGGCCCCTCCCCCTGGCACCCCCTCCCAGACTTGAATGAGGCTCCTTTCAGTGCTAAGGCTGGCCAGGCGGAGCTAGTACGGCAACAGCAGTACCAAGGACCCACTTATTAATGTTTCTGTTTTATTTTGTGAAATACACATCCCTGTCTATGCAACTTACACAGTTGAAGGTTAGGAAGGAAGTGGATTTCCGTGTGCCACAGTCAATACCAGTACTCCGTGAAGCCCCGTCTGCCCCTCCCAGACCTCTCTCTGCTCTTGACAAGGGCCGTGGCTCTGTTTCTGCCCTTCCACCGCCCCTCACCTTCACAGGGGGCGCTCTCGCCCCACTCCTCCCTTGCAACCTCCTCTCTCTCTGTCCCTGAGTTTCCTGCCCCGCCCTGATCCCTCCCTCCGTCATCCCTTCTCCTCCTCCTTCTCTGCTTCCCTGGGGCCTCCAACCAGTGCCCCTGTCTTTGCACTGATGTCCTTCTGGAGGCGGTGGGTAGGTTGAGACCAGTGGTTTTCAATTGGGGGTGACTTTGATGCACACGGACATGTGGCAGCGTCTGGAGACAGTTCGGGTTGTCATGAGTGGGGAAGGTGTGCTTCTGGCTTCTCCCGGGTAGGTGCTAGGGCTGCTGCTAGACTCCCAGCAATGGGCAGGACAGACCCACGACAGAGAACCGTCGGGCCAAGATGTCAGTGGTGCCCAGGCTGAGAACGCCTGGTCTTTGTCCGCCGCGGTGGCTGGAAGCCGGCCAGCGTGAGGAGAGTGAAGGTGCCCTGGCGTGTGAGCGCCTCCCAGAGAAAGGACAGTGAGGTGTCCTCTCTCGAGGTCAGCACCTCCAAAAGGTGGTGTTCCCACCAAAGAGGGCGAAAGAACCCCTGGCCCACCCGACTCACTTCCGCTTTTCCAGGGGGACAGACCCGGTGGTGACAGCTGGACTGGAATATAACAGTCGTGTGTCCGTTGCTTTCATAGCGAAAGATACGACCTACGTGTGTGGTTCTGGGTTATAAAACTGCCCCATGAGCTCAAAAATAATTTAGTGATTTTATTGAACTTGCCTTGGCATTATTTTTAAGAATATGCTATTGGTGCATAATAAATAGAAAAGTATACATTTTGTAAGTGTAATGTTTGAAACTATTTTCCAAGTTGTTTAGATAGCACAGATTCAGAAGTACCCCACAGGAGTATGAGGAACTTTTCTCTGGACTTAATGTGCCTATTTGCTTTAGTAACAGCCACAGAAGTTTTTACATTTGAACAGGAATGAATACACATCTTTAAGTTTAGGCTTTGGAGAATTGAAGGGTAACAGTGTATCTGATGCAAATAGGGACTCTAGAAACCACTGTAGGACCGAGTCAATAGCAGACTAAATGGGTAATGATTAAGGTAAATGAATAGTACACTGTAATTAAACTCCTCGGTGTCACCACGGCAAACCGGGGCCAAGTGAAGTCTGTACTGACCACGTCCTGATAACAAAATGCCTGTCCCCCCAAGGATAAAGCTGGGGGCTTCCCGCTGCACACACTAGCGAGAGCTGGGCAGATTGCCACACACTCAATGTCAAGTTAAGGATGCCTGATTTAACAATCTTTAACCCGAAAGGCAAGTTATCTTATCTTAGATAAAATGGCACGCAGGGAAGTCACCTATCGAAGAAAATGACCTTGGTAATGGGTGAAAGAGGCCATTTGGAATTTCTCCCGTGAACTGCACCGGCTCCCGCCTGCCACCTTAAGGCACAGTCACTGTAGCTGAGCTATGATGAAATCGTGTGCTTGGGCAATTCTCAAGACCAGTGGCCTCAACTCAGAGCCTGTTAGAAATGCAAATTCATGCCCGACCCCCGCTGAATCAGAATGTCTGGGGATGGGAACCAGGTTCCCCAGGTAATTCTTAAGTCTGTTGCAGTTTGAGAAGGATTGTAGAATGATTAGAATGTGGTAACAAAATGAGAGACATGGCTTTGAGCCCTCAGCAAGGGGGTCAGCTCTGGTCTCTCCAACTCCAGAAGCTTTGATTCTCACCCTGGTTGACTTCCGGGAGCACAGGTGAACACAGGTGGGCAGCACCGGGCGGTCGTGCCACCTCTGCAGCCTTGGAGGGTCTATTTAAGCACCTTCTCCCCTCTCTCCCCTCCCCCTCTCCACCTTCCTTCCAAGGAGGGCTCCCAGGAGCTCCCGGGCACAGGGCTGCTAGGGATCCGGGGTGACGGGCATGGAAGCTCTCCCTCCTCGGCCGGGAGTGGGCTGAGCCCAGTGTCGCTGGGCCAGATGTCTGACTCTGAAGTGCCTTCTGTGGCGTCTGGCGCTGTCTTCCGAACGTTGATGTAGCTTTTGGCTACACTCTTTGGCCAACGATTCTATGTCTGTTTTGACTAGAGAAAACTGGTGACCTTTCCACATTCCTTTATTTGTAGCTGAAATGTGCCTAAACCCTGAAGGGTGCAGTGTTTCTGCCCTCAGACCAAAGGGCCTCTGCCAGCGTGTCGGGCAGAACTTACGGCAGAGATGGGAAGGTTCTACAGCTGTCTCATACGGTAGCCAGTGGCCGCATGTGACTATTGAGCACTTGAATTTGCACCATTTTATTTAATTCCATCTAACTTTAATTAAAGTGCAAATAGCCACATGTGGCTAGTGGCTGTCCGAGCGGGACAGTGTGGATTGTTAAACACCTTTGAGTAAAGCAACTTATTCTTCTGCCTTGAGTACCACTGGCAGGGTGATGATAGTTTGGAGGACATTATTATTATTATTTTGCTTATATTTGTAGTTACCAAAATGAGGCACTTTTCCTCTTTTAGCCCATTTTTCACATTAATCATCTGCCTATTTTAAGACTCTTTAGTGTGCTGTACTTTTTTAAAGAGCTTAACTTTGGGGTACTTTGCTTCAGATCATGGCTTTCTGCTTCTGTTCTCTAAAAACCATAAAGTTTAGTGTTATGGAACACGTAAAACCTCTCAGGGTATGTTTTTAAAATTAAAGTCACATTTTTAAGTGCATATGAGATAATTATTCCTTAATATGGTATACTATAAAAGTAGCGCATACATTTGAGAGCGTGACTTCTAACTGACTCTGACCAAATGCTGTGTCCCCTCCTTCCTCCAGGGACCAAGAAAGCGCTGTGCATCACCGTGGCCCTGGGGGCCGTCCTCGTGGGGGCTGCGCTGGCCGCCGGGCTGCTCTGGAAGTTCTGTAAGTGCCAGGGGCCGGCCCCACTCAGGGCCGCGGCTCCTGCCGTCCCGGAGTCGGGGCACGGGCTGGCTCTGTGGGCCGGGGAGGCCTGCAAGGCCCTCCCTGCAGTTTCTCTCCCACGGAACAAGGCTGTCCTCTTCCTTCTCTTTGTTTAGTTACGGTGCTGCATGAGTAATGCCCTTGGCAGAGGCCAGTCTTGTCGTCCGGGTTGCTCTTGTCACTCTCGTGCTCCCTCCTAATCTGTGGGTTGCTGGAGTCTGGACCTATTTCTGTAGTATTGACACACCGCAGGAGAAGGATTTAGAATTTGTCCTGCCCTTTGGGTGCCAGGTGCCACCAGGCACTGTGAGCACAGGTTCCTCTACCTTGGGGCCACACCTGGTCACCTGTGTCTCATGGTACAGCAGTGGCTGCTGGGGCCAGGCGTGCCCCTCCCCTGCTACCTCCTGTCACCGAAGCCCGTGCCCTTCTGATCAGCCCGGCACGGGGCAGACTCACTGCCCATTTGTGCGTCCCTGAAGTCACCTCTGTGTGACAGAGAGGACATGTGAGTGCTGTCCAAACCCAAACACTGAGCGGGTCCTTCCCATGGGCCCCATGGAAGTAGCGTACCCGGCCCTAAGTCCATGCACAGATGCTCGGGGCAGGGACACAAGTCTCCTCCTCATTAAAAACAAGGGGGAAATGTTTGCTGCTTGTTCGCAGGGCCGGAGGGTGGATGGGGAGACTCCCGTGGGCTCCAGCCTGACGGTGTCCCCTCGTTTCCTCTGCCAGTGGGGAGCAAGTGCGTGGACTCCCAGGTGGAGTGCGGCTCCTCCGGCACCTGCGTCAGCCCGGCTCACTGGTGTGACGGCGTGTCGCACTGCCCCAGCGGGGAGGACGAGAACCAGTGCGGTGAGTGGGCCCCGCCGTGGGAAGTGACCGCTCTGCCCGGGCTGGGGGTCTCCTCGTGGCCACCTTACCTACGGCGGCCGGGTGTGGAGGGCTGGGGGTGACAGGCCAGGCCCGTGTCCAGCACGTCATTGAATGCCCGCCTCGAGGATGAGCCCTGGGGCCCAGAGGGGCTGTGTCCCTGGTGCCACATGGCGGTGAGGGTGGGCTGGTGGGCTCCCAGCTGCTGCTGCGGGGCGTCAGCTGAGGCCAGCTAACGGTTTAACACAGAAAGTGGGGGATGCACTGTGTCACCTCCCAAACAAGCTGCCTTTAAAGTTACATCTGTTGTCACAGAGTGGGACTTCTGTTTGCTTCTGTTGTTTTCTACTGTTTATTTTAATTGACCAGTAAACATTGTATGTATTTATGGTGTGCAACATGGTGCTGTGGTATGTCTCCTCGTGGAATGGCTACACCAGGCTGTTCAGCCTGTGCATCGGCTCATATACACACGTCTTACCTTGTGGTGAAAACACCTACAATCTACTCTCTTGGCAGTTTTCCAGCATACACTCTATTGTCATTAACTTTAGTCACCACGATGTAATAGATCTGTTGCACGTATTCCTCTTGTCTCACTAAAGTTTTGTGTCCTTTGGCCAACATCTCAATTCCCCCACCCTGTCTCGGGGACGCCACTCTGCCGCCTGGTTTCTGTGAGTTTGGCTTTTTCACACTCCACGCGTGAGTGAGTATCTGTCTGTCTGTGCCTGGCTCGTTTCACGTGGCGCAGTGACTGCCGCGTGCGTCCGTGTTGTCGCAAATGACAGGATTTCCTTCCTTTTAAAGGCAGAGTGGTATTGTGTGTGTGTGTGTATGCGCCACAGTTGATCTGCTCACCCGCTGGCGGACGCTGAGGGTGGTGCCGTGACTTAGCTCTTGCGGTTAGTGCTGCCGTGCACGCGGGCTGCAGGTGTCTCTCGAGCACGCCCTCCTCTGCACCCACGCAGACGAGGGGCTGCTGGAGGACACGGTGGTTCTGTTTTTAGCTTTTCAGGAACCTGCACACTGTTTCCATAGTGGCTGTTCCCGTTTACATTCCCCCCAACACTGTGCCGGGGCTGCCCTTTGTCCAATCGCCAACTCGTGTCGCCTTTGTCTCTTCAATCACAGCCATTCTAACAGGCATGAGGTGACACCTCATTGTGGGTTTGATTTCTATTTCTATTTTCAATTAATGTTTGAAGGCGATTCCGAGGGTGGTGCAGTTGCTCTCACAGGGCGAATGATGCCTGCGCGTGACAGTTGTGCCAAGAGTCCCCGTCCCCAGAGCTAGAAGCGCACAGCGGGTTTAGCCCGGCCCAGCAGCCGGCACAGGGCTGCGCCTCGCTTCCTTCCCTTCCTCCCCTAGAACTTATTTCCCAACCACGACGACGGGTTCCAGGCTGTGGATGCAGCACTGGGAATGGTACGTGCGTTCACGCTTGGTTCCCGATAAGCACACTCTGACATGTTTACACTAAAACTATTTTAAAAAAAAATAGAAATTTCAGGATTATAAAGTCAGAGGAATCACCAGAAATCTCTCAGGCAGCTCTCCCCTCCTCCCATCAAGTGCACTCCCAACTTCTTGGGGTTCTCTTTTCTCTTCTCCCCTCCGTTCCCTTTCCCTTCTCTTCCCTCCCCTTCCCTTCCCTTCAGAAAGAGTCTTGCTCTGTCACCCAGGCTGGAGTGCTGTGGCATCAGCCTAGCTCACAGCAGCCTCAGACTCCTGGGCTCAAGCGATCCTCCTGCCTCAGCCTCCCGAGTGGCTGAGGGGCTGGGACTATGGGCACAGCCCCACACCCAGCTAATTTTTCTATTTTTAGTAGTCTCGCTCTTGCTCAGATTGCTCTCGAACTCCTGACCTCAAGCGATCCTCCCTGCCAGCCTCCCAGAGTGCTAGGATTACAGTTGTGAGCCACCATGCCCGGCCTTGGGGTTTTCTTTAAAAACCACAAACCTCAGGGCTGGCTAAGAACACGATAAAAAGGCAGTTTTCCACTTTATGGGGATCTTTCCTCTCCTAAGGGCCGCCCCGGGGGACGATGAGTTTCCTGTTCTGTCCTTACTGTCGGCTCCTGGCCACCTGTGTGAGATGTGCTGTTGGTCCTGGCTCGTGCAATTGCCCAGAGAGGAGGAGGGGCCCCCGAGCTCGGTCCTGTGCCCACCTTGAGCAGCTGTGAGTGGGTACTCGATGCCTGCGTCCTGCCCTGAGAGCTCCCCCGGCGCAGCCTGGCTCCCAGAGCAGGGTTTGCACTTGGAAGTGACTCATCATTGTTTAAAGTAGTGCTTTTGCTTTATTTTGGTGAGAATATATTTGTCACCTTTTTCTTAAATAAAGTAGTGAGTTTTTTTAGGTTGAGTTGTGTGGTTAAGACAGCTTGTGGTTTTCCTACGCTCACGTAAGTGGGCGAATAAACTTCAGCGAGGGGTTTCAACTCCTATGCACCCTGACATTCTCTTTCTTCCTAATAATAAGTTGTATTTATTTGAATACCTTAACAGTTATACACCTGAATAAATTAAAATCCAGGAAGGACAAAAAGGTATGCAATGAAAGATCTCATCTCCCTCACTCTACTTACACACACACACACACACACACACACACACAGACGCACACCCTACCCCACACATATACACCACACACATACACCACACACACACTTATAGCCCCTGTCACCCCCTACCCCCCCCACCATGGGCACACACCACACCCAGCTGTTCACCAACCAAACGTGTTTCTTTCTCAGGGGCAACTAATATGAGTTGCTTCTGCTTCCAGAGAATTTTTGCATAAAAAAAGCAAATATGTGTTTGCATTCTTAATGCCCCTGTCAATGGAAAAAAAGCCAAACTCTATAAAATAATTTTAAAGAGACTTATTCTGAGCCAAATTTGAGGCTTATGACCCGGAGCTACGCCCAAGAGACCTTGAGCAAGTGGACTCACTGTTGCTGGGTTACAGTTTGGTTTTATACATTTCAGGGAAACAGGGGTTACAGATGAAGTCATAAATCAGTATGTGGGAGGCATACATTGGTTTGGCCCGAAAAGGTGGGCCATCTCGAAGGGGGTGGTGAGGGGGGCTTACAGGTTATAGGTGGGTTTAAAGATTCTTTGGCTTGTAATTGGTTGAAGACATGAAGCTTTGTCTAAAGGCTTGGAATGTTTTAAAGTAGTTGCTATTTATCAGAGACAAGCCACCTGACATAGATTTGGTGTGTAAATTGAGGACCTGTAGGTTTGTCTTGCATACCCTTAGGCTTGTTAATGGGTTACAAAGGTTGTCCCCAAGAAGGGAGGGGGGCATGATGAGGCATGTCTGACCTCCCTCCTCCTGTCAGGCAATTTAGTTTTAGGATATTCCTTTGGCCACGAGGGGGTCCATTCAGTCAGCCGGTGGGGGCGGGGGGTAAGCCTGAAAATTTTATTTTAGTTCACACCCCCATTTCACAGTGTTTTACTCTCCAGCTGATCTTCAGCACTGGATAACACCCTGAAAATCAGTTCCTATGGTAACACGCGCTCCTCTTCCTTTCCCCACTGAGGCACAGTTAACGCACCGTTACTGTGCCAGCCCCTTCCTGGGGGACATGTAGGATCTTTCCACCTTTGGCTACAAGATGCAATGCTCCAAGCATGTGAGCACTCGGTAGGAAACGCTCCCAGCAGTAAAATTGCTGGGTCAGAGGGTTTACGAATCTGTAATTTGATAGACCCTCCTCAATTTGGTTTTATCCGATTCCCACATTGATTATTCACATAGAGCGAAACAGAGGAGCAATGACATTGTGTGTGTTTTCTATTATATATTAAACCAGAACAGGCGTGTGGTGTGCTTTTAATCTGTCTGCCTTGTAGAACAGAAATTATAAAGAATGTTACCCGTCCCATAGAAAACATTCAAGAATGTGTGCATGTGTGCGGAGCTTTCTTTCCAAGGGTGTGTGTATGTGTTTGTGTGTATTTTAACATCAATGCACTTTCTACTTCTATTGCTATCTTTTCTGTGTCTTTCTCAAAATCTCAAAAGAGAAACAAAAGAACTGACTCTAGTTAACAATACTGTACTGTGTACTTGAACTCTGGCAGGAGGTTAGTTCTTAAGTATTCTCACCACAAAAAAGAGAAAATCTACCAAAAAGAAAACAGCAACTATGTGAGGTGATGAATATGTTAATTAGCTTGATTGTGGTGGGCAGTTCACGAAGGACATATATCAAAACACCTGAACATGTGCAATTTTTATTTGTCAACTCTACCTTGATAAAGCCTGAAAAAAATTCCTAATACCTACCAAAAAAAAAAAAAAAAAAAGAAAGGAAAAAAACTGCTTGAGACCATTTCCAGCTCTCTGTGTGGCCAACTACCATCTCTTCCTAGGTGACATTTGAATGCAGATAGTTGGAAGGAAAAACAATCTCTAAAATTATCCATAAACCGAGAATGAAATGTCTACCTTACGCTCTACCATGTCACCGTGGCAGTTTTATTTTTAATTGTGGAAGCATATTTAATTTCAGTTCCTTTAAAAAATTATTAGGCTTCATTTTTTAGAGTAGTTTTAGGTTTACAGAAGATTAACCAGGTATTGCGGAGTTCCACACACGCCTCCCTGCACACAGGAACATCTCGGATTAGCGTGTGTGGCACGTTCATCATAACTGAAGAACCAGTTGAATACATTGTTATTAACTAAAGCCCTCAGTCTACATTCGAAGTCTCTCTTTCTGTTCCAGTTCTGTGGGTTTTGACAAATGCATACTGTTGTCTACCCACCGCTATGAGGGCATCTAGAACAGTTCCACTGCCCTCAGATCTCTTGTGTACCTGTTTCTCCCGCTGGCCTTGGCTAGCAAGGAGCTTTTTACTGCCTCCCTTGTTTCGTTCTTTGCAGAATGTCCTAGAGTTGGAATCACGGAGTATGTAGCTTCTTTCACTTAGTAATAAGCATTTAAGGTTCCTCCAGGTCTTTTCGTGGGTTAGAAGTGCATTTCTCTTTAGCACTGAATGATATTCCACTGTCTGGTGGTAGCAGTGTGTTTATCCAGTCATGTACGCTGTGGCGGCCACACGTGGTGCTGGACTCACTCATCACTGAAGCATTAGAAAACAATCAGACGTGTCCCGTCAGTGCACGGAGGAAGGAGCCCGCAGGTGTCAGGCTGTCCAGTGAGTCAGGGCCACGGGCAGGAGGTGAGACGTGAGGCGGAAGCATAACCAGGTCCTCGTTTTATGCTTTAAGCCACGTGTATCCACCCGGACCACACAGCACTGTTTACGTGCTTTCAGCTTTCCATGAGTAAGTCACACCCAACGCATCATTTGGCAGCTCGCTCTCCCACGCAGCGCTGTTTTCAAGATCGTTGCTCTGAATCCGCGGTGCCCTGTTAATCCTCAGGCTGTGTGGGTCCTGTTCCGTGACTGTGCCACACACGGTGTGTTCTTCTGGGGAGAGAGAGAAGGGACTGGCATCGGGAGGAGCTTCAGCTGCGTTTATAACGTTTTGTTTCTTTGAATAAAAGAGCGGCGGTCGTTTTGGCAAAACATAGATCGATTTAGAGGCATTTAGTGTCCCCTCGGTACCAGGGGACCGAGCACGTCTCTGGGTGCTTTGCCAAGGTTCAGGATTTGGACAAGAGGAGGTCAACTTGTTGCTTAAAGTGATTGCTTAAAGAACACTTTTGAAAAAACCTTTTATCATATTTATTTTTAAAAGCAGCTTTATTGAGATATAATTCACATACCATAAAATTTATCCTTTTAAAGTAAATTTGGTGGTTTTTACATATTCACTGCAATTTTAGAATATTTTCATCATCTCACAAAGAAACCCCACACCCTTGAGCAATAACCTCATATCTCTGCCCCTCCCCCGGTCCCAAGCAAAGACTGACGTTTCTGTCTGTGGATTTCCCGCTCCAGACATGTCACTTGCCTGGGATCGTGCACTATGTGGGCCTTTGTGACCGGCTGCCGTCACTGCGCACGATGCCGTCCAGGTTCACCACGAAGCAGGGTCAGAACTTCACTCCCTCCTATGGGTGAAGGTCCACTGTGTATTTTGGATACGCCTCATTTTGCTCACTCATCCCGTGGTGGACATTTGGGTTGTTTCTACCTTTCGCTGCCCATGAATAGTGTCGCAATGAACATTTGTGCAGGTTTGTGTCTGAATACCTGTTTTCGATTTTTTTGTGTAAGGAGTGCGTTTTAGCAGGGAAAGAACAGACTGGTGGCCTCCCTGTGTGCGGTCAGTACCTTGGGAAGAGTGAACTTCACATTGCTCCTATGTGCAGAGCCTTGGTGTCCCGGGGGCACGTGGGGTCCGCTGGCAGTTAGGGCAATACAGGAAGGGACAATTGCATGAAACTCACAGAGAATCTTCCCTCTTGTGCAGTTCGCCTCTACGGACCCAACTTCATCCTTCAGGTTTACTCACCGCAGAGGAAGTCCTGGCACCCCGTGTGCCAAGAAGGCTGGAGTGAGAGCTACGGGCGGACCGTGTGCAACGACATGGGCTACAAGTGAGTACGGGCCTGCAGCCTGTAGGCGGTGGCACATCCCGGTGATGGTGACAGCAGAAATAGGAGAGAGAGATGCTCTTGTTGCCTCCCGGTGGAAGTGCCAGCACACAGATGCTGGGAACAGTTGTCCCCTTCCAAAACTGGTCCCTGTAACCAGCAGGGAGAGTTTGTTCTGCCAGAGCTGTGCCTGGCACATCGGCCCACGTCTGCTGACCACGGCTCACTGCCACCCTGCCCCGAGTCCCCCTTGGCCTCTAGAGACTCCTGGTTGCTTGGGAACACCCAGTGCCATGGTCACCAGGTCAGGGGTGCAGGCTGGAGGTATTGGGGGGCTCATTTTCTTTTCTTTTTTTTCTTTTCATTTTTTTTTTTAGAGACAGTCTCTCTCTGTCACCTGGGCTAGAGTGCAGTGTCTCACTGCAAACTCAAACTCCTGGGCTCAAGTAACCTTCCTACCTCAGCCTCCCAAGTAGCTGGGACTACAGGCATGCGCCACCATGCCAGATAATTTTTGTAATTTCTGTAGAGACGGGGTCTCACTCTTGCTCAGGTTGGTCTTGAACTCCTGGCCTCAAGTGATCCGCCTGCCTCAGTCCCCCAGAGTGTTTGGATCACAGGTGTGAATCTGGGGGGCTGGTGGCTCTTTTTTTGAGGCGCCTCTCAGCCTGGGCTGAACCCTTTGCTGCGCTGGGGGAAGGGAGCTGGGATGGGGCACAGGAGAGGAGGGCTGGTTGGGAGATCCACGGGGAGAAGTCCTGTGCTGCTTGCACTGCATTTGGGAGCCCTTGAAGGCTTTTGAACAGGGGAGAGAATTGGTCAGATTCATACTTTAAAAAATTGATTCCTGCTTGCGCTTGGAGGAGAGGTGGGAAGAGTTCAGAGGGCGTGTTCCTGGGGGGGTTTATCAGCATCACTTAGGAAGACTGCAGCCCTCAGGCATTGGCAGAAAGGGTCATATTATCGCCCCTTCTCTTCGGTGGGGGTCTCTCCATGTGTTATCTATGCAATTTTCGGGATTCTATATACATTTTCAAAATGAATTACCACTTGGTAAGTTGGCATCTTAGCTGGTGAAGTGCTGCACAACGCCCGGCCTAACCCGCAGGGTCGGGTTATGTAGCGAAGCTTCCATCGCAGTTCAGGAGGCTGCAGGAATTTTATAAGTGGGACATTTTAATATCTGTACATTTTATTAATTACAGGTATGCATGGTTATATACTCATACATCCTTATTCTCATCATTTCTTTGTTCTGACCCAAAGTAGATTGGAAACATGGCCGCTGGAGGAGTTTTACCTGACGCTTCATGGTTATTGGGTCAAAAATAGTTATAATTCAATGTCACTCGGTTAGTTAGAACGTGTGATTTTGTTTCCCAAAACGCTAAGGTTTTTCCTCCTACCCTGAGCATCATACAAGAGAGGTATCATGATCTAGCTTAGGAATTGTGCTTGCTTACGGATCTAGCTT
This sequence comes from Eulemur rufifrons, assembly GCF_041146395.1. Taxonomy (NCBI): domain Eukaryota; kingdom Metazoa; phylum Chordata; class Mammalia; order Primates; family Lemuridae; genus Eulemur; species Eulemur rufifrons. The sequence continues at coordinate 4,362,469 of NC_090989.1, forward strand.
AGGAATTGTGCTTGCTTACGACCTAACCATTATTACAAATAAGATTTTCCGTCTTTTTTAGGAATAGTTTTTATTCTAGCCAAGGAATAGCGGATGACAGCGGGGCCACAAGCTTTCTGAAACTGAACACAAGTGCCGGCAGCGTCGATATCTATAAGAAACTGTACCACAGGTATGCGGTGATTTCTCTTTTTCTTTGAAAAAGTTTGTCATGTGGACGGAAATATCCAAACTCTGAAATATTTGAAAGAAGTTTATTCTGAGCCAAATTTGAGGACCATGACCCGGAGCCACGCCCAAGAGGCCTTGAGCAAGTGGACTCGCTGTGGCTGGGTTACAGTTTGGTTTTATACATTTCCGGGAGACAGGGGTTGCAGGTAAAGTCATAAATCAATACGTGGAAATTACACATTGGTTTGGCCCGAAAAGGTGGGACATCCCCAAGTGGGGAGAGGGGCGGGGGTGGCTTACAGCTTATAGGTGGGTTTGAAGAGTCTTTGGCTGACAATTGGCTGGGAGAGTTAGGCTTTCTCTAAAAGACCAGAAAGGAAATGCTTAATTTAAGATAAAGGTGCCAGCACTCTAGGAGGTCCAGACAGGAGAATCTCTCAGGTTAAGATAAGGATCTGCTGGGATGCTTGAGTTAGGATGGGGGTTTCTATCTTTTAGGTGATGCTAATGCTTTACCGGAATCAGGTTGGGAATTAAACCATGCTATATTTGGTTAACAAAAACCTGCTTAGTGGGATTTTACCATTCGTGAGCTTGACTCGTCTGGCCTCCTTAGGAAAGAATTTGAACAAAAGGAAAAAATCAGAGTTCAGTCCTCACTAGGGAGACCTACTGTGAGGTCCCCCAGGCACCTCGTCCTGAGTCTGACTTTTCCAAGCTGCGAGTGTGGGTCTGGCGGGTTTAGCGCTGGGCGGAGACTGGAGTCCGACCGGGACTGGTGACTCCGCGGTGACTCCGCGCAGATTGGGTTTACTTGCAGGAAGTGACTAAGGTTAATTTGGCATTTTGTTCTCCGTTGCCATCTGCCCTCCTTGGGGGAAAACATTGCAAACTGGAGAACCATCTTTATTTATTTTTCTTCACTCTCCAGACATGAGGGTGTACCTGCTGTGTTGGGGTGTGGCCTTAGGAATCCAGGAGAATAACTCGGGGCCCCAACTGGGGTGCCCAGCTCATCCTGGTTGCCAGGACTTTGCTGGTTTCAACACTGCAAGGCCTGCTTCCCAGGAACCCACTCCATTCCTGGCAGCTGGGATGGTTGGTCCCCTGGGCCCCAACCCACAAGCGGCAGTGTCACGTGCCACGCCAGGGGTGGGCAGCGTTGGGGGGGCCTGGGAGTGAGTGGCTAGTGCAATTCAGCAAACTTTTCCTACGCCTCGAAGCTGACTTTTTGCCCTGGGCAGCTCACAGTATGTCCAGTGGGTGGGAATAAACCCAAGCCACAGGTCACGTGATTGCTGGCTGAACTGGCCAGGACGGTGGAAGAGGGGGTGGACTTAGGCTACTTATTCTGTTTTGCACGTGTTTAAAATGTCTGCAGTCTTCCTAGAGCGTTGCCATTACCTGGACGGTTTCCAATGTCAAAGACACACAGTGTCCTTTGCGCCGAGCTTCCTTACCTCCCAGGTCGGGGTGCTCATCCCCAGGTGCTGGGCACACTCCACCCACCTTTCCTCTGAGTGGGAGGCTGGGAGCAGGTTTGCATTCCTGGTGGCTGCTGGCTGAGGTGTCTGGGGGGCTGACTTCCGCAGCCTGGCCGGCCCTGGGAGGCCCTGGGAATGCGACTGGATGAGCCAGGTGTACCCATCAAAACAGCGGGCTGTGGTTTGCCTGCTGAGAAGCTAAACACAGCTGCCTGGGCGCTTTGTAGATGCAGAGTGGTTCTTTGTCTTCCTCGGTTACACACATCAGGGGCGGGGGAGGGGAAGAGGAGGCTGCCACCCTTGGCAAGAGCCTTGGGAACACCGGGTGGCTGGAGGCTTTGGAAGAAAGAAGAGAAGGTCATTGTCTGTTATTCAGTCTACGTGGCAGGGGGTGGCGGTGGGGGGGGGGGTTACTTCCTCTTTTCCTTCTGGAGTTGCCCTTTGATACTGAGTCCCCAGGCTGCGGTGAAAAACTGTGCCTGCCGGATGCTGGTGGCTATGCAGTGGTGTCGACCTTAGGATTCTTAGAAAACATCTTCTTTGCTTGACATTGTCAGTGCCCTGGAGCCGAAGTCCACCAGGAACGCATCTGTAGTCACCTGGGGACCTCGGGTGTCTCAGTAAGAGGGTGTCAGGAAGGACCTATTGTAGGCCTTGGGCTTGTGTTAGGCGGTCGGGGACAGGTTCGAGGAAGTGGACAGGTTCGAGGAAGTGGGGCTTTGCTGGGGTTAGATGCTGTCCGGAAACGGGGGTAATTCTGTGGTTGCCTCCTTATTTTTTTTTCTAGAAGGCAGTTGGAATGAAGCCAGGCTGAGGCTGTGGGTGGTAAAGAGGCTCCCATCCATCACTCAAGTTGGCCAGGATGGGAGACGTTTGGGCGAGGTTCCTCTCTGCCTATTCAGGCGAGATTTCAGAGTGGGCAAGTTTGTGTCTCGCCCGTCTCAGTTGCAGCGTGGCCTAGGCTGATGTTGACGCTCAGTGACTTGGTTTACGCTCCGCAGAACACTTGGCCAGCTGCCTGTGCCAGGCCAGCTCTGTGTGCCCGGGCCGCCTCTTTCCTTCTCAGGACGCAGGGGAATCCCGCTGTAGGACTGGGTGCATCAGTCACTCCTCTTTCTTCCATGACCCGAGATGTCTGGCTCCCAAACAAATAACTTGCATTTTTCCTCTGCGCCCAGGCGAGCTGTTGGTTCTGTTGCTTCCCATGCCGTAACTGTAAAGTAGTCAAGTTCTAGATGCCTTACAAAATTAGAGGGTGGTTTTAAATTCCAAGAATAAAAATAAAAACTAACCTTATTGCATGCCTACCCTCGCAAGCCCCCAATGAGGTGGTACAATCATGATCCATTTTACTGATGGGGGAAAGTAGGCACAGAGAGGTTAAGTAACTTGCCCGAGGCCACACAGCTGGGATTTGAGCTGGGAACTTTAACTCAGTATCTGCCCTTTGCCACTGTCCGGTGCAGATCTGCTCACCTCACTGGAGTCTCAGTAGGGGATCCTTCTCTGTCTGGGACACAGGAGAGAGCACTGGAAACGCATATTCATTTCCGGGTATTTGAGAGTCAGGCGTCTCATTTGTTATGCTGACCAGACTTTCCCCTCTTCCCGCCTAGTGCCTCCTGTTCTTCCAAAGCGGTGGTGTCTTTACGCTGCATCGGTGAGTGCTGCTCCGGCTCCCTTCTCATGTCTAACTAGGCAGCAATCTTGACCTTCAGGGAGGCGTCCTCTGTGTCCTGGGGTGTGCGAGAGGGAAGCGTGTGCCCCAGGGCCTCTGCTCTGTCCAGGGAGCTCCTGTTTTAAATTCTGATGTATTTGCAAGGCCTTCACTTGGGTCCAAGAGGCATTTGTTGAGGACAGGCCAGCTCGAGACACGGGCGAGGCCCTCTTCTTTGTGCCATCCCCGAGCTGGGGTCCTGGGGGGGCTCCTTCCCCAGGAAGTGACCGGGTGGCTCAGCCAGCCCTGGACGCTGCATTTGCCCCAACATCCTGGTGTGGCCCCCTGGGCTGACAGCTGCTAACTGTGAGGTAGGGGTGAGGGGTGAGGGGGTAAGTGATAACCCCTCACTCACCCCCTCACCCCTCCCTCACCGCTTACTCACTCACTCCCAGCCTGGCCCCCCATCTTCCTTTTCTGTAGTGAAGAATCTTGGGGCCACCATCAGTGTCTCCAAGACCCGCCCCCCTGGGTAGTGGGAGACCCCCCAGAGTCTCAGCAGTACCCACAGGGACCTGGTGCTTCCCAGTCTGGGCAGGCTGGAGGGGTGTCCTTGCCCTGGACAAAAAGGCGCCAGCTGAGTCCCCTAAGTCAGGCTCCAGCAGAGGGAATGTGAGGTGGCAACTGTGGCCACCACCTGCCCAGCAGCCCAGCAGCCCTGGGGAGGGTGGCACCTGAGGGGGCTGGGCGGGGCTGGGCCTGTCACTGTGGCTCCGTTGCTGGTCTCAGGGGCCCGCTGACCTTTGCTTGTCACCCTCAGCGTGCGGGACCACTTCGAACGTGAGCAGCCAGAGCAGGATCGTGGGGGGCTCGGGCGCGGCCCTGGGGGACTGGCCCTGGCAGGTGAGCCTGCACGTGCAGAACGTCCACGTGTGCGGAGGCTCCCTCATCACCCCCGAGTGGATCGTGACGGCCGCCCACTGCGTGGAACAGTAGGTCCTCCTGTGCGGGCCGGTGGGGGCGGTGGGGGCTGGGGCAGACCCCTGCTGCCGTGTGACCTTCGGAAGCCCCAGGGTCTTTGTGCATAAATGGGGGAGTAAAGGCACCCGCTCCGGCCCCGCTGGGAGGCTGGGCGGAGGCTGGGCCAGTGGATGCTGGGAAATGTGAGGCCACATCCACCCTCAGCAGTGTGCCCCGAGCGTGCCCTGCACGCGGGCTCTGGGTGCTGAGGTGTGGCCCGGTGGCAGGTGCCCAGCGGTGCTGCTGCGACCAGGGTTCCTTCCCGCCTGCCGTCCTCCCAGCTCTGTCCTGCCCCTTCGAGAAGCCCTCGTCCCCTTGAGGGCTCCTCTCTCCCGATGGTGGTCCTGGGAGAGGGCACACTCAGACACGCCCAGGGAGCTCACGCTGTCCTGCTGGAAGGTTCTTTGGGGCTAAGCATGCTGGGCCTTGGCATTGCCCACACAGATGGTTACGGCGGGGTGAGGGTGGCCATGACTCATAGTGGTAGCTTTTGTGGAAGATACATCCTTCCTCCACCTTTTGCTTAAGCACGTAGTGTTTGGGGTCACACGCCTGTTTCTGAGGAAGCCTCGCTCAGCAGATGTATTTTTCTGTGGTGGAGAGGCTCAGCCTGGCGTGACTCCTGGCCCAGCCCCTGGACGGCTCCGCGGAGGTGGAGGGTGCAAGGTCACCACCCAAGAGCGTCCCCCTTCCCTCCCTTCGCACCCCGGGCCGGGCACCCTCTAGCAGTTGGGATTCTCTCAAAAGGGAAACTCCCAGGTAAAGGGAACACTTCGACTGATATTAGACTTCAAGCCTGTTCATCAATATGCATTTATTAAGCACCTACTGTGTGCCAGGAAATGCTCTGGCAATAACATGGGGAAGACCCAGTCCTGCTAGAAATGGCGTTTGAAACCTCAGGAGCGGTCTCGGCCCAATTCGTAGCTGGTGCAGGGGAGCGAGGAGGAGTTTCCTTGAGGTGCAGCAAGAGTGAGAAGGAGGGCGGGGGTGCGGCGGGCGGGCCCCTGCGCCAGAGCCTGGCCGATGGCTTTGGCCCGTCCCTCGGCTCTGGGGATCTGGGCTGCAGCTCTCGATCGCTGAAGTTCATCAGATGGGCGCTCGGTGTCTGTGTCTCCGCGATGCCGAGCGCCGCTCACCCTTGTCTCCCAGACCTCTGAACAACGCGAGGTACTGGATGGTGTACGCGGGAGTGCTGAGACAGTCTTTCATGTTCTTCGGAAGTGGAACCCGAGTGGGAAAAGTGATTGCTCATCCAAACTACAATTCCAAGTCCAAGAACAATGACATCGCACTCATGAAGTTGCAGACACCTCTGACTTTGAATGGTACGTGTAGGTCGGTGACGCGCCACTTGGCCACATCTTAAGGAGATGTTGATTGGAAATAAAACCCGTGCTGAGCTAAACAGAAGGGCTGCCTGTGCGTGGCGTGATGTGGCGTGCGGTGGTGGCCGGCTGGAGAGGCGTGTGGAGGGAGGCACAGCCCAATGTCTGTATCCACCATGTGCTGATGCCAACTCGAGCCACAGGCAAAGTCTAAAACTCGGCTCTCCACTGCGGCACTCCTGGTGCTGGGGCCGGGTGGGTCTTGGTGGAGGGCGGTCCTGGGCGTGGCAGGACATGTGGCAACATCCCTGGCCTCTGTCACTGGATGTCAGTGGCTCCTGTAGCTGTGACAACCAAAGTTGTCTCCAGACATTGCCACATGTCCCCTGAGTGGCAAAGATGCCTCCAGTTGAGGACCATTGGTCTATAATTTGTAAAGATAATTTATTTTTTAAATATACATTCTGAAAGCAAGATGCTTAATTTAAAATGAATGTGCTTTCCCTTAGCGTCTTCTTTTTTTTTTGAGACAGATTCTCACTCTGTTGCCCGGGGTAGAGTGCTGTGGCATCAGTCTAGCTCACTGCAACCTCAAACTCCTGGGCTCAAGCAATCCTCTTGCCTCAGCCTCCCGAGTAGCTGGGACTACAGGCATGCGCCAACATGCCCAGCTAATTTTTTCTCTATATATTTTTAGTTGTCCAGATAATTTCTTTCTGTTTTTAGTAGAGACGGGGTCTCACTCTTACTCAGGTTGGTCTCTAACTCCTGACCTCGAGCGATCCTCCCGCCTCGGCCTCCCAGAGTGCTAGGATTACAGGCGTGAGCCACCATGCCCGGCCTCCCTTAGCTTCTTATTTGGCCACCGCTCTAGTCTGTCCCAGGGTCCGGGGTGCTCTAGCCCCACGTGGGTACAGAAGCCAAACCTCATCCCTCCCTGAGGTGTTTGTATTCAGGTTGGCAAAGGGTTCAGGCAGAGGAGAGCCAATGTTCCAGTGAGGGACAAGCTGGTGCCGCTGGCTTTTTGGCCACTGACTCCCAAGTGTCTTTCCCGCCCTCTGTTACTCGGAGACATCTTACAAGTAGTACAATTCCACTTGTAAGTAGCATGAGTTCTTGCCTGCTGGAAGGAGGGCCAGGAGGGGCAGAAGTGACACTGCCATGACACTGGGGTCCTGGGTCCTCTGGGCAGGGTGGCGGTGGTGCCAGGCCCAGCGGCCTGCTCTTGGGGACGGGCCAGGCCGAGACCATGGCTGAGGCCTTCGGTGAGACCTGCCTGGCTCACGGTGTTTCTCCTCCTGAAACAGACGTAGTGAAACCAGTGTGCCTGCCCAACCCGGGCTTGATGCTGGCGGCGGAGCAGCCCTGCTGGATTTCCGGGTGGGGGGCCACCCAGGAGAAAGGTGAGGCCCCCGCGCAGGTCCGCAGGGCCTACAGCAGAGCGCTGGGTTCGGAAGTGGGAGGTCCAGGTTTTATCCCGGTTCTACTACGCAATGACGGGATGACTTTGGCAATTCCCCAGTCCTTGTGCCTCAGTTTCTCTATCTGCTACATGGGAAACATGGTACCCGCCCTCCCCGGCACACTGCGTTCTCACTGAGATCAAACAGAACAGTGTGTGCAAACGGCTGCTTGAAGCATAAATGTGAGAGGTACAGCGTCCCCTGTGTTTGTGCCCACTGTTACTAAGGGCCACCTGGAAGTCCCACCAGGCCCTTCTGTGGCTGAGTGACAGTGGGTTTGGCGGGGGTGGGCCCCTGTGACTTGTGATGGCCACCTGTACTCCACCGAAGCCCTTGTCCTTCTGCGGTGGCAGACGGGAGCAAGAACCAGGCCCCCTGCGTGGGCTGCCCGCCCCGCTGGCTGTAACTTGCACTCCGCCCAGGGAGGGTTTCCAACGAAGGGACCCCGCTGTTCCGTACGTGCGGAGGGTTGCAGGCGCTTAGCGGTACAAAGGTTCATCTTATATATTGTTTACATCCTTCTAAGAAGCATTGAGCCCACATGTAAAACAAACCCTTTAAAAGAAGGGAAAAGGTACAAGGTTGGATGATTTAGGGGGTTACTGGGGAGCGAGTTAGGGGCTGTCCTGGCATCTTATCTGTAGGAAGGTGCAGCAGTTGGGCTGCACAGCTGGGCACGGCCTCATGGCATCTACGACCAAAGGGAACATCAGGAAATATTAGTGGCACACCTAGTACGGGATGGGTGCTGCTTGGGTGCTGGGAATGCAGCACTGAACAGAACAAGACAAACATTCTGCCCTCGGGGACTTCACATCACCAGTGGTGTCTGGGCAGGCGTGGTCAGACAGCCAGGGAGACAACTAGGTACTTCCAGACAGCGGAGGGTGGTGATAGCATTGGACCAGCTACTTTGAAGGGGTGATCAGGGAAGTCTTCTTGGAAGAGGTGGCATTTGAGCCTGAATTTGGCCTGAATGGTAGGCATGGAGAAGAATAGCAGGGCCAGTAATCAGGGGGTCGAGGACGTGGGCTTGGGCCAGACTGCGTAGGCTCATGGGCTTTTCTTCCATGTGAGACAGGGAGGTCTTACACAGGGCAGTGCTGTGATTTGACAGCTGTGTGGGGCATCACAGGAAGGGAGGGGTAAGAGGAGATGAGGTTGATGGTGACAAGGCCATTGCTCTGGTCCCCTGGGACATGATAGTGGCTCAGGGCAAGGTGGGGCCGTGGACAAGGAGAGGCCAGGGTGCCTTTGGGCTAGAGCCACCAGACTTGCTGCAGGGCTGAATGTCAGCGGGGGAGAGTGAGAGTCAGTGGCAGGGGTGACTTCCCGCCGTGTGACCGGAGCCCCAGGGCTGGTGGTGCCAGTCCCGAGCCAGGGAGATTGGGTGGTAAGAATCTGGGGTGGAGGAGGCGTGATGAGGGGCTCTGTCTTTGCACGCTGAGCCCGCCATGCTCAGAAGACCCGCCAGTGGCGTGGAAGGCGGGAGGGGGCAGAGACGGCGGGAGGTGGGCAGAGACGGCGGGAGGGGGGCAGAGACGGCAGGTGCCGGCCATGGCCGAGGAGTTCTAACGCGCAGGGAGCCGAGAGCCGGCAGTCGGGCAGGTCGTGCGGGCTCATGGGCCCTCGCATGTCTGGGAACAGTCCGGTGACAAGCAGGTGATAAATGGGGAAATCGGTCCTGTGGAAGATTCCCGGACACTAAGGGAGTCCTGTGGCTCCAGAGGTAGAAAGTTCTCTCCCCTGAAGCTGACGCCCAGCTCTGCCTTCAACCTGGGCCAGCCAGGGACAATCCAGGTTCCCCAGGAGAGGGCCTGGTGGCCTGGTGTCAGGAAGGGCGGAGGGAGGAGAGAGGGACGTGGGCACGTGACCATTCACAGCACGTGTGTCTGTCCTGGGGAGGGGAAGCCACGCTTCTGTGAGAGCTGCCGACGGCACCGGGAGCTTGACAGTTCGCCCTGTCCTTAGGGAAGACCTCGGACACGCTGAATGCGGCCATGGTGCGCCTCATTGAGCCCGCGCAGTGCACCAGCAAATACGTCTACAATAACCTGGTCACATCAGCCATGATCTGTGCGGGGTACCTGCAGGGGACTGTCGACTCCTGCCAGGTAATTGCAGCTTTTGTTCAGCCTTTGGGCCTTCCCAGCTCCTGTGGATTCACCTGGGAGAGACGGGGCTTCCCTGGGCCGTTGGAGCCTCCCTGGGGACACGCAGCCCATTCAGGGGCAGCTGTGGGAAGTGACGCTGCTAACAGCGCGAAAGCTTCAGGTGGCAGAAGCAAGTGTCACCAACAAATCCCACATGCCACGCTCCCTCTGAAAAACTCGTATTTGGTAAAAGTGTCACTGGAACAGAAATAAGTATTTTGACTATTTTAAACTATGAGCAGGAATTTATTTAGTAACTATTAGCGGGTATAGACTAAAATTCATGGCTGGTGTAGTCTCCTTTGGGGATTGTGTCTCTGTTACCCTCACCCCTCCAGCCACGGCCAGTGGTCAGGACTTGATTTTCTGCTCTCGGTAACTTGCTCTGTCCCCCAGGGTGACAGTGGAGGGCCTCTGGTCACTTCGAAGAACGGCATCTGGTGGTTGATCGGGGACACGAGCTGGGGCTCCGGCTGCGCCAAGCCTAACAGACCGGGAGTGTACGGGAACGTGACAGTGTTTACAGACTGGATCTATCAACAAATGAAGGTAACTGTCCCATCCTCCCTCCGACTGGGTCCCCTGATTCCTTGAGCAGAGCCAGAGGGCTGCCAGGCGTGGTTCCACGGCCTGAAGCTGACTGCTGACAGCGGTGGGCATGAAGCAAAGCCTGCCTCCCACGGCCAAGGGTCTGCCGTGAGGGTCGCCTTCCCCACGCCCCTGGTGCCCGCCCATCGCCGCTGACTGGCGTCCTCGGCATGTAGCCGCTGGCGCGTGGATGAGGAATCTGGGGCTCAGCTTGCGGGGATCTCCCTCGTGCTCCGCTGGCCACGCTAAGTCCTGGCTCAGCGACTCGGTTATCCCACCCAAACCAAGCCCTGGCGGTGGGCAGAGAGCAGAGGGGAGAGTTGTGCCCGTGCCGCAGCCTCTCTGGGGCCACTGAGTGGGCCTGGGCCGCCCCAGGGCAGGGGCCAGGTTCCCCGCAATGCTGCCCGTGGGGCGCCTGGCCTGGCTCGGTCTGCTGACGGCAGCCCTGGCCTCGGGCACTGCCGCCGTCTGAGGAGAGAGCCAGATCTCCCGTCCCAGGGGCCTGGGGACTGCAGTCTTCCCACGTTCTGCGTTGTCGAGGGCCAGGCTGCTGGGGAAAGAAAATGTTCTGTTTTGTCTCCTCTCAAGTCTCGCAGGGTGTCCGGTCTGTTGCAGGAGGGGCAGAACTGGGCGATGGCCCCATAAGGCCTGACCCATGTCTCCCTCAAATGACACCCGGGGCCCGGGGCCTTCACGCCTGGCCGAGGGGACAGCGCTAGAAATAGAAAACCCCAGCTGTCCTGCGGGCGGCGTGGCGGGCGGGCAGTTGGTGGGGCTGGAGGGGCCAGAGGGGACGGTCGGCCAGGCCTCTGGCGGACTCTCCAGGATGGAGACAGGCAGGAGCAGGGTGTGTGCAGGGCCGCAGGTGGGTCCGCGTGGCCGGCCCGGGGACGGACAGGGCAGAGTGGCAGGAGAGCATCTGGGAGGAGGCCAGGGCTCTGCTGATGAAACACAGCGGGGTAAGCTGTGTCCCAGCTGCGCTAAGCCACGGGCTCGGCTCACACCAGCCTGTGCCCCTCTGCGCCCCTGCCCCGCCGTCCCAGCCTGACTCTGGCCGACGCTGGGGACAAAATGATCCCTTTGTAACATTAAACTGGCTTATTTGCTTTATAATTGCTTCATGTCGATCTAGAGAGAAAACAATACTTTTCTCCTTTGTCTTAAGAAAATAACATCTGGTTTTTGTTTTTCTTTCCTGTTTGAACAGGCAGACAGCTAATCCTCATGGCCTTTGTCCTTGACATCGTTCCGCAAGAAAACAGAGGGGCTGACTTTGATTCCTTGTGCATGATTTATTTTTAGAGATGATTCACAGGTCCTTTCATTTTTATTAAACGGTGAACTTGTCTGACTTTGGCACTCTCTGCCGTTCTGTGCAGGCCACAGTGGCTCCCCCGGCCCTGGGCCCATTCCCTCTGACCCCTTGTCCAAAAGGGGTGAGAGCCCAGCTGGGTGTGGGCACCTGCGGCCAGATGCGGAGGAGTGGGGTGGAGGTGCCCTGTTGGGACTGTCCTTCTGCACCCATTCCAGGGGCTGCTTTTGCATGAGCAAGGAGCTGTCACCTCTCAGCTGCTGGACGGCTTGAGTTGGAAAAGGGGACAGCCACCTGCGTAGCCCCACGGCCTGGCTCTCCCCAAGGGGTTTTTGCCAATCATTTTGTAGTGCCTTCTTAGCAGCCCCGACGGTGCCTACAAATAAAGGGACCAGCCCTTCATGGGTGGCGACATGCTCGTCACTTGTAAGGACAACGAAACCTTTTTTTTCTCCTTGCGGGGGTGAGAGTGTAGACAGCCCTTGGTGCAAGAGACGCGGTTACGGAGGTGGCTCCTGGTGCGGGTCTCCACCTGCACGTCCTGGGCTCCTCGGAGGAAACCCCCACAGTCCCTCCCCGGCCCCCTTGCAGAGTGTGCACGACGCTTGGTCCCGGCGGTGGGGCCGAGTCGGGCACTACACTGACCCTCTCCACCTGCTAATCGCTGGAAGTCGAGGTCCCCTGGGGCAATCAGGGACGTGCGGTTTAGGATACACTGTTTCCTTGTCATGTTTCTACGTGTTGCTACCTCAGTGCCAGAATCTTGGCTTCTGACGCCTCCAAGAAGTTCAGGCCTTCGGCTCTTTGAGACTGTCGTCATCCTGGCCAAGTGGCGCACTCGAGCCACTTTCACAGAACTGGCTCCTGCCTTAACGCTCTGGAAACGAACGTGCTGAAGAAAAGTGCCTGTGCTGGTGACAAAGAAGAGAAGGACGTTTCGTGTTGGACTCCCGTGGCCCCTTCCAACACCGAGGGCTCCGCGGGGGTGGGGGTCCCTCTCCTGTCGCCAGGCACTTTGGCCGTGGGCGCTGCTCCACCGTGGTCCTGCCTCCTTTCCAAGCACACTGGTTTTTAGAAGGAAATGCATGATTCTCCTGCTAGGACCTAACCTTGAAACAGAACCCCAGCCACAGGACGCTTCTGTGCTCCGCGGCTCCGTGGGAGCGGCGTCCCCAGGGGCCGGTGACACAGCAGCGCGAGGCGTCTGCTCCCTGGGCCAGATACTACACAGCCTCGTAAGGTGAAAACATCTTCCTTTACTGTTCCTTTTTATTTATGTGACCAATAGTTTGTCTTCTGTTTTGTATCTTTTTTAAATTGTAAAATGCAATTGTGAAATTGAATATCATGCAAATAAATTATGCATTTTTTTCCACGCATTTATGCGTCTTTGGAGCTCTGCCTGGTGCTGGGCCAGCCCGCGTGGCCGAGGCGAAGGCGGACGTGGGGGCTGTTCCGCGTGGCCGCGGCGCGGGGTGTGCTGGCCGGAGCACCGAGGCAGGGCCGGGCGCTCCTTGGGTCGGGGCCCTCGGTTCCCGCAGCCTGTCCCGTTGGAGGTGTCCCTTGAGTGACTCCTGAGTGGCCATGGCGTGGGGCTCCCAGACTCAGACCCGGAGAACCACTGTCTTCCGACCTACCTGCCCAGCGTCCTCACGTCCTCAGGGGCAGCATGTCCGAGACTGAGTGCACATCCTGTCCCTGAAGGTGTCTTCCTTGGGGGGGCCCTGTGAGTCCACGGTGGCAGAGACACTCCCTCATGCAGTGCTCTGTGGTTGAGATGCAGGTGGGAGGCAAAGACTGGGGGAGTTTTCCCTGCTTGAGAACAGATCCCACCCTTTCTCCCAGCCCCCTCAATCCCCAGCAGGGACTGCAGGACATGAGCGGAGAGTGGCTTCGTTGCGTCAAAACGTGGCAAAAGCTAGGGGAAAAATTAAAGCTCATATTTTTGTACCAGGTAATGTTCTTACAGACTCTTGTGATGTGCGGTAGTCATGTTCTATAGGCACCGTCAACACTGAAGGGGGACTACTGAACCATCGCTCCTGGGGAAATACAGTCCGGTTCCCGTGAGCCTCTGGTCACAGCATTTTTAGAAACTGATGGATCCATAACTTTGTTTTATGTGTGCTGCTGTTTAGAGACACTTTAATCTGTACCTCAAGCGGGCATGAAACTTCTCTAACACACGCATTTTCTCCATAAGGGCACATCTTGGCTTTCCTGTGCTCAAGGCATCAGCCCTGCACTTGGGGGCATTTGACACAGTGAAATCACCAACTAAAAGGTTCAAAAATTTGGAAAACATGGCACTAAATAGGCAGTGAGAAGGACACTTACTCACAGCACGAGAGCTGAGACTAGGAGGCAGCGTGTCGCTCCCTCGGACCTGGGCTGGGGACGTTCACATTGGGTGACACAAGCTTCCCACTGCTCTGCGAGCCCACAAAACAGCTGCTGGTTGACTGGAGGCTGCAGATCAATGTTAGCGAAGAGGCGAATTCACAGACGAGGGACTGTGGTAACGAGTGTCGACTGCGTGCCTCAAATGTCCGCGCCAGCACAGCGGCGCACCTATGCAGTTACACTTTTCACACTGGAGAACGATTTTACTTTTGAATGGTTTTACTTTTGGATGCGGCTGACTTCACTGCCAAGATCTAGCCAGAAAGCCAAGAGACTAGGCAAATGTCGATACTTTTGTATTTAAGTATTTGTAAAAGACATAACTGAATGTGCTTAACATAAATTAACCCAAATGCTAATTAGGGTACTGCTTGTCATCTGTGCCATCATTTTGTTGCTTCTCCCAGCGGGAGTCAGCGTTGAAAGGAGCGGTTCCCTTGCTTCCCCTGGTGCTGACTTGTAGGGGGATGGTCGCGCCTTAAACTCAGGTCCACATGTGTGTGGTTCTTCTGGTTCCTCTACGGCTCCCCTGTCCAGCTCCGAGCCTTTCACCCCCAGGCCAGGGCTATGTCCGCCCGCACCGCCCCCCACCCCCGGCTGGACTTCAATCCCGGGGCCACAGCCCTTCGCTGCTCTGGACACACAGGGAGGGTGACGCACCAAGGTGCCCCAGCACGAGCCACAGCTCACACGCCTGGTGCGCCTGGTGTTTTAAGACATGTGCTGGAATTGATGCTACTTCTAACGTAACACTGAAAATATTCACAGAGGTAACAGCTGACTCCTTTTAAATGAATTAACCCCCTAAATATTGGCGTTTGCGCTCTGCACCAGCTAGACAGCTTGCTAGGGCCATCCTCTTCGCTGGGATCAAACAGGCTGGTCTTGTAACCGCCTGAAAGGCCACTGAACTGCTTGGATGGTCGGACCTTTTTCTCCTTGGAGGAAAACAGAAGTGGGACCTGAAGGCCAAGGTCTGTGTCCCTTTTGTTGTTTTTATTGCTACCTGGTGGAGGATTTGCCGCTGGGATTGGATTCCCTTCCTCCAAGATAACAACCGCTGTCTGGGGGGCATTTTGCTTGAGGAGGGTGACAATGAGGCAGATGCCCCCTGGCATCTTAGAGGACAGTCACGAAGCCAGAAGGTCATTCCAACAAGGCTTGTGCCCAGTATCCCCTAGTCTCCACTCCCTCCCCACAGCATTTATTAAGCACCTGCTGCATGCTCTGCAAAAGCGGGCTGTTTCCATGTGTCCAGTCTCTTCTGGCCCTCTCCTAGCCCTGCTCCAAACTCAACCCCACCCTGCGGGCTCCACCAAGCCCCAGACCTGCGCGGAGTGGGTCCATGAGTAGACACGGAGGATGTTCTTGTCCATCTGCACAGGCCGATGGCCTTCAAGCTGGAGATGCAGGTCCTGGCCCCGTGGGCCCTCCTGTGTGGGGACTGTGCGGGGTGGGCAGGGGCAGTTCCACGGCTGGCCCGAGCCGCAGGACTGGGGGCCTGGGAGTGAGGAGTCACGCAAAGCGGTCTCCAGGGCTCTCTCTGAGCTCTGACCCCTTGCGGGGAGGAGCAAGGCACTCCTCCCCTCTCAGTGCCGAGTTGGGACAGGCCTGGCACACCCACCTTTGCTCATTTTGGCCAAAACGAACGTTCCTGCAAGCACCTTGGCAGGGCCCCAGCAGTTCACTCCCCCAGGTAAGCTCCCCTCCTCCGAGGCACATGCTGTCAGCTTCCTTCCCCCTTCCCTTAGCTGGGAGGGAAATGGTGGTGACAGTGAAGCAGAGTCCCCCACAACACTTCTGACACCGCCAGTAACAGAATCTGCAGTCGGTGGAAGACTGACGCGGGAGGCGGGAGGGCGTGTGGAGGGAGGGACGCCAAGTGATGGAGTTTCTCAGGCTGGCCGCCAGAGGGCACCCGCCCCGCGGCAGGGGCTGGCCTGGCTGGCCTGGCTGGTCGCCAGCAGGGAAGTGAGAACCGGACGCTGTCTACTAAAGGGACGAGTGCCTGGTGCTGGATTAGGACACCTGCAGCACACGCACGGCCTGTTCCTACTGCAGTCTGCGCATGCGGGCGTAGTCTTCCCTTCAAGCACGCGTCAAACCCACAGCCTGTGCCACCCCGCGGTGGTGCCCAGTCAACCCGCAGGTGTCTCGCGGCACCTGGGAGAGGCACGAGGCACGGCGCAGCCTCGGTGCAAGGCCTGCTGATCTGCCACGCTCTCTCCTGCGAACATTCTCAAATGGTCCCAACGGATTAAGGATCACAGAGTCCCAAGAAAGAAGACGTTTGTGGGTGAGGGATCCAGATGGGAGGGGACGGTGTCGCTGGTCTGGCCCCCACCCTACTCCCCACTCAGGTGGCACTTCCCCCTCTGGACATCTCTGCAGAGAGCATGCGCCACCTTCCCCGCCCCCCCCTGTCTGGAATGTGTCTCCCCGGAGAACATCTGCTCCTTGGTGTTCGCACCTCATCTCTCTAAACGCCCCCTGGTCTTCTCTCCTAGGCTCTGCCATTTGTGATCCTTCGACTCTCCCTTTTAAGGACACAGCATCAGGCCTTCTCCTGCCCCGGGCAGCCACGGTCCATGAGGGAGGCCCTGGCAGCAGCACTGATTTGGAGCCGTGGTTCTTGGTGATTCTTGGAGGGTCGGGGGTAAGGGTGTGGCCGGGAGTCTCCCCACCCCTGGCTACACCAAAGGGAACAGTCGGGACTCTACAGCTCTCCTCCAGGGCAATTCACACTAACATTCCCTCTTCTCTGCTTCCCGGCGCTCCCCAGCCAGGGCGCCTGCATGCGGCAAAGTCCTACCACAGGGCAACCTCTTTTTGACTTGGTCCTGTACTTCAAGTCCATGCAGCTACCCGGTGACTAGACAAACTGGACACTTGATCAGTGCACACTGTGAACAGTGCTGCTGGCTTCACATTCGGTTCCATTTTTTTTAACTCTGTTGTCCCCCTTTTCCTTCAGTGTCTAGGAAATCCTCAGACCCTGCTCTTTTGCTCGTTCCCACCTAGTCCCGCCACGGAGGGTGGCTTTGGTGCTCAGTTGTGTGCCACTGGGCTCCTACTTGCTGCCACCTGCGGGCTTCTCCCCAAAATGCAAAACACGTCCGAGAAAGGTCTGCTAGAAATGAGTTTATTACAAACAGGTGCGACTCCTAGAAGCATACACAGGTGGTGCTGACACTCTGAAAACGCTGGGTTCCTGAAAGGACATTAGGAAAACCAGGAAATAACCCTTCTAGTGATGCTTAGCATGCATCGGTGTCTAACAAGTTAAAGAGGAGAGTTCAGAGAGGATGAGTGAATCTAAGGGTTGAAAATACTTTCTCCCAGTTCGGAAAGTGGCATCTTTCACCCGCTCTAGATCCTGTGCGTCTGCAGGAAGGGCTTTCGTCTTAGTGCTGGAGATCAGATTGCCACCAGAGCCTCACTAAGTCTTCATCAGCTGATGGAGGAGCAGAGACCGTGACCGTGAGGTCTGGCCACAGAGCGCTCAAACGCAGAGTCTGTTCAGCGGCTGAATGGTAAGGGTGCAGCTATCGGGGAAAGGCGTGTCTACGGGGCTGGGCAGAGAGCCTGGTTAACCGGGGAACTTGGCCAGCTGGCGCCGGGCTTGCGCCAGCCGCGCCAGCCGCTCCTTCAGGAACTTCCTCTTGTCGCTGGTGTCGCTCCGTTCCTTCAGGAGCCAGCCGTAGCTGTCCTTGTCCTGCAGGAGCTGCAGCATGCCCTTCTGCAGATCCCGGCCGTACATCTGGAGGACGAAGTACTGGATGGTCAGAGGGATGTGGTTGGAGATGCGCTTGCTGACCTCCTGGAAGGAAGGGACAACGCACAGTTGGTTGAGGCGAACTGCGCTGCCCCACGTTGGGCATCGCAGCACCCAACTTCCCGTGAGGGAGACCCGGTCGAGGACTAGGTCCCTCCCCTGGGTTTCAGGCCCGTCAGCGTCCTCTGTGCGGGAGGCGGAGGGGAGCCTCGCACGGGGCAAAGACGGTCCCAGCTCCAAGCCATGCTGCACTCTGGGCTGCACGTCCCCACCAGCGGTGCCTGACCATTAAGTGGGGACTTCAGATGGAAGAGGGAATATTTGCTCTAAGAAGCACAGACAACATAAAAACTGTATTTCCAAATTATCTCCTACTCTGCTGGAAGGTGTTATGGCTCATCTTTCAACACTCAAATGATTCCGCAGAAAGTAGATGCTGGGCTATCAAAAGCCACAGAAGGAGCCCCTGAGTTACCTGCAGGTGGACACACTCACCATTTCCTCCCTGCCCGGGCCCCCACCCTTAGGGAAGGTGTCCTCTTTCCCGGGATTGGCTGCCCTCGCAGGAAGGTGATGAGTGCCGGGACCTCGGCAAGTCCTGCTACCTCTCTGTGCCTCGGTGCCCTTCCCTATAAAGTAGGGACCCGGATAGCACTGGCCTCGTGGATGGCTACAAAGACTAAATGGGTTAAAAGACACAGGTTTAGAGAGATGCCAGGCACGTAATGAGCACCCAGTGGAAGTCAGTGGAGCAGGTCAGCGAGACACAGATGGACACACGGTACGTGTTCCACGGCCAGAGCGAGTGAAGGGCGGGGCCCATGTCCCAGCGCAGATGGGGAAGGAGACAGGAACAGGCAGAAGGAGGGGCTCAGGAGCGATGCTGGGGCCAGGGCAGGGCGAAGCCATCGCTACCTGCAGCTGGTTCGTGCGCTCCCTGGGGAAGGTCACAGGAATCAGCTGTGAAACTGTGACACGCAGTAAGGGACTCAGTGGGGGGTGGGGCAGTAAGCTCATGTATGGAAACCACACCTACCGCCAACAGCGGAAGGCGTCATGGGAGAAAGGGCCCTTTGCAGTAGACACAGCAATGAGGAAATATGTAGGTGTAAACCTCAAAAATGTGCACTGTCTGCACAAAGAAAACTTCAGTATACTCCTGAGACCCCCTGGAAGGAGGCCTTGCAAATGCAGAGACCGCGATGCCCTCGGACAGGAGCCTGGGTGTCAGAAAGACGTCGACTTTCCCTACGGAGACCCAGGCAGTGAACACAATCCCAATAACTACACCAGCGGTTCTCTCTGTTCCTAGGAAACTGGGTAAGCTAATTCTAAAATTCATAGTGAAACTGGAACAAGCAAAAATACACAGAAAATGTCTACATAAAAAGAAGCGGGGGCCCAGATACTTGTACACCCATGTCCATAGCAGCACTGGTCTCAACAGCCGACAGGTGAAGCCACCCAGGTGTCTATGGAGGAAGACAAGGTGACACATACATCAGTGGAATATTATGGTCTTGCAGGGATTGAAACTCTCCAACATGGACCATGGTGGAAGACATCATGCTGAGTGAGGCAAGCCAGTCACCAAGTGACAAATACTGTGTGACTCCACTTGTATGAGGTCCCTAGGGTAGTAAAATCCATAGAGACCGGAACCAGAAAGGTGGGTGCCAGGGGCTGGGGAGAGGGGTGGGGAGTTAGCGTTTCACGGGAGTTTCAGTTGGAGAAAATAGGAAAGTTCTGGAGATGGATAGTGGTGATGGCTGCACCACAATGTGAATGTCCTTATGCCATCGAACTGAGCACCTAAAAATACTGATAGTCAAGATGGTAAAATGTATCTTATAAATATCTTAGTACAGTGAAGAACAGAAAGAAGTGGGGGTGCACGGCGGTGCTGGCTGTGTTGGGGGGTGAGGCATTGCACAGGATGCTGGGATGAGGCCGCGTTGACCCTGATCGAGGACAAGACAGCCGACAGACCAGGACACGGGTTCCAGACAAAGACCCGAGTGCAGAAGGGAAGAGAGTGCGCAGCGGGGCATGTCGCTGTCGTGGGGACAGGATTCTCTGGATGGATGGTGCTGGGACAGCAGCCAGCCATCTCCGTCCTGCCTCGTTCTGGACAGCCAGGGATTCCAAATGCATCATGGGTACAATGTAAAAGTTAAAGTAATAAATGACTTGAGGAAAATATTGTGCAATTGTTTATAATCTCAGAGACACAAAGTCCTTTGAAAGTATGACCAGAAAACGCACAAGCCCAAAAAGAAACAACAATTAAATCCAACCCACAAGTCTAGAAAACTTCAGCACGGTCTAAACCCACCGGAGACAAAGTCACAAGGCAAATGACAAAACATAGAGTATTTGCATCATAAGTGACAAAAGTCTAAAACCTCACTGTGCCAAGAGCTGCTCCTGGATGCACAGTTTGCTACACAAGAAGCAGAAATCACTCTCAACACACGGAAAGACGGACCACCTCGCCGCCGTAAGAGAACTGCCAGTTAACATTAAAAGATGTCACTTTTCACCCATATGCTTTCCAAACTCGACTCTCAAAAAACCCCCACGACTTTAGGTGTGGACTAAACCGGCCAGAGCGGTCATGTTTACCAGTCTGCAACATGCTGTGCTTTCCCCAGGCGCGACGGTCAGTTTCGTGGGTCCGCTTGGCTAGGCCAGGGCCCCCAGTGGGCCCATCAGCTGGGACGTGGGAGTTGCTGGGGAGGCATTCTGCACACACCATCACCATCTGCAATCTGTCGACTTCAAGGGGTGACCCTGCATAACCTGGGCAGCCTTATCCAGTCTGCTGAAAGGCCTTGAGGGCGAAAATGAGGTTTTCCTGAGGAAGAAGATTCGGCCTCTGGACTCAGCTGCCCGCCCTAGGATTTTGGACTTGCCAGTCGTCACAGCCCCACAAGCCAATTCCTTGAAATATATTTCTTTATATACGTATATCCTATTGCTTCTGCTTTCCCGGCACTAATACTCCAGGCATCTCCTTTCTAGCAATTTACGCTTCCAGATACATGATGTACGGACGAGGCTATTGGGGTCAGCGCCCTTTGCTTTAGCACAAGACTGGAAACGAACTACTTCCACGAACAGGGGACTGGCTCAATGCGCTAGGTCCGTAATATGGTCCCCTCGGCAGCTGTCAACAAGAGCGAGGCGGCTCCCTATGAACTGAGGCAGAGCCATCTCCCTGGCACAGCAGAAGCAGCGGGGTGCAGAACAGCATGTCCGCTACCCTTGGTGTAAAAACAATTGCAAAATGCACATGCAGGGCCGCTTTCCAACGCACGGATTTGCCCTGGGAAGACCAAAAACCTGGAGAAGGGCTGCTTCCGG
This sequence comes from Eulemur rufifrons, assembly GCF_041146395.1. Lineage (NCBI taxonomy): Eukaryota > Metazoa > Chordata > Mammalia > Primates > Lemuridae > Eulemur > Eulemur rufifrons. Next base: position 4,383,189 of record NC_090989.1, read on the forward strand.
GGAGGGAGCTGCCTAGCTCTGGTGGGGTTGGTTGGAGACTCATTTTCCATTGTCACTCACTCTACCTTTTGGATTCTGCGCAGGTGCACGCCTTACCTGCTCATTCTGAGAGGCGGCATGCAGCAGACAGGTGCTGAGCTCAGCTGCAGGAGAAGCAGTGTGCACTCCTGTCCTGCCCTTGACTGGCTTCACTCAGCCTGCGCACCTCGCAGGGTCTGCAGGAGTGCAGTGTGGCCCTTGGTAGCGGTTCTCTATCCAGTAGCACGGGCATCTTCCGAGAGCCCGAGAACAATGCAGAATCTGGGCCCCACCCCAGACCTGCAATCAACACCTGCATTTCAGCACGACGCCGGGAGGCCTGTGTGCGTGGTGGCGTTCGAGCAGCGCTGCCTTCACGCATCCAGATGGCAAACTGATGGAGCTGGCTGGCCAACCAAGAGACGACACTCTGCTCTACCTGTCCAGATTTCTACATATCCTGATGGCTCTGCCCGAGCTGCACCTGTACTCACAGTCCCCTTCCCCGGGATGAACTAGATTGCACTAGGTTGTCTGAAACGTGCAGAATCAATGAAAGCACGTGTCTGTGGGACAGCTTCCACCTGGTGAGCTGCCACTGCATTCCAACGCTGCGCTAAGGAACATATCCACACCTGACTCATGGAATAGGCACTAGAACCCCATGGAGAGATTCCGCTTTACAGAGAAGAAAGCCAAAGCTCAGAGAGATTAAGTAACTTGACCAGGGCCACACAGCTAGTCAAAAGCAGATGTCAGTGGCTCTGAGCCAAAGCCTCTTCTATCAAGGCTGCGCTGCTTCCGTGGAGGCTCAGAAGGAGCTGAAGAGCAGAACTGAGCCGTGGTCACCTGCAGGGAGAACAAGACTAGAGAGAGAGGCATTTGTCAGAAAAGGAAACGCCCCTCTGAGAGGTTCGCAGACTCACCTGGTGGTAGGCCATCAGGTGCTGAAAGATTTCGTCCATGGAGGAAGAATCTTTGGAGTTCTGTGGAAGTTTCGGAGAACCAAAAATTGTTGGTTTTTTAGTTTTCTCTTCTTCCACCTCCTCCTCGCGGACCTTCTGCAGCGCACCCCTGTAAACCTGGTCCTGGCAGTAGACGATCTGCTCCATCTGGAAGTGAAGTCGGATCGACTTCTCAGCTTCCTTCTCTTTTTCTAGTCTAATGTCTTCGATTTTGGTCTATGGCAAAAGAGAAACACGACTCAGTTTCCCTCAGGAAGCGACTCCCCGAGACACAGGAAGATAGGTCCTCTGGAAAGCCCACACGAGTCAGCGTGAGAGAGCACAGTGCCTGCCGCGGCTGCTCAGAGTGGGGGCCACCCTTGGCCGAGGGTTTGAACCTCCGGGGAAGCCACCTGTGTGACCAGATCCCTGCCAGGGCCTGGGACCTGCATGGACTCTGTCCTCAGGCGCCATGACTCAGCTCCTGTCCTTTGTCCCTTAGGGGATTTCACACGTGTGGGTGAAGAGATCACACCCACCAGAGAGCACACAGGGTTAGGGAGGCAAAATTTCAGCCAGTCAAATTCTGTGTTTCACCAAGCTCCTGGGATGTTTAAAGAAACTGGCGGAGGAGGAGAGACGGCCACAGAGGACATCTGCACCCTCCTGACCTTGGTGAGAGCCACCAGGCACCGCACTGGGCGCGTCCCAAACATTTCCTACGTCTGCCACAACCTTCTGAGGAAGGTCTTCCTGGTCCTATTTCGTGGATGAGGAGCCGGAGGCACAGGCTGGTGCAGGGCATGTCCGAGACCGCCAGCTCCCCCTAGCTGCGCCGGGGACCCTGTTTCTGAGAGTGGCTGAGTCTGGCTCCTTGGCCCAGACTGGCCCCCAGGCTGCGGGGAGAGAGGGTGTCTTGTTTCTCTTGGCTCTTTCTTTACTCTCAAAAGGTACCATTTTAATGAGTTTCTGGATTTGGGCCCATTTTCTTCAGACGTGCTAATCTTCTACACCAACTGTGGACTTCTTGTTCCCCCGAGTGTAAACACACTCTCTCTCTTCATTGCTTTTAACTAGACACCACTGTAAAATCGTGTTAGTAAGATTCGCGGGTGAGCTCTATTATTTGCTTCTCTAAATATATACAACAAAGTTGAAATGATCTTAATCCAAGAAATCTGTATTCTAGTGGCAGGCTTTTTTTTTTTTTTTTAATAACATACAGTTGGTTTTACCTTGGCAGTTCTGTGGAGATTAAAAAATTCTTCAAAATTCCTTACTGAAACATCTGAGAAAGCCATCCGGACCAAATCTGATCAAGAAGAGAAAAACAGGTCAATATGGGTAGGATCATTTGTACTTGTCCTAGATTGCAAAAAATATAGATAAAATGGTAAGAAGAAAACTTTCCCCTCTCCCTCCTTTCTCCTCTTTACCACAAAAAAAGGAAGGCATGCTCTTTTGCTGGAAGAGCTCACTGGAAGAAATTTAAAACCTAAATGTTACCTGGTATATATTTATTTGACATTTAAACTTTTTATCCTAAATATAAATCGTTGCAAAGAATGTAAATTCTGGTAAATTACAAATATATTAATATTTTATAATAAAGCTGTCAAATCACTCTTAAATATACAATGAAATCTGAATGACCACATTATCCATTTGAAAAGAAATATAAGAACAAGCTCTTATTTAGATAAAACAGGACATTATTTATCTTTTACTTTTCAAACTCATATTTCTATTCTACTTCCTCACAGAATTTTTATTGTAATATAATGTACCGTATCTTTATGCTTGAATATCTTTTATTAATCTTCATATCATATATTTCCAGAACAGAAGGGGGTATATATATATATACATACATATATATATATATTTTAAACTGTTTTGTATGATGAAACATACAAGTATTACAAACTTTCTTCTGGAGTGAATTAAGAGTGTATAATTGACCAAAGCAACACAATTACACGTTTGGGTATATAATTATTCAGCCTAAAAGGTAAAATTTTATTGGAAATATATCTGTTAGTGAGCCATTATGAGGCTGTCTCCAGCCCCCTAGTTCATGATCTATGAGTGATTGTTAATTATTGCTAAAATGAGCCAGTCGACGTCTGAGCAAGAATGTCACCAGTCAAGGAGGAGGAAAAAGAGACTCGACAGCATAAGAAAACCTGGGAGGCAAAGCATTTCAGGACGGATGCGACTCGTACCCACATTACCCTACAGTTTCCGATCCGCCCGAGACACGTTACAACCTCCTGGTTCCTGCAGCACTGTAGGGTGCTGGAAACATGCCTTCGTGTGCGGTTATTTAACCATTGACTTCATGTCTCAGAAACTTCAAATAAACAGAGTATTCTGAGCGTGTGAAGTAGCCATAGCAGTGGAGGAGGGTGAAGGTGTGGCTTGATAGGAAACAGGTATTTGGTCTTTGTCCCTAGTTCCTGACGCAGATTCCTAAACCCCTTGGGATTTCCTGGCTGCTAGAAGCGTCTCTTGTTCTAATGAGACAGCGCTTGGTGGGCCCCTCGGTAGCTCCAGGATGAGGATGGGTCACTAGAAAGACCAGGACTCGACTAGAGGCTTAGAACTTTCAGCTCCAGGGAGGGCAGGGGGCCAGGACGCTGGGTTGACAATCCGTCCTGCCTACGTGATGAAGCCTCCACGAAAGCCTGCGAAGGAAGAAGTGAGAGCTGCCCGGTGAGCACGAACCCGTGCCGTGAGGGAGGTGCGCCCCAGCTCCACGGGGTCAGCAGCTCCCGCACTCGGGACCCTGCCAGACCTCTCCCTAGCTTCCTCTTCATCTGGCTGTCCTTTTGTGTCTATAATATCCTTTGCAGCAAACCAGGAGAGGTCAGCAAAGTGCGTTCCTGAGTTCTGTGAGCTATTCTAGCGAAGGATTGAGCCTGAGGAGCAGGTTGCAGGAGCCCTGACTTACAGACGGTCGGGTAGGAGAGCAGGAGGTCTGGGACTTCAGATCGGCACCTGTAGCTGGGGGAAGTTGTGAGGGCCCGAGTCCTTCAGGTGTGTGTGGGTCTGCGCTGTCCCTGGGCAGTTCGTATTAGAACTGAATTGAGCTGCTTAACACCAAGTTTGCATTTGGAGAATCAGAGAGTTGCTTCTCGGTGCTAGAAACCACCCCAGGAGGAAGGCTGTGAAGGAAGTGTACTGCTGGCTTTGGTTCACACCTTTCCCTGCCCTGGAAATAAAATGCCTAAAAGTAAAACCAAGAACTCACCAGTCACCTTGTGCAGCATGTCGATGGCTGGCTCTTCCAGGGTACTGATTTGCTGTTTGACGATAGTCTCGAACGTCTTGTAATTCACAAATCCTGGCAGCTCTCTGCCACGATACTGACATTCGAATTTCCAGACCTGTCTACTTATAATTTCATAACCTACAGTAGGAAGGAAATAGCTCCGGATTATTTTACAAAAATAATCTCGTAGATTTTTCTAAACATAATACCATTCTGGACTTCCTGAAAATATGAGTGGTGAGAAAAAAATATGATCAAATCAAATCTGACCTGCGAATTGCAAAATATCCAGGGATTGCAATGAAGAAATAGATCTCAAGATAGTTCTCCTTGGTCATTCAATATGGGGAGTGTAGAGCCGGTAAGGTACCAGAAATCAGCGAATGCGGCAAGTTAGAGGGTGAAACACTCTTGAAAAGGAACTTGAGTACGAACTCTTGTAAATCCAATTTTATTTTTACCAAAGAAATTGTATCATAATAGAATATTACGTTAAAGAATATTGAAATGGAATATACACAGCACCATGTGCCCTTTGAAAAGCAGAAGTGATGGTGAACGCCGTCTGGACTCAGCTGTGCAGCCCACACTCACGTGTATCTGTAAATCCAGTGCAACACACAGTGACCGGCACATCGAACTGTATTAATGTCACATGGTAGCACTCTTGACTGTACAAAATGTTTCATTTTCCTCCATACTTTTGGAATTATTGCTATTCCCAACCACCTAGACTATGGGGTTTCCATCCGGGGTGGGAACTCAGAAGGGCTCTGGTTCCTCCTTTTGGAGAACTAAGCGGGCATGGCTGTCTGATGCCCTTTTTTGCTCAGGAGATATTTTCCCTCGGGGATTTTTTTACTGAGATATCATTCACATACCATAATAAGATTCGCCCCATTAAAAGTGCACAATTCGGTGATTTTTAGTTATCTTCACAAGTCGTGCCACCATCCCCACTATCTAACTCCCAAACATTTCCGTCACCCCAAGGAAAACCCCCAGCCATCAGCAGTCACTCCCCATTTCCCCCTCCCCAGCCCTGGCAGCCACTGTGCTGCTTTCTGTCCCCAGGGATTTGCCTGTTCCAAACATTTCCTATCAATGGACTCACAATACGTGGTGCTTTGTGACTAGTTTCTTTAACTCAGTGTGACTCACCCATGTGGCAGCATCTATCAGTGCTCCGTGCCTTTTTGTGGCTGAAAATATGCCACTGTCTGGTGTCATAGGCTGAATTGTGTCCCCCACGAATTCACGTGTTGAAGCCCTAACCCCCAGTCCCTCGGCATGTGACCGCTTGGAGACAGGCTCTTTAAGGAGGTAATTAAATTGAAGTAGGGTCATTAGTGTGGGCCCTCACCCAATGTGACTGGTGTCCTTGTAAGAAAAGGGGATTAGGACATCAACACACGCAGAGGGGCCACACAGAGGACACAGGGAGAAGATACCATCCACAAGGAGAGAGGCCCCAGAAGAAACCAAACCTGCTGACACCTTGATCTTGGACTTCCAGCCTTCACAATGGTGAGATAATACATTTCTGCTGTTTACGCCACCCAGTCTGTGAGGCTTTGTCATGGCAGCCCTGGCAAACTACCGCATGTGGATATATCACTTGTTTTTCCATTCACCAGCTGATGGAAACTTGGATTCAGTGATACGGGACAGAGCAAATGTGGCTTTTGTGTCACTAAGTCCTTATTGTGGCTGTCCTCACCAACGAATCCCCCTTCTCTCTTTCAACCCAACATACTGGGCTTACAATGGTACCTTGACTAACCACCATGGACTGAATGTTTGTGTCCTCCCAAAATTCATATGTTGAAATTTGTTTTATTATTTTGGTTTTTGGGTTTTTTTTTTTTTTTTTTGAGATGGAGTCTCGCTCTGTCACCTAGGCTAGAGTGCCATGGTGCCAGCCTAGCTTACTGCAACCGAAAACTCCTAGGCTCAAGTGATCCTCCTGCTTCAGCCTCCTGAGCAGCTGGGATTACAGGCATGCACCACCATGCCCGGCTAATTTTTCTATATTTAGTAGAGATGTGGGTCTCCCTCTTGCTCAGGCTGGTCTCAAACTCCTGGTCTCAAGCGATCCTCCTGTCTCAGCCTCCCAGAATGCCAGGATTACAGGCGTGAGCCACCGCACCCAGCCAATATGTTGAAACTTAAACCCCAATGCAAAACTTAACCTTAAGAGGTGGGGTCTTTGGGAAGTGCATGGGATTAAAGGCACACCTCATTTCATTGCATTGTGCAGACACTGAGGCATTTACCAATTGAAGGTTCATGGCAACCTGAGTTGACCAAGTCTATTGGTGCTGTTTTTCCAACAGCACATGCTCACTTTGTGCCTCTGTGTCAGTATTTTTTAGCAATAAAATATTTTAAAATTAAAGTACATACATTTTTTAGACATAATGCTATTATTGCATACTTAGATTATAGTGTCATATAAACATAACTTTTATATGCATCAGGAAGCCAAAACATTTGTGTGAATTGTGTTGCAATATTCACTTTAGTTTGATGGCCTGGAATTGAACCCACAGTATCTCTGAAGTATGCTTATAGCACCCTCATAAAAAAGAAGTCTGAGGGAGCTTGTTTGTCCCTTATTCCATATGGGGACACAGCTAGAAGGTGCCATCTTTGAAGAAGAGACCTAGCCCTCACCAGACACTGAGTCTGCCAGTGCCTTGATCTCAGACAATTCAGCCTCCAGAACTCTGAGCGATACATTTCTATTGTGTATAAATTACCCAGTCTAAGGTGTTTTGTTATAGCAGCCCAAAGGGACTAAGATACTCACTTCTCTTGAAGTTGTCTTCAATTAAAGCACTCCATTTGTAGAACTCCTTGCGTAGTTTGGTAAACAGCCGGGTGTCCTCCTCCTGGACAATTTCCTCCCCTTGTACTAAAGCAACGATGTCCTGGTTAAATGCATTAATTTTCTGCCAGGAAGAAAAACATCAGTATAAGCACAGACATTTCAGATGCAAGTCAAGGTGGTTGGGAGGTCGTGTGTATGTTGAGGGTGGGGAGTCGTTCTTCGTCTCCTTATGGGCACTGTGGAATCCGGGAAAGAAGACACTTGGGCACCAGAAACCCATCCCTCCCCTTACTGCCTTCTGGATCTGGGTGAGTGCTCAGGACAGAATCAAGGGCAAAGAGTCAAGGAGATGAGACTGATGCCCCTCACTGCTGACTCCGCCCTCACTGAGCCCACCGCACCCTGCCCTGCCCTGCCGAGTGCTGCGGACCAGACCGGACCAGACCGCGTATTCAGATCTGCTTTGGAGAGTGAAGAAGCAAGTGCTTCAGGCACACGCGTCCCCCCCTGGATGCGCTTGGCAACACTCACATCTATCAAGAAGAACATTTTCTCATTCTCATCTTCTGGTATGTCCACACCAAATTTTTGTAACTCTTCTGTTATTTTCTGGTGACTTTCCTTAATTTGATTTTCTAACAGAGGCAGAGATTTCTGAGGAAAATGGAGAGAAAATAATGGAAATTTATAAATACGGACAGGAAATGAAAACGACATCCCAGGCCTCCTGCAGAGTAGCTGCATGGTCCACCTGACTTCCCGGTTTCCTCTAAAAGGGAAGATTTTCCAGGTGGAAAGAGGGCACATTAGGGGCCTGCTTTCTACCCAGGTCTCCCCACTTTCCCACTGCTGTAGAAACAGCCTCAGGAGCCACTAAGACACCCACATATGCATGGTTTCCAGGCCCTATAAGAACAACACAAGGAGAAATTCCTTCTGTGATCGTATCATGTAAGCTCTCTGCAGGGAGATTAGAAAGATCCAGCTGCCTAGTAGGTTCTGAAAAAGTGGCAGTTGGAAGAATTTGAGATTCAACAACTGTTAATGTTTTTTAACAGACAAAAAGTTAGCAGGGACTTGTGCTTCTAACGATACGGTGACTGCATGTGCTGGCAGTCTTGCTCTTCCATGGCAAACATCTAAACACAGCTAAAATCTTCCAACTGTCCCTTTAGATGTATCGGGGAGCTGGCAAGTTAATGAGGGATCTTTAGAGGCCAAAGCCAGGTGACAGCAGCCTCCCAGGGACTCCAGCAGCAATGATGCCAGATTCAGCCTCAAGGGCACTTGTCTAGGTAAGAAAACTTGAACTTGAGTCTATGAGCCTGACTTGGAGCAGAGGCAAAACATCAATGCCCACAGCTTGCTCAAGATGGGGACTCGAATAAGGGAGTACCCTCTTTCTGCATAAAGGTGGGACCCCAACAGGCTCCACTCTCATCATCACTATCAGCTAGAAACCCTGTTCTCCACCCACACTCCTGGGCCCAGCGTGGAAGACCTTGAACCCTGGCACTGAGTTGAAACTTTGGAAAGCAAAAGACAATGTGCAGGCAGATTTGAAAAAAAACCACAGAGAGCTTTGAGAAATAAAAAATATGTTCATTACAATTGCTAAGACATTATAATGGTGGTTGGCAATGAAAGTCCGTTAGTAGAGTGTGCGTAAGGTTTTAATTTTTCTTTAGGCCAGGCGGATAGAGTCTGTCACCACACCAAAGTGTGGCCTCCTGCAAGCAGTATCCATACCTCCTGGGGGCTTGCCAGGAATGCGGAATCTCAGGCCCCACTCCACACCCACCGAACCTGAATCTGCATCTTAACAAGGTCCCCGGGAGATCTGTGTGTACAGTAGCGTTTAAGAAGCCAGCAAGGTTCAGCTCTGTGTCTCTTTTTAGAGAACAGGCAGCTCTGCGTGTGCTTACGGAGATGTGCGTGATGAGCTCCGTGGTCAGTCTTTCTGCCAGGCAGGGAACAGTGGCCCTTCCTTCCTCCAGAAGATTCCTAAGAAAGAACACAAGGTTGGTGTTCATCTCGATGTAGCCAGAACGTGCAAATCTGCAGCCCGCTGTTGGGGGTACTAAGGCCGTCACTTACAGCTGAATGGAACGTCTTGCCATTGATACCCGACAAATATCCGGAACAGTATTGCACAGAATTGTGAGTGAATTTGAGCAATCTCAGACATTTCGACAATGGTATGGAATGATCCATTCCAGCTGATATAATAAATGTGTCTCATGACATCTGACCACACAATTGATCTTCATAAAAATACACATACACATCTATAGATATATTTTCATAACACATACCTGCTTCTACGTGCAAGAGATCTATATAAGTAGACATGATGCGTAAGGTGTAGGTCTTCATAAAAACATATCGATGCCTATTTACCTAAGTGTGTGGATGAATACGGAACTGGGGGAGACACGCCCTCGTGCAGGAGAAGAGCTTAAACTGGGCTGCTTAGAGGAAGGAAGCCAAGCATCTTCTCATTCTACCCAAGTTTGTGGCCACAGGGAGTTATTACAGGGATTTTACATTTTAAAGGACCTTTAGTATAAAAGGCAGGAGGAAGGCATGAGCCTACGTGCCCATTTGCAAGGGTAAGCTTCAGTTTCTATACCTGCCAAATTTTAAAAAAATTGTGGTAAACTACATATAATATAAAATTGACCATTTTAAATATTAATATTTTTAGGTGTACAGTTCAGGGGCTTAAGTATATTTATTTATGTTGTTGTGCAACCATCACCCCCATCCATCTCCAGAACTTTCTCATCTTCCCAAACTGAAATTCTGGCCCCATGAAACACTAACTCCCCATTCTCTCTCCCCCAGCCCCTGGCACCCACAATTCTACCGTCTGTCTCTATGAATTTGAGGACCCAGCGGCCTCATACAAGTGGCATCGTACGTACTCGTCCTCTTGTGACCGGGTTATTTCACTGAGCATGACGTCAAGGTTCATACGTGTTGTGGCGTGTGTCAGAATTCCCTTCCTTTCTAAGGCTGAATGGTATTCCATTGTTTGCGTGGACCACATTTTTTATCCAGTCATCCACTGATGGACACCCGAGTTGTTCTACCCCCGGCTATGCAAGTAGCGCTGCTACGCGCAGGTGTGCGAGTAACTCTCAGACACCCTGCAACTCTGGGCGAGGCCTTGCTGTAGGCTTCCGGGAGAGCTGAATGCAAGAATGTGTACAACTCTACATGTTCCCATCGCTTTAAATCTAATCAATTTATCAGTTTTTTTTTTCCTTTTAAAAAAAACTTTACCTTTAGCATGAGGGTCTTCACCGAGGGTATAAACTATCCGTCCACATTTTCTTCGGGCATGTGTGTGGCTTCTCTTTTATACTTAATTTTAAACTTCAACTGGCATTCATTTTGGTATAGTGTGTTAAGGGCACTATTTAAATTTTTTCCCAAATATTAAGCAATTATCCCAATGCCATGGATTGATAATCAAACTGATGCAACCCGTTGATTTGAAATGTGAAATTTATCATAGATCAAATGTGTGTATCTGGGCCTATTTCTAGGCTTTTTACTTTCTCTTCTATTTGTGTTTCTATTCTGGTCCCAGCACCATACTATTTAAATTATTGTACGCAGTCCTCTCCTTGTTTTGGTTGATTTTTAATGTTTTTTTGCAGTGCTTTGCGAATTCCCCTTTCGTGCTTCCAGGCGACTCATCACCCTGGCACAAATGCATGCACACACACACACACACACACACTCTTTCTCCAAACATCTGCTTCAGACCGAGGTCCTCAGTTTGAAGTTACCAGTGTGAAACCCGGACGGGCGCACCTGAAATGGGCGTGGTCCTCGAAGAAGGCCTTCTCTCTCTGCAGGGCCTCGGCCAGGCTCAGCCGATCCTGGATGTCCTGCTGGCCCCGGCACTTGACGATCATGTAGCCCTTCTTCAGGTGGCACACGAGGTTGCGTACCACATCCACCACCTTGTCTTCGGTACCTTTGTCCACCAGGTCAGGCTTTGTCAAGATTCCTGCGAGCCAGAGACTCGGGTCAGAGAAGGCTCCGGGTCACCAGGCAGAGGTGAGGGCAGCTCCCGTCCCCAGCCACTGGCCTTCCAGGGTTCTCCCAGCCCTGCTCCTACAGAACCGAGGGGCCAACGGAGCCCCCGTCCAGGGGCAGAATGGCAGGGCAGGCCGCGTGCCCTGCCGGCGGCCACAGGGCTCTCTCTCAGCCCCTGCACTCAGGCCCGCGGCACGAACGGACCACATTTTCCGCCAGGGGCGCTCGCGCTGCTTCCACCTCAGGTGCGTCCATAATGGATACAACTTGCTTCCTGATTTTGCCCCTCCCTCTGAGCTCACCATGCCTTTTCCAAACAGGTAGATAACGGTTACCAGTCAACCTGTGGCCAACAAGAGTCAGATGTGGCTCATTTCATCTGGCCTGGGTGGGCACAAACCTGCCACCTTAGCAGGTCTTACCTGCTGCATGTGGGTCCCCCAGCCCCGTGCATGCCAAGCAATGCCCACCAGGGTTCAAAGGATACTTTTCCACCAGCAGACCACCTACCACGCTCAGGTCCCCCTCTTCCTACCTATGGTCCTGTCCCCCTCGGGGTCCACCTCCTGAGCCATGCTCAGCGCCTCCGTGGTGGCAATGTCCACGTTACTGGGGACCACCACCAAGTTGATTGTCTCCTGCTTGTTGATGTATTTCTTGATGAGTGCCTTGATCTACAAGAAAGCGAGAGGAGGTGAGCATTGCAACGGGGAACAGGAACTGAGACAAGTGCCAACCTTCCACCTGCTTCAGGTCCTCAGGGGTATTTCCCAAAGAGAAGTAACTACAGAGAAATTAACCCACAAACACAAACATGGCAGCACCACCCAAGACGGAGTGATGGGAAACCAAGTTCTCCGCGGCAGGAACAGAGCTACGGGGGTAGGGAAAACCACAAGGTGTTAGCTGGTTAACGACCCCCGAGACCTGAGGTCCGATGGTCACAATGGAAAACACGATGCAAAAAACTGCTCGACTCCTTCCCTAAATCTCTAATTTGTAACGTGAAATTCACTGATATGCAGATATCGTTATACCTATTTCCAATGCTACCTCTTTCCACTTAAAACCCCTTCCTAAAACACACCAGTTTATGCCACAATGTGTAACTAAAACCAAAAATCAGTCATTACATAAAACATACATATGCACATAGAATGTGTTTCCAATTTTGCCTGTTTGCCTCACTCTCCCCAGAGAAGCTTCCATCAAACTTGCCAAAGGAGATTTCCACCAACGGGCTCTCCAAATTCCCCACTCACGCCTCCAAATATCTACTCGTTAAAACTCAGCTCTGGATTCTGTTGCTCCCCCTTCCCTCCCCCAACCTCTACCCTACCCCAACCCCCAACCCCGCCAAGGCCAAGGTCAGATGGAATCTGAGGTTGCACCTGGCGCCCGATGTCAGCAGGTTGATTGCCCACGGCCACCCTGGTGATGCCGGGAAGGTCTATGAGAGTCAGATCCGGGACGTGGGGGGAGCTGATCTCCAGGCTGATTAGCTCATGACTGATCCCCATCCCTTCCCCAGCGATGACGTTCTGGGCTAGACAAGAAGAACAAGAGAAAACTCCAGTAAAGCTTAGGGTGGCAGTATGTCATTACAGTGAGAACACTGAGAGCACCTTCCGCCCTCTGTGAGTCATAGATAAAAGCATATTTGGATCAGATGCACTTTTCCGTGATCGCAACTGAAAAGGGCCTCAAAGGATAACTCAGTTTTTTCCCTGCCCGTGGCCAGAACTATCTGTGGAGAGACCTCATGAGGACATCCCCATGGGTGACACCAACCTACAGCAGTCCAAAGCGGAGCAGAGTGGAGAGGTCCTTCCTGGCGGCATACCTAAAACCCTCTCGCTGAAGTCGGGAGGAAATGAACAACGAAGCTGACTGCAAGCAAATAAGAACACACGGGCATTCCTGAAACATATGCTGGAAAATTTTATCCGGCAACGTGCTTACATTAGCCAAGACGGACATTGGCTGCTGGGCTTCCATTAAGACATTTTAGCCTCATCCTTCCTCCTTAGTAATGAAAAATGTATGATGTGAATTTGTGCCATTGAATTATTAGCTAATACTACTGCACTCTTTTCTTTGGGTATGTTTGACACGAATCCAGAACTTAGATTGGAAATAGCAACAACAGCCTGTGCAGCACACAGTCTGCTAATGACCCTGGTGTCCACGCGCCCCAGACACGAGCATGAGCTTAGGTCCTGGCCAACGGGGTACCTGTGAAAATGCTAAGTCACCTTACAGAAAGTGTGCTTGTAAGGCGGCGATAGGCCCTTTGCCATGGTCCACCGGCTCTCCTGTGGACTTGCCGACTGAATTATGAGAGAGCCTTGGGGACAGAGTCCACGCAAAACAGAGAAACACAGTAAGTGTCGCAGTTCTGGACACTGGAACCCTCAAACCAGCCCATCTGCAGAGTTTTATGTGACAGGGAGGTGGGGAGAGAGAAAGGGGACTTCCACACTGTTCAAACCACTGTGTCAGCAGCTTGGCTGCACAAGTAGTATCAATACTCCCCTCCGCCTCTGTGTGCCTGTTACTTTACAGTGTGGCTTTGTCACTTCTTCCATCAAGAGTCGGTCCCTTGAAATTGGGCTTGACCCTGTGGCTTTCTCTGGCTAACGGGATATTATAAAATGTGACACCAGTAGAGATCGAAAGGCGCTACGCTTTGGGGCTTGCCCTCTCCAGCTGCTAGGAACCCCTCCCCTACCACGTAAAAAAGCCCAGCCAGCGTAGCCTCCTGGAAGATGAGAGACCACGTGGAGAGAAGGCCTGGGTGTGTTAGCTGAGGGCCATCCTAGACCATCAGCCGCAGCCAATCCAGCCCAGAAAAGAACTGCCCAGGCCATCAAATCATGAGAAATAAAAATTTTTAAGCCATTATTAATTTTTTTTGGTGGGATGGTTTTTGTGTGTGTCTTTTTTTTTTTTTTTCCCGCTTTTTGTTTTGAGACAGGGTCTAGCTCTGTTGCCCCGCTAGAGTACAGTGGCATCATCACAGCTCACTGCAACCTTGAACTTCTGGGCTCAAGTGATCCCTCCTGCCTGAGCCCCCCAAGTAGCTGAGACTACAGGTGCATGCCACCAGACCTGGCGAATTTTTTTCACGTTTTGTGGAGATGGGGTCTTGCTCTTGCTCAGGCTGGTGTCGAACTCCTGACCTCAAGCAATCCTCCTGCCTCAGTCTCTCCAAGTGCTAGGACTACAGGCATCAGCCACCATGCCTGGCAAGCCATCCGGTTTTGTTACACAGCAAGGGTTGACTAATGCACACAGTTATTTTCAGTTTGCTGCCACAGGCAGCCAACCTACTCCCAACTAATACAAAATCACAGTTTGTCCATAACATCATTTAACTGTCTGTAAGAGTCAACAAATGTTACTTAGTGCTCCTGTCTGTACGAAAGCGAAACCATCCTTTCCTACTGTTGGGTATCAGTTCACGCCACTTCAGTGCTTTCCCAAACCACTGATACTTAATCATGTGACATGCTAGGAACAAAATGAAAGTCAGTAAAGAGTCATTATTTGTTCATCTCACAGGTGCTGCTCTCGGTCAGCTAGCTGGCCCTCGTCTATGCTGCCAGTGTGATCTCCCCTTGCAGAGGCTTCAGATTCATCTCTGTGCCCATGGAGGCCTGCCTCGAACTAGCCCGAGCTAGGATTATGCAAAGACATGCGTCCCCTTCTCTGAGAAAAGGCCGAGTGGGGTTTCGTGATGACCCAGGCAGCCGTCTGAAATGCCTTTTTACACGGGAACAGGGCAAGGAGCTCCCTCGCCCTCACACCGTTCCTCCTCCACCAGATCTGTGGAGTGGGGAAGTCCTTGAAAAGGGACAGACCTCCATGTTTAGAGACAAGTTTTAAATTTTAAGATTTACATTATTCTCAGATACTTATTTACATACTGAGCAATAAATTATTGATATCACATTCTGTCCCAATGTGCTGGTCTTAACAAGGACACAACGAGAAAGCTCCAGGGACTGGGGCCCGATGTGGAGAGAGGGTCCCGAGGGAGCAGCCAGGCCCGGGGCGGGGAGTGGGAACTGTCACAGGCAGAGCCCACCCACCTCACGAGGCTCGACCAGGCATTCAAATGTGATGACGACCAAACATGGGGTCCTTACCTTTACTGACTTCCTTTTCCACCTCTGAAGCATCAGAAATCTCCATCTCGACCTCCTGGTAACTGACCTTGCCTCTCCACTCATCTTCATTCATGAGTTTTTTCAGTTTCAGCACCAGAGGACATCTTGTCACAATGCCTAGGGGGCCACACTCACATCAGTTCCACGCTCCGCGCTTCAAAGTCCTATATGGTGCCTTAGACCAGTGGTTCTCAGACTTTTATATAATCATCTGGGGAGCCCTTTAAAACTGAAAACTTTCTAGTCTCATCCTCTGACACTCTGATGCATTATGTCCAGGGTGACCTCAAGAACATGCATTTTGCATGTGTATCCTCGGTGAGGTTTGCTCACTAATACTTGAAAGTCACCGCTTTAGGCTTCCTGTCTTATCCCAGTGTTTTGTCATCAGCTCAGGTGGCAAATTGCAGTGGGAAACACCCGAAAATCATGCAAACATCCTCCATTATTCCCCCAACATACACACTGTACACCCACTAGGAAGGCATACTGCTGCCACCCGATCATCTTGTCACTGTCCTCCTACTGTAAACTCTTTCCAGTCCTACCTCCTTACCATGTCTGACCTGTATTCCAAGACCCATCCCAGGCCTGACCTCCTCCCTGGAGCCCTCACTGATATCTTGGCCTTGCAACTCAAACAGCATCACCAACCAGAGCACCAATTTTTATCTCCCAACATGGTGGGTCACCTCTTGGGAAGGGGTTCAGGACAGACACCCACATGCATGTAGTTCTGGACTGAGGCCTCAAATGCCTTTATTCAGAGCTTCCAAGAATTCTAAATTACATACAACTTACACAAAAAATGTACAACGCTATGACGTTATGCATTGAATAGCGTTCCTTCCAAATTCTTATGTTGAAGCCCTAATCCTCAATGCGACTGTATTTGAAGATAAGGCCTTTCAAGAGGTAATTCAGGTTAAATGAGATCATAAGGGTGGGGCTCTAATCCAATATGACTGGTGTCCTTATAAGAGAAAGAGACACCAGCAATGCTTGCCCACAGAAGAACAGCCACGTGAGGGCACAGTGAGAAGGTGGCCACATGCAAGCCAAGGAGAAAGGCCTCAGGAGAAACTAAACCTTGATCTTGGAGTCCCAGCCTCCAGAACCATGAGAAAATAAATTTGTTTTGTTTAAGCCACTCCACCTGTAGTATTTTGTTATGGCAGCCAGATCAGACTAATGCAGGGTATAAGCTCTTACCGGTGCCTCTGGGAAGGGCAACTCCAGACAGCGCCTCCAGCACGGAGCTCTTGCCCGAGCTCTGGTCCCCGATGACAGCGATGGCCGGCAGGGCCAGGTCCTGCTCCACGCCCAGGGCCCGCAGCGAGTCGATGAGGTCAATGCAGGGGCGCACCTTCTCCTCGTACTTGCTGCACAGGTTGTACTCGGCCCCCTGGAGAAAGCAAGAACGGAGAATTCTGCCATGGCCTACACATAACACTCCTTCAAAGATAGCCAACTTCAAAAAGCCTAATAAGTTATTGTAATCCCTAAAAGAGAGTGGAAGAGTGACAGAAAAAAATATTTGAAGAAATAATACACACAATATCCTCAAACTTAATGAAAACCATAAACCCAAAGATCCAAGAAACTCAACAAACTGCAAGCTCAGGAGATATAACGTGAGCTACATCAAGGCACAATAGAGTCAAATTGCTCAAAACCAGTGATAAAAAGGAAATGCTAAAAGCAGCCAGAAACAGAGGAACAAAGGTGAGATTGACAGCAGATTTCTCATCAGAAACAAGGCAAGCGAAAAGACAGTGCAGCAACAATTTTAAAGTACTGAAAAACATCATCGACCTAGAATTCTATACCCAGCAAAAGTATCTTTTAAAAATGAAGGCAAAATAAAGACTTTTTCAGACATATAAAAACTGAACTAATTCATCATCAGCAGACCTGCATTGCAGGAAATGTTACAGAAGTCCTCAGGCAGAAGGAAATGATATTGCATAGAAACCTTGATTTACACCAAGGAAACCACACCAGAAGTGTCAACTACTATACTTTTTCTTATTACTTAAATATCTTTAAGAGATAAATGAATGCTTGAACAAAAAAATAACAATGTATTATGGGGTTTATGACTCATATAAAAGTAAAATGCATGATCAAAATAGTATGAAGGCTGGAAGATGAGAGATGGAAGTATACTATTGTAAGGTTCTTATATATACATGAAGTGATATACTATCCCTACAAAGTAGACTTATTAAGTTAAAGATACATACTATAAGCACTAAGTTATACTTACTAAGCCAACAAAGGGGACAAAATAGAATCATAAGAAATACTTGATTAATCCAAAAGAAGATAGAAAAAGGGGAAAGGGGGAATGAAGGACAGATGGGACAAATAGAAAACAAATAGCAAAATGATATTCTCAAACCTAGTTATATCATCAATCACAATAAATATGAATGGCCTAAATATTGCTAGAATAGTCAAAATGACTTTGAAAAAGAAGAACAAAACCAGAGGGCTAGCAGTACCTAATTTCTATAATTATTATAATTATGGAAATTATTATAATAATAATTAATATGATTATTATAATAATTTCCATAGTTATTATAAAGCTAAAGTGACCAAAAAAGTATAGTGCTTGTGTAAAAATCGAGAAAGAGATCAATGGAACAGAACACATACTCCAGAATTAGGCCAGCACATAAGTGATTTTTGACAAAGGTACAAAAGCAATGCATAGAAAAATGATAGGCCTTCCAACCAGTGGCACTAGGACAATTGGATATCTAGGTGCAAAAATAAATAAACTTGCATTGATACCTCACACTATATACAAAAATTAACCCACAATGGATCATAGAACTTGTAGAACAAAACATAAGAGAAAATCTTGGTGACCATGAGTTAGGCAATGATTTCTTAAACATGGCCCCAAATCCACAATCCATAAAAGAACCAACTGATAATAGCTAGAAGAGAATAATTCAGATGTTTCTAGCATAAAGAAAAGACAAATATTTAAGATGATGGATCTCCCAATTATACTGATTTGATCTTTACAAATTATACAAATGTATTAAATTATCACATGTACCCTGAAAAAAAATCAAATCAAATCAAATGGGGAAAAAAATAACAAATTAATTGATCAACTGAATTTCATAAAGTTCAAAACATGTGATCTTTAAAAGAGATTATTAAAAGAATGAACAGTCAAGCCATAATCTGGAAGTAAGTGTTTGCAAAGCATGTATGCAAAGGACTTGTTCTTTTTTTTTTGTTTTTTTTTTTTTGAGACAGAGTCTCACTCTGTTGCCCAGGCTAGAGTGAGTGCCGTGGCGTCAGCCTAGCTCACAGCAACCTCAAACTCCTGAGCTCAAGCGATCCTCCTGTCTCAGCCTCCCGAGTAGCTGGGACTACAGGCATGCACCACCATGCCCGGCTAATTTTTTCTATATATATTTTTAGCTGTCCATTAATTTCTTTCTATTTTTAGTAGAGATGGGGTCTCGCTCTTGCTCAGGCTGGTCTCGAACTCCTGAGCTCAAACGATCCGCCCACCTTGGCCTCCCAGAGTGCTAGGATTACAGGCGTGAGCCACCGCGCCCGGCCTGACTTGTACCCAAAATACATAAAGAACTCTCAAAACTCAATAATAAGAACACAATCCGATTAAAAAATGGGCACAAGATTTGGACGGACACTTCAAAGAAGTTAGATGGGTGGCAAAACAGCACACGAAAAAAGATGTTAAATATCATTAATTACTGGAGAAATGCAAATTAAACATACAATACTTGAAATTAGTGGGATTTTGTGATATGTAAATTATATCTCAATAAAACTGATCTTTTTAAAAGGTGAAAGTAAATATAAAAACCACAGAGAAGGCGTACATGAAAATTTCAGTGGCTTATCAGAATAATGGCTAAAGGAATTGTTGTTCTGTGTAACATACTTCAAAAAGTTAGAGAAATATAAACAAACGAACAACAAAAATATGAGAAACTCCCACTATAAATGTTTTTAGGCAAAGAAGGGTTTAAAGACACAATTAGCTGCTCAGGACTTTCTAAGCAGAGCAGACACTTCCCTCCCCACCCCGCCCACCCCCCGGCCCATCCTTGCAGCCATGATGCTGAGATGCCAGTCAGACCCCGAGATGCCACTCAGACCCTGAGATGCCACTCAGACCCTGAGATGCCAGCCAGACCCTGAGATGCCAGTCAGACCCTGAGATGCCACTCAGACCCTGAGGTGCCAGTCAGACCCTGAGATGCCAGCCAGACCCTGAGATGCCAGTCAGACCCTGAGATGCCAGCCATGGTTCTTTAAGGAGAAAAACGGGTCACACGCATCCTGCCACCCACCAGGGGCTTGAGGCAATTTTCCCAAAGTGGGCTGATTGGGGTCTAGGGAGAAAATATAAGAAAATCATTTTATTTTTTACCTGTTTCCTTTTAATGCCTATTTTTGTGCATGCTTCACCATATTCGTAAATTTTTACTGGGATAGTTTCTTTATATCAGGGCGAGCAACTGTTCCTATTTGGGGCCAGACAGTTCTCTGCGGTGGAGGGCTGTCCTACGCACTGTAAGAGGGTTAGCCAAATCCCAGGCCTTTATGCACTATTTACTATTCACCCGGAGTTGTGACGACCTAAATGTCTCTGGACGTGGCCACCCAGTCCAGGGGGCAAAGTGACCCCCGTGGAGAAAGCAGCACTGTGGATTGCATCCGCATACAGAATGCGCGGATGCAATCCACAGCCTTGGTCTTAGTTTTCCGTATGAATTTTTTGTTTTGTTTTGTCTTCATGTCTTTATATCACCCGTTTATAAGAGTTTATAAAACATAAATAACAAAGCAAATAGGCATGTCCAACCACCGGGTTAAGAACACAAACATTCCCGGCACTTAAGACATTCCACACACCTCCTTACTCACCTCCCTCCCACTACCCCTCACCTCCGGAGGGCCCCTCTATCCCGAGGCTTGTGGCAATCACGTCCTTGCTTTCCTGAATAGTTTCACCACCTATACATCTTGTCCCTGGATGGTATATTGCTTATCGTTGTCTGTTTGGGAATTTTGTATCAATGGGATCACACTGTATATTTCTTCTGTGACTTGATGCTTTGGTTCATCGTTGTTTATTAGACGTAGCCATGTCGATGCCTGGAACTCCAGTCTGTTCACTGCACTACTGTGTAGAATTCTGCTGCATGAGCACACCACAGTCCGGAACCCACTGCACCACTGACGGGCCCTTGTACCGACCCCGGTTTTGCTGTTATAAACAATGCTGCTATGCCACGGGGCACGTGCAAGAGTTTGCACAGCGGTTTCCAAACTACAGCCGGCAGCAGAATCACCTGGAGGCCCTGCCCCTGGAGCTTCTAATTCACTGGGTCTGACAGCAGGGAGAGGGGCTGATAAAGTGCAAGTCAAACAACTTCCCAGGCAGTGCTGATTCGACCGGTCTGGGGACCTCACTTTGAGAACCGCAGTCTGTACCCAGAAGTGGAACTGCCGGATCACAAGACGGGCCCTGTTCACCTGGACTGGAAAAGGCCAAGCTGCTGCCAAAGCAGGTGGGTGTGAGGGTGTGAGTTCCTCCTGCCCCAAACCCTGACGCTTGCGGCCAGGCAGAGACATACATGGGAGGCAAACACGGAGAAGGGGAAACAGTGATATTAGGGTGGTGGAAAGATGGGTGGCCCTTCTTATTTTTCTATGTCCTTCAATCTTGTTTCTAACACTGTTTTAAAAATTGTTTAGCATTGCTTAGGAGGCCAGAGGCGACCTGAAGCAGGCCGATGACCCATGCTTCTGAAACGTGGTGACAAGGAACTGGGCACTTTCTAGGTGCCCAGACGTTGCCTGCACTGACTCCTCTCGACAGCTACAGGAAGCAAAGACTACTATTATTCCCATTTTAGAGACAGAAAACCAGGCTTTACAACAGACAGCTGAAAGTGTCAGTGTCGTGACCAAATGCAGGCCGGACTGATTCCGGAGGCCAGGTTTTGCTCCCACTAAAAATATGTCTTGATTCTGGGCAAGAAAGACACCACGTGGCTTCCCGAAGGAGACAATGTCCTAATGGCACCTCAGAGGGTTTGTAGCTTGAGCCTGACCCAGGATGTGAGCAGGGAAATGCAGTGCTCCTTGGACCCAGGGCCAGGCCGATTCCCACCTGAGCCATCGACATCTGGTCTGGTTTCCCAGACCACCATGGCCCCCGGCCAGAGTCAGCGAAGGCAAAACGTCTACACTTGGCTGCCAGTTGGCCCAGCAGAGTGAATAGAGGATCTGGATCTGCATCCTGCCCCAGGGAAGGCGAGGAAGCAGCCATCCCCGGGCAGTGGCAGCCTCAAATGGGCACAGTTCATGTGATGTCTTTAGCGAAGACACCGTGGCTAACGTGACTTTCAGACAGCAACTTACCACGGCCTGAGTTTTCTTAGCCATACTAATATCTCCATTTAGCAACAGATTGGCAGATGCAGAAGCTGAATCAGGTTTTGCGATTTCCACTTCGGAAAGAACCATCTTCTTCCTTTGTAAATTAAGTTAAAATGAAGCGATCAGTATGGGACAGATCAGAAGCTGGGTATATTCCATCATGGAACCAAACCCACCGCTGGAAGGCAAGATCCAGAGGACAGGGGCTCTGACCAATTATTCACTGTGATGTCCCCAGAGCTTAGAGGAGCCCCCAGGGCACAGTGCATGCTCATTAATTCTTTATTCACTGAAAGAGAAGTGACAGGGGAACCCACAGAAACAAATGAAGACAAACACTGCACCCCAGCTCAAGGCTCTTCAAGAATATACCTCCATACTTTAATAGATTTTTTTAAAACTAGGTATTTCCTCTCAAAATTTTAGGTTGAACATCAAAAATATTTTCACTATAAATTTAAATAGTCGCAAAGGATATAATTTCTGATGCCTTTCAAAAATTTACATTTAAATATAAAATTGTTATAGAACTCTTTCTAATGTAGACAAGGGAATCTAAATACTATGGCGATTTGATACCCAGACCTTTAGCTTAAAACAGTGTATGAACTCTAAGTAGTCTATGCTGCTCCTTTTGATCGCTGATTTCATATTTTCATCCCATTTCCTCCACGTAAGTATATCTTAATGTCATTCATTTTATTCTTGGAAGCACTTAATTGACCACCTTATCATACTTGTCTGCATCACAAATACATATATACATGTAAAATTCATTCTTAAAAAGTTCCAGGACCATAGTCTCTGAATATTAAATTTTATAGCATCTAATAATCTTGAATAAAAGTAAATGAAAATTTTTCTCCTATGACTCAACATAAACGTTCTAAAAAACACAAAGCACCAACTTACCTCCAATATATGCTCCTTTTTGTGAAGATGTAACGTCAACAGTTGGGTGGAAAT
The DNA here is from genome assembly GCF_041146395.1 of Eulemur rufifrons. Lineage (NCBI taxonomy): Eukaryota > Metazoa > Chordata > Mammalia > Primates > Lemuridae > Eulemur > Eulemur rufifrons. The sequence goes on from NC_090989.1 coordinate 4,405,899, forward strand.
GGGGAGCTGTTCTCCTGCACCTCCTTGAAATCAAGCAAAGTGTACTAATGAGACCCAAACCTGGCGAACAGGGGAGAGCCCTCGCCACGGCCGGCCCCGCTGCTGAGAATGGTGCAGATGCAGAAGGGGCGTGCTCGGAAGCAGATTCCAATATCCCAGAATCTTTTTTATATATCTTGACTATTTTAATTCTAAGATGAGTGGATAAGACACCGAGTCTTGCTGCAAATTTGCTGCCTGGGTCAACAATTTGTACTGATGCTCTCTGGGCTTCTTCTCATGGGACCCTTCCCAGAGAGCCATGCAATCTTGGTCAATACTAGTGGGGTTGAAGGGACAGATTGTTAAAACAAAACCCCTCATCACCCCGGCCTGTCACCCTGGTCTGTAACATATCTAGATTCAGGACATCCTAAGCTGAGCCAACGCCCCGATTCTCCCATCACACTGTGCTGAACAGAAGCACGTGTGAGTCAGGAAAGTCTGCGAGCCCTGGCACTGGTTCATGATGCCTTGGCTAAAGAACACATCCCAGACACCAACATGTAAATTGCCCTTTCCTGTCCCCAGGTTTATATGCTTCCAGGGCATGCACGGTTGTATCCTTGTTCGATTTGGAAAGGGAGAGAGGTATGTATTCCTTTTGTAAGGTGTGAAGGTGGTGGTTATGAAAGGTGATCAGTTTTAAAGGGTCCTCATGGAGTTCGCAATCTGGACATGTATGCCCTAAAACTCTCCATGCCTTTGGAAAGACCTCAGGTGCCCAGGGTGTCCTGGGTTCCATGCTGAAGACACCACTCCATCTGCCCCTCTGGAGTGCCAGTGTTCTGGGCTGCGGCTGCCTCAGGTGGCTTTGCTGTAACCACTCAAGAGACATCTTTGGTCCCCAGGACTTGCAGCTCGTGACCATGGTTTGACTCAATCAGCTGAAACAGGACTTTGAGTCTATTCCCTCCCCTGTTTGTTTCACAAAATGAGATTCCCTGAAAGCTAAACCTCATGGCTTTTGTCTGTAAACCATAAATGTTTATTTCTTTCTTGGATCATCTTTGAGGATCAGTTTGGATTTCAGCAGCAGGGCAATCTCAATAGTTCCAGCCAGTTTCTTATTTATCAATGACACTCAGCAACCAAGTGCATCCACCAATTCTGGCCTTGGGAGAATCTAGAGGTGGCGACCCCTGCCTCTCAGCCCCAAATTATTCCTGAAGTATCTCACCTGCGCCCGAGGTTTGCAGAGGGGGCTGCAGGGAATCCGGGCACAGCTCCCACCTCTCTGCTTTCCAGCCCCCCATCCCCTCACTACTGCACACCCCCACTGGTTGGAGCCTGAGATGTGAGTCGGGCATGGGCGGGGTCATGTCCCAGGCTCTTCTCTCATCCTAAGGTTGGGGTTAGGGAGGGGAGCAGCTGCCAGAACTCAGGACGCTCTTTCCATTCCTGCCCAGGACAGGCCTGTGCCTTCTCAAGTACCTGCTGTCCCTGCTGGCGGGAGGGGAGAGGGTGCAATGGCTGCCCCCTCCACTCCAGATTTCAGGGATCAGGAGTTTTCCTGCCACTTCCAGACCCAGCCTACTGCAGTGTTGGCCACATAATTCCTGTGGTGGGGTGAGGACAAGATCGAGGGTTGTCCAGGGGGTTTCCGTCCTTGTGGGGAAGATTCCTCTGCTGAGACCCCACAGAGGAGAGGAGATGGGAGGTAGCATTCAGCCCCCTTCCAGCCCCAGAACCCCTAATAAGGACCACCTACGAGGCATGTCCAGAAAATGCCTAAGATGCAAGAATCTGCAACTTTCCCAACACAATTCAGTCTGGTTTTGAAAATAACTCTTGCAGGACTTAACATTCACTTTTTCTTCTCAGAGTGTTTTTACCTCCGAAGCCTGCTGGCATTTACATTTTTTGTGAATAAAAGGGGGAACAGCTTGCACTTTAGACCAAATGCAACTGCTACCTACCAAAGCAAGCTGAGCTGGGCCTCCGGAGGTGGCAGCAGAGGGCGAGGAAGGAAACAACGGCAGGCGTATGCACCCCCACGGCTACGCGGTCCAAAGCTGAAAAGATGACACCATTAGACATTTTAGGAGCCCTCTGGGACTGACATCTGGGGGTGAACATCCTTTGACCCTGCTTCCGATAAAAATCTTCATTTAAAATTGGACCAAGTAATTCCGACCATCCCACATTCACGGCTCAGCGGTCACCCCCTGGGGGAGGTGCGAGGGGGGAGGCGGGGGCGGGGGGGGGGCAGGTCTGCGCGGCGCGGGTTCCATCTCCCTATGACCGCCCGGCCTCCCCCCACCCCCTCCGCGCTGCCCACCCAACTGCGAAGTCCGGGCCTCCTCCCCAACCCCCAGGCGCCTGGCTTCCTGCTCGGGCCCAGTCTCTGCCCACCGCGCCTTCTTCCCCGGATTGGGACCCCCTCACTCAAGATCGATGGCGACCCCCGGAATCTGCCCTTCCAGGCGACTGCCTGCACTTGGACTCGTGCTGTTTGCACTCCGTAGCAGAAAATTTAAATCCACAGACAGGTGGGCTCGCGGCCCCACGCAGCAGTACCTGCAACGTGGGCTGCAACTTTCCCAGCCCTGCCTCCGCGGAGTCCCTGGGAGACCCCCGACCCCGCTCCCGTCCCCTCCACCTTGCCCGTCTCTAGGGAAAGCCTCCGGTCAGGGGCCTGTTTTTGATGGGCCATCCCATAAGCCTCGGCCGTTTGTCGGTCGGAGCTAGGATGGAGCGTGGCCTGAGCTTGTCCATCATCGCCCGTATTGTTATTATTGTTATTATTACTAGCAGCCGAGAACGTGCCCCTGCAGTGCCCCCGCCCCGGAGCGCTTGCCTCCGCCACGGACGCTCCCCTCTGAGCTCCCCTCGTCGGCCGGGGATGCGGAGCTCGGGGCGACACTCACCGGTCCCTGCGCAGCGCAGATGTGGCGCAGCCACGCGCTCCGCCGCTTTAAGGGGCTCGGGGCCCCGCCCCCGGCCGCGGGGAAACGAAACTCCCAGGCCACGCAGGGGCTGGCGGCCACGCCGGGGAAACGAAACCGAGCCGGCCTGGGGTCCGCGTGCGCCCCACCCCGCAGCACCTGCCTGCAGAGTGGGGGGGCGGTGCTCCTGAGAAATGCAGATTCTTGGGCCGACGCAGACCCCCTGAATCAGAAGCTGGGGCGGCGCCCCGCGGCCTGCGTTTGCCTTTTCCAGGATTCAGGCGCTCCAGCCGCTGCTCTTACTCTAAGTCCTGAGTCATCCAAACCTGGGCTGCAGCCGGTCTCCGGAGCAGGTGCAGTGGCGGTTGGCGTCTTCAGTTCCCGCGATGGGCCGCTGGGATCTGTCGGGCCCCAGCGGGGATTCCCAGCCACTGAGCGCTGATGGCTGCAGCTCCCTCTCGCCCCCCACCCGCACCCCCACTGCGTGCACACCCGCACCATCTTCCTGCTTTCCATTTGCTTTGCCCACTCCAAGGCCTCCCTGGAGTTTGGCTCATCTGATTTCTCCAGGATGGAATTGGGGGAGAGGGGGCTGAGGTCAAGTAGACGCAGGGGTGGCCCTCCCTGTGGGGGCTCCCATTCCCCGGGGCTTACAGCCTGTGGGTGGGGAATGGCATTTCCCTTTGGGGGCTCCTGGCACCTCACCTCCATCCTCCTTAGCACAGCTCAGAGTCCTTAAGGCCCCCAAAGACTCCTGTGATTAGGAAGGGTCATCCCCAAACAGCCCCAAGGCCCAGAACCTGCCCCGGCCTTAGGTCCTGGTCAGGGAAAGCCTGGGTGGAACCAAATTTAGTTCAGGTTAAGATGCTCTTGCCTCTCTGGTGAATGTTCTGGAGAGGGGGGATATGACCACCTCCTTGATGGGGCTGTCACCACCATGAGGGCAGGGTGAGGAAGTCTTACCAAGCTTGTATTTTCCCAGCGCCTACCACCAGGCCTGGCAGGCCCATAAACACTCAGTTACGTGTGAGCTGAATTTAATTGGATTGAAGTGCCCAGCATCAACTGAGGAATGACAGGCTGATATATTTGGAAAGGAGAGCTTTATTTCTCATAAAGGGTTACAGCCCCCGGGTGGCCATTCTGACCACTGGGAAGCAGAGCCTCTGGCAGAAGCTGAGAGCTGCTTGGAGGGAGGGGCAATGAGAATAGGAATTTATGTGGAGTGGGGTGGCTGAGTGCACATATTTGACGAGGTATAGAAGGAGCCAGGGATATTTAAGGAAGGAGAAACATGTGGATGTGCAATGGAGCCCCATGCTATGTTGTGGGACCCATGTTCAGAAAGTGACGGCATTAGCATGATGCAAGGGTGGAGTTTTCGGCCCTCCGACAGCAAGAGGTGAGGCAGAGGCCCTCTGTGCACAGCCTCCAGAGCCTGGCCAGAACCACTCTGTGGTCAGTGGTCTCAGCAGCCAGGAGTGCTGGTTAGTTGTGTCGAAACTGCAAAACAGGAGGAGCAGTTACTAGGTTGGTAGAAGTCAGCAGTGGGGCAAGTCTTTCCAAAGGTCTAGTTCTGTTTAACCCACTAGGGCAGAAAGCCTGATGGCGGTTAGCGAGGGAGGGGGTATAACGAGGTGCGTCTGACCTCCCATCCTGTCCCAGCCCAAATTTCAGTTTTAAGGTTTCTCCGGGGTCCCCTTGGCCAAGAGGGGATCTGTTCAGTTGGTATGGGGCTTAGGATGTTATTTTTATTTCTCACCAGCTATCTCCGTCTCTGGGGCCCCCACTACGGCACAGCCTCGGTCCTGCCCTCTTAGTGTTTTCCTCCCTCCAGTAAAATGTATCCGGCTGTCAAACCTAAAGTAATCAGAGGGGTCAGGATTTAGTTAAAAGAGAGTTTATACAAGCTCACAGTTTCAGGATGACCAGCTAGAAACACGGACTACATGAAATGGGGTCAGAGTAGGGGTCATTTATATAGGCAAAACAGGGAGCAGTATCCCAGCATTCTCCATGCCAGGCTAATGGGTCGTTTGCACACATTTCACTGGTTACAGTTACCTGTTCCAAGGTAACATTACACTGCTTAACATTACACTGTAGAGAGATGACAGTCACAGGGCTCTCTACCTCAGGCATCAAAGAGAGGTATGTTCAAGAGAGGAATGGGTGGCCTGATTAATGTATAACATCTTGTGAACTAAAACAAAATCTTAAGCCCTCCAGGTGACTGAGGGGACCTCCTCTTGGCCAAGGGGACCCCAGAAATACCCTAAAGCTGAGCTGCTGGCCAAGAGAAGGGAGGTCAGATATGCCTCCTCATGCCCCCTCCCTTCTTGGAGATGTCCTTAGCGATTCATTAACAAGCCTAAGACCGTGCAAGACAAGCTTAGACCACACCTGCAGGTCATCAATTTATTTAACAGATCACTTCAGTCTGGGTATATGTCCAGTCTATGTCCAGTGGCTTGTCTCTGACACTTCCTTATCTTAACTTGAAACATCCCAAGGCTTTAGACAAAGCTTCATATCTTTAACCAATTACAAATCAAAGAATCTTTAAATCCACCTAGAACCTGTAATGCACTGCTTCCAAAGGTCATGCCTTTTGGGGGCAAACCAATGTATATCTTCCATGTATTGATTTATGACTTTATGTGTAATTCCTGTCTCCCTGAAGTGTATAAAACCAAACTGTGACCCAGCCATGTGAGACCACTTGCTCAAGGCTTCTTGGGCGTGGCTCTTTGGGCCATGGTCATACATATTCGGCTCAGAATAAACCTCTTTAAATTACTTTACGGAGTTTGAGTTCTTTTCCACTGACAGTCTTAATACAAAATGTCAGGCCATGCACCATGAAGGAAAAACAGCAGCGTTGCTGAGTGAGTCTCCAGGGCCTAACCTCCCTTTGACACAATTAATTGAGGGGTCATGAATTTTGCTTTCTTTCATGGTGCAAAAACACAGCATCCACAGGGGAAGCATAATGGTGACCAAACATTCCCACTCCCTTAGTCCCACTGCCTGTGCAGTCATGGGTTCCCCAGGGGTCTCCAGCTCTCCGGACCTTGCCCAGCCCTCCCGCACCTGCACGGCCTGGCCAGGGAGGGCTGAGCTGGTGTCAGTGGAAAGCCGCCTGCCCGCTGTGTGGCGTGGGCTCCCCACCTCGGAGCAGGTGCATTTCCTCAAATACCTAGGAAGCTGACACCTTGGTTACGGTGCTGCGCGGTGCCCCCCTGAGGCACAGAGCACAATTCCAAACCGCGCAGCTGGTGTTCAGGGCTTCACTGAAACACCCTCTTCACGACATGAACGTCCCCCGCTCAGGGGCTCCTTCTGGGCTCTGCGCTGGGCTCCGGCACCTCTTCTTCCAGGCTGGCGCCCTCTTCCCAGAGCCGTCCGCGCCTGCCCTGCAAGCCCTTCATCACACGTGGCCTTTGCACACTGCCTAGCATCTGCCTGCAGGCTGAGCACCGGCCAGCCGAGGACACGAGGTCCGTGCTGTCTGCTGTGCGCCCGGGATCCTGGCACGAACGCGGTCAGTGTTTCCAGGGTGAACGAACGCTGGGTGGGAGGTCGGCTCTGGCCCTGCAGGGGCGTCCTGGGTGACTCTGAGCCACTCCCCCACCTCCATCGCGAATTTTCCAGGGGATTCAGGTTCGGTTTCGGTTTCATTTCTACTCAGTGTTTCCTAGAAATGAAAGACTGCGCAACGCTAGGCTCCAGATCGCAGGGGACGGGGATTCCGGGAGCTCCTCTGAAAAGAGCCGGAGGAAACGCGAGGAGGGGGCGGTGACAGGAGAAGGGGGCGGTGACAGGAGGAGGGGGGCGGTGTCAGGAGGAGGAGGCGGAGCTGGGAAGAGGAGGGGGCGGTGCCAGGGTCAATAGGGGCGGTACCGGGAGAGGGAGGGGGCGGTGCCAGGGTCAATAGGGGCGGTACCGGGAGGGGGAGGGGGCGGTGTCGGGAGGGGAGGGGAGGAGTGAGGGAGGGGGCGGTGCCAGACACCCCCGGGGCTCGCGGGCCGCTGGTCGCTGTGGTCTCTCTGGCAGCTTTGCTGTTTGGCCGGGACTTGGTTCTGCGGGTGCCCGCGGAGTAGGGGTGCTGGTGGCCCTGCGGAGCAGCCCTATAACCACCTCCCAGGGAATGAGCCCCCTCTAGTGACCCCTGTATCTGGCCTGGGGCCCCGAGTCCAGGGACTGGTTTCGTTTGCCCGTTTTTTTGTGTCCGTTCTGTACCGGTGACATAGATCCGTGCGTCTCAGAGGGCGGCCCCTGGACGGGCAGCATTGACCTTGCCAGGGCACCTGTTAGAAACGCAGGGTGTGGGGCCACCTGAAGACCGCTGTTTCAGAACCTGCACTCTGAGCGGTTCCCGTGGCGGGTGGTCTGGGAAGGCCGCATCTGGCCCGGCTGTGGGCCCTCAGGGACGGGCCCACGCTTGGCCTTCTTGTCGGTCGGGGCCCATGGCAGAGCCCTGCCAGGAGGGGACAGATGCTGAAATTCTGCTGTGCTGGAGGGGCTCTGGGGAGCAGGGGCCCTGGCTTGGTGTACCCCTGGCCCGACCCAGGTCACTGATGTTGACAATACTGGGGAAAGTCCCTGGACTCTCCAAACTCATTTTTCCCAGACAGGACCAGCTGTCCACTGGCATTCACATAAAGAAAAGAAATGTTATATTGTGGTAAATCCTGTCCTATAAGAGGGATAAACTGAGTAAAAGCATTTTCCTTCTCCTTCCTCCCCTCCCCATCATCCTGCCTCCACAGACATTTATGGAGCACCTGCTAGAGCCTATGCTGGGTGCTTGGGATATACACATAAACAAGACGACCAAGCCACTGCCCTAAGGAGACAGGTGGGGCGCAGGTAAGAGCAAAGTGCTGCTCTAGAGGCCCATGGGGCGGGGGGCAGGGGGTACAAGAGAGCCTTTGGGGAGGGGGAGGAGTGGGCCATGAGGAAAATGTTCAGGAAAGGATTCATGGACAAGGTGAATGGCCCGCTTCAAAAATTCATTTCCAATTTCCTGATACAGAGGAGAAACAGGAAAAGTATTGCACATTCATACTTTCCTTGATCCTTGTTTGCATCCCAGACGTGAGGACAGCTCAGCTTTGTGCTATAGATTTCTGCACCCCACAGTGTTGGGTGTGTGCTAGGCACCCAGGACATGCTTGGGTGCGGGCTCACGGCTGTGAGAGAATAGTTCTGCTAACGGCCGCCTCTCGCTCCCAGGGCAGCCTTTCCAGAACTGTTTTAGATTGTGAGCACCTCCTCTGTTCTCACTCCTTCCACCTTAAACGCAAGTGCCTGCAAGTGCCAACACCCTCTCATAACAGCCCAGGCAAGAAGCATTTGGGGCTGGGCCTCCGCTGTCCCTCTCCAGCCCCTCTGAGCAGGGAGGATTTATGGGTAGGAATGCTATTTCAGATGGTCCCCTAGTGCTAAACATGGGCGAGTGTCCGTGACGTTCGTCCTGGTCTGCCCAGCCGGCTTCCAACAGCCGCAGTAGGAGGCGCTGCAGGTCTAGGTAGCCAGGCAGCCTTTCTCCATTGTTCTTAATGGTGAAAATCAGTGCTAATGGAACCCAGCTGTCCCTTATAAACATGTAGTTTGGAGAGTGAGATCTTGGACCTCCCAGCCCTGTCTGGCCTTCATGTGCCTGAGACCCATGGGTGAGCCCAGCCGACACCAGCCCAGGAACCTCCCAGACTTCTTGCAGAATCCGAAGAAAGAACACATTGATGTTGTTTTAAGCCACTAAATTTTGGGGTGCTTATTACACAGCAATAGATAACCGAACCCCCCCGATTCTATATGCTGGGTGGGTAGGAAACAGTAAATCAGTGTCAGCCTTTCCACGATCATTTGGGTTGTTTCAGGCCAGACCTGCTGGCTTTCAAGTTAGAAATAAACCCTCCAAACTGTTGGTCAAGTTTTGCGTTCAGAGTGCATGTGCTTATTTTCTTACGGTCAGGTTTGTTCAGGGTGGGAACCCGAAAAGTGTGTATAGGATGAAATGCATTTACTGGAAAACTTACAGAGTGATCATAAATCCTGTGAAACAGTAGCTGCGGGAGTGTGGAGTCTGGAGTCCGGAGGTTGTAAACCTAACTCCAACCACGGACAGTTGCAGCGATGATGACATTCCTGTCCCCCTCCCCCCCCTCCGATATGAACGAAGCTACCCCTTCCCTATCCCTGTAGGATGATATGGACGCAGGGGTCCCACAAATTTGTTGTTTAAAAAAATTTATTACAGTGGCTGCTCTGGCCCAGTTACTCACTCCCCCCAGAAAACCCTCTATAAAACCCAAGCTTTCCCCTCCCTCATGGTGGATGCTCTTTTGGCCTCCACTCATCTGCACCCAGATGCTCAAAATAAACAGTATTTTGCTACACATGAGGCTTTGAATGTCTCCCTGTTGGCTCCGGACCTAACACTAGATGTTATGGACTGAACTACGTCCCCTCCTCCCCTACCCCCATTCATATGTTGAAGCCGTAACCCCCAATGTGACTGCATTTGGAGATAGGGTCTGTAAAGAGGTCAAGGTTAAATGAGGTCATAGGATTGGGGCCCTAATCCAGTAGGACTGGTGCCTTTATAAGAAGAAAAGAGAAAGGCCAAGTGAAGACTTGTGAGAAGGTAGCCATCTGCAAGCCAGGGAGAGAGGCCTTAGAAGAAACCGAACCAGCAACACCTTGCTTGATCTCAGGCTTCCAGCCTCCAGAAATGCGAGAAAATAAATTTCTGTATTTTGAACCACCCAGGCTGCAGTATTTGCTATGGCAGCTCGTGCAGACTAATACACTAGTATTTTAATACAGATCTGCTAGAGAATTCTTGAGGGATGCAAGTCAAGTTGTGATCTACTTATTTATTTATTTATTTATTTATTTTTTGAGACAGAGTCTCGCTTTGTTGCCTGGGCTAGAGTGAGTGCCGTGGCGTCAGCCCAGCTCACAGCAACCTCAAACTCCTGGGCTTAAGCGATCCTACTGGCTCAGCCTCCCGGGTAGCTGGGACTACAGGCATGCGCCACCATGCCCGGCTAATTTTTTCTATATATATTTTAGTTGGCCAGATAATTTCTTTCTATTTTTAGTACAGACGGGATCTCGCTCTTGCTCAGGCTGGTCTCGAACTCCTGACCTTGAGCGATCCACCCGCCTTGGCCTCCCAGAGTGTTAGGATTACATGCGTGAGCCACCGCGCCCGGCCTCAAGTTGTGATTTTAACTTGAACTTTCTTCTCCAACTTCTTTTATAGCAAGTAAAGAAAAGATTTCATGTGTATCCTCCCTGTGTGTACCCCTGACCAAAGCTGAATGTTTCTGAGGCACTCTTTCCATCTCAAACTTGGGTTTAAAAACAAACAAATCATGACATTTAGCCTATTGTCTTTTTATTAAGGGACCCATGCTCATTGTTTGGAACATACAGTGAAGCATGAAAAAGAAAATAAAATTACCCACAGTCCTCCAATCTAGAGATGATCACTGGTGTGAAGCTCTCTATTTTTTTTAAAAAAGTTTCTCCTTATTAAATTCTTCTTCAAGACTTAACGAAGCAATGGAAGCTCACTGCCATGTGGAAGCAACTCAAGGAGAATACAGTGTCACTCAGGCTCATTTCTGCAGGGGGCGGGGGCTGGGAATCACGATTTCAGTGAGTGACGGGAAGCAGGTGGCACGACCAGATGCACCTGAAAGTGACCAGCTGAGGGACCCTGGTTGACCAGGGCCTGGACTTCAGTGATAGCCTCAGGCATCTCCATCACTCCACAGTACTCCTGTGTTCAGTGACATATCACTTATGAAGTGGTTACTATATGCTAGGTGCTGTGCAAAATAATGGAAATACAAAAGAAGATTATGATCCAGACCTTCCCTCTCTGGGGTCTCATAATCTAATAAGGGGGGGGCACAAATACAAACTAGCAAAGAATGGTAGCAGTATCTAACACTGTAACTGTGTGTCCTGGGGCCCAAGACCGGAAAGCCACCTCTCCTTGGAGGTCAGAGAAGACCTTGGTGGAGATGACAGCTAAGCCCAGGTGAACCTCAGATATAAGCTCTGGTGCTGAGGGTAGCACAGCAAAGAGGGACACAGCCAGCAACAGATGAGTCTGGCCCCAGAACAGAAGCAACGTCCTCCACCACTTCCTCTTGCAATGAACGAATGCACGCAAGGGAACAGCCCAAAGCACTGTCACCCTTCACTGGCACTCTTCGGCGGAGAATTTATAGAGTGCCTTCCTCGCCTGAGTGAGCCGGTAGATTCTATCCTTAAGGAATCTTCTCTTCTTGGCGGTCTCACTCTGCTCTTGAAGGAACCAGGAATAGCGCTCTTTTTCCTGTATTATCTGCATCATGGCTTTCTGCAACCATTCACTATTCTCTTGGAGCATGAAATACTGAATTATGAATGGAATCTGGTTTGCGAGACGTTTGCTGGTGTCCTGGAAGAAGGAATAAGAAAGGGTCACTGGAGGGGTCTCTGCCCAAGGCCTGTGCTTGCAGAGAGAAGCCTTGGGATTCTTGGATGCACACGCAGTGGCCTTGCTAAGCCCTGGCCCCGCCCTATCCACGCCAGTGGGATCAAACCCCGTGAAGGTTCTGACCTGGCCATACCCTCTTTACTCCCAGGCATCCCCCCCTCCCGCCATCACTGGCTAGCAAGCCCCCCACACCACCTCGGGGCATCCTAGGAGCTCCCTTCCCTCTGGAGAGACCTGCTGGCCCGGGGTTCCCCTGACTCCCTTCTGAGAGTAGATGGGGACCACTTCACATCCTTGTTCCTTCCCTGTCTTCACTGGGGGGCCAGTCTGCCTGGCAGCCAGCTCCCACGGCTGGGCAACCCCACTCTCTATTTTGCTTGAGAAGGGACTTCAGGAGTCAGGCTTCTTTGCAATTTAAAAGCTATTCCCCTCTCTATGCACCCTGATACCTGCATATTGGATGGAAGGTGAGAAAACACAAAGTTGATTGGGTCACAAAATCCAAGGGAAGGAGATTTCATTTGTGTGTTGTGGAGCTAGCAAGTGTGAGGCGTGCCTAGAGCTACGTGCCTCTGACCATCTGGGAAAGCTACCTTACTGCCAGCATCGTTAGTGCTCATTGCATTTTGCTGCATTCTGATGATAGTGGTTTTGTAGTTCATGCATTGCATACAAAATATAAAGGATTTTTGGGTCTGAATTAATTTTGAGTACATGCTCTGGCACATTAAAAAATTGATTTGGGGCAAATTAGTTAAAAGTGCCCTCATAAGGTTCCTGAAAAATGATAAATGAGATAATATATGAGTAGTTTATCACAGCACAAAAGGGCTTAATGCATAATAGTGGTCTCTTCCTTCTTCCCCCAGCGAAGGCTGTCCCAGTCAGAATAGCCCGACCTCCACTCTGCTGATGCCAGAGAGCACCAGGCCATGCACCTGGGACTCACCAAGAAATACGCGTTCAGGTGGGTACCTATTTCAGTGATGGCGGAAATCACAAATTCGCTATTCGACACCAGAGGATTCAACTGAATATTCTGTGGCAGATTCCCCAGTGGGTGAAAAATCTCTTCTCGGACTTTCTTCAGAAGCACGCTGTAAATCTGATCTTGGCAAAAAACCAGCTGCTCCATTTTGAATTGAAGCTGGATCATGTTTTCTGCCTTTTCTTCCTGTTTCATTTTTATGTTGTCAATATGGTACTGGTTAGATAAGAAAGACAAACAGGTTACTTCTTTTTCTTTTTCCTGTTGCTTAAACAATTGAGGAACCACTGCTATGTTGACCCCAGAATTAAAAATACTCCAAGGTCAAGGCAGGCCTTGACATTTAACAGTGATTTCCAGAGGGTTCCACCTCACTCCCCCATTGCCAACCCGCCTTCTCTCCTTCCTTTTCTTTCTCTCTGCCCCACCGACCCCTCCCATACCACCAGCTGTTTGCTTCCTGGGTCGGGTCTGGTCCACATTTTAACAGCAGTGTCAGTCACTGTCATGACTTGACTCTGCTTGAATCTAAGCCCTGGAGAGGGACTCCAGTGCCGATGAACACAGTGGGACGACAGCTTGGTGTATTTACTGCCCAGAAATCCCAAGACCCCTGCATCACCCCTGCAGCCCAGGGCATTCTGGGAAAGGAGGAGATTGCACAGCAGAGAAGCCACTGTCAAGGACTGGATGTCCCTCAGAATTCCGATGTTGACATCCTCATCCCCAAAGTGTTGGTATTAGGAGGTGTGGCCTTTGGGAGGTGATGAGGACACAGGGGTGGAGTCTCATGAAGGGGATGAGTGCCTTACGAAGGAGGCCCCAGAGAGCTCTCTTGCTCTCTTCCCACCACGTGAGGACCTGCGGGAAGGTGGCGACCACCTGCAGCCTGGAAGACAGCCCTCACCGGAGCTGCCTGCGCAGCACCCCGACCTCAGGCTTCGAGCCTCCGGGACAAGGGGAAATAAATTTGTCTTGTTGAACCCCTCAGGCTGTGGCACTTTGTGGCAGCAGCCTGACCAAGACAATCACGTTCTGACTTTGAGTTTCAAACCGACTTTTGAAAACCGAAGGCAGAGGCGGTGATTTGAGAGAGAGAGTTTCACAGGTGAGGTTTCACAGGTGCCTGTTTCTCTTCTTTTACTTTGAGTGTCTGTGGTCACAATGGACAACAGACCCTCTCACAGGTTTGACGTCTGAGAGCAGAAGTGTGGCCTGTCCCTCACTCCTCAAGATTTGTGACAGGGAAGTGACAAGACCCGCAGGCTCTCGTGTGCTCAGGAGGAGCAGAGTGTGTGGGCCGAGGCCCCAGGTGGTCCAAGGAGTCATCACAAGCTGTGTCTGTCTCAGGGGCAGCACAGAAGTGGGGACGGCCCCCGAGGGTGCCAGAATTTCCGTGGCCCCCGAGCACCAAGGCCTGCGGCAGAGCCTGTGCCCTGCAGGGCTGGACGAGGCTCTGGGTAACCAGCCTGTGGGCAGGAGCCTGGAGGACCCAGGGAACCAGCGCCAAGGCCAGGAAGGATGGCGGACATCTTAGTGATGGGAACCAAGCATCTCACCTGCCCCACGATGAGGCGCCCAGGACCCAGGCCCAGCCCCTGAGGATGTTGTGGAGGTCAGAACTGAGATTTCATTTTTACCAACTGGCAAAAGGGGCGAAAGGAGAAACTATGTTACATTGTGGGAAAATGACGGGAATTGTCGTCTTGCTGGCCTGAGTTTCGGAAGGAGATTTCAATCCACCGGCCTGGGCAGAAGAGGATTTTTATCTAGAGCCAGGGTGGGGGCCAGACCCCCCTTTCTTGCCTTTACTGAGAGGCGGCTCAGGGCAGAGTTGCTAAGTGGAAACCCACAGAACCGTGACAATATTTTTACATCAAACTTATACAAATTTTGGAGTAGGACTAGTAGACAATGCTGTCCTCTGTGCTTGAGGATGACTTGGACTACCAGCCAGTCCCAGGGCGTAGCCCCACGTCCTGCCGGGCCTTGTACGGTCACGTGGAACAGACGGTGGGGTCACGTGCCTTGTTTCATTCCTCCTGGGAGTGCAGAGGACTCCTGAGCAGAAGCCGAGATGCTCCTGGAGTCACCAGCTCAGCCAGGCTGCCACTTACAACCCTGGCCCTGCAGCCCCAAGGCGCAGTAAACATCCACCTTCTTTCACAGGGGAGACCCAGGTGGAGCAGCCAGTAGCCCAGGTGGTGAGCGAGTGAACGGGGCACTTACCTGGGCTCTTTGATGAAGGTTGGTATATTCGCTAAAATTGTTTTTGGCCCTGTCAATGAAAGCTTCGTGGACAATTTCTGACCAAAAAAAGAACAAAACATCAGTAAAATTCAAGCAGGAAAAAATGGGTTAAAGACACAGGCAGGAGAATTCATGATACACTGACCCCATTCTAGGGCTGAGCTCCCCAGACCTGCAGACCAAGAGGGCGGCACAGAATCCCTGGAAGAAAGGCAGCCTGGCCACCAGACACCTTGGCCAGGCCCTGTGGATTTTCCATGCTTTCTAGGGATGTGTGTTCTCTCCATGGTTAGCATCTGACCATTCCTCACATGGCTGTGTCCAGGGCTACATGTGATACAGGTGGAGCTCGTGTGCACTCTCCGCCCCTGCCCCAAAGTCGGAAGAACCCCTCCTCCCACCCTTCTCCTTCACGTCTCTGAAGGACAGGCACGGAAAGCCTCTATAGCACTCAAGTGCAGCCTTCTCAAAGTTCAGTGTGCTTCCAAACCACCTGGAGACCTTGGTACAGGTTCCCATCCTGCAGGTCAGAATCTGTAGCTCTGGCCAGCTCCCAGAGTACAACGCAGCACACCAGAGAGAACCCTGTGTTTAACACATTCCGGTCTCTCCCTCAAGGCAACAGGGTCTACGCAAGTTACTAGAGGGGCCGTTAGAGAGTCCTCACCAACCACTCTCTGGAGCATGTCAAGGGCGGGGTCTACCAGCTGTTGGATGTACTCATGCACGATGGTCTCAAACGTCTTGTAGTTGATAAGTCCAAGAAGCTCCTTGCCACGATACTGCTTTTCATATTTTGTGACTTCTTCATGAATAATATTTTTAACTGTAACATATAAGATATCATCATGGTAAATTCTAATAATTCCATAGGCATTTCAAAAGTAGGAAAAGTTTTTTAAAGTCTTGCTCTCAAATGTACCCGAAAGCAGTATTTCAAAATGGAGTTTTGTTCATAATGAAAAAAAAATATTCATGGTCTGATAATGGCAGTTCAAGAAATACTGACTTTTGAGAAACAAAAATCTTATTCTATGAAAATGCATTTCAGTTGAGAATCATCACCCCAACAGAGAAGTTCAGTGTTTATAATTGGTAGAAAAAAAAATCTGATTAGTTAAATGAAAATAGAAACTCAATCTTGTCCCACTTACAGACCTCCCGAGCATACATCCACAGACCATGGTAGGAGGGATCCTACCATGGAAGTAAATAGTGCGGTTTTTATCAAGTGCTAGAACAAAAACACAACACCAACAGCACACACACACACACACACACACACACCCTACTCGCATCCGTCCAGAGCGCCGGGAGTTAGAACTAAGCCAGGTGAAGCCAGGAGGCTCTGGTCAAACCAGGAATCTCTCTGCTTTTGGACTAGGGGCAAAGAGAAGGAGGGTATTGGGGTAGTGGAATTTTTCAGTTCACTCAGGCATGTTTCCATGGTTAACAAACTGCCACTTCATTTGGTCTTTTCTTTGGTTTTGCTAAAACTAGATCATGGCGCCCTAGACCTTCCAGAGGGGTGGTGGTGAGTGATTTCATGTGGGTACCCTGCCCCTGTCCCCTGGCAGCCATGCTGTGCTCTGTCTCAATACCAGCAAAAGGAAAAATATCCCGGGTCACTTTTTCTGCCAGACCACACTCAAATGCTGACATTTAGCCAGTTAATGAAGGCTCTGTGCCTGGTGCGTCCTCGGTGAGCGCCATGGCCAGCCGGCGGGTGTGCACTCAACACAACGGCAGCTTGACAGCTTTCCTGGGGGCCGGCTCCCAGGTCATCCAGACTCCTGCCATGGGTGTAGCCCTCCCCTCGGGGATCGCCAGCCAGGGTGCTCTGGACTTTCTCAGATAGGCATTAAATGCCATTTAGCCTCAAAACCAGGGAGCAAGTGGGAAGTCGGAGGCAGGAGAATTGCCTTTTGTTGAGCTGTCGAGGGCAACCCCGTCTGGAATGGTCTCTGCAGTTGGGAAGCCGTTGCCGATGACTAAGGGCCCCTGGTCTCCTCCGTGGGTATGTTCAGCTCTCTGCACGCTTTGTATGTGCCAGAAGTAGCCTCTGGTCCTGGTAAATGTGACAATGTTTGGGGGAGCTCTGCCCCAGCACTTACCTTTTTGGGCGTTGGCCGCGAGGACGTTTACCCAGCTTTTAAACTCCTCTCTGACTTTGTTGTATAAGCGGGTCTCGTTCTCCTTCACGGCTTCTTCCCCTTCCACTAACTTCTCAATGTCCTTATTAAACACCTTAATTTTCTGCAAATGATATCAGGGCATTCGTGTGTGCTGTAATCATAGGAAAGGGCTGGCCCTGCACCAGCATGTGTGGGGTTGGGGCCAAGGCTGCAAGGAGATCCCGCCCACCTCGTGTCCCAGGCGGGGCACAGGGACGGGGCTCCTGTCACCGCCCCAGGCCGCCCCTGGGACCTGCAGGCCACCAGGGAAGGACGCAGTGTCCCGTGGAGTCCCGTGGAAACCCTCACCTCTATCAGAAAGAACAGCTTGTTGGTCTCCTGTCTGGGGACCTCGGCACTGCACTGGCGCAGCTCTTCTGTCGCCCTCTGGTGGCACTCCTTGATTTCATCTTCTAACAACGGGAGTGAGTTCTGAGCAAAATATTACAAAGACAGTTTGACAATTTGAATGTTACAACTGGAAAATGGTGCATCTTAGGTGTTGGTGACACCCGCCTCATCTCACTCAATCCCGCAATGCAGTGCTCTGCCCCTTTTTGCCAGAGAGGAATCTAAGGCCCAGAGAATCCAATTATTTGGTACCAACGCTGATCTAGGTGGTGGCAGATGTGGAATCTCACCCTGTCCACCCTCTCCCCAGCCCCTGCAGGCAGATACCCAGCTGGGCAGGCGGAGGGCACTGGGGGTTAGAGGTGGTCTGGGGTCAGTCAGCACACCAAGGCTAGGCAAGATGGGTCACACCAAGACATTAATAAGGTCTTGGAGGCTCTTTTTTGGGGAACAATTTGTACCTACAGGCACAAGTGTATTAACTTCTGATATTTCAAGTTATTATCATAATTGAGTCTTGATTTAAATTTTTAAAATTAATTTAAAATATTACAAAGTTTAGATTAAAACATTTAAGTGTTGAGAAAAAAGTTACCAAAAAAGTCATCAAAATGCAAATTTTTTTTTTTTTTTTTTTTGCATAAAAGGTATTTTCCTCAATTAGACAGGATATAGCTTTCAGAAACATCTTCTCCAAAGTTTGGGAGTTCTACTAGAATCAATGCTCCTCCAAGTACGTTCCCAGGATCACTTGAGAACTTAGAAATGCAAACTCATGAGCCCCAGCCTAGACCTACCAAGTTAGAAACTCTGGGGTCGGGGCCCAGGAATCGCATTTTAACAAAATGTCCCGTTATTTTTGTGCGCATTAGATTTGAGAACACTGGCCCCTCCCAACTAAATAATCTTTCAGTTTGAGCTTCCTGGCTCAAAGAATTCACTGCTTTTGCCTGACACACAATTTCACATGGACTGAGTCCCTGGAATCGTCTCTGCTCTAAGGGTAAACTTAAATCTTCCCGTGCTGCTTAAACTCATTTGTGAAGGTTCAGGCAAGCATTGAAATATCCACTTTCTCAATGAGCACTAAGCTGAAGTTTTCCTATAACTGATGATGTCATGAGAACTTTGTCTATAGTTGTCTATTTTTGAGAATCAATAAAAACTGATTTATTTCTTACAGACTGATGTTTCCTTACAAGTTTGAGGCTTGGAAAGTTCTTTTCTACTGTGAAGTATTAACAACCTATTGGAAAAAGAAAAAATCGCTAACTCAGTGGCCGTTCCTCTCTGCATTGCTAAACGGGTGCTATCGTTTTATTCCTTCTGATTCAGCTCTGTGTTTCACCATCCTGTAGCTGTCGCTTCCTGGTTTCAGAAGCTCTCCTGTGAGCTGTGACCATGAGTGAGACAGTCTCCAGAATGTGCCTGTTTGGACCGTTAAGTGGGGCATCTTGGCCAACTCAAGGCCGAGACGGTGACTTGGGCAGGCTGCCATTTCTGTACCGCGGAACCCGGCCCGCCGTCTCACCTTGATGTGCATGACGAACTCTGCGGTGAGTTTCTCTGCCAGACGGGGCACTGTGGCCTTCCCTTCCTCCAGGAGAGCTCTGAAACGACAACGACAACCGTGCATTCAGCAAGGACCTGTGTGAGCCTTTCTCCTGCACTGGGCTGCGTAAGGGGGTGGGTGAGCTCAGTTCCCCGGGGCGGCATGTGCCAGGGCAGGAGCAGAGCGGAAGAAAGAAGGAACCAGGATGGTGTTCACTGAGTCGGGGCCATCGGTCTATGTCGTATTATTTAATCCCAACCTTTGTGCTTGTCGTGTTACTTAATCCTAACCACAGCCCGGTGGAGTAGCGGCTCATGTCGCAGGATCACATAGTTAGAGAGTAGCAAAGCTGCTCTGCCCAAATTCACCATTTTCCTACTATGTCTGTCCTTAAAGCAGGAGTGACCCCCCCGTCTTATCACCCTGGGCCCCAAGCATTCAGCAGGAGCAAGTTCCTGAGTAAAACGAAGGGGGAAAATATCCAGTTCGATGGGGGAAACCCCAACGTCCTACAAACTGCAGAGTCCCTGCAGGATAATTTATATTTAATAAAACCGATCTGTAGGCGCTAAGAAGGTGGAGGTTCACAAAGAGGCTTTGATGTGTGCTCCTTGCCATGGTAAGCACAGGTGTCTGGAAGTCAGGAGACCTATTTCTAGCCCTGCTTGCATTCTCCGTTTGACCTCATCATTCTTATCTATAAAAATGAGAACTCGACCTGCCTCACAGAGCTCTTAAGATTTCATGGGACTCAAATGAAAAAGCAAGTGAAATCATCTTGGGAAACTGACACGCTCTATGCTCTACGTAAGGTCACATTCCAGCTTTTGATGGTCACCATTGCTAGCATCCAAGAAGCAATAATTTGTTTCAGTTTGTTTAAATAAGCCAATAAATTTAACACCAAACGAGGCAAGGCTAGGTTATACTACATGATGTAATTTTATGTGCAGTCTGGTCACCATCTTGGCCCATGCTGGTGGGTGGAGACGGCTTTCGTGGAGGCCAATTCCAGGGCTTTTCTAAAGAGTCTCACCTGTAATACGGATGCACTTGAAAGAACATGATTTCTCTCTTGGTCGCCTCTGCCAAGCTCAGCTTGTCTGTGATTTCCTGCTCATCCCGGCACTTCACGATCATGTAGCCCTTCTTGAGAGGGTACGTGAGGTTCTGTACCACATCCAGGACACCCTTTTCGGCGCCCGTGTCCACTAGATCAGGTTTGGTCAGAACCCCTGCGAGATGGTTAAAGAAGGGCCATGGAAAGGTCAGCTCGCCCCTCGGATACCTTTGATTCCTGCTGGGCTATGGGCCAACGAGGTCTTCTGCAGCCCCAGCGTCTGACAGCCGCTCACCGGCTCCATCACCCTCCTCTCATCAGCCCTCTTAACTGCATTTCTATGGGCTCATCTGCTCACCCTGTCACTCAATTCATTCAGTCTCATTTATAGTTTCCTTAATCAATGTTCTGGGTGCCCGCTGTGTGCCGGCACTAGGGCGCATGCGTCATCAGAGTGGCCTGGCTCCATGCGCCGTGTTGCAGAGAGCACCTCCCTCCCCACTCTAGGCAGGTCTGTGTCCCCTGTCTCTGTCTCCCGCACAGACTCAGCCTTCCCCCATCCTGTGGGCACCTCCTTTGACCTTCTCTTCCCTGCCTCCCTCGCCCACTCTTCTGCCCTCAGCTTTGAACTCTGAGTGCTTATTTTTGTTTGTGTTGCTTGAGTGTCCAATTGCTGCTGTATTTTTTTTTTTTTTAATGTTGGAAACCTGGATGTCATCTTCTGCTATTTTTAGTCCTTAGTTTTAATTTGTGGTTAAGTCTGGCTATTCCTAAAACTCTCTCTCCAGATAGATTAATCTAGTAATATACAAGAAATAGAGAAGAATAACTGATTTCGACAAGTGCTGTGCACTTTGAAATAAAGTGGTGTGCTGGTGACTGACTGAGGCAAAGGTGCGTGGGCGGTTTTAGGTTGGGCGGACAGGGAGGGCCTCCCTGTGGACTGAGATCCGAAGGAAGGAGGGAGCCAGCCCAGGGAGGATGGAGAGGGAGCACGCCAGGCTGTGGGTGAGAGGGGCTGGGACGGCCGAGCCACACTGCAGAGAAGTGGGCAAGGCAGAGAGCAGTGTGATCAGAGAGGCAGGCGGGCCAGGCCCCCAGGGCTTTGCAGTCAAGTGAGGGGGGTGGTTACATGCATGGAGAGGGAGGCAGTGGAGAATACGACAGGGAGGGGCATGGCCCGATTTACACGGCTGGAAGCCAGTGGACAGTGCACGGTGTGGGCAAGGTGAATGCCAGGAGGCCGCCAGGAGGGAGCTCAAGTAATCCAGCCGGGAGGTGATGGCAGCTTGGTCTAGGCAGTGACCATGAGGCTACAGAGGAGTGGGTGGACTCGCTGTTCTTTTTGAAACTTGATATTCCATAAACCACTGTTCTGATTCATCAAATCTGCTCTACTTTCATCCTGTGGGAGCATTATATTGACTTTTTCTTTGTTTTTTTTGGGTTTTATTTTTTTGAGAGAAGGTTTTGCTCTGTGGCCCCTGGTAGAGTGCAGCAGTGTCATCACAGCTCACTGCAGCCTCCAGCTCCTGAGCTCAAGCCATCCTCCTGCCTCAGCCTCCCAGAGTGCTGGGATTACAGGTGTGAGCTATCGCACCCGGCCTGGAAGCACTATGTAGATACTTATTCAGTTTCCTTTTTAAAAGAAATGTAACAAAATACACGGAATTCAAATCTACAACATGATAACTCAACAAAAATATGATTTTCCCCCTCACTCTGCCTTTAGTTACCTTGTTTCTTTAAAAATTATTTATTATTAAAAATTATAGCAAAATACACATAATATAAAATTTACCATTTTCATCGTTTTTCAGTTTATAGTTCAGTGGCAGTAAGTACATTTACATGGTTGTACAACTATCTCCACTATCCATCTCCAGAACTTTCTCACCTTCCCAGACTGAAACTCTGTCACCATTAAACACTAACTCCCCATCCCCTCTCCCAGCCCCTAGCAAAAACCATTCCAATCTCTGTCTCTATGAATCTGACTACTCTAGGGACCTCATAGAAATGGAATCGCACAGTATTTGCCTTTTTGTTACTAGTATTTCGCTTAACATAGCGTCTTTGAAGTTCATTCATGCTGTAGCATGTTTCAGGATTTTCCTCCTTTTTAAGGCTAAATATATTCTGTTTTCTGTGTATGCTACATTTTATCCATCCATTGACGGACACCTGGGCTGCTCCCACCTTCCGGCTATTGCAAATCATGCTGCTGTGATGTCAGCAAACATCCCCTTTCCCTTTCAGACTTAGCGCACTTTTCTCTATCTCTGTACTTGACCTTGAATGCACAGAGAATTTGCGTTTATGTTCTATTGTTTTGTGCTATACTAAGACCTGATTATGTGTACCCTATGAGTACAGTCACTGGTTGACTTGTAGTAATAACTGCTAATATTTATTGAGAACTTTCGGTTGTCTGAATTTGTGGCCAGTGAGAGGACCAGTAAACAGTCTATAAATAAGCAGTGGTACTGACTTCCTGAGGAGGTGTTAGTATTCAAATAGCTCGGTCTCCCGGGCAGGCGGTTACCACTGCAGCCCTCAGCGAGACAGCCCGTGAGCACTGGTGCTCAACGCACACACAAGGCATCTCCAATCGCACTGCGTTCCGGGACCTTCTGAAGATAGGAGGAGCCTCTCCCTCCCTTCCTGTCCCCTGGAAGCTTGGTTCTTTCTTCTTACCTATGGTCCTGTCCCCATTGGGGTCCACCTCCTGAGCCATTCTCAGTGCCTCCGTGGTGGCGATGTCCACGTTACAGGGGACCACCACCAAGTTGACTGTCTGCTGGCTCTGGATGTACTTCTTGATGAGTTCCTTGATCTGGTGCCAAAGAGTCACACGGAGAAAGAAAGAGCACACGCCTTACCTCTGGTCATCCGACAGTGCAGATGGCAGACAGACAGGACGACACAAAAGCAATGCTGCCCCAGAGCGTGACCCCCTTCCTGTGGCATGTCTGCCGCCAGCTGCCGTGCCCTGCCCCTGGTGCTTTCCCGCTTACCCTTCAAAGCCCATCTTTGGCACCTTCTCTTCCCTGCAGACTCTGACTCCCTCCTTCCTCTCCAGATCTCGCCCGAGGTTCTGCCTTTCGTTAGAGTGATTTGTGCACTTGTTGTATCTGCCCCAGAAGCCCAGAGATGCCTCTGTGGCCATCAGTGACATCTTATTTGTCCCAGTGTCCTCACGCAGAGTCCAGCACGGCGCCCCAAACAGCAGGTGCTCAGGAGAGCAATGCCTGCCCACCACACGGTTTTTCTAGCAGCGGGCTTCTCAGGTCTCTGATCTCGACAGTATCTCTGCACGTGTTTATTCCTAATAGTAATGACTTTTTACCTGCGATTTGTTCTTAAAGGAGCTCAGCTCATTCAAATTAGGGAAATTCAATCACATTGCTTAGAATTTGTAGGCAAAAAGGAGACGTAGGCTCCTCCCTCATCACTCAGTGTCAAGGCTCGGGGCTCGGGGAGCGCACCGGGGCCCTTGGGGCCGCAGGCAGACACCTCGGAGTCTCCCCCATGTCAGCTCGGCCCGTTCCCACGTTCTAGAAAGGCTCACCTGGTGCCCGATGTCCTGCGGCTGGTTGCCCGTAGCCACCCTGGCGATGCTGGGAAGATCAATGATGGTCAGATCTGGAACCTCGGGGGAGCTGATCTCCAGACTGATGTGCTCGTGGCTAATGCCAGTGCCATTCCCGGCCAGGGCCACCTGGGCTGCGGAGGCCAAGAGGGGGAGCCCAGAGTCTGATTTAAGGACCCCTGCGAGGGAAAACACCTGTTCCCAAAGGCGAGTGGAGGCTCTTGTTTCCAGGGAATGGGAGCTCCAGAGAGCCCCCCGTGTTTAGAAAACATGTCACAGAAGCCTGCAGAACCGTCCTGGAAGCCGCTGAGTGTGTGTGCACCCCCCCAGGGAAACACACCAACATGTTAGCAATGGGACCGGGGACGGGCTTTCAACGTTTCCCAGTGGGTGCTGCAGTGCTTTTAAAATAAGTCCACAAATTCTTCAACACTCCTTCCTCCAAAAGGTGGAGGCTTGAGTGTGGGCTGGACAGGGGGACTTGTTTCTAACAAATCGAGACGGTGGAGGTGACAAGCTTCCTCCTTGCCCCACCCTTGGATGGCTTGCCCTGGGGGGAGCTAGGGACACCAAGGAGCTTGGAGAAGTCTACGGGGTGAGGAACCGTAGCCTCCTGCCAACAGCTTTAGTGGAGATGGCCAAAGTGGTCACACAACTTACTTCCCACCAGCAGTGGAGGGGCTCTGGGATGCTGTTCTTTTTTTTTTTAATTTTTAAATTTTTATTTTTTTTAAGACAGAATCTTATTCTGTTGCCCAGGCTGCAGTGCCATGGCATCAACCTAGCTCACAGCAACCTCATACTCCTGAGCTCAGGTGATCCTCCTGCCTCGGCCTCCCAGGGTGCTAGGATTACAGGCGTGGCCTCTGGGGTGCTATTCCAGAGATGCCCTGGCTGTGGTTTGCTCATTGCTCACTCTTACCCGGAGCCTTGAGCCAGCGTGCACCCATGGTGCCCCAGCGTCCTGCTGGAGACAGCTCGCCTGGCTCTGCCCCACAGAGCCACGCTGCAGAGACCCCAGACGATGCCAACAAACGCTGCAAGAGGAGCTGGGGGCACCGTGGTGGCTGTGGTGGGCACAGCCAGGGTGCAGACCTTTACAATGTGAAGTCAGGAAACTTGCCAACTGGGGGTCTCCACCAGCTTCTCTATTTGAATGAAAACTGGGGGCAGAACTTCTCTATTTGGGAAGGGATCCCTCCAGAGAGCCCTTTGACACATGCAGAAGGAGCTTCTCAGGGAAGGGCTGAACCCAGGTGGTCGTGTAAACCAGGGATCCCAACCTTTGTAGCACCAGGGACCGGTTTTATGGAAGACAATTTTACGGGTGGGGGGACCAGGGCGGTCGGGAGGAGGGGGAGCTCTCAGGTGACCCAGTTCCTAAGAGGCCACAGACCAGTACTGGTCCTTGGCTGGGGGGTTGGGGACCGCAGGTGTAAAGGACCCCTTCTCTGATACCGAATTTGCTATTCACTAATGCAAATGCCTCCCTTGAACCGGGGTCCTCCCTGCAGAGGTTCTTGGCACATTCGGATTATCTTTTGCTTACGCCCCTGAGCCCAGGAAGGGGCTGTGAAAGCCGGACAAGCCTGGTAGGGCGGGCAGGGCTGCGTCCTGGGAGGGGGTGACCCGCAGGGCCCCCTCAGAGGGTATGGCCCCAGATTTCAGGAGCAACTGAGCTGTTCTGTCACTCTGTGCTGGCCCACAGCAGCATCGATAGACACGGTGCCGTCTGTGCTCGCAGGAACGACGGTGGGCAAGGTCTGTGCTTGGGGGAGCTGGGTGGGGGCCTCTACCGTGGCCAGGGTTGGAGCAGCGAGACTGACAACCTGGACAGCTGGGGCGGGACCAGGGGTCCTGCGGGGAGACTGCCCAGGGAGGGACAGGAGAACTGAGATCCAAAGGACGAGTGGGGACGGGCAGGTGAAGAGAAGGGAAAGTGTGAGAGGCTGCGGGGGCAGCTCCTGGAAACGCCTAGAAGGAGGAGAGGGTATGTTCCCTTGTTCAGGGAAGGAGGCCTGAGCAGGGGTGCGGGGGTCGAGGGGAGGACAGGGCAAGCCAGCCAGTGGGCTGTGGCCACCCTCGAAGGGAAGCCACTAGAGGGTCTCCAGCAGGGGGCAGTGGGATGAGAGTGGCCCGGACAGGGCCTGGAGGGGCGGTGGGGCGGACTGCAGGGCGGTGGGCGCGAGGGCAGCAGCTTCGGGAGCGCAGCCGCGGGGGCTCACCTTGGCGAATCTGCTGCTCCACCTCGGAGGGGTCTTGCAGCTGCAGCTCCGTCTTCTGGTAGCTGATTCTTCCCGCCCAGCCGAGCTCACTCGGCTGCTTTTTCAGCGTCAGCACCAGGGGACACCTGGTCACAATTCCTGAGAGACAGGTCCCCAAACCTCGTAAGTGTCCTTTAAAAGAAATGCCTCTGGTCCCTCCGAGTGCACCTCCCAGGACCTACCCTGGTGTCCCCAAAGGCCTTGTCTGAACTTTCTGGCCCTTCTCGGGGCCCAGTAGTACGAGGGGTCCAGACTGGGCAGGTGCGAGGAGGCACAGGGCTCTGGGAAGCGCTGCCGTCCTCGGGTGCCCACCCGCTGCTCTGTAAGTGACGAGCAGATGCTGGGGCCCCAGCGCACCCCGGCCCCCAGCACCCCTGTGGCGGGGTGTCTGCTGCAGGCCCTGCGTGGGTCCCGTGGGCGGCCCAGGGAAGGGGACAGAAGGAATGCAATGCTGTGGGGCCCCCAACCCCTCCCGACGCTCCCCACTCTAACGCTGCGAGCTGGGAAAGGCGGGGGCTGGGGCCGGCAGACCACACGCCTGCCAAGAAGCCCCGGTACCTGCCCCTGTACCCCCCTGGCCCTGGGAGGTATTTTCCTCATGTTCCGGCTTGGGCACTTGCCTGCCCCCTGGCATTCAGACTCCCTGTCCTGTTGTCTCTGTCCCCAAAATGCTGAGCCCAGAGCCTGCTCTCTCCCGCCCCAGGGCCCGGGCTGAGGGATCTTACTGGACGCGCTGGGAAAGGACGAGGCTGCAGGTGGCAGGGAGGGGCCCTCAGCCCTGCAGTTGCTGCTGGGGACCCGGCAGGGTGGGGCAGCCCTGGGCTCTGCTTGGGTTGGGAGGTGAGCACCGCTGGCAGGAGTTGGGGGAGAAGGGATGGGGCTCCCTCTGCTCCCTCTCGGGGTCTGGAAACTGCTCCCCTCCTGCCAGCCTCCCCTCGCCTGCCTACCCACTGTGCAGACCCCTTCGCTGCACCCTCTCCAATGCCCACGCTGGGGCTCTCACCCCTCCCTTTCTCCTTGATCGTTATTTCATTAAATTACAAGTGTGTAACAGCTTCTCTGTTCTGCACACACAGGACCACGGTGTCATATTACACCATGGCCGCGCCAATGACAAATGTTGACAATATTCTTTAAAAAGGCTTCATGTGTCACTTAAAACTTGCCACTTTAATCTCATCAAAGAGGAAATGCTTCTACATTCTTACAAAGACCACTACAGAGAGACAGCAAGGTCCCCGGACCCTGGCGATACCGGGCGGCCGTGGCTATGTAAATGAGAAGGGCGTCAGGCCTGCGGCCCCACCAAGACCCCCGCTGCCAGGCCTGCCTCTGACACCAGGCTGCGCCCCAGGGATGCTCTGTGGCTGGCAGGGGGCTGTCACTGTGGAGCTTACCGGTGCCTCTGGGAAGGGCGACCCCAGACAGCGCCTCCAGCACGGAGCTCTTGCCCGAGCTCTGGTCCCCGATGACGGCGATGGCCGGCAGGGCCAGGTCCTGCTCCACGCCCAGGGCCCGCAGCGAGTCGATGAGGTCGAGGCAGGGGTGCACCTTCTCCTCGTACTGGTTGTACAGGTTTTTCTCGGGCCCCTGGAGAAGGCAGAAGAGATGCCACTGGCTGGGTCTCTGATGGGGTTCCCACTGCCGTGGGGGACCTGGCAGGATCTGTGCAGCCAGGACATGGGGTCACAGGCAGGAGGGGAGGAGGTGAACGGGGGGTGCCCCTGCTGGGGCCCCTGTGTTCCGTCCTCTGAGACCTGGCTTCTGCGCTGCTGCAGGGAGTGGGCTGTGGATGGAGGTGGGGCCAGAGGGAGGACAGGAGCTGGGCCGGGGCTGCGGAGGGGGAGTGGGTGGGCCGGCAGTGGTGACACTGGGAGGCTAAGCCCCAGCACACAGAACAGAAGCCCCCGGACCCCGGGCTCAGCGGCTCCTTACTGCAGCAGTCTGAGAACGTCCCTGGTCCTTGATGGATGTGACCAGGCAAGCAGGGGGAGACAGACTGGCTGGCTCTGTTACCCGCCAGCCACCTGCACTGGGGGCACAATCCGCCCTGCCCGGTTGTCCCTACGCTGGACTTACCTTGGCGCTCGCTTGGCTCCAGTTTCCTTGCAATGGCTCATTGTTCACAGTTAGGAAGTCGAAGTTCTTGGCAAGGAAATCAGCGTCCTTCTCCTCTGCTGCCTGGCAGTTTGGGGTAGACGTCATTTGTCTTGGTGCTTCGCCGCCAAATGGTGGCGGCTGTTGCTGGCAGTAGCTCATTTCTGGTTTTGCATGGTGTTGGGAAGAAAGTATACTTCGCCTTCTGTGGGCCTTAGACATCTGCTCTCTCAGTTGCTTTAATCTTCCTGACAAGCTCTGCAAATACATAAGGCGGGACAGCGGCCCACAGGTCACCAGGAAGTCCTCCTGCCATCGTCCGCTCCTTTGCCAGCCCTTCCTCCCCTCACCCTGCAGCCCACCCCCTGCACACGGCATGGAGCCAGGCCCCGCACGAGCCTCCCGTCCGCAGGAGGGGCCCTTGGCAGCCGCGGAGCACAAGTCATGTTTCCACGGGCCCAGGGCTTGGGGACGGGGACACTGAGGCTCTTGCCCACGTTCCAGGGCAGAGCCTCAGTGTCCCTCTGTCACCCCTGATGGTCTTTGCCATCCATGGTGTTAGCCCCTCTGCGGCTCAGGACCAGGCAGGAGAACATTTAGCCATGGAGAGATGACAGCTAGCACCTCTCAGGCCTGCCTGAAGCCAGCTCAGGCCCGTGGTCACCGTCTCACGCCCAGGCTTGGTCAGGCTGCTGGTGGAAGTGCCTGTCTGAGTGTCACAATTCTCAGGCTGTGGCCTCGCTAGGATGGAGTCACCCTGTTAAAATCAGCTGGTGGCACTGAGCCTTGGGCTCACCCAGCACCATGCTAAGACACACATTTAACTTTTGCGACAAGCCTACACATTCTCTCCTTATGTGCATTTTCCAGGGCAAGAGACTGATGTCTGGGAGGTCCAGTGACTGGCCCAAGCCAGGACTGGGGACCAGGCCCGGGCTCTGGGCAGGAACCTTCTCCACCCTGACCCACCCAGTCCCACCCTGTGTGTCCCTCGGAGGCTGTGCCTGTGAACAGGAAGTGGGATGGGCAGAGGAGCAAACCTTGGAGGAACTGGGGAGCGGCCTTCTCAGCAGAGGAAAGGCACATGCAAATGTCCTGAGGTCAGAAGACAGCCCATGTGACCGAGCAGAGGAGGGAAGGGGAAAAGATTGGAAGATGTAGGTAGGGCCCCAGGGAGCCTTTGCTCTGAGCTGGGGAGTGGCCTGACCAAAGTTCATGTAGACCAGATCAGATACAACAAAGGACACAGTGTGGACAAGAGAAAGGCATGAAAGGCAAGGTCCACACATGGCCAGAGTCCTGGGGCTTTGGGACATGCAGCCACAGGGTGCAGGCTCTGTAGGACTGTGTCTCACACAGCCAGAGTTCTCCCTCAAACCATCTGCCACCTCTGCGGGCTTTCAGCCCAGCCTGGAGGAGAGGAAGTGAACCCAGGGCAACTCCCACCCTGGGGGCCTGGGGATGATTCCTTTTTTTTCCCACCTCCTGGATGGACACGCTCCTGCAACAGCCCCTCAGGAGGTCACCAGGGACGGAGACCAGTCATTCTCGTGGGGTCTCCCGTATGGACCTTTCCCCAGGCTGTGCCCCTGCCCAGACCCCCCTCCTGCTGCCCGCGATCCCGCATCCACACACGAGCCCCGACAGAGGCCCCGATCCCCCATCCACACTCGAGCCCCGACGGAGGCCCCGATCCCGCATCCACACGCGAGCCCCGACAGAGGCCCCGATCCCCCATCCACACTCGAGCCCCGACAGAGGCCCCGATCCCCCATCCACACTCGAGCCCCGACGGAGGCCCCGATCCCGCATCCACACACGAGCCCTGACAGAGGCCCCGCTCTGCCGGGGCAGCGGGCCTGGACGAAGGCAGAAAGTGTCTCCGGTGGGTGGGCGGCAGCACCATCTCTTTAGATGAGACTGTTTGCACTTTGGGGCTTAAAACCTGCCCAGCCTGCATGTCCCCTCTGTGCTGGCCTGGCTGCCTCTCTCTGCACGAAGCTTCACTCAGAGCCTGTTTCGTTCTAACGCCTCCTGAGTGTGCGTCTGGCCTTGGTCTTGGTCTCCCTACGAGTCGTCCTCATCCCAGCAGCCCAGAGACCTGCCAACATTCCAGTCGGAGCAGGTGGCTCCTGGGTTCGACGTCCCCACCGGGGTGCCCACACCCACTCAGAGGAAGACCACAGCCGCCACCCCTCGCCTCCATCCTCCAGCCCGGCTGCCCCTCCCCAGCTCTGCAGGCCTCCTCCGGTCCCCTCCTCCCACCGGGGCCTAAAAGCACTTCCTGTTTTCAGAAAAGTTTCCTAATGTGAGAACCATAAAATCCGAAGGGCAAGGCAGCAATTTTATGGGATGGCTGAGAGATGAGGCTATTTAAAGATGGTGCAAACAGCCTCCAGCCCTGCGGGGAAACCTTTCCCAGGGGCAGCAGAAGAGGGGCTTGGCCAGGGCCCAGCAGCCCACCCTGAGGGCCCCCTGGAGCCCACCCTGCCAGCTGAGACCTCAGGCGGCCTCCCTGGGCCTAGCTGTCAGGGGAGTCTGGGGCTCCGACCTCCCAGCCACCCACCCCTCCAGAGGCGGAGAGTGGGAGCTCCCCCAGGGTGAAGTTGGGGCCCA
The DNA here is from genome assembly GCF_041146395.1 of Eulemur rufifrons. Lineage (NCBI taxonomy): Eukaryota > Metazoa > Chordata > Mammalia > Primates > Lemuridae > Eulemur > Eulemur rufifrons. The sequence continues at coordinate 4,436,276 of NC_090989.1, forward strand.
GGAACAAAACTAACAGGTACAACACACACCGTCTGGGTGATGGACACACTTATAGCTTTGAATCAAACTGTACAAAAGCAAATTATGCCCCCCGTAATATTCTGAAATTAAAAAAAAAATATAAAACCAAAACTGATGCTGGCGGGAGTGATGTCTAACTCAGCTTTGATGTTTTTTGCTCTTCATGGGAAGAGAGAACAAGGGAAAGGAGAGCTTTGTGTGAAGCACAGATGTCTTGGGTGCTTGCTCTTTTGTTTGGGTATTTAGCAGTCACCACCCTCGCCCTGTTTTCGGGGCAGGCGGGTCCAGCTCAGCTGTCCCATGGGCTGGGCAGGCAAGTCTAGGGGGACAGGCAGGACACAGACTGCTCTGCAAAAAAGCGGTGAGAATTTGAAGGGGTGAGTTGTGTGACGGGGGAGGCAGGGGTGAGCAGCGGCACAGCACGGTGGGGTGGGGGGCGGTGAGGCGGGAAGCCCCTCGGTGCCCCTCCCGGCTGCGGTCTAGGATCTTCCAACATGGGCCGGCTGAGCAGGGGGCGCAGGGTTTGGGTTGAGCGGTGTGTGCCGTGTGCCTCGTGAACCCTCTGTCCCCTGCAAATCTTCAGCCATGTCTACGGTGCGTCTGCATGAGTGGGTTCTCTAGGGAGCCTGTGGGCCCCTGGGGACACGCAGGACCCAGGTGACGCGCGGACGGGTGGAGCTAGGGTCACGCGCACAGGCACCGGGGAAGGGGTGTCCGGAGGCCTGAGCACAGGGGCTCCCACCCTGCCCTGCCGCTGCTCCTCTAGGCATCTGCCCCCACGCAGGAGCTTCCGGAACACAGTGCAAACACAAACACTGGAGCCCACAGACCTTGACCTCATGAGAAAGAGGAACTGAAACCAGTGTTGAGAAATATGAACACCTGGGTTTCCTGTGTGGCACAGCCGGGCACCAGGACCACACCAAGGTCGGAGCATAGGACTGATCTTTGATAAGATAGAGAAAGACAAAGGACCAGAGCGTGGTCCTAGGTGCCAGCGACGACCAGAGTGGGCAAGAGGAAGACGGCCTTTTGCAATGTCACTCAGGCCCCGCCCTGGGCCCGGGGAAGAAGCAGAGCCCTGAGGGAGGGCCGAGAGGGGAGGGCAGGAGGAGGGCTGCAGGGGCAGGAGAGAGCTGCCCCGCACCGTGCCTGGGATTCCGACCATGCCCTTGATCACCGCCAAGGAAGTGTTCCTCGTGACGGTCTCCCTGTTGTCTGCCATCCTGGCATGAGGACAGGGCTGGGGGTTCTGGCTGGACCTGCGGCCAAGTCAGGGAACCCGAGTTCTTTGCCTGCCTGGGCCACGGACGCCACAGGCTCAGGACCTGCAACCTGAGCCCAGCCTCCCCTGGCGGCCCCCAAACTTGACTCTTGCGGTATTTCTCCGCAGCTGCCTGGCCGGAGACCACCTGGAGGAACGGGAGGCGGGGCAGCCTCACTGAGAGGAAGAGCACTGGCCCGGAATCCTGGGGGTCAGACCTCATCCCGTACGGACAGCCTGGCCTCTGGGTCCACAGTGACGGCACCCCGATGTTGAAGGCACCCCGATTACCTAGGTGAGATTTCCTAGGCCATAGACAGGCCCCTTGAGTGGCGTGCAGGCGAACAAAGACCGCAAGACCGTGATTCCCAAACTGTGCCCCCAGGCACCCTGGGGTACTCCAGCAAACTCACAGGGCACGATGGGATATTAAAATTTCCCAGGGGTACACGGAGGCATCAGTTGGACACCACCCAGCGTACTCTTACTGAGTTATTTGGGCCGACCTAATGAATAAATAGAATGGTTAGGTATTTCCCCTGGGCAGGGGAGACCACAAATGAATCCTTGAGACACTCAGGGCACCCGGAATGAAGAAGGTTTGAGAATCTGCTGTGAGAGCAAACAGCGCAGGGCCGGCAGATACTGGAGCAGCGTGAGGGTGTGTGCGCGACGAGAGGACGGGGAGGATGGCGGAGGCCAGTCCAGGCTGAGTGAGAGGCAGGAAGCAGACTGTGTGTGTGTGTCTCTGTCCAAATTTCTCTTTTTTATGAGGACACCAGTCATGTTGGATTAGCTCGCCCCCTACTCTACTACATCGTCATCTTAATTACAAAGACCCTATTTCCAAGTAAGGTTGCATTCTGAGGTTCTGGGGGCCAGGACTTGAACATATGAATTTTGGGGGACACAGCTCAGCTCATCACAGGTGGGTAATGACTGGGAGTAACAGTAGGAAGAGAAGCCCGTGGTCCTACCTCCTGGGGTGTTCGGGAAGGCGCCCCGGCCCCGCCATGCACACCTGGGAGGCCCGTGCCTGACAATGCCCAGTCCTGCCCTTCCATCTTCCACCAGGGGGCCCCAGGGGGGTCCTAGGAACAGCGAGAGCGATTTTGAGAAGCTCAGCCTTGTCCCTGTATTTATCTCCATCAAGGGCTGGAAAAAGTCCCCAAACTACAAAGTGGAGGTGATTTCCCTACATGCGCTTAAAGTCATACTTTGCAATTCCAAAGCACTTTGCAAAGAGAGGTCCCTCTCTCCAGGCACGATGGGAAAGGAAGGCCCTGGTGGGGGAAGGTGCAGACAGCTGGTGGTTAGCAAGCCGGGCCTCGGCCAGGGTGGTGCTGGGTGAGGAGGTGGGGCGGAGGTGGTGAGAAGTGTGGGGAGTTTGTGACTGGCACGCCTGGACACCCCATATGTGGGCAGAAGCCTTCTGGCACCCAGGTTGGTTTTGCTTCTATCATCTCCCCGAATTCTCAAGAGAGCCTGCGAGTAGAGAGGGCAGGGGGACCTGCCCATCCTGTGGATGAGGAAGCCGGGCCACCAAGGGAAGCAGAGGTCCTAGCTCGGCGGAGCTGGAGTCGGATCTCTGAAGCTCTCTGCCCTGCACCTGCCATCACTCCCGGGGGTCTTGAAATAGCGGACAAAAGTACACATTGTCCCGCTAAGTTGGGAGGTTTGATTAAGGATAAAGCAAACCCCACTCCTCAGAAAGGTGCAAATGGCCGTGAGGGGCATGGCAGAACCTGCTGAAGTTAAGGCAATCTGTGTCTCCCACAGGGCACGTCCACCACTGCTGGCTCCAAGAGCTCTGCCAGTGTCACTCTGCTGGGTCTCTTCGCTCTAGCCCAGCATCACCCACATGGTGTGGGGTAACGGCTGCCCAACCACAGGCACAGAACAGCCTTATCTTTCCATGCTAGTCTCCTTTTTTTTTTTTTTTATTCAGTTGTTATTCATCCACTCATTCAAGGACATTTCTTGAGCAACCTGAGTCCTTGGGACACGTATGTGAGTCAAGCAGACAGAGGACATACACAGACCTCGGTCGAGATCGTGTCCTAAGTTAGGAGGCCCTGAGTGCTCCTTATGGGGACAAAAGGTATAGTGGCGTGAAAGGACAGAGAGCAAGGAAGGGTGGCTTGGAGCCCTGCTCCTTTTCAAACCACTAGGGACAAAATTCTATATGCCATGAGAAAGAACAATTTTAAAAATGTGTCATCAATATCACCGTCTCCTTTCTGCTCTGTCTCAGCTCCGAGATGGACCTCAGCCCTGAGTGCAGGCGGCCCCGGGGGCTGGGATCGCCATGGTGGGAGTAACTACACCAGGAGATCCGCAAATGCTGGAAGTCAGGTCTCAACCTTGCCCCGCCCCGCCATGTGACAGCCGGTTTCCCAACACATCGTGTCACTGTACCACAAATGCCACCAGAGGAGGGGCACCCAAAGCCCCCAGAGATCAGGTTTTGGGGCACAAAGCTCCCCACCCACCCCAGACTCTGTAGGACACTGAGCAAAGCTACCCCCAAAGCCATCCCTTTGTGGCCACAAGAGCTTTGGCCAGATTTGGGCTGGGGGCCACCCTGTGCCCCAAGGCCAGCTGCCTCCCCGCCGGGATGCTCCCGCCGTTCACAGGGCTGCTGCGGCCAGTGGGGACACAGCCTTTCCTGCGTCTCCCACCAGGCAGCATCGGAAACTTATCTCCACGGCCCCTGCCTCTGGCTCAAGCCAAGCTCACCAGGCAAATGTCACGTGTCACTCAGGAAATGCTTTTAAAGGCACATCTGCTGCATTTCAGACGCGAACCAGCCCTCCCTGCGCGGGCCCCGCTCTTACCTGTGCACGTTCAGGGCAGGGACCAGGCACATCACCTCCTTCCCTTCTCTGCTCCCCTTTTATGTGGTGTGTGAGCCACTCCCTCCCTGGACCCGTCACCAACAAACAGTGAGAGAAATGAAACTAAACGGCCTGGCCACAGAAATGAAACCGAATCATCAACACACTCCCCAGATGACTCAGACACTGGTCCTCAAACTTGAGCCGCACCAGGACCCCGGGAGACCTGGGAGACAGGGGGCTGGCCCACTCGAGTGTGGCCCTGCAGGTCTGGGCGGGGCCCGAGGAGGGGTGTTGCTCACACGTTGCCAGGGCGGGCTGGCCTGGGGTCCACGCGTGGAGACCCCTGGAAGGCTCTGCCTAGATGGCGCTGTCCAGCACCGTCTGTGCGGCTGCTCGGCGTTTGACACGTGCCAGCTGTGCCGGAGGAGCTGGATTTTGGATTCACATGATTTGAGTTAATTTAAATAGGCAGGTGTGGCTCCTGTGCTGGACCTCGCAGAGGCACTGCTGACACGGCCAGGGCGCTCTCAGGTGTGTGGTCTGAGTTCTGAGCTGTCTGTCTAGCTTCATACCTGAGCCGCACCCAAGATGCCACCTCTTCCCAAAGAAGGAGCACGGGCAGCTTCCCTAAAGCACCTGTGCCTCGAGTCCCTACCTCACAACAGGGATGCTTTTCTTCCCACTGGAGATGAGGAGGCCTGAGTTCTGGGCTCTGGAACTCAGCCCTGAGCCAGCCGCAGTGGGTGGTCCTCAGCTACTTTACCTGCAAACGTGTAGGTGCACAACCAAGGAGTCCCCAGGGCCTCCTGCTCTGTGACCAAAGTCGAGGAGGGTCAGGCATTCTCATCAGCAGAGCCTGGAGGCCTGGAAACCCCAAGGAGCCCTCAGGGGCCCGGGGAGGGGACAGAGCATCTCCAGGATAGGGGTGGCCGGGAGGGAGGAAGCAGGCGTCAGCTCTCCCTCCCACTCCAAGACCCTCTCCACAACAAAAAGAAGTATTAGGTCACTAAATATGAAATGTCCGATTTCGAGTCAAAAGTGTAGTTTATTATGTCTCAAACGAGAAGCAGTACAATTAATCAGAGTATGCACCTAAACTACCAACGGTGTTGCCATCTTAACGGTGGCTTGTTCATGCCAGCAGCAGAGAAGCCTGGAGAGCGAGTGGCGATGCAATCGTGAAAGGCATTTCCACAGCTTGTTGAGGATTTTCCCTTGCAAGAAGTGGTCCAAAGGCTGGAAGAAGTGGCAGTCAGTTGGTGCAAGGTCTGGTGAATACAGTGGATGACAGAGAGTTTCCAAGTCCAGCCTCTGTTGTTTGAGCAGCATTGTTTGTGTGACATGTGGTCGAGCATTGTCTTGCAAGAGGATTGGTCTGTCTCTATTGACCAATCTTGGCTGCTTAATCACAAGCATCCTCATATTTCATCCAATTTGTTGCAGTAGACATCGCTGTAACTGACTGACCAGGTTTCGTGAAGCTGTAGTGGATAATACCAGCGCCGGATCACCCGGCAGACACCATGAGCTTTTTTTGATGAATATTCAGTTTTGGACTGTGTTTCAGCACTTCATCTCTATCCAACCATTGTGCCAAATGCTTGCGATTGTCAGAAAGAATCCATTTTTCCTCACATGTAACAATACAGGGTAGAAATGGTTTGCCATTATGACATCACAGCAGAGACAGGCAAGCTTCCAGACAGTTTCTCTGCTGATGCTTATTTAATAATTCATGTGGAACCATCTATCCAGCTTCTTTGCCCTGCCCATTTGTTTCAAATGGTCCAATATTGTTGGAATAGTAACATCAAACCTCACTGCTAATTCACATGTAGGTTGAGACGGATTCACTTCCACTACAGCTTTCAGCTCATCATTATCCACCTTGGTCTCAGGTCACCCATGTGGCTCATTTTCAAGATTAAAATCACCAGAACAGAACTTTTCACACCACTGACGCCCTGTGCGGTCATTAGCCACATCCTTCCCAAACACTTCGATGATATTTTGAGCTGTGTGTGCTGCATTGGTTCCACGATGGAACTCTCATTCGAAAATAACACTAACTTTTGACTTATGTGTGGTTTCACAAAAATTGCTCTTAAAAAAATAAACTTTGAAAGGCAATCACAAGCCAAAACATGCATTTGAAAGAATGAGGATGTGCACACACAAACAGGAAGTGTCGAAGTGAAATGTCAGAGATATCAACTGTCAAACCTAGTACTTAAGGAAATCAGATATTCCATACTTAATACCTTAATAACATTGTAAATTAAAAAAAAATCTTGAGCAACTCTTTGCTAATTCATTTTACTTACTTCCCTTGAGGGCAATTTTAACTTTTAAAGACATTTAGAAGCTTAAAAATGTTTTCCAAACCCTCTGTCTTAGAAATCACCAGGAGGTGACCTTCAAGATCAATGTCCCTGAGCCCTGAGCAAAGCTACCCCAAGAGCCACCCCTTTGTGGCCACAAGAGCTTTGGCCAGATTCAGGCTGGGGGCCACTCTGTGCCCCAAGGCCAGCTGCCTCCCTGCTGGAACCCTCCCGCCGTACGCAGGGCTGCTGTGGCCGGTGGGGACACAGCCCGGAGGGCAGTAAGAAAATGGGAGGTCAGTGCCAGAGTTGGCAGCACGGGGCAGTGTTTGTGTCACTAGGAATGGCTTCCCTAACAGGCCGGGCGTGTCTGCTGCTTCAGGAAAGGCCCAGGCAGGGCCCCGGGAAGCCGGACAGAGCACCGGAGCAGCTCGGACCGGCCCCCATTGAGGCTGCGGCCGTCCTGCACACCCCTCACCAGCGGCCCCGGAAGGATCGGGGCGCCCGCGCACGCAAACCTAAAGGACAGGGCTCTCCCATCGGCTGCTGGTGACAGGCTGAGCCCTAAGCCCCGGGGCGAATGGAACCCCCTAAGCAGCAGGGGAGCGCAGGGGCCGGTTCTCTGACAGGGAAAACTGCAGTTGCTTCAGCCTCTGCCGCAGCCGCTGGGCAGAGTGCTCCGTCCAGCTCCGCACAGGTGCAGCTTGACAAAAAAAACCTCGCTAGACCCAAAGTGCACATGCCCGGCTCCCGCCCTGTGCCACCTACGCTCCAGGGAAAGGGCTGGTGCACCTGTGTGCCGCCTGGAGCCAGGGGACACAGCCTCCCCTAGACAGAGGTCATGCAGACGTTTCCCTGGGGAATGACATAGAGGACACGGTGAGGTGCCACAGACAGCGAAGCTCCTACCGGGCGTGTGTGCCCCAGCAGAGCAAGGAGCAGGAAGTGCTCTTCCCGTCTGTGGCCTGGCTCTTTGCCCCCGGCCTCTCTGTGCCTCACCTGCTCCACTGGACTTAATCATGGTGATCCCGTCCGGGGGCGGGTATGAGGGGCGACCAGCAGGGTCCACACCAGGCAGGGGACCAGCCTGGGGCTGGCAGTGCCCCGTGCTCTCAGGGCGGGGATGACAGTCTCCACGCTAAAGACCACACAGTGGGGAAACAACACCTCCCAGCCCCCTGCCCTGGGTGGGGACGCCGCAGGAAATGGGGGTGCAGCTGAGGCCAAGGGGCTGCACAGGAGCTCTGCTGCCCAGAGCGGATCCCTGCGCCGTGCACGCCCGGGAGCGCTCCTGATGCGTATCCCAGGACAACGGATTAAGGACAAAGATTCTGTAAAATCATAACAATTTCAGCCAGAGTGAAAATGTGCTCTCACTCCTTTTTTTGTTTTACACAAAAATGTCTATGCGCACATGAGCTTAGATTTAAAGGGCCCTTTCTCAGTGTCCTGGGACTGCCAAAACAAAGTGCCACGAACGGGGGCTTCAACCACAGACATTCCCGTGCTCACGGCTCTGGAGGCCAGAAGTCCGACGTCACGGTGTCAGCCGACTGTGCTCCTGCTGAAGGGTCCCAGGAGGGGCTGTCCCAGGCCTCTCCCTGGCTTCTGGTGGGTGCTGGCTCTTTGCCATTCCTTGGCTTGTAGAAGCGTCACCCCAGTCTCTGTCTTCATCTTCACATGGTGCTCTCTGCATGGGTAATCGGTACCCAAATTTCTCCTTTCTGTAAGGACACCAGTCGTGTTGGATTGGGAGCCCACCCAACTCCCGCACAACCTCATGCTAACTTGCTCCACCTGCAATGACCCTGCTTCCAAATAAGGCGGCATTCTGAGATACTGGGGGTGAGAACTCCAACATAGGAATTTGGGGGGACACAGTTCAGCCCCTACTAGGATCTGAGCCATGGCCCCATCCAAGGGTTTGCAGACTCCCCTGCAGACATGCAGGCGCCCAAGGGCTTTGCCCAGGCAGGGGGTCCGTAGGCCAGTGGTGCTCCTGCTCAGGCCAGTGGTGCTCCTCCCTGGGCCAGCACGGTGCTCCTCCCTGGGCCAGCACGGTGCTTGGCTTTCAGTAGTCCCTGGGTCGTGGCATTTCCACTCACAATAATCACTCCTTCCCTGGAGGGGGGCCGTGCCCCTGAGAGAGGGGCTCACTTCCCCTGACCGGGCTGACCTGGTGCCTGGTGTGTTTGGGGCCATGGGGCTCGAGCAGGTGGGGCTGACACACCCCGGCAGGAGCCAGGGGGTGGGCGTCTGGATTTCTGTGCCCTCTCTGGCTTCCGTGCCTGCCAGGGGACACCCTCAGCCTGGCTCCCCCTGCCCGGGCCCAAGCCACACCTGGCCTGTGGTCCACATGGAGCATGAACGAGAAATCAACGCTGTTGTGAGCCACTGAGGTTCGAGGCAGTTTGTTACAAGGAGGCTGAAATTCAGAGTGCCAGGTGCCACCATGGGTTTTTAAAATATCCTGCTGACGAAAATGCTCCCAAACCATTCATCTACCCCAAGTCCTCGATCTGATGGACCAGCTACCACAGGCCGGGAGGGGCAGCAGTAACCGGCATCAAGTCTCACGGCTCTCCGATGGCCGGGCCTGGGAAGGAGGGTGGAGTGGACACGTGGCAGTGACCTTGTCCCCGTGCGTTTATTTCCTTAACCCCGAGTCACATACATCATCGACATGCCGCTTCCCAGAGCGTGGGGCAGCCTGGAGTCTGGGATCTGATGCCGTGTCTCCTACAGAGTCTGAGACGTGCAGCTGCCGTCCTGAGAGCAGGGCCTCCCTCCCCGCCCCGCTCAACACCCTGGCGACACCAGCGACGGTGTCTCATTCACCACTGTCCCCGGGCCAGACGTGGTGCCCAGCTGTGGGGAATGAACGGATAAATTTACGGCCTACAGGGAAAGATCAAGAGGCTCCCTTGGGTTGACCTAGGAAGTTGGCTATGCCTTCCAGACCACGGCTCCTCCTCGAGCAGATGTCTGTCGGAAACCCGGATGTGCTCGGTGACAACGGAATACAGGTTTTCCCTCTGCAGAGCTGTGTCAGCCACACAGGTCACACTCAGATCTGATCGTGACGTAGCTCCACACTGGGACAAGTAGCAGTGGTGTCCCCCAGCTCTCCCGTCCGGCTTAAATCACTTCATTCCCTTTAAGAATTCCCATGCATTTCGGCTTTCCTGCTTATCTATATCTTCACTCTATAAATACTGGCATATTCCCATGCATACTGGCAATTCCCATGCATTTCGGCTTTCCTGCTTATCTATATCTTCACTCTATAAATACTGGCATAAAAATACTGGTACCAAGATTTGACACCACTAGCAAATGTTCACTGGTTTACAACAAACTTGAAACACTTTAAAAATTGACTGCGGTAATTAAAGGGATAGTATTCTCGGGCCATTCCAGCTGCATTTGTTCATACAAAACACATTTATTGGGGAGCAGGCGGCACTAGCTGGGTTCCCTGGGGATGCAGCCTTCTATCTGGATCTCCGCCGGCCAGCCGGAGTACCTGTTCTTCTTGTTGTCGGAGTGGTTGATCTGTGTAAAGGGAAGGAAAGGGTTTTACTTATTCACTAATCCAATCAACCAATACTTGATCAGCATCCGCTGTGGGCAAAGTCTTACAAACAGAATCACTTCATAGAATCTGATCTGCTCCAACCTAAGCCGGGTGTCCCATTTCCTCTGAAGGTGTTTATTAATAATATATTTTTACTGATACATACTAGATGTATATGTTTTCAGGTACCTGTGATAATTGGATACATTCCCATCGCGTGTAAAGATCAAATCAGGGCCACTGGGGTAGCCATCGCCTTAAATATTCATCAAAGACCATGGCGGGAGGACCCCGTCACCAAGCGTGCAACACGTGCCACCACCATGATGGCACTGGGGCTGCACTGGTCAGTGTCCACTTGGTGCCCACCCTGTCCTGGTGAGTCCATGCCCTAGCCCAGGTCACCCTCTTGGTCACCCGCAGGGCTGGGGCTTGGGAAGCTGAATCTCCCGCCCAAGGAAAGAGGCCTGGGGCGGACCGTGTTGGCTGCAGCGTGGTGGAAAACCAACACCACAGCCCGTGCTGAGTCTCTTACTGGGAAAGGGACTTGAGCAGTTGGAAACTTAGTCAAGAGCTACTGTTGATCTCGTGGGAAATGTTGTTGATGTTTAGAGACAGGGAGTTATAACCCACCAGCAATCTTTGAGTCATAGCACTTACGATACTCTCCGATTGTAGGAGGCGGCATTTAAAAACCGCTCACTCACCTTTTCTCTCTGAATTTCTACAGGGAGTTCAAAGCCTTTCGCTGCAATAAATACCCAGCTCGACCTGAACCGCATGTTCCTGATTTCTTTACTTCCAAGAGCTTCTATGGCATTCTTGGCGTCGTCCTTCAATCTGGGGGGCGGAGGGGAAAGCGTGAGAGCCCCTCACGTGGGGGCTTGAGGGGAGGGAAGCTTTGTACTGCGTGTGCCTGGACCGAGGTTTCTAAACCGATGCTCCCACTCCTGGGGCCCACGGTAACATCTAACAAGCACACGTGCTGCTCAAAGATGTCAAATTTATAGTTAACCGTCAGACAACATGCAGATCCCTTTTAGGCCTCAATTTAGGGCACAGAATTTTAATTCTCCATTCTGAGAAGCCCTTGTGGTTTGAGGTTCAATGACATCCTCACATTCAGCCAACATAATTTTCAGTCCTTGCTGCGGTCTTTTTTATTGGCCGCAAAATAAGGTGGACAAAAGTTGCCGAGAGACAAAAGTTAATGTCAAAACTTCCCCTTTTTCATATTCACAAAAGTCAGCATCAAAGAAGAAAAAGAAACGTAAAGCAATACTGACATTGCAAATCGTGCCGTTTAGAGTAAGCAAGGGAAGGCTGGCAGAGAGGAAGAAATAAGTTTAGGTTTTGCTAAATGAATTAAATCAGAGTTTTTCAAAGTGTGTGAACTTCAGTCTGGTAAGATGCTCAGTGGAAAAAGGAATCTGAGGTCAGATAAATTTGGGAAATGCTGTGGTCAGTAGCCCCGTCTTGGAAATTCACAAGTGCATATGCACTTGGGAGGTTCTTAGAAACTTTCAGCAGTAAAGACACATGTTTACTTAGCAAACACACTTTGAGAAGCACTGAGCTAAATCCACTTCTAGTAAAGCACTGCACATGTGGGTGTTTCTTTATTCATTTCCTCATCATCTGAGAAGTTGGCTCAATTTCCTCTCCTAGTTTTGCAAGTACCAGCCTGGGTTTTGCTTTCCTGGCCAGGGGCTAGGCATTTCCATCCTAATTATGGTCAGCTGTGGCTTTGTCTTGCTATCTGGAAATACTCCTTAGATTCTAGTACTTATGGACAGCTTCACTGGCTCGTGATTTTTTTCTTTTTAAAGAAATGCAGTCTGTTTTGTCACGATCTTTCATTCTTTTCCTTTAGGGAAGCACGTTGCTCCCTGACTTTCTGTTCTTCCCCAGAGGACCGTACCAAGGGACCCGGGCCTCTCCACCCACTAACCCACACCCACCTGGTGCTTCCGTCATCATAGGTCACCATGAGGAGCAGGGACTTCGGAGGAGCACTCTGAATAAACTCCGTCATTGGTCCAGAGTTATCTGTCGGGTCAATGCAGTCAGTTTAGGATCTTGTCTGTTAACTGGACGCTGGGCTTCCTTCTGCACTCAGCCTCCCATCCACTCCGCACCCTCCGGTTCCCGGAACTCGTCTCTCAACCTCGCAAATGGTGAGCAGTGACTGCGGTTCAACAGGGGACCCTCCGAGGCGAGCCGCCCAGCATAGAAGGAAAAGAACCACACAGAACACTTGCAATAGGTGTGCAGGGTTGTAGCGAAAAGGAGTCAAAATAAGGATCTTTTTTGCCCGATGAACAAGGCAACTGGAGCTCGTGCTAGAAAGAACCTCCCTGGAAATGAGATGATACAGAGTCTATTGACCAAACTGGAAACCAGCAACGTGTGCAGCGCGGGTGGGGCGCTTTCCCCAATGACGGCCGCGGAGCCGGGCCCACTGCGTGACTGTCCCGGAGCGGAGCAGCCTCGTGCCCACGCTGGCACCTGTGCAGGGCAGAGACGCCCCCAGGCCCTAAACATGGGAAGCTCAGAGCAAGCCAGACATGGGTGAGCCCCAGCCAGGAGACTTTTCCATGCCTTACGGGGAGAAAAGAAAGAAAAAAAGGCTACTCTCAAGCCCCGTGACTCACCCCTGCGGCTCACTGTTTACAGTTCTGCCCAGGTAGACTGCAGGGGACCAGGGCACAGTTCTCACCAGGTGGGTTCACACACTTTTTGTTCCTCTTCCCCATTGACTTTATAAAGATTTGCTTTTAAACCCTCAGTGTTCACTAAAACCAAGAAGGGCTGGTATCTCCTGCCCAGAAACTGAGGTCCTCATTCAGTGCCAGAAAGGAGAGACCATCCGAGGAGACCGGGAGCCACGCGTTCCAGGGAGGCTTGCCCCGGCCTGGGACGGCCCCCGGAGCCACCGAGGGTAACTATGTCACCTCGTGGGTGCTGGCGGGATTCAGGGCTGGATGGCCACGCTGTTATTTTACAGGTACTGCATTTGGTTTAAACAAGAAGACTTTTCTTTCTCTTTACCCCATGAAGGCACAAAAGAGGAAGACAAAGGAAAAGTGTAATCAAAGAAAACACATTTCTAGATAATGCCTTCAAACTGTATCATATGACTCAGTTACAGCCTAAGAGGATTGATGTGAGACCAGGCGAGAAAGATCACGTGACCTGCTGGCAGTATTTTTAGGAGAGGAAATAAAACTGACTGACATTTTTGTTTGTGTTTTTTTAATCTTAGTTTTGTGTCTAAATTTTATCAGGAGAAGAATTTTCTTACCCCCCTCATACATGTCAAAGCTTCGTGTTGCCGTCACTTTCCCGGTGGCATCTGAAAGTGAAAGAGGCAGTTGTTTAAAGGGACGTTCATGGACCTCAGGGCACATTCGTGGCACTGGAGCCTGGACACAGCTCATCTCTTTGCTGTCTCTCTGCGGAAAACACCACTGCTCCGTGACCCAGCCTGCAGAGGGGGCTGTCCTCCCGAGGGATGTCCCCAGTGCAGGTCAGGGCGCGCCAGGAGCTGCTCCGGAACGTCCTTCCAGGCTGCTCTGGGTTAGATTTGATGTCACCTTCTCTCCCCAGCCGCCACCTCTTCCCACGGAGGCAACGAAGGCCCCGCCTCAGCCCTGTGCACTCCCTGCGTCAGACCCTCCCGGCCTCCTGCTCCCCCAGCCCTGCTCTCAGGCCCTGCTGTCGGCTCACAGGGAAGCCCTTTGAAACGCTCTTCCTGCATCTGCTGTGCTTGTTTTCCAGAAACATCAACGGCAATTGTGACAGAAGATTTTTCCGGGCCTAAGAGGCCATGTTTTGTTTCCCCTGAGGGTCTAGTGGCTTTTATCACACAAAGGAGCAATCGGCCTGTGGTGTCACCGTCTGCTCAGCTGCGGGGCACCTGGGAGCAGAGGTGAGGCTCAGTCCTGGACCTCGGGCCTGCGCCCCACGGGCTGCTCATCCGGTTTTAACTCTGCCCTCTTACCTATCCTTCTTTTTTTTATAAAGTCTATTTATATTTGGTTTTCAGTTTTTTTTTCTGTTGTTGTTGGAACCACAAGTAATCTGTAAAGTAAGGCTTGTAAAAATAATTAAATATGTACTTTTAAAATGCATTAATATAAACCGAGACTAGATGGTGTGCAAAAGTCGTGTAAACTCAAGGTATCTTTGAAAATCCGATCACAGAGCTTTCAGAGAAGTTTCGTAGAAAATATTTAATAACTTACAGTTGACAATGGCAATGTTTATTCCTCTGGCAGCATTTCCAATCTTTTGTCCTATGAGCCTGAAATGTAACCAAGCGTTAGTCAAGAAACTCCTTTCTTACCGATGTCTTCACCTGGCGGAGTCTCTCTCACCTGCTGGCACTTACTGTCTCTTGGCCGCCCTGTCCTGGCCTTGGTGGGGCTCCCTAGAACGTCACCCCATACTCCCTCCACACACATCTGTCCCCACTTTCTATAGACTCAGTCCCTGGGGGCTGGAAACTGTATTTAATCTTATATTTAGACAAATGGCTACAGAGAGGAGAAACTAATATTTATTTAGCTCAGGCTCTTTACAAACGTTCTTTCGCTAAATCTGCACCCACCTCCTGAGCATCTGTTTCTCCATTTTACAAACAGGAAGCAGTGAGAAGTGGATCAGTGGATTCAGGCAGTCTGGTGACCTCAACTTGTGCCCGTCCTTCTGCCCCTCAGCATGGTGACAACGGCTTTGCTTGACTTCATCCAACCACTAACTTTAATACAGTTTCTCTATTTAAATAAGTGCCCCACACTGGGTTACCTAATTTTCACTTTTAAATTGGAGAATATGAAATGTTAAATTCGAGGGGATTGTGTTCTAAGACCAGGAAGACTAAATGACTTTCCTGGAGATGGTAATTATTACTGAAGAGCCAAGAAATTGGGTGCGCGCGTGTATGTGCACACATGCCTTCCGTCGAGTTCTAGAATCAACGTTCGCTTCATGGGAAGAACTTGGAAGCTTTCCTCCTTCTGCCATGCTTTGGAACAGTGAGCGTGGCACTTCAATGTTCTTCTCTTGATGTCTTCCCCAAACTCCCCTGTGAGTATTCTAGGCTTAGTGCTGTCTGACAATTGTAGAGAATACTCCATAAGAACTTGAAAAGAAGCAAAAAGAAACTTGTGTTTCTGGTAATGGAAAGTTGGGTAAATCTGAATCTACTCTCCCATATAGAAAAACAGAAAGCAGGAAGCAACTTTTTTTTAAAGCTCTGCTTGAATACACTGGAGACTAATAATGTAGTAGAGAATCTCCCAGGCCAGGACCTGGGGGAAAGACTGAACTTCCAGGTGGTGGGCCCAGCATGTGAAGCTACTTTCACCCAAGGAGCATCTGCTGATTCCAGAAAAGGAACCTAAGCAAGTGAGCAGCACTTGTGACAACTCCATGAGGGCAGAAGCCAAGGTGAAGGCCGTGCCAAATCCCCCACATCTTACTTGAGTGGGGTCACGGAGGGTTGAATCCTAAAAGTGAGGGTGAACCAGAAATAAATCAGAACTTGCATACACTTCAGCCCAGTTTTAAGTCAACTGGGTGGCCCAGAAAAATCTCAACCTTTAGAATTTATTCAGTTCATCCTGTTCTGCTAATGGTTCCGGGCCCCTGGCAGAAGCAAAGAATGATCCTCAGCCGAAGAAGAAATCATCCCATGCCTCAATTAAAAAAAAAACAATTTCTCAAATGTACTGTCTCGTGCACTATCAACAATAACCTGGCACACGAGGAAAGGAGCCAATGTAAACGAGAACCAGCGGAACAGGCAGAAAACAACAGGTAATAGTGACAGACTCACGGGGCTCCGAACAGCAGTTATCCAACTCAGGCTGTAAAATAACCATACTTAATACACTCCAGAACATTACTGATAATATGAAAAATTTCAGAACTCAAAACCATAAAAATTAACATGCTGATTTGAAAAAGAACCAAAACAAAGCTCAAAAACTAAAATAACCTAAAATCAGCCTATGGATGGGTTTAACAGCAGATTAGGCACAACACAAGAGAGAATTAGTGAACTGAGAAATAGCTCTGTCTACAGTGAAGGACAGAGAGATAAAAAAATGGAAAATATAAAATAATCTTTAGACTATAGAGGATATAGTGGTAATAAGGTCTAACATGTGTTTCATTAGGAGTCTTGGAGAAAGAGAAGAAATGAATGGAGCAGAAGATATAATAGCAGGGAATTTGTCAAATGGGATGACGGACATCAAGACGTACATATTTAAGATGCCCTCCGAAACCTAGATAAGATGAAACGACGACAAACATGTCATGGTACAAATGCTGAAAACCAAAAATAAGGGGAAAAAATTTCAAAGGCAATCAGGAGGGGAGAAAAGCAGTTATTTTCACAGTAGTAACAACTGTCAGATGACTTCCTAAAAGACGAAGTGGAAGCTGGAAGACAGTGGAATAGTACTGTGCATGTGTGGGAAGAAAACAATGGACAACACAGTCTGCAAAAATATCTTTCAGTAATAAAGATGAAATAAAGATATTTCAGAGAAACATAAACTGCAAGAATTCCCCATCAGTAGACCCATAGAGGCCTTTGCTCTGTATCTTTTGCTGTAATGAACCTTATCTATAACTATAACCTGTTATGGTGTCTAAAGAATTTGAGGCTGGTTGTAAGACACACCCCCTCCCCCCGTTAAAAAAAAAAAAAAACGTATCCAACAGAAATGCAGGAACAAGTGAACCAAGAGACATAAACAGCACTATCTATGGCACCATTATTCATAATAGCCCTAAAGTGGGTATGACTCAAATGTCACCCAATAGTAGAATGGATGAATGAATTTTAGTATATTTATGCAATGCAATACTACACAGCAGTGGAAATCTATGAACAATAGCTACATCCAACCTCATGGATAAATTTCACAAATATAATTTTGAGCAAGAAAAGCCAGACATAAAAGAGTATATGGTTTATGATTCCATTTACATAAAGTTCAAAATAGACAAAATTAAATAACAACATTTTGTAATGCATGTTAGGCAGTAAAACTATCAAAAAAGGCAAGGAAATGAGGAGCATAAAAGATAAAACAGAGGTTACCACTGGGCAGAAAGGAAAGAGGGGCTGCATTTGGGAAGGCGTACAGAGGGCTTGTGGAGGGTTAGTGCCAATCTATTTCTTAACTAGGACAGTGCTTACACAAGTGTTCACCTTATTGTGATTAATTACAAAACAACGTATTCACAGGTTATTCACTGCCGCATATATGCCGATCAGCGCAGAACTAGTTGGATAAACTGTGATACACTCATGCTACGAAATACTGTGCGTCAATAAAAAGGAATAAAGAAAAATCCCCACGTACTGATAATATGGAGTGATCTTACTGCTAAGTGAAGAAAGCAAAGTACAAAACTGAGTAGAGTTTGCTACCTCTTATGTAAGAAAGAATATATGTGTGTGAACATACATACATACATACATATATGGGCATATTAATACATATATACTCATACTTATACATGCACATATATAAATGTATATAAAACACATGCATAGGTATATATTAATTACATAAATAGCTTATTTTTGCCATAAACACTAGAAGGATAAATCAGAACCTAATAAAAACAACTAATGAAGGTGTGAAAAAGAGGTGAGGAGAAAAAGTGGAAGGCATGGGGAAGATTTTTCTGAGAATACTTTTTTGACACCTAATGTGGATTTCTGAACCATGTAAATGTATTACATATCAAAAAATTAAATTAAATCAAAAGAAAACCAGAAAAAAACCCTAAAATTGAAAACAAACTGTAATGAATCCAACTTTCTATCAAATATGTAATACAACTAGAAGAAAAATAGTTATTTCATATGACTTTGGTCGTAATACTCTGTACCTCTGTACACCCTTAATGGAATATTTTTAAAAACAAAAAGATCTGCAAAAAAATTTTTCTTAGAGACAGGGTCTCACTCTGTTGCCCAGGCTGGAGTGCAGTGACATGATCACAGCTCATTGTAGGCTCGAAGTCCTGAGCTCAAGCCATCCTCCTGCCTCAGCTTTCTGAGTCGCTGGGATTATAGGCTCATGCCACCATGCCCAGCTATTTTTTTCCATTTTTTATAGAGACAGGGTCTTGCTGTGTTGCACAGCCTATTATAGCACTTCCAGTCTCAAGTGATCTTCCCACCTCGGCCTCCCGAATAGCTGGGACTACAGGTGCATGCCACTGTGCCAGCCTAATTGACAACTGCAAAGAATTTTAAACTTCTCTCAGTAGTTGCATTACTAGGAACCAAGATTTTTGGTACAAGGAAAAAGAGATAAAATGCAAAATCAAAGAACAGAGAAAAGACCTCTGAAATGTTAAATTTGAACTGGAAATACTAACTTAAATTCAAGACTTGGAAAACATGCATTACTTGGCTCTGTCCCCTGAAGTGCTCAGAAGCGTCACCATCCCAGGGGCTATGAGCACACGGAGCGCCCAGATCTTAGTGTCTAAATATTGCAGCCCATTAAAGGACCTGGCTCTTGAGAAATAGCTGATTTCTGGTCTGATCAAAGAAAGGCTGAGCTTAGTTGTGCATTAAATCAAGGAAGCCCTCAAAAAATAATGAGGCTGACTCAAGAAGAAACAGATAACATGAGTAGTCCTGGACTTCTTACATAAACTGCGTTTTTAATTAAAAACATCCTTACAAAGAAAACTCCAGGCTCAGAGAGCTTCATTAGAAAATTATGCCAAACATTTAAAAAAGAAATAATACCAATTCTACTTGTTTTCCCAGAATACTGAAGAGGTGCGAGGTGTGAACTGCAGAGAGAAACTCCACCTGCTGTAATCCCTGAGGGTGAGGATCATCCAACAAGGCGGAGCGAACTGCGGCAGCTGGACTTGGTGTTCCCGAGACTCTGAAGGGCTCTGCCACACACTCAAAGTGAAGTGCAAAATACAAACCCCAGTGTGTTCTAGTTGCTGTCAAACGAAACTGGAGCAGTTCATCACGGGACACATGCAGCCAGCAGAGACAGTCAATGTTCTTCCCCAACTGACACAGGGTGGCTTTCACTTCCACCCGGGAGCCCTCGGGCTCTGCCTGAGACCAGGGACACTCCCTGTGGGCAGCCGTGCCCTCGGTCAGCCGCAGACAAGGGAGTTCAGTAGGACGGCTGTGCCCTCTCTAAACCCCGTACTTACAGCTCGTCCTCAAAGCAGACCTTGGCGTAGTTGTTTCTGCCGCCCCCGCTGAGCAACCGGTAGGCGTAGGTGTTAGGGGGGCACGCGGTCCAGTGGTCACATTTCTGCCTTCTAGGGGCTGGGGCTGGAATGAAGGAGAACAAGCAGTGAGTGTCACGGCCATCCACCAGGTGCACCTGCTGCCTGACGCTGCCCTCCTGCTCTGGCGTGTCCCACCAGCACCCTCAAGGCGGGTGGGCAGAGCTGAATTTCATTAGGGTCATTAGGAATTCCCTACCGACGCAGTTAATTTAATCTGCTTTTGTCTTAAAGTGACGAATAAGCCAAGAGGTGGGGAATGCTGAGTAGGTACAATTGGGAATCACTTCCCACGGCTCCCCGCTGTAACATTCTTGCTGCGCAACATGCATTTGCTTGGCAATAAACGAAAGGCTCCAGGGCCTGAGAGTGCCAGTCACAGAAGCCACCTACGGGACGTCTACACAGCTGTGCATGTGCACACCTGAAACGCCTTACACGCACATACCACACACTCACCACACACCACATACACACCACACACTCACTGTACACACATCAAACATGAACACACATACCACATACATGACACATGAACACATGCGCAGCACACATACTATACCACACCCACACACATACACCTGACCACTATACTGACCACAGCTGAGCCACTCTCCTTTCCCTCGAGCCTGAGGAACGGAGCATTTCTGCCTGGGGTACTACGATGTCAGTGCTGTCAGGAGTGAAGCTGTCTCTCTCAGGACCCTTATTTCACAGGGGTCGGCCGTTCAGGAGGGTTGAAGGACCTGAGGCTGGGTGTGAGGAGCCTGGCTGGCCCTGGACACTGCCTCCCCGGCACGCTCTCCGGCTGCTCCACCGGGAGCAGCTGTCTGTCACCACCGCAGAACTCCTAGGGCTACGCTCATACAGATTAAATCCCAAGTCCCCAGAAAGGCATTCAGCAAGCACTCTCTTACTCTTCAAGTTTGACGGGGGTCTGGGCTCTCTATTGTGTGGCTTGCTGCACTCTGACTTAGTGCACTCACACTAAGGAATATAGTCAGTAATGGGGAGTATACATAAGACAGGATGTCATGAGTAAGGAATCCAAGCACACCAATACAGAAAATCATGTCATCAGGAAGACAGCAAGACAGAAAGGAAGAAACCAAGGATCTACAAAACAACCAGAGAGCAATTAACAAGATGGCAGCAGTAAGTCCTCACCTATCAATAATTACCTTAAATGTAAACGAATTAAATTCCTCAATCAAAAGACATAGAATGGCTGAATGGATTTAAAAAACAGAAAACAGGAAAACAAGATCTAACTATAGGCTGCCTATAAGAGATTCACTTCACCTTTAAGGACACACACAGATTGAAAATGAAGGGATGGAAAAATATATTCCATGCAATGGAAACCAACAGAGAGCAGGGGTAGCTATACTCTATCAGTTAAGATAGAATTTAAGTCAAACTGTTAGAAAAGACAAAGAAGGTCATTACATAATGATAAAGGGTCAATTCATCAAAAAGAGGGAACAATTGTAAATATATATGCACCCATCACTGGAGAGTCTAAATATATAAAGCAAATATCAGGAGAGCTGAAGGGGGAGAGACTGCTCTACACTAACAGTAGGGGACTTCGGTACCCTACTTTCAACAGAGGACAGATCGGCCAGACCAAAAATCAATAAACACTGGACTTTGTTGTAGTCTGTTCAGGCTGCTGTTAAAAAAAAATGTTAGACTGGGTAATTTGTAAACAACAGAAATTTATTTCTTACAGTTGTAGAGGCTGGGAAATCCAAGGTCAAGGTGCCAGCAGATTCAGTGTGTGGTGAGGGCCCATTTTGCACAGATGGCACCTTGCTGCTGTGTCCTCAGGCGGAGGAAAGGGGCAAATGTGCTCCACCCAATCTCTTTCATAAGGGTACTAATTCCACTCATAAGTGCCCTAATCCTATTCATAAACCCTCATGATTTAATCACTCCCCCAAGGGCCCTACTTCTTAATATTATCACATTGGTGATGAAGTTTTAACACATACATTTTGGTGGGACACCAACACTCAGACCATAACAGATCTGAACTACACTTTAGACCAGCTGGACCTAATAGACACATACAGAATATTCCATCCAGCAACAACAGAATTCATGTTCTTCTCAGGTGCACGTGGAACATTTTCCAGAACAGATCATACATTAGGCCACAACAAAAGGTTTAAAAAATTTAAGAAGACTGAAGTCATATCAAATATCTTTTCCTGCTACAATGGTATAAAACTTGAAGTCCATGATAGGAGTAATTTCAGAAAATTCACAGATACGTAGAAATTTAAACAACATGCTCCTGAACAACCAATGGATCAAAGAAGAAATTAAAAGGGAAATTAAAAAATATTTTGAGACAAATGAAAATGGGAGCACAACATACCAAAGCTTACAGGACGTAGCAAAAGCAGTTCTAAGAGAGAATTTTATAGTAATAAATGCCTACATCAAAAAAAGAAAGAAAAGTCTCTACAGTTACACCTCAAGGAAATAGAAAAAGAAGAACACACTAAGCCAAAAGTTAGCAGCGGGAAGGAAATAACAAAGATCAGAACAGAAATAAATGAAATAAGGACTCGAAAAACAATAGAAAAGGTCAAAGCAAAGAGTTGGTTTTTTAAAAAGATAAACAAAATTGACAAACTCGGCTTAAGAAAGAAGACTCAAATAAATAAAATCAGAAATGAAAGGGGAAATATTACAACTGATACCACAGAAGAACAAAGGATCATACGAGACTGTTAGGAATAAATGATACATCAGCACACTAGATAACCTAGAAGAAATGGGTAAATTCCTAGAAACATACAACCTATCAAGACTGAATAGGAAGAAACGGAAAATCTGACCAGACCAATAAAAGTAAGGAGATTGAATCAGTCATAAAAAGTGTCCCATCAAAGAAAAGCCCAGGACCAGATGGCTTCATGGCCGAATTCTACCAGCCATTTAAAGAAGAACTAATACTAATCCATCGCAAACTCTTCCAAAAAACTGAAGAGGAAGGAATACTTCCAAACTCATTTTATGAGGTCCATGTTACCCTGAGATCAAAACCATACAAGGACACTTCTAGAAAATTACAGGCCAATACACTTAATGAACATAGATGCAAAAATCCTCAACAAAATACTAACAAATTGAATTCAACAATAAATACATTAAAAGGATCATTCACCATGATCAAGTACGATTTATCCCTGGGATGCAAGGAAGATCCAACACATGCAAATCAAAAAGCATGATATACCACATTAACAGAATGAAGGACAAAAACCACATGATGATGTTTTTGACAAAATTCAACATCCTTTCATGATAAAAACTCCCAACAGATTAAGTATAGAAAGAATGTTCCTCAACACAATAAAGGCCATATATAACGAGCCCACAGCTAACATCATATCATCAACTTAAGTTCATGAAGAAAGGAAAGTCTCTTCAAAAAATGGTGTTGGCAAAAAATGGTGGTCTAGCACCTCTTGTATTATCCTGGATAGAGTTGGAGGCCATTCTATTAAGTGAAGTATCACAAGAATGGAAAAATAAGCACCCCATGTACTCACCATCAAATTGGTATTAACTGGCCAACACTTAAATACACATATAATAGTAAGATTCATCAGGTGCTGGGCAGGTGGGAGTGGGGAGGAGGAGATGGGTATATTTACACCTAATGGGTGCAGTGAGCACCGTCTAGGGCACGGACACGCTTGAAGCTCTGACTCGGGCGGGGCAAAGGAAATATATGCAACCTAAACATTTGTGCCCCCGTAATATGCTGAAATAAAAAACAACGGTGTTGGGAAAACTGGATATCCCCATAAAAAAGAATGAACTTTTATCCTCACGTCATACCACGTACCCAAATCAACTCAAAATAAATAAAAGTCTTAAATGTAAGACCTGAAACTATAAAACTACTAGATAAAATAAAGGGGGAAAGTTCCATGACATTTGTTTGTGCAATGATTTTGTGTATATGGCCCCCAAAGCATAGACAACAAAGCAAGAACAAACAAATGGAATTACATCAAACTAAAAAGCTTCCGCACAGCAAAGAAAACAACAGCGTGAAGAGACAACCTATAAAATAGGAGAAATATTTGCAAAGTATACATATGATAAGGGGTTAATATCCAAAATAATACAAGGAACTCCAACAACTCAATAATAAGAAAAACCTGATTAAAAATGGGTGAAGGAGCTGAATAGACATCTTCCTCCAAAGAAGATATATTTGATACAAATGGCCAAAATGTCTATGAAAAAAGCGTTCAGTATCACTAATCATCAGGGCAATGCAAACTAAAACCACAAAGAGATATCATCTCACACTTATCAGAATGGTTAAATTATAAAAAAGATGAAAGATAACAAGTGTTGGTAAAGATGTGGGAAAAGGGAACCCTTGTACACTGTTGGTGGGAATGTAAATTAGTACAGCCATTATGAAAAATAGTATAAAATTCCTCAAAACAATCAAAAATAGAATAGTTGATGCAGCAAGCCCACTTCTGGGTATATATTCAAGGGATACGAAATCAGTATGTTGAAGAGCTGTCTGCACCCCATGTTCAAGGCAGCACTCTCCCAGCAGCCAAGATCTGGAAGCAACCCATGTGCCCATTGACAGATGAATGAATAAAGAAAATGCATGTATATATAATAGAATACTATTTGGCCTTAAAAGAGAAAGAAATCCTGTCACTTGTGACGACATGGATGAACACAGAGGACATTATACTCCGTGAAATAAGCCAGGCACAGAAATACAAATACTGTTTGATCTCACATGAGGAGTGTAGAAAAGTCGAACTCATAGACGCAGAGAGTGGAATGGTGGTTACCAGAGGCTGGGGCTTGGGGGGTTGGGGAAATGTGGGTCAAAGGGTACGCAATCTCAGTAGGAAGAATAAGTTCGAGAGATCTATTGTACAGCACGGTGACCACAGTTAATAAGAGTGCACAGTGGTCCCTCCTTACCTGCAGGGGACACATTCCAAAACCCCTGTGGATGCCTAGAACCATTAATAGTACCGACTCCCATACTTACAGGTTGAGTATTCCCTATCTGAAATGCTTGGGGACCAGAAGTGTTTCGGATTTTGGATTTTTCCAGATTTGGGAATAGCTGCATCATACTTACCGGTTGAGAACCTCAAATCTGAACATCCGAAATCCAGAATACTCCAATGAACACTTCCCGTCAGCTCCCAAAAAGTTTTAGATTTTGGAGCATTTAGATTTTGAAATTTTCATATTTGGAATGCTGTACCTGTACTATGTTTTCCCCTATACATATCATCCCTTTGATAAAGTTTAATTTATAAATTAGGCACAGTAAGAGATTAACAATAATAAAATAGAACAATTATAATAATATACTGTAATAAAAGTTATGTGACTGTGATCTCCCTTTCTCAGAATATCTTATTGTCCTACAGATCTTAGCAACCTCAGCATAAGATTTTTTCTTTCCTTGTTAAGCCGAGAACTTTCACCTTTTCACTGAAAGGATACATTTTACAGCTTCTCTTCGGTGCATCTTCAGTGCCAGCATCACTACTCGTGTGCTTTGCGGCCGTTAATTAAGTAAAATAGGGTTACTTGAACACAAGTGGTAAGATACAGCGACAGCTGATCTGATAACCGAGACAGCTACTAACTCTGATAACTGAGCCGCAGGCAGCGTGGACGGCGTGGATGCCATGGACAAAAGAATAATCCACATCGTGGGTGGGGCGGGGCAGGATGGCGCGAGATTTCATCGCCCTACTAAAAAAGGCATTCAATTTAAAACTTACAAATTGTTTATCTCTGGGCTTTTCCATTTAGTATTTTTGGACTGTGGCTGACCTTAAGTAACTGAAATTGCAGAAAGCAAAACCGCAGATAAGGGGAGGGCGCTGGACTGTATACGTGAAAATCGCTATGACGGTGGACGTTAAGTGTTCTCACCACAGAAAACGGTGAGGATGTCAGGTGATGCGCATGTGAGTTGCCTTGACTGAGCCACTCCACAGTGTACACGGATGTCAGAACATCACGCCGCATGCCATCAATAGGTGCCATTTTTATTTGCGAGTTAAACAATTCAATAAGTAAACACTACGATGACCAGGGCAAACGGCACTGGTGCAGGGTGCGGAGAATGCTGTGCTGTCCGCGTGCACCGTGAGCTGGCGTGGTCTGAGCTCCTTGGTGACCACAGTCCTCAGGCCCAGGATCCCTCCTGGGAGCACTCAGCACCCCCCTGCATGGTTTGCTCCCCTCCTTCGGATCTCCCTTCTCTGCCGTCTCAACGCTCCAGCCCCCCAATACCACCCAGGCCCCCACCTTGTTTTATCTTATTTTTCGTAGCACTTGCCACTCTCTAATAGCCTACAGTTTCCTTTTCCTTTTTAAAAATTCTCCACGGGGGCAGGTATTTTGTCTGCTTAGTTTTCCCTGGATCCCCAGCACCTAGGTGGTGAGTGCTGCACACAGCTGCTCTGTCAATGTCTGCCGAATGAGTGAATGTCTGGCCCCTCGTGCTGCAGAAGCCTGCGTGGATGCTGGCAGACAACTGCAGAGAAACTGAACCTTGGCCCCCTGCAAAACCAGCTGAGCGACTGAGAGTCGCGCCTAGCATGGCTCTGGCCAACTTCTACCAACTCTTCTCCCTGCTGATTCTAGTTTTTTAAACCAGAAAGGGCCATGAGATTTTAGAGTGTTTGATTTCTGCAGGGAAAAATGTTGAAAGTAATAGATGATAAAAAAAAGAGAGAGAGAGAGAGAGAGAAACCTACATGTTTTCACTCTCAGAAATAGTCACTGCTTTATCGTTTGGTTTACTTCCTTCCAGACTTTTCTGTGCATGCAGAAGGTATCTGCAGAGTTGGAAAACACAGGTTAAACATATGTAAACTGTATGTTACTTACATTTTTCAAATAATATACCTAACATGTTTTTTGTCAACCTCTAGATGTGCAAATTTAAAGTAAGTGCCCAATTGTTATTTTGAAAAAGTGCTATACCTACATTATCTTTCTAGATTTTTAGACACTCCATAATGTATTTAGATTTTTCTTTTCAGTTTAATAATTATACTCATTGCTTAGGTATTCACTTGAAAAACACATCGAACATAGTATTTGAAAATGTAACTCACAAACTGTTTAAAAGTAAGCATGTCCTGGTTCCCAGCTTTGCAGACATCCTGTGCATGGATACCCAATTTAGAGAGAGTGCTCTTCACGTGGGATTACACCGTGGTCCTCTACGTAGGTGACCTGTTCCCTTAACAAGCACACAGACCTGCAGACAGTGCTGCTCTCGCCGTGACCGGTCCATGATTCATCACAGAAGCCCCTGCGCTCAGACACAGACAGATGTCCCTCCTGCCCTCATCACAGTGCTGCGGAGAGGATGCTGGTGCAGCGTCCTTCCAGCTAGGGGTGAGAGGGACGCAGGCCCTGCACGGTGGCGCTGTGCATGCTGGCAGGTGCACACAGTTCCTCCCAGAGGGGACGAGCTGATGCAGCCAGGGGCCCACGGTTCTTAGAGATAAGGCCGCGAGGACGACATGTACCTCCACAGTCCCAGAGGATACGCCGTTAGACGGCAGCACGGCAGCAGCTTAGCTCAGGAGGTAGCAAGGGACACCCGGAAAGGTAGTTTTACTTTGTTCTAAAGCCAGCTGGAAAGTTATAAGCTTCGGGAAACAGGTCCGCAGATGCCACAAAAGAGCCAAAGAGAAAGATCCCTGGGAGGCGAAAGAGACCGCGTTTCCTCCACCGAGCTGGCGAATTTCCTGTGCTCACACTTCCCAAACGCTAGCGGTGCTGATTCTGCCTCCCGTGCAAATCACGTGCTCTGGTAAGTCCCAAAGGCGATACTTACGTGAGAAGTTAAACCCCTAAGGAGGAAGGAGAGGGTAGGAAAGCAAAGTACCCTCCGTTCCACATGTGCTGGAGAGGTTAGAAAATATTTAGCACTTTCATGATTGAGCTATGGGCTGTGCCTGCAAACATTTCAAAGAGTTTTCACCAAAAAGTACATTTTTCATTCTAAAAATAGCAGTGAATTGTTTCCAGGTGAAGTTTATTTCAGATTTATTAAAATGTTAAGACCCCTGTGAGGCTGAAAGGGGGGTGTGGCGCCTGGACCCCCTCCTCCCTCCGACGTCCTCCGTGCTGGCAGCCCAGTTCCAGCAGCCCTGGACCAGCAGGCTCTGTGGGATGCCGTGGCGGGCGTCCAGGGCAGGGGCAGCTTCCAAACTGAGAGTAGACGGAGGGGAAGGAGGAGCCGGGCAGGGCTGAGGGCGAGGTGGGAGAGCTGGGGCTGGGTTCTAGTCTGACCCGTTCCTGTCCCTCCTCCTGCCGGTCAGGAAAGAGGCATCGCCTCAGGGCTGGGGTGCTGGGACCAGGAGGGGGTGACCATCCAGCCCAGCCCACCTGGCACTCCCACCCTCAGCCAGGACACTCAGCCAGCGTGGCCATCGTGGGGGTCCCACAGAGATGCTCTCCTCACAGCCTTGTCCTACAGGGTCAGCAGTGGGATGGACAGGTCACCATGCAAGGGCCTGGCAGTCCACGTGGTGGCAGCTCCCCTGGGTGCTGGGCTGGGCAGGGCTGTGAGCAGGACCCAGTGCCTGGCTGGGAACCTGCAGACCCCGTCACTCTGCCAAGTCCAACAAGTGCAGGCACATTTTCCAGAAAAGAGGCATTTGATTTTTCTCAGATGTTCCGAGAAGTGTGTGGCCCTAGTGACTAAGGGTGATGCAGAGATGGGTGTTGGTGTTTTCTTGCAGGTCCTAGAAATGGGAGGGGAACCCGCATGGCATTAAAAAAAAAAAAAAAAAGTAGGTTTTCTGAGCCTCCCATGCATTTCCTAGAAGCACAAACTGTCCTTATGGGAGTGAAGAGAGAAGACTGTGCTCCTAAGCTGGGGGTGTGCACGCTTCTGAGAAGGCAGCTCCTGGCAAACCCTGCCCCTCCTCCCACAACGACCACGGAGAACCCAGGCCAGGTCCTCAGCACCTTCCTGAAGCTCCTCCATGGCCACACAGAAGCTGGCGTCCCCAGCCAGGAGGACCTTCTATGCAGTGTCCTGTTTCCCCGTCTGTGAAAAACTGATTTGCTCGTTTAAGTGAGACTAAAAGCCCCAGCAGGGAGAGCTCGCTCCCCCGGGAGGCAGTCTTCTTCCTGCAGTGAATTTCGGTTTTAGAAATTCCTCTCTTGCCCACGAAAGTCAGCCTTACTCCTTGTGCTTACAGGCGACTCCTGGTTTATAGCACAGTAGCTACTTTGCCCAGCTTTGAAAATAGTGGCACTAATAGGAACCCAGTCACTGAACTCGCAGATCACCGAGTTCAGACTCTCTCCTGGCATTTGCCAGGTCTGCTGTAACTGCAGGAATACAGGCCCTGAGACTGGGACTTGGGAGGATGGGAGGAGGGTTTACCAGATTGAGATACAAATCACAAAGAACCTTAGCTTTAGAAGAGAATTTAGAGACCATTCTGTTCCAGGATTATCAAATTTGGCTCTGCATGATGCCAAGTTTAAAACAAATGAAAGTAAATACAGGCTCTTGGCCTCCACCCTGGACCAATAGAGTTTTGAATTTTTCAAGGTGGGGTCCAGGAATCTGTCTTTTTAAAATATTTCCTGATTTGGGAACTGTGATCTCATTTTCTCTCCTTTAAATAAGGAAAATGATTCTAGAGGGTCTAAGAGATCCTCTCAAAGTCACTATAAATACAGAGTCATGAAATACGATCTTGTCAATATGTACCAGGCAAACAAAAAGAGTGGCTGTTTGCACACCGACGTTTCAGCCCTTTCAAATCGCCTCATTGTTCTGTAGGACATAAAAGTCCAGCCCACAAATATAAAAGCCCCAGAAGGCATCAAAGAGCGCTTATGTCTCTGCTAATCAACGGTATCATTTGTTAGGTGCCCGAGACACAATGCAGGTGGTGCGACAGACACGTCGCGCATTCGGCTAAGGCTGCTCCTGTGACAAGGGGCTGAACTTTCCCTCCAGCAGAGTGGGCAGGTGGCCGTTCACAGGCTCAGTGTGAGTGTCACCTGTTTAAGCCTTTCTCTCCATGTCCCCTAACTGACAGTAGCATTGTTCCTCATATGCCTTTGGGGGGAGGCATATGCAATGAATGCCACACAACATGTTTAAGGTACAATGCCAGGTACAATGCCCGGTCGTACTGGGCAGAGTTGTATGTGTTTCAGAGGACACAGCGTCATAGGATGTAGAATTAATCTCAGAATTGAAAAAAGCCTCACACATCATCTTAGGCATCTACAACGCGCCTTCATTTACAGATGAGGAGAAACCCTGAGACGTTAGCAGCTAGTTAGTGGCAGAATTAGAATTAAATGTTGGTTTTCACGACCTGGACTTCAGTGCCACCTCGATGACAGCCCTGCAAGAGCTGTCAGTTCGTTTCATCTTGGTAGAGTGTCTACGTCTACGCAGGGGACCCAACACGGCTGACTCGTTTGGGTTATTGCTATTTTACAAGACTTTCTAAGAAAGTGGTGGCACTACCTTAGATCTAAAGTATATGAAAGACAAATTCCACAGGGTTCTCATTCACAAATGTTTATTAACCAGACACCGGCCTAGATCTACAGGCACAGCGGTGACTAGAATAGCTCACGCAGGAACAGAAGAGACGGGAAGTAAAGATGTTTGACGAGATCCTCGCGGACTATGACGTGTGCTGTGTAGGGAGAGGCATTATTAGCACAGGGTGGACAAGAAACTCCCTGCGAATCTACCAGGAAAAGAGAACATTCCGCCCTGCGGACAGCGACCTCGGCGGCCCTGTGGCCGGGAACAGAGCGTTGTCCCTTACTGGGTGAGCACCGAGCCCTCCACATAGCAGACGCAGGGAGCGTGACCTTAATCCTCCCAGGAAATAAGGGGTGTCGAGAAACACCGAGAGAGGTTGGCGTGGAGAGCCGGTGCGCGGGCAGATTCCAGCCACGCAGAGGACGGCGGGGCCGCGTCTAAAAACCAGGCGCGGCCAGGCATGGACAGAGGCCTCGGCGCTGACACACGCAGGCTCATGCTGCACAGAAACGACGGGACGCGACCGCAGACAGTGTGGATAGAGAAGGGCACGGACCTGCAGGGGTGAGGAGGGACTTCAGGGAGCCCAAGACCAGAGCCAAAGGGCCTCGGCAGGGTGCCGGGAGACGGGCGGCGTAAGAGCAGATGAGGACGTGGAAGAGGCAGACAGACGTGGGAGGAAAGGCTGAAAGCCCATGAGGGCTGACATGACAGCTTGGCGTGGCTGTTAGGACCCGGAACTCGGGTGGTCTCACTCCCAGGGACCTTGGCCGAGCCTCGGTTTCCTGGGCAGACTGGCACCGACTTCCAGGGCTAGTGATTGTCCGTGACCTGCTAAAGGGAAAGCACTCAAAGCAGCACTTGGAACAACGTGCGCTGCCCTGCATGTTTGCTGTTACAGAGAAAGTCCCCGCGAGTGCGCATTTTCCAGGCCAGGGTCCCCAGCATCGCCAGACGAGCTCCCACGGGGACCTGAGGAGTCTCCATCGTTCATCTCCAGGGAGCGGTGGAGGCTGAGGGTATCGGGCACGGCAACAAATGCCTCCAGTTTGCCAAAAAGCTGGATTGTAGAAACCAGAGGTCAGTGAGGTCAACAGTGACGTCTGGCCAAGTTCTAGAAGGTTGAGAGCTCCGAGATGAACAGAGCGTGAGCAGGGACCAGCATCGACTCGCCGGGAACAACCACGTGGACCGAACCTCACTCTTCCTCTTCCTTAACACAGGGCCACCACCTTGCAAAACCGCTTCATTCATTAATCAACATACACATGATGGGTGACTTTTTAATCTTTGGTGGTCACTTCAGGGATGGAGCTGTTTAAAATCTCCCCAGCCTCAGGCTCACATGCGTCAGGGGACTGAGGGCAGGGAGAGGTGGCCGCTGGGTCTTCTGGGGCCTGGGTATGGAGAAGACAGGATGCCGAGGTGCAGCAGCTTGAGCAGTTGAGGAGGAGGAAGGGGAGGAGGTGGGAGGGGGAAGAGGGAGAGAAGGAGGAGGAGGAGGGAAGGGGCGAGGGAAGGAAGGGGAGGAGGAAAAAGGAGGAGGGAAGTAGGAGGAGGAACAGAGGAGAGGGAAAGAGGGGGAGGAGAAGGGAGGGGAAGGAGCAGCAACAGGTGCCGCCACTGGGTCCTGGGCAGGAAAAGCACAAAGGTGCCAGGAAGGTGGTGGGGCAGTCGGGGCCGCCCACATCTCAGAGGCCCCCCAGGCCCAGCAGCCCCGGTTGGTGGCGTGGTGGTCAGAAAGCAGGCCCAGGACTGGTGCTGGTGGAGGGGATGCCACAGGGAGAGGTGAGTGGCAGGACGGGAAGTGGCGGTGGGTCAGGTCCCTCAGGGTGCGAATGGCCAGCCCCGAGCAGCCCCTGTGTGGGCTACCATCCCACTGCCGCCCTGCAGGGGCCGGATTCTGGATGCTTCTACCCAGACCCTATCGTACCTAATACGTAAAGCAGAAATTTAAAAAAGCTAACTTGGGCTAAAGACTCTATGCTTTCTTGCCTTTAAATTCATAAAACACTATATTGTATATCCATTTTATTGTTCTGTAAGACACAAAAAGCTACAATATAGAATTTCTCAACACAGAAGACTCCACAATTACGTCCTGATAGGGCTCCAGTTAGACAACTGTGATTTGGCTGCAGGTGTTCCCGGCACGCCTCATATGCTGCCTACGTTTGGGGACTCCAGATGTCAACATGCTGTGATCACCACATAGCACCTGGCATGATTAAAGGATTGATTTGGAGAAAAAAGAATCGCATCTGGTGTTGAGAGGGGCATGTAGGGTCGCTCTGCACGGAGCAGGAGTGTCTTTCCTAGAATCCTGGGTGGGGGATGAGGGGTGGGGAAAGGGTGACTTCGAGCTCGCAAGTTCCCCCGGCGGCCTGATCTGCTCTTCAGAATCCCAATTATCAGAAATTCTGGCGCCTGGTCCGTGCCCTCTAGCTAGCTGCTAAAGCTGGTGGCTCAGCCCTGTCTCCCCGGAACAAGGAGGAAACCGTAGCTTGTTCATTTCTCCAGTGACAGTGATTCAGCTACTGAAAGGCCCTATCAGGTCACCCTTCAGTTTTCTCTTATTCTGCTAACCTCATCTTCCTTCTGCCACAACCTACCGGGTAATCCCCTCTAGCAATGATGCCTGGATCAGTGTATGACTCTCACTCAAGCTGGCTTTAAGATGTCAAACCTCGGCAGCTACCTTCCGTCAGCCTGAGGGACGGTCACCCTTTGCTCCCGCCCTGCCCACACTGTTTGCACCGCAGGCCTGGGGTGGCCGGACCTTCCTCGTCCCCTTGTATCTGATCACATCCACCGTGCGGCCATCACATCGGTCAATGGCTCGGTGGTTCAAAACCCGCCTCGGCGATGCTTAGCGCCTCCCAGCACAAAGCCGCCAGCCGCCTGCACCTCTCCACCTCCATCAGCACAGCGCCCTGTTTCAATCCGAGGCAGCGTCTGCACTGAGACGCTTCCAGCCCTTCCTCCACATGCACATGTGGTTACGGCGTGTCTGACAGAGCACGGCTGGCATTGGGGTGAGGCCAGAGAGGTGCTGGTCTCAGGTGCAAACCTTCAGGGGTGCCCAGAAGCTCAGGGATCAAAATAAATAACAGTTTTATACGATATTTTTCTAAAATCAAAATGAATGTAGAACAACTCAGGATGAACAAATACGAAAATTTTAAAGGAAGACAGGATGAAATGAATGCAAATGAACACAGACCCAGCCCTGTGCGTGCACGACCTGAGAGCCCCGCGGGGGCCGGTCCCTCAGGCTGGAGAGAGCCCCGGAAGAGCAGCCAGCCGGGCCTGCGCTCTGCGGAAACACAGCAAAGGCAGGGCCTCGGCCTCTTCCCGTCCGGCCCACTCTATCCTCGGGGTTGTATTAAGGACGAACAGCCCCTTATCTATAGGCAAAGAAAGTAAGGGGTCACCCTTCACTGCCCTGTGGGGTTCTTTCAGGAAGTCCCTACTGTATCTATCGTCACGTGTGTTCGTCGTCCAGACCAGGGCGGCTCTCCCCCCACGGCACCTCCTTCCGCTCATCTTCTGCGTCCTGCCAGATCCAACCTCGGCCCGGCCTAAGCACCCTCAGCCTTTGTAACTCGCCCAGCACAGTCGCCGGCCTTGTTCGCACTAATGAGCACCGATGTCACCTCCCGCCAAACCCAAGGAACAGAGGCCCTCATCTGTGCAGGGGGACTCCCTCGAGTCCTTCGGGGGCTTGACAGTTATTCACTCATGGGATCCTGGTCTCCCAACTTCCGTCTGTTTCCATTAACAGCTTTGAACTCTGAGCTTCTGGTTTTCTTGTTTGGAGGCTTACTTCTCGCCGTGCCCAGTGCTGACCTCACGTCTCAGTGGGCTCATGCCTGTGCTTCAGGTTCTGCTCGAGCGTGTTGGTCACCACCAGCAAATGCCCCTGGGGATTTATGGGCATTTAAAACAAACGTTCTCCAGGAGAGGGTCCGAGTCACCCCACATGAGCAAAGAGTAACCGAGATTTTCCAGAGCACGTGCTGATTCCCGGAGCTGCACCTCAATACTTGAACCTTCTCCAAAGCTGGAGAAATCGCAATCTTTCCTGCCCATTCAGCAGCATAGATCTGTGCTGAGTGGCTCCAGCGGAGTGCCGGGGTCCCAGGAGGAGCTCAGTGCCCTGCCCGCAGCACCTGGAGGTCTCCCCGCCACACGGGCGACGCCAGCACCAAGTAAGCCCTGCTGCACAACTGGCACTCCTCGTGCAAGCCTCTCACCACATTAGCTGGACCGGAATCACTACGCACAGCCCCCAAACTGAGCCCAGCAGACCCCAAGCAGTCATGTGTCCCTCCGAAGTGGGAGGGACACACCACACCAGGAGCCACCCCTCCCCCTCCATCTTTGCACCGAAGCACCTGGGACCGGACATGCTTCAGGCGTAGGGAGGGGGTGGACAGCGTCCCTGCCCCACCTCGTGAACGAACCTTCTAGAAAGACGGGCTACAGAGGCCCTGTCTCCAGGATGAGCTTAACTTGTGCATCAAAGCAGATCAGTGCAAGAGACAGTAATCCCTTTGAGGGCACCTCCCATGCCCTGCGCTTGGCGTTGGGCCTCGCCCACGCATAGCACACACGCCATGAGCAGGTATGATTACAGGCAAAGTCAGCGCCAATTCTTGTTTATAATAAAAACACCTCAGGCAGTCAAATCCTTCTTTTTGGGGAGGGGCCATAAAAGTTACTTAATCTGAAAAGGAGTGGTTTTTACAGAAATTTGTTTTTTTTAAATCTTTAACCAGTCTTTTTATATTTGTGTAAATAAATTTTTTATATTTTATTTCTGTATTAAAACAATATACCAGCATATTTATTTCCAATGAAATT
Source organism: Eulemur rufifrons (assembly GCF_041146395.1). Classification (NCBI taxonomy): domain Eukaryota; kingdom Metazoa; phylum Chordata; class Mammalia; order Primates; family Lemuridae; genus Eulemur; species Eulemur rufifrons. The sequence continues at coordinate 4,471,053 of NC_090989.1, forward strand.
TGGAAAAGGGGCACAGTTTGTTACTCTAGTGTTACACAAGTTTTCTAATATAATTTTTAATGAATCTTTTGTAATTTCGCTTCCTTCCTAATTCGAGTCGTATGCCAAATGCGTAATTGAACACATCCTGCACATAAAGTTTCTTTCCTCACTTTCCTAACATTATGACTTGGCTTTTAAGCTCTTCCGTAGTAGACTCTGAGACTCCTAGAGGCCCAACATAAACCTCAAAAACACACGCACGCAGACCGCGCCATATGGAGGGAGACTGTTAATAAATATTTGCCAAGTTAATCAAGGAATGGACTTTGACATCAGGAACTTCCTTCTGAGATAATTCACTCTTTCCCAGAAGGGGTACTGTAAAATAACATTTAAACCAGGAAATAAAGAACACAGTGGTTAGTGTCCCCTGTGTACAATCCCTTCTATGCACAAAGCACAGGGCCCTGGTTTTCCTTGTTCCCTCCATAGTCCTGTGAATTTTAACCAGGGCCACCCGCAGATACCTTTGGTCCTGGCCAGACTCCAGCCCTCTCGCGGCCGGCAGCCTGCCCAGCCGTGGCTGACTGCTGCCTCCCGGCAGGGAGGGCCGGGGGTGCCAGAGCTCCTGATCTTTCCAGGGATGCTATAAATCTGGAGTTTTCTGTGAAAACCCCTGCTTTTTAAATGTTGGCCCATGCTTTATTTCTTTTGCTTTTACGGATTTTCTGTATGCCAGGTTTGTCGTCTGGGCCTTCAGTGTGCAACCAGGTGCTGTAGACTGAATGTTTTCTGTCCCCCCTAAATTCCTGTGTTGGAACCTGACCCCCGATGTGACGGTGTTCGAGGTGGGGCCGTGGGAGGTGAGTAGGTCATGGGGGTGGAGCCTTCAGGAATGGGATTAGTGCTCTCATGAAAGGGACCCCAGAGACCCCTTTGCCCCTTCTGCCACCTGAGGACACAGCGAGAAGGCGTCCTCTATGAACCAGGAAGCAGCCCTCACCAAACACCGAATCTGCGGGCACCTTGATCTTGGACTTCCTGCTCTCCGAGACTATGAGGAATAAACGTTTGTTGTTTATAAGCCCCCCAGTCTGTGGTGTTGTTACATCAGCCTGAACGGACCCAGACACCGTGTTCTACCCCGAACTGGCGCACAGCCCTGAGACACGCGCAGGCCTCCCTCCCCTCCACCTCTTCTCGACTGTCAGCTTCTCAGAGCCTTTCCCTGACCATCCTGTCTCAAAGTGCATTTGTTCCCTTTTAAACTGTCCTTTCCCCTCACTAGGATTTCACTGCCAAAGGGGCAGGGACCTTGAGTGCCTGTTCTCTGTCCCTCCCAGGCTCCTGCACGGTGCCTGGCGCAGGCAGTCGAACGTGGGGAGAGAGAACAGCCGCCACCCAGAGTTCAACCTTCCCTGAGCTGACAGTCAGGGGCGGGTCTGTCCGCCAATAAAAATGTCTTCTCAGCGCCTGACATTTCTTATACATCCACTTAATGACTCCCTTCTGCTTGCCAAGACTGTACAGGTGTTTTCCCCTTGAACTCCTGGCCTCCCAAAGCGCTAGGATTACAGGTGTGAGTCACTACGCCAGTTTACCGATGACTTGCAAAGAGCTGTTCAGTGCTTTAGAAACTATAAAACGATTCTCTAGTTTAGGACCTAGGCCCCTGCTGTGTCTCACACAGGAGGAAGCCGAAACCTGGGCTGGAAGGGGGTAGGTCAGGGTCAGGCTGCAGTTCGGGGTCGTGGCTGGGAAGCTGAGGCCACACTGTCCACGTCTAACATGAGGACTGGCAGCGGCACCTACCTCGGAATGGACCTAAATGTGCGACTCTGCCAAGCGCTTTCCTCCTCCTCCACACAAGCCGCCAGGCGCGGGCAGGGCTGAGGCCGGGACCCACATTCCTGCCGCTGGGGACGAGCTGCCAGGGGCAGTCCGCCCGACCGGGCGTGGAACTCACCTTTGAGGACTGGCTTCTTGCCGATGCTCCGGATGTTATAGACAGTGCTGGACAGCGGTGCGTCCGGAATGAGCTCTGCGAGCAGGTAGCCGCCATACCAGGCACACAGGGATGCGAGGACGAGGAAACCAGCCTTGAAAGCACCTGGAGACAGACACGAGCGGCGGCCGTGAACGGCTTCATGCTGGAGCCACCAGGCAACCCCACCCGCGCTCTCCCATGCCCTCCACGGCCTTTCATCCCGGCCACATGCACGGCGCCAGTGCCAGGGGACTGCTCTAAGGGACGGTACTCCCGGAGCGGCAATTGCTGGGGCTGGGGGGTGCTGGGCAGGTGAGGGTGCAGAGCTGTCCTAGCAGAACCACTGTGGCACGGCGGGCTTGGCTATGGCTGGCATTTGAAGTAGACGGTAGCAGATAACACGAGCAAGACAGGAATGTTTCCAAGGACAATTTGCGATATTTGCTATTGGTTTGGGTCTTAGAGCTTCTTCAAGTGCTAATATCAACCAGCGGTTCATTAAGTGCCCTTGAACCAACACGCCCAATGCGGACCTGCAAAAATAAAAGCAGCTCATTCCCTTTGTGAGACACAGTCAGCCCTGAGCAAGCCCCAGCAGCTAGAGAAAGCTCCAGAGGGTGGGGCGTGGTCTGTTTTGATTATCACTGCATCACCTGTGCTGAGAACAGTACCCGGTGCCCCGTGAGCATGCAATGGTCCATGCTGGATCCTGCCCTGACATATGACCCTGGGAAAAGTCCCCAAACCTGTCCTATCATCAGACACAAGCCTGTGAGGCCACCCAAAGGTTCCAAAGGCAGAAAGTCCCCGGAGATATCTTTCTGGTTGACTGGCAACAATATCTTATCTCGCCCATGTGATATGAGAAGCAGCTGAGAGATTTTACAATTCCTAAGAAAAAGGCATCTGTCTCCTCCTAGGTTGCCAGAGCCCTGGGAGGCAGCTCCCTATCCCTTCACAGGCAAGCCACTGCCTGGGTTTTTTATTTTGCACCCTAAATATTGCACAGATCATAACTTGTTCGGCAGTTTGCTTACCAAAACTGCCACAGGGCAGGATAAGCCACCGGCCCTGTAGAAAAGGACGGGCCCTGGGAGATTTGTCCTATAGCATTTAAATCCGTAGTAATAGGTACAGCCTTAAATAAGAGGAGGACAGGCACGATGGCTCACACCTGTAATCCCAGCACTCTGGGAGGCCGAGGCAGGAGAATTGCGTGAGCTCAGGAGTTCGAGACCAGCCTGAGCAAGAGCAAAACCCCAACTCTACTAAAAGCAGGAAAATTAGCTGGCATTGTGGTGTGCGCCTGGAGTCCCAGCTACCTGGGAGGCTGAGGCAGGAGGATCTCTTGAGCCCAGGAGTTCGAGGTTGCAGTGAGCTATGATCATACCACTGCACTCCAGCCTGGGCAACAGAGCAAGACTCTTGTCTCTCAAAAAGAAAGGAAAGAGAAAGAAAAGGAAAGCAGGAAGGAAGGAAGGAAGGAAGAAAGAAAAGAAATGAGAAAGGGAAGGAAGGAAAGGAGGGAGGGAATTACGGACCCTGAAGGGCCTGGCGATGGGCCCCACCCCTCCACGCAGCAGGAGTTGAGCTCTCTACCTGGGCTCCCTCCTCGCCGCCACACCCAGAGAGAGCCCGTCCTTGCTGGGGAGCAGCCACCGCAGGCCCATCGCTGGCTGTGCCGGCACCTCAGCACAGGGGATCGTGCTGACGCAACGACTTGCGTCTGCTTCACCTTGGGTTTTGTTTAGTTTTTTCAAATGCATTTTTCACCATAATTTTTTCATTTCTATTTCCCAAACGATGCAGTTTCTAAGATTGTTACTATTAAGCAGGGGTGGCTTCCTGCTGGGAGAGGCCCAAGGCAGTGTGGCCACTGCAGTTTCTAGGACTGAAGGGACGTCTCAAAGCAGGATAAACCAGCCTCAGAAGACAGAATGAGGCGGTGGGGGCGGCCCAGCAGCCCCGCTCCTGTTCGGTCCTCTGCAAGGTGGATGCCTCTGCCTGGGTCACTGGCCTCCCGCAGCCCTGCACAGGCACCTCCCACGGCCCACCCCTCCAGGACTGTGCCCGCACGCCTAGGACAGTGGCTGGGCCGCATGATAGTCCAGAAAATTCTGTTGGATGAACACGGAATGGACAGTGTGCTAGGAGAGCAGCCACAGAGCATGTTCAAAGGCAACAACAGACCACTGTATCCTGTGAGCACTGCGTTGTGGCTGGACTATTTTATCTAAGCGTAATACCTGAAGAAGAAAATTGCCCGAGCAGAGATCTTGCAGACCTGTGGTCCCCAAGCCCTGGGCCGCAGAGCTCTGCCGCACTCCTCCTCCCTCCATCCCCCAGCACCGGCGGAAACATTGTCTTCCATGAAACCCGTCCCTGCTGCCAAAACCCGTCCCCTGGTTGGGGACTGCTGTTCTAGACAACACGTCACACGCGCAATCCTAAGCAAGGAGCTGCTGTTTAGCTTGGAGAAGACTGAAAAGGACCATTATGCTACCGTTGGAATGTGTAAAAACAGCTGCACAAAGGGAGGGTAACTTTGTCCCCACTTGAACAAGGACAAATGGGTGGGGGTGGCAGGGAGGGAAGTGGAGAATACACAGAAAGCCAGGCTCACAAGCGGAGCTGCAGACCCCGGCCCGCCCCTCGAGGCGGTGAGCTCCTGGGCAGACGGGACAGTGTCTGTGCCTTGGGTGAGAGCTGCAGCCGACGACCTCCAGGCTGGGGACAGTCTGGTCTCCCGTGGTGGCACGTGGCTGGCCAAGACCTAGAGACCCGGAGCCAGAACCTCCTCCAGGGTGAGGCAGATCCGGCCTTAGGCTCCGGGACTCCCACCCTCAGAAGACAGGGCACACGTGGGTGGAGAGCTGTGGGACCCACAGGTCTAGCACAAAGTCACCAGAGGGAGGACCTAGGAGCCAGGAGGTGACTGACAAACACCCAGGAGGAAGCATGATTCATCCCCTAGAGCTTCCCTCAGACCGGGCTTCAACAGTGGAAACTTATTTTCTCACATTCCGGAGGCTGGAAGTCCACGGTCAAGGTGGCAGCAGGGCTGCTTTCTCCAGAGCGTCTCCCCCTGGCTGGCAGATGGCACCTCTCCCCTGTGTCCTCACAGGCCTGGTCCTCCGTGGGTGTCTGCGTTCTAATCCCCTCTCCTTACAGGACGCCAGTCAGACTGGGACAGGAACCACCCTAACGAGACCTCATTTTAACTTGGTCACTTCTCTAGGGGCCCTGTCTCCAAGTACAGTCACGTTCTGAGGCACTGGGGTAAGGACTGTGACATAGGGATTCTGGCGGAGAGGCCGCAATTCAGCCCACAGCACGGCATCAGGCCAGCCGTGGCACAGCCTCCCTGCGGGCTGGACCCCGGCAACGGGTCGTCACTTCCCGGGGGTGGAAGCAGAGCGGGCAGGACACGAGGCGGCCTGTCACGACGGAGGCTCGGACGCTGGGCAGCAGGGAAGAGTCAGTGCCTGGGCTGGGACACAGGACAGGTTTCCTCCTGGGAAAAGTGGGAGCCCAGGGACCTGGTGGGCCTGCCCTGGTGGGAGGAGACCGGCAGCGGCAGGGGCGGGTAGGAAGTACGCAGAGCCTGGGAACCCAGTCTTTTCTCGTAAGGTAATAAAGTCATTAGCTCAGGGAAATGTCCTCCCATGTGCCTGCTGCCCGCAGACGCAGTGAGCATGAGATCAAAGGCCAATTCTCAGCACAGAGAGAGAGTCAGTGAACCTCCTCCTCAGAGACCCACCTTCCGTGTGCCCAAACAATCACAGGAAGCCATTGTCAGTGGCACCCTGCTGGGCATGCACTCAGATCGCCTCCCCATGCAGGGGGCCACGCTGTACCCCTTGTACTTGAGAGGCAGGAGGGCTGAGAGTGGACAGTCCCCACGTTAGGACTTGCTGCCTTGTGGATTCCAGCCTCTGCTGGCCTCAGTGTGCACTGTCATCACTGTCCTGTCCACTGAGGCCTTCCGGCAGGAGGGCTGGGACAGGCCGTTTTGGAACACCGCAGCACGTGTGCAGGGTGACCTGCACACGCCAGGTCCACACGCCAATGCCCATTTTGAGGAATTAGCATGCCCAGTACCAGGCTCCTTGGGCAGAGGGATGGTGGGCGGCTTGACTTACTCCATCCATTCAACCTCAGTACCCTTCCTGCACACTGTCTATCTGGAACACACCCAGCGCTGGACTGAATTGTCAAGGACAAGGCCCATTCCAAGAATGTCCCCAAATCTACAGCTCACACAATCAAAGGTGATGTGGCTCAGTGTTTCTGCAGGCATCTCCTCTCACAATCGCACACGACCAGGTCAACACAAACCTGGTGTTACCTGGAAGCTTCATATGGAACACATAACTCACGAATCATGAGGTCTGTGTGTGGAAAAGTTGTAGGGGAGGGAAAACCATCCGACAATATTCAGCATTTTCCATAAGTAATCAGTAGATACTATCATAATTATACAATATAGAAATAATGAAAAAAATTCTTCCAAAACAGCTATAATGAAAGTTAGTGCCCTGAGCAAATTGATGTATATCCTTTCCTTTTTCCTATTTATCCAAATCTGCTACAGTGTCAAGTAGTTTGAAAAACGGGAAAAACTAAAATTGCCTTACCAAGTGGCATCAGATGAGCCCTTTCCTGCTGAGAGGTCCAGGGGCGCAGGCCCCGGGGAAGGAGCCGCTGCGGGGAGCCGGGCGGTGCCCTCTGCCTGTGCTGGCCCAACGCTTACCTTCCAGCAAGTGTCACAGCCGCTGATCCCGGCTGGGAGCGAACCCGCCCGGGCGCCCTGCTAGGGGCCCAGCCCCTTCGTCCCCTCTGGGTTTGCTCCCCGCATTCCTGACCCCGGTCCAAAAGGAGACCGGCCCTCGCTGGCCCCACCTTCCTGGCTCAGCGCGGAGAGTCCCCGGGGGGCCCCCCAGCCCTGCGCCCTGCAGCGGGTCGCACTCACCGGCAGCCACAGGGCGCATCTTCCAGGTGCCGCTGGCGCCTGCCTGGCCCAGGGCCGCCCCCGGGGACCTACCGGAGCCTCTTGGGCTGGGCGGGCCAGGCAGGTGCCGCCAGTCCGGCAAATGGCAGGTACTGACTTGGCAGGTTCAAAGGATAGCAAGCCAGCCAGGAGCACGGGGCGGGGAGGTCTGCGGGCCTGGCAGGTGTGGCCGGGCAGGTACGTGGAGCAGCTGCCCCGTGGCAGGTGCGCCCAGCCCAGCATCGCCTGGGAGCTCTGAGGTCTTTGGCGGAGGCGTGGGGCTGACCTGGGGCCAAGGCTGCCTGGAAGGCAGAGCTGATATGTCCCGGGGAGCCCAGTAGGGTCAGCTCTGAAGGGAGGGTGCTGCGTCCCCTAATGCTTCAGGTCCCCAGGCCCCAACTTAATGCCTCACAAGAGGAAGTGGCTGCAAAGAGAAGCATGGCTGGAACCTTTTAAATGCCAAAACAGAGTCCAAGTTTGCAGAGTCCACGTCCACAGTACTCAGGCCACTGTTCTGTGGCTCTCTGCTTGGTGCAGAGCAGCCGGCTGCCTGCCTGCTGTTTGCAGAGCCAGCACAGCTCTTGCTCTCTCCTCTCCCGCTGGACTTCCGGGAAACCAGGCAGGCCCCTTGGTCAGGCCCCAGGCCCTTTGGTCAGGGATGGAGGTCTACAGGTCCCCTTATTAACATGGAGACCAGCGAATTCCAGGGGCAGGGGGTGGGCAGATGTGTGAAGAAGGCTTCAAGATGTCCCGACTCCAAACAGGAACAGCCCCTCCCTCTCCACCCATGAGTTTAATTGCATTCCCAACACCCAGCAGGTTTTCACAATGCTGTTGACCCGCTATACTCACAGTGGCCTCAGGCTACCAAGAGCAAGTACAATACTTGTGCAGAAAAAGAGAGTTCCAGGGAAGCACGCTTTGCCAGAGACCCTCTGCCAGACACCAAGTCCCCACACTGGGGTCCACTGGCCCCATGCTGGGGTCCACTGGCTCCCGCAGTTCTACTCTGCTCCTGCCTCTCCTCTCTCAAGAAGCCCAGAGGCTTCAGCAACAACATAGCACAAGGTCCCCTGCCTACCTGGGGACATCCCTCCATCAGTTATCATCAGGGGGCCCTGGCCTTGACCCTGAGAAGCTTTGCTCCCGAGAAGCTCCTGTATGGCTCCACCCAAGCTGCCTGGGGACCACATGTCCTGTGGACCACATGGCTTTATTCCTCCAGTTCACCCCACCTGCTGTCTTCCAAACCAGAGTGACCAGAAGACTGGGGTCTCCACAGTAAGGCATCCTTCCTGAGGACTCCGGAAGCGCACCGACAGCAGGCCTGAGCAGGGCCCATCTCCGGCTGGACGGCCTTCTGAGCTGCTCTGTGGCAGTCTGAGAAGCTATTCTCCAGCTAGTCCTGACAATTACCTTAAACAGATGACCGACCAGCAACCCTGCCTTTGTCTTTAGCTCACCCGATTTCAGAGGTGAGGATTTTATCTCTGGGTTTGTTTTCACTTCTTAAAAATTATGGTAAAAATTCATAACATAAAATTTACCACCTTAGCCATCTTTAAGTGTACAGTTCAGTAAAGTAAATTCACATTTTTCATCTCTAGAACTTTTTCATCTTGCAAAATTAAAACTCTGTATTCATTAAACAACTCACCATTTATCCCTTCCCCCAGCCCCTGGCAATCACCATTCTACTTTCTCTATGAATTTGACTACTCTAGATACTTCTTATACGTAGGAATCATACAGTATTTGTCTTTGTGACCGGCTTATTTCACTTAGCATAATGTCCTCAAGTTTCATCCACGTTGTAGCCCATGTCAGAATTTCTTTCTTTTTTAAGGCTGAATAAAATTCTATTGTACATATGTATCACATTTTGTTTAACCCTCCATCCATCCACCCATCCATCCATCCACCCATCCATCTACCCATCCATCCATCCATCCATCCACCCATCCATCCCTCCATCCACCCACCCATCTACCCATCCACTTATCCATCCATCCATCCACCCACCCATCCATCCCTCCATCCACCCACCCATCTACCCATCCACTCATCCATCCATCCACCCACCCATCTACCCATCCACTCATCCATCCATCCACCCACCCATCCATCCACCCATCCACCCATCCACTCATCCACCCATCCACTCATCCACCCATTCATCCACCCATCCATCCATCCACCCATCCACCCATCCACCCATCCACAGACACTTGGGTTTCTTCTACCTCTTGACAACTGTGAATAATACTGGTTATTACATGGTTGTGCAAATCTTTCTTCCAGATCCTGCTTCCAATTCTTCTGGACACAAACTCAGAAGTGGAATTGCTAGATTATGTGGTAATTCTATTTTTAATGTTTTGAGAAAATGCCACCAAAAGTTCCAATTAATTTCTCCACTTCCTCACCAACATGTTTTCTGGGTGTTTTTTATTTTTTGACAGTAGTCATCCTAATGGGTGCAAGGTGGTATCTCACTGTGGTTTTGCTTTGCATTTGCCTAATGGCTCATGATGTTGAGCATCTTTTCATAGTCTTGTTTGCCATTTGTATATCATCCTCGGAGAAATGTCTCTTTAAGTCCTTTGTCCATTTTTTAATAGGGCTATTTATTTTTCTTGTTATTGAGTTGTAGGTATTCTTTATATTAACTCCATATCAGATATATGATTTGCAAATATTTTCTCTCATTGTATAGGTTGCCTTTTTACTCTGTTGATTGTGTCCTTTGATGCACGAAAGTTTTAATGTTTGCCACAGTCCCATTTATTTTTGCTTTTGTTGACTGCATGTTTGGCATCAAATCCAAAAAAAATCACTGCCAAGTCCAATGGCTTGAAGCTCTCCCCCTATGTTTTCTTCTAGGAATTTTATAGTTTTAGGTCGTACATTTAGGTCTGTAATCCATTTTGAGTTAATTTTTTAATATGCTGTAAGGTAAGGGTCCAACTTCATTCTTTTGCATGTGGATATCCAGTTTTCCCAGCACCATCTGTTGATGAGACTGTCATTTCCCCATTGAATGGTCTTGCCACCCTTTCTGAAGATCATTTGATCTTATATGTGCAGGTTTATTTCTGGCCTCTCAATTCTATTTCATTGGTCTATAAGTCCTGATTTCCTGTTCTTATCACCAGATTACATGGGGAATCTGGGACCTTCTAGCATAGTTGATTAGAGAGTAAGAAGTTAGGTATAAACCGTTTCCTTTAGGATACTGGAAAGCCACCTTAGAGTCTTACGGAGGGCAGATAATCTGGTAAGTTTGAGCAACGTTTTAGAACATGTCATTCCATGAACACTTAGTAAGCACCTATGATGTGCCAAACACTGTTTAGCAATTTCCATCCACAATCTCTAAGCCTCCTGAGGCACCATTAACCCGATCTCACACCTAAGGAGGTTATGTAATTAACTCACATTTATATCAAGCCCACACTTTAGTCCTCAGATTCTTCTAGATACTCCCCACTAGTTATTTTCTCTCTGATAAGTGACCCCCGTGTGTCCTGGGTCCTTAAGTAAACTCCTGGCCATATGACTTTAAAAATCTTTTCATTTTCCATTTTTTCCTCTAGATTTTCACTTGATGCTGAAATTGTCTCTTAAAATAGCATAGATTAAATAAAATTAAATTAAAAAATATTTATGGAGCATATGCTATGGTGTCTTGGTCTGCTTGGGCTGCCATAACAAAACACCACATACTGGGTGGCTTAAATGAACAGCAGGCATTTATTTCTCAAAGTTCTGGAGCCTGGGAAGTCCAAGATCATGGTGTCAGCTGATTCAGTTCCTGGTGAGGGCGTTTTCTGGCTTGCAGACTTCTCCCTGTCTTCCCACTGTGTTGTCACATGGTGGAGAAACAGGGAGGAAGTGAGCTCTCTGGTGTCTCTCCTTATCAGGACACTAATCCCATCATGAGGGCCTCACCCTCATGACTCATCCAACCCTAATTACCTCCCAAAGACCCCATCTCCAAATACCCAAAAGCCATCTCACTGGGAGGTTAGGGCTTCAACATGAGTTTTTTGGTTTTGCAGGGATAGGGAGGCAGAGTTCAGTCCACAGCAGCTAGACCCAGGAGAACAAAGTACATACGCTATGTCCATAGTGTCCACATATGTTTATAGCCAAAGCCATACACAACCCCAAAGCCCATCTACAGGAAAATAGATAAACAAATTTTGGTAGGTTCATACGATGGAATACTACTCACCAACAAAAAAGAAAGTCCTACAGATAAACACAACAACATGGATGGCTCTCAGAAACAACATGCAACCATGCTGTATGACTGATGAAGAACAGATAAAACTAACCTGTGGGGACAGGAGTTAGAACAGTGGTTTCCTCTGAGTGCAGAGGTGGAGAGGTGTTCAGTATGAAGGAGCAGGGGAACTTCCAGAGTAGTGGAAAGTTCTTTGCCTTTATCTTGGTGGTGAGTACTCAAGAATCCTATATAAAAAGTTAGAGCTATATACACTTTGGATTTGTGTACTTTACTGCATATAAGTTATAACTTCAATAAGGCATGTTATCAAAAAAAGAAAAAACAAACGGATCAAGATGACAGAGCTGAACAGGTTGGGTGGAGCTTCTCAGGTCCCTGGCTCAGCCCGGCCAACGGGGTGCAAGTGCCAGACCCAGCGTGGCCTCAGGAAGCCTGCATTCAGCTCTGACCTGTGACACATACCACAGGCTGTGCCCACCCTTCTGCGGCAGGGTTGGGGTGAACCATCTGTGGTCCCACCAGTGTGGGGTTGCACTGCCCACCACACTCTCCTGCCCTTCCTTGAAGGCCTCCCTCCCCTAAGCCTCTCCTCTGCCCCCTCCTCACTGGCTCCCTCGGGCCTCTGGTCATCCCAAACTCCCCGGACACCCTTCAGCTCATGGGAGGCTGGCAGCATGTGTCCCTGTGACTTGTGGACATGAGTAGTCACAATGCAGATGGAGCATGGTTAGATGCAGACATCTCACACACACACACACACACGCACACAAACACACTCCACACACACAGTGCCCAGGACAGTCAGATGTAGACATCTCTCCCTCTCTCTCTCTCTCTCTCTCTCTCTCACACACACACACACACACACTCTCCCCAGGACAGTTAGATGTAGACTCTTTCACACACAAACACACACACACACACACACACTCCCCAGTACAGTTAGATGTAGACATCTCTCTCTCTCACTCTCTCTCCCCAGGACAGTTAGATGTAGACATCTCACACGCACACACACACGCACACACTCTCCTCAGGACAGTTAGATGTAGACATCTCTCTCTCACACGCGCGCACACACACACACACACACTCCTCAGGACAGTTAGATGTACACATCACACAAACACAGAATGAGACTCAGAACGGTTTTTTGTTGCTTTGCAACTTGCATGCTCATGTCTTCGTTTGCCTTTCCTCAAGTTCACATGCTGAATTGCACATGCTTACCTTTTCTTTTTAAATGCTAAGATCATTGGGCTTAATGTTCTGTTTCTTTTGTATCCTCTCACAGAGCTCTGCATTCATTGATCGTTCAATTTATACTACAGACCAGCAGGTCTCAAACCCCCCAGGGAGTTTGCGAGGTGAAAACTTAATACAAAGATGTTAGTTTTCTTTTCACTTTTACCCTCTCTGGATCATACAGTGGAGTTTCCCACCGTACATCAGGAAGGTCTGCGTGACTTGGTGGACCAGCATGTTCCAAATGACGAACATGTAAAGCACACAATCACGCAAGGGCAAAAGATCCATTCAAAGTGCCAGATGGAGCCTTGGGTTTTAACGTAAGAGAGGAAACCACCACTCATCAAGTTTTGGAATAGTATCAAAGAAGAATATCCACAGTTATCTGAAAAGGGTATTACGATACCTCTCACCGTTCCAACTACGTATCTGTGTGAGGCCAGGTTTTCTCCAGACCTACAACTAAAACAGACTGCAACAAGCTGAATTAAAAGGGAGACCTGAGCATCCAGCTGTCTTCTGTTGAGGACATTAAAGAGATTTGCAAAACTGTAAAACAATGCCATTCTCATTAGATATTTTGTTTTAGAAAATAAAATTATTTTTCATAAAAATATTTATGCTAGGCCGGGCGCGGTGGCTCACGCCTGTAATCCTAGCATTCTGGGAGGCCGAGGTGGGCGGATTGTTTGAGCTCAGGAGTTCGAGACCAGCCTGAGCAAGAGCGAGACCCCATCTCTACTAAAAATAGAAAGAAATTATCTGGCCAACTAAAATATATATATAGAAAAAATTAGCCGGGCATGGTGGTGCATGCCTGTAGTCCCAGCTACTTGGGAGGCTGAGACAGGAGGATCGCTTGAGCCCAGGAGTTTGAGGTTGCTGTGAGCTAGGCTGACGCCACGGCACTCACTCTAGCCTGGGCAACAGAGGGAGACTCTGTCTCAAAAAAAAAAAAAAAAAAAAATTTATGCTAACATGCAATGGTTGTATTATTTTTAAATGAATTAATGTATAGTTAAACATTTGTCACTTTTAACTTCTAAGGCAGTAAACATCAATAGATATAACCTCATAAACAAAAGCTGTTTTGGGTCCCAAATCATTTCCATATGTATAAAGGTCCTGAGACGAGAGTCTGAGAACCACTACTTTGGGCTGCCTGCCCGAAACACTGGGCTGTCCCATAGAAACCAAAGGCACGAACGGCCCAGATTCGGATTTAGACCTGGGTTTCAGTCAAGGTTTCACACTACATTAATGAATTTGGAGCAACTTATTTAATACTCTTGAATCTCAGGGTTTTTTTTTTTTTTTTAATCTGTCAAATGGGAAGAATATCTTTTCAGAATTGTTGAGATGAAACCGGAGATACATGGAACATGCTAGCACAGCCAATTGACGGTTAGTCGGCACTTACACGTCACTAGTAATTAACAATTATGCAAGCTGCACTTCCTCCTCTAAGGCTTTGGGGCAGCAGGACCTGTTTGAGCTGGGGGCAATATTATCTAGAACCACAGCCACTGACCAACCACAGGGAGCAAAAGGCCGTCCATGTCATCCATGTCGTGGCACACACCCTGGGAACCTCAAAGGACAGTGGAGGGCTGACTCCTCACAGCTCTTCCAACCTTGGAGGAGGGGCATGTTCATCTTTTAAGGGGCCAGAAACCCAGACGGAGCATCTCAGCAGGAGGTACAGTTCCTCATTCAATTCAGTTCAATTCAATTTACCAAACGTTTGTTAGGCACCTACTACGTCCCAGGCACTGTTTAAGCCCCAGTGATGCATCAGCGGACAAAATTGACAAAGATCTGGGACTTGCGCAGCTCATGTTCTACTGTGAAGTTCTGGAAAGTGAGGCAACAGCTCACGGGTCCCTAGGGAGGACCAACCTGCAGTGGTAGCACCACGAGTGGAAAACCTTCGGGAACACAGAGGGGCAGAGGATACATAGTGGCCCCCAAAGGTGCTTGAACATGGGGCCATGGGGTGCCACAAAGAGGCACTGGCAGTGCTGGGGGCAGGGGACAGGGTGGGGCTCCCTCTGTAATCACAGCCCTGGAGAGCCAGGCCATGGCCAGCAGAACAGGGGAGAGACCACAGGTTTCCCCTGGAGCAAGAGGAGGGAGGGGAGAGGAAGAGTGTGGCGAAGGTGGTCTTTGGGTAGAAACATCCACCCTCCTCCCTAAACCAAGAATCTGCAGCTTCCCTGTGGCACCAGGCTGGGGGAAGGAGACTCCCAGGGGCCATGCCAGGCAGAAGCAGCAGGCAAAGGTGACCTGAGAGTTTCAACTGGCAAGTGTTTTCCCTTATCTCACCTGAAAGGGGCAGCTGCCATCTGGGGCTACTCCCTTTTGTTCTGGGTGGGCCAGGTGGTAGCGTGAAGGTCCCGTTCCCACACCTGATGGTACCCAGCCATCGCGCTCAGGATGACTGGCCAGCGGTCCCGAGCAGCGCATCTCATCTAAACCCGTCTTGTTGGTTCTGCTTGTCACGCTGCTACTGGCAGACTGTTTCCCTGAGAGTCTCCTGCAGGTGCCAGAGGTATCTGCGCGGGAAGTCCATGCTCCCTTGGGGCTTTCACTGGAAAGGAGCAGACTGCAGAAACCCAGCTCTGGGCCACAACTTTGGTTGCAGAAATCCATCCTGAAACATACACTCTTGGTTTGGGGAGGAGACCAGAGTTTTGGACTGTTTCGACTCCTGCAGTTGCACCTGGGGATGTTTATATCCTAGTTCTAAATGTTTCTTCCATGCTTTCTGTATTATCACAATGCATGTGGCCAGCGCGACGGGACAGGGAGAACCTGGAGCAGAACTCGAGGTTGCATGGGCGACCCACCGTGTGAAGGAAAGGCACCCGACTGTCATGAACTTGAGAGACACAGAGTGAGCAGCAGTACTTAGGGGAGGCTGAAGCAATTGTCATCCATTTGTCAGAAAAGGAGGGTCCATTTGGAGGCCAGAAAAGAGGTTTTGGCCAGAAGTGGAATAAAAATCAGGACTACAGTTTGCAGGACAATGCTGTGTGCTCCCTTGAGCAGCATGGCGGCCCCTGCTCATCCTCTCTCTGACCAGTTAGGCAACTGAAATGCACATGGAGTAGTGTGCACTCGGCTATAACCAGGGTCTCCTAAGTTGAGACTCCACATGGAGCGTCCTAGATCCTGGTCGTGTGTCTGTGCCTCCTCTCACAAAGACAAATCCAAACCAGGAGGTCACCAGGTCCTCAAGGGCAAGGCAAAGTTCCTATGCTTCTGCTGACCCCCAGACTCTGTGCTCTCACCCCGCCTCTTCCTCCTGGTCCTTACCTCCTCCTGGAATGACCACCAGTTAGGGCCCGTGCATTTGCACCTCTCCTGGAATGTAAGACGTGTGGAAGACAAAACTCAGCACACGAAAGGCCAGTGGCCAAACTCATTGTCTTTGCTGCTGCTTCTCACTCTTTAAAAAGCGATTCTCACTAGCGGCAACAGCTGAAATTGTTTAGAGGAAGAGTGTGGATGTTGGATGAGCCTGACGGGGAACCCCTAGCAGTAGCCCTCCGTGGCGGGTGGTCTGGGACACACTACCATGGAGACAACAGGAATAAGGACATGCCGCACCTCAGAGGGGGGTCATGCAGATTAAGTGAGAACATAGAAGGTACCTAGAACAGTGCTGGATGAAAGGAGGCATTCCATAAATGGCCACGATTATTATTTTGCCTCTGTCATGAGAAATGCAGAGAAAAACTAGCTGGATTTCAGTGTTGATTTAGAAAAAGTTACAGAAGGAACTATCAAAACATCTCTATGACACTTGTCCTGAAATTCGGGCACATCTCTCTTTACGGCGCTTCACTTGATCGCACTTCACAGACATTTTTACAAATTAAAGTCTGTGGCAACCCTGGGTTCAGCAAGTCTGACGGCACCATTTTTCCAAAGAAGGTGCTCACTGTGTGTCTGTGTCACAGTTTGGTAATCCTCACAGTATTTCCAACTTTGTCATCATTCTGTTATGGTGAGCTGTGATGAGCCATCTTCCATGTTACTATCACGATTGTTTTTTGGCACCATGAACTTAATCAATATGCATTCTGCCGCTTCCCTGACCGCCTCTCTCCCTTTCCTCCACCCTCCCTATTTCCTGAGACACAATATTGAAATTAGACCAATTGATAATAATGGCCTCTAAGTGTTCAAGTGAAAGAAAGAATCACACGAATTTCACTTTAAATCAAAGGCTAGAAATGGTTAAGCTCAGTGAGGAAGGCTGTTCAAAGCCAAGACAGGTCAAAGGCTAAGCCCTTGCACAAACAATTAAGTCATAAATGCAAGGGAAAGTTCTTGAAGAAAATAAAAAGTGAAAACCCAGTGAACACAAGAATGATAAAGTGAAACAGCTTTATGGCTGATATGGGGACAGTTTTAGTGGTCTAGATAAAAGATCAAGCCAGCCTTAAGCCATGCCCTTAAGCCAAGGCCTAACAACCAAGGGCAAGGCCTAACTGAATCCTAGGAAGGCTGAGGGAGGCCAGGAAGCCACAGAAGAAAAGTTGGCGGCTAGCAGAGAGGCTGGTTCATGGGGTTTAAGGAAAGAAGCCGTCTCCATAACATATAAAAAGACACCAGGCTATTGCACACTTAAAAGACTATAATATAGCGTAAACACAACTACCATGCACTGAGAAACCACGAAACTTGTGTGACTCGCTTTACTGTGACATCTGCTTTGCTGCAGAGTTCTGGAGCCAAACCTGTACTCTCTTTGATGCCTGGATTCCAAGAAAAAAGATTCCTCCTAAAGGTAAGTCCTTGGAGAAAGAAAACATCTCAGTAAAGTATGCATGTAAGAGTCCAAAACTGCTAAATGGAAGAACGCAGAACGTATTTCTGAAATAAGTGTAACTGCTCAGAGGGATCAAGAGCTTCCCCATCCCAAACGCTCGCTCAGCAAGCCTGCCGGCGGCGGGACCCAGCACAGACTCCGCACCGACCTCACTCTCTTTCCCATCTCCTGCTCCCTCACTGAGCCTGCAGCCCGCTGCCCTGCGGCGGGGGAGGCTCCGGAGAGCGCGAGTGGGAAACCCATCCTTCCCAACGAACGCATTTCTGCTCCAAATTGTCGGAGCAGTGAAAATACCAGCGCGCAAAGAAAGGCGGGATGGCCTGTGCAGGGGTCACCAGGCTCCTCGCTGGGTCCCCTTGGCTGTAGCAGGGAGGGCCTGGTTCGCACCGCCCGAAGTCGAACCTCCCACTTGGCTCTTCACATGGCAGCCCCAGGCCTAGACCGTGGCCTTGGCGGCCCGCTAGCTGGTCTCCCTAGCCGCTGTCTGGTCCCCTTCCCAGACGTCCTGCCCCCACCCCGGGGATCTCTTTACTGGCCCTGAGAGGCCTCCCAGCGTTTGCAGGGACAAGGTGACGACCCCTCCCCCGCCGCAGATTCCGGATCCTCTCGGCGAACACCGCCCCTGGTCACCCAAGAGGACTCAGGGGCTCCTCAGTGCCCGCACGCTGGAGGTCCTGGGCCAGGGCCGGGGTCCAAGCCCTGGAGCCCCAGTCTGGGGACGGGTCCAGAGGGGCGCGAGGCTCAGGTCCCCCCAGGGGTTGATTCGGAAGCGAGTGAGGACCACGTGCGACCGCCGCAGGCCAGCCCCAAGGGCGGGCACTAGCCCTCCCCTCCTCCCCCCCCCCCCCCCCCCCGCCCTGACACCTCCCTTGGTCCCAGCATTGGGGCCCGCCCGGGTCCACTCACCAAATCGCCAGCTCCTGCCTCCTCTCCCCTCGAGGAGCCGGCGCCGCGCTCCCGCCATCCCCGCCAAGCCGCAGCGCCACGCGCACGCGTGGTGGCCCCACGGCCGCCCGGGCCCGGCCAGGTTGGAGTGCACAGAGACGTTCCCGCCGGTAGACCCAGGGGGACTAGACGGGCCTCCACTGTCTACCTTGTCTACCACATCCCCTATCCGGCCACGCCCCTCCCCCTACATGTCCCCTTGGGTCCATGTTCCCTTTGTGGCCACGTCCCATCTCATCCCCTCCAAGCCCAGTCCAGTCCAGTGGTCTCTCGGCCGCTGGGTCCCCAGTGCAGCTCCGGGCGTCTCCCCACTGCCATGGGGGGAGCATCAGGTCCCCATGAGGAGTCTGGGCTGAACCACTCTGAAATGATTTTCAAATGAAAGCGTTTCCGTGGAAACGCCTAGGGCCTGGCTCCCTCCCGCCCCGCACTTTCCTGGTCTTGCTGAGACACGCTCGAGGGCTCCGGGGGCAGGTGACAGGTGGGCTGCGGGGCCAGGTAAGCAGGCGCGGGCTTGCTCCGCACCCACTCGGGAACTAATACAGCCCACCTCGGGCATCGCTGCCCGACTGCGCTTTGCACGTGTATCTTCACCAGCTGACAGTGCGGGGAACCCTGTGTAACAAAAGTTCTCTGAAAAAGGAATCTGGAGAAAAGTGACTGTATTCCAGTGAACAGCGTGCAAACCTGAGACACTACCTGTGGTGTGAGAGGAAGGTGCGCTCCAGAGAACAAAGGGAATCTAGTTCTGTCCTAAAGTTCCCGCTTAGGTTCCCAATCAAGTCCACTTACGTAAACAAAGGATTGAAACTTGCATAGTTCCGATTGGTCATTGCCACTGTGTTCTGATTGGTTAATACAGATGAGCCCTGATTGGCCAAGGCGGCTGAGCTCCGATTGGTTGGTTCAGGTGAGCTCTGAGAGTATAGTACCAAAGATAAGCAGTGCTGGGCTTTGCGGCAGTGCAGTGTGTCTGACCCCTGGTCAGCACGTGGCAGCTTGGCGCTCTTTTACATTTGGGCCCAGTTAGCGACTCTGAAGCATCTTGAAGGACTGGCTCTTTCAGGTCACATCTGTTCACGTTTGCATAGAGAAGTCTATCAACACCATTTTTCCAACAGCACGTACTCGCTTTGAGTCTCGTATCACATTTTGGTAGTTCTTGCAATATTGTAAATTTTTCATTATTATTATATCTGAAAATCCCAGAGCGCTTAAGAATTATATTCAGTCTACTCTGCCTGTGCTCTAGAAATGCAACAGTGAAGCCTGGATGACAGCACATCTGTTTATATCATGATTTACTGAATATTTCAAGCCTACTACTGAGACCTACTGCTTAGGAAAAAAGATTCTTTTCAAAATTTTACTGCTCATTGACAGTGCACCTGGTCACCCAAGAGCTCTCATGGCGATGTACAAGGAGATAAATGTTTTCACGGCTGCTAACACAACACTCATTCTGCAGCCTATGGATCAAGGAGTAATTTTGACTTTTAAGTCTTATGATTTAAGGAATACATTTTGTAAGGCTATAGTTGCCACAGAGGGTGATTCCTTTGATGGATCTGGGCAAACTCAACTGAAAACATTCTGGAAAGAATTCACCATTCTAGATGACATTAAGACCATTCATGATTCACAAGAATAGGTCAAAATATCAACATCAACAGGAGTTTGGAAGAATTTGATTCCAACACTCATGGATGGCTTTGAGGGGTTCAAGACTTCAGTGGAGGAAGTCACTGCAGATATGGTGGAAATGGCAAGAGAACTAGAATCAGAAACGGGGCCTGAAAATATGACTGAATTGCTGCAATCTCTTTACGAAACTTGAAAGGATGAGGAGTTGCTTCTTACGGATGAGCAAAGAAAATGGATTCTTGAGATGGAATCTACTCCTGGTGAAGATGCCACGAACATTGTTGAAATGACAACAAAGGATTTAGACTATTAGGGAAACTGAGTTGATAAAGCAGCAACAGGGTTTGTGAGGATTGACTCCAACTCCTAAAGAAGTTCTACGGTGGGTCAAATGCTATCAAACAGCATGGCATGCTACAGAGAAATGTTTTGGAGAAGGAAAAGTGAACCGATGAGGCAAACTTCATCGTTGTTTTAAGAAACTGCCACAGCCACCCCTACCTTCAGCAACCATCACCCCGATTAGTCAGCAGCCACCAACATGGAGGCAAGACCCTCCACCTGCAAAAAGGTGACAACTTGTTGAAGACTCAGGTGATCATTAGCACTTTTTAGCAATAAAGTATTTTTAATTAATGTATGTACATTTCTTTTTTAAGATGTAATGTTATTGCACACTTAATAGACCACAGTATAGTGTAAATGTAACTTTTATAGCCGCCAGGAAACCAAAACATTTGTGTGACTCATTTTATTGTGACATTTGCTTTATTGGAGTGGTCTGAAACTGAACCTGCAATACCTCTCAAGTCTGCCTGCACGTGTTGAATAAACGCCTGCTGCAATGCAGAGCTGGCGAAAAGTCTAGACTTCCGTTGGGGCATTTTTTCTTCCATTGCAGTGACAATCCAAACCCAGAGCCTTGGTACTCTTAGGCACTGGGTGAGGCCCCTTAGGCAGTCTGCTCTGCAGTCCCCTGCTGTGCGGGGAGGAAATGGAATCTCAGGTGAAATGACTTGAGCCATGGTTGCGCAGAGTGTTTGCTCCCACACCTTATGTTATATGTAAATATTGTCTCTTGAAGGCCTGATCTTCAAAGACCTCAAACTGGATTCAACTGGGAGTAACAACAAGCTAGTATGTTTTTAACCATATTTGTCACAAACAGCAATGCTCTTGGCTCCTCCCGATAAATGCAGTTGAAGTTCAGACCACAGGAATCAGGAAGAGGGGTTGAAGCCATACCTCCGATTGTCCTGGTTGTCAAGGTTGACAGGTAAGAAATGATACAGCTGTTTGATCAGCACAGGATTTGGCTGGAGAAAAGCAGTTTTCTGAGAGAAATAAACATACTAAAGTCATTCTCTCATTGTGCAGAACAAAGGACGAATACCCAATTAGGAATGCAATCAAAAACTCCTTGGTCACACACCTCACAACAGTCATGCCAGTGAACCTGGATCGTGCTGATCTTACAATGGAAATACCCCTTTTAGAAGGGAGCAAAAACCAAGCGAGGATCAGTAGAGTGGTAACACACACACACACACACACACGCACACATCTTTTTAAAAAGGACAAGAAAATTTTCAAACTCTACTCAACAAAAATGTCTGCCTTCTTTCTAAAGAGAAAAACAAAAGAAGTTTTCACTTTTTCACCGAACCGAGTCTGCCTGGTCATTGCCCTTCCTCCCCCCTCCTTCCAGTATCTTAACTAGACAGATGAATGAACGAACAAACGTTTACTTTGAACTTTTTACTTCGGGGACCCTGTGCTATAACCACGGCAACTCGGGAGGTGGAGTGGTTGCACCCATCTCACAGAGGGGGCAGCAGAGGATCTGAGAAGTGCAGTGGGGTGTCCAAGGTCACACAGCTGGTAGGCCTCAGACAAGGGGCAGGATCAAGGGGGCCCTCCTGTGCACTTCCCCTGGGGCGTGAGTCACACTGTATTATAATTACCTATTCCCATTATGCCCCCACGCAATAGTCCGTGTGTTACTTGTGGGCAAGAACTAAGACTGCTTTTCCAGTTTCCAAAATGATGCCCGGCACATAACAAACTTTCAGTGCATTTTGAATGAATGAATGAACAAATGAACCCTATGGGAAGCAATGGAATAAAGTGAGGACCTCACTAGATTTTTCTCCCAGCTTTAAGGGATTATTGACACATAAAACTTGTAAACATTTACATGTACAATGTGATGTTTTAATATTAATATATGTATGCATTGTGGAATAGCTAAATCAAGCCAATTAACACATGCATTACCTCCTATACATATCATGTTTGTGTGGTTAGAACATTTAAAATCCACTCTCTTAGCAATTCTCCAGTAGACAATATATCGTTAGTAACTTTAGTCCCTCTTGGGTGCAGCAGATCTCTTGAGCTTACCCCTCCCATCTGACAGAGCAGTACCCTTGGAGCCAGCATCTCCCGTCCCCACTCCCCAGGTCCTGGTAACCGCCATTCTACTCTGTGTCTTTGAGTTTGACTTTTTCAGATTCCACTTCTAAGTGAGGCCATGAGGAATTTGTCCGTGCCGGGCTTATTTCACTTAGCATGATGTCCTCCTGGTTCATCTATTTTGTTGCAAATGACAGGGTTTCCTCGTTTTTCGAAACTGACTGGTATTCCAGCGGGATGTACACTGCCACGTTTTCCTTATCTATACGTGTTAATGCACACTGAGGTTGCTTCCCTACCATGGCTGTCGTGATTGGTGCTGCAGGGAGCGTGGCAGGGCAGGCATCTCTATGACATACCGATTTCACTTCCTTTGGATACATACCCAGTGGTGGGATGGCTGGATCATACGGCCATTCTACTTTTTAATTTTTTGGGGAATCTCGACACTGTTTTCCATAATGGCTGTGACCTCTTTTGATTTGAATTTGTAAATTCTGGTTCTAATCTTAGCTCTGCCACTTTCTGAACTAGTTCACCTATTTCTTCTGGCCCCTACTTTTCTCACCTGTAAAATCAGATGATTGTGACGATGATGAACTATCCGCCTCCATAGTTTTGTTAAAGATGAAATGAAAAATTCCCTTTAGTCCCTGTGCTGTTTGAAGCCAGTAGTGGCAAACATAAGGTGGACTGGATCTCCCGGAAAGGGAGCACATGAGAACCTCGGCCCCGACTCTTGCACCAGGGCCCAGTCAGAGCCACCTTGCACACAGATAAAGGCTTCGGGTTCCCCATGCCCCAACTGAGCAGACCACTCAGCCATTCGTCTTCTGGCTGCTCCACACCCTGGCAGCTGGTGTTAGCAAAAGCATATGCTATGCAATTGTAGGAAACATAAAAAGTCCCCAGATACCAACCCTCTTACCCAGCTTATGCTTTCCACCATTAGAGTCCATGCTGGTTGAGGGTTGAGGCCACTGGTTCTCCGCTGGGTCTGCACACTGGAATCACAGGGCACACCTGGAACATATAGAACCAAGGCACCACCCCTGGAGATTCTAATGTCATGGTCTAGGAAGGGCCCTGGGGATTTATATCTTTTAAAAGAACCCTGGTGACTCCACAGTATAGACGGCATTAGATCTCACTGAGTGAGCACGTAGGCTTTCTCAGCCTGGGCATACCGATATTTGGGGCCGGACAATTCTTTGCTGTGGGGTCTGTCCTGTGCATGGAGGACGTTGAGAAGCATCCCGCATCTCTGTTTACTAGCTCGCCAGTGACAATGTCCCCATTGTGGCCACCACAAATGTCTCCCTAGGAGGCAAAATTGTCCCTGGTTGAGAGCCACTGAGTTTAATGGTAACGGATGGGAGGGGAGAAGCCACCCTGACTCGTGATGCTCAAGGGCCAGTCCCAGGCCTTCACCGCCCGGACGCCTGTCAGGACTGCAGGTGCCATGCTCAGCCTCCCCCCGCCCCCCGCCGGGAACCCCCATTTTCACAAGATCCCCAGTGATTCGTGCACAAAAGCTTGAGAAGGACTTCCAGGTCACCTGTGTTTCTTTCCCCTGGAAATACTTATTCACAGGATTAGTTTATTAAAAGAACAATTTACCATCTGAATCCGGAAAAATATGAGACCAGGGTCATAAAATGTCAAGGTGGAAAGGATTCTGGAAAGGTCATCTAAACCTCCCAGGGAGGAGGATGGTGACAAGAAGAGCTTGTCAAGGCGAGTGGCAGGGCGGGCAGGTGGGAAGCTGAAGGTGTACCTGAGGTGGGCCTTGCTGGGTAGCACTGGGGGCCGGGCCAAATGAGGGGCCACCCTACTGATGTCCTAATCCCGGAACAAGGTGAGCAAGCTGGCTGCTGTCATAGAGACAACGTGTTCCTTGAGTACCCCGCCCTTCTAGACACCTTACAAGTGACATTCATGCCAGGTCCGTGCTTCCTGGTATGTGAACAGGGGCTGACACTGGGTGGGGTCAGGCTTAGCACGTAGGCAGGAGGGAGACGGAGACCGGAAGTGAGATCCACAGGCTGAACTGGGCACGGCGTGGCACCACACCCACCGCAGGGCTGGCGGGGCAGAGGGCAGGCCGGCCCACTGCCACGCCACTCTGGTTTTTGAAAGATCCGTTCCTGGAGTTTTCTCTCGCCTCTCCCAAATGTTTGTGCAGACGATGGCTACTGGCCTGTCACTATCCAGCTTAGCCTTCAAGAGGAGGGAAAGTCACAAAAGAGTAGGCCATAGGGACACTGGAAATGGGTCATGGCATGGACATATTTCCCTCAACCCACACCTCCTTCCTCCCCTTCACTCTCCCCTCTGTGTGGTACCTGGCAGTGCCCGGCATTATTTTAGACACTCACTTGTTAACTTGTGTCTTATCTGGAACTAGACCCTCAAGTTCTTTGAGGATGGGGCTTTCAACTAGCTCCCAGCTCTGTCCCCAGGCCAGTGCAGGATCTGGGTCACACCGGCACTCCACTGATATTTGTGGACGGCCACATCAGTGAGTGAGCAGACTTGCTGGTAAGAATTGGGTTTATTTTAATGACAACCCAAAGGAACCACTCTTCCTTCTTCCTGCCTCCCTGACAACTTGATTCTCTGCCTACTCACCTGCTCTTTGAAAAGCTACTTGGGGTTTCCCTAATAAAGGACCAAAAGGAATGCCTCCATTTTCCTATTCCTGGGGGACAGTTCTATTGGTTAGATTCATTCTCTTTCAAAGACATTAAAAGTTGCTGATATTAATACCTTCTATTTCTTCTGAGAGTTCAGCTTACCAGATGCTTCCATTTATCCCTTCATATAGTCAATGGAGGAATGGTTTATAGAGTCTCCACTATCTGCCCGGCAACATGCTGGGTGCTGGGACAGCAGGTTAGGCAAACGTATGATCTGAGCCTTGCACACCTGAGCTGTCATGCAAAGGTGGTGTCAGTGTCCCCATCTTATAGGGAAGGAATTGTCCGAGTGGCCCCTCTCGTAGCTGGCCAGACAGCTGCTCCAAGAAGCCCTAGGAAGAGCAAGCCTCAGGCTCAACATTTGAGCTTGTTTCGAAGGACGACAGCAACAAGGCCTTATTGATAACTGAAGGAAGGAAGTCTACATATGTCAGCAATTATGAGACAGGTCACCTCAGGCTACACGTGTGCAGGGGGAGGGGACAAGTGGAGACGTGGCCTTCTTTCTCCTCGAGGGTTCAGATGAGTTCAAAATGCTCTTCCTGCTACGTGCAGATGGCTGGGGAGTGGGAGCTCAGGGAAGGGGCTGGGAGGCACAGGTGGGTCAATGGGGAGAATCACAGCAGCTCTCCCAGAATGAAATCACTGTGTTTTTGCCAGGTGCATGATACGTGCAAGTACATTGAACATTTTTACTGTCTGGGGACTGAAAATGTTTTAATGAGATTGTAAAAAGCATAGAGAATCCAGACAAGTAAACATTCATGCACTGATTCAGAAAAGTCATTGAGTATCTTCTGGGAGCCAGGTGCAGTGCAGGGTCCGGGTGGAACAATGGTGGCCACACCCACTTCCTGCTTCCCAGGAGGAGTCAGTGGGTTGGGCCGGCCATAGAGGCAGAGCTAATCACCAACACCAGGGTGAGTGTCTGATGGAGATTTTTATCCCACCTCAGGAGGACCCAGAAGGCTTCCAGGGGGAGGTGAGGTCTAGCTATGGCCTGAAGGATGGGACTGGGGTACAACCTAGACCTTGGTGAAGGGGCCCAGGGACCAGCAGCACTGCCCATCTGAGAGCTCGTCAGAAAGGCCTGCCCCAGACCTGCAGAATCGCAATGTGCCCTTGAACGAGACCCCGGGTGATCCACGTGCAGTCCACTCTGAGGAGCCTCGCCCTCGAGCATTCTGTGCAGAGGGCACCTAGAGAGGCCTGGAGCGAGAGTCCAGGCCGAGAGAGGACAGCGCGTGTGGCAGGTGAGCAGAGCTGAGAGAAGTCTGCAAGCCGTTGCTCTAGTCCCATCTCTCCTGCCTGTCAAGGGAAAAATCCCAAACTCCATAAAACCATTTGAACAGGTTTTTTTCTGAGTGGCACGTGTGCAACTGTGGCCAGGAATATGGTGTGAAGAGGTCTTGAGAAAATGTGCCCAAGGCGGCCGGGTTGGCGGCTCTATGCATTCACGGAGACAGCAGGTGCAGGAAAAACCAGAAATCGATACGTGGAAGGTGTACATTGGCCTGAAAACACAGGACATCTCAAAGCAGGGACTTCCAAGACGGGTGGGTTTTAGGGATTCATTAGTCGGCAACCGGTTGAAACAGTTAAGCTTTGTCTAAAGACCTGGAGTCAGTAGAAAGGGATGCTTGAGTTAAGATAAGGGGGTCTTTTATCTCTCATGTGACTGTACTGGAATCAGCTTGGAACGTAAGCCACCTTACACCAGGCTAATGCAAACCTGTTTAATGAGATTTTATTGTTTGTAGGTGTGACTCACCAGGCCTCTTAGAAAGGAAGCTGGGCAAGAAAGAAAATGGTCAGAGTTCAGACCTCACTCCTGCCTACCCGGAAGGCTGAGGTGGGAGGATCCCTGAGCGTGGGGGTCCAAGGTTGCAGTGAACTGTGACCGTGCCACTGCACTGCAGCCTGGATGACAGAGCAGGACCCTGTCTAAGAAAACCAAAAACACAAGCAAAGGATACGACTGACAGAAACTGAGGAGGGAAGGTAGGAGTAGAATGAGTTCACTGACTCTCGTCTACCAGAAACAAATAAAACTGACAAATCCAGCCAAGGACGACTGTTAAGAGTGACTAAAATCAAGTGAAGGCAGAGAGGCGGAGGGTGGGAAAGAAAATGTGCTCGTCTGATAGTAGGGAAGTCACACATACTGTTGCAAAACACAGGACCAAGAGACTCTCTGTCCTTACATGACACTATAACGTTATGATAAAGGTAACTGTTAGGTGTGTTCCGGGTGGGAACCCGAAAAGTATGTAGAGGACAGAATGTGGTTAATGCCAAACCTAGGCTTGTAAAATGGTAGCCACAGGAGACTGGGGAGTGCCCGGACTTTGTAGATCTGGCAGCTGTCCCTTCCCTCCCTCCCTGATGGAGACGAAGGCTGTCCCTCCCTCGATGTCCTGATAAGGACGACGCCAGAGCAGAAGGATGCATGTGACTGGGGCAAAGGGGTCGCAGGGGTTGGCTGTTGGAAGAAGAATTTACTACAAGCAGCTGTTCCGCCCACTGTCCTCTGCCCCACGTGCACTGCACGTGGCAGAAAGCAATTCGTCACCTGCCCGTTTGGCCCAGAAACAAAGAACTGAACAGGGCAGGTGGGAGGGGGTCAGCTATCCCGGTGTATAAAAACCCTCACTAAACCCCCTTCTGTGCTGACTCTCTTTTCGGACTCAGCCCACCTGCACCTGGGTGAATAAACCAGCGAGCTGCTCCCACATAGCCTGTGTGTGGGAGATGTGTCCTTTGGGGCATTCACCCTTCCAATAACCACTGCACTAAAAGTACAAGTGGTTAAAAGAACTACACAAACAAACAAGCAAGCAGACGGATCACACAGTGAAAGAAAAAGAAGCTACACAAACGTAAACATAAAACTTAACAGTAGGACAGAAACAAGATGGCCCTCCTCTACTCATCTATTTTTTAAAAAAAGTTCTTGATTTCATAGAAAAAAACCTACTCAACTCTCTGGCTGATTCAGAAAAGTTGGAAATAAAGGGACGGGTACTTCATAGGAAACCTCTGCAAACAACAGTACAGTGAGGTCTGGAGTCTTCATGCCACTCAAGGAGCAATTTAAGGCAAAAGGCATGAAATGATTCCGAGAGGAGCACGTTGCC
Source organism: Eulemur rufifrons (assembly GCF_041146395.1). Classification (NCBI taxonomy): domain Eukaryota; kingdom Metazoa; phylum Chordata; class Mammalia; order Primates; family Lemuridae; genus Eulemur; species Eulemur rufifrons. The sequence goes on from NC_090989.1 coordinate 4,499,192, forward strand.
TTATTTTCCGAAGGGGAGAGTCCTAAGGAGTGAGCACCGCATGCTGCGGTAGGTATGGACAAAGTAACACCGTGTTTAGCACATGGAGACCAGCTGAGCGCTGTGGACGCAGGCAGGCGATATTAGCAGACTTCGGTTCCCCTTTCTCAGTCCGTGACAGATAACTTCAAGGAGTAAACATACTGCAAATCTACACAGCACAATAACATAGCATTGGTGAGTGTAGTTCAAGTTCTCTACCACGAAGGAAGGAATGCACCTTCTTTTCAAGCACCCGCGGAACATGTAAACTGGCCTCTGTGGAACCACAAAGAAAACTGCAAGTTTCAAATACTGGACGTGTCACAGATCACGCTCATAATCACAGAGCAAACCAAGTGGAAACTCGTAGGAGACCAAAAAAGCTATTTCCATGGGAAAATTTCAAAAATCTCTCTCAAACTCCTCTTTGGGGAAAGAAGAAATAAACAGAAAAATTGTAGAAGTTTTAGAAAATAAAAATAAAGAAATAATATGTCAGAATATATGAAATATAATTTAATCGGTGCTAGGAAGAATATTTGTTGCCATGAAGGCTTACATCAATGAAACAGAATGAAAACCAATGAAATTATCGTCAGTCAAAAAGAAACTAAAAGAAAGCAAAAGGAAGGAATCAATAAAAATAAAAACAGACACTAGTAGGACAGGAACAAGAGCGACAAGGTAAGTCATGAGCTAAGGGTTTGAGAGAGAGCCAGAGTGCACACAGGTAACATAGGAAACAAGGGAGAAACAGCTACATAAATCTTAGTACTGTTTTGCCTAACCTTTAAATATAATTTAGAAATTAGGATTAAGATGAATAATTTTATAAGAAAATATAATTTATCAAAACTGATATAGTAGAGAAAAAAATCTAAACGGATTATTTCTATAGGAGACATAGAGAAAATTATCAAGGGACCACCTCCCAAAATGACACCAGGACAAAACAATTTCTGAAGGGAATTCTACCAAATTTCTAAAGAGTAGATAATTCCATATCTAGTACTTACAAAAAAGGGTAAACATCTACATTCTTTTTATGAAGCAAGTACAGCATTGACAGCAACCCTTGACAGAATCCACAGAAAAAACTACAGAACTATTAAATTTGCAAATATAATTAGAAAAATGCTAAATAAAACACGAGCAAACGTAATCCAAAGCACATGAAAAGACATCATGAAAAACAGGTGATTCCAGAAATGCAAATGATTCAGTGTTCGGATGTCTAGTAATAGAATAATTCACCATGTTCTTAAACCTAAGGAGATAAATCATGATATCCTCTATACATGATGAAAAGACATCTAACAAAATTGTAAAATTTTTGATAAAATTCTCAACAAAATAGGGATCAATGGATATTTCCTCAGCATAATAAACTATCTCTCTCTCAGCCACAATCAGTTTTTAAAGCTAGGCACAACACGAGAATGCCCATTACTATGAAAGACCACACTAGAGGAACTGGACGACGTAATCAGACAGGAGAAAGGAGACAGAGGTTTAAAATTGGCAAGAATGAAGAAATACTATCACTATTTGCATGTGGTACAATTGTATACCTGCAAATCCCAAACTACTCACCTGAAAAATCTCAAATAAAAAAATTCACCAAGAAAGCATGATACAAAATTAATAGATAGAAATCACCAGCTTTCATATTAACAAACAATAACCAGTTAGGAGATTTAATGGAAGAAGAGGCCTCCTTTGCAATAACAACAAAAGATAAATACCTAGAAATAAATTTAACAGGAAGTTGGCAAGACCGATATCCAAGAAACTTTAAAATGTTCTTAAGAAACATGAAGAAATTAACAATGAAAACACATTTGCCCTTCTTAGATAGGATAATTCAACATTAGAAAGGTGTCAAGTTTTCATAAGTTAAATTACAAATTTATGGGATTCCAATAAAAATTCTAATAAGTATTTTTTTTGGGGGGGGTGTATAATAGCTGATTTAAATGCTCATATGAAAAAATAAAAATAACCATGAAAATTTTGAAAAAGAAGGGTAAAGTGAATGAACTAGATATAGGCATGATGACTATTAAAACATAAAGTTTTAGTATGTAAAACAGCATGATATTGACTGTGGAAGAGAAATATAAATGGAAAAAGAGAGTCAAGAAAGAGGCCCAAATACACACAATTAAGAATGTGATAAAATTTCATCTCAAATCAATGGAAAGAAAGAAGTATTTCATCAATGGTGCTGAAACCAAAAAAACATCGAACAATTGGGTAAAACCATACCTCACATCTTGCAGGAGCATATATTTCAAATGGATTAAAGATTTCAATGTTGAAAACTCAATCATAAGTATACTAGAAGTAAACACAGGAGAGTTCTTTAGAAAGTTGGAGTTGGGAAGGCCTTTCTAATGGACCCAAACCCATTATCTTTATTTAAAAATGTTTAGTAAATTTGATTGTGTGCAGATGTATACACCTTTCTCAAGGCAAAACAAAAAACTCAACACAAGCAAAGTCAGAAGCTATGACAAACTGGAAAAAATATTTGCAAATTATAATCTCCCTATTTTTTTTTTAATCATCACATATGGTGCCTCCTCTGCGACAAGCATTATACCACTTTACCAAAATTAGCTCATCTAATTGGTACACCAACCCTGTGATGTGGGACTACTGTTCACCCCATCTCAAAGCTGGGAAACTGAGGCCGAGAGAGGTTACATCATTTGTCGCAGTCACACAGCTGGGATGAGCATAATATGTAAAGAGACCCCCATTCCTAATGACAGCAGGAAATCCAAACCCCGCTGGAATGAAGTTATCAAGAAAAAGGGGCCCAAGAGATGACTTCAATAAACATAGAAGTACACCATTCTGTTGGACCGAAGCCTCAGCATTGTGAAGAGGGCATTTCCTCTAAATTCATCTATAAATTTAGTGTGGCTCCAAAACAAATCTCAACAGGACGATTTAAGTCATGTCATTCAATGTTTCTAAGAGATATCTAGAAGAATAAAAATGTGATAATGTCACGCAAGGTTAGTAACTGGGGGAGATCGCCCATCTCTATGTTCAAACCACACTAATAAGCGACAGTAATTAAAACTGGGCACAGATGCAAAAACCCATGGGATCGGGAGGGGCCAGAAACGGGCCCTAGTAAACGTAGGCATTTAGGGAATGCTAAGGTGGCAATTAATCGATGGGACCGAGGCTGTGGGCTGACCATGCAGCACACCGAGCATGCCTGTATTACGTAGACATGAGGAAGTGGGTACCAGCGCAAACAGAAGATTGGGGGGGGGTGGCAGCTACCACTGCATGATGGAGCTAGAGGTGCAGGATTGAGGCAGGGAACACCTTTTTTGCTGATAAACCTCTTGAAACTACTTACATTTTTTAATTTTTCATTTTTTGGAACAGGTTCTCACTCTGTCACTCAGGCTACAGTGCAGTGATGCCGCGATCATAGCTCACTGTGACCTCGAACTCCTGGGCTCAAACAATCCTCCTGCCTCAGCCTCCCAAAGCACTGAGATTACAGGTGTGAGCCATTGGGCCCGGCCTGAAACTACTTCAATTTGTAATAATGGTGTAAGTGTATGTATTAGGGTTCTCCAGAGAAACAGAACCAATGGTATATATACCTATACATATATGTGTGTGTGTGTGTGTGTGTGTGTATTTGCAAAGGTCACACAGCTAGTCTGAACTTAGTATGTAGAGAAACCTCCCACTCATAATGACAACAGGAAATCAAAACCCATGGGAATTAAGTTATCCCGAGAGGTTTATTAAAAAAAATTGGCTCACATGATTATGGAGGCTGAGAAGTCCCAAGATCTGTAGTTGGCAAGCTGGAGCCCCAGGAGGGCTGAGGGTGTAAGTTTCTGTCCAAAAGCTGGCAGGCTTGAGACCCACCAAGAGCCAATGTTTCATTTGAGTCTGAAGGCAGGAAAAGACCCATGTCCCAGCTCAAGGCAACCAGGCAGGAGGCAGGAAGACCTCCCCTTACTTGTAAGAGAGTCAGCCTCTTTGTTCTACTCAGGCCTTCAACTGATTGGATGAGGCCCACCCACATCAGGGAGGAAGGTCTTCACTCAGTCTACCAGGGTAATGTTAATTTCATCCAGAGACACTCTCCCAGACACACAGCTATGGATTGAACTGTGTTTCCCCATCCCCCATTCCTAGCACTAACCCCTAATGTGACAGCATTTGGAGATAGGGCTTTTAGGAGGTAATTAAGATCAAATGAGGTCATAGGGGTGGGATCCTAGTGCGACAGGATTAGTGGCCTTATAAGAAAAGGAAGAGAGAGAGAGAACCTCTTTGCTTTTTCACACACCAAGGAGAGGCCATGTGAGGACACAGAGAGAAGGTGGCTGTCTGCAAGCAAGGAAGACAGCAGCCCTCACCAGCAGCCAAATCCTGCCAGACCCTGATCTTGGACTTTCCAGCCTCCAGAACTATAGAGAACATTCTATTATTTAATCCACCCAGCCTAGGGTATTTTTTATGGAAGCCTGAGCTAATGCACACATCCAGAATAATATTTGACCAAATATCTGGGCAACCCATGGCTCAGACAAGTTGACACAAAAAATTAACCATCACAAAGTATTACTCAAATAAAAATAAAAATTAATTTAAAAATCTTTAAGCCATCCCTTTACGAATGATTCCTACTTCGGTGGTAACAGATTAGTGTGAATTTCATGTACTCACCACACTCAAGTTCTCTACTCTCACGTTCATATACATTCTTTCTCTTTTAAAATCAATGCAATGTTGGCATATTCAGCAAATTGCTTTTTATACTCTACCGCGTGTATTGTTTTGCCCACATATCTATCTCTTTAGGATAGATTCCGAAAAGAAGTATTGATTCAGAGATGACTCAGGTATTTTTAGGGCTCTTTGGAATGATTGTTGCAATCTACACTTTCCACGAGCACAGTAGAAGACTGCCTAGCGTTTGGGCAGCTACTAATCACCAAAGCTTTGTTCATTTGATTTGTAACGACGTGAATATTTTGCACAGATGATTAACGACATTGAACACGTCTCGTGTTTCTCAGCCGTTAGTATTCCTCCTGTGGCCAGCTGTGGGTTGATAGCATTTGCATGTTTTTCTGCTCTAATATTCTTCCTCTCTGGTGTTTTATGGGTACCTGGGATTTGTCTCAATGAGGTGCGGTAAGACAGGTAGCACAAAGGAAGAGGCTTTTCATACTCACAGATCCGCAGGCACGGGAGGCTGGCACACCGTGCTGGGCCACACGGGGACGCACTGGGGGTCAGTTAAGAGACAGACGGAGGGGGAAGAGCGGGAAGAGCCTTCACAGTGGGTTCTGTGGGAAGGAAGAGGCAGGGTGGGCAGGCTTAGGATCGACCAGTTGAATAATTCCAGCAGGCCCTGGGGCGTAGGGCCTGTGCCCGGTCTTCCGGTACCCAGCCCCAGGGCCAGGAGCCAGGTGGTAGGGCCTGAGTGTGACAGCCCCACGGAGGAGAAGGACGGGATGTGGGCTCCGGCTTGGGGGGTTTGCATTTGAGGAGAGGGGCCGTCCCTCCAGGGTCAGCAGGGCCCCGGCTATCAAAGCATTAAAATACAAAAAATAAGACATTGGTAATACATTTGGCTTATATGTACAAAATTTGTATATGCTATTTTAATAAAAGCAGTAGGCCTTTTGGTTTTCATTTCTAACCACAATGACACGCTTAAGACTTTGGCCCGTGGAATCTCCTCCTGTGGAGTGAGATCTTCCTGTCCCTGAACCTCTTGATTTCCTGGGACCTGTGCTCTCTGCGCCCCTGCCTCTCATCCTAGGCTTTTATAAATATCTTTAGTAACGGTGTATAATGATGGAGGTTGTTCTGAGGGTGACATGTCAGGACGCATGGCCAGAATTTGCTGTTTGATAAATGTTAGCTTCTGCCCTTATATTGTTACAGATATTTTCCTCAATATTTTTCCCTTGCAGCATTTTGACTTTAGTGTACATAATTTTTAATTTTAAAAAATAACTTTCAATTCTCATTTTTTTTTAACCTTTCAAAGGCAGTAGTATCATGACTGAGACCGTGGGTCCAGTAATCAGAAAAACTGGCTTTTCAAATCTGAGTTAAGCCATTTACGAAAGCACCTATAGACTTCCTGGCACCTCTCTGCCTCAGCCCCCATCCCAGCGTGACAGCCAAGCAGACACGTCCAAAGAGTGCTTGGAACTCAGCATTAAAAACCCAGGAACAGGCCAGGCCTGGAAATGCATATGTTTGGGGGTTTTCTTTGAGACACAGTACATATCTAGCTGGCTTATTTTTCAGATTCCAAAGCAGAATGGAAGAGTGGGCATCCTCATTAAATATGAAATGTCCGATTTTGAATCAAAAGTGTAGTTTATTATACTTCAAACAAGAAGCAGTACAATTAATCAAAGTATGCACCCAAACTGTTGACACAGTGTTGCCATCTTAACAGTGGCTTGTTTATGCCAGCAGCAAAGAAGCCTGGAGAGTGAGTGGTGATGAAATTGCAAAAAAGGCGTTTTCCACAGCTTGTTGAGAATTGAATATTTTTCATTGCAAGAAGTGGTCCAAAGCCTGGAAGAAGTGGTAGTCAGCTGATACAAGGTCTGGTGAATACGGTGGATGACAGAGAGTTTCCAAGTCCAGCTGCTGTAGTTTGAGCAGCGTTGTTTGTGGGACATGTGTTCTTGCAAGACGATTGGCCTGTCTCTATTGACCAATCTCAGCTGCTTAATCACAAGCATCCTCATCATTTCATCCAAATGGTTGCAGTAGACATACACTGTCATTGACTGACCAGGTTTCATGAAGCTGTTGTCGATAATACCAGCGCTGGACCACCCAATAGACACCATTAGCTTTTTTGGATGAATATTCGGTTTTGGACTGTGTTTTGGCACTTCATCTTGACAGCAAAGAAAGGCGGGCTTTGAGACAATTTCTCTTCTGACGCTTGTTTAACTCATGGAGTACCTGTCTATCCAGCTTCTTTACCTTGCCAGTTTGTTTCAAATGGTCCAATATTGTTGGAATAGTAACGTCAGACCTTGCTGCTAACTCACGCAGCAGGTTGAGATGGATTTGCTTCCACTACAGCTTTCAGCTCATCATTATCCACCTTGGTCTCAGGTTGCCCACGTGGCTCATTTTCAAGGTTAAAATCACCAGAATTGAACTTCTCAAACCATCAACATACTGTGAAATTGATTAGCCACATCCTTCCCACACACTTTGTTGATATGTTGAGCTGTCTGTGAAGCATTGGTTCCACGACGGAACTCATATTTGAAAATAGCACAGATTTTTTACTTATCCATGGTTTCACAAAATTGGCTCTACAAATGATTTTGAAAGATAATCACAAGCCAAACTGTGCATTTGAGAGAATAACGTACTTTCACAATAAAAATAAAACAAGAAGCGTCAAAGTGAAATGTCAGAGGTATCAACTTAGGTCTTAAGGAAATCGGACATTTCACACTTAATAAGCTAATAGTTTACCCACACATGATAAAAGCTGCTTGTGCAAAAGCTACACAGCAGCACAGACGTTGTACCACAAAGCTTCACAATGGTGCCACCTAGTGACAGACCTTTGAAATCCCATCTGCTATGCCACCTACCGCTTACGGATGGCAAAATATGACGAACTAGGAATCTAGCATAGAAATCAAGTTATCTCCCATGTTATTAGAAAGTAAAAGTCCCATTCTGTGCCTCTAGCAACTATTGCCTCACTTCCTAATTGTTGGAAATTCTTTTTTTCTCTCCTCTGGGTATTGTCAAACAAAAAGTGTCTAGTTATTCAAAGAAGCATATTTTTAAAGGATTAGAGCAGCAGCTAGATCACAGATGACCTCTGTTTCATTCATGAAATGTTGCTGCTGTGCCCCACTCTCTCCTCTAGAGACTGAACCACTCAGCTGGATCTTTCGTGCACAAATGATGCCTCAGGCTCTGCAGGGCAGGAGTGTGGTGCAGAGAAAGAGTAGGGCTTCTGCGGGGGACAGAGCTGGGTTCCACTCCCAGGGCAAACACTGGTTTAGCTGAGTTTCCCTGGGTAGAGCTGATTTCTCGTCTGTAAAATGGGAGGACACCATCTCCCTGCGAGGTGGCTGAGAGTGACCTCATGACCGTGTGGTCGTGTCCCAGCCTTAAGACTGCTGACATGTGCTTACTGGGTTTCTTGTCTACCGGCCGTTTCTCTCTGCCTGTATGGTTTCCGGATTTTAAAGCACTTTATTCCTTCCCCAATTTTAGCATGTTTTGTATCTTAATGATTGAATCTGAACTCTCCCCTCCATTCAATTTTATCTTTGCTATTTTCCAGGGACCCACACGGAAGTCGTGGAGGAAACAGAACATGACACGTCACCTATGGTAATTTGAGAAGTGTGACCCAAGAGAAATCAGTATTAAAAAAAAATTCCAAACTCAACAAGTTGGAAGTATTATTTATTCAAGTAAACCAAAATGTTTTCTCTTTTCAGTTGTATACATCTTATTTTGGTGGAACATACAAATATAAAAATAAGTTTATTTTAGAAAACTCCAGCTTTGAAGGGCACAATGGTTTGGACATTTGTCAGTGGCTAGGAAGCCACTTCTAAGATGGAATGAATATCCTTTAACTCTTGGTCTTCGCACAACTTTAATTTAAATCAATTCAGTGTACTGGAATAGAGAAAAATTCCAAAAGGGAAATATAAAATAATTTTAAGCATTTTTGGAAATACTAGGTACACTTAAGAATCATGTATTAAAGGATGTTAATCTGAGATATACACAAAATACATTTTGCGAAGCACTACTTGTAGCATCTGTTCTAGAACACACAGCCTGCAGCTCTTCCACCAGAGCCAAAGCACTGGCTGCTCGCACAGCAGAAAAGTCATCCACTCTCAGAGAAAATGAGCGGCCTCTTCCAATGACTGAACATAGGTGTTTTAAACTTTGAGAATTTTAACAGTGCAAATTAACAGAAGCAGGAGGAAATACATCATTTCAGATTACAAAAATGCAGCGTTTATAGCACATAACAAACCTCATTCATTCTGTCTGTCCTCTCACATGTACTGAGTAATTGCTACCCGGAACTTCAAACCTCGGTGATATGAATGTGAGACATTACAGATACAATTAGGAAAATGAGGGGAAAAAACAATGCCAAGTTTAAATCACTAGCAACAAAGAACACAAAATTGCGTTAAAAAATCAAGGAATTTTACCTTTGTGTGATTTTCATTACAGAGTAATAGATGCTTCATTACATTTGTTCATTTTTTAAATCTCAAAAAGAGATCTTTTTAATGTTTTCTTAACATTTCATTCAGGAGCTATAACTTCAGAAACGTGAAGCTCGTGTAAAATCTGACTTCAATAGGCACAAGGTAGCAAGCTGAAACTGTCGTAGCAGGAAACTGTCAACAACCTCCATCTCCATATGTATATATAGCATTTAACAGAAAAAAAAAAGCCCTGACCTTTGGTGACATTTGCCTCCTTATGCTATTCTGCATGCGTTGTGAATAAAAATGCATCTATATTTCAAGCCAAATGAAAACAACCCTGTAGAAAACATCAGTGTGAAAGGAAGCTAGGTTGCAAAGGCTGCTCAAGGTTTCTAGTCTTTTATTGATATCACTAAAAAGACAGCTTTTTTGAAATCTTTATTACAAATCCATCATTTATAGCTATATAATGTATAACTGTAAATCCATATTGGCAAAAATAATTTGCTCAGACCACGATGGGTGAGGCACACGCGTGTTACGCACAGTTTAGACTTCACCCCGTTGGTCTTACACAGGTAATTCTCCATCGGTAAAGGGAACTGCCCGCTCCATGCTGCCATGTCATTCCCAGAGGCGAGACGGATGTTTTACCATCCCATCCTTTCTTGTACCCCGAGATGCTAGCTGGAAAGATCCAGAACCACGGCTTTCCCGGCAGTGTCTAAACAGGTACCCGAAGGCGGATGGGGCACACGGAGCCTGTGTCAGAGACCCGGTGCCCCCACGGTGCTCTGCCCTGGCTGGATTTGTGGTGCCTCTTGGCCCAGCCTTCACTGACCATGTGCTTTCTAAGAGCAAGTGTGCTGTAAAAATTACACAGTGCGACTGAGTTTAAAAACTGGAGACATCTGTATGTAGTATCTGATTATAAGAAAACTCATGGGTAGGAGAGAAAGTACTGTATTTATCAGGTGAAGCTGCGTCAATGCTCGTGTTTGATTCCAGTCACTGATGGGACCAGAGGTTTTGCTGACACATTGATGTCACCAGGAGGCGTGGCCTCGTTTTCACGTCCACACTCCACAAATCTGGCTAAAGGCCTTCCGCCACCTCCAGGCCGGCACACACCGCCCAGGGCACCTGCCCAAGCCTGCAAGCCTGTCTGTGTTCTCCGTGCTCCCCTGGGGAGCTCAGGGCAATGCAGATTCCCCGGTCCCTCCCACACAGGCCTGGCTGTGCCCCAGGACACCGACCTGGACCCGCCAGGGGTGCCGGAGCCCGCAGGCACGGGGCTCAGAGGCTGACAGCAGCGCCAGGAGGGAGCCTCAAGCTCCTTCTCTGGAGTGTCTCTGACAGAAGACGGCCCCGGAGGAGGAGCCTGGCCAGGAGATGCACGACCTCCAGCACCTGTGGGCTGGCCCCGCAGGCTGGGGGAACAGTCGGGTCCCAGTTGCTCCGGCTCTCAATGACACAAAAAGGGCAACGGCTGCCAGGAGTGCTCCGGCATCTCTAGTCTCATTAGGACAGATGTGCTCTGAATGTGACCACAAAGCAGTTTCTCTTGGCCTAATTGTTCTGACACATTATCGATCATGAGGAATTCCTTTGGAAAAGTCCTTAAAACGAGGCTGTGCCAAAAACTTGGGGTGCAATGAGGCGCTGTGCATCCTGGGGATGTCCTCAGCTCTCCAGACTTTCACGGCCAATTGCCCACAGGGGGGTATGACCTGCGACCTCTCTTCTGGCTCCTTCTTGCCCTGACCCCCTTCCCCGATTCTGGAATTTACCAAATCTCCACTCTGTCCCTAGGATGCACCAATCCTTGCTCGGTGTGGGCATCATGCCAGCCACCCGGCCACATTTTCTCCTTCTGTCAACGTCAACGTTGAACATTCTTGAAGTTTGGGGTTGCTGGCTCTGCAAAACAAACCACACCTCCGACGGATTCAGCCACTTTAAGGGTAAAAAAAAATCTGAGGATGCTGGAAATCAAGTGCCTTTCCCAAAAGAGCTAATTCTGCTTATTTTGTTAGCCTGCTTTTAATGATATTCTTATTTTCCTTCCCCACTCTCAAAATGTATTTTTCCAGCTTGCTACTTAATTGGTAAACTGCCATAAGTTCAAATATGAAATCCTTAAAACCCGATAGAGATGTACACAATGACTTCTGTCATGTGGAGTTTTCTTGGCACCAAAAAAAGGTAGTATGTCTCTCGGCAAAACCCATAATTTTACATTTTATGGTGTTTGCTTGTTTTTCTTTAAAAAAATTATTAGTGGCAAGTTTTTCCTCTGAACAGTTCTATAATCAATTCTAATAAGTTTGTGCAAGAGAAAACACACTGGGATTCCACCCAATTATTTGGTTTCCACTAATCAGGATAAGGACTGTGAAACTTAATTATTGTTGTTTATGGAACAGACTGTTGGACAGTGATTTATTCCCAATGACATCGAGTGGCATTCGGCCAGAACTCAGAACTGAACCCACGTGTGGCAGCTCCACCAAGCGGGGACACGACAAGAGGAATTTAACAAATTCTCATTCACGCGCCAAGCCTATTAAATAATTAAATAATCCCTCCTCAAATGAGACAATGCAATTCTCAAACCACAGCCGAGTTTCAAAAGCCATCACCCAAAGCTCCGTGGGGCCGTCAATGCCGTCTTGCTGGGAACTACTTTCATAATTCTGAACAGTCACTGACCCCAAATATATCTCCCACCACAACCTCTGTGTTTCACGATGAATCAGGCAAAGTCCTTCCAAACCTTCAGAAGCAAAACGTGTTCAGGAAAAACATTCCTCGTGGTCACACACAGGGCATCTGTTTTTCTTTAATGTCAGGTACTTGTTTTTGGTTTAGAAGAAAGAGGAAATAGTGTACGGTTTATGCTAGGAGATTTGACGCCAATCACTTGCGGTTCTTTTAATTTCCCGGGGAAAAAAGAATCAATCTTCACCTCATTTCTTGCTATTTTTCATAAACAGTTTCAGTGACTGAAGGCAGGATTTCATTTCAGACCTGCGAAGAAGTTATCAAGAATATAAAGCCTCGTCCTATTTAAAACAGCATTGCTCATGGAGAAGTATCCATTTCTCATCAGAGGGTTGACAAGGTTTCTGACAGAAACCTAATACTCAGTTGCACCTTTCAGGCAGGGACCATCTTCCAGCATTTTCCACAGTGTATTACAAGGTAAAAAATGACACCCTCATACGGCTGCCATCTCCTTTCCTGTTCAAAGCAAACCTCCTTGAAGGTTTGCCAAGCTAAGCATCAGTTTACATAACTGAAGAACGTGGGTGTCCCTAACAGAGTTTGGACTCAAAGTCCAATTCTCAGTGGCAAGGCATGCCAGGAAAATGTCCTGTATTCGATTGTCTGTTTCATTCCTGTTGCTAAGTTATGCTTTTGTAATTTAAGTATTTTCATTAAAATGTCACATCCAATGACGTCTGAGAAGAAAAGGCAGAGAAATGTGATATGCAACACAGACTCAGGGCAAACTTCCTTCAGCTGCCCCACCTGGAGACGTGCTTGTTGTCTTGTGCATCCTGAGAGCGGGGCCGCTGACCTGCTGCAGGACGAGGCTCCCCCACCGCAGAGACCAAACACAATGAAATGAAACCTGCACGGAGCGATCAGCGGCAAAACGGACCAGGTCACACCTGCAGCTCCTTCCTTTTATTTCAGGGGTTTGCATTTTCCAGAGCAAGGGGCAGGCACAGTCTAGCGACGCTGGCTTCACTTCTATGCAAAGTGGCCCACAAGACAGGATCCGCTGACAAAACTAACAGGACGAGAAGTGAATTGGACTTCTAGAGATTTCTAAGTTTGAAATGCATTTGGAAATGATTAGCTCTCAACGAGCGGAGATGAGACATGACAGACACTGAGCATCTGATCCCAGAAACTCTGCCCCCCATTCCAGCCCCTCATGTTCCTTCCCGGGTGCAACTCAAATCTTCTCTCGCTAGAATCACATAGAAGATTCTTCTGGCTGCTGGAGCGTCTTTGAGGACATCATGACAAGCCTGAGTGGCCTCCGTGTCTCTTTGGCATGGCCATGTAGTTCTCACATGGAGGTGACCCGGGACCCTGTGAGCAGAATGGATGGCTGAAACATCCACGCGTAGCCTGCTGTGAACACAAACGACACTCCCGCAGGAGGGGACATTTAGCACATCCGGTTATATCTCCAAACCATCCCAATAGCAGAGCAAAGCAAACACTGAACTTGGCACACAAACAGGAGAGAAGGGATATGGTATCGGCTTTGAACCCTTCTCCCAATGACATGAGAGTTAAAGGCCGGCTACATGGAGTTAAAGGCTTCCACTTTTCTTTGGCAAAGGCCTCAAATAAGCGCTAGAAAGTGGGGATTTCCCCAGGGAGGGTCCCCCTGCACACCCGGCACCAGACACGGACCGCGCCCGAGGGCAGCAGCACCCAGGTCGACTGCTGAGCAGCCCGAGCTGACCCACATGGTTGCCTCAGCCTGCGGTCTCCAAAGGGAAACACATGGCTTCAAAGCCCGGAAAAGAGTAGAGGTTCCCTCCTCGTCCTCATCTTCATCTTCCCCGGCAGCTGGGCGGAAGTACAGGCACGTAGCTATCCCCCTGTAGGCCAACAACCAATCTTCTTTTTTCCCAGATCTTCTTTTCCCAGAGAAGATCTGGGAAAAAAAACAACTAAGCTAGTGAAATAGAATTTGTTTTTCTCATTACAGCACTATTTATTAATTTTAAGTAAGAGTAAGCATATGTGATCATGACCAGCCTGGTGACAGGACTTCGCTGTGTTGGTGACAGGACTTCAGCACCTGTTACGTCCACCTGTTGGGATGAGGACTCTTGGGGGCGAGGGGGACAGCTGCAAGCAGCCTGCCCACACCCCCACCCGGGCACAGGACCCTGGGCCAAGTCTCAAAAGAGGTAGCTTTTTCATGTTCACACAAGAAGACCACAGAAGTATTGGGTACAAGAGAGCAGGTTTCCTTCCCCTCCACCTCCACGCACAGGAGGCCTGCAGCAGAGGCTGGTGAGGACCACGGGGCAGTGCCCTCCTAGCAGACTCCGGCGCCCATTCAGAGCACAAAGGGACCCACAAAAGGGGCAGCTGCTCCGCTTCCGACTCAGAAGGGGCAGGATGGTCACGGCATCAGCCCTAGGCTGCTTCTCCTACCATCATATCGCGAGCCTTCTTGAATACCCTTAAATGCGATTAACACAAGAAGCTTCCCGCAAGCTGGGAGGGTTATCAACTATACGCATTCTTTTTCCAGAGACCAAAGAGAAAGAACAAGCTGAGGCTTGTTGGGTTTTTGTTTGCTGTTTCGTTTTTTTTCGTGGCACACCTATACAGTTATCACCAGTCCCGGCAAGCCTAAATCCCAATTCACTCTGTTTCGGTTAAGAATGAGGTGTTTATTACCATTTTTCTTGGAAGTAGGGAAGAAGAATCGGAAGCTTTAAGTGCATGGATTGGAATACAGTGAACCTGGAAGGCATCTGGGAGCAGAACAGAGATTTCAGAGCGACGCCCAAGGAAGCAGCTTTGCCTTCTACCCCGCGCCTGCCTGCTGCCCTGACACGTCATGTTCTCAACAGCCGAGCTCGAGGTCGCCTGAGGTCACACCGTGCCTGTCATTTCCAGCGGTGTCTGACGAGGGAGGACTCATCGTTGACGACCTCGGGGTCGCGGGGGCGCCGGGGACACCGGCAGGGCAGCAGCAGCAGGAGGATGAGCATGAGCAGGATGACGCCGCACACGCTCATGAGGGCGTAGGAGACGATCCACAGAACGGGCTCGTTCAGAGACTGGGCGGGGACACAGTTGCTGGCTATGTCATCTGTCGAGAAAGGCCCAGAAATTTCAGACACCGGAGCACCTGCAATTTCTGGGGAGACAGAAGGGGAAAAATCCACAGCTGTGAAACGAGCAGTCCACCTCCAACACACGACGCAGAGATAACCCCGGGTTTATTAAACCACAGGCAAAGTGGCACTCGGGGCCCAGGGGCTCCGACAGCCGAGTGTGTGCCGAGGGCTCAGCCGCAGCCTTCGGGGGACCCGGCCCCCACGCGCTGGAGGGCATGAGCAGAAGGGCACACGCGGGGCCACGTGGGCTTCCTGCAGGGCTGCAGCGCTGCGCGGTGACAGCAAGGCCAGCGCCTGGGAGTCACAGCTCTTCGGGTTGTGCTTCCTCAGGGAGGTGAGGAAGGAAGGGGAGAGAGCGGGGGAGAAGCTACCGCAGGAAGCTCCTCGTGGGACCTGCCTGAGTCACAGGGCGTTTTCCCTGGTGGCGCCAACCTGAGTCCACGCTGTAAGATGGATTCTGCGACACACAGGTCCTCACACGCCACCCACAGTCCTAACAGGTTCAAGACCACTGGGTCAGATGGCCCAGGAGACACCCCCCGACCCACTCTCGTCCTGTGTTTGTGACAACCAGGAGCAGTCAACGAACACAACACTTAATTTGTGATATCACGGGTGACAGAAACAGTCAAAATTCATCTGGGCACTTTTGCTAGAGACTTTCAAACTGGGAAGAAAGTTGAGATGATTTCTCAAAGCAGGTTTGGGGCTTATCTGCCCCTTTTAGGAGTATGGAATCTTAAGCTATACTTGGAAAAAGAAAAAGAAATAGGCCTCATTACCCATTTCTCCTATATTTAATTGCAGAGATGAATATTTCAGCACCAGACAATAACGCTACTAAGCATTTAATTTTTCTTTAACTAAAGCCTTAAGATCTTCAGCACTGCCAAATAAGATCCTTTTTGCATGAAAAAAGAAAAAGTCAAAATAACAATGGAATAATGGCCTTGAAAGGATGGTTTTAAAATGCAGGGAAAATAGACTTGATTACTTTGCAAAGAGAGTACAGTTTCTTGCCAACGTGGATCCCATTATAATATGGTTTTTCTGAGTGCACTGAAAAAGAAAAGCAGTGAACAAGAGTCTGCCAACACCGAAGGCCCGAGGGATGCGGCCGGCAGTTAATCTACAGCCCCAAGTGCCTGTGTCTGGGGTCAGCAAATGACACCCGGTGGGCTGAATCCACCTGCCACCTTTTCTGCAAATCAAGTTGTACAGCCACGTTCGCTCGTTTGCATACTGCCTATGGCTGCTTTTGTGCGGTAACCACGGAGCGGCGCAATGGAGACCGTCTGGCTCGCAGCACTTCGAGTGTTCATCATCTGGCCCTTTACGGCAAAAGTTTGCCAATCTCTGGCCTATAGCACGAAAAGGCAAGTATTTAACAAACATTTTAAATAACTAAAAATAACCCCACTTTTCTTGCTAAAAAGGCAATACATATTTATGGTAGGAAATGTGACGATACAGGTGAATAAAGACACTCATAAATTCACCAGTCAGAAATAATCCGTATTCATATTCTAGAGTGTAATCTCTTTTTCTATGCATCATTCTTTAAAACAAAGGTGGGCCTACGCAGTACGTACTGTTCTGTAAACTATATTTTCATCCGGTCACTTTGGTTAGAAATTCTTGAATAAACTCTAACCAGGAAGAAAGTCGAGATGCTTTCTTACAGCTGGTTTGGGGATTACCAGCGTATTTCCTTTACCTGCAAAGGCTTACCTGCCCCATTCAGGAGTACGGCATCATGAGCTTTACTTGGAAAAAGAAAAAAAGTAGGCCCCATGAACATGATAAAGACCTTTTCATATTATCTAATTTTCAGCCTTGCTATTTGTATGACTACACAAAAACCATATTATACATGTACTGAATTTGTTTACCAAACTCCTATTTGTGGCCATTTATATGGTTTCCACCATTAGAAACATTGATGCAAGAAACAGCTTGTACCTAAATCTTTGCTTATATTCTTAACTTCTTTAGCAAGAGTTCCTAAAAGTAAAATTATGGATCAAGGTATGCTCACTTTAAAGTGTCCTGATACCTATTGATACCATGCCCATGAGAAAGACTGAGCCAGTATAATGACCACCCGCGTGGCACGGGCGTGCCCACGTCCCACCCCCTCACCAGCATTGGAAGACACGAGAACGGTGGCCCTCACCACAAGTTCATAGTTTTTACAATTCTTTGAGTACTCGTGGGGGCACTGTTTAAAAAAACCTTATTGGCCATTTATAGTCTTATTATGGTACCTATCTTTTTCTCCTTAATCTGTAAGAATCTTTTATATGGTAAAAACTTTGTTACGTTGCAAATGTCTTTCCATACTAGCACATTTATCTGGTTTTTTTTAAATTATTTTGTAAATGGAGAAGCTTTAACCAATATAATTGAAAGGAAAACATGCCTAGTGTAAAGATGACAATACCTCAAAATACAGTAAAGCATGAAGAAATTAAAAACCACTTGAAACCATTTCTGCTTCCTGCCTAGCTCGAGTAAGAGGGACCAGACTTATCCTTCCACCTGAAACAACTAAAATGTTGGACAAAATATGTGAAAAAAATGTTCTGAACACATGGGAAATCAGGCAAGGAGACAGTACGTCCCGAGAGATGGGAAACAAATGCAGACAGCCCAAGACCATCCCAGCTCACTGCCCTGAGAAAGTATCCAGGTCGTGGCACAGGGTCAGGGACCGCAGGCAGGGAGACAGGTGGACGTCCAAGGAGGCTACGCCTGCAAGAGCCAGCAGGAGAGAGTAACCGAGAAGAGACAGGAGCACAAAGAAATTCCAAGTATCTCCAGAGGCCTCTCTTCCCCATCAGCTGAGTTCTGATCAGGGAATGATGAAGGCCAAGGAAAGAACCACTTAGAAGGATTACGAGGAACAGAGCTTGGAGCTCACACAGGGCTGAGAATAGTGCCTGTTGCCAACTCTTCCCTGTTTACTCTGTTTGCCAGAGTAAAGGAAGAAAACACCAATAAAACAACTTACAGGGCATCAGTTAGAATACTAAGAAGGGTCTTTCCTCTGTACTAGGAAAAATTAACCATAGACAAAACGGTATTCTGCTTTTATCTAATGAAGCTTAAAAGCAAGACAAGAAAGTATAATATCAAACTCTTTCTCAGTAATTTAATTGTAACTCAGAACAAATCTCAAGAATATTTTTAAGAATACAAAAATATTCAGCACTCAAAAAGGTAAAAAGGCACCCAATAAAAAAATTAACAAGTGTCTCAGTTCATTTGGGCTGCTATAACAGAATTCCATAAACTGAGTGGCTTATAACCAAAAGACATTTATTTCTCATAGTCTAAAGGCTGGGAAGCCCAGGATCAAAGCACCTACAGATTTGGTGTCTGGTGAGGGCTCAGTTTCTGGTTCACAGGCAGCCATCTTCTTGCTGTGTCCTCACAGGGTGGAAGGGGC
Organism: Eulemur rufifrons; assembly: GCF_041146395.1. Classification (NCBI taxonomy): domain Eukaryota; kingdom Metazoa; phylum Chordata; class Mammalia; order Primates; family Lemuridae; genus Eulemur; species Eulemur rufifrons. Next base: position 4,517,803 of record NC_090989.1, read on the forward strand.
AAGAGAGCTCTCTGGAATCTCTTTAATAAGGGCACTAATGCCATTCACAAGAGAGGGCTCTGCCCTCATGAGCTAATCCCCTCCCAAAGGCCCTATCTCCAAATACCTTTAGATTTGGGGTTAGGTTTCAACATAAGAATTTTGGAGGAACATAAACATTCGGTCAATAACACCAATTATGCAAAGAAGCAGGAAAACACAATTCATAATAAGGAGAAAAATCAAAATTGGAACTTAGCAAGAAATGACACAGATGATAGAATTAGCAGGCAGGATATTAAGACAGTTATTATAACTGTTTTCTGCTCAGGAAGCTAGAGGAATATTGAACATGTTAAATAGAGACATAGAAGATATTAAAAGACCTAAATCAAATATTTAGAGATAAAAACTACAATATGTGAGATGAAAAATACACTGGATGGTTTTAATAGCAGATTATACACTTTGGAAAAAGAGACTAGTAAATTTAAAACCATAACAATAGGAACTATTCAAAATGAATCACGGAGGAAAAAACAAACAAAAAAAACAGAGAACATCAGTAAACTGTAATAACCTCAGGCTGCTAAACCACATAATCAGAGTACCCAAAGGAGAGGAGGAGGTGAGAGACAAAAAAAACTTAAAGAAATAATAACCAAAAGTTTTCCAAATTTTATGGAAACTGTAAACCCACAGGTCCAAGAGATTCAAAGAACCCCAGCACAAGAAACATAAAATAGAGTATACCACTGAACCGCTGAAAGAGCAGAGAGAACATCTGAAACAGCTCTCTGAAACAGCAGAGAGAACATCTTAAAAGCAGAGAGAGAGAAGAAATATTGTGTACAAAGGAACAAAAATACGGATTACAGAAGATTTCATGTCAGAAACAATGCAAGCTAGAAGACAGCAGAGCAACATCTTTAAAGTACTGGAGGGTGGGGAACCCTAGCAATCTACAATTATATACTCAGCAAAAAAAAATCTTTCAAAAATGAAGATGAACTAAGGATGTTCTCAGACCACACAAGCTGAAAGGATTCATCATGAACAGATCTGCACTAACAAAAATCCTTCGAGAGCAGAGAAAAGGGGTAGCAGAGGGAAACCTGAATCTGCACAGAGGAATGATGAACGCCAGAAACGGCAACTATCTAGCCAGTTATAAAGTCTTTATTTTTAACTTTAAATGTTGAAAAAGATAATTGATGAATTAAAGCACAAATAACAATGTATTGGGAGGTGTGTAACATATGCATAAGTTAAATGTATGACAATAATAGCACAAAGAAAAGCGGGGCAGAAATGGAAGTCCACTGTTGTAAGGCTCGTAGACTACATGACCTGGTAGACTTGATAAGTTAAAACGTATACTATAAACTCTAAAGTAAAAATCACTATATTTGTTCTTTTGTACATAATATTCCTTCTCTCTCTCTCTGCTTTTAAGATTTTCTCTTTATCACTGGCTTTCAGTCATTTGCTGGTAAACTCTTACTTTATGTTTCTTGTGCTTGGGGTTCTTTGAGCCTCTTGGAACTATGGGTTTACAGTTTCCATACAATTTGGAAAATTTTTGGTTCTTGTTTCTTTCAATATTTTTTGCTTCCTACTCCCTCCTCTTCTTTGAGTACACAATGAAGAGTTATAGCTAATAAACTAGCCAGAAATATAAAAAACAATAAAAACACTCAATCCAAAAGAAGACAGAAAAAGAGGAAGCGGGGAAAAAAGAACAGACGAGACAAAGAGAAAACAAACGGCAAGATGGTGGACCTGAACACCACCCAGCAGTCACCACAGCAAACACAGGCTCAGCCAGGGGCTGGCGAACCACTTCTGTAGGGGCCAGACAGTAAATATGTTAGGATTTTTGGCCAGGTTTTGAAAGAATTATTTTTCAACCCTTTAAAAATGTAAAAACCATTGTTAGCTCACAGGCCATACAGAAATGAGCCACATGCCTGATTGGCCTACAGGCTATTGTTTGCTGATCTCTGGTCTAAACACACCAATAAAAAGCAGAGATTGTTAAATTAGATACAAAGCAAGACCAGACTCTATGCTGCCTAAAAGAAGACCACTTTTAAAGTCAAATATGATAAAAGTACAAGGATGGAAAAAGTTGTATCGTGTTAACGCTACTCAAAAGGACCCCTGAGTGGCTGCGTTACTATCAGAGTCAATAGTGATTAAGAGAATTACCAGGGTTAAAGATGGTAATTTCATAAAATGCTCAATTCATAGATCGGACATAATAATTCTAAATATTTTTGTGCCTAACAACAGAGTTTGAAAATACAAGAATGATGAAACTGCAAAGAGAAATATACAAACCCATAAATGTGGTTAGAGATTTCAACATCTCTTTCTCAATAATAGAGCAGAAGATAGAACATTAGTAATGACAGAATTCCTGACCAATCCTGTCACCTAAGGTCCCCTAATTGAAAATTACAGAACACTCTACCCAGGACTGTGGAATACACATTGTCTCCAAGAGCACATGGACTATTTACCAGGGTAGTCTATATTCCGGGACATAAAACAAGTTTCAATAAACTTAAAAGGATTCCATTCATAGAAACTATATTTTCTGACCACAGTGAGATTAAATTAGAAGTCAACAACAGAAAGCTATCTGGAAAATCCCTAAATGTTTGGAAACTAAATAACACATTTCTAAAACTATAAAACTTCTAGAAGGAAACACAGGAGGAAGTCTTTGTGTTCCTGGGTTAGGCAAAAGATTTCTTAGCTAGAACACCAAGAAGCACAATTTGTAGAAGAAAAAAACTGATAAATTTGATTTCATCAAAATTAAGTAAGAACTTCCCCTCTTTGAAAGACAATATTAAGAGACTGAAAAGTCTGGGAGAAAATACTAGCAAGTCAAAATTTTGATAAAGGCTTGTATTCTGAATATATAAAGAATTCTGAAAATGCAATAATGAGAAAACAATCCAATACAAATATGGACAAGAACATTTGAAAAGACATTTCACTAAAGAAAGTGTTTTTGAATGGCAAAAAAGCACATGAGAAGATATTCAAGATCATCAGTCATTAGGAAAAGCAAATTAAAACCGCAATGAGATGTCATTAAATGCCTATTAAAGTTAAAAGACTGACCATAACAAATGTTGGTGAGGATGTGGAACTGGAACTTTCACACACTGTTGGGGGGAACGTAATAATATAGCCAGCTTTAAAAATAAGTTTGGCAGGTTTTTAGGAAATGAAACATATGTGTTATATGATCTAGCCATTCTACTACTAGGCATTTATCCAGGAGAGTTGAAAATATATGTCCAAGGACTTGCATGCTAATATTCATAGCAGCTTTATTTATAATTGCAAAACAAATAAACAAAAAATCCTGGCAACAAACCAGAAGTTCATCAGCAGGTGAATGGGGCTAAAGAAACTGTAGTATATCTATGCAACTGAGCATTGCTCAGGAATAAAAATGAATGAACTATTGAAACATGAAACAACATCAATGGACCTCAAAATAATTACATAGAGTGAAAGCTGTCTATTGTTTTATACCAACTGCGTCTCAATAACGCTGTATAAAAATCAAAAGAATTCAGTAGTCAGAAAAGCATGTCAAAGAACAACATGTGTGATATACGCTTGAAGGTGCTGACCCGGGGAGATGAGGGGGTGGGGGGAGGGGATGGGGTATAACTACATGATGAGTGCGATGTGCACTGTCTGGGGAATGGGTACGCTTGAAGCTCTGACTCGGGGGGATGGGCGGTACATGGGCAATGTATGTAACCTGCACTTTTGTATCCCCATAATAAGCTGAAAAAAAAACAAACAAACCAAAAACCATGTGTGACATAATCACATTGAGGTTAAAAAAGAAAAAACAAGCCAAGCTCAGTCACGCCAGCTACATGGGGACTCGTTTTGGTTGTTCTTCAGGTTGAAGACCTCAGTTTATATACACATCTTTCCACATGTGCTAGGTGTGGTGTGTGCATATAATAAAATTACAAAAAAAAAAAAAAAAACCCAAATTTAAACTTTCTTCAAAATACATGTATTACTTTTTTTTTTTTTTTTTTGAGACAGGTCTTGCCATGTTGCCCTGGCTGGAGTGCAGTGTCTGTTCATAGGCGTGATCATAGCGCACCGTAGCCTTGAACTCCTGGGCTCAAGCCATCCTCCTGTCTCAGCCTCCCGAGCAGATCTATGTATTACTTTTATAATTAGAAGAGCTGTGTATTTTGTTTTTAAGTTTTATACTTGATCTTAGCCAAAAAGCCAAGAGGTGATGCGTTTTTAAGTTTTTAAAAAACACCACCAACTTCAGGTTGTCAGATATGATGCATTATCTGAAAACAACTGTGTTCTGACATCTGCTAACTAGCTACTCAGCATTAAAGGAAAGCTGGTTTATATGACTTCTGGAGCATACTTTCTAGGAATGCCATTCACTGGATGGTCTACGTGCTTACACAGACACTACTGATTCTGTGGTCACAGAGCAGAGTCTAACTTTTTATAATCAATGTGGGGTTGATTTATGGGAGGCCACAGAACACAGTGGGTTAGCACGGACCCTGGGGCCAGATGTCTGGGGTGCCAGCACTATCTCCCACGTGCGAGCTGTGTGATCTGGGCCAAGTTACCGAATTTCTTTGTCCCCCAGTTTCCTCATCTGTAAAATGGGGTTATAACAGCCCCTACCAGTCCATCTTGTTGTAAGAACAACCAAGTTAATGGAGTTAAGCACTTAGCACGGTGCCTGGGTGAGGTCAGTGCTGTGTAAGCATCAGCTATTATGATATTGTTATTTTTAATTCTTTCATCAATGTCTCCGGTTATAATTTTTTTTTTTTTTTTTTTTTGAGACAGAGTCTCACTCTGTTGCCCAGGCTAGAGTTAGTGCCGTGGCGTCAGCCTAGCTCACAGCAACCTCAAACTCCTGAGCTCAAGCGATCCTCCTGTCTCAGCCTCCCGAGTAGCTGGGACTACAGGCATGCGCCACCATGCCCGGCTAATTTTTTCTATATATATTTTTAGCTGTCCATATAATTTCTTTCTATTTTTAGTAGAGATGGGGTCTCGCTCTTGCTCAGGCTGGTCTCGAACTCCTGAGCTCAAACGATCCGCCCACCTCGGCCTCCCAGAGTGCTAGGATTACAGGCGTGAGCCACCGCGCCCGGCCTTCCGGTTATAATTTTAATTGTGTTTTCTCTGTGTTGTCCTCCAAAAGGTCAGGACCTGCTTGATAATACGTGCCTGGAGAAGACCTATCATTTCACCAAGGATAAAAATTATAATGGTCAGACCCTTTTCCCTATAGCATACAAAGCACGGTAGCTGTCCCGCCGAGCTGGCTATTTGGTACCAAGAGGCTTTCTGAGTAGGCGTGGTTTACTCAGAAGAATGTTCTGGAGTTTCAGGACAGAGGTTCTGGACCCAGGGCCAGTTTTCTCTGCAACCACATGAAAACCACCGAATATCGGGGCCCTCACTGTTCTCTTCCGTGAAATGAGGAAACACAGCTGCCGGATCTGTGTCCCTAGGGTCCCCTGGCTTTGGCATCTTTCGACTGCAGCCTCGGTGGACGGCAGAGGCGCGTCTCTGAGACTCTGTTCTTAGCAGCTAACTTTCCTATTTTTAAACATGGGCATGTACCAGATGATCCACTTACAACCTGCAGCAAGAAAAATTCACAGTGAAATAACTGCTATAATCCATGGTGTGTCTCAAGCTGTATAAGCCGAAATCTATACAGCTCTCGGTGCTAAATGTCTCAATCTATAAAAAGAGACGGGTGGTATTTCAGAAGCTTTGGATACATTAAAATAACAGAGAGTTGTCAATTTTAACACTCTCTTATTTACTTAGCTGTAGGACGCTTGGCCCAGGTGACACCGGGGCAGCTGAACGTGCTGTGGTCCCCAGTATCTGCCCCAGGCATGTGAGACCACCACACACCGAAGACCCAGGACGGCTCTGTCACACAGCCCGCCCTCCCCCGGATTGACTGGAGCAGCTCTCGGCAGGGCTGGGAGGTGGGCTGCGGAGCGGCAGGGGCAGCAGAAGAGAAGTATCTGGGGAACTTTTTCCAAAATACCCATCACGCGCCAACTCACTGCCGTTCTGCTGTGCCCTGGCTGGAAAAGGGCGCAATGATGTCAACAAAGTGTATTTTGAAAGAGGTCCTCAGGGGATTCTAAGTGAGAAGCCCCCGCTCACTGCTCCCCCGGCCCCAACACTTAGGCCAAGAGTCGAAACACAAATGGTCATGAAAACCAAAACACAAGATGCGGGAGAGAAGGGCGGCTCCCAGAGATGTGGCTCCATCAAATGGTGGTTGGGGCTGAGATGGAACCTCCTCCTCCTGTAATATACAGGATAAAATACAACCCCGAATTTTAAACTGTGTAGCTGAGCCCAGAAGTAAAAGACACTCCTCAGTCAGAAACAAGCCCCTGGGCTGGGGTTCCAAGGCCCAGGCGGGGCGTGGGGTTGGCCCTGAGCACCAGGGAGGTGGGTGCTGGTGTCTGGGTGCTGGAGAAGCCCGGCCCGGTGACACACAGCGCCGGGAAGCTCTGCCGACAAGGACCCTGACTCCGCCTGAGCAGAAGCTGGGAAAGAGGCCAGAACGAACCTCCCCTGAGAAAGGGAGCTGCCAAATCTCCACCTCAAGCACGGCTGGAACCGAAATTCACACAATCTAAAGTTCTCGTGGTCTGGCAAAATTGCTTTATAGTAACACTTCACCCCCCGAGGCGCACCGGATGCTCTCGGAAGGGAGAAGGAACTCCCACTGAAGACGAGCTCACGGCGAAAATCTGCAAGGCCAGTGGGAAGGAAGGCCACTGTGAGAAACAGTCAGCAGACACAAACACAAGATTAACACTCCATCGACCACAGAAAAACAGGACAATCTGCACAAGATTATACCACAGCTGTGTCTGAAGTGATTAAAAACTCACTGAAATATCAACATGGGTTTTTTTAACTAAATAAGATGATTCAAAAGTTCATAAAGCAAAAGAAAAATTAAGAAGGAAGAGCAGAGAAGTTTTGAAAAAAGAATAATGAACAGGAACTCATAGTGTAAGACATATCAATGGAATAAAATAGAAAGTCGAAAAATACACATACATCTCCCAAGTATTTACTGGAATTTGGTATGCAATAATTGGGCAATTTTAAATTAGTGAAGATGGATTATTCAATGAATATGTAACAGTGAGGTAGTCATCTTGGGTGAAAATGTTTAATCCACACACTCTATGCAAGGTAAGTCAAACAAAAAAGGATTTGAATAAATTGCAAAATACTTTTAGTGAAAAAGGCCATTTAAAGTGTAATAGTAAATTCAAGAGCCTTAAAGCAAAGACTGAAATATTTAAATACACAAAAGTAAACATTTTTTTACAATAAAATACATAAGCAGAGTTTTAAAAATTTACAACTGAGATATGAATTATAGTTTTTTTCCCTCCAGACAAATGGTTAATTACTCCATTACATAAAGAGCTCCTACAAAGCAATAAAAAAACTCAAAACCTCAATAGAAAAAAAAAAAAAAAACAGGCAAAAGATATGAACAGATAGTTCTCAGACAAGGACAAACAAATGACCTTAGATGTATGAAAGGAAACTCAGTCTCACCCACGGAAAGTACCACAAGTTAAAACTATGCTGGGACAATCATTTTCATCTGTCAGATTGGCAAAATTCCAAAAAGCTTGCTAACACCACGTTGGCAGAGCCGACTGGAGAAACAGGCCGCCACACACATTACGAAAGAACTGGCCTAGCCAGGTATAAATGATCTAACCTCTGTGGAAGGCGATGGGACGATATTCATCAAAATTACAAATGCTCACGCCTTTTAACTCCACAATTCTACTTCTAGTAACGTAGCCTGGAGGTACACAGTTCTTATAGGTCAATGGACATAGAAATGTATCCACTGCAGCATTGTAACAAGACTGGAAACAACCTAAATGTCTACCAATAGGGAACTGGTTAAATAAATTAGGGAACATCCGTATAATAGACAATGAGGCTCAAAAAGAAATGAGGAAGCACTTTATGTACGAACACGATTACCTCTGAGGGAGTGGGGCACTATATAATATATTGTACCTTCTGAATGTTCCCTAGCTTTTTTAATTAAATGAAAATAAAAAGAAGAGAAAGAAAATCCAAGGTACAAAAAATTATTACAGGACACTATTGAAACGTTAACCGGTATATTTGTAAAAGTACAAAACAGAATTTCTAGAAATGAAAAATATAGCACTGAAATGAAGAACTCACTGAATAGGTTACATCGTAGATTAAACAGAGCTGAACAGAGAACTAGGACAATGTAAGATGTATCCCAAGAAATTACACAGAATGCAGCAAAGACAAAGAGAAGAAAATATGAATGAAAGGTCAAGGGGCCTGAAAGACAGAATGAGGAATCTCAAATTACTCTCACAGGAGACCCACGGAAAGAATGTGTCTGAGGCAACAGTGGAAGAGGGGACAGCTGAGAATTCTCCAGGATTGATGACAGAAGACACGAATTGTCAAATTCAGAGAGCACAAAGGATCCTGAGCAAGGTGAAACAATAACCTGTACCTAGACAAGGCACGGGGAAACGTCAGCACACTAGAAATGTAAAATAACAGCAGTCTCAACAGCAGTTAGAGAGAATAAGTAGACTGCCCCAAAGGCATACCTGGTGAGAGCAACCAGGGTCTTTTCAGAAGCAGTGATCACGGCCAGAGGACAATGAAACAGCATTTTCAAAACACTCCGGGAAAATGGTCAATCTAGAATTCCACCTATAGCCAAATTATGATTCAAAAGCAGGAGCCAAATGAAATTTACCTTTCACAAAAGAAATCTCATTCTTCAGCAGAAGGGAAATTGCTGTGTAGTGTTCCATTGAATGAATAGTCGACAGTTGTTTATACATCCTCCTTTGATGGACTTTTGGGTTGTTTTTACTTTGATGTAAATGATAGCTTTCTGTAGTTACATTTACTAAATTATGTATTACTTTAGCGACTTTATGAATAAAGCTTTTGTGAACCTTCTAGTCAAGACATACACATTCATTTCTCCTTTGCACATACCTAAGAGTGGAATTGCTGGGTTACCAGAGTGGGCATATGTTTAATGTCAGTAGAAACTATTAAAAAAAGGCTTTTCCATTCATACTAAACACTTTCAAGAAACTGGAAATCTCTAAATTTAGAGTTTAAAAAATTCCATACACCTATCCCATGCATAATGCCAATGGTGAAATGTGAGAAATATTCCCTTTAAAGTAAGGAAAAACACAAAAATGTCTAGTATCACCAATTCTATCCAATATTGTCTCAGAAGGCATCACAAAAATACAAATAAAAGAAATAAAGGTATATTATTACCTTTAACAAGAAATTATTAAAAATGTATTATTTGCAGATTATAAGATGGCTTTAACAGAAAATCCCAAATGACTCTAAAAACCATTAAAAAAAAGAGTACTCAGCAACGTGGTTAGATAAAGATTAATATACAAAAAAAAATTACATGTCTACATACCAAACAATCCACTAGAAAAAGCAATTTTTGCAATAATCTCATTTACAGTAAGAACTAAGAGGTACCTAATAATAATAAGTCTATGTGTAAGGCCTTTTTGAAGAAAATTACAAAACACTGCAGTAGGACATAAAAGAAGACCTAAACAAATGAAAAGATTTAGCATGTTAATGGGGAAAAACTTGATAAAAAGTTGGTTTCTTCTCAAGTTAATCTATAAATTCAATGCAGTTCTAGTCAAAATCCTAATAGGGTTTTTCAGGGATCTTGGCAAGCTGAATAAAAACGCAAACGTAGCCAGGACTACTTTACAAGAAATAAGGAGAAGGGTCAACGCCCTGCCAGATACTGCCTTCTTATAATTACGGAAACTAAAACTACATGGTGTAGCACGGGGGTAGAGAACTAGGCCAGTGGGACAGAACAGAAGGCTCAGAAATAGGCTCGGGGACAAATGGGAACTTGGTGCTTGACAATAATTCAATGGTGCTACTAAAATTCAGTGGGTACCTTGCGGAAAATATTTAACTTGAATCTACTTAAGCCTCTAGACCTAAGTTCAAGTTTATAGGAAATACGAGATTAAATGAACAAGTTAAATGATACTATTAGGAAATACCCAGATAAAACTGAATAGAATACATTCTACAAAACAACTGGTCTTCAACAAAACAAAACAGCTAAGAAAACATTTTTGGGAGAACTGGAAAAATCTGAATATGACCTAGATATTACACAACATTTGGTAAATACTGTTAGTTTTTTAAAGTATAATAATGGTATTGTGGGTATATAGAGAATGTCCTTAGTTTTAAGATGTGTAATGAAATATTTATGGTGAATTGTCATGATATCTGCAAGTTATGTGCAAATGGTTCAGCAAAAACTACATAGACACATATACTGATTTAGGGCAAAACGATAAAAATTATTAAATCTAGATGGTTGGTATACAGGACCACCACTGTTGCTATTTTTAGTCTTCAGTATACTAAAAATTTTCATAATAAAATGTTGGGAAAATCATAGGGAAGAACATTATATATTCAATAAATGATGCTGAGAAAATTGAACATCCTTATAAAAATTAGGTTCCTAATTCACATTTTGGAAGAAAATAAGAAAAAAGCATATAGTATCTTTAGAAGAAAAAATTATCCCTACTTTCTTAGATTAAGAAAGAATTTCTTAAATAAGGCAGAGTACAAATCATAATGGAAAGACTGGTAAATCTGATTTCACTAAATTTTTAAAAATGTTAGTAAAAGACACCAGAAACAAGTAAAAAGAAAAGTCAGGGAGATTAGAAGAAATAACTCTGAAAAACAAATATCTCAAATATATAAGAAACTCATATATATCAGTCAAAAAAGACAAGTTGAAAAAATGTGCATAAGATATTAATAGAAAAATTCACCCTCGGAGAAAAAGCTCAAACATCCCATAAACATATCCTAAGTTGTGCAGTCTGGAAAGTAATCAATTAAAATGTAACACCATTTCACACACATAGAATACCAAAGCGCAAAAACAAAACAACTAGGATAATACTTTGAGGGAATGGAAATTCTCATATATTAGTAATTCTGATGTTCCAGCTGTTTTGAAGACAAATCTGACATTAGCCAATAGCACTGAAGACTGGCTTACTAAAGCGTTCAGAAATTCCATTTCTAGAAGATCTCATTCACGTACACAAAGGTATTCAGAGGAGTACTGTTTCTAACTGCCAATACTAGAGACAAGCCAAATGTCAACCAGCATGGAATTGGGTAAATAATCTAGGTACGTCCATAAAATGAAATACTACAGAGCAGTCAAAACGAATGACCTAGTATTCACGTCACGTCAAAGTGGAAACTCTATAAAATGTAACATTGAGTGATAAAACCAAGTTGACAAAGGATACATTCAGTACCATAGCATTCACACACATTTAAAAATAGAAAGAAAAAAACCCCAAACAAACAGATCAACCAATGGACATTTTGTTATAAGCCTATGGCAGGCAGCTTCTCTGAGGACTCCCGATGATCCCAGCTTCCTGGCATTTAGCTTGTGCAGTCCCCTCCCACCTCATACCAGCCTTGCTCTGTGCAACCAACAGGATAGGGCAGAAGTGATCACATGTCACCTCCAAGATTAGGTTATAAAAAAACTGTGGCTGCTGTCTTGGGTGCTCTGTTGCACTTCTCTCCTGTGAAGCACTTGCTCTGGGGTGACCAGAGGACATTCCGGCAGTCCTGTGAAGAGGTCCACATGGTCAGGAATGGGGGCCTTGCCCCTACAGACTTCAGAAAGCTGCAGCCTCGGGAGAGACCCCACACCGCAACCACCCAGCCCAGCCACCCCTGGATTCCTGCCCCTCAGAAACAGCATGAAGGAGGAAAGAACTGCCGCCTTTGGGGAAAGTTGTTACATGGCAACAGCTGACTACTACAAGGTATTAACACCTGTCTAGTAAAGTTATAAATGTGCAGTAATTAGGATAAGAATATATGCCAATTTCAGCGTAATGGGTAACTCTGGGGACGGGGCTGGGGTGGGGCTTTAACTATACTGGCTTTTCATTTCTGTGACAAATTTTTAAAGAATATATGACAAGATGTTAGCCGTTAAACCTGGCCATTCCGTAAGTGTGCCCATAGTATATGATCTTCTGTAACATAAAGCATTTTATCTGTTACTTAAAACATTTCATAATTAAAAATAAACACTATTAGAAAGGAAGAAAGGCAGCATATCTAGTCCATTTATTACGGGGCTATAGAGCGCTGTCTGGCTCCTTTAATTGCAGCCCTGAGGAAAGTCATTACTTTAACGGCTAAACAATTCGCACCGAAGATGAGACATGTATCAGTGGATTTTCTCAGAGCTGGTAAAATCAAATGTGTAAGCACCGAAACCTCAAATACATTTTTTAAAAAGCAACAGAAAACTTACACAAGAGTACCTAACAAAGAATTCACAATGAAATGCAGCAAAAAAAATGTTGCCTTGCCTAGACATGCTTAATATTAAACCATTTCCAACAGCAATTCACTTAAGAAACACACGGTTATTATGCTCTGCAGTATTAAGTGGACGCTCTAACTGCTGTTGCCATAGTAGCCTCTACTTTAATGGTATTTAACAAGAGAACAGAAACTGTGGGCAAAATTGCTTTGGTTCTTAGATTCCCTTGGTTAAAAAGAAGTAAAATATGCACAGTTGGGAAACACAGTGATGTTTCAGTCCCGCTTATACAGAGAAATGTCTTGCTCAATAATAATTTAACTGGCTGAGTGAATGCACATCGAAAGGTAAACATTTACTCATGACAAAGATTAAAAACATGACAAGTCTGAAGGTTTCAAGGTGTTCACTGAGGCAAAGTGAAATAACTTTGCACTGATATCTAAGAAGACATTTTACAACATATCACGTACCTACGCTGGGTTGGGTGATTTTTATTTACAGAGAATATGAATAGACCAAATATGCCAGAAGTAATTTCTCCTTTCAATATTTCTCTTCTTCCATTCTCTAAGTGTCACTTTACTTTTCAGAAATGCCACTGTGCTGACACAAGAACATGAAGTATCACTTATCTGCTTCACTTACCAGAATTCCTGTGTTAAGAACATGTTTTTATTAAAAAATAATAACGAAAATCTCTCCCTGCCTGAACAACTCCGCTGTGATCAGCTGAGGTCTCACGTGCACACTGTCATCCCCGCAGCTCTTCAGCTGGGCTGGGATCAGGGTGAAGGTCCGAGTCCAGCGTTCCCACCTGTCCGACGGCAACGTCTGGCATCCGTCAGATTCCCCCTCCGCTCCCTTCAGCTACGGGTGATCTCGGATTTCACCGTCACCCCCCACATTTTCTTCTACTGCACCTCCTTGTCGTCAGTTCTTTTTTGACCTCGCACTTTCACTTCCCCTCCTTCGCGTTTTTCCAGCACAACTTTGGGATTTCATTCTGTTCCTGGCTTTAAGTCCAGTATACCAACCTCTGCTCGGTCCTTGGGAATCCCATTCTGATACACTGCAGCTTCCCGCCACTTCCCCGACCTGACTCTCCTTCCCCTTGTCCCTGGCAACTCAGTCTCATGCCCACTTCTGTGATTTGCGTCTTTCCTGCCGGCTCGGACTATTATTAGCCACAAGTGCCTGCTCCTCCCATTAAAACATGAGCTGTGTGAACACTCTGTTCCAGGCAAACTGTTAAATCTGAAGACACGTTCAAGCTTAAGGAGTTTAACCATCCTGTTGACTTCCTTGTGCTTTCCTGGTTTCTTTGAAGACCTGCCCGACCATCAAGCTAGATTCTGGGGACCAATGCTGTGCCACCCCTATGTGCTGCCCCCTGGAAGGACTTCCACGAGAAACAGGGCTCCCAGGTCTCATTATTTTAGGATTTTGAGAAATAGCAATGATAGGTGTTTACTTCTTATTTTGTAATGAGGACTGCTTTGAGGGAAAAACAAGTGTCCACGGCTTATCTAGGAATTTTCTTCTTCACTCATTTTGCTCTAACTGTCAAAAAACTGAACTTCAACACCGAGGCTCCCCAGAGAATTTTTATTCCTGGTACCTGTAATGCCCAGCACTGCTGGGGCACCTGCCATGGGCCGAGCACTGGACTAGCAGTTGCACAAGGATGATCTCATTTACTCCTCGCAGCGACCCCACGGCCCGCTTCATTGACAAGCTCTTGATCACAGATAACAGGCATGCGTGAAACAATTCAACGGCAATTGACTTGTCATCAAGAATTGCTTCCGAGTTAGCACGCTTACACAAAAGGACAAGAGTCCGGGCTCCCTACCCAACATGAGAATCGCTCACCTGCACAGGGACTTGCCGCGAAGCCCACCCTCCTCCTCGCTCTGTCGAAGATGACGTAGAAGCCCTCCATCACGGTGGCCCCGATCACCAGCGCGTTCGTGGAAGGGGAGATGCCGAACCGGTAACATTCATAATTCAGGCCCGCGCCCATCATGGGCTGGATGTACAGCTGCTTGTTGAAGAGGGGAGAGCAAACGAACAAGAACAAGCACACGTCAGCAACATCCCAAAACCGTGGAGGTCACACGTGTGCTCAGGACCCTCCAGGGTGCATGAAGCAGTCGCCTAGAAGGAAAGATGATGGCTTATTTCTGCCCCCAGGAGATGGGAAGACCAAAAGCATGGTGACTACACACAGGTGTGCACACCCAGAAGACACCTGTCCACCTGCTCCGTCTGGCCAGACAGCCAGCCAGGTGAATACTTACCACGGTCAGACACCTTCCTCCACACCAGCCACGCAACTATGAATAACACCCAGTCCCTGCCTCACCTGCGGGGAAGCCAGGTAGAAGCCACAGGGTGGGAAGTGCCCTGGCAGGACCCATCTAGCAGGACTGGTGACCAAGATCCCTCCCTTAATTCACTGGGCCGCTACGTGGGCCACTCCTCTTCCTCCCAGCTCTGTGTTGGCTGCGCTTCAGTGCCTCACCGGCAAGCATCAGAGCACCCGGGCGCTGGCCTCCTCTCAGTCTTCCCTCCCTGGTGACCCACCCAGCCCCGCAGCCCCCAACACACCCGCGCTCTGGGCCGAGACTCCCACATCTTTACCCGCAGCCCAGACCTGGCCGTCACTGCCGCGCTCTCACACCCGCCCGCCTACTCACCTGTCAAATGGCATCTCGTACACGTGTGACATTTAAACACCTGAACTCTGGATACCTCCCCCAAATCAGCTCGTCTCCGAGGGTCTCCGTCTCAGTAAGCTCACGATTCCCCCAGTTACTCAGGCCCTGCCGCGCCGGTCAGCCCCTCCTCTCTCTCACCCCACATCGACACCGTCACCAGACGCCCGCGGGCCTTCCCGTGAAATCCAATCTGGATCTAATCACCCCAGCGCGCCCGCCCGGCCATCAGTTCTGTCTCCCGCGATCCACTGCGACGGCTCCTAACTGGCCCCCGTGGCAAAGAGGGTTTTAAGAGCAGGCAGCCGGCAGAGGCAGGATGATTTGCTTGGTAGGAAGAGGGAGAAGTGACCGCCAGCAGCGAGATGCGGCGTTCACGGGTGAGCAGCTCCCCGTGCGTGAGGACCATGTGCCGTGTGGCTAAACAAACACGAGACATGGCCCTCAAGATCCTGGAGCCAACAGGATGCGAGGAAATGGGCCAAAACCTAAAATAATCAGTGAGCAAATAATATCCTATCAGTAATAACAACTTGTTTGCTTTCTCATATTAATAGCAAAATATTCAAATGCAGGCAATTAGAGAGTAGAGCAGCTTAGTATGACAAAATGCCACATATTTGGAAAAAAACCAAGAAAGTGCAAAATGAGTGAGAAAGAGAACCTAACTGTGAGTAACAGCCTGAGAGGGCAAAGGCAGGAAGGGAGGCTGGGGATAAACAGTGAGTCTCACCCAAAAGCGCTGGCTGCTGGCTGGGCTGGGGGCGCTAGGTTTTGTAGGGAGCAGAGAAGACAGAGAGGACTGGGGGTGGGTGGATGGAGGGGCTGCCCTATGACAGCTCTGAAGGAGACAATGTAAACTGAGGCTTCTGACGCTGGGGCGAGGGCTGGTCGTTAGGATCGGAAAGCACAAGAACACGATTTTGTGGAAAGAAATCAGAATTCCCCTGTGGGCTGGGGGCTGCTTTTTTACCAGACCAAATTGGATTGGGCCCATGTGTTTCTGGAAAGTAACGCTGGGCACAGACGGAATTTAAGATAATTGCCTCTCACTTGACTTTTCCCGCAGTAGCGATCATTTACCCACCTGTGATTGCAGACGTCTGAAGGGTCCCAGGTAGGGGCCCATCCTAGAACTCGGGTGACAAGGAGCCCTGGTGGCCGCCCTCAGTGTCAGCAAGGGGGCTGGCGGGGCAGAGCCACCCCCTAGGAAACGACTCCCAGGGCCACCCCACCCCACCTGGTGCGGCATTTGGTGTGTGCGGGGCTCTAACCAGGTGAGGTCTCCAGCCCTCACCCCGCAAGGCAGGGGAAGAAGAGGAGTGGCCATGTTGGGTAAGTGGTGAGAAAACAGCAGGGAGAGCAGATTTTGAAAAATCAAAAATGTGAACATGCCAAAGTCAACCAAAAAATATCTCCCATCTCATAAGTGCAAGCAGGAACGAGTTCTTAGCGGAGACACTCAAATGAATGGGAGGCCCCACACCTCCCTGTTACACTGCCAGACTGCCCTGTGTTCAGTCCCCAAAGTGGCTGACACCCCAGCGAGCCGGCCGGCTGCTGCCTGCCCTGGACTGCGGGATTCTCCCCAATGTCTGCCTTTTCCTCCTGCTTCCTGGAGCCCCCGGCCCCGCCAGCCAGCCCCCAGGCCATTCATATCAGCGACCGCCCGCCTCGGTCCTCAGGCTGGGTTTGGTGTTAGCTACACACCACACTGGTGAAATAATGTCCACATTCTGCTGTTCCACTGGCCAAAATTTAATCAACAAGAGAACATTTTTTAAAGATGCTGAAAACGTATCACTCCAACATCGCTCTGTGCAGTGCCATTCATCCAAGGATGGCAAGTTCTCCACGTTCTCGCAAGTGTTATTATTTCTCCTTCACGGGTAAAGAGACGGACACAGAGAGGGCCGCGGGATCTGCTCAAAGTTACAGCACGAGTCAAGGGCAGTGCTGAGAACATAACTCAGGCCTTTGTGCCCGGCTCGCATCCCCTTGCCGGCCTGTTTTCCTACCGAAGCTCTCAGTCCTCTCCCCACGAAGGCCTCTTCTTTTCTGGAACATGCATCCCACATATAAGTGGAAAAGGGGAAGAAGGCAGTATTAACATTTTACTTTTTCCTTCTGAAATTATTCCTTCCTCCTTATCCCCAATCCAAAGCCCTCTGTCCCAGTCGTCGTGTACAGCAAAGACACGGCAACGTGTGCATTTGACAGATAGTTACCGCGCACTTTTCCTCCACCGCCTGGCCGTGTTAGAGAAGGAAGGATGCTCTTTTAAACTCACAGTTTTTAATTAATTGAAGAAGAAATATAAGTTATTGTTGTTGTTGAAGAAAACAGAAGTCAAATGAGACAGGCAACGGCGTATGACATCCCCTAAAGAAAGGATCCCGTGCCAGATGAGCAGAATGGAAAATATGCATTTATGAGATTACAGTGCAGCTCACGAACGGGATATTCTGCTCAGCAAAGCTGCAACAAAAGCCGGAGTTGTGTGAGTTGGGTCTTTGAGAATGGGAAGAATTTGGACGTACAGATGGAAGGAGGCAGGGAGGGCATTTCAGGCCGGGGGCTGGCGGAACACAGGTTGGGAGACGGTTGCAGGCGAGAGGCCCTGGAGGCCAGTGAGTGCCTGGGGGTGTCTGAGTGCGGCAGGAGACAGGCTGGGGAGCCGGGGGCCTGGCAGGGACTCACGCAGAGCCACGCCGGAGAACGAGCCGCCGTACTGAAACCGTGGGGACCCAGTGCTTGCTCACAGCTGGGGAGGCTTGGAGGAAAGCAGTCTTTAGGAACATTAATCTGACAACAGTTAAAAAGAAGGGAGAGTGGGGGCTTGGGAGGCACGGACAGTGCCCACGGCTGCTGAGGTGGTGACAGTCACACAGGAGGGATGGCCACGGTCACAGAGGGGCAGGCAGGGGTCAGAATCAGGACTGAGGAAGCCAGAACGTGGCCTATCTAACTAGTTAGGACAGAGAAGGTGTCCTTGGGTATTGGAATTATAGGAAAAAAATTATTTTATGTCTTTACCTCTGACAATCCAGTTTTATTATTTATTCACACATAAGCAAGAGAAAAGCTTATAATGGTGTTGTGGTCGACGTGACAAAAATGTCCCCAGTTCCTCGCCTTTCCATGCAGCCACACCCTCTGGCTCTGAGCTCCCCTCTGAGAGGGGGTCTGTCTCCCACCCGGGAACCTGGCTGGCCTTGGCTTGTCTGGGTGACACCGTGTATTAACGGTGGCTGGTTCTGGGCTGAGACTTTAGGAGCCCCCGCGTGTTCTTCTCTCTCAGAACCCCGTGACCACATGTGAGCCGGCCACTGCATGGGGGACACACACGGCCCCACTACTCCATCGACCTCACCGCCAGACCCGCCAGGGGCCACCCTACGCCAGCCGAGGCTGAGGCCGCCCAGCAGCTGGCCAGGGACCCGCGAGCACGCCCTGCCTGGACTCACGAGCAGCAAGATGGCGGCAACAGACATCTGATGCAGGCGTGAGAGCTAAAACACGCATGACGCATGAAGTGCTTTTACTTCTACGTGTTACGTGTTATAAATCTGAGTTCCTACCTGAGGCAGGATGGTTATACGGAACGATCTGCTGGAGTTCTCGTCCCGCAGGTAGATGGAGATCTTGGGGAAGTAAGACCATGGCGTTTCGGAATTCGTCCAGCACGCCAGCTGGGATCCCGTCCAGAAGCCGTCAGAGAATTCTGGAATCTAGACAAAACAAGATCACGTGGGAAACAGTGACTCGTCAACAGGAAACAGCTTCGGGCTCTCCTAGCCACCTCACCAGATGCCCACAGGGACAAACAGCGTCTAATTTGGAGAGAACAGCAGGGACCTCAGTCCCCTGGAACAGTGGCGGTGATGACAAAATAATCATCATCAACACTGCCAAGACACGCGGAGCCCTTGCCAGCAACAGGCACCATCGCAATAGCTTTGCGGCAGTAAGTACTTCAATCCTCAACCGGTGTGAGAACAGCAGCTCCTCCACTTTACACACGAGAAAACAAAACACAGAGAGGTGAAGTAACTTGCCCAAGGTCGCACAGCAGCAGACAATGGCTCTTTAGGAGAGAGAAATCCTAAATGTGGCCCTCAAGGCCCTTTTGGGCATCACCTGCCTTCTGAATTCCAGGGGCCCAGGGTGGGCTCTCACTCTTCTGAACACCTTCCTCCTCCCCCAGAGCTCGGCTCAGACACCAGCCGGCCCAGGAAGCCCCCCGGCCCCCGGGTAGCACTGCTGCACCCCCGGGCACCCCTCCTCCTTGTGGCAGTTCACCATTCACAGGTATCGCCGTGACTGGCTTTTGTCCTCTGCACTGGAATCTAGTCCTCTCAGGACAGAGGTCTGGTGCCCGGTCCCCAAGTCCTCCTAGCACACGGAAGAGACTCAGGAAATGTTTGTGGAAAAAGATGAATGCCACCCAGGGACAAAAAGGTGGCCAGCAACACAGGTTGTCCACCTGCGGCTCTTACCAGGGACCGGAAGAGACGTGCCGTCTGCCACGTGCACCAGCTGCTGAATGGGGACGTTAACGACACCTGCGCCCTCTCACGGCGGAGGTGCCTGAGCAGAGTCTGCCCTGGGCCTGCCGGCCCCCAGGGGAGGACTGGGTCTGCCGCGCCCCTCACACATCCAGGACAGCAGCCCTCGTGGGGCAGAGCTGGGAGGGAGTCGATGGGGTGGGCAGAGTCAGGAGGGACCCTGGCTGGGAGCAGGGAGCTGGGCTGCAGGGCCAGGCAGGTGCGAGGGAGGGGCGGGGGGCAGGGCAAAGGGTGCTGGGGGGACCCTGCCCCCGGATGATGAGGGTGACAGCCGTGAGACTGGTTCCAAGGACAGACAGGGACATGAGGCGAGGCGGGGAGGAGACCAGGTGCCACCGTGAAGGAGTGACAGACTGCATCTCATTTAGCAGAGGCCTGGGCTCTGCGGCACGTCGGTGTGATGCAGGCGCCCAGGGGACACGTGGGGCTCGCTGGTCCTCGCTCTGAGCTCCAGGGTACAGGCCTGGGCTACACACACCGAGAGTCACTGAGGCCTCAGACGGGATTGTGCAGGGGGTGGGGGCAGAGGGACCCCACAGGGAGGGACAGAGGCATGGAACATCCAGGGAGGAGGGAGTGGGTGTTGAGGAACAGTCGGGAAGGAAGATGGGGAACAGGACAGGACGCTGCCAAGGTGAGAATGCAGGAAAAGGCAGGTGCCCCTAGATGAACCTGGTGACGCCCACATACTGCAAACCGCGTGAGTACCAGGCGCTACGCAGCCACAGCCACACACACAGCACACACGTGCCTGCCCGCCCCACCAGGCGCACCACCGGGGAGAAGGCGCCCTGCGCTGTCCATCCATCCCACACTCTCCAGCCAGACCCTTCGCCATCCGTTTGTAAAATTTCTAATGCTGGCACTAATATACCTCTGCTCTTTAAAAAAGTTCAGTTGGTTTGAAATATGCATCACAGGGAAGCCCCTTCCCAAAGGAGCTGAAGAGAGGCGGGAGGGTCGTTTTGCTGGATTCGGCAAGGAGCCGGGTGGCTGGGCTGGGCCTGCGGCGCTGGCACAGAGCTCCAACGACGGCGCCACGACCAGCTCCCATGGCAGGACGAGGCTCAGAGGGGCCGAGCTCCCGGCCTGCGTGGCTCGGCTCAGAGCTGGACGTGGGCCTTACCGCCCCCAAAGCCGGGTCCTAGGGCTAAGCCAGGTGTCCTTGAGGGATAGTTTTGACCCTGGGTAACTCAGGAGAGACTGTGAAGTTTTAATGTTAGACGTGATCTTAGAGTGGTGGCCTCTGCTGCTGGAGTTTGCAGTGGGTGAAGTGCTGGGTCGAGGCACACGGGCGCCACACCAGGGCCGGGTCCCCAGCCTCTGCACACGCGTGAGGCCTGACATGCAACTCCCCAGCAGGTGTACTTCTAACACAGACCTACGAACCACCAACTTCTAAAGTCCCATCTGAACAATCCAAGCCGGGGGACAGAGCCTGACACTTGCATTGTCCGTCACCCTCTGGAGCCAGCCTGCCTGTCACTAGGGAGACACCCGAGCTGGGAGGGCCGGCTGGCAGGAGCCTGGCAGATGGGAAGGACAAGCACGTCTGGCGTAGACGGCAGGACAGAGACAATGCAGCCTTGTGGAGCGTCCCCTGCCCAAGGCAAACAACCTTCCCAGGTCTCTCCTTCCTGACGCGGGCACTGGATGAGATCAGCGGGTAATTTTAGACAAGGCAAACAAACCTCATGATCTCATTGCTTCTACCCCGTGGTTTTCTTACAAAGCTAGTCCCTGCTGAGCACGTGCTGCGATGAGCTCAGGAGCGTGAACGCCCGTCGGTGCCACGGCCCTGCCTTCCCACGGCACAGGGGCCCCCGGGCCACTGCTTGCTGGATTCCCACACTGAGGCTTCAAACACATCCTTGGGACGGTTGTCAAACACTCGTCATTCAGCATATTAAGTGTGGAGCTCTCATGTTAATTCTGCTGAAGACACTTTTACTATTTGAGAAATCAGTGCATTGCCCCTTATTTTAAGTGTGGTTTGATTTTCAGCAACTGTTCCAAATTTAAGGCACTACATAGGGTACCTGCCGTTTTTTCTGATTCAGCAGATCGTGGAAAAGATCGCGACTCTGCTCTGCTGTCAGTGGCAGCTGCTCTGGGCGCCGCCTGGAAGACCTGCTGGTTCAAAAGGGTCCCGGCCTCTCTTGCTCACCTCCCGTATCGCTTCATTTGCCTGCTGCAGCTACAGGCTTTTGCAGTTTGGGTTCAGGACAACCAAAAGGCCTCTCTTGCTTCCGTGTCTCTGCCATAACCTGCAGCAAAGCGACCGCTCTGCCTCTTCCCACCCGCGGTTCTTTGACTTCAGCCATCGCAGCAGAGTAACGGGCTGCCCGCCCCACGCCAGTACTGCGGTCCAGGCAGCAAACACTGCTGTTTGGTGATCTTGCAAGGAGGCCCCGAGTGGACAGACACTATGGAAACACTCAAGATGCCAAAAGCAACGTTTGTCTCACAAGCAAATAGTAGCGGCACTGTGGCGGGACATCAGACGGGAGCCCCTTTTTACCGAGTGTCTCCTGCACACCTCTGACCTCTGACCCCATCATCCCTCGCAGCAACCCCACAGACAAGCATGTGGGGGCTCTCAGCGGGCATGACACCTTCCCAGGAACCCCGCTGTGAGTGACAAGAACTAGACTAAATTCATTCCATTGTAGCCCCAGGGCTGTGTTCTGTCCAACGCTGTTGCCTGGACTGACTGGAAAGCTGAGGCCACACTGGAAACACCACCAGCCAGGTCCCCAAGAGGTACGCTGTCCTCCACTGTGACTTGACTTGTATTTCAGAGCACGGCCATGATGTCACCATTGGACTGGCCCACTGACCTTCGTCTTCTGTGCAAGAATCTTTTACCGAAGCAGAAGTTAGGATACCAGCACGGCTTGGGTGAAGGCCAAAAAAGAGTAAGATTTTTGGTTTATGTGTTTTGTTTTAAAGACTATAAATGTATTCTTGATTT
Organism: Eulemur rufifrons; assembly: GCF_041146395.1. Classification (NCBI taxonomy): domain Eukaryota; kingdom Metazoa; phylum Chordata; class Mammalia; order Primates; family Lemuridae; genus Eulemur; species Eulemur rufifrons. Next base: position 4,540,573 of record NC_090989.1, read on the forward strand.
ACTGTTTACTTGAATACAGTTATATTACCAAGTATTGCTTTTCTCACATAAAAAACATACTATACCAACTGAACTATCATTTGAAATACCGAAAAGTGCTGCACATTCAAACCCAAGGCTTCTGAGGTTGCGATGAAGGCATTATTTGCTGGTTAACGTCAATGAGTGAGATTGTGAAATTAAGTAATAGTTTAAAAAAACCTTCAAAATAAACATAAAATATATAAATATATTTGTGTATCACACTTATATTATATTTAAAATGCATGACTATAAAACATAAAATTTAAACCACCCAGAGCGATGGTTCGGAGACCGCCAGTGCGCGATCGAGCACGGTGTCTGCAGATTCACGCGCCCCCCGGGCACTCACCAGAGACGTGCGGGCCACGGCTTCCACCACCGCGTCGAACACCTTCTGGGGCAGGCGCAGCAGCGTGGTGCCGCTGTCCACGATGGCCTTGTCCGCGTTATACTAGAACGGAGGAGAGCGGAGGGGACGGCGTGTGAGTGACACCGGCCCCCACAGCTACGCGAGGCCTCAGCCACCGTCACTGTGCGTCTGTCACACACAAGTCCAGGCAGCCACGGGGGCTCAGTGTCGGCTACGATTCATTTCATAGTCTCAGAACTTGGGAGCCGGGGACCTTCTAGCCCAACTTTCTCCCTCCAGAGACAAGGAAACCGAGGCCCAGGAAAGGGAGGTGACATGACCAGGACCAACCGCCCTCCCGAGGCAGAACTTTCTCCTCCCTCCGAGCTGCCCCGATTCCCTCATCACGGGGCCTCCCCCCAGGGCAGAGGGAAGACTCGTCTGTCTTCAGAGGGTGGAATGACATATTAAAAGCCACTTATGCAAACTGTACAAAAATGAACTATTATCTCACTAATGAAGAAAGAGATGAAGAAAGGACAATTTTTCAATAGACCTTCGATACTGCATTTAGAAAGGAACCAGAGACACATTCACTAACAGACACACACTCTCACATGTACACACAAAGGCATTGCCAGCCCCGGCCGCACCTGTAACATTCTTTATGCGGCAGAGTGAGGGGCACGGAGGTGAGCGGGCTGACCCCAGACAGGCCAGTCCGGCCACTAGGCACACAGTGCGTGAGCAAGGCTGCCAGGCATGCAACTTAATCCTCCTGCTTTAAGGCAAGTCCCTGAGTCATCGGACCAAATACACCCCCAATCAGGTCAAAAGGTAGGAGCAGTTAAGAATTTTAAGAAAATGAAACATACCCATTTGTTAGTATCCTTTTTAAACAAAATTATTTTCAGTTTAAAAATAAATTTAATTTGATTTAAAAGATAACTTAGCTTCTTTATAAAATTATCATTTTTTTAATGTAAGAAAAGTAAATATATGAAAGGCCTGTAGCAAACTGAAATGTTGTGGTAGGACGTCCCGGGTTTTGTCGTTTGTTCTTTTGTGGAGTGGGTGCATGTGAGGTGGGCAGGAGAGAACCCCGAATCTAAGAATCACACCTCCAAGTATGTGCTTGCGCTAATAAACACACACACACACACACACACATGCAACAAGGGGTTTATGCTTTATTTTAGGGCCTCACTTTAGATTATACCATTGGGTTCTTTAACGGCAAATAAGTTCCCTTTGACAATAAACACAGATTTGAGGACTTAGGGCAGAAACACTATCACAATGACAGGGACCATCACTCTTGGTTTCTTTGGTTTCTCAGAGGTCCCCGGGTACATGAGAACGGATGGTGGCATGTGGCAGCTCACACAACAGAAGTGCCAACAGGCAGGAACCTAATGAAACACTGTTTATAAACTATCTAAAAAGGCTGTAGAAGACCGGAGCTCCCTCAGGCCACCCTAACCCTAACCCTAATCAAAATGTCCTAACGTGCCACACATCAGCCCAAATGCAGAGACAGGCTGTGCACACAGGTCGCAGGCTTGGCGTCAGAGTTCCTAACCTCAGAGCAGCAGGCGTGTGTACCACGGGGTGGGGGGCCTGTGATGGAGGATAAAGCTGGCGAGTATTTTGGTTTCATTTCACACTGATGAAAATCCGCTTATTTCGTCTTGAACAGAGCTCAGGGCCCAACAGGCCAAGACAAGTGGTGAAAGGTGAGGCTCGGACAGTCCTCCTCACTTACCTTTTAATGCTAATTTTGTCCTATTAAGCCAGGTCATTGGGAGGAAGCAATTTTTTGGGAGGAGATACATTGATTTAAACTTACCATAGAAAAAGGCCCTTTATCTTTTCATGTTATGAACCTTTGATTTACCTCATAACGTAATGCACCTCTCTAATGTCACAGACAGGTTCCAGCCGTGCCATGTAAGGCACACACAGACGGACAGACACGACGGAGATCACAGCGTAAATACCTCTCTGCAGTCCAGATTAAGGCTTTGGCCTCCGATTTCCAGCTTCAGAATTTCTATCTGATAATACCACTCCTCCTTAATAGGGGTATACCAGATGTCTCCTTTATACAAACTGGGTTCAACCCCACCCAGGACCTGGGAAGGAAAAATATTTACGGGTGTAAGAGAAGAAACACACAGACACATCAACAGGTTACACAGAGAAGCATGTACTCATGAGGTGACACTTGTCTGGAATCAGTACATCCCTGTGATTTTATAAAACAAATACAAATGCCTGGGAAATCATCAGGGGAAGTTGTGGGCATGTACCCAACATCAAACAGTGTCACACCCTGGTCCAATCAAGATGCTTTGGTGGTTTCCCCTTATCAACAAAAAGTCCAATTTTGGCTTCACAATATTGAGATTTTCCCCCAAAGAAATTCAATAAAATGGGTAACCACGCTGACAATAATTTAGGCCCCTAGAAGTCAGAAAGGAGGAAAGAAGAAAAGAGTTCCCTAATCAAAACTTCATTTGCAGGACTGCGAAATGCCCCTCACAGCCCAGGCTGCCCTCTCCTCAGACAACGGCCAGAAAGTGTTTAGGTGCGAGTCTAGGGTCAGCGCACGCACGCAGCCGGGGGCGGGGGTGGGAGCCCGCCTGTCACAGGCAGAGAGCACCAGGCGGCAGCACCCACCCAAGAGGGCCCCTTCTCCTGCATTCTCCCTGCCACCTCCTACGTTCCATGTCTGGGTGCAGGGCCCGTGGGCGTGAGCCCGGACTACAGCACATCCGTAGTACTGATGGCCGTGGCTCTGCTTCAGTGGAAAACAATTTTGCTGTGTGTGTGTGTGTGTGTGTGTGTGTGTTGAGAGAGAAAGAGAGAGAGAGAGGATGTACAGGTGTCCCTGTCTCCCCACCAAATCTGTGAAATCACAGGCATCACCCCTTGCCCCACTGCCCAGAGCGAGGCTCATGTGGCACCCAAACCCCGGCCCCCGTGGGAAGCAGCTCCCTTCCAAAGCACGACAGAGAAAAGCACTAATGGAATTTGGAGAAGCAACGAGAATCATCTTTCTAGATGGCAGGATGACTAGGAAAGATTAAAAGTAATACCTAATTTTATGCATTTTCAAAAGGATCTATAACAAGGATGATCACAATTTTATCACACCTACATGTCTACTATTCCTGATCAGCTGTTTAATAAAACAAGAAAAACAGCCCCATCAATTTACGATTTTTCACCCCTTGAAGACTAAAAGATACCCACAAGACTACCTCCGTTGGTACCAGCTCCAGCTACGGGCAACCCGGCCCCGCACATCTGCATGGAGAAAACGTTGGGAATGTTTGCTTGCGTCACGAGGGAGTCAAAGAAAGTCTCCAGAGAACTTGATGGCTGTGGGAGGGTGACAAAGAAGGACACGTGCTTCATGACTCACAGTATAGACAAGGGTGACCAGTGTAGACACCGGTGTAGACACCACAAACCACAGACAACATTCTTGATCTTTACATCTAATTTTTTCATGGCTAAACAACAAACAAGCTTGTGATCAGATGCAGTAATTCAGAAAGTGCCAACAGAGCTGCCCACTGCCTGGCATTTGTCCTTCTGGTACAGCTCTGTTGTAAAAACAAGGTATTATTTCTGAAGCTATTAGGACCCTATCACATTTGCCATCACGACTGCCTGTGGGCGGGCACGAGACGCCGTGGAAGTGGATTATCGAGGTAGGCGGTGAGTTCTAATCTTGGACATTTTGGAGTAAGGAGAGAGCAATTTCTCACGGAGATGCCACTGCTGCCGAAGTCCCTGTTCGTCCCTCGCAGCTGCAGCTGCCAATCGCGCAAATGAGAAGTGACCGGCCCACGAGGACAGCTCATCCGGACCCCGGACCCCGGACAGAGCCCAACTCTGCCAGCCGAACTCCGTGATCAGGACAGTGGCAGGAAAGGCACAAAGCTGCACTTCCGAAGTTTACAAGACTTACTGCTCACCACTGCCAAATTCCAGGGGACATATTTGCTGTGTGTCTCACTCTCTTGCGGCTGCGCATTCAGCAGACACCCGTTTCTCCACAAAGGTGCAAAAAGAAGGGGATTGATCTGCAAACTGTTCTGAGCTGGGGGTGGCCCGGGGTGCCAGGTCGTGGAGGAGGCAGGTTAGCGATAGACCTGAGTTTGGCTTTTGGCTCTGACAACTAAGAGATGCTGCAGCTGGTCACCACGAATTGTTTGTTAGTTTTTTGGTGAAAACTTAAAAATTAACTGTAGTAGAACAGACGCTATAGGCGTCCCCTGACCACCTGTGGTCATTCATGGGAATAATTATTTACTATCCGTGAGGACTAAAACTGTAGGTCTGGAGGGCAGTGAGCAGGTCTCCATTCTGGGGCAGATACAGATCTGCCCACCTGTACGGTCCATTTGCACCCGGCCTCCCAGGGGTTTCATCCCAGCCTCGGCAGATATAGAAGGCAGAGTGCAGCTCCGTCCCCAGGAGGTCCCTGTGGGAACACTGAGCGTGGGCCAGTGAGCGAGGTGGTGCCCCCGTGGCGTGGGCGGGGTCTGGTGGTGCCGCCGTCCCCTGCTGTCCCCTTCTGTCCCCTTCTCCAGAGGCGGCAGAGCAAAACAAACACTATCTGGAATAGGAGCCTGGTCTACTACTTGCCAACAGAGCAACTTGTTCCTTTGTTTCCTTATCTGTAAAATGGGGATGACAGCAACTTGTAGAGCTGTGCTGGGGGCTTCGATGGGTCGATACCTACAAAGTGCTGGGGACAGGGCCTGGCACACGGTAACGGACCTCTCACTACTCCGTCAAGTCCTTCTGCACTGGGGTTGTGCCTCGGGCTCCCGCTAGGGGTTTAAAGACACAGTTGCCCAGGACCAACCCCAGGAGAACCTGCTCCAGCGGGTGCGCGGCGGGACCCAGGTGCCCATGGTGTAGAAGCTCGTAGGTGGTTCTGACACAGCCTTGGCGGGAGGCACCTGGGACGGAGCAGGGGCCACCACACACGACAACCACCACTGGGTGCCTGGCCAATCTGTTTCAGACACACCTTTGGGCCACCAACCCAGACCACCCCGCCGGTCCTGTTCCCAGCTGCACGCCGCTTCCCACGAGCTCTGTTCCTCTCTCCTCCAACCTGGGGAACGGGAAGCCAATTTTTAATAATGTTGGCATTTTGTAGACAAAAAGATGTAAGATCACGTGGAGAGTGCGGACACCCCCAAAAAGCTCCAAAGTAGTTCTCATAGAAGTTTCACATACTATTAATTCTAGATAATTAAAGTTTACTCTACCATTTTCTGAATAAATGACCCTAAAATCAATCCTGTATCTTTCATTTCCAAATAGTCACTGAAAGATGAAATGTTTGCCTAAGGTCCCGTTATCAGTGAAAACGAACTTGGGAATGTAAGTTTTTACCGGTGTGCCGACTGCATACGCCGTTCAGCTTACAACACAGGGACAAGGGGCCCCTGTGCCTGTCCAGGCTCTGCAGACAGCGCGAGAATACCAGGGCTCTGTGTTCCGACTTGAAGGGGGCAAACCTCTCTGGCCCTCAGCCCCACATCTGTCAGTGGGGAGAGCGTGGCCTGGCAAAGTACGCCGCACAGGAGGTCGTGAGCTCTCAGTGACCAGCGTCTGGTCATACTCTCAGCCTAGGCCTAATAGGCTCTCGGTAATTACTCTTCCTCCCAGGGAAGCCAGGGCTGGGGCACTCCCCTGCCCGTTCCCCCACCCCACAGCATTTGCTAATGAACTTGAGCTGGAACAAATGCTCCCACAGGGTGGGAAAATGATTGTCACAGGCCAGTGGGGCCTGCTGCCCGGCAATCGCATTCTTTTCCCTCCCACACTGAGCTCCGGCTCCAAGCCTAACGCTTGACAAGGAGGGGCCGGGGTGCGGTGCCCAGGTACAGGGCCTAGAGAGGGGACCTCCTCCTGCTATTCCAAAGTGCGCACAAACCCGCCGGGTCCCCAGGAGCCCAGGGCACACCCTGGTGTCCAACCCCGCCTGCCCCGGGCGACGCTTGCACGTGGAACCCCCCTGCCTGCCTCCCCCTCCTGCACACAGACATCGTTTCCTTTGGGTCGGTCCCAGGGACAAATATGCGGGGAACATCCAATTCTGTCCTTCTCCATCTGGGGAAGGCTCGATGCTGAGAGCGCCAGGGCCGCACACCGCCCCGTGGCTCCTCACCGCTTGGCGTGGCCGGCAAGCCCGGGCACACCGTCCCGTTGCCCCTGTTCCACTGCCAGGTTCTCCTCGGAGGTGTCTCCTGCAGTGTCAGGAGAGCAGCAGGACAGGCTCCCGGCCCGGTGGAGGCACGTCCAGCCGCCCCCGTTCCAGGGCCACCTGCAGGCTCCATCTCATGCAAGCGTATGGATTTAATAAAAGTGTTTTCTTTTAATCCTTCCCTAGTAAAACCTCCTAAACACACACCATAATCAACGTGATTCAAATTCTGTTAATATTTTTAGTCTAGAACTCAAACAAACAGAACCAAAAAAAGTTAATGCTATTAGTATATCCCATAGGGAGATTCAAAGAATCGCACCATTTACCTTAAATTACAAAAATATAATGTGTGAACACTGGTCTCTTTCAACCGTGTGATTCTCCCCGACCATCTCCAAGGACAGCCCCGGACCCGTTTCTCAGCCCTTTCATGGTCGGTGTTCAGAATGTCATCCCACTGCTCGGGTTACTTAACCCTCGGGGCAGCCTTACCTTGGCCAGGGTGGCATAAGCCAGGCCGAGTATTCCGTTCCACTTAATCCCGGGCAGAAAGAAATTCTCTGACTCAAAAATGGTGGCAATGTTGACAAGAAAAGAGCCATTGAAGCCTTTTGGGATGGTGACGATGTCCTCCCCGACCGAGCCTGTCCAGCTCCCTTGCGTGTACTTCACGGTGACATCGAAGCCCTTGGGGCGGTAGGTGCTAGACCTGGCCAAAGGAAAGAAAAGTCCGTCGGAGTCCATCACTTGTCCGTGTTCCCCGAGCCACGAAGACAAGGGCATCGTGGCAAAGACAGCTGTCCCCAAAACAGTCCACTGTAAGCCTGTGAGCAATTCCTCATAATTAAGTGTTGACGTTGACAAAGTGGCAGTTGCCCCCCCAAAACATAATCACTAATGTTTTGGTAACAGCGTTTTCCAAGCCACATGGAAGGCCTTCAGTTTAATTCTTCCCTATGCCCAAGTCAAACCCCATAAATCAGGTGCTTTACTTAAATACTTTAGCCTTTGCAGGTCACAACCCAGATGGGGCACCCGCCTGGCCCTCTGGCTTTGCAGGGACGCTGGGCTGCTGCTCTGTGACACAGGCAGGTGGCAGCACCAGGAGGGGGCTCCACATACTGCGCCAGCAGTGGCTGGGGTTCAGATTCCCACTTCTAACCCAAGTGACATGCAAAGCTCAGGCCCTACCCACCGAAGCCCAGGCCCTTGATGTCACGGGTCCTTCTCATGGCTCTCCCCCAGTGCCCCAAAGCTGATGATACTCGACACCAAAATATGGGTGAAGAGGCTAATGGCACGCTGGGACATAAATCACTATGGCGTGACCCACAGCCCACCACACACACACCCCTGAGGGTGTGAGCTACTGACACAGGAAGACAATCACAAGATCAGGTGATGGACAGGGCTGAGGAAAGCCCTCGTTTTCGCTGCAGGGAGGAGAGGCATGTGTGGACAGGGAGGAGAGTAAGAGCTGCCCAGGGAATAAGGCAGGTGGCTGGTGAGCAAGTGACGTGGCCGCTGGGGAGGCCACTCTGGTATGACGACCTCCATATGAGACCTGAAGGAAGACAACGAGCCTGTGGCTCTCTGGGGCAGGACTTCCCGGAGAGAGGAAAGCAGGTGTCAAGGCCCTGGGGCGTCCAACCCTACAAGGTCTTCTCTTATAGAGAGGGGGTCTCGCTCTGCTGCCCAGGCTTGGGTACAGTGGTGTGATCATAGTTCACTGCAGCCTCAAACTCCTGGGCTCAAGCAATCCTCCTGCCTCAGGCTCCCAAGTAGCTGGGATTACAGGCGCACCATCATGCCCGGCTAATTTTTCTACTTTTTGTAGAGACAGGGTCTTGCTCTTCCTTGGACTGGTCTCTAAACTCCTGGTGGCCTCAAGTGATCCTCCTGCCTCGGCCTCAAGTAGCTGGGATCACAGGTACAGGCCACCATGCCCAGCTAATTTCTGTTTTTTGTAGAAATCAGGTCTATGTTGCTCATGCTGGCCTTGAACTCCTGGTCTTAAGTGATCCTCTGACCTTGGCCTCCGAAAGTGCTGGGATTATAGGTGTGAGCCACTACACCCGACCTAAGGTCATTTTATACCCATGCGAATTTGAAAACCGTGGGACTATGGGAAGGAACCCAAGGAACAGCTGTAGGCAGATATCTGGGCATTCAAACCATGCTTTGCCTAAGAAGATGATCAGATTCCTAAGATTAATGTCAAATCACCACACAGGTAATTCTAAAGCGTCTCTGTTCACCTGGGAGTTTCATTTCACTGTTTTATGTCAAGTCTGTGCAACACTAACACACGTCAGTAAGTCTTTGCTGTGGGATTACATGAACTATTAGTCTTGTTTGAGGTCAGGGAAGAAGTCAAGTCAGAGATGACATGACCTTTGATTTAGTTATTTTGGGTGGACTTCCTGAGCTTTCCATATGTTAAATATCTTTAATTCAGTAATTGCAGTTCTGAGAATCTGATCCTAAGGAGGCACCCAGGAAGCAGACACAGGCTGACTTGCAAAGACGGTTATGACGTTTTATGTAGAATCACAAACAGCTGCGAACAATTCAATTGCTCAGTAGAAAGGAAACGGTTCGGTGAATTACAGTACATGAATACGATGGACAATTATGTAGCAATGAAAAATTGCTTTTCTAAGAAATTTTAAATGACATAGAAAAATTGTTAAAAATTGTTAAAAAACTGTATGTGTGGCAGAATCTTCTTCAAAACTATTACTCAAATATTTGCAGTGGTGACCGTCGGTGGTGGGGAGAAGGGGACTCCATTCTTGTGGTTAGATCCCTTCACACTTTCTGCATCTAGAACTTTTATAATCAAGGAAAAATGTTATTTTAAAAAGGTCTGGCAAAAACATTTTGGGGAAACTTAATTTATTCTAACTACATAATGGAATATAGAATATGAAGAGTGTTGAATTTTAATATTTGCCTACTATTTTAGTTCACTCCACCATGAGCTTAAAGTAAGAGAAGACTTACGTGAACATTTTGTGTGCACGATCTCCCGCCAGTGGGCAGGCACGGAGACAGGGAAGGGACAGCAGATGGACCCTGGGCACACTGAGCGCCAAGGGATCCCCCAGAAACGACCCGGCTAAAGTGCAGTCTGCTCTTTGAGACGTGGGTATTTGAGGATTGGTGACATGCCCAGTTTTAGAGCCAAAGTAAATTCAGATGTGCCTGGCGCACAGGAGGGGAGGCACATATTTATGATGCAAAGCAATGAAAATACTGAATTATTCAATCCCTTCGACAATACAGGGTCATTCCTCAAGTTCAGAAATACACTAATGCTAATTATCTTGAAACGCTTGGAGAATATGATCTAGCACAGAGGTCGGCAAACTTCTTCTGCAAAGGAACAGAAAATGGATGTTTTAGGCTTTGTTTGAGATATGATCTCTGTTACAACTACTCGGCTCTGCAAATGGAATGCGTAAGCAGCCACAGACAATATACAAACAAACATGCAGGGCTGTTTTATTTGCAAAAACAGGCAAGCAGTGGGATGTGGCCTTTGGGCTCCAGTTTGCCAACCCCTGGTCTAGTAGATAATTGTATCTTCCCCAAATAGTCTAAAGTGCTATGACTTCCTTTTGAAAAGTTGTTTTATTTTTATTCCATCCAGGCTACAAAAAACTCGTTGGAATCTGCAATGTTAATAAGAATCTGAACCAGTCTGAACATCTATTTAGCATTTATTTCTTCTATAGTTTCCTGACCAGGTTGCCATTCCCTTTACACAGGGAACATTCTGGATGTTTTGGTGCCATTTGCAGAGAGAGGAGAGATAGTTGGGGCTACGCCACCCAGGTTCAAATACTAGTTCCACCCCTTAGTACCTATGTGTGCCAAGATATTTAACCTCTCTGTGCCTCAGTTTCCTCAACCAAAAAATGGGGCTACTATAACGCCATACCTCATGGAGTTAATTTTGAGGATTAAATGCTTCTGTAAAGCATTTAGAACAAAACCCTAGAACACAGCAGGTATGCAACAAAAATAGCTGCTATTATTATAATCATCTAATCACTTGCTACCTTTATTCAATCTATGAGCTATTCTTAGAAAACCCAAGGATTTTTTTTTTCTAGAAAATGCTGTTATAGAGCTACTCTTACTGAATATCTAAAACTGTCTCATTCTAAAGTCCATCCACCCCCATGAAAAGGGACAAGTCTGTGGGGGATGACTTGGCTACGGAGGTCAGGGGAGGCAGCGACACCTTCAAGCTCTTGTGCAACAAGTGTCTAAAAGGTGGAGTTCTTCTGTGCTCTGGGCCAGGACTTCCTGTGAGGCAGAAATATTCTTTATCTATGCTGTCCAACACAACACGGTGGCCACATGTGGCTAATGAACATTTGAAATGTGATTAGAGTGCAACTGGAAGAACTGAACTTGTAACATTAATTAATTCAAATTTAAATAGCCACATGTGGCTGGGCCCTTGTAAAAACCTCAGTCCTAGATAATGTGAAAAAAAAAGTAATTCTAAGCTCATGTTCATATTCCCTGGGCTCCCTGAACTAAAGCTCTGTGTAAAACCCCAGAGAGGAATCGTAAGCAACTCTAAGGGGTATTATTAGCATATAGTTTCTAGCACTTTAAATTAAAAAATAAATAACTTCATCTTCATTTTCTAACATCCTACCTCTTGGGACTAAAATGCTTTGGCTCTCAATTGCTCTGCACAATAATTAAATATACAGAGAGAGAATCCCAGACGGGCTTCCCATTTGCAAGGCCCACTCTGCTCGCCCGGAAGCAGCAATCAATCAGGGGTGCGGACCGCCAGGAGAAAACCTGCTCACGGTAGTAAAACACTTTGAACCAAATTCAGAAGATGCTCTGCCTCTGATAAGAGTGTTCAGGGAATGCAGGATTAAAAAGTGAAATCAATTGAACTCAGGAAGAAAAGAGCCACAGAACATTCTATTATTTTTTTTTTTTAAAGCCACTGTTGTTTTCAGAGAACAGTATAAGAGAGGTTGGAAGCACAGCATTGGAAGGGTTGAATCCTCAAGGCAGCTCTGGTTCTCCTAGGCCTCCCCACCCAGGGAATGCCAAGAGCCCTAAAGAACTCCTGCAAGACAGCCCTGGGCTCTTCTGCACTTAGGCTCTGGAATCCCCCTGTGGGCTTCCTGGCCTGCCCCACGCGGCCAGATGCCTCCCTTACTCTCCTGTGATCCTGGCAATCATCACACCTGCATGGATGCGACCACTGAGGCCCAGGGGCTGCTCTGCCCACCTGCCTAACCTGGTGGCTCATCAATGTCCTCAGCAATGGCAAGTCCCCTTCTGCACAGGCAAACACCAGGCAGGCTTGGAAAATCATCTAAGCGACCAGACAAAGTTATCCGTTGTCATTGCATGGAAAGGTATTTGATCTGCACCCACTTTAGCCTCTTTCAAGAAGCCACCAGGCAATTCTTTCATTCCTTAATTCCACTTACAAACATCAGTTGAGGAAAATAAATTGCCCTCTTGCTCCGTGAGCTTTACCCCGGGGAGAGTACAGGAGGGAGGAGACATTTTCATGGAAACATACTTAATTTCTTAACAGAGGGTCAAGGAATCAGTACATTGTATCTATCTCTCATCAAGCCAACTGGCTGGAGGCTGTTTTATTGGCTAAAAAAGTTGTATATTAAAAACACACACACAACTTCCTTTCTTTTTCATGCTATACAGCAATTCATTAGCACATTCACCGCCATGAAAAGAGGAGTTCTGACGAAGACCAGCCACGCCAGTGTCTAATGGTGGCCCGACATCTCGTTCCATAGATCAAAGCGATCTTGTCAAAGAACCTCAAGCAGAATCTCCAATTACTACAACATGTTTCAGGAAGCGTGAAACCTGAATACCCAGAGACTGTGGACTTGGATCAGAGGCTGGCAAACCCAACCAGAAACCTGATTAGAACGGAGAGATCAGAGGCGCACGCAAACGCAGGCACCTCGCGGGGCGGGAGCTCCATCTCGGAGAAGGAACCTTTGTCAGAAACTGAGAAGGAAAAAGAACACGGTTGCCGTGGCTTCCGTCAAATACGATGGTTGAAAGTATACGTTAGGCGGACTCTCAAGTTAGCTGAAAGCATTAGACAAATTAATAATACATAATTGACATCGAAAGAAAGTATTCACACATTTACAATGAATCCATGCTGATTATAAGCCTATAAGCAGCCTGGGAAAAGCAGAGAAAAGAAAACAAGGCGAAGGTAAACCCAGGAAAGGGTGTCCCCTGCCAAGCAAGCGTGGTAGCAGGGATGCCACTGGGGGACAGACCTGCCTAGCACTCAGACAGGGGTGCTTCGCACCTGGTGCAGCTGAGAAGAGACCGTATAGCTCTGCTGAAGAATGGTCTCTTGGGAAAAAAAGCAGTGCCGGGCTACAGACCCAAAATGTGGGTGACGTTTTGCGCGTAATAAAGCAATCTCAGCAGTTCCTGCCAATGAGGAAGGAAGGCTGAATTTGAATAGCAAAGTGGCGATGGGTGACACGGAACCTGGGGCCTTCCCTAGACATGCGTGTAATTCTGTTATTTTGCTTTTTATTTACCCACAAAAGGAGAAAGAGATGAGAACCTTGAGTGGCCAGAAAGCTGATAGAGTCCTAAATTCTCTTGTGGGATTATCAGGATGGAAGACTTTGTTATCAAACGAGCTTTGACGGTCCCAGGAGTTTTCATGTTAAATCAGATGCACATGGACCAGAGAAGGCAAACGTCTGAAGTATGGAAAACAGGAACCATCTGCCGTGTGAACGCAAACCTGGTTTCGGGCACAACACCTACCTGAATCAGGCAAACAGGGTTAGCAGGTAAGTCAGAAAGATGAGCCCCACGGAAGCCTGAGAGAGAGAACCGCAACTCAACCAAACAGTGAGCAGTCGAAGGTAACTGAGAAAGATGCTGGGGTGTCCACAGTTGATTACATTTTGTACATTGTACCGGTAATGCGGGCCATTATTTGCCCTTGAACGTTTCAACAATTGCATCTGCATGGCAAAAGGATGCCTGGGTTGGGAGGGACACTTTGATCTCTGTGGACGCTGGCTACGGTGGCTGCCAGAGAACTGCCATTTATCTACCAGGAAGGAAGTAGCCAACCACAGTGTTCAACGTGCACATCGCCCTCACTTTACTGTACTTTACTGTTTCCTCCTATCATATCTTGCGTCTACAGATGTGTGATGAGAAACAAAACCACTCTAGGGGGAGAAAACTGCCACACATGGAAGGGAAGCTCCACGTGTGTGGGTTCCCCTCTGTGCTGAGCCCCGGCAGGTGCGGGGACCCTGGGTAAACGTGGAGCGCTGACCAGAGTCCAGTGGCGGAAACAGCACCGGGCTTGGGCCACCCTGGGGGCTGTCGAGATGAGTGGTTCTCAGTGTGGAAGGCACTGTCCCCTGGGGGACTTTTGGAAACTCTGGGGGTGTTGCTGGTGGGCCCACACCAGGCACACTGGCTATCCCGGAATGCTTGGGGCAGTCCTGCAACATGAAGAACTGCTATGGTCTCACACCACTTTGCAAAGTCGCTCTGGGCCTCCACCTGCCACTGATGGCCTGAGCACAGTGTGTGTCGTCCCTTCACAGATGCACGAAATATTCTCTACGAGTTTAATATTACGTTGGGTAGTAGCTACTGTATAAATTGAGGCAAGGTGGTAAATTTTTTTTTTTTTAATTTTACCAAGATTCTTCGCCAGTTTGGAAAATCATGTCTACAACTGAGATAGTTTGGCTATGTGTCTCCCCCAAATCTCATGTTGAAATCTGGTCCCCCGTGTTGGAGGTGGGGTCTGGAGTGAGGTGTCTGGGATGGATCCCTGGTGAATGGCTCACTGCCGTCCTCGCGGCGATGAGCAAGTTCTTCCTCTGTTAGGTCCTGCGGGAGCCGACTGTTCCAACGAGCTGGCACCCTTCCCCCCTCCCTCCTCCTCTCCCACCTGTGACCTCTGCTCACACCGGCTCCCCTCTGCCTTCTGCCAGGAGTGGAAGCTCCCTGAGGCCCTCACCGGAAGCAGATGCTGGCACCAGGCTTCTTGCACAGCCTGCACACCCGTGAGCCAAACACACCTCTTTCCTTTGTAAATCACCCAGGCTTAGGTCTTCCTCTATAGCAACACAAACGGACTAAGACAGCAGCCCAAGCTGCTCTGGGTGTCGGAGTCTTACTCAGTCCGCCTTGATCAGTCTACACCGGTGCTGCAGGTCCACAGTGACGCACACTCAGCCTCCACCTCCCCTGACCACACAGTCTGCCAGCACCACCGACACCGAGCGTTTCCACATTGAGATACCGATTACCGCACATGACCACCCTTTTATTCCCCCATATTACATCAGGGCATTCAGAGCTACATACGTAGGTAGTTACATGACCTTTTTGTTCATTTCAGGGCACTGAAAAGCACTCGTTATAAAAAGGAGGTGTTGGCTGAGGGTTTGGAAACTGCGGGTCTCAAAGCCTGAACCCCGGCAAGTTCCCTGCCTCCCTGACCTCCTGTGCTGCATGAGTCAAAATGAAAGGTTTGGACCGACACCAGGTCCCGTTCCATGACGAAGCAGTCCAGAGTGAGCCACTGCAGGTGGAGCTGTTTGGGGATCCAGGATTTGGAGGAAACCTCTACTGGAGTGAGAAACCACCAACCCAGGCCCCCCTGCACACACACAGAGCAATACCACTCCCACTCCTACACACGCTCATGGGGACAGCAACAACAGCCGGGCACATATTAGTCTTAGTCACAGAGTGATCACTGGCTGGTGTTGTACCCTGGAATATCAGTGACAGAAGCTTTTCAATATATGGCGTCATAAACTGAGCTACAGGCAGTCCCGCCCTGCAACGCCCCATACAGACTGGCTGCCACGCCCCTCTCCCCAGCAAGCAGCTCAGCTGTGTGTGCACGAGCCACGTCACTTATGCCACCAAGAGCCCAGGATGCTGCGTAGGTTGGATAGACGTGCACAGGGCCAGCCATTCCCGCGTCGTGAGGTTGCTCGGCATTCTCAGAGGCCGCCAGCTATCATTCCCCTCCTCTCCTCCCCCAGCCAAAGCTGGCCTTCGTTCCCTGGACCAGAACACTGCGGACGAGGGAAAGTGAGCGCGGGAAGACATGAAAAGGTTTATGGTGGGGAAACCCAATGTGGCAGTTCGGAGTCTGCAGACAGTTCGTGGCCCTAAAAAGCAAATCACTCCCTGTCACCTTCTCTGTTTTGTCTGTTGAGTTTAAATTTTAGGATCACAAAAGCAGATGTGAAATCAAAATGTGCACAGCCCTAGTGCAGCTTTGAGCTCCCAGAAGGAGCTGACTCTAGATCCCGTGGGCTTCTCCAGAGTCGAAGGCTGACACAGGCTGCTGGGGGCTGCTGCAAAGCCGGGGTTCCCCGGCCCGTTCCGGGCAGAGCTCGCTCCATTGCAAGCACCTCCACCTGGCCTCCGCTCTTTTCCCACAATCCAGCCCCATAATCCCTGGCACGGAGCCCCACTCTGGGGCCTTAATGCCTCGTACTTACAACATTTATTCTTTTCCAAACCAGTGACGGATTCCTCTCCTCCCGAAACACCTCCTCACAGAACTGGCCTCATGAACCACACCTTACCCTACTGAACCAGGTGGCTACGCAAAGGTGGTTTTCCATGCATTTCTCCCGCTGAGGAAGCAACCCCACACCCCTGCCCAGGGAGGCCTCACAGTCTCGTGAGACTCCTCTCCCGCCCAAGCCCAGCTCCGAAGCGGGACTAGAGGCACCGCAGTAAACCTCGACTTAGGCATGGCTACAAAGGTTGTGCTTGATTTGAATTTTCATAAAGTGAATCTCATGTGAACGCACCATGGCTATTAGGAGAATCTTGCCGTGGATCCCCCTGGAATGAACATATACATACATACATGCAGCATATACGTCTACACGTGCATGTACATGTATATATACATGCAAATACACGTGCACACACATCCCCCTTAGAAAGCAGCAGCCTCCCGCCTGCTGTGTTCTGGCGCATTCTGAAGCGCTCCAATGCATGCAGGGCCCAAGCCCGCGCCCGCAGACCCGCACTCACCGCGCCGTGTCAAAGTAGCCATCTATGTAGGAATGCGGGGCGCCCGCCACGGCGAAGTTACTGCTTCCAGTGTCCACGAGAATCTGTAGCTATGATTTTTTAAGGAGAAAAAAACAGAAAGCATCAGGTTATTTGTATAATACTCGAATAATTTGCTTTAAAAAACTGAGTACGAGGAATAATTTACCCACTGGAAAAAACTTCTACTGACAAGGGGAGGAAAAGCTGTTGTAACATTGAAATCTGAGCTCACATCCCTGAGGAGCTCACATCAGGGAGGGGACAGTCCTGCCTCAGATCCACACTGAGCCTTAGAAGAAAACAAATTCTGTTAAATAACTAGGATTTATTTTTCAGGCCACTGGAACTCGCTAACAAGGCCAAAAGCCCTTTCTCAGCGCTGGGCTTCTGGTCAGGCTGAACTCCTGCCCGGGCCTGACCTCCCCTCCGCAGGACGCCCCTCGCCTCTCTGCACAGCACCTGGAAACACCTGTCGCAAGTGTCAGTTTTTAGTTCTACTGAGGTCTAATTTGTGTGCAAAAAAATGCAAGATCTGTTTTTTTTTTTTTTTTTTTTATGCTCAACTTGTTTTTGAGATTCTGTTACGTTGTGGACACCAGTCCTCTGTTCCTTCTCACCATGGAGTGGATTCCCCTGCCGGGACACGCCACGGTTTCTCTGCTTCTCCCGATGGGTACCTGGGCTGTTTCCAGTTTTAGACTATCAGAGATGAGGCTGCTATGGACATTCTTATAAAAGTCTTTCTCTGGATGTATATTTCCATTTCTCTTGGGCAGATTCCTAGCAGTGAAACTTGTTGGGTCATGGGGTAGATGTATTTTTAATGTTTTCAAAAGAACTGAACAGTTCTCCAACGCCGATAAATTAAGTTACGCTTCCATGAGCAGCACCTCAATGGTGAATTCAGTTCATTTGCTCCACACCCTCCCTGGAATTTGGTGTGGCTGGTGTTTCGCCATCCCTGTGGATGTGGAGCGGTATCTTGCTGTGGTTTTAGTTTGCAGGTCCCTGGTGACCAGTGCCATACAGCTGTCACACTGTATTTTATTAGTGTCACCCGTGTTCCCCACTAAACAATGGCATCCAAGGCTGGGCACGTTTGTCATTCATCTTCTCGTGCCCAGCACCTCTGAAGTCTAGATCCCTGGCCAGTTGTTTACAGAAGGAAGAAGACGTCTTTTAGAAATAAATATAGAATATGTAGACGGAGCCCAAAAGGTTGAAAATCAAATTTAAAAAAAAGCTACAGACCAGAAAATCCAGTAGGCAGGTTTTTACCCAGGATTATCTAATCGACAGCCTCAGTTCTGCCAGGTCCGGTGTTTTCCGTTTGCCTCTTACCTGACCCACCAGCAGACTCTGACTCATCCCACTCCCTCCTCCGGCAGACACTTCCTCACTTTGCCTTCGGGGACATCGAGCTTTCCTATGTCCTCCTCCCCTGACTCCTCTGCCTCAGCCTCACCACGGGGCAGAGGGGTTCCCCAGGGCTCAGCGTGGGGGCCACTCGGGGCTCATCTACACTCTCGGTGAGTCTACACTCGGGGCTCATCTACACTCTCGGTGAGTCTACACTTGGGGCGCATCTACACTTGCGCCCTTTGTGACCCCATTGAGTCCTGAGGCTCTAATCGCCTTCCCTGCGTCGTGACTCTCAAGCTGAGGCCCAGACCTGCCCCTGAGCTCCTCCACTTGGTGTCTCCCGACCTTCTGTGCTGGGCTGAACTGTGTTTTCCATCGAGGCACGTGGAAGTCCTGACCCCCGCAGCTGTGTGTGCGCCCTCAGTGGCAGGTGGGCCTTTGTGGGGGCGATCGCCTTCAGGTGAGCTAGCGCCAGGGACTGACGACCTCACCAGGAGCTGGGGGAGGCAAGGACTGCCCTGCCCAGGGTCTCAGAGGGCGTGTGGCCCTGCTGACACCTTGATTCCAGACCCGGGGTGTCCACAGCTGTGAGAGAAAGAGTTCCTGCTGTTTTACGCCACTGGTTTGCGGTGCTGCTAAGGCAGCTCAGGACACCAACAGGCCATTTGACAGGACATCTGAGTCTGACGGCCCAGAACCGTGCTGCCCGCGCCCACACCTGCTCCCTCCATGGTCTCGGCCATCCCAGCCGACAGCAGCTCTGTCGGGTTGGCTCGGGACGCTCTGGGAGTCAGCTCTGTGCTTCCTGCCCTCACGCCCCGCCCTGCAGCCCACCAGGGAGCAGCTCGGGCCCCACCACTGGGTCTGGACAGCACCTGCCCCTTCCTCACCTCATCTACCGGGTCTGCTGTGGCCCGTGCCACCGTCGTCCCCACCTTTTCCTAACTGGTCTTCCCGCTGCCTTCCTCAGTCTACTCCCAACTAGCGACCACCGCAATCCCATTACTGTGTAAGTCACGGCAGGTCGACCCTCCACCTCCCATGGCTCCTGCACCTCTCAGAGTAACAGCCAGAGTCCCCCGATGCTGCCGCCACCAGTCTGTGCCCAAGCTCACTGCTCACAGCCACGCCGACCTCCAGACATGCCCTGGATGCCCCACGCCTGCCCCAGACGCAGGGCTTCTCGCTGCCTCCTTTACCGAGGCGGGAAACTCTCCCCAGGGTACCCCCCCGAGTCCACCTGGCGCACCCATCGCTTCCTCCTGGGCCTTGCCTCACGCCTCCACAAAGCCAGCCCTGCCCACCCCTTTTGAAATACCGCCATTCCCAGTCCCCTGCTGACCTGTTCCCCCCTGCCCCCCGGCCCCTAATATCATCACCTCTAACATAATAACAGCACCTAGGATGTGCCAGGCACTCCTGTAAGTGCTTCATGTTTCCATTGACTTGCTCAGACCTCACAGCAGCTCTCTGAGGGTGGCACTATCATCACCCCCATTTCACAGACGGGAACACTGAGGTGCAGAGATGCTGGCCTACCCTGTTACAGGAGGGTAAGTGGCAGAGCTGAGGCTCGAACCCGGAGAGTCTGACTCCACTGCACTCTCTTACCCCACTCACCCACTGCTTGGGCCCGGGGGCCCTCACGCACTCACTCGCTCCCGACGGTTCTCGGTGGTGCGAAAGCTCTCGATGGCGGGGACTTTTGCTATTTTGTTCGCTGCTCTGACCCCAATGCTCAGAACAGAGCCGGGCAAATAGCAGGCACTCAAATATTTGTTGAATGAAGGACTAAATTATTCTCAAAGGTAAAAACAAAGACGCTAACTGTGCCCTTGGTACAAAGATAATAGATTCAGAGAAAATAAACAAGCCAGAGGAATGCAGTCTGTGCACACAGCTCTGCTGCGCGGAGGGGCTGCAGGGGCAGAGTCTTCAGGCTGTTGGCAGAAGCCAGGTCCGTTCCTGCTCCTTTGATCCAAGCATCGGCCTTGCCCCACAGGAGGCCACAGGAATAGTGAGGAGAGTGATGAACAAACGGTCCTGGGAGCATCTGCAGGGGCCGTGGTGACAAACGGTGATGCCCTGTTTTCTCAGGCCAAACCCTGCTTTGTGACTGGAGAGAATTCTACACCGAAGACCAAATTCATGAAAACTCTGCAGGAACGGCAGACAAACCCATCTGGGGACTGAGGCTTGAAGTGCATCTAAAATAAAGGCGACAACACACTAAAGAGACTATAAATGCCGCTTTACACATCTTAGTTTTAGTAAATGAATTCTCTACCCTTAACTTCCAGTTACTAACACACAGCCTCCAGAAAACGTGAGATCTCACACCGCCACAGAGATGTCTGAACTGATTACAGATAGAACGTGATTTAAAAATGTGCATGTGTTTTCTGGTTCCCCATTCAAATATTTGGTAGTCAAAAGCCCCAAGTCCCCAAACCACAGTTTGATTGGATTTGATCTGTATTTTTCATCAATGTGCAAAGAAGAGTAAGATAAATTGTTAAATATGTATCTGATTTTCATCCCCATTTCCTGGCACAGACCCCTACAGTCTTGGGACTCTCCACAGTGATGTGTCTGTTACGCTCTGAGTTGTCGGATGGCTGCGGCCCCCAGCAGCTTGAGGATGAGGAAGTGTCAGGACAGGATTAGAGAGCTGGGACTTCCAGCCGCACCCCACCCTCAGCCTCCAGGACAGGGAGGGGATGAGGGTTAAGCTGATCACCAAGGCCAGTGATTTAATCAATCACGCCTACATAATCGAGGCTTCCACACAAACCCAAAAGGACTGGGTTCAGAGAGCTTCCAGGCTGAACACGTGGAGGTGCTGGAGGACGGGGCGTGGATGCTCCGATCCCTTCCCCCAGGCCTCATCCCATGCACCTCTTCATCGGTACCCTTTGTAATGTCACCTGTAATCAACTGGCCAACGTGTGTCCCTGAGTTCTGTGAGCCAATAGCAAATAAATCCAGCTCGAGATGGGACTGTGGGAATCTCGATTTGTAGTCAGTTGGTAGAAGCACAGGTAAAACCGCCCAGGGCTTGCGACTGGCATCAGAAGTCGGGGCAGTACTTGGGACCGAGCCCTCCACCTGTGGGGTCTGAGCTGTCTCCAGGTAGACGGTGTTGGGACTGAACTGATCGGAGGACACCAGTTGGTGTCTACTGCAGAACAGGTCGCTTGCTTGCAGGTGGGGAAATCCCCACACGGTTGGTCCCAGAGTCTTCTGTGTCGATCGCTGTGGTGTGAGAGCAGAGAAAACCTGTTTGTGTTTTTTCCACTTAGAGGGCACCAAACAAATCTGCATTTACTTGGATTTTACTGGAGAGGAATTGGTGGATACTGAGAAATTCTCGTACATACCAAGCCGTGGATAACAGGTCAAGATGGGTGGGGGAATCCACCTGTAGGTCAGTCTGGCTGGGCCAGATATTCCTGCAGGGCGGGGCTCTCTCTTCCTCTGCTCCTCAATGGCGAACACTACATCACCAGTGGCGCACCACAGCCCGGCACGCAGCGGGGGGCATGTCAGAATCTCTGCACCATTGTCTTAAATCCCACAACGTCAATTCTTTTAAGGGATGAATTTATCCCATTTATACCAATTACACATATTTTTCCTTGCCCTATCACTCCCTATGTTACATTTTCTGTTTTAATGTTTCTTCCTTTATTTCTTTAATTTTCACAGATTTCCTTGTTTTAAGAATATTTCTGGTGATCTGCAGATTTAAAGATTTTCCATCTTTAAATTATTTTGGTCATTTTCTTTATCATTTAAATGCTACCCATTAACCTCCTATCTTGATTAGGAAACTGAGAATGTCTGAGTACTCCCCACTCTGAAATCTGACAAAATTAGCACATTTCCAAAAAAAAAAAAAAAAAAAAAAATCAAGACATTGGGAAGGAAAGGGGTGTTCTAGGGCAGGGAGAGATGGGAAGGAATGTGGGGTTATAACGTCATTTTTCCTTCCATGAGATGCCTTTTTATAATTTACATAATGCACATAAACCTTTTTTTACCCACCTGCCCATATTTTTTGCTGACTGTCTGTCAGGACTGTCCTTGCATTAAGGGACACGAGGTGATGAATGTACCTGAATCGCCACCAAACTCTCAGCAGGTTATACGGTTGTTTTATGATATATTTGCGAGGTTGCTTCTGATAGCCGCATTTCCCACAGTGGCTTCGTCATCCCACAGGAAATAGATCTGCCACCGGGTACCAGTCCCTCAGCCCCCGGCTCCTGCACCCGCTCTCCCACGGCTCGGTCGTGTCCAGCGCCCCGCAGGCCACATGGCGAGGTGGGCACCGTCTTCTCCAAGTGCTTTGAGAACACGTCTCCGCGGTCTCTGCACTTGGAGAACGATTTGCCTGGGTTTTATACATTTGGGTCATGTAATTCCTTCTACACTTCATAGAGACTTCTCTAGGGTGTTTCAACACCAAGTATTTGTGGAGAAATCTGAGGCATGTCTTACTTTTCCTCGTTAGAAGTGACTTTGTTTTTCTCCTTGGATACCTGAAGAATTCTTTCTGTAGCCATGAAGTTCTATAGCTTTATCGATACATCTTAATATCGGCTGGTCTGATTCAATTTTCCTGGACCATGTGGCTTACCTTCTGGGTAGTTTCCTGGGCTGCCGTAACAAACTACTGCGCACTGCGTGGTATCAGCACACATCTATCCCCTCACAGTTCTGGAGGCCAAAGGTCCAAAACCAGGGCGTCGGCAGGGCTGCGCTCCCCGCAGAGGCTCCAGGGAGGATCCTTTCTTGTCTTGCCCAGGTTCTGGTAGGGTAGGCAGTCCCCAGGTGGAGGATGACAGGAGACATTTCCCCAGGTTTCCTGCCCACGCTCTGCCCACAGATGCCATGACTTCCTAGCGATACCTGCCAGCTCAGCACGTCGTCCATCTCCAAGGTATGCCAGTCTCCGAGCCTCCCAGCCACCTGTGGAGCTGGCTTCTGTGACACGTCCTCTGCAGCCAGCGTAGGGTTAATGCAGGAGCAAAAGCTACACATTCGGTTGATGTGAACACAGCAAGGCCTGGGACCGTCACTGTTACTGGGAGGGGTTCCAGAGTGAAACCCGCCCAGCACAGGCGCTGGACAGCACCAAGGCCCAGCCGGCAGACGCCCCACCAAAGCCAACAAGAGCTGATATATGCAACTCACATGGCCCCGGGGCCTCACCAGAGTCTCCACATCTTGCATTTAAATATTTCCTGGAGGTGAGATGAATTTTAAAGTTGCTTAGGTAAAAGAGGGTAGAGAGGTAGAGAGGGAAGAAAAAAAATAAAAAAACCACAAGAGAAATTCCTGTATGAGGCAAATCAGGGAATGTCAGGTCTTTAAACGAGGACAGCGTGGCTGTTAGGCAAGAGACATCAATCACCCTAAAGAAATTACTAGTCACACAATACGGAGACGTACTCTTTCTTGGTCATTAAAAGTCACAGATGTAAAAGCTACAGATTCCTGAACGAGAGCAGCCTTCCTTCCCATGCCCAGTGCCCGCCATGGACACGCGCCACGTCCACCAGTGTTTCCCGGGTCCCACTGGCAACTGGCGGCCGGGCGCTCCCCGAGTGTGGCTGGCCAGGCCGGCACTGCACGTCCACACTCTCTGCCTCTGCATAGCCAGCGGCACCCAGAGCAGGAACAAGGCTATTGTCCCCCACACAATAGCCCAGTGACAGCAACTTTCTACACAGACATTCCAGCCTTCTTCCCCAAGTTTGGATTCCACCCCAGCCCCCGCAGCGTCTCTTTCCCCTCCCACAGTCCCCCAGTGCTGCCTTGGGGCCCCTGTGCAAGCCAGGGAACACAAATGCAGAGGGGGTCAGGCCGACAGGCAGACTGTGCTATTTCACATAGACGATCTCTCCCCATGGCCTGGGCACGTGGCACAACCCCGTCTTTCACAGCGATCGCAGCAGAAGCGGCTTTCAGGAAAATTCAATCCAGAGTCATGGCTCAGCAAAGCCAGTCACCACGAGGGCCATTCCTGGAGTGTATGACTTGAGGAGAGAAATCACCCCAAATAAACCAGGCAGCCGCAAAGTCAGGCAAGGGACAGACATCCAGGGGACAGTAAACGCCCGGGGCTGTGCTTCCAGTAAAGCGTCTGAGCAGCAACCAGAAGCCGACACCGTTTTCTGCGGGGTGATGCCAGAAATGGACATTCCTCATGCTGAATTCTCGCCAAGACCGTTACCCGCCTTTTGCAAGAAGTCCCAACCACAAAGGGAAAAAAATAAAGCCACCAGCCCTATAAATTTCTCGATACACTCTGCAGCAACCGGAAACTCAAACACTCGGGGTGGAGGTTTCTTCCGGACACCTCATTCCACGCCACATGCTAGTAACTTAATCCGCAGCTTCCTTTATTCTAAGAATCTCCAAATCATTTCCTGCCTCTTTGGGCTCAACTCCACATATACACAAGTATGTGCGCACACACACAGGCACACACACACACAACAGCCCAGCTCCGGACCATGTTGTTCAGCCACTAAAAGGACACTGAAAACACAGAGCCTCAAATGCAGGGAATGTTGTGCACTTTCAAAGCGAGACTTACAATGGTCGGAAGTGCAGAGAAAGACGTGATTCCTACTTTGCTAGGAGGAGAACAGAAACGGTGGAGCGGGTCAGCCGGCCCGGGAGGGCCCACAGTCCTTCCCCACACTAAGTGACCTCCTAAGGAACTCGCCTTCCATCTTTCCAGAACACAGTAATGAGAAACAAAAACCTCGTTCCACCAGGGACCGGGGCTCCTATGCCGGGAGTCACTGGCTTTTAACCATTGCGACCCTGCAGCCATCGCCAGAGGCCTCGAGGGCGCTCTCAGGGCAGGTGCAGGACCTCAAGCGCCCGGCCAGGGGCGGGGGCCAGAGCATCAAAGATGATGGAGCGGGGTCCTGGCCCCACATGGTGGAGAATGCAGAATGCAGTATGGAGAATGTGTCTGCCACCACCCGTCCTTCAAAACCATGTGTGATCCAATTCCCAAGAGACCTAGGAGCTGCAGGAATGGAGCAGGCTAATTTTTCTCAACTTCTTAAAAGCAGCAAAACCTAAAACATGCTCCTTCCAGCTACTGCCCTTCCCCCTTTTCAGCCAAGCATTGGGCCGCCTTGTGTCCACTCCTCATCCTCTTCCCCCCAGCCTGCTGAGATGGGTCTTCTGCCTGAGCAGTCCATGGCTGGCCAGATGCACCGGTGACCTCAGAGGTCCAGACCCAGAGTCACCCCTGGCTTTCCCCGTACCTGTCTGTCCTGCAGGAGGCAATGGCCACAGAGGATCAGCCCCTCCACAAAGCTTCGGAAACGCACCTTGTTAGTCACCTGAGGGCAAAGCCCTTTTTCTTAGTCTCTTTTTGGTCCCATAGTGCCTACGACTAATAGAAATTCATTAATTACTTGTTACTTCTGATGGGGAAGATATCCATGGGCTTCTTCTGGGAGCAGAGGGAGATCCAATTAAGAAAGCAAACTTGCCAAGAAGTTGCAAGTAGCTGGAGAAAGTTCAACAGGCCAAACTCCTAATGCATGTGTGCAAAGAATTTATTTAGATTTTCTAGAATTGTCTAAGGCAGGCTAAACTTGGTTAACTTCCCAGTTGCTATATAAATAACCACAAACTTATCTCTCAAATGTCCAAGTATAACCAAAGAAAGAAGCGAGATGACAGCAGAGGTTTTCTGTGTTCTGCCCGTATTCTGTGGGCACTCACTTCAGCGTCTGGTGTTTTCTGCAACCTCAGGAGCGAGTCTGTCTAGCATCCAGGGCAGGCCTGAAGTGCCAGAGTGAATGCTCCTGGGAGCAGCCCTCTACCAAAAATAAATAGCTGGTGGATTAAAGCGTTCACTCCCTTGCTCCTCAGGGAGACAGTTCTGAGCGTGCTCCGTGCCATCTTCACAAGTCACGGCAGGGCTGAGCCCCAGTTGTGCAATGCAATAACCCTCTCTGTGGTGCACCCTGTACTGGCCTCCTCCTGCTCCTCCCTGCCTCAATTCCCTACCCCCCCACCAGTCTCAGGGCAGGGAGAGCAAGAGAAGGTTACTCACACAAACCTCACCTTCTGCTCTGCAGTGGTCTGCAGGCTTGTGTCCTCCACCCCAAAATTTGAAAGTTGAAACCTAATCTCCAACGTGCTGGTATTAGGAGGTGGGGTCTTTGGGAGGTGATTAGGTCACAAGGGTGGAGCCCTCACCAATGGGATTAGTGCCCTTATAAAAGTATCCAAAGAACTCTCTCACCCCTTTTGTCAAGTGAGGACACAGAGAGAAGGTGTCGTTGCTATGAACCAGGAAGCCTCCGCTAGACACGGACCATGCCAGTGCTGTGTGATCTGCAACTTCCAGCATCCCGCACTGAGGAATAAATAATGTCTGCTGTTTCTAAGCCGCCCGGTCTATGGTATTTTGTTATAGCAGCCAGAATGGATTAAGACATGCTTTCTAAAGGTCCAATGTCTTTTGACTCAGAGATTATGAAAAAAACTAGACAACAGAATGCTCAAGAAAGCCAAGGGCCTCCCAGGGCCAAGGACCCGTGATGAACCGCAGATCTGCCACCTGGCTGAAACCTAAGTGCAGACTGCGGTGTCTCCCACTGTCCCTTCTTAATCTTCAGTTGATGCATCGGGCAATAACCCTACAGAAAGCCATTGGCTAATTGCTGCAATAAGGTAAAATGTTGCATTAAAGGGAAAAACTGGGTGATTCATCTAGTTAGTGATTAGCAGCCTGAGATTCCTCAGATATTACTGTCTCTTTTTCAGCAGGTTAATAGATAGGAAAATTAGCAGATAATTTAAATAATGGCTCATTTAACACAACGATTCCTAATTATATTAGCAGCCCATCTGCTGAAGGCTTGCCGGCAAGCAGAACCCACGGCAGCGCGGCCTTTCCGGCCCAGCTTCTGGGGGCTGTTTGCCCACAGTGATTACGTGTGATTGCAGGCACTGATTCTGCTAATCAGGCTCTTTCAGCGCTTCGGTTGGAGAAATGAATCTCATTTACTTAAACACGTCTTGTTGAAGAAAGCAAAAATAATTGCCACACACCACTTCTCCACAATCTAAAATTAAGGTTGTTTTTATAAAGGAGGGGAAAAATCATTTTCAAAGAGCACCACTTAACACAAACAGATGTTACAGAACTTAGCTCAGAGGAGCTTGATTATACCATTTATTCTGGCTGTGTGTGTGTGTGTATTTGTGTTCGTGTGTGTGTGTGTGTGTGTGTGTGTGTGTTTGTGCGCACGCAAGGGCACGTGGAGCGGTTTCACTACTGCCGCACAGGCTCCTACTAGAAACACACGTGTTGAGAGACACGTGGATACTCTGGCTCCGTAACCGCCAAGTGGATGGTGGGGAGGGACACAGGCTTGGCTGCCTGACTGTGGAACGCGGAGATGGTTTTCCACTGGGCGCTCAGCGTTTAGCACCGCAGGGGCTCAAGTTGAGAGCAATACTTAGGGTAGAGGAGGTCCCTGCTTTAAGAACCTGAGAGATCACTCAAAGCTGAGCCCCTAAATCAGAATCCTTCTGGTCCTGGAGCTGCCACTACCTCTGTGGCTGGAACCTCAGTGCTGGGGTGGTTACCGGAGGGAGGGGACCTCCCTGAGTTCTGAAATGTCCCAAACAACCCATCTGGTTATAAAGAGTGGAAAGGACAAATCTAAGGCTGGGGGAGATTTTATCCCAAACCCGCAGCCGATGCCCTGGAATGTGCTGGCAACCGTGTCCACTTGCAGGATGCATAGGAGGCTGGGTTCACGTTCATTTTCTAGCTGTGGTCCCAGGACGCACCCTGTATCTACTTCACAAAAGAAGGCGCAGTTGCATGAAAACACAATGGCTGGATTCAAACCCCGGCTCAACTACCTGTTGGCTGTGGGATCTCCATGAGGTGTGCACAACCTCCCCGAGCCCCGATGCCCTCATCTGTAAAGCGGGATACTGTGGAGTGCTGCATGGGATCATATGTGCCATGCCCCTGGAGAGTGTCTGGTACATTGATACATTTTAATTTCTCAAAGATTTTTTCTCGTTACAGGGCTAACTTCACAAATATATATCACTCTGCTGAGCATGGCATGTACCCAATTATCCATCAGACTGTCATTCCTGTCTGCCGCTTGCTGCTGATCTGGATACAGCCCAGAAGTGGCGCGCACAACCTCCAGGGCCAGGTAGTGTGTGCAGCAGTCCTCCGTGGTGCACACGGGCTGCACCTGTGGCAGGTGACGCTGGGGTGGAAGTGGACACCAGATGGGATGTTTGGGAATGGCCTGAGTGTCAGCAGCGCCTGCACAAGGCTGCAAGAAGGCAGTGCTCCATCTCGGAACGCTCCAATCCCAGGGTACATAGGCCATTGTCACGACACCTGCTTTTCCCTCCCTCTCCTGGTGAGTGGCCGCCCCCATCCCTGGCTGCACAATTCTCCTGATTCGGGGTTCTGCTTCCCCTCAGCTCCCACCTTCCCATGCACAGCACCTCCAGTAGCTATTTCTTTCCCTCTGGGTGCCACCTGGGTGTGGAGCTCGTACCCTTTTGGTGATGGGTGATCTAGGCAGATGGGGAGCAGAGGACTGGGTGGGGTGGCAGGAATGCAAACACCATGTCCTTAGCAGCCCCACAGCCCCCACCCTGTGCCCTGCCACCCTCCCATCTCCCACGGCATCCCTCTCCACACTGTGAGGTGCAGAGCCCACCCCAGGCCGGCTCTCCTGGCAGGTACCTCCTTACTGTCTCTGCTGAACAAGGGACTGCCAGGACCTCACCCTGGGAACAGCCTGATACCTCCAAAGTCTCCCCTCCTCTCCTCTCTGCCAACCAGCTAGGGAGAGCAGCAGAGGACTCAGTTCCCACTGATAGGAATGACACGCACCCTACCCGTACCCCCAGTGGGCAAAGGCACCTGTCTGTTATCTGCGGTTTTAAATGCTCTTCACCTCGTGGAAGATGCCTTTAGCTGGATCCTGCATGTGCTGCCCGGGTCCCTCTTTGGTTGAGGCCGAGGTGTGGGGAGTGTGGTCACTTAGAAAAGAGAGAGAAAATAGTCCTCTAGGCCACCACCTTCACACAGGTGTGTCTGTGGGTTTTCCAGCTCTTGGCCATATTCTTACATGTGGGTGTTGACTCTGGTGGTTTCACTCAACAATCCGGGCTCTGTCTGTCATTCAGGCTGCGGCAGATGGGGGCAGACACTTCCATGCACGTCCCTTCCTTTGTAACAGACAAGCCCCAAGGCCCCAGGGCTGCGATCATGGCCCAAGTGCTGCCTGGTCAGTGACCGACACAGCCAGGGCCAGAGTCCGGGGCCCTTTCACCACTGGGCTCAGAGCCTGCAGATCAGCTGCCGCACACCTGAAGACAGGTGTCCCACCTGAGGGCACTGGCTGCTTGCCAAGGCAGCACATGATGGTGATCGTCTTCTGGGATCACGACCATCGAGGGCCCGGTTCTCTCTCTGGCTCTGGGACACAGAAATTAACCGTGGACTGAAAGGGGAACAGCCGTAAGCAGCCTCACGCCAACCAAGCTTCCGGAGGGGAAGGCTGGAGGCCAGAGAGAAAGTGTTTCTTTGCAAGAGGGTCTACTCAGTGACAGATGGGCTTCCATCTGCTTGGTCAGCCCCTGTCTCTGCAGATGACCTTCTCCAGGGACAGATCAGGCATTGGCAGGGCTGGGACGTGGAGAACAAGGAGGGCTCTCTGTGGAGGAAGCCAGGGCCCCACAGACCTCCCTGGGGCTGTAGAGTTTCCCTGGAAGCCTCTGAGGCTGCCAGTCCCTGCCAGCAGGATGCAATCCTCCTGATTAAGGAATGAAGGCGGATACTTAAACAGTCATGTGTGAGTCACAGGCTGGACTTCAATCACTGATGCCCATAAAACAACAATCCTTTCCTATGGAAAAGAAATTCACACTCAACCTCTTTCAAGAAAGCAAACTGTTAAACAGGACAAAAGGAACTTTGTCCCCATATCTTGATGACAGTGGGGGAGGGGGACAAATAGAAAAACACTTCCATTAATAGAGGGCTAGTTAGCTTTTTCCTTCCTGAAGAGACAACCAAGCCACTCCCCAAAAAGCCCCAAGAACCCATCACACATTTCCAAGGATTTCGGGAGACGTCATTTTACCTAAAAACTAGCACATTTCTGCACATTTCCCCCTGGGAGTTTAAACAGATTCTCATCAAAAGTGTAATGTCTAAACTCTCAAGATATTTCTGGAGTTTCAATAAATCTTCCCTTTTGCTCAAGAGTTGTTAACAGTGATTGAAAAGCTGTTTCAGATCTGAACCTTCAGAAAAAGGACATAGTTAACTTCATCCTGGTTTCCAACATTGAAATACTGTCACAGTTTTATGTAAATGACAGAGAGAGAGAGAAAGGGTATACACCTGCTGCCGCAACCGGCAAGATTTTCCAGTTACTATTATTATACAATGGCAGGTATTAAGATTTATTTTTTTTAAGTGTGGTAGGATACACACAAAATCTACCATCCTAACCATTTCTAAGTGGCATTGAGCGCACTCACACTGCTGGGCAGCCATCAGCACCGTCCCCCTCTAGAACTCTTTTTATCTTGCAAAACTGGAACTTTTACTCACACAACAGCTCCCCACGCCCCCCCTCCCTAGCAACTGCTTTCTACTTTCTGTCACTGCTCAGGTACCTCAGGTAAGTGGCATCGCACAGTACTTGTCCTTTCTGTGACTTAGTTCACTTGGAACAAGGTCTGCAAGGTTCATCCATGTTACAGCACGTGCCGGGGCAGTTCTCCTTTGCAAGGCTGAATATTATCCCGCTGCACGTTAAGAACTGAACGTCTGCGTCCCCCCACCTCATGCTGAAATCCTCACTCCCAAAGTGATGGCATAGGAGGTGGGGCCTTCGGGAGGAGGTCAGGTCATGACAGCGAACCCCTCATGGTTGGGGCTAATGCCCTTATCAATAGGACCCCAGAGAGCTTTCTCACCCCGTCATGTGAAGATACTAGTACAACGCAAGTAGCTCAGTCCACAACCTGGACGAGAGCCCTCACTGGAACCCGACCACGCTGGCACCTTGATCTTGGACTTCCAGCCTCCAGACTATGAGAAATAAATTTATATTGTTTATAAGCCACACAGGCTATGGTATTTGGGTATAGCAGCCTAGACTAAGACACATGTCCTTGTATATACTGCATTTTTTTTTATCTATTCGTCTGTCGATAAACACTTGGGGCGTTTCCACCTTTCGGCTCTTAGGCATAATGCCGCTGTGAACACAGATATGCAGCTATCTCTCCGAGACCTGCTTTCAATTCTTCTGGGGAGATTCATTTTTTCAATAAATATTTAGTGAGCTGCCACCACATGCCCAGCTCATGGAGACGAAGACGATACAGTGCCCCTAAGGTTAAGACAAAGACCAGCCTTCTCTTTCCTATCAGTTTTCAACTCCTGTGGAATTGGCTTTCGGACGCCAAGGACTGACACATAAGCAACTACAGACAATTCATATGAGGTCTATCTACTTGAAGTTTAATTTCTAAGCATTTTCCTCTGCCACTCAACACACCTAAAAGAATTACTCCTTCTGTTTATTATGCTACTTTTCAAGGCAATAGCACAATTTTAATACTGTGTAAAACAGAGTAGGAAGGTAAATTTCCTAACAGAGATGTGAACTGCCAATCACACAACCCATTATTCTGAATTATGCACACGGATGACTGAATAATAACCACACTGTATTTAACAGTGACCTGCTGCATGGCCTTGCAAGGTGAGCCTCTTGGAGTTTATTTTATCTATGAAAACACATCATAAAATTCTGACTATGATGAAGGGCTTGGAAAGCAGAAAATGTGATTTAAGTCCTAAGTGTCAGAAAGGGACAAACACCTCTTAGCAACAATGATGATTATACATGAGTATGTTAATGGATAATGACTGATAATCCACAAATCCTAATACTCCAACGTGGAGTGCTGTGACCTAGCTTTGCAATGAAATCTTAAAATCTAAAATGTTGTCTCCATTTTACATTAATCTCTTTGCATGCTCCAAACTTGGAACGTGCAACACAGAAAGGCCGTTGTTTTCAGCGTGCTACCCTTTCCGAACTTCGGGCAGCCATTTAAGAAACAGGCTATTGCTATGTGGTTCGTAAAAGGCTTTGATGTTTTTTTGTTGTTAAACCCACAAGAAAACAAAAAGTATTTTAATGGCATATGGCGATCAAAGATACCATTCTCTGCTAAAGAGATTTTTTTAAAGCCCTTCCAAGTACATTGCTCTCAGGAAAACATTAAATCTCTATTGACCTCTGCGTTTTTACGGTGTCCAGATATTTTGAAAGCACACTAACCCAGAAGAGAAATGACAAAAGCAACCCTCTTTTGCTCCTATGCCAGTGAAATACAGATGTTTTCCTAATTAGGGTATAGGACATTCACATGGAAATCTTCCAGAACATTCTAGAGATGGGAGAAACCAAAAGGACTCGGAAAAAATTGCAACATATTAACTTTGGCAAAGTCTCCCACATGCACGTGAAGGGCCCTTGCACATCACTGTTAAATATGTTTGCTGGAGCAGCAGTAGAGACACAGCCACCATCCTGGCCCCAGTGCCGCTCCGTGGGCACAGGACCCCCCACTGCCACTCAGGATAGCATGGCCCCAACTACCCTCTCTTCCGCACCAGCCGTTTCTCCCTCCTCTGCACCATCACTCCCACCGGCCTAAGAGAGCATGTCACATTCCCGTCTTAAGAAAGAAAACAACGCAGACTCTTCACCCCACCCTGTCCTCCAACCACACCCTATTTCTCTGCTCTCCTTCCAGGTAAACCCCTTGAAAGAGGTGACTGAGCTACCGGGCTCCAAACCCTCTCTCCCCCAACCCGGTGAGAGCAGCTCTCCCCTCGGCAACAGTGACTGTCTCCTGCCAAAGCTCACCGTTGGGCCTTCCCTCCCTCGCCCACCCTGGGGCGGGCACCGGCCATGTCGCCCTGCTTCCCTTGGCTCCGGGACTCCACCAGCTCCTGGGTCTCTTCCCGCTTCCCTGGTTCCTCCTCCTCATCTGCCCCCACCTCTAAGTGTTGGGGTGCCCCAGGACCCATGTTTGGCCCTCACCTCCTTTGTCTAGACCTGTTCCACGGGGAGTGCACGTATTCTTACAGCTTTGGATGCCGCCTCCACATGGTGGACTCTCAAACTCAGGTGTCTCTCTGGGACCCCAGATGCATGTTCAGCTGCTTCTGGGCCTCTCACCTGAGTGTTATGAAAGGCACCTGGATTTGGCATTTCCAAGACCACCTCCTAATTCACCCTCCCAGCACCCACCCCCTTCCTCTGACCCACAGCTCACCCACCACCTCCAGGCATACGGGCCTCTGTGGGGTTCCTCTAACACACAAGCACACCGCCTCCTCAGGGCCTTTGCACTGGCTGTTCCTTCTACCTGGACATCCTTCCCCATACCTGACTCCCTCTCCCATATTAAAGATGTCTCTCCTTGGACATCTATGTAAATTACTGACACTTCCCTACCCCCAGCACACCTGTGCCCAAATTTTAAGGCTTTCGTAGCACCTGTCACCATTCAGATACAACATGCTTACAACATGTGGTTCTGTCTGTCCCTCCCCACCAAAGTGCATGCTCTAAGAAGGCAGGATTTGGGGCACAGCTGCTCACTGCTGTATCCTTCTTGCTTAGCACAGGGCCGGTCAAGTCCCCAAAGCACATTAAATACTATACCTGCTGACTGCTTGCAGTCACATGTGGATTACAGTAACGGACCTACCAAACACCAGCAAAACCCAGCCCCTGGACTAGATTTTATTGAGAAACACAGAAAGCAAAGCTTTGAGGGGATCTTGGGGGTCACCACTGTGTCCTAGATCACTACTGGAATCACCCAGGAACTTAAAAAATGTAAATTCTCCAACCCAGAGAATGGAGCCTGGAATCATCCTTTAACCAGGTCCCCGGGTAGCTGACGACTGGCCAGGCCTGGGGCCCGCTTACAGGTCTGACCCCCATAACACAGCACTGCTTCTCCAAGCACCCACAGGTGGTGGTGTTGCTGCTGGAGTCCCAGTGCTGGGACATGCATTACCTTATGCCCCAGCGTGCTATAATTTCAGGGCACCTGTTCCACCATGTTCTTCTTTTTTCAGTTTAATTTCATAAGTACTTACTGAGTCCTATGCCAGAGTGATGCTCCGCCCTGGCCATAAATGGTTAACGATACGGGCTCCACCAGTCCGCACAAAACTTCCAGTTGGCTGAATAGTTCCCAGCCCCCTGCTGCTCTCCAGTTGACTTGAACCTGTCCCTGCAGTAGCTCCCTCTTCCACCAGGCATCTTGTTGAGCATAGAACACCCTGTCCAGAGCCCATGACGTCCCTCCTCTGGGGTGGACATGTACAGGTTGCACACTTCCCAGAATCCTCCAAGCACTGCCCATGTGACATGGTTTCCTGTCCCCTCCCCATCACAGTAGTGTCTCAGGGTCCCGTCCCAAGTCAACGTCCAGCCCTTCACACCACCTTCTCCTAATCAAACATCTATCTATTTCCGTACACGTCAACTGAGCATTACCCATACCATGATACATACAACAAACATCTCATTACGGTCATGGCTGATCACTGAGTACAAAGACTTTTGAAGATAATTCACAGCAAAAACTGTATTACACGATTTCAGAATTCCCTAAAACATTAAAAATTACATAAAAGCTGACATCAGACGAAGATGGGATTTGCACTTAATAAAGATGTCTTAGCACTCCAGTACATCTGCCCACCTAATCGGGGCCTCCACCAGTGAGAATTCAACTAAAGTTTTAAAACAACCAAGTTTTAATCATTGACAATGATTCTAAACACTGCTGGGTTTGCTAGTCTGGAAAATATTGATTACTGCTTAAAACTGCCAAAATTAATTCAAACTTTATCTCTGCCAATGCCAACATAGACTTCCTTCAGAAAAGAGCATAAATGCAGATTTTGAAAAAAAAAAAAAAAAATTCACCACGCAATTTCCTGAACTCAGATTTATACGCAAAGGGGTCTTGCAGGCTGAGGGCAGAACGTTAATATCTCCTAACTGGCCGCCCTTCACACCTCCTGGCTCTCGCACGAAATGGAGATTTGAGCCGGCTGCTCTGTCTTAAATCTTTTCTCCCCTGAGGAGGCTGCCAGGTTTGGGGATCAATGAACGGCCGCGACAGAGAGGAGACGGGAAGAGTCACAGCTGAGAGCCTCATGCTTTTTAAGTGTTGGGTTTTGTACCAAACATTCCAATCCTTTCGTCTCAAGTGTGCAGAAGGGCAGGCAGCTGGAGGGTTTCGGCCCTCGAATAACTGGCTATGAAAGAAGCCACAATTTTCAGATCCACCTGAATGTCACGATTTTGCCCAAGTGGATGTGTCTTGATTTGTGAAAAACAAACTTTATTAAACACGTTTCTCTTAAAACCACCTCTAGTGTTATCAGAGCTGTGTGGCTCCTGGCACAGAGTGGATGCTTGGGACGGGTCTGCTATATTAACACGCGTTTATCAAAGAAGATTCCAGAAGATAAGAATTTTTTGTGGTCCAGGTGGGAGACAGCAGCAGAGGGACAACTGTGTCCAGGGAGCAACGCTGGGGCAGGAAGGGTGTGCAAACTCTGCCCGAGGCCAGGTGGGCGCGGCCGTGCGAACCTAGAACCTGCTCGGAGACTGGGGTGGAAGCGGGTGTGGTGGGCAGCTCTGGCTGCCAGAACAAAGTCCCACAGACTGGGGGCTTAAAGGACACTTATTTTCTCACAGTTCTGGGGGCCAGAAGTCCAAGATCAAGGTACCAGCAGGCAGCCTCCCTCTTCGGCTTACAGACGGCTGCCCTCTTGTTGCCTGTCCACGTGGTTGTGCATGCATGTCCCTGGTGTCCCTCTGTGTGTCCTTATCTCCTCTTCTTATAAGGACACCAGTCAGATTGGATTAGGGCCCACCCTGATAGCCATACTGTAAATTAATTACCTCCTCAAAGGCCCTTTCTCCAAAAGTAGCCATATTCTGAGTTACTGGGGCTTAGGACTTCAATATATAAATTTCAGGGGACAGGGGACACAATTCAGCACACAACAGGGCCGGGCCAGCACAGTGCAGGGACACGGCCCCGAGACCCTGCAGACACACACAGACACCCCCGTCCAGACCAGCGGGGGATGGCAGTGAAGCGCGGATTCAACCGTTCCCTCCTCTCGGTTTCCGCAGCTCAGTACGTCTTCCACAAACCAATGGGGTCAACTGAAGCCTGGATTTAAATGGCCAAAAGATCTGGACAGACTCTACACAGGGTTTCACCCCGATTATAATCGTCACCTGCTGTACTCACGAGAGCCCCGCAGGGAAGAGAGCTCCACTCAAGAGCTAAGAGGTGGTTGCGAGGTGCGCGGGGAGGGGCTCTGCACAGGCCGGGCACCGGGACCTGCGACAGTGGGGACCATCCCCGCTCTGGCCTGCGGGACAGGGTGGGAACGGCCATAGCCGGGGAAGCCCCTGCCACCGGTGGCTGCAGCTGCAGAGGGAACCTCGGCCAGGCCAGAGTGGGAAGACACGGCCAGAGGACCCGGCCACCAGCTCTCCTCCGCCCTGCTACGCCCGCTCAGAAGCCAGAAGCAAAGGAGCCCGAATGGTACCGCTCTTGGAAGGTGGCCTCCCCGGCACAGGACAGAAGGGAGCAGTGCCAGGAAAACTTGCTACTCCTGGAGTGAGCACAGTGGGGCGGTTGGGGGGGACCGTTTTCATCCAGGCACTGGGCAGGGCCATGCCGCCACCCACAGCGGCGCCCCCAGCCCCTTCCCGGACTCCCCAGCGGCTGCCCTGCACCCCCGGGGCCTCCTCTGGAAGCAGCTGAAGCAGCAGATGAGCAGCAGCGTGGGCAGGGCCCCCACCCCAAGGTGGGAAGATGAGCAGCACCTTGACCTTCAAAGCTGCCCCTGTCAGGAAGGGGCACCGCTGGAAGTGGAGGGGCGTGTTCACCCCGGCTGGTTGGAAAGAGGTGACATGCGCCACAGCGGGCCCCGCACTGCGTGGGGAACGCTGCTGGAAGTTGATATTTATGGTTTAGATAAAGGTTTAAAAAAACCTGTTCAATTCTATTCTGGGACTGTTTTGGTGGAAGCTTCTGCGAGAAGGAAGCAGGTGCATGCTCTAGAAGGCCACGCGCCAGGGGCAGGCAGGTGAGTGAGCAAACGGGTGCCCTCTTGCTGGGCCGCTGTGGCCGTCCAGGAACCGGCCTGAGCACCCAGGCACACAGCGACTCAAGCCAGCCATGGGCAGCCTCTCTCAACTCAGGCCAGGCCCATCGTGCCCTGCAGGGCTCCAGAATTCTCGCCGATGAGCAACTTCGAAATTTGGGGATAAACTGCCCCATCAAGGAAAATATTTTTGAGTATTTACCTCCTACAGGTGTATGTATCTATAACTTAGGCACACGCTCCCTTGGCATGCTAGTACGTTTGAAATTTATAAAACACGAAAGAGGCAGCTTAGCACACGGGTTCAGAGAACAGCCTGGGACCAGCCGACCTATCTTCAAACCCTGGCTCTGCCCTCGTGAATTGTGTCACCTCTGTGATATAACTGGTCTGTGCCTCACTTTCCCCACTTGTACGGTGGGGACAGTGAATAAACCTTCATCTTCCTTAATGTCAATCAGTAGCTCTAGCAAACTAACTGGAAGGTACTACTTATTTCTAGTTTGTTGGGGTGTTTTCACATAACTGAAATTCTGTGGATGGTTTTTAAAAAGGTAGGAATTCTGTTTCCAGGTTAAGGGAAACACCTGTAAAAGTGTTTTTGCAGGAAGCAGACATACCATTTTTGGTTGCAGAAATCAAATAGTGATGGAAACATGTACAGATACCATCTTCAAAAGACTCTCTCCCTAACAGGAGTTTCTTTTGAGAAGCAGCTTCTCATTCAGCATTAAAATACCACGTTAAAGGGACCTGTTCTAATTTTATCTTTTTCACTATCTATTCAGTAGTATACCATGACCAGCCACTTGCTATCACAATAAAAGTGAGTAGATCTGGAACTATGACTTTCTGGGAAATAAAAGCATGTAACTCATCTTTAGAGAGCATGTTCTTTTTTAAAAAAACAAACCAGACTGGTGACATGCTGAAGCCTAGAAACCAAAGCCAGCCGCAGGGTGCAGGGGAAGGGACATTGGAGGGAGTGCCAGTCATGTTCACCAGGCTACAGGCCCAGTGACTCCTGGGACTCCAGACTACTTAGTGTGCCATCGTCACGGTGACCAGTCCACCTGGCAGATGGACCAGACGAGGCCACTTGCATCCATCACAACTTAGCATAGCCCAATTCCTGATTATCTTAGGTGATAACAAATGCGACGTTCTAAAATTTTCTTCCTGCACCCCTTGTGCACTCTGGGATGTGTCCATCCCAACTCTGCAGACCTTTGTTCCAGGCAGTTCCCTGAGGGTGGCACCTCCATGTGCCACATGCTGCCTTCTTACATGACCAGTGGTGCACGATCTATCGCTTTCTCTACCTTGCTTTTCTCACTTGTGGTACCTAAAGACACCACGTTGTGCTCCATGGTGTAGACGGACCATAATCAGCCAGCCCCCTCCGACATACTTGGGGGCTGTTTCTAATCATTCGCCATGACAGGTAGTACCACAGTGAATAGCCTTGTGAATCGCTTTTCAGATTTTTTCCCCTGTGTAACTTCTATATAAACTCCTAGAAGCGGATTTCTGAGTCAAGGGATACATGCATATGTAATTTTGCTGAACATTTCCAAACTCCCCACCATAGGGTTTGTATGAGGAAATAACATTTTAATGGAACTTTTCTCTTGCCCTACAACTGCCTTCAAACAAGCCCTGTAAATTATCCTTCTCCACCTCTGAATGAAATATTGGACAAAGCCTACATTTTTCCAATAGCTTAGTGGAAATACATTTGTTTTTAGGCATTATGAGTCCAGTGCTATCTAATACCAAAGCTTCTATCTGTCATCCAATGTAAGAGGGGTGATTTAGGCTTAGAGCTCTGCAGGGGGGAAGGGGAGCCTGGTCGGATTCATCACTATTTCCCCACCTTGCTCAGGACTAAGCGTCTGATTTCACTGGGATGGAAACAGGGAGAATGGAGGCATGAGTGCTGGAAAGTTCTCCTTGGACTTGAGTGGTCGGTACACTCTGGATGTGGCTGGGGTCCATATGCTAAACCTTCCTCCTATGGGTGCCCAGTGGGTTCTTCTGAGCCCCTGTCTCCTGCTCCCCAACACCTGTCCCTGGATATCTCCCACCTGCCACTTCCTGGTGTGGGAGCCCCCTCTGCGGGCCAGCTGGCCACTTCCCACTCCCTCCTCAGTCTCGATGCCTGACAGCCTAGCCCAGAGGTCAGCAAACTTCTCCGGTGTAGGCCAGAGAGTAAATGTCTTAGGCTTTGGTGGTATATCTGTCCCAAGGACTCACCTCTGCCACTGCAGTGTGAAAGCAGCCTCAGGCGATATGTGAGCAAATTAGCATGGCTGTGTTCCAATAAAACTTTATTTACAAAAACAAGCAGCTGGCCAGACTTAGCCCACGGGACTTCATTTACCCAACTCTGATCTACCCGTACAAACTCCCTCTGGTGGTCCTCTTGTGTTGGGTCGGTCGTGATGGCCAGAGTCTAGATCCCTTTAAGGGGGTCTGTATCTTCCCCAGTGGAAATAAGTGCCTTGCCAATAACATCAACAAAGACAACAGAAAATTAGACCTACAGACTTTTCCTCCTATGCTTTGGAGACGTTGAGAAGAGAAAGAATGCCAGATTGTCTTACACTATTTATTATTATTATTATTAAGCTATTCTTTTTTTCCCAAAAAG
Organism: Eulemur rufifrons; assembly: GCF_041146395.1. Lineage (NCBI taxonomy): Eukaryota > Metazoa > Chordata > Mammalia > Primates > Lemuridae > Eulemur > Eulemur rufifrons. Next base: position 4,580,615 of record NC_090989.1, read on the forward strand.
TTACGAGGGTGCATCATTTGGAATGTTTTTGGCTGCAAGTAAACAGAAAACTATAGAATGGCTCAAATACATAGGGATTTTTTTTTCTCCCAAATGAAGACGCCACTAGTGATGGTTGGTATTAGATTAACATCTTCAGGAAATCAGGGTCAGATCACTGCTGTCTCCCTGACCTCTCGTGGGCAGAAGCTGACTATCTCTGTTGAAGGACTTGCATCTTCATTAAAGTCGGAAAGGAAGAGGAGGTATTATCCTGGCCACACTTGCCCCTTTTATCAGAAAAACATAAGCTTTCCCCAAAGTCCCCCAGGAAACCTCCATTTATGGCTCAGGGTCTGTGGCTGTGTCATTAGTAGCTAAGCAAGCTGTCGTGGAAAGATTTAGGCCAAAGGGCAGAGAGTAGGGATTACGTATTAGTTCAGCCACCCAATTGATAAGGTCAGGTAACATGAAATCATGTCCATTTCACATCCATATTTAGTTTCAAAAACTAGATATGGCTATAAACAACGAAAACATACTCTATACCCCTGTCTACATACAGCCCTGAGCTCCCAATCAACTTTACTGCTTCTCTTTTAAACATGAACAGCCAATAATCATAAATATTTGAGGGAAGTCTCTAGCATGAGGCACAGAGACCACAACAAAAACACTGAGAAAACGAGCTCAGAGGAGACAGATAAAAGGCAGGAAGCAAAAAGGAAATTTTCACAAAATCATAATTTTCACTGAGAAACAGAAGAAGGTCTGCAACTTCGAAATTAGAATAAGGTGAAAGGGAAAAAAAGGAACATTCAGAGAAAAAGAAAGTGCTCTTGAAAATTAAAATTAGGGTGGCAGAAATAAATATGGAAAGTAGAACCAAAAACACAGAGACAGGAAACAGGAACAACCAATCTCAAAGGCCCAACATCTCCGTAATCGGAGGTCCAAGAGCGGAGAACAGGCAGTTTACCAGAAACTTCTCAGAGCTGAATGTCATGAGTTGCTAGACTGAAGGAACTCACTACGTGCCCAGCATAAAACAAAATACCCACACTAAGAAACGCTGACGTGAAATTTCTAATACCAGGTCTACGAGAATCTCAAAAGTCCCCAGAGAGAAACAAAATGGTTCACATACAAAGAATCGGGAATCGCACCTGTGTGAGCCCAGTTGATGCTGGGTTGGGGTACGAGACTTAACTTTGAGGTTTGACAGCCCCTGCCTCTCCCTAGGCCTGAACACAAATGTTGGGTGTGGAGATAAGAGTGACTTTATTTTCAAATGCGAATCTGCCTAATGCCAAGTCCAAAAATGCCACCAAAACGTCTGGTTAATGTATTACTCTTTATGCAGGAAAACCTGTTCACTACAAGTTTCACCTTTCCTCCCAAACAATCCTCGATGATGGTGCACCGTGATATCAACAGCATCCGCTTAGCACCTGCACATCCCTTCCAGAGCACGGATACTCTTCCCCCAGATGTAAGCCCTGGGTCTGGGGGTCTGCAGAGTGGACATTTACCTGTCTTGCAGGTGCCCAAGACTACCCTTCTGTCTGTAGGTCCCCTAATAAATCACCTTTCATGACAAACTGGGTTTGTCTGCCTCCTTCTTTGGTTTCTCAGCTCCTGCAGCATTTGGGGGTCACTGGGCATACGCAGACCCCAAGTGAAGCACCAGCTCAGATGTGGAGCGGAAGGTGAGGGTCTTGCTGGGCACACAGGGAGTCCACCCTCTACAAATGTGGCCCAGCAGGCGTGTGCCTGCAGCCGGGCCAGCGCGACCGACATCGTGTTCTCTCTTATTTGGATGGAAAGAACAAGAAGGTGGGATAATAGAAGTTGCCCCTGTGCTACAGGGTCACGCCAAGATGTGCATGTATTTACTAACCAAAGGATGACAGAAAATAGTATATATGTATTTTAAATATTTGTGTGTACTTAAGAATGGATGTCATATAGAATATAATCAAACTATTACATAATAAATTCTTATGTATGCAAAAGCTATGGAGCTATACTTTGGTAAACGTACTTGTGTGTACTTACAAGTGTTAGTGCATTAGGAATCTACCACCTGTTCTGTAACCTTTGCTGAGCTGCTAGTCAACAAGGCACCGGCCATTCCAAAGGTTTGAAAGCCCTTATGTCCCGAACACTCAATTTTCAAAGGAGGTCTTGCGGTTGTTTCTAAACTCAATCACAATCGTCCTTTGCTCCCCGACCATTCTCTCTTGCTCACGTCACATCTTCATCTTCAGAGGAAGTTCAGGGTACAACAGGGCAATGAGCGGCACACTCCAGACTGACCCCCGAGGCTTTCACAGTAAGATTCTGGATCACATGAAGAAGGCAGGATTCTAAAGAAGAGTTTTAAAACTGTTTTGTGATTCCTGGGCTGAAATGATGTTCTCAAATACATTCAGTGGTAGGGCGTATTAGTTCTGTCATTCCTCAAATAAAAGGACCTGCGGCAGCCACGGTTCCAGGCACACGATGGCTGCAGGAAACTGTGCTGGCCCCACTATTCCTGGGCACCTGACCCTGAAGCCTCCAGGTGACTAAAGCACCTGTGACTCTGCTGGCTGGTTTCTCTGGCCAGTTGTCCAACCATGAATGCTGATGTGTTAACCCCCCTGGAAGCTGCCCTCGGCCCACGACTCAGGGGAGTGGGTGATAGAGGCCTCGCCCCCCCACCCCGCCCCCCAGCCAGGACAGCGGAGTCTGTCTGACACTATCTCCCCGGGGAGTGAGCCCAGCGGCCCACACCTGCAACCTTCCCCATCACTCTCCTGCCGAGACTCCTGGGATCACCTCCCAAATACACCACCACGCTCACATGCTGTCTCAGGTTGGTTTTGGGGGAAACCCAACCAAGGACACTGTTGAAAAATATGCACAATATCCTAAGTGTTCCCCTCCGCCCTTCCTCCCCTGGGCACTGTGAGATTAATTTTCCTTTTTCATTCAGAAACTCTCCTGACCAGTCACGTGTCACTACCTATCCCCCGACGTGAATTGCCTATAAGTGGTGTCCTGTAATGTTTTCACTCTTTGTAAGGCTTCTGTTCTGATAAAATCTAACCCCAACGCACAATTTTAAAACACATGAAAGAGGAGCTGCTCCTACAGCATCGCAGACCCCGCCCCACTGCACACGTGTCCTCACGGCGCCTCCCGCGTGAAGTCTTCACTCCCTAACTTCTCAAGGCCGGGTCCTTCTCAGGCCAGTCTCAGCTCAAATTGCAGCTCCTCAGGGAACCCCCCCACCCCCAGCGCCCTTTCTAAAGCAGGATTCTTCCACCCAGATCCATTTCCAGGTTGTACTGTCTCCCAGCACTTACCTAAACTTCTGTTTACTGTCTTTATAATCTGTCTTCCTGATAACAACAGAGGTTCTGTGAACACAAGGACCATCTTTGTCTAGCTGAATGGTGCACACCACACCAGGGCTTAGACCAGGGCCTGGCATGCAGGAGGTGCTTAATAAACATGCTCAAGAAAGGAATAAAAGACTCATTCTTTGAGTCTAGTTCAGAATTCTTCCCCTCACTCTGGTAGAAGTGATCTTTAACTCTTCTAGCCTTCCTGCATCTGGTAAGAACCACTCGTCAGGAACAAGACGAGACCACAAAGTTGGGGGAGGTCGCAGGTGTCAGCATGCACCACGCCTCTCTGTGCCCAGGGCAGATCCTTCTGCCAGACGTTCTCCCCTCGCCACTCCGGGCAGCAACTCCTAGGCCGGCAGACTCGGCGTGCCGCGTCACCAGCATTTGCCCCCTCGGCACTGCTGTCATTTGGGACCAGATCGTTCTTAGCTGCGGGGCCGTCCTGTGCGTTGCAGAGTGCGGAACGGCACTCCTGGTCTCCACCTGAGATGCCAGCAGTACCACCCAAGCTGCGACAACCCAAAATGTCTCCAGGTGATGCCAAGTGTCCCCAGGAGGGAAACAATCTCCTCAGTAGAGGACCACAGACTTGGGCCTGTTTGCCACCCTTGGGGCAAAGCGATATTGCTGTCCCCTCTAAGGGGGCCAGGAGAGAGGCACGCAGCAGTTCGGATTCCTTCAAGACGCAGACCCAGATGCTCAGATCTAGTTCTTGGCGTTTTGTTCTGTCTTCCTCTCTTTCTTTTTCTAAGCTAAGTTTTAGGGAACACTTACCACACGCTGAGGCTATGCTGAGGGTCTAACACCCTTTACCTCAGTGGTCCCCGACCTTTTTGGCACCAGGGACTGGTTTCATGGAAGACAATTTTTCCACGGATGGTGGGGGGTTAATGCGAGGGATGGGGAGTGGCTGTAAATACAGATGAAGCTTAAAAGTTTCAGGGAAGACAATTTTTTTGCAGACCAGGGCTCGGGGTTGGTGGGGAGGAGGAGCTCAGGTGGTGATGGCTCAGCCGGGGAGCAGGGACCCCAGCTTTGCCTCATTCAGCTCTCTCAGCGACCACAGGACACACTCTGTCTTACCTGTGCCCACTCATGGGCAGGGACAGAGATGTGGAGAGGGCAAACACCTTGCACACCATCCCACAGGCTCGTCACCCCTGGAGTGCCTGCCCTGGCCAGCCCTCTCACTCTGATTCTAATCTGCCGAGGGCTGCCGCAGGGGCAAGAGAGGCTACAGTCCTGCGGAGATTAGGAAGAGGGGGGCTGTGAGGGGAGGCCTGCCTTATTTTAGCGCTCGGGGTTTTTTTAGAGTATCTGTTTTGACAGGTGAGATCCTCTGCCTTTCTTGTCTGCCTTCTGCTGATTTGCAACTTCCGGATGGTGTCACATCTCAGTGGCCTTTAGGGACGAGCTATAAGGCACTGGGGATGCAGGCAGATGTTCTCCAGCCCGAGAATACCTCGTTTAAAAGGATCTCTGCATTCTGGGGCAGGCCCCATTTTCCCCAGGCAGGATTACTCCAGAGAGCAAAACAGATTCCCATAGGATCATGTTCCTTTTGGCTTTTTTGGCAGGGGAAAAACAAAACAAAACAACAAAAAAAACCCCACTGTCTCATTAAAGGGAGGAGGTAGCAAAACAAATTTGTTACTGGAACAGTTAGGAGCAATTGCTGGTCTGCACGGCCTTGGAGGGAGGGCACTTCGTGCAGGGTTGGGGGGCTCCAGTCACGGGCTACAGGGTAAGCACAGAACGTCAGGGAAGCCTCAAACTTCGCAGTAAGCGTGAAGAATGGGATGTCTGCTCAATCTAATAATGGAAAGAACGGCGCTTGTACTTCGCTTGTCTTTTTCTTTTTCACTTTGTTCTCCTAGTAATTCGTTTTCGTTGATTTACAAATTGTTGTCCCATGACAAACTGGACGTTTCAAAAAGACGCTCTCAGCACCGAGAGTTTGAGACTTGGAGCGCCACTGCCTCAGAATGAGATCCCCGGAGAAAACACACTCCTTGTTTCCCACCTGTCCAACACAGGAAGTTTCTGGAACACAATCTGCTAGAGGTAGACATTTTCTAAACAGACAAAAAGAAGGAAACACTTAACCCAAGAACAGTATGTAGGGAGATGAAAGAACATACCCATGCTGCTCAGGAAACCGCGGGGCAGAGGAGAATCTGCCTCTGTAGTGGCTTCCAAATAGCGTCTAAGGCTGGGGCCGGCTGGCTGCCCACGGGGGACTCGAATATGACCGAATGCAGAGCCCAGGCCCTGGGGCAGACGGTCTCACGCAGTGAGTCTGGACTGGGTCTCAAGAACCTGTATTTCTAGCCAGCTCTGCAAGGTACTCCTGGTCTCTCCCGCAGCCAGCGGGCTCGGGGAAAGAAGCAACGACTCCACATGTGGCCCGTCAGCCAGCAGCGGCTGCCCCCGCTCTGCCCTGGGACACTGGGTCAGACTCTGCACTTCAGCAGATCTCGGGTGACTCCCCTGCACGGCACTGAAGCAGACTGGTCTGGGGGCAAAACCTCAGAGGTGGGGAAAGTTCTCCTAACTAAAAGACTATAATCATTGAACGCTAGAGCTTCTATAATGGAAGGGATCTCAGGTCACTTGGTCAAATTCCCTAACTGACAAATGAGGAAACTGAGGCTCGGACAGGTTAAATGACTTCTCCCCAGTACCCAACATTTGGTGAGTGGCAGACCTGGGATCGGTACCCAAAGCGCTGAACTCCCCGACCACTGAGCAAACCACGCAGTTCTGCGCTTCCCAGTAGCTCCCTGGATGGGAAAAGAGCTCGGGAACCTGCCGAGGAGGCAGCACGGTGCAGCGGAAAAGCTCTGGAATCCACGCCACTGTCACCGAGACGCGCTTCCCTTCCAGCACCCGGTCTCACATCGACAGCAAGTCAGACGTGTCATCCCTGACGTCACTGGTACCTGGAAGACTGTTATTAATAGACTCAATGCTTTCCACCTTTTCTTCCCCCACAGCATGCAATTCCGAGGGGCTGCTTTATGAGCTGTTTTCTCTGGTGTTGGGGGCGGGGAGCTTGCGCGGCTGCCACACCAGACCAGTCTCCCACCCACCGCCGCCGAGGCCGTTCCGGAGCACTGGGCTGAGAGGCCGGCGATCTGCAGCTGGAGCAAGAGGTTGCCGCTGGCAGGCCAGGTATAAATTCTCCGCCCTGCCGCCTCTCAGTCTAGTGTGAAATGGAAGAGCGTCGTTCCCACCTCCCTTTATGGCTCGCTGCAGTGATGGAGCTGGCCCAGGGCGCTGCTCGCGTCCGTCTTCAGACACTCCTCTTCGTCTTCCTAAAACGGTAGCGGCGTATGATTGCCGTGTAATAAAAGTCTGAAAACTCGCAGCCTGAGCCCAGGGCCGGCGAGCAAGCGTTAACTCAGAGCAGACCTGCCAGTGTGTCGCCTTCGTGTGGTTATGTCGGCTCTCCTAAAGCACTTTTTCCTCTTTTGAGAATTCTAAGAGGAAAAAAAGTGACCATTTTTTATTGAGTAGCAATAGACAAAATATCAAATAGTCCCTCTGGGTCGGGAGAGGACAAAGGGGCATCCAGCCAGCGTCACACACTGTCGCGCAGGCTGGGAAAGTAGCTTGAAACGGGTGCCACACGCCCTTCCTGGGATTCCACCGCACACACATATTCATTCACGCCCAGAGAAGTCACAGAAGGCGAGACGGGCCACCCACCGGCCTCACAGGTGTGCTGTGCTCCAGGTAGTGTCTGTCGTCACTGACGTACAATGAGCCCCAGTGTCTGGCCAAGTCCAGGCAAGCAGAGCGGAGGCCCCTTGTCAGTCATCAAAGGAGGCTCTGAGGCCACACGGAGAGGTGCCCTGCTCACCTGCGTGCAGGTCCCCACCCCGCTCCTGCTGCGCCCCGTGTCAGCGTGGGGCAAGTCGGCAGCCACCAGCCCCCCACCTCCCCTCAGCCTAGGTGGACCCTGAATTCAGGGCGCAGAGGCTTGGCCTGCTCTCTGCAGTGGCTGAGACATTAAACAAATCTCCAGGCGTGCTGTCAGGTACCAGAGGGGAGGGGAAGAAACCCCACCTCTAATTCCTCCTCCCCGTCCAGTACAGCCGGTATCACCACGACAGCAAGAAATCACGCATCACAACAGCTAGCCTGGCCCTTCTGGGAATCATCTCAGCCAGAAACAGGAAGAATGGGCAGCCAAGAGGTGGCTACGCCAACTACCCACAACAAAGGAGACCAGCAGGAGTCCAGACGAGGGCATGCATGGTGGGCAGAGGTGCTGGGAGGAAACTGTCTGTTTCTCATTAAATACGTCCTGAGTGATAAGGGGCTGCCTTACAATGTCTTTAAAACACGACACATCCAAGCTTTCCACATCTATGTTGTTGCCAACACAAGTATTTGTTACTCACAGGTATTTAAATATCATTTTTCTGAGCTGGCACAAGTTGGAAGGATTTCTCTCATTTTACACACTAATTCTAGCAATTCTAGACATAGTGAAACATGACATGAGACACTTTAAAACTTAACTGATTAGTCTCTAGTGGGGAAAACAATACAGAAATACAAAAAAGAAGCAGAAACCCTCCCCTCCTGCTCCCCCACCCCGGCCCCCAAGGCACGCATGACCTTGCCACAGGGTCCGTGCCAAGACAGCGGCCAAAGCCAGCTGGTGCTTACTGACTTTACTGAAATTACACTTGAATTCCAGACTGAGATTATTGACAATTAAAAGGTGGGATAGAATAAAAGGGGAAAAATCCATAGAATGATAAACTTAGACTGAATTGGTTTGGGTTAAATTGTGTCCTCACCAAAAAGATATGTTGAAGTCTTAATCCCTGGAACCTGTGAACGTGACCTTAATTGGAAAGTGGGTCTTTGCAGATGTTTAATCAAGTTAAGATGAGGTCAGGCTGGGTTAGGGTGGGCCCTAAACCAAAGACTGGTATCCTTACAAGAAGAGAGGAATTTGGCCACAGAGATGCACACAGAGTGGAGAATATCATTCGAAAATGGAGGCAGAGATTGGAGTGGTGCAGCCGCTAGCCAAGGAACCCCAAGGAACGCTGGCAGCACAGCAGCTAGGAGGCAGGCGAGGAGGCGTTGTCCCCTGGGAGCCTGCAGAGGGAGACGGGTTCTGCTGACACCTTGGCCTTCTGGCCTGCAGGACTGTGAGACGATAAATTTCTACTTGTTCTAAGCCCCCCGTTCGTGGTAATTTGTTACAGTGGCCCAATGAAACCCAGAGAGCTTAGAAGATTATCAGTCGTTGAGGAAAGAGAAGCTCAGAGATCTCAATCACTTGCCCGTGGTCACGGGTGACACACTGCAGTGTGCAGGACCCGTGATCAGCGCAGGCTGCCTCCCACGTACCAAATCATGCCCACGAGCACCAAAAGATGGTTCTTCTGAAAAAAAGTTACTGTAACTAAAACAGTGGCACATCTGGAGCAGTGAAGCCTGCAGACTTCAGAACTGGGCAGACCCGGACTGACATCCCCGCTCAGCCCTCACCAGTGTGGCCTTGCACAAATTACTCCGCCTCTCTGAGCCTCAGTTTCCCCATCTGAAAATTACGTCAAGTCACTGCGCGCACCTCACAGGAGGTGGGAGGATAGAAAGAGGTGAGCCGTGCAAAAGGCTCAGCATGATGCCCAACACCCAACAAGCAAGAAATAAGGGTTGGTTATTAATCGGTGGTTAACTATTCCACAGGTCTCTCCTATTGTCTAGAGCCAGTTCCTAGCTGCCTTCCCGTCCTCTGTAATCGAGCCTTTGACGGATTCCTTCTCCAAGGGCCAGGAGCTTTTCACTTCTCACTCAGAGGAGCTGGCGGCAAACTGGCTTTGACTTTCCTGTTCTTTCAACCTCAGTAATCATTTCTTTTTCCATTGTTCTTAATAGTTTACCATCTCAGGTGGTTCCAGCAAATTTCTTCTTGCTGGCCAAGGCCTTCCCTTTTCCAGCCTCACCTACAGTTGGCTTAATATAATTTGGGGACCCCAGATGGCTTATTCTGAAGAATGCACACTCTCAAATTGCATACACTCGGCACCCTTTCAATCCAAAGTCTTCCAAATAGTTGTGCACTAAGAGGCTGGTAATCAATGTGTCACGATTAAATGCATCACAATTAAAATGTGAATCACCAAAATAATTTGTCAGCTCTTTACATTCGAATGTTCAGATATGAACAAGGTTTCCCTGCCTGTGTTATCCATATTAGTGGAGATGACAGGAAATCTTTCATCAGAAACCCCAAAAGCCCTTTTGAAGCCACGGCAAGGTATATAGCTGAAGAGCTTTTCCTATCTTCAGTTAGATTTATTACGTTAGCATGAAAGTCTTTTTTAATAATGGAAATTGCTGTAATTATAATCACTTTAGGAGACCGTTATTATTATTAACAAGACCAAATTGCATGGTTCAAGCAGATGCTGGTTCTCTACTGTTCGAAAGAAGTCACATAATGGGATCAGTGCACAAGCCCAGGGCTCATCTCCATGCCAACGCGGCCCTGCCCACCAGCGCATGGTCCTGCGGCTCTGCTCAGGCTCTGGGCAGAGTAGTCGGGCAGAACAATGGCCCCCCAGCTCCTGATGAAAGCATGTGGGGAACAAGTGCACATCCAACGGTCGGCTTTCCCATAGGAGACGGGGATCTGTAGGGCTCTTGTTCCTGCCGAACGTCCTTTCTCGAGTCCCCTCCCGTGCACACCTGGATCCAGGGATTTTTTTATGTTGTTCATTAAGCAGCAGCAAAGGCAGGAGGAGATGGGGGGCAGCTTAGGAGGGCCTAGTTGTACTTACATTAAGTTCCTAACACTTGAGGGTATAATAAGGTTTAGGGATCTTGGGCTGGAAAGTGTAGTTTGAGGCCAAAACCAAAGAAAAGAGATCAGAAGGTTTGAGGGTAAGAGAGTCATTATCTCCCTGGTGGTTCAGAACTCGGGTTCTGGAATCCAGCCCCCTGGGTCCCATTCCTGGCTCTCCCTCCTTCTTGCCCTGTTGCCCTGGCAAGTCATTCAACCTCTCCATGCTTCTGTTTTCCCATCCCCCAATGCATTTAAAAACTAGGAGGGGTAGGAAGTGGTTGTGGGGATTCCTGGGGAAAGCCCACAGCACAATGCTTGTCACGCACAGTGGTCTCAGATAGGTCTATGACTATTCCTTAATTCTTGAAAAATTCTTAGTTATTTATTGCTTGAATTTACAATTCCATTTTTCTCTCCACCTAAGCAATTTTTATTTTAGGCTTCAGAGAATCAGCAGAGAATAAATGCATGACTCCTGGCCATTAATAGAGCAGGAAAACTCACTCCAGGTTCAGAAGTCACCTCACTGCTGCCCCTTCTAGCCTGCTGCCAACACCCTGCTGGTGGTCAGAGACATTTCAGGACGAGACAGGCAAGAAGTGAATCCTAATGCGCTAGTCACTGGAGCCTGAGTTTATGGTAGGCATTTGGAAAGACGGTACACATGGATTTTGCTATAAAGCAGCTTATCGCTAAGTCAAGCCAGGAAGGAGCTACAGAATATTTCATTCTCCATCACATGTAAAAGTTAAATCTGCTTTTGTAAAAGCAGCCCTCCCTGGAAACATGCAAATGTTTGAGAAATAATCTTCAACAAACCACTTCCTTGGTTATGGTAAAGGTACGAGCACAGGCACTCAATACTCACCTGTTAATTAGATTAATTAAGCATCATTTTCAGGTAAAGGTCACTGAATTAATTAACAAAGGCAAGCTATTATTTATGAAAGCTTTTTTTTTTTTTTTTCTGAGAGCCCAAGACATATTTTTTTAGTTCTTCCTGAAGTTCTTTCCTTTTCCCCTTGCCTCTGGAGGGAGGGCCTCGGGGCTTCACAGCCCTCCAACTGCCAAAATCTACTTTTAGTAGCGAGAATTCTCTTCCACTCTACAACCAGCATGAGCTTATTTTCAATGAAGGCACACATCTCAAATGGGGAGTCATTCGGGGCCTGTTCCAAAAGATTATCTGTAGGCCGCAAAAGAGGTTCTTCCTCAATAGTCTGTGACGTTTATAAGGTTCTCACCACGAGGCACATGTTTTCACGTGGTGGCCTGACCAAGACCAGCATCTTGAGTTAAGCTCCCTCAGCTGACTGATTCCCATTCCCTCCCTCCCACCATCCACCCTGGGAAGCGGCAAAGACCACTCACGTGGCTTCCCACCACTTAGATGAAAGGCAACTAGAATCAAAGTTGAGAGCAGAATATGCTTTTGAAGGTTTTTTTTTTTAACTAATTAAACAACTACAGAAGTTATTCAGCAGTTTCCTTTTTTAAAAGAATTAGCATGGCATGTCTTTCCTCTTAAAGTCTTGAATAATTTAATTAGAATTATACAAAAGTCATGAGTATGTTCTATTTATGGGGGAATCATAGCTGAATTAAAACCCAAATGACAATGTTAAAAATAAAAATAAAGTATCTTCAGACAGTGTATTCAGTTGATGAGACGCCTTGACTTCAAATCCCACTTAGTTTCAAGGTAGTTTCAAGGAGGAAGGGGGTCGAATCAACTTCTGTTTTTGTTTTTTAAAGATTAACATGCCTGGGAACATCTGTTTCTCACTACAAAAAGTGTTAATAAGTGAACATCAGAGAAAGAGAAAGCGAAAAAGAAAGCTGTTTGATTTTATTTTTGTTTTGTCGTCAGGAGACACTCGGTCCCCGGACACCTAGCTCAGCGCGTTTTTCTCGGTTGCTGGACTGCATTTCACGCTTTCTCATACACGCGCGTGGATGCAGCGCTCGGTGCGGAGGGCAGGGCGGCTGGACCAGCGGCGAGGAGCTGGCACACCAACTCAGACAAGGAATGCAGGCGCAGAGCAAGCCCTGCTCCCTCCACGGGAGCGAGCTGGCCACTTCAGAACCGGGTTGCTTTTAGCTGAGCTCAAGCATAAATCTCCCTTAAAGGCTACTGCGCCCTTGGAAGCCGGCCACAAGCCTCTTTAGCAATGAGACAGCACTGGGGGGAAAGGCAGGATATTAATACAAGGTGATTTCCCCCAGTAATAGCTTCTCGCCCAAGGCCCACGGCACCGTCTGCGGCTGGAAGGAGGTTTCGCTCACAAAAAGGAAGTCACGTTAGAAGCAAGTTACAGGTCTCCTCTGGCTGCCCGGCCGCGCGGAAGGGGAAGCGGACAAGTTCTGAAACACTTGCGCACACCCCCAGCTGCGCCCCGGGGAAGGGGCTGTCAGCCGCCGCGTCCCGAGCGCCAGCGCCCCGGCTCCCCGGCCCACTGGGTCCCTGCGTTCCCCGATCTTCTCTCCGGGGACAGCTGCTGCTTTGGGGCGACACTAAGCCACGCGGAGGCATCTCTGGGCTTTCCCCCAACGAGCCCCTCGAAAAGCCCACGGCTGCAGCCGGGAGGACGCAGGGCGGCGGGTCTGGGAGGGCGGAGGGCGCCCACCGACCTACCTTCTGCGGAGGGGTCCCGATCAGCATCTCCAGGTAGTAGCCGCGGCCGGAGTCTCCCTGCAGGTTGTCCACCATGGCCAAGAAGTTGGCGGCGCCCCCAGCGGGCTCCAGGGCGAGAGCCAGGCCGTCCGCGCGGGGCGCGGCGGGGGTCCCGGGCCCGGGGGTGAGCGAAGCCCCGCGGCTCGCGGCTCCAGCCACCCGGAGGGGCAGCGTGAAGGGCGCGGCGGCGGGCGCCGGGGCGGCGCGCAGAAGCCACTGGGCCAGCAGCGGCAGCAGCAGCGCCCGGGGCAGCGCGCCCATGCCCACGGCGGGGCCCCAGGGGCGCGCCCGGCCCGGCCCGTCCCGTGCGGCGGCGGCTTAGCGACTCGGCCGGCGCGCGGGCTGCGGGCTGCGGGCTGCGGGGCAGGCTGGCGCGCACCGGGACCCGCGGCGGCGCGGCGGGAGGAGGACCCAGGGGAGGAGGCTCGGGAGGTGGGGCGGGGGCGGAGGCTCCGGAGCCGCCCGGTGCGCGCCGCCAAGTTGGGCAAGTTCTGCCGCTGCCCCCTCTGGCGGGCGGCGGCTGCCCCGCAGGGAACCGGCCCCTCCCCCCAACCCCCCGCGGCCAAGGTCAGAGCCGGGGGCGGGCCGCCCGGGTCCCCCGCGTCCTCCCTGCCCACCCCCGCCGTGCCGGGCAGCGCCTCTTCCCCGGGAAACTCAAGTCCCGAATTTCCTCGGAAGGCGCCCGGCGGCCACGGCCAACGGATATGACGAGGCTCATCTGCTACCAGGGGGGAAAGTTTCGGGAACCCTTAAAGGGGCAGCGAGGGCCTGAACTGGACCCCTGGCTTCGCGCGCGAGAGGGCCCGCGGGTGTCCCCTCGTCCCGCAGGGGCAGGAGCTGTCGGGGGTGACTCGGGGGTCAAGGAGGAGGGAAGAGAGTCCCCCAAAAGCCGCGAGCCTCACAGCGAGTCTCCGAGCCTGCGCCTCCCCTCGCCAAGAGCATCGTCTGCCTCTCTTCGCGTCGAGGACTGGCTGCTCACCAAGCCATTGCCCCGGCGCTGCCCCCCATTCCTGCCCGCCCCCTTCCTCGTCCCCACCGGGGCCCCGAGTGATTACAAGAGGTCTGAGTGGGGGCGGGGAGGGACAAGGGCTAAGCGGGGGAGGCGAGGACGCGAGAGCGTTGGAGAATTTCCCCTAAAAATCCTGGGGGAAGTGGGGGGCTTGGCCGCTGCCTGCTGCCCGCCAGACCCTCGGTTCTCCCCTCGCCCCCTCCGTCCCCCGCGGGGCAGGTGGCGCCGCGGCCGGCTGTGAACCTGGGCTTCTCCCCGCCCTCGCCTGCCCGCGCTGCAGATGAGAAGCTGCTGGGAGCTGCTCGCTCACCTCCCCCAGGGGTCCCTAGGTCCACCTGGTAAGTTGCTGTCACCGTCCCGAATCAGGCCGCCAGGGCTGCCTGCTTTCCTGAGGGCCTCCCTCCCCAGCCAGTCCTCCCGACCATCTAATTAATACTTGTTTAGCCCTAGACACCAAGACGCAGAAACGTGTTCAGTAACGCAAGCAATGAGGGATATTTTTATTATATTTTACGTATTAAGCGCAGAGGGGACAATTACACAAGCTAAAGTCCATCGATTTCCACTAAAACAAGGAATAGAAACATCTTTCTACCTCCTCCAGCTGAATTATGTTGGTTGTTTAAAAAAACAAACAAGCCCATCTTGGAACCGTGGGGAGTTAAAGCCAAGCTTCCCTCCTCTCTGCAATTTCCAGCTACTTCAACTCGAGATTTGATTTTTATTCCTGTGTTCCCAGTTTTAGAATCACATCTAGCTCTGCAAGGGACCCTTATGTCAGAGATCTTCAGCTATATTGATTTTTAGACGACTTTAACTATAAATCACGTTTTCTCCAAACTACGTCTTAAGTTTAACAAATCCTCAGCCACACAAAGAAAAGCCTAGTTGGGCCCCGTGGTATAACCTAACTTGATATTCTCCATAAATCTGCATAGTTATTCCTGAGCTATTACATTCATATATGCACATTTTAAAATCAAGGTTGTAGAGGGCGTGTAATTTTTAAAAAATGATTATTTATACTCCTTGGTGTCCAGGCTTGAGGGTTCAAAAAGACATTCAGAGAGTTCTCAGAAGAATATAACCCTTGCAAAAAGCACAGGAAATTTACTAAGGACATTGATATAGGGGCTGCGTGTTGTATAAATTCAATATTAGAGACATTTGCTCTCTTTATTAATTAAAAACCACAAGAGAAACTTTTAAAATATCAAGCCTAATTAAAGTTTGTACTTGAAACTCCTCACTGCATCCAGGGTGAGTATTCCCGAGCTTGTCATTCTAAGAGGGATGGTTTAGGTTTGGAGGTAAATGGATGCATGAAGATGTAAACAGAGTGGTGCATGCGGTTCTAGTGGATGACAGAGCTGTCTTGTCAGAACATAACGCAAGACGAAGTGACAGCACTTGGTGACTGTTGCCTTGGCTGTCTCTATTTTTATGAATGGCCTTGGAGTTCTTGATCCCTACTCAGGACGATGGTGCTGGCTGGATTTGGGAAACAATAATTTTACCTTCCAGGTGTTTAAATTGAAATGGTATGTGGCAGCCCTCTCAGGGGAGAGCATCGGTTTCCCCTCCTATCAACCTTGAAGCTCTTCCCCGAGACAGAACCCGTTCCTGTAGTATTGGTGAGCAAAGCAGAGGAGGGGGAGAAGAAAGGGAGCTCCACACTGCCTGACAGCACTGGATGTCCTCCGCACACCAGCCTGCTCTCCCTCACTGCATGGTAGCTGCCTCCTCCTCCCCGATCTGTCCTCTTCTCCTTACAGCCTCTGTGAGCACCTTCCTTTTCAGCCACAGGCTCCTGTGGGCCACTCAGGAAGACAAAAGCCCTTCAGTTACATGGCCCCTCACTCCTTGGAAAGAGCAAACCTCATCACTGAGCCTGTCCCTGGACAGTGGAAGGTGAGCAGGGATCTCACCTCCAGCCCCAGGGACTAACCAAGGACCCTTGCAGGAACATGTGGCTCTCAGCCAGAAAGAGTCTGCGCCTGATGTACCCCGACGCTCATTGGCTGTCACTGCCAGCTCCATGCTCCTCTGACACCTGCAATTCTCAACCTTTCTGGCCTCAGGAGCCCTTCACACTCTTAAAGATTATTGAGGACCCCAAAGAGCTTTTGTTTATGTGGATCATAGCTATCAGTATTTACCAAATTATGAATTAAAACTGAGAAATGTTATCAATATGTAAAATTCATTTAAAAATAACTATCACAAACTGATTACACAGCAACACAATATTTTTCAGAAAAATTAGTGAGAAGACGGACATTATTTTGCATTTGTGCAAATCTCTTTTAATGTCTGGCTTAATAGAAGACAGCTGGGCATCCTATCTGCTTCTGAAGTGTGTTAGGTCATCACACGTCCTGAAGCCTCTGGAAAATTCTACCCACCACTCATGAGAGAATGAGAGTGAAAAAGACATATAACATTTTAGTACTATCATGAAAATAGTTTTGAGCTGAGGGACCTCCTGAAAGGGTCAGACCTTCGTTGAGAAGTGGCCATTAATGCTGTCTTTCATCTGTGTCTTAAGTCATTTTCAATATATAACAAGTCCTATGTATCAGGCACTCTGTCAACAGCGGGGAGGAAAAGGCTAAATCAGATCTGATTCTTGCTCTTCAGCTTGCAGACTGGATCAAGGGCATCTTTCCTCTTTATCTATCCCACACCTCCCTGGCTTTACAAGAGGACACCAGCCACCTACGGCTGGATGGATGCTATCAAATCATCCCTTCTTGCTTCTGAAACTCCATTTTCTGCCTGCCTCCTGGATCCTTCTCAGCGACTTATAGAACACACTAAAGCTCCCACTTCTCTCGTCTTTCATAAACCTTTTTAGATCCTGCCCCTTGGCAGATTACTACCTCATACCTCCCATCCCCCTTATAGCCATACTCCTTGAAAGTGCTGTCTGTATTCCTTATCTCAACTCCCCTCCTTCACTCACTCCTCACCCTGAAAAACTCCACCCACAAATTCACAGGCTATATGGACATTTCTCAGTCTTTGTTCTTAATCTCTGTGGAGCATTCCACACTGGTGACTATGCCGTTCCCTGACATTCCTTAGAGTCGCCTGTGGGATCTTGCCTGAGCCTCTTCCCCAGAGGTTCTCTTTCAGTTGGCGTGGGGTGGGCTCCTGAAACTGCTGTTTTTTAAAGCTCCCCAAGTGAGATGGGAATTTGAGCATGTGGGAGAGATGAGGTGTGGGTGTCAGATTGAAGAGGTTCAATGACCTTGTGGTCCTGAATTGATTTGGAAATTCTGAGGTCTTCTGTTATATATTTTTTAAAAGCTATTCTTTGTTGTGTCTGCTGAAAAGCTCTAGAAACAAAGAACGTCCCTAGCACTCAAATTAGGGTTTTTATTATTTTGTAGAGATGGGGTTTCACTGTGTTTCCAGGTTGGTCTTGAACTCCTGAGCTCCAGCAATCCTCCCACCTTGGCCTCCCAAAGTGCTGGGATTGCAGGCGTGAGCCACCATGCCTGGCCCTTTCAAATTAGGGTTTTTAAATACCATTTCCTTCTGGAGGGAACCAGGGCTTTTTGAAGAAGGCTGATTTCATATACTGAATAAGATACCCCTGGAACATCCCATCACATCAGAAAGCAGGGATGTTATCAAAGACTTCTGAGGGCCTGTCATAACTGGGGCAAAACTGAGACAATTCAAACATCATTAAAGACAGTGACTGCAGTGGCTCAAAACATGTTCCATTATGTTGAAATCTATTCACTCATGATGTTCTTTTAAAAAGTACATTGATTATCTTTGAAGAATGCTAAGGAACCCAACTCATTATTTTTAAAAGCTGGCAAAGGAAAGGAGTCCAGCATTTTTATTATCTTGACTTTCCTGTACAAACTATCCCTCAGTATAAGGAAATAATTGATGAAGACAAGCTTCTCTTTATAGAAGTATTGCAGCCAGTAAATGAAGAAGGGATGATAGAATTAGAATGTAGCCACTTTATATCCCCCAATGAGTTAATGGATCTAGATATTGGCATGCCTGGTGAGAGAGAGACAGAGAGAGACAGAGACAGAGGGAGAGAGGCACTACCTGACATTCTGCACCTGCTGATGGAAATCCACGATGCTAGCTATGACATGTTCTTGCCCCCAAATAATCAAACCTGAATTTGATCAAGCCTGTATGTCACACATTGGCAAAGGTTGGCAAAGTACCTCCTGGGGGCCAAATCTGGCCAGCTGTCTGTTTTTGTAAATAAAGTTTTATTGAAACACAGCCATACTCATTTGTTTAAATAGGTGCAACAAAGACCATGTGGCCCACAGGCCTAAAATATTTGTTGTCTAACCATTCTCAGTGAAAGTTTGCCAACCCCTGATCTAGACTAAAAGAGTCTCAATACCCTGTCAATCAATTGTGATATGTGGACCTTGTTTGGATCCTGATTTGAGCAAAACAACAAAGTTATTTATGAGACAATTAGAAAAATTTAAGCACTGGTTGGATGATGGTATGGAATTATTAATATTTTAAATATAATAATGGTTGTGTGCATGTGTGTGTGTGTTAAGAGTTCTTATCTAGTAGAGACACATGCTGCCATCTTTATGGATGAAATGAGATTTGTTCCAAAATAATATGGGTTAGTGGGGAATGTTCCAGGCAGTGTTTTCAGTGAACTGTTTAATCTTAATACCAACCCTCTCAGCAGGCATCATTATTATTCCCATTTTACAGATAAGAAACTGAGGCACAGAGTTGATATTTGGTGAGTGTATTCACAATCCAGGGGCTGATTTCAGAGCCTGTGCTCTTCATCGTGGGGCCAGGGCCACCCCTTTGATGTGGCCTTTCTGGAGATCACAGGATGGTCCGGCTGGAGAAGGCCTCCAGATCCCCAGTTGCCCAGGCAGGACATGCAGGTGACATGGGGCAGGGTGATCCCACAGACTGTACCCACAATCTCTCACTCAACAGACATTGGCTGAGTCCTCCTCTGTGCCAGCACCATGCTAGAGTGGGGCCCACATGTGTGAAAAACACCCAAAAACCCCTTCCATGAGAGACTACAATTTGGCAGGAGACAGACTGTAAATACATTTCCTTTTTGGAAACACCATTCTAACTTCTAGGTGGACGAGCACTGGGGGTGGTGAAGCTGGAGACGGGGGGACCAGCGGGGTGGCTGCTGCATGAGGATGGGGCAGTGGGCTTGGGAGGGAGAATTTAGCATTTAGTGCTTAGCAGACTCAATCTTCACGACACAGGAAAGACACACTATAGGACGCTCCTGTGTTAGGAACATTCAATACACAGATATCTGCAAAATAATTCCTTCTGTTTGCATGGTGCTATTCAATTTCAGAGCAGTATCACAAATCCTGTCTAATTTTGCTCTTCAAGCAGTGGGAGGTGGGGATAGTAGATACTAGTATTTATAAAAGAAAATTGGAAGACAGGAGCCGTGAGCTGCCACCATGTTCCGGACTCTAATTCTCTAATGCTCCGAGGTAGGCATGGTGTACCCACGTCACAGGGAGGGCGGAGCACAGAGAGTTGATAACTTGTCTGGGGTCAGTCCCAGTGCGTCAATGGATTTGAACCCAGTCAGTCAGCTTCCAGAGCTGATGTTCTTTTTCCTAAACCATGCTGCCTTCTTACAATGACTAATTAGGTACATTTTGGGACAGAGGGAAGTAAGGTTTCACCTCAGACTTTCTTTAAATAACAACCTTCCCTCGTGTGTTTAAAATAGAGTCCCATTTACAGAAAGCCATGCACACTGTCAGGAACACGTCGGTTGGATAAATAGGCCCATCCCTGTTATGCATCAGCAGGGTCCCACCCGGGCACGGCCAAACTCACAGAGGTTCCCGCAAGTCTGTTCACCCACAGCCCTGCACTTTCAGTGTTCGTGGAGACAAAAGCTGGCGGGAGGCACGGAAGCCCCGAGACCCGGGATCAACTTCTTATTCCGCCCCAGGCCACTGGTGTGTGCCAGAAAACTTGATTCTGCTGCCTGAGACTTGGTTTCTTTATCTGTGTGTCAACTATCCACCTGCAAGGTCCTGTTCTCATAGATTCAACATGAGTGGCGCCTCCCAAAGTTGTGTGTCAGGATGGTTTAATTTACTCGGGGTAGCAGGCTCCTTGTCAAGATGAAATCATATTCCAGTCTCTCAATTCTCTCTGTCCCCATTTTATCTGCTCCAAAGGCAGGGCACAGCTGCCACCATGGTCCTCACATGCTCTCTCAGACAGCCGCACACGTGGTGGAGGCATGCGTTTGGTGATGATGCCTGCTGTCGTGATTGGAAACCACTTCTCGTGACATTTCAGTTACCAAATGATTTGAGGAGCATTTGGGAATTGTGTGTGAGTCTTGGGCTTGTCTAAAAACTTTCTGTTGACACCTTCCGGTGCTGTTAAGAGAGCCCAGCATGAACACTTGCAAGAAGGGCTCAGAGGCTGGGGGTGTTCTGGAGACCACAGGAAGCTCCTTGTGGTGGGCAGGATAGCAGTGCCCCAAAGATGTCCATGTCCTAATCCCCAGAACAAGTCAATAAGTCACCTAATGTGGCAAAAAGAACTTTGATGTGAGTAGATGAAGTGCCTTGTGACAGGGGGACTGTGCTGGAGAATCCAGATGGGCCCAGAGTGACCGAGTGCATCCTCAAACCAGAGAACCTTCCCAGTTGTGCCAGAGAGATGCAAACTCACCGGCTTTGAAGAGGGGAAGAGGGCTGTGACCCAAAGAACACAGGTGTCCTGAGAAACTGGTAAAGGCAGGGAAACGGAGGGGCCCCCAGGAAGAAAAGCAAACCTGCCAACACCCTGACTCAGCCCGTGAGACCCATGTCCGACCTCTGACCTGGCGGAGCAAACGGTGATAAGACTCACCTTGTTTTCAACCACGGAGATTGTGG
Source organism: Eulemur rufifrons (assembly GCF_041146395.1). NCBI lineage: Eukaryota > Metazoa > Chordata > Mammalia > Primates > Lemuridae > Eulemur > Eulemur rufifrons. Next base: position 4,601,409 of record NC_090989.1, read on the forward strand.
CAATTTGTTACAGCAGCTGGAGGAAACTAATACTCCCGGAAACCCTGTATCACCGGATACCCTAAAGGCACAGAGCAAGCTGTTGCGTGCAAAGACCTGGGTATCGATGACTCTGACTCCAAAAGTGATTCAGAAGAGTTAGCCTGGAAATTTTAGGAATAATTTACAATTGATTTCACTTATATTTTATGTTTATGGGCCAAAAACCTCCTTCAGACTTGTAAAACAAAAACCCTAAATGATAATGAAGTATCACGGTTTAACGGTAGCATTTCTTTTCTTGTTAGTACATAAAAGAGTGGTTCTTTTGGCTGAGTTGCGTGCCTTAATATCATCCGAATTGGTAAAATTGGGCATTATAGGAGAACTACTTGTTATGCAGTGGTCACTCAGCAGATACTAGTTTACCTTTGCTGAAAATGTTGCCTTGACTTTTAAGCCTGTGACCCCTTGTCCGAGTGTCTCTGTGACCTGTGAGATGCCTGTCTGGACCGCCTGCCTGTCTTCTTGCTCATTTCTCGAGGTTGGTCTGAACGCCCTTTTTTCTCCCATCTGTAACTGCGCGAGTTCACCGTTCCCATCGCACCAGGAACAGTTTCCACTTCTTCCTTTAGAGACAGAGAGTCATTTGGTTATGGCCCCGCAGGTGAGAGAATGGAATCAACTTTAGAACATTCAGCATCTTTTTGGAATTGGCAGCAACTTTCAGATCATCATGATTAATTAATGTTAATGCCAACGCAAGCAGGAAAGAAGAGTCCTGGAGTGGTGAAATCCCAAGTGTGTTGCCAGCCACAGACCGACTCCTTTGGCGGCGCAAGCATCTTCTTTAATGTGCTATATTTATTTTGATCATTTTCTAACAGTCTCAATCTTTTCTTTTCCCTGGGTAAAGTCTGGAGGAAGACAAATTCAGGCCAGTGCCTGCAAAAGTGTCAGTCTTGACAGGGACCAGTTAGAGAATGGGTTTGTCTTTTCTGCGGAATTATGTTGTATAGGAGAAAAAAGTTAAAGCGTGAAGGACGGAGGGAGAGAAGTGGGGAAAATAAAGAAAGGGCAGGAGAAAATGCAAGTCAGATTGGGGGGTGGTGCTGGGAATCTGCATTTTCACACCCTCCCAGGAGATTCCTGTGCTCACGGGAGGTTCAGAAGCCCTGGCTGGCCCTGTTTAAATCAGGTCAGTTTCATCTCTCACTGAGAGGAAGCAACGTGGCCCCAAAGAGCCTCGCTGACCATCCACCGAGCTCCGGGGAACAGCAGCTCACAGTGGGTGTGCTGGGTGGGGGCCAGAGGAGCAAGCAGCAAAGGAGCTCAACAGACAAACAAACCATCAGTCACATCCCCCTGTACACAGAGCAGATGGTGGTGGCATTTGACCTCCGATTGCCCCCATGGGCTGCTGGCTAAGTGATGTGGGCATTTGGGCTGGCAGGCCCTAGGCAGACAGCAGGACCCCAAGGGAAGAGGGCGGTGCTGCGGTTCACGTTAGGATGCTATAATAAGACAGGATGAGGCCTCCAGGCCACAGTGAAAAGCCCACTCATGGCCCTCCCCTCTCCCCTGCCCTCTCAGATCCCACCAGTGAAGAGAAGCCAGAAGGGTGGGTGGTGAACCCGGAGCAGTTGTGGGAGAACTAATTAAAGAGCCTCAATAATTCCAGCAGAGTGCCTCCCACAGAGGGACTGTCCAGCCTTGGCCGGCGGACTACAACACCCACAGCCACCAGCATGGCTCAGAGTGGCAGCCACCAGCTCAGCCCCCACCCACCTGCCTCTGTTCTCCCTGTGCCCTGGGGTGGAGGGGCATGTCAGCTGCCCCTGCCCTCAGCTCCATCCTCTCTGCTCCCTCCCAAAGACTCCCACTGAAATGGTGACAGAGAGAACCCCCACTAGCTGCCAAAATTCATCTACCTTAGCTGTTACTTATCAATATATGGGGACGGTGAGAAATGCCCAGACACAAGAGGGAGACGCTGATCTGAGAAGTCCGTGGAGAACCTCACAAATCATTTCAACAGTTCTTTACTCCCTCAGGGAAATTCTAGAAGCTATTGTATCAGAAAAGAAAAAAGAGCTTTTACTTAAAGAGAAGAAAAAAAAAAAAAAAGCAATCCAAGCTCAGAAAAGAATCACTAGAGATAAAAACATACTTTTTGAGAATAAAAGAATAAGTCAGTAGAGGCAGTAAATGGCCGAAGGGACTGAGCCAAACTCTGCTGCACTGAATTAGTGCTTCATGTATTCAAGGAATGGTTGGAATGATGAAAGGAGCTTTTGTGATGAAGGAAGATCCAGGAAACATTTACCTCTATGCCACAGGAGTCCACGAAGAGAAAGCAGAAATGGTGGAGGTGACATAAGTATCAAAGAAATAAGAAATTTTCCTTGAGCTGGTGATACCAGATCAAAAATGCTTGTCAGATGCTGGGGGAATTATTTTAAAAGACACTTTCCAATTCCAAAGATAAAGAGAAATTATTTAAACTTTGCATCCACCCGGAGTGGGAGTCTCTCCAGCAGACTGGATGGTAGCAGACAGTAGAGCCCCAGATCCCAGGGAAAGAGGAGAGCCCCAGAATTCTATACCCAGCCCAACTATCTTTCCTGTGGGAAGGAGCAGAGGGAGGATGGTGCAGCTGCCATGTGCACTTACTGAACAGGTTCTTATTCATGAACTACTTCAACCCCATGAAAAAAGAAATGAACCAGAAGGAGGACTTCATAAAAAGGAAGGTGAAGTATCTGAGAAAAATGATGTGAGTAAAGCAATTGAATCTAAACAATTGTTGATAATATAATGGAAAAACAAGTACAGTGGGGTATCACTTCATGACAGGCTATGTTCTGAGAAATGTGTTGTCAGGCAATTTTGTCATTGTGTGAGCATCATTGAGCGTACTTACCCAAATCTACATGGCATAGCCTACGACACGCCTAGGCTAGACAGCCTGTGGCTCCTCGGCTACAAACCTGCACGGCATGTTACTGTACTGAATGCTGCAGGCAACTGTGACACAATGGTAAGTATCTGTGCATCTAAACATAGAAAAGATACAGTAAAAGTACAGTATAAAATATAAAAATGGTACACCTGTATAGGACGCTTACCATGAATGGAGCTTGCAGGACTGGAAGTTGCTCTGGGTGAGTTAGTGAGTGAGTGTGAGTGAATGTTAAGGCCTAGGACATCACTGTAGACATCATAAACACTGGACACTTAGTCTACACTGAATTTATTTAAAAAAATCTTCAATAATACATTAACCTTAGGTTACTGTAACATTTTTACTTTATAAACTTTTTGACTCTTTTGTAGTAACATTTAGCTTGATACACAAATACATTGTATAGCTGTAGAGAAATATTTTATTTCTTTATGTATCCTTATTCTATAAGCTTTTTCGATTTTTAAAATTTTTATATGTTTTTACATTTTAAAATTTTGTTAAAAACTAAGACGCAAACACATATATTAACCTAGGCCTGCACAGGTTGGGATCATCAATGTCAGTGTCCACCTCCACATCTTGTCCCACTGCACGGTCTCCAGGGGCAGTAACACACAGGGAGCTGTCATCTGCTGTGATGACAATGCCGTCTTCTGGAACACCTCCTGAAAGAGAGGCCTGAGGCTGTTTTACAGTTAATTTTTTTTGTAAGTGGAAGGATTACAGTCTAAAATAATGATAAAATATTTAGTAAGTATGTAAACCAGTAACATGGTCCTTTGTTATCATTATCAAGTATTAAGTACTATACGTAACTGTAAGTGCTAGACTTTTCTAGGACTGGCGGCACAGTGGGTTTGTTTACATCAGCACACCACAAACACGGGAATGATACATTGCATCGAGACGTTGTGATGGCTACAGCTGCACTAGGCAAGAGGAATTTTTCAGCCCCATTATAATCTTATGGGACCACAGTCATGTATGTGATCCGTTGTTGCCCAAAATGTCATTATGTGGTGTATGACTGCACAACAAAATGGAATCTAAACAATTGTTGATACTATGACTGAAAAATGTAATTGTTAAGACAGGATTCTTGAAACAGAGGAGGTGCCATATAAAAATACAAAATCACGAAACATCTGAGAAAGAATATTGCAGATTATTCCAATTAACTCTTTCAGTGTTGGGGGGGATAGGGTGAGAATGGGGCGAGGGGCGAGAAGAGAGCCCCTGTAGTCTTGCCAGGGTGGGGGTGGGACTGGGGTGTGATGAGTGGGGGCAAGGCAAGGCTTGACTGGTGGGGGGTATCCCCCTGGTCCCACACCAGGAGTGAATCCTGACTCAGATTGCGCCAGCTGCGTGCTTCCATCAAACCATTTTGTCTCTTTGTGCCTCGACTTCCTCTTCTGTGGAATGGGAGACAGAGCTCACTTCATCAAATACTTGTGACGTTAAGTGATAATACACATCTGTCACCTCCCATAAAGTTGGCACATTTTAAGTGCTAGTCACTAAGTACTTCTGTAATTAATAATAATTATTGTTATTGACGGTGACTCAGGTTCAAACGTATTTTTAAACTCTTTTAAATAATCATATCAGAAACTCTACTAATTTACATTCTGGGTTTGGAGCATTGACTTTCGCCACTCCAGGGACAGGCTGTGGCCCTGTGGAGCACAGCACCTTCACAAACCCGAGGAGGCCGGGGTTGGTGACTGGCAGGTGAGCCCGGGCTCTGACCTGGCTGCCCAGGGTTGGGCTGGGCTGGGCGGGTTGGGTTTGGAAGGTGGGGTTTGTTTGCCTTTTGCGGGGGAGGTTGGGGCTACTCCCTTTTCCTCCTCTTCAGGTGGGTGGAGGCCAGTTCTAGAGCAGACAAGAAAGTACTAACAAAGGAAGTCACCCCATGAATGTCCTCCCCGGGCAGAGAGCAGGATGTGGACCTGTGTGCACAATGTGTCACAACTGTTTGTTTTAAACCACAGACTCGGGGCTGGCATGGCAAGCCCGCACTGCTCCTGCTAGCTCCTCCAGCCTCCCAGGACCCTGCAAAGAGCCTTCATCCCTCGCATGTTGAGGAGAAAACATCGGGAGGGCTCCTTCCACAAATCTGGGAGTCACTTGGGAGGGTCAAGGCTGGTACACGTGGGTCCATCAGGGTGGGGACCTCAGAGCTGGCGCACCCCCAGTTCACACTGTGGGGCTTCCTGATGGGGAAGGACCCCTGGTAGAAATTTATCTTGGGAAGGATGTTTAAAGCCAGAGAATCACTGTTGCGGTAATATTTACCAGTGCCATATATCAGGCTGTTATACACGTTGCCTCATTCAATTCTTAAGCAACTTTGGGCAATAGGCATTATTATCCCCAATTTACAAGTGACACCATTGACACCCAGAGAAGTTAAGGAACTGTCCCCTCCTAGGTGGAGACATCGGATTCCGGCGCTGGAGAAATGGATCCACGCTATAACTTCAGGAAGAATTTGAAGCTAACATATGTCTTTGGGTTTTTTCCTTTATCACTATTTTTAGATTATTTTCATTTAAGAAAAGTTCTTTTGTTTGATTTGGAAGTAAAATAAATGTATCCATACTTTATAGAACGCAGAACAGTAACATGCTCTCCACGAAATGGAAACAAGTTTACCTTATCTGAAGGCTGGCAGCTCTCTGTTTAGGAATGCGGTGGGTCGGTCATGAACTTGCCTACCTTTCTGCTTGGGAAAGCGATGGCTGTAGGGTTTTTATTTTTCAAACTCCTTGGGATAGACCTTGGCCTGGGGTATTTTGTACTCACCACTTGAAAGAAAATACGCAAATTCATGTCCTTGAGTCTCTGTTGCCACCACAGTGGACGTTGAACTTGACGAAACCCAGTGTGAATCCTGGGGAAGAGCTTCCACAGCCCAGGGAAGGCAATCAAGTGTATGAAATCAGCCTTTGGCTCCAAACCCTAGAATGGAATATTTCGTATGAGTTCTTGAATAAAACTGGGAATAATCTTTGGCTCCAAACCCCAGTCCCTGTCTGACCTGAGCCCTTGGCAATGCTCGTGCAGGGGCTGGCCCTTCTGCCTTCGTTCTCGTGATTCCTGCCTCACTTTTCCCTCTTGGTTTTCCTCCCTCCTCTGGGTCTCCCTTTCCCAAGACTATCTGTGGGCCCCTCCTCTTCTCAACCTCCTAGTGTTGAAGGTGCCAGGGCGCTGTCCTCGGTGCTCTCCTGCGCCCTGCCTGTGGTCACTCTCCGGGGTCTTCCCCAGACCTCCGTCAGGGCTTGAAATGCCATCTGTGTTTAGTTCCAGCTCAGACCCCTCCTGAACACCCGCCACTCTCGTACCCTCTGCCTCTTCCATAACCCACTGGGATTTCTAATAGACATCTCAAATTCAGTATGATCAAAGCTGAATTTCTGCTTTTTATCCCCTCTCCCCACAAATCCCCCACCGCAGTGACTTACCCCTTCTCTCTCTAGTTGTTCAGACCCCACATTTTGGAGACACCCTTGACTCTTCTCTTTCTCACGCCCCACAGCCCATCCTTAGGAACCACGCCGGATCTACCTCCAGCATTCGCCAGAACCTGACCGACGGCTTCTCACCCCTCCACGGCCACCAGCCACCGGGTCCTGCCCCGCAGCCTTCTCACCTGCCCCTGCCCCCGGTTCTCTCCTGGCTCCACTCCTGTCCTGGAGGTCTATACTCTGCCAGCTGTTGCGGTGATCCTGTTAAGACATGTCAAACCGTGTCATTCCTCTTTCTAAAACCCTGCAGTGGTTCCCATGGGAGTGCATCTGACAGTGATCCCTGAGGCCCTCTGTGGTCCTTGAAACCACTCTTGTTCAGCCCAAGCCCCCAGGCCTCCCAGCTCCCTGCTGTTCTGGGGATGCTCAGGGGGCTCCTGGGGCCTCTCTGCCACCAGGTCCCCTCCCTGGAAGGCTCCCCCTGGGCAGCTCCGGAACTGTCACTCCCCCACCTCCTTCTAGTCCTTGCTCAGAGGGTTCCTCCCACTTCCTACCTGCCCTGGCCCCGGGCACTCCCCGACTCCTACCCTTCCCTACCTTGTTGTTCTCTTTCCTTCCTTCTTTCTGCCTGCCTTCTTCCTTCTTTCTCTCTTTCCTTTTTCTTCTTTCTTCCTCTCTCCCTCCCTCCCTCTTTCTTTGTTTCCTTCCTTCCACAGCACTTATCACCCATAACAAACCACACACAAGTGGCTCCTTACACTTGCCATTGACCATTCTGTCTCTTCCTGTTCTCCTCCCTGAATACCTCCCTCCCCAGCACAGAGAACCCACGAGGGCAATGATCTTTGCCTGTTCTGTTTATTGAGGTCTCCCGAATGCCTAGAACAGAGGTTGGCATATAGCAAGTACTCCATATGTTTGTTGAATGAATGAAGGAATGAAGAAGGAGTCACAGGGGTTCCAAGCTTGCCCCCAGGCCCTGTTCCCAGCGTGTCTGCAGCCCGGGTGGCCCTTACACATTCCCTTGACTGCTGCAATTCCTGCCCCCTGGGGGTGAGCTTAACATACTCCAGGGTCAACCCACATCACCCCCCCCCCCCCCCCCCCCCCCCCCCCCCCCCCCCCCGCCTCCCTGAGCCCAGCGATGGTGCTGTCGTGAGTAGGAGGCACCATGGCTTCCCAGCTGTGCTGAGCCATCTCTTAAGGACTGAGACGGTGGTGCCTTGAGCCCAGCATGTGGGGTGGGGCCGACTCTTCATTCTCTACCTGGCACGAGACACTCTAAGTACTGACCTAGAGAAAATCGCAACAAAGAAGGGTACAAGAGCAATCTGAGGGCACCACAGAATCTTGTCTGGGTTCTGCAGGTAGCAACAGGATCTCTAATAAATAAAACTTCCATTAAAACAATTTCGTGGGTTTCTAAAAGTCATTTTCAAATGAATGGGCACTAAAACCTCTGAGTTTTGGCAAAAGACTGAAATACAAATTTTCATTGTCTTTTTGTCACTAAACACATAGGTTTTATGTAATTTCCCTTTTACATGTTCATGTAGATCCAGTTGTTCCCAGGGTATTTTATGTTGAACTCTTTCTAAGGCATCATTCTTCTCCGTCTGCTTGTTTCTTGCTATGCCCGCGTCCATGTGCCAACATGTCTTTCTAAATTGGTGTTTTCTTTTGTTGTTAAGATATATAAATTCTGAAAATGCTGTTAATGTGAGCAGATCTGGACATGGACATTTGGGTTAAATCATCTTCGAATATCCCTCCTGTCAGAGAGAACAAAGGAAGAGGCTGGTCTTAGGTCTCAACTTCCATATCCTTGGAAATTCTGCTTGGGAAGGAAACAGAGAGAAAAATGGAAAGATCACATTTCATCTGGGGCCATGCATGGGCTGGGCTGGCTGTCTTGACTGTCTTTCCTGTGCGTGGCCTGGCTGGACTCCAATCTGCATGTCTCCCTCTGTCTCTCTCCCTCCCTCCCCCATCCCCCGTCTCCGCCCCTCACCTCTGTCCCCCCCTTTCTTCTTCCTCGTTAAGTCCCTCCCATGTTCTCAGACTGTCCTCTGTCAGTGAGCCTGACCAACTCTGGAAGCTCAGGACCAAGCGTCTCAGGCAGAGCAGAGAACTTGCCCAGGGCAGCAGCTCGGGACACCGGCCAACATTACGGGGCGCTCACTGTGTGCACAGGTGTCAACACTTCACCTTTATTGAGTTATTCGATCCTCCCATCACCCTCATTTTAACAGACCAGGAAACTAGGGAACAAAAGGATTGAATCACTAGCCAGAGACTAAGCAGCAGTGGCAGGGTAGGTAATGGTGTGAGATCATTTGTATTTGAGAATACTTTGCAAAATGTTAAATCCTATACAAACTTAAATAAAGCATCAGAGCATTCTTATTTGTGCGTCTCTAGAGGATAGGAAGAACAGGTTATTTCAATGCCTGAAGAAAGTATTTTACTGCATTAATATTTTACAATATTAAAATAACAATATTGCAGGGGACGATGGAGGAACAGCATCATTAAGGGCTTCAACAGCAACCCCGGAGCTCTTACTACGGGGCAGGTGTAACAGTTAGGTTATCCCAACCCACAACAAGCCAAAGGTACTTTCATTGTCACTGTCTCACAGGTGGGGAAACCGAGGCTCCACTTCTCCAAACCCCAACTCCTGCTCTACCCCTGTGTTGCTGAAAGTGACCTTGGGCTGTTTTTCTAAGAGCTCTTCAAATCGGGTTCTGCCGCCTCCCATTGGAGAAGCCCCACCCAGTCCTCCCGCGTGCAGCCTGCCCTGCCCACCGTCACACACACCCTCAGCACGCACACACCACACATCACACACTGCCCCCACTACATACCACACAGTCACACGCACACTCCCACAGCACACACACACCACACACCACACACTGCCCCCCACTACATACCACACACATGCACACACTCCCTCAGCACACACACACACCACACACCACACACTGCCCCCCACGACGTACCACACAGTCACACACACACTCCCTCAGCACACACACACACCACACACCACACGCTGCCCCCACTACATACCACACAGTCACACACACACTCCCTCAGCACACACACACACCACACACCACACACTGCCCCCACTACATACCACACAGTCACACACACACTCCCTCAGCACACACACACACCACACACCACACACTGCCCCCACTACATACCACACAGTCACACACACACTCCCTCAGCACACACACACACCACACACCACACACTGCCCCCACTACATACCACACAGTCACACACACACTCCCTCAGCACACACACACCACACACCACACACTGCCCCCCACTACATACCACACACATGCACACACTCCCTCAGCACACACACACACCACACACCACACACTGCCCCCCACGACGTACCACACAGTCACACACACACTCCCTCAGCACACACACACACCACACACCACACACTGCCCCCCACTACATACCACACAGTCACACACACACTCCCTCAGCACACAAACACACCACACACCACACACCACACACTGCCCCCCACGACGTACCACACACATGCACACACTCCCACAGCACACACACACACCACACACCACACACTGCCCCCACTACGTACCACACAGTCACACACACACTCCCACAGCACACACACACACCACACACCACACACTGCCCCCACTACGTACCACACAGTCACACACACACTCCCACAGCACACACACACACCACACACCACACACTGCCACCAACGATACATACCACACAGACACACACACTCTCCCTCCACACACTCCTTCACCACGTACACACACCACACAGACACACATGTCACACATTCACACATGTTACACACGATGCACACTCCCCCCACACTATATACTACATACAACCCACCACACAGATACGCACATCATATACTTACACACACCACACACACTACACACACACACCACATATACACATGCCACACACCACACATGCACAAACATGCACCACACACACTACACACGTACACACATATACACACGCCATGCCCCCAAATGTCACACACACTGCACATACCACACACTCACACCACACACACCACACACACCACATACCATACACACCCACATCACACACACACACCACACGCAGACACACACCCATTCATGTACCCGTCGTCTACACACAGGTCAATATCTATGGTCCCTGCCCCCAGTGCCTCCAGGACAGGACCATGTGTCGTGCTGCTGCCCCTGAGGCCCGTGGCGGGCCCACGGCTGCCCTGGCTTCTTTACTCAAGACGAGCCCTGCCCCCACCTCTGCTCTGGAGGCTGATGCCTGCCCAGGGCCACTGGATGGGGCCGTCCACAAGGAATGGGCCGAGGCTGGGCATTTTCTGGGACACAGCCTGTGTCTGGCTGCTGACAGCTGATGGACCCTGGCGCCAACCATAAGAGGAACCACTGGGTGCTGACTCAGTTTCCCCAAGAAAGCTTGGAGGGGGCCCCTCGACTCTGGCAGCTTTTTCCCAACCACCCTCTGCTCTCTTGGCCCTCGCCCGCCCCTGCCTGGGGTGGGGGGAACAGAAAGCCGCCCCAGTGACGGTGGTCTGTCTGGTGCTGAGGCCCGTGGCCCTTGCGAGGGCAGGCGAGGTTGAGCGTCTACACCTTCCTTCTCCTTCCACCGTGGGCTCTCACGTGTGCGAGGGCCGTGGGGACCCTCGGCATGTGTCACAGCACATGCCCACGTGGTGGCACCAGGGCCTGTGGGCACCGTGCACGGTCACAGCGCTGACAGTGTGTGCGCCGTGGTGAGCCGAGCTTCTTCTAAGCAGTTACGGGTGTCGGCTCACTGCCTCTTCACAGCATCGTAGAGGCAGGTGGTATGACCGTCATCCCCTCTCACAGGTGGAGACACTGAGGCACAACCGGAAAGGCAGAGCCTGGTCGGATGCTTGATGAGCAGTGGGTGAATCTAGAATAAAGGGAAAGTTGGTTCTGCTGGGTGCCCTGGCCCACCCACACTTTCTTGGGCCTTCGGGATCATGTTTTGGAATAGTGAGGTCGCTTTCCTCAGGGGAAGCTGCAGCGTCCCCCTGGGATAGTGACCTTCCTAAGAAGCAGCCCCTTGGCTTGCAGAAGAGGCACAGGCACACCCCCTTCCTGAGCCACCACCCACTCCCCACTCCCCACTCGGGGCAACAGCAGCTGTCACTGCACTTGTGTGGGACGCTTGTGTGCAGGGAACATGAACAGTGTTTGTTCACCCAAGGTGAGTCTACCCTAGAGAAGAAGCTGCCGACCTTGGACCGCATTGTGTCTGCAAATATTTCTCTCCGTTTCCCAATCTCCTGGGAGAGCTGGGGCAGCTGGGCGGTCCCACTGAGCACCAGCACTTTTCCTGAGCCTGCAGTTTGGGCTCCGAGGCTGAGGGATTAGCCAGCGTCTTGTCTGCAATCTGCCTTCAGAACTGTGGAAACAGCTGGAAAGAACATTGTGCTGAAACTTGGGCCGGTTGGTGAGCAGGCCTCATGTTAGGGACTCACCTTGCCCTGTCCTGGCAAGCGTGCACTTTGTGCAGGGCCCTGGCTTGTGTGGGCGGAGTTATTGCACATGGGGGCTGGGGGTTCCTCTGCAGAGTATGGATGTGAACATCAGCTCAGTCAGATCAGTCCGGATAAGTCCCCGGCTAGCGTTTCCTCCCCTGAATCAAACTTTATTTTTTCCAGCGCGTCGCTGCCGGCGGGGTCAGTGAATCTCCCATTGTGTGCTCCACAAGCCCGGGCTTTTATCTCCCCGTTGCTGTGCCCACGAGCAGCGCTGTACCAGGTAACGAAAGGGTTTTTCTTATGTTTCTGTTCTTTGTTTGCAAGGAACAACGAAGATGGGGTATTTCCAGACAAGTGAATAAATTCCCAGATGCAAGTGGCCAAGGATTGTGACTCCAAGGGAATGGCGTTGAAGAAACTGTGTTCCACACTCCCCACTCATCTGCTTATTTTTTCCACTCCCGACACTGATCTTCCATGTTCTTCACTGACAGGAAGGCACATTTTTCCATCCTATGCTACCTTAGCCTGTGGGAGCCTGACTTCCAGACCCGGCTCAGGGGGAGACAGCACCGGGGGGCACCATGTCCAGCACAGTCCACGAGAATGAAGACTCTTGGGTTGTGCAGTCCACACCCTGCACAACTGTAAGCTAGTCTGTGGCTTCATTTGCTTCTTTAACTCCCGGCTCAGAGTCATATGGAAATACCAGTTTCATTATGTTAATTAGATTAATGATCCACTGACTTTTTAAAGTAAGAGGCCTTGACCTCTCTGCTCAACAAGACCAGAACGAGGGAATTTTCAGAAGATAACGGCCCCTCAGGGAGGCCCCGGCAGCCTCTCATGCCCCCACCCTGAGGAATATGTCTAAAAGTCATCAGCTCCGGGGTGGGCCGGGGGCTGTCAGCTGGCCCTGCAGCCCTCTCAGGTGTCACCTGCTTCATTATCCTCTCCTGGTGGGTGTCCTAGCCCCGGGAGCATCTGGATGGGGTCCAGGGTATGAAGGTGACACAGTGATTGCATTAGTCTAGTGGAGTCGTATACACGGAAAACAACAGGGAGGATGATGACAAGCTCTCAGCTGCAGCCTCACAGATCAGGAAGTCAGGTGGAGTCGGGGCGTGAGCGGGGTCAGGGCGGGGGCGGGGGGGGGGGGGGGGGGGAGGGAATGAGATCAGGAAGTCAGGTGGGCAAGTTCTTGGTCTCAGGGTTTCCGCGCTTGTCAGGACACCGAGTCTCGGCACCCCCGCCCCCCCATCCCTCACCTTTGCTGGCAAGGTGCTCCCGGGCCCTCTCCTCCCCTGCCCAGGGACTCGCTGCTCAGGTGCCATGGGAATGGAGTCTCTTGAGGGAGGTGACAGCATCCCTCAGGGGCCGAGAGGGTCCCTCTGAGCACCACTCTGCCACACTGTGCTCAGGTCCGCCATGCTCTCTGTGGCCGTCCTCTGCCCTTTTCTCCTTCCCTCCCTTCCATGGGCATGTTACTTGCCCAACATGCACACGCGCGCACACACACCCCCCCACACACACCCACCCCCACACACACCCACACCCACACACACACACATACACACACGCGCCCCAGCCCTTCCCTGAGCCACCAGTGGTTACCAATCTCCCTCTGCTGGCTCCGGGCTGCCACGCGGTGCCCGCAGCTTACGCGAGTGTAACAGCAGCGACAGCTAAGGTGGGAATTGCTCCCCAAACAGGCTTCTGGCTTCACGGTGCCCTTTGGTCCTTGCCATGGCCACATGAATAGGGTAGAATCTGGATTATTCTTATAAAGATGCATTTATTAGGTTTTAATAAACATTTGCTTTCTCAGGCATCATATATTTGAAAAAAGATTTTTTTTTTTGTTGATCAATATATAATAAAGCTTTTTAAGGGCTTATGTAATCTACGCTACATCTTTCACAAAACCTAGGAGTAGAATGTGAATATAATGACACCAATTACTCTAATTTTCTCCTTACTATAGGGCAAGTAGAAAGCACTGCATTTTCACAGTGCTTTATACTTAAAAAAAAATGAACCCAAAGCTGCATTCAATTCCCAATATAATAGGATCATCTCTGCAATCTTTTGAGGTTGGGGGAGAACAAGAATAATTATCTCAAGTTTACAGACTGAGGAAATGAAGGCTGATAGAGGCTAAATACTTTGTTTACAGTCACAAATGACTAGTAGATTGCAGAGGTAGAATTTGATTTTAAAGTTTCTTCCTTTCTCTATCATAGGCCTCCATTTCTTTCCTAAAATCATGGGTTTTGGATACAATACAAAAAGACAAGTGCCCACAACTCTCCCCTCCCCCTCCCAATGGCCATTCTCTGTCCATGTCGCTCACGTCCTGTGGGACGAGATCCCTCACCTCATCGCCCAGCTTTTGGCGAGTATTTCATAGTCTGCTCCAGTTTGTTCCATGGGAGCTAACACATTGACACCCAGTCTTGGGTGGCTCTAAGCTGCCTGGCATGACACTGGGGACAGAGCTGAGTTGGCTCTGCAGGTGGCAGCATGTGGACTCGCCTTAGAAGTAGGGGGAGGGCGTGCTGGACAATTTCCCCCAGAATAAACGAGGGCAGTCACATCGTTCTGTGATTTAAGCCTAATAGGGTAAGAGAAGAAAATTCTCATTACCTTTTCTACTTGAAGCGTCAGTGAAAGGTCGTCTCAGCCCTATGATCCAGTGTACCAGGCAGTGACCACGACACCTGGTCCACCCAGGGTGCCACAGAGCCCTGTCTGCAGTGAGTCCCCCAGGGGAGGGACGGTGCCTCTGGGTAGGCTTGTCCTCGGTGGGCTTCCTGCACATGGAGCCCCAGAGAGCCCTGGAACCCAGGGAGGACCCTGGAGAAATGGCCCCTGCAGCTGACAGGTTCATGGCTCCAGCGGATTCACTGGGGTAGGAACTGAAGACAAAAACAATGAGTGTTGGCTCAGGGGTACACGTGGGGTGGGGGGTCGGAGTGTGAGCGGTGGGGAATGAGGAGGGTGCCAAGCGGTGACGGGGGTGGGGTCATCTTGCAATGCCCTTGCTGAAGCAGGGGTGCCCACCTCACCCAGCTTTGTGACTGCTATGCTTCCTTCTTGTCTGTGCTTTCCTGACTTGCTGAGTGGTGGTGCAGGAAACATTCATGTCACCTCTCCCCTCTTGAGCAGTGAAGCTTCCCGGCACCTGCCCTCCATCCCCCAGCACAAGAGAGCAGCCGCCGTCGCTGTCCTGAGTGCCTCATCCCCTGTGTCTTGATCATCGTCCTGCTTTCCTCACACCTTCACTCTCCAAACTGCACCCCCTGGATTTTTAACTTTTTAAGACTTTTAACTCAGATGCTCTCCCTTGGTTACTTTACCACACAGTGACTCTGCAGTCACGCTCACAGGAGGAGCTCACCCCAGCGTCATCACAGTTCCCCAGAAGCATTTGCTTCCTGTTCCTGCCTTGACAGACGTGAATCACAAACACTGGTTCTGTAGGCTCCTCTGATGTCCCGATGTGGTTTTGGTCAACCTCTCGAGGAGCAAACGCATTCAGCATCGTGTGACACGTGACAGGTGGTATCGTGGTAAGAGCACAGACTTGGAAGTCAAATACTTCCGAGTATTTGGAGTGATCCTTTCTAGCTGTGGGACTTCGGGTAAAGTGTCTCAGCTTCTCTGGACCTCAGTTTTATCCTCCGTGAGTTGGGCACACAGTCTTCCCCTTGAGGGACAGCAAGAAGAAATGCTTCGTCCAGAGCACTCGGGGTGCCCAGGGCCTGGCTCTAGGGGTGCCGCCCACAGGAGTGCACTTTGGGGGTCCCTTCTTCCTACCACATTCCCCCAAGGGCTGCAGACACTGTGAAACTCACACTTTATTCTGTGAATCATCTAAAGACGGTCAACATCAACATTACCAAAACCAGGACACCGATCCTCTCCAAGCCTCACTGTGGACGAAAGGGAAGGTCGATGCTGCTCAGACACTACAGCCACCACCGTGGCTAAAGGGAAGGAGAAAATGTGGGGTGTTTATGTTTTTAACAGAAAGGCTAACTAAATTGATCTCCAAAGTGCCTCGCGGTCCACGCTGGGAGACAGTGAGACTTTGGGCCTTCGGTGCTGAGAGGTGGGGAAGCGGGAGGCCCCAGCCCTGATTTCAGAACCAACAAACAGAAGCTCTTATAACGACTGTTTCCCTCCTGCCCAGTTATCTGGCACAGAAACCACATCCGGGCCCTCTGTTCTGAAGGTCAAGTTTGTCAGATGCTGGTGTCTGTGTGATTCCAGTATCATTATTATTTAGTGCATAATCTCAGGGCACACAACAGGCCCTGTGGCCCCAGGCAGCTAATGCACATCTGAGCTAGGTATGTGGGAAGCAGATGGGCATTTATAACCAAATGAGTATTGAAATTAACCATAAAGCAAATATTAGTGGTGACCAACAGTGGTCAGACCAAGGACATGGGACACTGTGCTTTCTATGTTCCGTGCGAGATCCACCGCCGACCTTCGGGCTTTCGGGTGTGCTCAGGTACCTCCTTCGTCCCACACAGGCCGTTCCCAGCCGAGCCTCGTCTGTCAAACAGTCAGACGGGTGCAGGGGAGGGGAGATGACTGTCCTAGATTTTCTACCATGCCGAGAATACTCAGTGTGGTAGAGCCTGGCCCATGGCGGCTTTGTTGCCTGTGTGTTGGTCTCAAGTAGCCAGAAAAATCTCCCGCTGAGAGCCCTGCCCTCCAGTTTAAAGGACAAATGGAGGACAGTAAGTTCTGGAAGGTCCTGGGTGCGGGACTTCTAGAAACTTCCCATTCCAGGAGGGATCAGATCAGCTCCGTGGCCACCGCGGCTGTGGGGGTGGGATATGGGCCGGTCCGCCCCACGTGGAAAGAGCGTCCCGTGCTGTTGGAGCAGGGGGCTCTCACCAGGAGGCCGGGGGGATCCTGGCTCTTCGTTTCCCAGCTCTGTGGCATCGGGCAAGCTCCAAGACTTCGGCCTCAGCCTCCTCATCTGTAAGTGGAAGGATCAATGGCACCAACCCCACAGGGTGCACGGCGTTCATAGATGTGAAGCCCTAGTGCCAGTGCCTGGCGGACAGTGAGCCCTAAACACATGCATTTGTGAAATGAACACATGGAGCCAGCAGCTGGCTGGGGACAGGTGCCGGGGCAGCCGGCTAACGGGAGGACGGGTGTCCGTGGGAGCTGTGCCTGAAGAGAGGACGCCAGGTAAACGTCACCTGCTCCCTGCCCTGCTTGCCTCCCGGGATGGAATGTCACGTCAGACTCACACCGTGGATTCCTGCACTGCCAAAACGCCTCTTCTGAGCAGTGAGCATGAAAGTTGTGCAAGAGGATGGAGCCAGAAGCCCATTTGGCGAGAGCGCTGCTTTGGACGGCGCTCAGCAGTGTGGGCCGGGCTGCGGTTCCCCAGCCTCGCTTCACGGGACCGGGCTGAGCGGCGGCTGAGTGGCGGCTGGGCGGCAGATGGGTGCAGATTTTCTCAGACTTCCCTCCGAGCCAATTTCAAAATAGAGAGAGGGGAAAAACCTTACTTTCTCTTTTCAGTTTTGAGAGGTTTCATATGCAGACACAATTTTAAATCTTGGGTTTCTTCCCCCCAGTGAGACGTTTGGAGATGGTGACACTGGCGCGGGGAGGAATCTGTATTTATGGAGGAATGTTCATCCCCGATGTCCACACCCGGCCCGCAATTCAAACAGTGCGTGGGTGGGGTTTGGAGAGAGATTATGTAAAGATGTCCAAAATGACTACAGTGGAAACCAGTGTGGGGTTAATTCTGCGATATTTGATAGGCGCAGCCGGGAGTCTTGGTCTGCTCAGTTCTCAGCCTGTCTAGGGCAGCCTCCAGCTGGGCGAGTGGCTGATGAGTGACACACCCAGATACGTTTTGAGCACCCACTGGCCAGACCCTGGTCTGGGCCCTGGGAATCAGCAGTAAGTGAAACGAGAGGAGGATGCCCTTTGCACCTGACCCTCTTGGGCGGGGCAGGGGTAGCTGTGGTACAAGGGGCCACACCCTGGCCGGCCCCTATGTGCAGGCCTCGACCTGCCAAAGGTGGTAGAGGGGCTTGCTTGGGACTCTCCACCCCACCCCACGCCCTCTTGCTTCCGATCTCCCCGCAGGGTCTGTGCCTCTGGCCCCGCACTCCTGGCCCCTGCGCAGACGAGAACCCCACTGCTGCCGTCTGCTGGAAACGAGGCCCACCTGGGCTCAACTCCAGGCCCTGCCACTCACCGGCAGTGGCACTGGGCAAGTTGAGTCCCCTCTCAAGACTCAGCATCCACAAATGTAAAACACAGCTGACACCTTTCTCATCACGCCGGCATGAGGACCGGAGAGGAGGCACAAAGAGCCCAGGATTGGGGCTGGCGGCAAGTTTGTGTCAGTCGCTGTGCTGACCATTCTTCCTGGCATTTCAGACCCTGGGAACCAGAGAAAGAGCTCTTGGCTCCAAGCTGCTGCAAGTCGCTCCTTCTATCCCTCTCCCAGGATGCTGGGCAAGGCCTTTGGAATGCAAATTTGTCACTGGCCTAGAACCCAGGAGCAGAATGGACAGAGCTGTGGCCCTGTCCACTCTGAGAAGTGTGCCAGACAGCCATGAGGGGGCCACACCCCACCTCCCACAGGCTGCCGCACACCTTGTCCCTGCCCTGGAGAGGCGGGGCTGGGGTAAGGAAGCCCCACAGCTTTCTTGAACAGAGAGACAACTGGGACCTTCTTCAGTGGGACACCCGACTCCCACGTGCCCCATGTCTGTGTGCACATCCCCGGGGTCTGAACTGTGGACAGCGCCCTGGCCCAGCTGCATTAGTGGGAAGGACTGCAATTCACCCGGCCCGGGGAAGAGCCAGCGCCCCAGGTGGTGAGGACTCCTCCTGCTGGCTCTCAGGCGTGGCTCATGGCAGCTCTCGCACTCCTCGTTGCTTCTCTGCTGGAAAGGGAATGGGGCGCAAGGAAAACTCTTGCAGTTCCTTCCAGCTCAGGTGCCCAGCGGGTCGGGCCACACCCACGTGCAGAATGCCACCTGGCAATGGGAGAAATGGGAGGGCCAGTGGCACCCCTCCTGCGCCCATCACAGCAGAGCCCCAGACTCGGGCCGGGAAGTCCCACGTTCCATGACATGCATGGAATCAGACGGAGGAGGGGGTGGGGGGGGGGGTCACATGCCTGGTTCTGCCCAGCAGGCTCCGGCCACGTGGTGAGGGTGAGTGACACCTCCCACCAGGACCCCCAGCCCAGAAGTCATCAGACACACCACCTCCCTCTCGGAGTGGCCGCCTTTGAGTCGCCTCACGGCTTTGGGCAGCAGTTACATAAATGGGCCGTTTGTGTGCCTGCTAGTGCTGTTCACGTGCTTGCGGTTTCATGGTATTTATTCTCCAGGGACGTTGCTCAACCAGTCTTTGTTTACAGTGTCAGGTACCATGAGGGATACGGGAGACACAGCAGACTCGCTTGTTCCAAATTCAAGCAGGCTCCGGATCTGAAGAGCCTGGGTTTTAAATATCCTGGACTCAAACAGCACCACTGCACCACCACCCATACCACAACACAGCAACAGTCACCACATCAACACCACAACCGACGGCACGTGACTCGATTTGGAAACAAGGGTGTATCAGAAGCCTCTGCTGCCCCAGTTCAGATCTCCGAGCCCGCTTCCCTAGTGTTCTTTGGAGGTGACAGTGCCTGGCCTGCCTGGGGCTTCCCTGCTGACACCACCCCCTCAGAGCCACTCCCATGCAGGGTGACTCTCTTTGAGGGTTCGAGCGCTTCAAGGGGTGCTCCTGAGAGGTTTTCCAGGCCTCCCAGGGTGCTGCCCTGGGTGCCACAGGCTGTTCCTTGTCATCCTGACAGCTGCCTCCTAGTGTCCTCCCCTCCCTGCCTCGCTCCGCCCCTCACTTCTGTCCCGGATTGTACTCACTGGTGAAGCGGAAGCCCAGGGTGCTCTGCCCTGGGAGACAGGCCTCCTGCCCAGGGTGCCCACGGCATCCCCCGAGACCTGCCCTGCTAGGTGGGATGTGGCACGATCATGCAGGAGCGAGCATGTCCATGTCACAGTGCATAGAATGTCTGGCCAACATCGCACAGGTTCCTGTTGCAAACCGTAGGCATGAGTATGCCTGTTCCACAGATGAGAAACCTGGGAGAAGTTAAAGACGTGCCTAAGGTCCCAAGGCTGGGAAGGGTTGGGTGCAGCACTGAATGGTCTGGCCCTCGGCACCATGGCTGCTTTCAGAGAGGAAGTGACTGGAGCGGGACGGAGGGCGGGGCCAGGAGGATCCAGGGATGCCACAGGCACTTGGAGAGTCTCTGGGTCACAGGCACGGGCAGAAGACCTCTGAGTGTGTTGAATGTGCATGTACTTATGCACATGCGTGCACATGTGTTGTATGTCAGGGTTATGAGTGCATTGCGTGTGTGCACGTGCATTGTATGTGTGTTGTACATGCACATGTATGTATACACGCTGTGTTGCGTGTGTTGTGTGCATGCTGAGTACACATGTCCATGTGTGGTGTGTGCATGAGCACATGTCCTTTGAAGCCCAGTCACTCCTGTGGCAGGCAGGGTCTCCGTGGCAGTGGTCACGTGCACTGGTAGAGGGCGGGGTGGACAGAGACAGGGCAGTGGTGAAGTTGGAGCAGGAACTGGCTACACCCTGGAGGCCTGTGAGCCATGTGGATTCAGACAGGCTGGGGTGCCCCTGAGCTGGGGGAAAAGGGGTGTGTGAGGCTCACACAGAGCCTC
The DNA here is from genome assembly GCF_041146395.1 of Eulemur rufifrons. Classification (NCBI taxonomy): domain Eukaryota; kingdom Metazoa; phylum Chordata; class Mammalia; order Primates; family Lemuridae; genus Eulemur; species Eulemur rufifrons. The sequence goes on from NC_090989.1 coordinate 4,622,144, forward strand.
TTTTCTCTAGGTGGGCACCTTGGTGAGCCGCAGCACTTGAGGCGGTGTGAGGGGTGACCGCCAGGCCTGTGAAGGGGCAGAGGGTGTGGGGACCCAGCCGTGGCCTGCACGTGGTGTTCACAGCAGCAGTGGGAGGCAGACTCCTTCCCACGCAGCAGAGGCCAGGTGTGGATGCCACACATGTTGCTGCCGCAGAGGGGCAGTGGGCATTGTGGGGGACCCGGGAAGGACATGTGCAGGGTGTGGTGTGGGGGACAGCCAGCATCATTCATCGGCCTCACAGACTTCTGGGCTACGACGGGGGACGGGGTTTCTGCTGGGACTCTGCGACTTCCCAGCAATGCGCTGTCCAGGGTCCAAGTCAGAGCCTGGTTCCATCGCTGCCGACATACTGCAGACGCAGGCAGGCACCCGCGAGAAGTTCAGATCTCCAGCCCCGAACCCGGAGATCCCGATTCTGAGGTCCAGGCTGGGACCCCGGCCGTGCGTTTTCACAGTCACCCCAGTGACTTTGCTGCACCCTTTGAGAAATCTTCCCCTCCTATATTCTGCATGAGTGATTATTGGGGAAAAGACCAGAAAGTAATACCTAGCAGGGAAATTATAAAAAAAATAAGTACAAGCAAGAGATGGAGCTGCATAAGTTTTGTGCAGCGTGACGTGTTTAGGATATTCTCTTTAAATAGGTGTTGGAAGTGTATAAAAGTCTGTAAACTCAACACATCCACCCTGTACCCGATCGTGTTGAACTTCCTGTATTCATTCAGTGCCCAAACTAGAAACCCCCAAATTCTTGATCCTCTCCCACATCCAACTGATATCTTCCTTTTACTATTACTCTTCAGGACGCACCTTGGCTGTCACCCCTTCCAGGAGGTCTTCCCTGACATACCACCTCACTTACATCTAGCCTCTCTCATCCCCCAAGGGTGCCCTCTGTGACCCCTCTGATGGCCCACTTTCCTCCCCGTGTCCCCACCGAGGGACCGTGTGGGTCGTGCTCATTGTTGCATTCTCTGTGCTCAGCATGGCGCCCGGTGTGGACAGCCACCCTGTGGCTGTTTGTTGCCTAAACCAGTGGACAATATTTGCACCCAGACTTTTGTAACATGAAGGTGGTGCTGAAGTTCAAAATGCTCCTGTTAGGCCATTTGGAGACTGAGCTCTGAGTATGGGGTCACTGGCACAGATGACACAGCCTTGGGACGTCAACTGGGGAGAGTGGGAGAGAAGGACGAGAGTCTGAGACTCACCTCTGAGCTTCCCACCTGCAAGCGGGGGGAGGAAGAGCCAGTGAAGGTGTCTGAGCGGAGCAGAGTGGAAGGAAGACCGGGGAAGGTGCCACGGAGTCCCAAGGAGGTAACCAGAGGAGGACAGAAAGGTCATCAGTGGTCCCCGGTGGGCTTGTCGAGCGTGGCTTCATGCAGCAGTGGGAAGGTCCCAACTGGAGGGCAGGAGAGAGGGGAGAGGCTGCTGTTAAGATCCTGGCTCTCCCCGGGAGCAGACCAACGGGGCAGGAAGGGGAAGTGTTGATTCCCAAAAGCTACTTGACATATCTCACCAAAAATATTTGAAGAATAATCTATGAGAATGATTGAGTGTAGCTGCTAACAGAAAAGAGAGTTACAAAGTATGTTACTTCCAAATTTCCCAGGATGAAGAGGAGGAGGAAGATGAGGATTCAAATCCTCTGTCTGGAATATTTGCAGGAGTTCTCGAATAAAACTTGGAACTGGGCCCTGCTGTGAGGCTAAGCAGGAACGTAATGTCAAATGTATTTTGCAGTTGCGGAAAGTGAGAGTTAGGAGGTTTTTTTTATACTCACTCGTGCTCAGATGGATGAGGGTCGGACAGGGGATTGAACCCATTTCCGTGGGACCAGGGAGTCCAATTTCTTTCTGGGCCCACATGCTCATCATATGGGGAGTGGTGGGCACAGACGTGGAGCAGGAGTTCATTCTACAGGGGGGGTTTCTCTTTGCAGGAACTCAGGCTCTGGAAGGCCATTTTTCAATTTGAAGCCATTTTCCACAATGACAGATAACAATTTGGTTTTCTGCCACTGAAGCCTCTGTGATGGAGCCGGTTATTATAATACAACGCTGCTGACGCCATTGTGACAGACAGAGTGTGATGGGGAGTGAATAGTGGCGCTGGGCATAAGATCCCAAAGCCAGTTCCCCAGGGCCCCTTCCTCCCATCCGCCTTGTGTCTGTTCCGCTGAAGACCTGAGCTTGGGCTCTGAGGATAAATTGGGAAAATAAGGTAGGTGAGCAACAGTTTGTGTAAGTTTTCCATTTTTCTCCCTTTTCCGCCACAAATTCTCCCAGGATAGTGCTGAATGGTCACAGCTAGTCCACCCGATTGCAGGTGGCAGTAATGGATGAAAAAGCGATGAAGAAAAACAACGTCCCAACAGATATGTACTCTACCATAGGCCTGGCTGCCCAGACAGGTCGGCATATATCTTGGTGAAAGCCTTAAAAACCAAGCAAAAATTAAATTCAGCATCCTCAGGGGAAACAACTCAGAAAGTCTTTGTCCATTCTCAAGAACCATTTCTGGTAATGACCTGGAAATGACCAGCAGATGTCAGCATAATGTAGTCTAGCAGGATCCTGCACCCAGCCGCGGAGGTCAGCTCTGGGGAGCGCTTGCTCTCAGACAGCTGAGGCCCCAAGAATAAAGGGGTGGCCTCGACCTGCAAAACTGTGATGCCTTGCAGTCTTGCCTTGCCAATGGCTTGAGCAAGTGCTCCAGGAAAATCGCTTCCTATTTCAAAGAAAATGCAAGAAATATTCAAGAAATTATCAAACAAATATTTACTTGCATTAAACTTATTTAAAGGTCATAGCATATTGCTATGTTAAAAAGAAGGCAAAGAAATCTGATACAGTATGATATTCTAGAAACACATTTGTGGCTATAAATGGTGTCCACAGCATATTGTGAGTATTTTAAAATTTTAACATGTATAATGAGAGTCCATTTATAGAATGTTATAAATACTATACATTTTATTTTTAAAAAAATGAGTATATTTTCTTTTGTACTAAAATAATAAAATTGTGCAAAACACAAACTACGTGGCCTCTCTCACTCAAAGTTACACCCCTGGCAGTTTTTTAAACTGCTTTTGTGGTGGTAAGAGTTTCATCTTGGTCATCCTTTCTTGGGGGGCCACCTCTTCCTGAAGCTATTAATAGAAAGGTTGCAGAGCAGTTGCCGCCTTCACACCTGACCACATATTTCTGGATCTCAGATTTTTCTAGCTCAGCCCAAAAGGAACAAATGCTTGAGCACGGTTAGTTGAGTAAAAAAATGGTTAAGACCTAATCATTGCCTAATAGGAGTTTACTCCCCATGAGGAGAAAAATACACACATAGATAATCCTAGTAAACATGGTTAGTGATGTTCTTACCTGGACTGTTCTACGCCTTCCTCCTCCTTACCTGACAGACTCCCGTGGTGCCGTGGGTTCTTAGCTTGAAGCCTCCTGAACCCCCACATTGCCTGAGGGCGGCATTCACCCCGTACCAGCTTCTCTGCCCAGGGACCTCGTGGCCAGAGCACAGGGCTCACTGAATGCCAGCAGGTCTGTGTGTCCTGGGGCAGCCCTTCATCAGTGGGGAGAGCGAGGTGGGGGCTGAACACCCAGCTCCTCCCGCCTTCGCAGGACAGCCTGGGGGCATGTACTGTGTACGCTGTCTCCTGGACGTCCCAGTGGGCTTGGGCCAGGTGGCCGCAGTGGCATCCACTCACTAACACATCAACTACAGGCTCATCCCCTCTCATCTCATCTCCTCCTCCCCCCACCCTGAGTTCTTCTTAGGTCACCTCCAAAATAAGCTGCTTGTGCTTGAACCCTTGCCTCTAGGTTTGTCCCTGGGGGACTCTGGCCCACAGCAGGGACCCACCCCGTCCCAGCACTTACCAGACTGCATCATACTTGCCGGCTTTCTGCGTCTGCGTCTGTCCCAGCCTCTGAGCTCCATGGCACAGGGGCTTGTCTGGGTCTAGCTCTGTCTCTGGACCATGACGGACCCTTAATGAATCTTTAACACACCTGTTCTTGCCTGGACTCAGGGTAGCACCAGCAGCCTAAAAGAAGGGGGATGGCTTCTGCCAGGCCTTTTTCTTTGGCCTGACTGATTGGAGAAGAGTTTTGCTCAAAATCTCCTTCTGAGCAGAGGTGGCCAACACATTCTAGGTTTCTTTCAATCTGTGACCTCTCAGAGCAGTTTTCCTTGTTCCTCCCATCCAAAATCCCCTCTATCCTGGCTTCACGTGTCGATTCCATGATCTGTCATGCTGCAGGAGCCAGGCGTGCTCACACCTGGTGTCTGTGCGACAGCTGCTCCTTGTGCCTAGAAGGCCCCACCCCCAAGCCCCTCCTTCCCTGGGTCCCGTGACTGCCACACATGCTCCCAGGCTGGAGTCTGCCACTTTGTCTGAAGGTTTCCTTTATCCAGGCGCACATGCTCCTGGGCTGCTTCCCCGTCAGGTGGCTGTCACCGCCACGGCATTAGCAACAGTCCGCATTCATGGTGGGGGAAGGGGAGCGTGATGCTAAGAGTACAGACCCTGGAGCCCAGCAGCCTGCGTCCTGATCTCAGCTCTGTCACCCGCCACTCACTTGAGCAGGACAAATTACTTAACCTTCCCAGGCCAAAGTTTCAATAATAGAAAAGAGTGACAGTGACCAGCTCACGGGGCAGTCGCAGGCTCTTGTGGGCATTAAATGAACAACACGAGGCATGAGAAACACGTCGCACAGTCCCTGGCTCATAAGAAGCACTGGGCGTATAGTAGCTAGTGCACTGTGATTGAAGACTGTGAGAGGGCGCGTCCGGAGGTGTTTGTGTGCTTGGGTCAGGTGCGTTTCTGCAGAAAGTTCCCTTTAATGCGAAACTTTGTCAATCTCCCTTTATAGCTAAAAATCAGGCATTCTGGGGGCCTCGGATTGGAAAGAGTGTGGATAAGAGGTTGAGCTCCATTAAGCAGAATGTCTTGATGAACAAGTGAAGACGAATGTGAGTGAACTTGTGCAAAAGTACATACCTATGTATGCATATAAGCATATACGTATGTACATGCACACACAGATATGCACATGCGCATTATCAGTTGAAGTATACAACTGGGTATCAATTTTCAGGTGAATTCTTTTTCTCCCACACTCTTTACTCTAGCTGGGGTCTGGTGACTTTAGTGCACGTTGGTCCTCTTCCTGCAGGAGCCCCGCTCTGTTGCAGTGTGGTCCCTTTCCCACACACTGCTCCTTCTTCTCGGAGCTGCCCTGGAGGCATTCTCTCCCAGGCCCTTTCCCTGGGCCTGGAAACTTCTCTGAAAACACTTTGTTAATACAAAGGTCTGCGGAAGCTGGTCCACCGCACTGCGTCCTTCACAGGCTGTACCAGTCTCTGCTGTTGACCTTGACAATAACACTTGGCTGTAACTGTTGATTTCCTCATCTGTCTTTCCGCCAGATTGCTTTATTTTTCTTTTTGGTGAGTACTCAGGGTTTACAATACAGTTGGCTTCCATATTCTTGGGTTCTGCATTTGCAGATTCAGCTGACCACAGATTGAAAATATTTGATTAAAAAAATAAAAAATAACAAAACAGCAATAAAAATAATACAAATAAAAGCAATGCAGTATGACAACTATTTAAAGAGAATTTATGTTGTATTAGGTATTATAAGTAGTCTAGAGATGATTTAAAGTGTATAGAGGATGTGCACAGGTTTTAGGCAAACACTGTGCCATTTTATATAAGGGACTTGCCCAACCTCAGATGTTGGTGTCCCTGGGGGTCCTGGAACTAGCTCCCTGTGGATGCTGAGGGATGAATGTACACACCCTTAACGCATAGCCTGCATTCAGATAATATTATATAATTTCATATATCATGCAATAACCGTATTGGTTATTCCTCCTTTGTCCTTTCCGCTGTTTATGCCATGCATTTTACTTCTACACCATTGTAATTTTTGCTTTTAACAGTCCATTAACTTTTAAAAACATCATCAAAACATTTTTTTTTTATTCCTACCCTCATTTTAAACTCATTTTTGTCACTTCTGGAATTCTTCATTCTTTCACACATTTCTGAGTTTCTAATTTATTCTGTGTGTAGAACTTCCTTTAATACTGCTGGTTGTTCAGATGTGCTGGTAAAAAATTCTCTAGACTTTTTTTTTGTTGTTCTGAAATTGCCCTTATTTTACCTTTATTTTTCAATGCTGTTTTTGTTGAATATAAAATTCTAGGTTGACAGTTTGTTTGGTTTTTTTTTTTTTGTTCTGCTCTTTAAAGAAGTTTCATTGATATATAACATTTTTTGGTCGGATGAGACAGAAGGGAATATTTTTATAATTTTTCTCCTGTATGTAATGTGACATTTTGGCTGCTTTTAATCTTTTATCTTTTTATCACTAGATCTCGGAAATTTGGTTATGATATGACTTGGTGTGGTTTTCTTTGTGTTATTTTGCTAAGGTACAAGTGTTTTTGTCTCTTCAAAATTCACAGGTTGAAAACCCAATCACTTGCATGGTGGCATTGGGAGGTGCCTTTGGGATCACGAAGGCAGAGCCAAACACAGTGAGGATGGTCCTCTCCAGATACCACATTTGCTGGTTCCTTGGTCTTGGACTTCTCTGCCTCCAGAATTTGAGAAATAAATTTCTGTAGTTTATAAGCCACTCAGTTTATGGAATTTTGTCATAGCAGCCCAAACACACTAAGTGGACTTCTGTGTTTCATCAAAACTGGAAATATTTTGGCCATTTTTTCTTCAAACTTTCATTTGTGTCAGTGTGTGTTTGTGTGTGCTATAGTCTCTTTCCTTCTCTTCTGAGTCTCCAACTACCAGACCACTTATCTCACAGGTTGCTGAGGCTGTGTTCATTTTTCTTCAGCTTTTGTTTTGCTCTCTGTCTTTAAGGTCGGATAGTTTCTGTTTCCCAGTCTTCCAGTTCAATGTTCTATTATTCTACAGTGTCAAAACTGTTATTAGACCTGGCCAGTGAATATTTTATTTCAGACATTGTATTTTTCCATTCTAGAATTTGCACTTTTTTTTATAGATTCCATTTCTCTATTTAGATTCCCTATACATTCCATCATTATGCTCATGTTTTTCTTTAAGTCTGTGATCATATTAATAGTAGATGCTTCAGGGTCTTTGTCTGATAATTCCATAATTTTATTTCTGGATCTTTTTCTAATGATTAATTTTTCTCCAAGTAAGAGGTCACATCATATTATCTGTTTGTATGTTTAGTAATTTTGAATTTTATGCTTGACATTGTGGACGTTAGTGTGTTAAGTGTTTGAATTATGTTGCCTTCCTTGAAGAGTGTTGAGTTTTGTTCTGGCAAGTAGAATTTACTGGTAGTTGGTCGTGATTCTTTCAGGCTTGTTTTTAATCTTATCAGGGTGGGTATAGAGTAGCTTTCACTTTAGGGCTAGAGAACAGTGTCTGAGAGATTTCGGAGGCATTCCTGAGGTGTCACCTGAGTGCCCAGGTAATTCATGAGCTCTATTAATTCTGGCAGGTTGGGACTCCTATGTCTCTCAGGTCTTTGAAAGTTCTGGAATCTCTATTTAGCTCATAGTTCCCTGGTAGTCAGTCATGTCTTCCCCGGCCTTGTGGCGTCTCACCTTGTAAACCCACTTAGCATTCAGCCAAAGACTCAAGGAAATTCCTATATAGTTTCTGGCATGCCTTCTCTGTGTCGCTCCTGCCATTTTGTTCCCTGTGCCACCGGCTCCCACGGTCTTAGCGGCCAAACTCCGATCTTTCGATCTTTGTTTCATCTGCTCAGCAAGATCACTGCACCTTGCCTGGGCTTGCCTTCCCTCTGCCATGATCTGGAAAGTTCCGCAGGGCAGAAAACTGGGGACGTCGTAGGGCTCCCCTCACTTGCCGTCTCTCAGAGGCTGTGATCCTGCCTCGTCTGATGTCCAACAGCTGCACACAGTTGTTTCATATGGTTTGTCCAGTTTTATAGTTGTTCGTGGTGGGAGGGCTAGTCCGGCACCCCAGTTTTTCCCACTGGCTCCTCTGGATGTCAGGAGAAGAGCACTGGCGGCAGACTCGGGGATTTTAAGTCTGTGAGTCCCCAGCTCTCCGTAGAATGCGTGGGCTCCCTGTGGATGCCATGTAGTTTGAATAATGGCCCCTCAAAGATGCCCACATCCCAGTTCCCAAAACCTATGGATCTGTTACCTCCCATGGCAGAAGGGACTTTGCAGGTGTGATGCATTAGGGATCTTGAGATGGGGAGATGATTCTGGATTATTTGGGTGGGCCCAATGTCACTACAAGGTCCTCAAAAGAGAGAGACAAGAGTGGCGGAGGCAGAATAAGGAGCTGCGATGATGATGGGACCGGGTTTGGAGGGATGTGCTCTGAAGTTTCTTCCAGACCCTGGAAAAGACAAGGAACAGCTTCTTTGAAGCCTGCAGGAGATCTCAGCCCTGTCAACACCTTGATTTTAGACTTCTCACTTCCTGGACTGTAAGGGAATACATCTGTGTTGTTTTAAGCCACTCACTTTTGGCAATTTGTTACAGCAGCCACGGAAGCTAATATAGTGCCTTATAAATATTTATTCAATGGACTAAGTGACCAAAATCTTGGGGAAATTGAGGTTGCTCAATATTAATGCCTTAGTTATAATTAACTAACAATTCTTTATAATTCTTGGCTGGATATATATAGAATGAAATGACAACCCTTTGAGCTAAAAAAATTTGATCTCACAGAAGTAAAAAGTAGGACAGAGGATACCAGAGGCTGGGAAGGGTAGGAGGAAGGGAGGGATAGGGAAAGATTTGTCAAAAGATACAAAATTACAACTAGACAGGAAGAATAAATTCTAGTGTTCTATACCTCTGCAGGATGACTATAGTTAACAATAACATAGAGTTTCAAATAGCTAAAAGGAGATGGAATGTTCCCAACACAGAGAAGTGATAAATGTTTGGGAGGATGAATATGCTAATTACCCTGTTCTGAGCACTATACATTGTATGTATCAAAACACCACCGTGTACCCCACAAATATAAACAATTATTGTAATTCAAGAAATAAAATTTTAAAAATGTAAAAAAAATCCCTGAATCTCAGAACAAAAGACAAGGAGCTGAAACAGGGGAGAGAGGGGTCTGGAATGTGAATGCTAGTTGGGAACAGGGTCTGCAAGGAGCTGCCTCATTCTCCTGACACACGGTGACAGTGACGGGGAGATGTTTAAGAGCTCATCCTGTTGATGGGAGAGTCAGGCCTTTCCTCACATCTGCTAAAATAATTCTTCTCCAACGTCTGTTTTCCAAATCTTAGCCTAGGTCCTTGGAGTCAGAAGGTCAGAGAACTTTAATGCAAAAATTCTAGAGTGATTACCTATGTTATTAGTAATGGAAACTATTATCAATATACATATTTTATAGATAAATTTAAGTGACTTGAACAAGCTCACACTGAGGCTGGTTTCAATCCCAGGCTTATCTGACCCCAGAGCTCCGGGCCCACCGTGCAATTTTGCCCCTGCGGAGAGACCCCCGCCATGCGCGTCCTGCCAGCGTTGCTCCTGCACTGCCCAGCTCTGCCTGCTTGCCCGACTGGCCCCTGAACGAACAGAGCCTGGCAGACAACGGATGCTCAATATTTGCTGAATAAATGCATAAATGAATAAACCGGGGGCAAGTCCCTGCAATATTCCTTTTGAGGAATAAATGATTTACCTGTTTTGCTTCCCAATTTTCCCTCCTCGAAATAACCCTCACCGCTGTTAACACCGGAAGAACTATTTCATCCCTGCCACTGAGCCTCTGCCCGCTCCAAAGTTTCTCGTTTGGTATCTACTCTTTTGTAAGAAGCTAGAATATTCAACCCAGCAAGTGAATAAAAGAAAAGGGGCCTTGTGGCTCTTTCAGCCTCACCTCTCTGTGACAAGGGTGACTGGCGGTTGACTGCGAAAAGCCATGCCCTGCACAATTCCCTACAGAGGACTGTCCCTTTCTCCGAGGCCACAGCTCTCTAAGGTCACTCTTCGGTGGGTTGGTGGCTGGTGTGGACTGTTCTGTCTGTGACTGACAGCTGCTCCTTCAGTTTCTTCCTTCCACTCTGGGTCCCTGGGCGAGAAATTCGTCTGCTTTTGTCCCCAGTTCCTGCGTTCCCTGGCCCCACTGTGACTATAAATAGCTCTATCTGTTCCAGGACAAGTAATTCAAGACTCACACACGGGTTGCCATTTGATCGTAATTACATAATCACATCTGTGGGCTCTGCATGAGTCTGAAGATAAGTGACATGTCGGCGCACTGCCTCTCAAGGCTGGGACCTCGGCAAAGGCAGTGGTGCTGCTCCTGGTCCTTAAGAACTTGGTACCGGACCAAATGTTCAGTGATTATGGAATATTCTATATAAGATTCAAACTGCCGCTTGGAAAAAGTAGGGAAGACCTTCTGGCTTGCTGGAAGTTGATCTTTTCTGGTGTAGCTGAAAATAGGAGAGAAAGAAGGAAGAGTGTGGGGTTTTTCTTGGTCAAGTCACACAGACGGAATTAGTGCTAGATGCTGCACTAGCTTTAGAAAACTCGTCACGTGCTCGGATTGTGGATGGCAATTTTAGCACTCTTATGTGCTCAACTTTTAAATGTCTCTCTAAAGATTTTATTAAGGGCATCGTACGGGGGCACATATTAATTTAGGACTTGCTCTCGCAAACAGATGCCGGTCAGGTTCTGGGGCCTATTTCTGGCTAGAGTGAAAAGCAAACAGAGCTATTTCTAAGATAATCGTCTTTGCTTGATTTATGCTAATTTCTTGTTAGCATTTACAACCAATTCCTTATTTTGATTTGGTATATACACAAGGTACCCTCCCCCATCCAAGGGGCAGAAAAACTCATGGGAAAGAGCTTATTTGGACACCTGCTGGGTCCCTGAATTCAGTGTAAAAACACGTTTGGTAATACACGTGCTCTGTGAAAGACTTAGATTCTAAATTTGAACAAAGCAAGAGACTTGCCTTAGATGGTTGCCCGGATTGTGTTTTGCCTTTATTCATTTGCCTCCACGCTGCTCTTGGAGGACGCCCCTCACCTCCCGGCCCTCACCCTCACCCTCCAGCCTGTGACCTCCCGGGGGGACATTGTCCCCCTGCCCGCCCGCACCCGGTGCGTTCATTTATGCATTTATTCAACAAACGCTGAGCATCTGTTGTTTGCCAGGCTGTGTTCTAGACACTCAGCAAAACCCCCTGCCCTCGTAGAGCTCACCCCCTTGCAGTTCTGCTTTCCTAACTCTCTGCAGTCAGCGGAGTTGTCCCCAGGCGGGGTCAGCAGCTCCCATCAGGCCCAGAGTCCCTCCTGCCACGTCTGGTCAGGGTCGTGCTTCCCTATGTGCTTCTGGTGCAGAGAACACCATCACTGCCACCCTGAGCATTTGTCGTCCACCCCACCCTGCACGCAGAGGGCTGCTAGCCGCACTCATCACCGCGTGCATCACAAGTGCTCACACGGGTTTGCAAGCCCCTATTCTTATTCATTCATTAATTGCCATTTCTTTTCATCCTCACCCGCTGATCCCATTCTCCCCTTTCTTATAGGCAATGATATTGATGTGTTTAATGCATAGCTTTTCATTTTAAGGTAATTTTTTTAAAAGGTGTCTCTGGTTTTGTGTGCACATATTTAAATTTTATGTAAATAATGGGGAATGTGGACTCTTGATTCAGCAGGCTTGGGTTCAAGTCCAAGGTCTGCCGCAATCTGTGGTGACCTTGACCTTGTGACGTTCTCTCTCTTGTCTCTATTTCATCTATAAAGTGGAGCCCATACTAGTAATTTGCCGCACGGGACTGTGAGGATTAAATTAGTTACTATGTGTGAGGTGCTTACAACAGGGTCTGCTAGGTGGTTACCCCCCACGAGGATGAGCCACTATTGCTACAGCTCTATCTTTAGACCCAGGTCGATCAACCCCACAGTCTCCACCAAATTCTAGAGAAAGAGACGCTGATGAGTTTACCTGATTAACGTTTGTCCTGAACACCAGTCCCCTCATAATCTCTCCCCAGCTGATGTGTGGCCGCCCCTGGGGCAGGTGCTCAGCCCGTCCCCACCCAGCGACCTCGCTGGGCAGAGAGCAGCGCAAGGGTGGTTTCCTGAGCGGGGGCGGGGCTTTCGGGCAGGGCCGTTGTGGTTAGCGTGGTCGTGTTGTAGCTATGAGTTCACCGAGGAGGCAGAAACCAAACAGGTCAAGCAGGGGAAGTTAAACATAAAGAGTAACTGTTAGACATGAAGACACTGTATCGGGTACCCAAGGAAGGACAGACTCGGAAGGGCTTCAGATCGTGCTGGAGTGGGTGTGGTCCAGCCCGGGCACGGCAGGGCAGAGGGTGTGCTGGTCTGGGGGCACCTGGCCGGCCCGAGGACACCTTCCTGAGCACTGGCCGCGTGGCGTGGGGGGCTTGGGGACCTTCAGAGCATGTGAGCTGCACGGGGACTTGGTTTCTCTGTCGAAAGGGCTAAGGAAAGGTTGTCACCAGGCTGAGGTTGCAAGATATCAGAGAGCCCGTGTTCTGGGCCACGCCTATACCAGCGACCGTCCTGCGTGTCCCCTCAGCGCCCTCTACTGAGAAAGCTTAGCATGGCGCTCACTTAGAAGGAGAAATACTTAGAGCAATTCCGTGTCGGTCACAGAGCATGTACGGAAGGGGGCGTTCGTTGCTGAGAGGCAGCAGATTGATACTGACACACAAGCCCACTGCACGCTCCATCTCCTTATAGGAAGTGTCGCCAGGCTGAGTCACCGAGGACACCACCCTTCTGCACCCGATGCTCAGCCCTTCTGGAAAATTGCTAGACTGTCCAGTATTCACTGAGCACCTACTGTGTGCCAGGAGCTGTTCTCGGTGCGGAAGGGACTCTGACAGTGATGGAAACAGGGCCTGACCTAGTGGGACTCTTATTCTAGAGGGAGAAATGAGATAAATAAACAGATCTGCAAGAAAATATCAGGGAATGATCATAACACTGTGCTAAGCAGAGCAGTATGGTGGGCTCCAGAGCCTGGGCTGAACAAAGAGGTGCTCTGGGAGGGGAGACATTGAATCTGAGGCTGAACCCCGACACTTCATGGGGTGACCCAAAGGCTCTCTAGGGTAGCTCATCCTCCAGGGCATGAACGTTACTATTTCTTTCTTGGTGACTCCGGCCAGCGCTATTTTATTTCCTAGTGTGGTCTGAGCATGGAGTCCCTGCCCTGCTGAGGAGAGGCTGTGGACGTCCTCCTGGCTGAGTTTTGCAGAGCTGAGGAACTAGACATGTGACTGGGAATGCACCAGAGGCGGGAGACAAAGGCCACAGGATCCTTGCGCCTCTCACATGCTTTATTGTTGTTGAGGAGTGCAGACCCCACCCCAATTAGCGCAGCAGGCATGGGGCGCTTCCTTCATCATTCTGGCATCTGAAGATCATTTTGCAAACATAGATGGCAGTTTCCCTCACTGAACATGCCTCACTGCTCAGACTTGGCTGAGCTTACCGCAATACGCCTCCCCCCAGAAGATGCTGCTGGGTTCCTGCCATCTCCCAGAACACAGATAAAGAGTGGTCATTCCCTATAATTGCTTCCCTCTCTGACACGTGTAAAACACATATTTACCGATTAGCAAGCTGTAAATGGGTGGCCAAACTTCAAGTGTCTGATTGATTGGAGCCATTTCAAAGATCAGGTTTCATTAAGCCATTGAGTATCACTATATCTGCTAGATCGATTATTTCATATTCGTTCTCTACAGACATTTGGTTAGTCAGAAGTCTATGTCCTCTTAGAGGGCATAAAAATGATCAAGATTTGGAATTCTAGAACATCTGGAAAAAGGAACAGGCATATGTCAAAAATCTTTGATGTTGGCACAATGGTATGGCACTTGAAGAAGTCCAACAAAGGTAAAAATGTCGAAAACTCTGGCAGCACATTAAAAATAACAACTGCATACAACCTCAAGCACCATGTACACATGCTTTAGAAAACTGGGTGCTCAAACGGTGCACGTCACCGTTACAATTCCCTCTAATCTGAGAGCATATGCACTCGGAATGAGCAAGTGCAACATGACAATTTGCCCATAGGGCATTGCACGCATTCTTTCTACCTGCTTGTCTGTATTTTAATAGAATTTATAAAATGAAACAACTTTCGAACCATCTCTCTTTCTTCCAACACATTCTGATCAGGCTGGGAGCCAGCCCTTGGTTTTATCAGTTAGATCACTGGATCCACCCACTGCAGATGCGGCATCAGACACTGGTGACCCAGGGATGCCAGCCCTCATTAAGCCACTTGCTGGTGAGGGTGGCGGCACATAGCTCCAGGCTCTGGAGCAGTGTTCAGAAGTCTGGCAGGTGACAGGGCGAGTTGTGACTGCAGTGGAGCAGCACTATTTCCCCAGAGCAGCCGGCCATGTGACTTGGGATCTGATTTCTGGATAGGTGCCCTCCGAGCCGGCTTCTCTAATCCAGCGGGAACAACCTAGTATCCTCATGCACTTACTCTCTACTTAAACTAGTCAGAGAGTCTCCTGCTATGTGTAGTGGATCCCTGCCTGATCCAATATTGTGTACGGATATGTATATATTTTAATTTTTATTTGTACAAATTTATGAAATTTTATTACATGTATATAACGTGTACTGATCAAGTCAAGGTACGAAGGGTGTCCGTTACCCAAGTACAACACATTTTTCTTAATGATAGCCACCCTATTCTGCTATCAAACATTGAATTTATTCCTTCTATCTTACTGTATGTTTATGCCCTTTGACCAACTTCTTTTCACCCGCCCCCCCAACTCTTTCCAGTCTCTGTTATCTATTTTCCATTCTCTGTTATCTATTTTCCATTCTCTACCTTCCTGTGATCAAATCTGTAGCTTTTACAGATAAGTGAGAAGATGCAATAGTTGTCTCTTTGTGCCTGGCTTGTTTTGTTTAATGACATCCAGTTCCACCCATGTTGCTGCAGATGACACGATTTCATTCTTTTTAATGGCTGAATAATATTCCATTGTGTAAATATACCACATTTTCTTTATCCATCCATTCATTTATGGACAGCTAGGTTGATTGCATGCATTTACTACTGTGAATAGTGCTGTAATAAACATGTGAGTACAGGTATCCCTTTGATATATTGCTGTCTTTTCCTTTGGGTAGATACCCAGTAGTAGGATTACTGGGTTGAATGGTAATTCTATTTTTAATTTTTTAAAAAAATCTCTATTCTGTTTTCCACAGTGGCTGTGTTAGTTTACATTCCCATCAACAGTGTGTAAGAATTCCCTTTTCTCCACATTCTTGCCAACATCCATATTTTTTTGTCTTTTTAAATAACCATTCTGACTGGGGTAAGATGATATCTCATTGTGGTTTTGATTAGTGATGTTGAGCATTTTTTCATATACCTGTTGGTCATTTGTATGTCTTCTTTTGAGAAATGTCTATTCATGTCCTTTGCCCACTTTTTAATGGGATTACTTGCGGGTTTTTATTTTATTTTATTTTATTTTTACTGTTGAGTTGTTTGAATTCCTTGTATAGTCTAGATAATTGTCTTTTGTTGGCTGGACAGTTTGAAAATATTTTCTCCCATTCAACAGGTTGTCTCTTCATTCTGTTGATTATTTATTTTGCTGTCCAGAAACTTTTTAGTTTAATTAAGTATAATTTATGTATTTTTGTTTTTGTTGCATGTGCTTTTAAGGTCTTAGTCTTAAATTCTTTGCCTAGACCAATGCCCATGAGGGTTTTCCCTAGGCTTTCTTCTCATATTTTCATAGTTTTGGGTCTTAAGTTTAAGTCTTTAATCCATTTTGAGTTGATTTTTATATATAGTGAGAGGTCCAGTTTCACTTTTCTGCATGTGAATATCCAAGTTTCCTTGCACCATTTATTGAAGAGGATGTCCTTTTTTCACTGTAAATTCTTGTTGGCTTTGTTGAAGATCAGTTGGCTGTAAATATGTGGCTTTATTTCTGGGTTCCCTCTTCTGTTCCATTTGTCTATGTGTCTATTTTTATATCAATACCATGCTGTTTTGGTTACTATAGCCTTGTAATATATTTTAAAGTCAGATAATGTGATGTCTCTACCTTTGTTCTTTGTGCTCTACATTACTTTGGCTTTTCAGGCTTTTTCGGTTCCATATGAATTTTAGGATTGTTTTTTCTAATTCTGTGAAGAATGATATTGGTGTTTTGACAGCGATAGAATCGACTCTGTAGATTGCTTTGGGCAATATGGTCATTTTAATGATATTAATTCTTGTGATCCAGGAGCATCCATTTGTTTGTGTCATCTTCAATTTCCATCATCAACGTTTTGTAGTTTTCCTTGCAGAGATCTTTCACCTCTTTAGTAAATTTATTCATAGGTGGTTTGTTTTTGTTTTTGTTTTTTTTTTTTGTAGCTATTGTAAATGGGATTGTCTTCTTCATTTCTTTCTCAGCTAGATTTATCAAGTATAAGAGATTTTTGGTGCATTCTCTAGGTTTTTCTATTAATAGATAGATGATCATATCATGAGCAAAGAGGGACAATTTCACTGATTCTTTTCCAGTTTGGATGCCCTTTTTTTCTTGCCTGATTGCTCTGACTAGGTCTTCTGCTACTATGTTGAGTAGGAGTGGAGAAAGTGGGCATCCTTGTCTTGTTCCAGTTCTTCCTCCAGTTCTTGGAGGAAAGGCTTTCAGCTGTTCCCCATTCAGTATGATGTTAGCTGTAGTTTTGTCATATATGGTCTTTATTATTTTGAGGTATGTTTCTCATATGCCTAGTTTGTTGAGAGTTTTTATCATGAACGATGTTGAATTTTATCAAATGCTTTTTCTGTGCCTGTTGAGATCACATGGTTTTTGTCCTTCCTGTTGATGTGATGCATTGTTAGTGGGTAGGAAAGTAAGACATGAGCAGAGGAAGTACAGGACAGGACTTGTGAACAAACAAGATGCTGATAGGAGAGCATACTGCAACAGTAACAAGATAAGGGTATCCACAACTGCCACAGAATATTAACATAGGTAGAAAAGCGAGATATGAATAGAGAAAATATGAAAACAAGCAATGAAAACAAACGAGATGTTGAATAAGAGAAGATACTGTAACAATAACAAGATGAAGGTGACCAGAAATGTCACAAGCAGCATAAGAGAGACAACACAGGGCACATTATATGACATTGCAGTTTACCCCTCCCCCCCAGTGGGCTTTTGGCATATCTGGGTCTAACCATATAAAGGGAAAAACTCTCCCACCCAGTGGCAGGGAAGAGATAACCCCATTGGTCAAGAATAAAGGGGAAGAGACAGCGTCACAAATGAGGAGAGGCCAGACGGAAGAAAAAGGGATGACACGGAAGCCCCAGGGCCACTGTTTGTTTGCACGTGTGCCCACTCCTGCCTCTTAGGAATGTACTGTTGCTCACTAATAAACTTCTTAGCTCACCAATTCAAACGTTCATGTCCCTTGCTTTCATTCTTTGATCGAGAGGAGACAAGAACCAAGATGTTTACATCAACGGCCAGTAACAACATCACATTTATTAATTAGTGTATGTTGAGCCAAGCTTGCATTTCTGGTATACATCCTGCTTGGTCGTGGTGTGTTATCTTTTTGACTGTCTGTATACTTGACGGGTAGTGAAAGGTCGACTGGAAAAAGCACACCAAATTTACAACAGTGTTGCTTTGGGGGAGGGGACAGGAAGGGAATGGGGCCAAAGATGGGTAAGAAATGGACTTCAACTCTCTTTGTAATATTTTATTCACTTTATTGAAAATCAAAACAGATATCATAGATACTAAATGTGATAAATATTGTTTCATTCTAAGTAGTAGGGTATGGAGGGATTTGCTATATTACTCTATTTTTACTATAAATTTAAAATATCCACAAAACAATAAAACAATAAAAAATTCAATAGTAACTAAAGTGTGGGACAAGGACAGCATAAAGCATGATTAGGAGTGGTGAGAGGAGAGTGAATAGTGATCATTGCCAATGGAGGCCTTGCACAGTCTACCATGTGTGAACTGTAACCCTACATGTGCAGTGTGAAACCTGTGTAGCCATACAGGGCGGCCCTGAGTTGGGTAGTTGGATGCAGCAAAGGATTCTGGTGCGCACATTGTAGAAGATAAAGTTGAAACGTTAGTTTGTCACTGGATTATAGTACATGAATACTATGTTGAGATGTTGAAGATTTTCATGTGGAGGAATGACTTGTTCTAAACGTACATTCTCAGAGAATTAATCAAGCATCTGCATGGGGGGTGGATGGGAAGCCGTGATACAAGTTAGAGTGATGGGGCCGCCTGGGGAGCCACATGACCCTGTCTAGTAATTAGGAGACAGGGTCTCATTTTTGTTCTGTTGTTAGCAAGCGGAGCAACACTGCTGTTCAGACAAGAAGGCTGTGTCCCCAGCCACTAGCCTATTTTCTGCTCTCTCTGCAGAGGCCCCTGGGTTACACTCACGGGTCTGGTAGCTGTTTCCGGAATGTCGCATGCTGAATGAACGTCTCTTCTGGGCACCGTGAACCAGGCTCTTTCCTAAGTGCCGGTTCTCTACCCTCTCTCCGGCAAGACAGGACACAAAGCATGTGATTTGAAGGCTCCTTGTGGTGACTCAGATGACAGGGATTCAGGCACCAAAGTCCCAGGCAGTGAGGCTGGAAGGTCATGTGATGTCACCTTCCCATTTCACTGCGGAGGAAGTTGCATCCAAAAGGATGATCTGGGAAGGACACATCCTGCAGCAGTAATGAAACTGGCAGACAAATGTAAAGTTAGTGTCTCTGGAAAATGGCATTTAAATCACGGGGCGTCTACACAAGGAGTGACCCTTACCTGGTAAGTCACCCCAAACCAGTCTGGGTGCCCCACATTGAGCTCGTCTTGCACGTTCCTGCAGAATGCGCTTCCACTCGTATTCTCCCGGTGCCCACAATGCCATCGCTACAATCAACTCCTTTATCAGAGAACTGGGGCCGTATCTGGGTCTGACAGTAACGCCGAGGGTTGTTGGCAGCTGGCAGCCGGCAGGAGCCCGGAGAGAGGTGTGGGATGGTCCCTCTTTAGTGGCACCGGGAAGAACCAACCCTGTGACGCCTTGACGGCCGACTTCCCATCCGAACTGGGAGAGAATACGCTTCTGTTGTGTTAAGCCGCCTGGTTTGCGGTGATTTGTTGCACCAGCCACAGGAAACCACTATGCTATAAGCAGGATGCAACATTCTCATGTGATTTTATGATACAACCTAAGTCCCCAGAGAAAATCTGTACTTACGGCACTTACATTGACAACAGGAAGAAATTGTTTTATTCTCTAGCTACAGAGATTTCTCCACGCAAGTGTGGAAATCCTTGCCTCTGTCCCCTCTGTGCCCCAGCAAAGGGGATTCGGAAGGCGCTTTGCTCTGGGCTTCCCGCCTGCCTCACTGGCCACCCCCGCCCCCAAGTCCGCCAGCCTCCCAGGGGCCACAAACCAGCCCACGTTAGACTCTCCCCACGAGCCTCGCCCTTGCCGGTAGCCGTCGTCTGCTTCCCGCAGCCTTCTCACGAGAGGCGCTTCTGGACCACAGGGCACAAAAGCGGGTTACATGGTGTCTGTTGCTGCCCAACACCCCATTCTCTCATGCCTGGACTCTCAGGCTGCTTGTGCCTGCTTTCTTCTCCCCATCACCTCTCCTGGCTGTGCCCCCGCCATGGAAGATGCCGGCATTGGGCACGTGGTTGGCATCAGGCATGTGGTTTCCCTCTGTGCTCCGCTGCGGCCACCCTGTGCCTCTCACTCAGGGCTCCGTGTCCTGACCGGCCACCCTGTGCCCCTCACTCAGGGCTCCGTGTCCTGACCGTCTCTTTTCCAAACGGTTTCCCTCTCACGCCACCATAACTTTTCACTCTCAGGGCTTATTTCCCAGAACCACGCCCTGACTCTGTTCCCACCCACGGCTTTCACTTCTGTTCCACTCAATGCCCCGCTCTCTGTCACTGGGCTTCCCTTTGTCACACCATGAAACGGCTGCTCAGTCCCGTGCGCCCTTGCTGGCCTTATTCACCTGCCTTCCTGTAGCCTCTCCGCTGTGCACCGCACCCGCCCTGAGGCACACTCCTGCCAGTCCTTGGGGCTCCCGCGCTCGCGTCCCGGCTACATCCTGCTGCTCCTGCCCATGACTTGGTAGCTTCACTCTCCTGCCCTGGACACCGAATGCCAATGCTCTGTGGTGCTGTCCAGGGACTTCTCTGCGATTTGTACAAACTCCTCGGGCACAGCTTTCATTGCAGTAATGACCCATCCTGCTCTAACTCCCGCAACTAGGGGTAGAGCCTAGACTGTTCTCTTGAGCTCTGCGTTAAATAAGCCACCCTCGTCCACAAGACAGCTCCACTGGTTGTCCACGGGTCTCTCCAACTCAAACGTGCACAAAATGAAAATAAGTTTCCTGCTCCCAAAACGTGTCTTAAGTCTTAGAATTTTATCTCAGGGAATAGGGTAACATCTGTCGAGTTTCCTGAGCCAGAGACTTGGCTCAGGAATGAATAAGTGAGGGTTTGTAAGAGTTAGATGAGATACTGTGTGCAGCTCCTACCTGGCTCATTCAAGACTAGGCAGATAGGACTATTCTTGACCCCAGCGGTGCTGAGCCCGCTGCACAAGGCCAGTGCGTGCGCGCTCTCCTCCCAGGCTGTGCATGGACGGACTGGCAGGACGGTTCCAAAGCGCCTACAAGCGCTGCTGCTCTAGCACAAGATAGGACCGTCAACAGCTCACTTGCCCTAAAGAAATGGTTCAAGTTGTAGCTGGATGAGGGTTCCTGTCCCTCGTGGGAAGTGTCACGTTGCTTTATATCAAAGCGCTCACCAGCCGCTGTGCAGGGAGACACAGGGCTCCTCACAGGCTCGTGTGCCGGGAGGGGCTGTCTTCAGAGAAGACTCCTCCTGGGCCCGGGAAGGGTCGACCTTTTCACCTTCAGATGACGCTGTGGGCTGGGGGTGGCTGGGGGAGCTGGGGGCGACACAGCTCTGGAGAAGGAGGACGAAGGTTGAAATTCACTTTGAGGGAATTTAAAGACACATCTAAGCACATTTTCAGGACGTTGTTTAAAGATGCCCCACAATTTTGTTGGCTCGAGTTGTAGAATAGCTGTCTCTCTGGTCTTGGACAGATTTCGTACGCTTTCCTCATCTGTGCAGTGGGGGCAGCTGAAGCTCGTCTCAGAAGGCTGACGCAAAGGTCACAAGACTGCTGAGGCTGACACTTGAAAGCCACTGCGCGTATCCAGGCTCTAGAGACAGCCCCCTGCGCCGACCTTCACCCCGGCTTCACCATTTTAGGGCCTTGCACCTTCCCTTCTGAAAGCGGAATTTTCATTTTCCTTCATTCTTTTACTCTACTGTAACAAAAATTTTAAGTTATTTTGAAAATTAGATGCATACTTTAAAAATTAAATTAAGACACATAAACAAAATACATAATTGTTCAAACAAATTTGAGCAAATCCATGTTGAAGTAAAACGTGAAATTCCCCACTGAACGTTAAGCTACTTTTCCTCCGATCTCCAACTTCCCTGGGGGCCGTCACTTCCCCACTGCCGTAGTCACTTCTGTCTGTCTGTCTGTCTCTCGCTTCGTCCCTGTACCTTCCTTCTCCTCCTACCTACCTACCACCTACCTACCTACCTATTGTGACAAATCCTTTCATTAATTTATTTATACATTGTAAACATCTTTCCACATCATCTCATATACCTCATTTTGAAACAACCACACTTTGGTTCCCGGTGTGAAGGCGGGTCATTTCCGTTGTTACCTTTGTCACCAGCTGCTGCAAATAAAGCAGGGACCAGCCTCACACGTCTTGCCTCTGGGCACTTGCACTGCTGTTTCCGGGATGGACATGGTGTTGCTCTGACGGAGTGTGCTTGACCCTGCGCAACTGACCGACTTTGCCCCCTGGAGTGCTGGCCTCCATCTACGCTTCCACCAGGAAGGTTCGGAAAAGAAAAACCAAGGCAAATGTTCTCGATCGTTAAACTGTATGCCAATCTCTTAAGAGAAAATACCATCTTTGTTGCTGCTTTAATCATGTACACCTTTGCTTTTTGAGTAAAGACCGGCAAATGCCTTCAGCCTGCCCTTTGTCAGCCTGGGGGAGTCGGAACTCTGCTTTCCGAAATCCGTGCTTGTGTGACACAGTTAGAATGAGCCGAATAGGATTTGGCCTGGGATTCGGGAGGAGACAGGCGGCAGTCACCGCTCTCCCTGCAGCCGTTTCTCCTGGACAGCAGGGCAGACGGAGGCGGAGTGCCACAGGCTCCACGTGCCCCTCACTGCCCTCGATCCTTGTCCCCCCTCTGACCTGGGTGGGGACATGGCCCTGCTGTGAGCCAGCCTTTGGCAGCCCAATGGGGTCCTGGAGGTGCGTGGCTACTCAGAACGCCTGGTGGGGGCTGCTCAGATCCCCCATCTCCCTCCTGTCCCCAGCTTCTCCCGGGCTGCGAAGAGTTAAGTCCCACAGCACACAGTCCTGCTCCCGCAGCACACGCCGGGCTCTGCTCCCCTGCGGACCCATCTTTCAACTTGGGGCGCGTGGTCTGTTGCCAGTGATTTTGCATGTTTAAATTCTCCTCTTTTTCACTTTCCTTTATGACTTCTGGCACGTGCCTTGCTTTAAAAGACCTCCTATACTCTAAGGCTGTTAAAAAAATGTACTTTAATATTTTTTTCTAGCACTTTCATTGTCGAACAAGTGGACTGGTGCCTGTTATCAGAAGCACAGGTGTGAGCACTCTGCCCGCTGCATCTTGGTATCGGAGTCGCCGAGGAGTGCATAGCGCCTCACCTACATGGAGAAGGGACAGAGCAAAGTCAGCTTCAGGGGCTGGCGGGTCCTTCCTGGCAGGTGACACAGGACACGTGGCCTGACTGCGTCCTTCTGCCCTGCAGGGGGAGGACCTTCACCCCCACCACACACACACACACACACACACACACACACACACGACAGACAGAGCAGGGGGCTGGCCAGGGGCCGTAGGGCACACGTGCTCAAGCGAATAAAGGAGAGCACATAGAGCCCGAAACAGGGAAAGCTGTTCCCACCCCGGGCGGCTAGCCCGGCACAGGCCCAGAGATTCTCCATCTCTTGGCAGGAAGCATCCAGGGCCAAGACTGTTCTCCTGCTGCCGTGGAGCTGAAACACCGCGTGCTTGAGACCGCCTTTCCCAACATCCACAATTTGTGAAAATATGCAGATCTTTAGTCCAGGTGGAGTATTGCCCACTATATGAGGTAGAGACCCGACAGGGCCAGCCAGGTACCCCAATACCACCCCGGGAACAGCCCGTTCTTTCACCAGCAAGGTGAGTTGAGCTTCCATTCAGGCCCCAGCTCTGCCTCTGTCTGTGTGACCCTCAGGTCACTTAGTCCCTGCCTGCCTTGGTGCTGTCATCCTAGGGCTGAGGACTATTCTCAGACCTGACTCACAGAACAGTGGGAGCTAAATGGGCTGATGCACAGAGAGCACCAACTACGCACGAAGCATCAGCAAAGGGTACTTCGTATTACTGCGGCTGTGACTCCCCAAGGAGGAAAGTGCTTCTCACCGGTTCCTCAGGGCTGCCTGCGTGTCTGGCTGTTTCCTTCACACTTCTTGCATTTCGTTGTCCAGCATATTCTTCAGGTATTTCATACAACTGGTTGCTGTTGGTGTGGCTTCTTCAGTTAGCCACATTTTGCAATCAGTAATTTCTCGAATCTATATCTTTGGTTTTTATATCTATTTTGTATCATGCCCCCTTCATGAACACTGATATTGGTTTCTCGTAGTTATTAAGTGGGTTGACTTGGATTTTCTATGTAGCTATTATATCAAAACAACAATACACTTTTATTTCTTTTGTTGCAATATTTACACCTTTTCCACTCCCCGCTTCTTACGGCATTAAGATCTCTAGAACATTGCTGTCCAATAAACACGTCTGCCCTCGTGGAATGTTCTGTATCTGCACTGCCCAGTGTGGGAGACACTGGGCACATGTGGCTTCTGAGCACTTGAAGTGTGGCCAGTGCCACTGGGGAATTGGAGTTTAAATTTTATTTAATTTTAATTAAAGTTAAAATTCACATAGCTGACTCCCCTCCTAGTGTCTTACTATTTTTTTCTGCATGATTTTGTGCCGTGAAGATGGTATAAATTTGGATGCCACAACCACATGAAACACGGGCGTGAGATTTTACTTCTCTGAGGACCACCCAGAGCATTGGCTCAAAGCCACTTCCTTGCTGCTCCTCAGGGCAGTGGACAGAGCATTTCGAATCCCATTTCCCCAGGCAGAGCGGCCCTCGAGGGTTCCAACTCCGTGTAGGGATCTCAGTTCCAGTTCTCCATTCTGCGTCGTCATAAGGCTGCATCTCTTGTCTCTGTTCAAGCCCCGCCCCAGGCTCCAGCCCCGAGCTGGTACCTCTGTCCAGTGCTCCCGTTGGCTGCTGTAGGATCAGCTCATGCTTAGCACCGTGGCTTAGAATTCCCTCTTCATTCCCGGCACCTGGTGATTTCTCCTTTGTTTCGAGGTTGCTGTGTACTTAAAACAAAAAAATACTTTTCTGTTGTATTTTATCCAGAATTTCTCTGTGTTTTTGTACAGCATGTGGTGGAACTATACCACAATCCTCCGCACTGCCAGAATGAGTCCCTCTTTATCAATGTTAACGCTGTGTATGTATTTAAGTGGCACTTGCCAGACATTTATCTATTTTAGTGGTGTTTGCAAAGAATTAGCTCTTGATTTTATTTATCAAGCTGCTAACTTTTGGGGAGTTTCTATTTCTTTATTTTTTCAACTATCTTCATTAATTCTTTCCTTCGACCTTCTTTAGGTTTGCTTTGTACTTTTGCAGTTGAATGCTTAGTTCATTTGTTTTCAATCTCTATAGTTTCCAATAAAGCCATAACGGTTCCTTGAGTTACTAATTTGCCATATCCCATAGGTGTTGATATGTAGTGTTTACGTGACAATTTCCTCCTTAATACAGGAGCTATTCAGCACACTGCTTTTAAGATTTCCGAGTGACTATACTCTTGAGAGGTCTTCATTTAGAATATTTTGGCATCATGATCAGACATCATACTCCTGTAAGATTTCTACTGTTTGGAAAATATGGAGCTTTTCTTTGTAGACAGCTTTTCTTTTGGGTAGGAACGGAGAAATGATGCAGAAAGTAGACTCAGAAAGGGACGAGGGTGTGGAGGAAGGGTTGGAAGCCTGGGGGAGACAAGTGCATCTGAGTTTAGCCTCACGGTGGGCTCTGGCAGACACAGAGACAGTGAACACTGCTAAGGAAATGGCATCAGTGCCACCGCGGGAAGTGAGGGAAAACCAGGGGTCACTTTCACTCTCACTCACTTCATCCTGAGCTGCACGTTCTCAGCGCAGCGGAGTGTTCTTGGTGCTGGACACTGTTGAAGGTAACAGACTGCTGCCACGTGAGGGGCTGGCACCTGCTTTCCCTGGGCACATGTCAGTGCGAGAGGGCAATGTGTCCCACTACGTCCCCTGCCTTGTCATAGCAGGAAGGGTAGAGAGGAGGGAACTGAGCATTTGTTCAGCACAAACCCACGTTCCAGGCATTGTGTGTGCTCCACCGGAAGTCCCCATGAACTGCTGTGATGGGAGCCACACCTGTAACGCAGTGATAACGAGGCCCTTATTTGGGACTCCAAGGCTCTGCAGCATTGTGGAAGAAGAAGTTGAGTGTATGTAAGACCTGAAACTGTAAAACTCTTACAAGAAAACACAGGAGGAAAGCTTCATGACATTGTTCTTCATGAGGATTTCATGGATAAGACACCAAAAACACAGGAAACCAAAGCAAACATAGATAAGTGGGCCTGCCTCAAACTAAAGAGCTTCTGCACAGCAAAGGAAGCAATAGATAGAGTGAAAGGCAGCCTATGGGATGGGAGAAAATATTGCAAACCATATATCTGATAAGTTAATCTCCAAAATATGTAAGGAGCTCCTACAACTCAATGGCAAAGAACTAATAACCCAATTTTAAAAATGGGCCAAGGACTGAAAGAGACATTTCTCCAAAGACAGACATACAAATGGCCAACGGGTATAAGAAAAGATGTTCAAGATCACTAATCATCAAGAGATGCAAATGAAAACCACAACGGGATACCACCTCATACCTGTTAAGATGGCTATTACCAAAAAAACAAAAGAAAACAATGTCAGGAGAATGTGGAGAAGTTGGAACCCTTGTGAAGTGTTGGTGGGAATTCACAATAGTGAAGCTGCTACGGAAAACAGTATGGAGGTTGTTAAAAAAATAAAAACAGAACTACCATAGGAGGCAGCAATCCCACTTCCGGGTATTTATCCAAAACAAATCACGGTCTTGAAGAGATGTCTGCACTCCCATGTTCACTGCAGCGTCATTCACAATAGCCAAGATGTGGAAACAACCTGAATGTCCACTGACAGATGAAAGGATAAGGAAAACGTGATGTGCACAGGCGAGTGTGCAACACACACACACTAAATATTGTTCAGACTTATAAAAGGAGATCCTTCCATATGCTACAACATGGACGGACCTGAGCACTTTACGCTAAGTGAAGTAAGCCAGGCACAGAGGGACAAATACTGCGTGATCTCACTTAGATGCGTTACCTAAAATAGCCAAACTCACAGATGCAAAGAATGGTGGTTTCCAGGGTCTGGGGGTAGAGGAAATGGGGAGTTGCTGTTTAATGGGTATAAAGTTTCAGTTAAGCAAGACGAATAAGTTCTAGAGACCTATAGCACATTGTGCCTATAGGTTACAGTACTATATCGTACCCTTTAAAGTCTGCTAGGAACATAGATCTCATCTTAAATGTTCTTTCCATAATTGTAAAAAAAAGAAGCAGCAGAAGTGGAGCATAGACTTAGAGAAGCGTGTGGCATCCCAAGGATCTGGAAAGTCAGACTGGCCCAGGGCCCACATATGTGTGCACCGTGCATTGGCCATGCGAGCTCCTGAGGGCCTGGAGCCTGCGTTTTCCCACCTGTAGGGACCGGTGGTGGGGAGGGTGTGGGCGCGCTGAGCACCCTGCTTGGGACTGAGCTCGTAATTAGTGCTGATTCTGTGTCGGGCACACAGTCAGCCTCCCTGCAGCACTGAGCACTCGCAGCAGCCGTATCCTCCGGAAGCTATCCCGCTGGGACAGCCAGGGCATTGGCTTCCCTCCTGCTCCTGCCCCGTGGCTCCTCCTGGGTCTTTCCCTGGCTCCACTGTCCCTCCCGCCCTCTACACGCAGGCTTTGTCACGGTCTGCCAGGTCCTCCTCCCTTCCCTCGTCCGCAGGAAGCCCTCACGCCTCTTAACTTCCTCGTCCCATCAGCTGTCACAGCCTGCCAGCCTTGTCCTCAGCCTCTCATGTCCTCTGTGCACCTGGCCTCTCTATTCTCCTCCTGGCCCCACTCCTGTGACTCAGACCCTCACCAGCCCACATGCATGGGGACCCAGGCAGCCGCCTTCACATGGGTCCCAGTGCCCCAGCTTCTTCCTGTGGCATCCTGCACACTGCCGGCGGCGAATCTCTAAGCGCAGCTCCGATGAGGGCAATGCCTTGCCCGTGGGTTTTGCATGGGTCCCCTTTGCCGACTAAACATGGCCGCATGACAGCCCTCCGTCCAGCGTCCTCCAGATTGGAACCTGATCGACGAGTCCAGGCTGGCCCTCCGTTACTTTCTTCCGGTGTCCGTGTGCAGCTGAACAACCTCCTCTTCTCCCGGACACGTCCCGAGCTCTCTCCAGCCGTGCTGTTGCTCTCGCCCTCCTGTTAGCCCAGCGTGAGGGTCCTTCCTGCACTCTCCGCCCGCCCAGTTCTGCCTTTTCCTCCTACGACTCTTCCCGGTTGTGCCATGCGGTGACATCTTGCCCCCGGGCCTTTCAAAGAACTTGCCTGAACTTCTCAGAAGACAGCAAGGGATGGAGAAGAACAGGCACTTGGGAATCGGACATTTTTAGGTCTGTAACTCGATTTGCCACTGTCTAGTTGTGACAACTCAGGAAAGTTACTTTCCTTCATTGAACCTATACATTCATATGCAAAAGTGTTAATATTTCACAGTGCTGTTGAAAGATGTAAATAAGATAACATGCAAGGCACAGGGCACCCTGTGTGTGTTTACATTCCTCAGAAAACCTCTTATTTCTCTCTCCACATTATCAGTTAGAGACCTCTCTGACCCCCCTAACTGGAGGTGGGCATGCAGATAACTTAGCCCAAGCCTCACATGCTCAACAAACGCTGGTTGTTTTGTTGTGGATATTGTTATCTCTAGAGTGTAGGCTCCCTAGCTGTGAAGGCTGTGGTCTATTTTCTGTGGTTAAAGAAGAGAAAAATTAGACCTTATTTGAAAAATATAAAAGTTAAGCAATAGTTATGAACCTATAAATGTTTTCAAAATTTGATTATTTACATTTAAATTTCTAACTTTAGCTCTGCCCGAATCCCTTGAACTTTATTTTCCTTTACAGGGCTGAGGCTGGGCCGGAGCTCACCCGCAGAACCACCGCGGTGGGGGCCAAGCTAGGTCACCATCAAAGAACGAGGACGTGGCCGGCTAGAGTTACGTAATCCCGGCGGTCATGCACCGTTTGAACAGAAATATCAGTGTGTGGGCTCAAAGACACCCCCAGACGCCACTGCTCTCATTCTTCTAAACCCCGATTCCCAAGGGCCAGGAGAGGGAATTTTAAAGGAGTCACTGTTCACTGTAAACACATACTATCCTAATTTCATCTTAGGACACCGAGAACTTGAGGTGATTACAGGTTTTGTTTCAGATGTGATCCCCCAGAATCCAGGGCAGTGGCCTCAAAGTCACCTTTGAGGTTCAGGTAGATGGGGGACGTTCCCCAACAATGTCCAGACCCTAAAACCCAGAGGCCATGCATATGTTACCTCGCATGGCAATGGGAGAGTCAGGCTGCAGATAGAAGTAAGGTTGCTAATGTTTAGAACAGGGAGAGTATCCGGGATTCCTCAGTGGGCCGATGCAGTCGCAAGAGTCCCCAATAGCGGGAGGGAGAGTCGGGTCAGAGGAGATGTGTGGCTGAAAGGCCAGAGTAGCAGTGGTTGCTGCCTGTGAGGGTGGAGGAGCGCTACCCTCCAAGGGCCGCAGGTGCTTCTAGAAGCTGGAAAAGGCGGAGACGGATTCTCCCTTAGAACCTCCAGAAGGAACTCAGCCCTCTGACACTTTGGTTTTAGTTCAGGGACACTTACGTCAAACCTTTTGTCTCTAAGTACTGTACGATAATAAACTTGTGTTAAGCCACAAAATTTGTGACAGCAGGAATATAAAAAAACTAAGGCAGACGTTGATATTTGTGACGGGAGGAATATGAAAAAACTAAGGCAGACGTTGATACCGGGAACGAGGGGTGGATGTGGAAAAGATACATAGTTTTTAAAACTATACTGGGCTTTGGAATTGGGCAGTGGGCAGAGCCTGAAAGAACTTTGAGGAGCTTGAGAGACTGTTCATATAAACACGGATGTTGAAGACTCTGCCAGCTCAGAACAGAGTGAGGATCATGACAGAAACAGGCAAATTGCGCTGGAGAATGCCGAAGTCGTCACGAGCAGACCGTTGGTAGAAATACGGTGTCAAAGGCGCTGCTGCTAAGGGCTTAGAAGGAACGAGGAGCAAGCTGTTGACAGTGGGGGAAGAGATGCTTGTCACACGGTGGCCGGAAGCCTGGGGGCTTGTGTCCCGCAGCGGTGTGGAAACAGACTTGGAAGGGATGAATTTGAACCTGTAACTGAGGAAATCCACAGGCGGAGTTTTGAGTGTGCAGCCTGGTTTCTTCTTGCTGCTCATAGTAAAATGCAAGAGGAATGAGACAGATTGAGGGAATAAATTTCAAATAAAAGGAATCAGGACTTGATGATTTTGAAAATTCTCAACCTATCAAGGTTGCAAAAAGATGCTAAAATTAAGAGATTCACTGTTGGGAAAGCATGCCCCCTAAACCCCCCAAAAAGCTAAGGGTGTGGCTATACAACCTTTGCCTTATATGGATGAAAAAAAATCAAAAGTTCAGGGTATTCAGTCACACAAGTCTCCTTAAAGACATTAAGGGTGCGGCTGGCAGATCCCCTAGATAAAACCAGAGAAGTACCAACCTTCTTGTCGAATGTCCGAGCTTGTAGGATGTGAGCTCAGGGACTGTGAGCAGCCCTGGATGCAGCCCTGGCAGAAGCAGGGGTGGGCGTGGTAATAAAACAAGTCGGAACCAGCATGGAGAGGAAGCAGAGGCCAGAGGGTCACAGACACAGCCAGCCACAGCGTCCCCAGCTCCTCGTCTCTCTGCCTGTTCTTGCTCTTTTTCCTGCACGAGCCGATGCATCCCCTGCTTTCCTGCCATGGTCTAAGTGGTGCTTCTGTCCCTGGTACCCACTCTGATACCTGCTCCTCATTCCAAGCACCCCTTCGTTTCTGGTACTAGTGGAGAAAGTTCTGGCTCCTGCGCACAGCGGAGACCTCTGACCTCCCCTTGCTCTCTCGTCCATCCACATCATCTGAGGCTTTATCTTCTAGGAAGAAAGACAAGCATGTTGTGGTTTTCTGAACATGTGTCCTCTCCTATCTGAACGTTTGGAAATGCTTCCTCCCCTGCCGACGGCCCTTCCTGCGCACACTCCCCACCACCTCCCTGGGGCTCCTCCGGGTCCTTTCCTCTGGCGGAAAGTAGTCTTTTCTTCAAATCCCAGCCCAATTATCTTCTTTAGGAAGCTTCCTTTGACCAACCCCTCCCCCCAGCCCCTCAGATAAAATCCGTGCTCTGTGCGGTCTCTGTGCCGGGCATTTCCTGCGTTTGTGCAGTTCTTACACTGCAGGGACGCACGGCACGTGTTCGCGCAGCTGCCGGGCTGCCTTATGAGAATGGGAACTCCTTGAAACAGGGCCTGTGCCCAGCCGGGCACACTGGCACATAGTAGGTGCTCAACACACGTTTGCTAACTTGTGAATTTAATTGAAAAAGAAGGTACCGAGGGGCTGTGGCACAATTCCTGTGAACCTGTGTTCCAGTGGTCGCAACTTCTTTTCCGAAGTGCTCTCAAAGCCAGTGTGTAACGGTGCATCCCATAGCTTCTCTGGGGACTGGAGTCAGCCTCACTGATCTGCAGCTTCCAGAGTCTGTCCTTGTGAAAACCGGGACAGCTGCCACGGTCGGTCCCCTCACTGGGGCCACTCAGTAACCAAACGCGGCTGTTACAGGCTCAGTTGTGTCCCCTCAAACTCATATGTTGAAGCCCCAACCCCCAGTACCTCAGAAAGGGACTGTATTTGGAGGTAAGGTTTTCACAGAGGCAATTAAGTTAAATTAGGGTTGTTAGGGTGGGTGCTCACCCAATCTGACCGGTGTCCGACTGGAAGAGAAGATGACGACCAAGTAGGACACAGGGAGAAGACGCCATCTACAAGCCAAGCAGAGAGACACCTGGACCTCAGACTTCTGGCCGTCAAGTAAATGTCTGCTGTGTGAGCCTCCCAGTCTCTAGGAAACGCACGCAGGGGCCCCGTGACGTCAGCCCCATGTTCAGGGTCCTGGGAAGAGGCTCGATCAGCCCAGAGATGCTGACTAGTTTCAGAAGCCCAGGTGCTCTCACTGCACCCCCACCTACCCTGCCTTTCAGCCCTTCTCGGACGAGCTTTTCCTGCCATTTCCGCCCTTGCTGCCGGTCACCATGGCTAACTTTGGGCACCTATTGTGTGTAGACAGTGTGCTGAGCACATACAATTTTATCACATAAAATCCTGACAGACACCAGGACATGGACACTGGCCCCAGTGTAAAGATGAGGGAGATGAGATTCAGGCACAGTAAGTGGCAGAGCTGAGACTCAACCAGAGGCGTCCATTTGTGACCTTATCAGATTGCGAATATGGAAACCCAGCCCAGAAGCAAAACTGGTGTTGATTAATTATGTATTTATCAATATTTATAATATATTAATTATACATTTTGCTCTGTCATCTCTGATCATCCATGTATTCTTCATTTATTTATTTGTCCCTCATAAATGTATTGAGCACTCTGTATATGCCAGCACCAGCCTGGCCTGTTACTCCTGGATTTTCTTTTTGACACACCAGGTCTGTACAAAAAAAAATTTTATATATATATATATATATATATATACACACACACAGTATATATATATGGAGTAGACATCCTCTGTTTTCCACAAGCCTTGGCTCCTTCTGCGCTTCTGTCTTTGGACATAACTTTGCAAGTGCTATATTTTTGGAATCTTCCCGAAGCACTGCTCTGCCTGTAGGTGTTTCCTGCATGTTCCAGATGTGGCTCTTACACACTGTGTTTACCTGAGATGCTGCTGGGCAGTGGTCACATTGGTTTTTGTCACGTTCCATGCTTCTTTCTGCAAGTGGGGATATTTTGTGTTTGCATCATCCCAACCTCTTGACAACAGGAAAACCAAACTCTACAAAATATTCTAAAGAGGTTTATTCTGAGCCAATATGCATGACTGAGGCCCGGGGATACGCAAACCAAAGGAGTCTTGAGTGAGTGGTCCCAAATCAGCAGAAGGTAACTTCATTTTATACCTTTCAGGGAAGCAGAAGTTACGGCCAAAGTCATAAATCAATACTTGGAGATTTTACACTGGTTTGGCCCAAAAAGGCAGGCTATGTTGAAGCAGGAACTTACAAACCATCCGTGGATTTAGAGATTCTTTAATTTGTAATTTGTCAAAGAAACACAACTTTGTCTAAAAACTTAGAGTTAGCAGAAAGGAATGTGTAAGTTAAGGTAAGGAAGTCTGTTAGTCATCACGTGATGTTACCTTATAACCCACAGAGGCAGAGACCCGAGGGATGCTTCTACAAGACAATCAACGCCAAAGATGGCCAGCAAACCACATGGCACCTCGGGCTTGGACTTCCAGCATCCGGAACTGTGAGACAAGGCATTTCTGTAGTTTGAAGCCACCCAGTTTGTGGTATTTTGTTACAGAAACTCTGGGACATTAACGTGCCATTATGTGTCCCTCTGTCTCAATGTCTTTCTGCTGCTTGATCACGACCACAAGCATAAAAATTTACTCAATGTCTTTCTTTCCCATTAGATTCTAAAGACCTTAAGGGCAAGATAACGTCTGTGCGTGTCGCTGGAGCGGCTGTGGGACCCAGCACAAAGCCTGGTGCCTGCTTAACGGTTGTTTACCAATACGTGAAAGAAAGAAGGAAAGAAAGACAAATAAGTGGGAAGAAAATCTTTAAAAATTATTTACTAGCTTTGTTGTTTCTTGGAACTGGCAGAAAGGCTATCATCTTTGAACTTAAAGGTTTCCATTCAGTCCCGTTCAGAGATCTGCACTGTTCCGTGGGAGCAAAGTTTGAGAACCGCTGCTCTAAATAAAGTGCATCATTTACTTCCTCCCCCCAGCCCCATCACCCTGCAGCTTTATTCACCCTGTTTCTTCTGCTGAGGGTTTTCATGATGCCTGTTTTCCACGTCTGAATTCCACCCATTCTCCAGAACTCAGCCAGATGCGCCCTCCTGCCCGTGAAGTTCTCCTTGCTGACCCATTCAGTACTTCCCGGGTATGTTTCCTAGCACACCTGGGCTGGGTGGCACAGCTCCGCCAGCAGAAGCTGCAAAGCATAGACTATCCGTGCATTTAGGAGGAAAGAGACAGAGTTTTGGCAAATACTTCAGCCAGTCTCTGCCATAGCTGCCTCCAGATGACTCTGGCATGCCAGCATGGTGTGGTTTCTCCCCACAGTTGAGAATTGCTGCCCCCAAATGGTCTTAATTTTTCCTGTCTTAAATTCCCACATCAAGATTTTTAGACCTTTTCTCATAAGAATGATCACTTTTGACCTTTAGTTATAGTTACTTATGTACATTACTTAATTCTACTACTGAAAAACACAGCAGGTAAATCAAAACACTTTGCTTACGTAGGATGTTTTATTAATAACATAATACTCTTGTTTTCTACACCCAAAGAAATGTACGGCCCCTCCTAGCGTTCACTTTCCTAACCATACGATATTTCAGACATCTCTTCATCATCTGACCCAACCACATATCAAGTCTTACCTTTCGTTAGCAAGCTGGGACTGAACGAAATGCAGGAGACCGATGGGTATGAAGATGAAGGAGTCAAAGTGTCACATGCAAGGACCTGGGCCCCTGCATGGCCATCAGCGTTGGCTGCTGTGGGAATGGGACGTGCTCCCAGGGAGGAGGTGGAGCCTTTGTTTTTCGTCTGCTCCGCTCCCTTGATGTCCTTCTGTGCGGCTTAGTTTGCTTCTTGCTAAGAATTTCTAAATACAATAAAAATGTCCTTTCGTTTTGTTTTATCGAGGTTACTGCCCGGATTGCCATGTTTGTAATTACACATGTGCACACATGTGTATGCGGAGGGAGAAAATGTGGACACGTGAGGAGAGAGCGCCTCCCCTGGTATTCTCAGCATCTCTGCCGGCCGAGCTGGGGGATGGGCTACTTCCTTATCAGTGAACCTTCCTTCCTGGATGTGTATCCTTGGAATCTGCTAGAATGAGTATGTGCAGAGGGTTTTAGTAACAATATATTCATTAGCCAAGAAGACTAAATTGATAGCCAACCAAAAAGCTATCTTGGTGCTTGTAGAAAAACATTTTATTTAAAAAATTTCCTTTCTTTGGGGGGAAAAAGATACCCAATAATCTTATCTCCACTTATTTCCAAAAACTATCGTCTTTTATGTTGACCTCAGAATTACGAATTTGGCTGTGTGTTTTCCTGCTCTTCTGAAATACATGAATCTAGGAATGAATGTGTTTCTTCTCCATTTGCAGACCTTTCAGAAGCATTGGCATGGTTATGCTACAGTGCAATCCAGGATGTTGGTAAGACTTGGTGGGTGGCATACAATATTCATTGCGTGAATTACATTATCCATTATTCACCATAGCACCCATACACACGGAGCTAATGTGTTCCTGATGGTTTTAAACTTGCATTGAAAGCCTTACTGTACAAACGGTGATTTTATACAAAGCAGTAAGTCCTAATCCTGCAAATGAAGCTGAGTTTGTAGCCACTGTATAGTGGCCATAATGAAGATTTAAAGCAACATTGTTTTCTCGGGGCCAGTAGCCTCCTGACAATAATCGCCTCCCACCCTCGCAGGAGGCTGGTTTGACTCACGGTGCCAGTGTCCCGCTCTGGGGTTGGGGAGATTGTGGAATCTGATGCTGGCGGAGCTCCAGTCCCGGGGGCAGGGAGGGCTTGCACCTGTGAGCCGCATTCCCGCCAGCTCTTCACAGTGCTGCCTTGACAGGGTCCTTGCCTTGTCCTTCCTCTCTGTGTGCCGGAAGCAACACGGCTTTTCAGCAGAAAGACATGGAGCCATAGGATGGACTTTCGACAGCCCCAGTGCGTTCCTGGGGAAGAAACAAAACCAGACAAGGCTGGGCTCCGGGTCTTTGCCGGTTTGCAGCAGAAAAGCCAGACACAAGGAAAGGGATTTTCAAGTCTTCAGTTCCCTGGCTTCAGATAGGCCCATTTGTAAATTGTCACCCATATGTTTACCTGGATTATTTTCAGACAGGTGCAAGATTAGATTTCTGATTGTTCCAGAGAGTTCATGCTAGATGTAGGCTGCATATCCAAAGCAAAATGCTGGCTGGCTGATTGCACCTAGTGGCCCTGGCCAGAAGGGACTTGGCACCTCAGTGAAATGAAGATAATTCAGCTAGTTATCTAGTGACAGGTCCAACTGATGACAAGTATATTGCTCTGTAAAAAGGCATACACTTGAGTTTTTTAAGATCATGATTTTTTTGTTGTCATGTAGAAGTTCTGGAAGTTACACGTGAGAGCAAAACAACTGAACATCAACAGAGAAGAAGACAGCAAGACACACAGCCGACACGGTCAGGCAACTTAAAGAGAAGTTCCACACCTTCCCGTGGCATACTCACATTTTTCGGACGTGGAAGAGGTCATAAGTGCTGCCCACTGGTGCCCATGGAGCTACTCGTGGTCTGTTACAGTGGGGGCCGTTGAGGGGCCCAGATGCTACGTGAGCACCGGCATTGCCTGGTGCAGGAGGGGCCAGAAGTACCTGCCGCCCTCCTGGAGGGCCCAGGCTGGGGGCAGAAAGCTGCAGTTGAGGTGATGACTGAGAGCTCTTGAACAAAACCAGACTTCCTCTAGCTGAGCTACTGCCCAGGGCTCACTAATAACTCACAGAGGCCCTGGCTAAACTGCCTGTGGATCATGAGAGACACAGGCTGTGCTCTGTGCTCCAGCCTCCTGGTCTACCTGCTGCTCCTCCGACCTGCAGTCTCCTCCTTTCTTCCCACCTCCTATAGGTTGTCCAGTCTCTCTCCTAAGAACACCTCCCCACCACCCTGCCAGACACTCGGGCAGCTTCTGCTGTCCTAGCCCTCTGCTCACACAGACGTCCTGGGCGATGTCTTTCTGGGGTCCCTGTGGCCCTGCCCCCAGCCCGGTGTGGGTTAGAGAAGCTCATCCATCCCCCTGACACCTGGGCTGGTCCCTCTCACAGCTCTGCTCACGACATCTGGTATGGACTTTGCCCCAGGATGGAGGTGTCTGCTGGCATTTCTACACACTGAGCTTCCATCGTGGTAATTCACACAGAGAAGGAAATTCACGTCTGTGTCAAGGATGGGTGGATGAACGAGCTGCCCTGCCATCCTTAGCTGCTACAAGGCCCAGTCTGGCGTGGGGAGCGGTTGCTACAGCAGAACCCATGGACGGTAGGATGACGGCCCAAAGGCTATGTTCAGGCGTATACATAGACACACACACACGTATATAAGACAATATATTGAATATTACAATGCCCAGAATCTTTCTCTCAGGTGCTTGTTAAGAAGTGATACTCATCAAATAGAAGTTTCCTTACCATTTGTTCTGACACCTGAGTGTCGGTGTGGGCAAAGGACAGAGAGAGTTTCGAAGAGCTCTCTGCTGTGCCCGTCCTGAGGACGCCCCACAGGGAGGGGTTGCACTCTAGGAATTCCACGCCGAGGCTGTCAGATCTCTGTGTGTGGAAAGATGGTGTAGGGCACATATCTACGGCTACTGGTGACAAATCATGTCCCAAAACCACTCCCGCATGAAAGGAAAAGGGTTTTCCTATCCTAGGAGCAAAATGTGGGCCAAAAGCATAAAGGACCCTGCAGGTCAGAAATGGTGGCTCTTCTCTTTCCAGGAAGAAAACACTCAACCCTGGGTCTTGGGTCTGAAATTTAATAAGTTTTGGATCTTTGAGTAACCCAAGGATCTGCCTCCACTCAGCTGGAGGCCCCAGGGTGGCAGCCTGAATTCTATGTTAGTCTTTGTAGAATTTTATCCTTTGTCCTGGGGGCATTGGGGATCCACCACGTATCTGGTCAGGACTAGCATTTGAAACAGAAGTTGCACACCCCACCTGCAGCGGCAGGAGGTACAGAAGTAGGGGTTCCAGGGAGCTGCACCCTACCATGTGTTATTTACGGCTGAACCCGACCGTGTGTTATTTACGGCTGCCTGACAGCATTCCCACTTTTGGTGACACACGCTCCCTTATGGTGGTTGTTGGATTCTAGCGTGGTGTACCTGGTGCGTTGTACCCTCTGGCCACGATGGGGCATATTATCCACCTGAGTCAATCCCTTAGTTGCCACCTCCCTGGATACAGCGATCCCTGCCAGGGGTGGGCTCTTTACTGAAGCCGAGACAGTTAGAATTCTTCCCTGGAATTTTCCAGACTAAAGGTAGAGTAGGGTTGAAAATCCTTCTCTTCCTTTTGGTCCTTGAGCCGAAGTATGTTGGTTTGGGATTGCAGCAGCAACTTTCTTGCCGTGTGGGAAAGTTTGATTGCAAACAGAGCCCAGTGGAGACAAGCAGATCTGAAGACCCCTTAGAAGGAAGGAGTGTTCTGGCGGGGCAGGGTAGACCCCGGTTCTATCGCCCAGATTCACAGGCTCAGTCACAAGAGTGTCTTCCACACTCTACCCTTCTCAAAGGTCCCACTGGTAAAGGTTTCTTGTAGTTCTTTCCAGATATGCTGACATCCTTCTATGTAGCAGATATTCTCTTTGCACAGAAAGGGCTGTAATTCACAGACTTTGTGTTGTGCCCATATTGTCTTCACTTAATGAAGTAGCTTGTAGATTTCTCCATTTCAGCCAATAAAAGTTTACTTTATTCTTATTAAGTATCTCCTTTGGTAAAATAATTTATTTAATCAATTCCTCATTGATGAACATATTGGTTGTTGATAGCATTTATTTTATAGGTATTAAAAGCCATATTGCAATGAATCATCTTATGAATATAGTTTGATCAACTTTTAGGACAATGTTACTGGTATAAATTTCAAGTAGTTTATGCAAGAATTTTTAAAATTACTGTCAAATTTCCCTCCTGAAAGTTTGCACTAATTCACACTCTCACTGACAGAGTCTCAGTATACCTAGTTCCTCACACTCTTGCCAGCATTGAGTGTCATCTATTTTCCCTAACTAATAGAAGAATAATGACATTCCATTATTTGATTTCCTTATTTCATGTGTTCATTGACATTTATATTAATATTTATTTCTTTTTGTAAATTGTTATTCATATTAGTTGATCATTTTAAAAGTGGGCTGTTAGATTTTGCTTACTAATATGTACAAGCTCTGTAAATAAAGGAAATTAGCCCCTTTTAAATCACGCATCTTTCGACATCTTTAAGAGACCTTTTCCACATAGAACTTTGCAATTTTGTGTGTCCGTCTTCGCGTCATGGCTCTGAGCTTTGGGTTCTGCCTAGATTATCAATTCATTTACACATCCTTTCTTTGAGAGCTTTTATGATTTATTTTTTCCTATTTAAATGTTTTATCTATCTATAATTTAGTTTTGGGATAAGAAATGAGGTAGAAAACCAGTTTTATTTTTTTCAAACAGCCAATTCTTTACGTTACTCTTTATGAATAACTTCTCTTTTTCCCTTAGATTTGAAATGCCACTTAATGGTCATGATTTAAATTTTATTAGGAAATTGTTTTTATTCATAGATTCTTTATTTTGTTTCATCTATATATTTCTTCTCCAGTGTAGTGAGTTAAATAGTGGCCCCCAAAAGAGATTCCCTCAGAACCTCAGAAGATGACCTTATTTGGAATAAGTCTTTGCAGATGTAATTAGGTAAGGTCTGGAGATGAGATCATTTTTGAACAGGATAGGTGCTAAATCCAAAGACAAGTGTCCTTATAAAGATAGAAAAGAAGACACAAAGATACAGAGAAGAAGCCACGTGGAGATGAAGGCAGAGACTGGAGTGATGTAGCCACAAGCCATGGAGTGCTGGCAGCCACGGGTGGCAGGGAGAGGAGGGAGGATTCTCCCTCCAAGTTCAGATGGAGCACTGCCCTGCCAACACCTGGACTTTGGACTTCTGTCTTCTAGAGCTGAGAGAGAATAAAGTTCTGTTATTTTTAAGCTATAAAGTTTGTGGTAATTAGTTATGATGTGTCAGGAAACTAATACATCCAGTAGTAAATTATTTAATCCAATATTAAATTAGTTTCTAATTATTCGTGGATCATGTGTCTTAACCTCTGATAAAGCTATTCCTCCGTTGTCGCTCTTTCATTGCAAACTTTCTGTGCTCTCAGAGGTAAACCCAAGATGAGCCTGGGTCAGGGGCAGCCAGTGTTGAGGACCTGGGCTGCGTCTGCCAGAAGGCCCACATAGTTAATGGAATTTCACACCGGAGTAATCAGAATCAAACCTTTGACAATGTACATAACTTAGTTCCATGATTGCATGAAACTTCAGAATCAGGAGGAGTACGGATAGATCCACCTCAGCTGTCGCTCGTGGTTTGGGGCAACATCCCTTCTCCCCACAATCTGGACGGCAGCATCTCCAGGAAATAATCACGGGAATCAACGAAGCACAGATCAGAGCCTCCTCTCACTGACTGCAGTGATACTAATCTGCTTAAAGGAACGAAGGTGGTGGCTTTTGCTTTTTTAAAAAAAAATTAAGAGAAGAAGAGACTTATTTAAGGGAGCATCAAGGAAAAAAACAGCTTATGAGATAGACTTTGTCCCCCCAGGTGACGGCTGA
The DNA here is from genome assembly GCF_041146395.1 of Eulemur rufifrons. NCBI lineage: Eukaryota > Metazoa > Chordata > Mammalia > Primates > Lemuridae > Eulemur > Eulemur rufifrons. The sequence continues at coordinate 4,662,381 of NC_090989.1, forward strand.
AGTGGAAATTCTGTGAGCTTAACAGAGTGAGGAGTTTGCCAGGGGAAGGTTCCAACAGGTGCCTTCATTGTCATCAAGTTCACGCTCACCGGCCTGGAGGTTGTGGTCCTCTGCAGGAAAGGGACCTCCCTTCTCTCACTTGCCGCGGACAAGTCTCAAAATGTTCCCATCTTGCTCAATTTAAATGCAGCTCTGCCCTTCAGCCCAAGCCCTCATTCACGAGACAGTGGCCAAGTGGGTAATTCCTGGCTTAGGCCTTGAACATCTGGTGGCCTTTCAATCCGATGGCGTGTAATTACAGCAGGGCAGCCAGACAATTGGGGATTAGGGGATGTTGTTTAATCTTCCGCCATATGTTACCGTTTAACCTCACTTCCCTCTCCCCACCGCCCTCGCACACAGGAAGCGTCTCACGGCTGCCTTCGAAACCCGCCTCTGTGGAGGCGGCCTCCTGCCCAGCCATGCTGGCCTTGCCTGACAAGTGCATAGGCTGTCTCCAACATTTCCATGGTTTACGGTTTAGAAACAGCTTACCTGTTGCCTTCGGTATTCAGCTGGCTCCTATGTACCCTTCTCAGCAGCCCTTGTAGTCTCACATCCACAAATTTGCTAATCTAAGCAGCGAGATCATGACCCACAAAGTGAAGAGTCCTAAGATTCATTACATTTCACTGGAACAGACAGCAGTTCCTCCTTCCTTGCGGTGACCGCTGCATCACATGGATGACATGTGGTCTGCACCCTTCATGGAAGACTTAATGGACATTCAGTGTGTTGATGTGGGTTAGAGGGTTTTCAGCGCCTGATACAGCCCTGTTTTCTTAGGCCGAGGATGCTGGAGGTCCCTGTTTCACGATGCTCCTGCCCGGATGCAGCTGCGGTGGAGAATACGAACTGCTGGCACAAATGCTCTGGTAGGTATCAAGATCTGACAAGCAACTACAATAAATTGGGGCTGCTATCATAAAACAATATTGCTTATAAGCAATAGGAATTTATTTCTCACAGTGCTGGAGGCTGGGAAGTCCCAGATCAAGGAGCCGGCGGATTTGGTGTCTGGCGGGGGCCAGCTTCCTGGTTCATAACCTAACTAACTCGCTCTCACCCTCATCTCCTAATACTGTCGCTTTGGGGGTGAGGATGTCAACATATGAAGTTTGGGAGGACACACACATTCAGACATAGCAGCATCTCCGAGTCATCGTCATGTAGTCCCTTTTGGCGCAGGGCAGATGCTTGGATATGGCAGCCACTATAGAGGTGAAAGAGCATGACATGGTCAAATGTAAACAGCTGATTAAGAAGAAAAAGGAGCCAGGAATGTCAGTCAACAAAGCAAAGAGTCAAATCCACATTGTCTCACTTTTTTTCTACCCACCATTATATGTCCTTGGCCCTGGGTAGTCCAATAATCAAAAAGCTCTTCATATTGTTCCTCAAACAGTAATAGGAAATGTAGGGAGTTCCTATTTGTTCCTTGCAATTCTGGATTTTGTATAGAACTAAGATGTCGGGGAAGATGAGTAATGAAATAGGCGTCTCCAAAACTGCCAAAAAAACCGAACCATCCCTGGACTCTCCTTGGGGTTCTTGGGTTCAGGACCAGGCTGGGCAGCAGATGCCCCTGGGTGGGCTGCAGGCCCTGAACTCAGGGGCAGCCCGGCTCCAAGCGTGGCTTATAACCTCCTCCCAGCCCTCAGATGCTGCCCACTGCTCCCAAAACGTTCTCACCTGTGCCCCTGGAAATTTCTATTTCAGGCTCTGGTAGGCTGAATAATAGGCCCTCAGGCATCCACCTCCTGACCTTTGGAGCCCACGAATGTTACGAGTGGTACCTTACAAGGCCAAGACTTGGCAGACGAGATTAAATGAAGGAACCTCAGATGGAGGGATTATCCTGGATCGTCCTTGTGGACACTAACTGCAGTTACAAGTGTCCTAACAAGGGAGAGGCGGAGGGAGATTTGACACAGCCCAGAAGGCACAAAGGCAAAAGGATGCCTCCGGCCGTCAGACACCTGAAGAGGTGAGACCTGGTTTTTCCCTAGAGACGCCTGAGGGGGTGCAGCCCTGCTGGACACCTTGATTTTCTGGCCTCCAGAACTGTAAGAAAATCCATCTCTGTGGTTTAAGCCACCACCTTTGTGGTAATTTGTTATAGCAGCCACCGTAGACTCATGCAATGACTAGCAGGAAGTCAAGGGGCTTAGGTAGTATTTTTTTTCTTTTTTTATACCACATATTTGCCATTTACTTATTCTATGAAACATGATTTTAGATCTACAATATAAAAAGTATGAGCTGAGAGGTGGAGAGGCATAAAATGGCATAAAGATATGTAACATTATATGAAATCATTAATATTTAATTGTTTTGATCTGCAGAGTGACAGGTTCATAAGGCTCACTGTACATATTACAACTATTACATACAGTATAGCTCCTCACCGAGCATGTTTGGCAGATTGTGTTTTCTAAAAATGGCCACAGAAATCTATCTCCTATGTTCTCCTTTAATGTGAAGACTTGGGGTGTCTATATTTGCTCCTTTGACTGTGGGTGGACTCGTGACTGTGCAGAATGGATGTCACGTACCCTCTAAGAAGAGGCCATCAAAAGCAATGCAGCCACCACCTCCTTCCCTCAGACACTCCCCTTCGGAGACCCGAGCCCACGCGTAAGAAGTGTGAGGCTGCCAAGCTATGAGGAAGCCCAGCCCATGTGTGGGTGTTCTGGCTAACAGCCCCAGCTGAAATGTCAGTTGACAGGTGGCAACAACCCCAGACGTGTAGGTGAAGACACCTTTAGGAGAGTCACAGCTTGGGTTTGAAATGTTGGATTAGGCTTTAGGTAGGAAGCACCAGCCACTTGAATGAAGAGCAGGGTTTCAACGGCAGATGTTCTTCTCAGCATGCCAACATGCACTCCCCCTAACTCTCGTCTTACTTTTATCATAGTGGATTTTAAGCAACAGACCAGTCACCCAAAGGCTGATCTGACCTGGTTTGCGATTCCTTGAGACTTGAAGTTCATTTGCTGTGACTCTCAAAGCAATCCCCAGAGGCAAGGGCACCGTGACCACACAGCCTCTTGCAGGCACACAATTACTGAAAACATAGCAGTGCCATGGTGACTTAACAGCTCTGATGTCATTTGCCGTCTTCTATAATTTCGTAGTCCAACTTTACAGTTTCCTCATTCCTTACAGAGAAACCAACTGTGGTGACAAAAGAGAGGGCCATGATTTTGGATGGTGCTATGGTCTGAATGTGTCCCCCAAAATTCATATGCTGAAATGTAATTGCCAGTGTGATAATATTAAGAGGTGGGGCTTTTAGGGGGTGATTAAGTCAGAGCATGGAGCCCATATGGATGGAGTCAATGACTTTCTAAGGGTGGTATGAAGAATCTGTTCCTCCTTTCTGCCCTTTCACCTTCCACAGTATGAGGACACAGTGACAAGACACCATCTGGGAAGCAGAGAGAGCAGGTCCCACCTGACCTTGAACCCGCCGGCACCTTGATCTTGGACTTCCCAACCTCCAGAACTGTGAACAATACATTTCTATTATTTATAAATTACCCAGTCTTTAGTATTTTGTTATAGCAGCCTGAACAGAGTAAGACATCTGGGGAACAAATAAAGATATGATTATTATCTGTGTGGCTTTGATAATTATAAATAAGGGAAAACTCCTGAAGCTATGTGACACGTAGGAGAAGTTCTCTTAAATAGAATCTAAACTTCTTCATTAACATTTTAAAACACACGTGCAATAATATGAAGATCAATTAATTGCTTAAGAGGTGCTTTGTGAGTCTTTCTTTAGGGAGAGACCTGCTTTTGTTGGTGAATTTTGGATATAATCGTCAGGTTGGAAACTGAGTCTCTTGTTCCTGAAATCACCTGTCCTCTAGGGTCAACGTGACCAGGCAGAGCTGCCGTGTATGCCTGAGCAGGACAACGTGAGGTCTGCTGGGACTGGGTGCTGCTTGGTTAAGGAACAATGCGAGAGAGGTGGTGGTGAGATGAGAAGGAGAAGAGATACGGACTGTCGCAGAGTTCACTGTAGGCTTGCAACACAAATCTTCTCCCAACCTCCTTTGAAAACACTCCTGGAAATTCTACGTTGCTCTTTAACGCTTAACGGAAGTATGTGTACTTGTGGGACCCTGAAGAGGAGAGAGTGGGATTAACACACACCAATCCCAAATTCCAATCTCTGAACACTCTATGGTATTAAGAAATACTTCCAGCTTTATTTTCTCATGCATTTCATTTGGGAAATAGATGTCACACTCTGTTAAGGGGAACGTGTTTGTAAGCATGAAAAGGTAAATTTCAAGTATCTCTTGATGTTTCTTTAGGAGTTCTGCTTCTCTGGAGAATGTTTTAGGATTACGAGAGGAAGTATTGGGGAAGACCGGTTTAGCAGACGCTTCTGTGCTCTATTTAGCCTCAGAGGCATGAGCTCTATTAATGACGGCTGCGTGCTGGAGCCCTGCCGACGTGCGAAGGAAGGAACTCCTCCAATTTACTTCCTAAGAATTGAGCCGTCATAGTGCTAATTTCTCTTTCACTTCATTACCTCTAAATCTTAGTCTCTCGTGATTTCAAACTCAGCTGGTGCTAGGTAAGCAGATACACCTTATTTATAGATTTATTTTCAGTGGAGAGGCTCAAACCAGATTTGGTGGAATACTATTGAAGTCTGGAGAGGCTAACTGTTAAAGCCAACAACCCCCAAGTCCCAGGGGCTCAATGCAGATTTATTTCTTACTTGTATGAGTCTGATGAGTTAGGTGGCTTTCTTGGGATGGTTCTCCTGTAAGTGCTGCCTGAGGAGCCTGCGTTCCTTCCCTTCAGTGGCTCGTCCATCTTCAAGTCCTTTGTGTTTGGCATCATGCTGGGCGAGACAGAGCACGGAGGATCACAGGAGATGCTTTAGATGCCAGGCGGAAGTGGCATTTCACCCGCATTCGTGGACCAGAGCCAGTCAGATTGTCCCAACTCCACTGCAGAGGAGGTGGCAGATGTAGTTTTCCCATGTGCCCGGGAGGAAACAGTGGCATCTGGGGTGCCTCTGGCTAGGCTGACACTCGTAGTTAAGGAAGCTGTCACGTCATTGATGACGATCAATTACGCATTGAATTCCTCCAGTGTAACATGCTCTTGTCGTTGTTCTTTTGACCTTAGGACAGAGTTGGGGTCCTCACACGCCTAGAATCGTGGTGCACTGTCGTCACAGTGTTTGCAAGGTTCGTTCTTAATTCACCCTCTTCCCTTACGCAGCTGCCGCCCTTCTGCCCTCCATGGCCACCCGCTCCAGTGTGTTCATTATATATTCTTAAATATTCCTGCACCTTGCAGAATGAGCAGGTTAGGATGGGTTTCCATCTCCCCACATCTTTTCCAACTCTTGGTATTATTCACCACGTGTATAAAGTGGTCCGTCACTGTGGTTTTGCTATGGTTTGAATGATTGTGTCCCTTCAAAATTCATCTTGGAACTAAGTCCCCCAGACAACAGTATCAGGAGGTAGGGCCTTTCGGAGGCGATTAGGCTGTGAAGCCTCTCCCCTCACGAACCTGTGAGTGGGAATGGGGTTGGTGTCTTCTCACAGCGCTTCAGGGGCAGCTCCCATCCCTGCTGCCCCGGGAGGACCCAGCATCTTTCCCTCCGCAGGGTGCAGCAACTGTGGGCACCCTGGGAGGCAGAGACTGGACCCTCGCCACACCTGCTTGTGACTTAACCTTGGAATTTCAGCCTCCAGAACTGTCAGAAGAAAATTTTATTCTGTATAAATTATCCGATTTCAGATGTTTTGTTACAGTGACACAAACGAACTAACGCAGATTTTGTGTTACTTCGATCACTAGAGATTTTGATACCCATTTACACATACTCTTCTGTAATTTCCTAGTCACGATCTTTTCCTACAGAATTTCAAGTTTCTATAGGGTTTTCTCTTGTTGATTTGTAAGAGCGTTTGCATATTCTAGATAGTCACATGCTATTGATATTGGAAGTGGCAAATAGGCTCGTCTGTCATCTCTCCCGTCGGTGGCATTCGTCACTAAACAAAAAGCCTTAATTCTGCTGCAGTCAGATGGATCCATTAATAAATCACTTCATGGCTGTTCCTTTTGGCTCCTGCTTAAAAGGTCTTGTGTTGATCTTGGGTCACAAAGATATTTCCCACAACTTTGCAATCACTTTCAACTGTTAGGTTTTTAAACTGTCCGGAGTTTAAATTTTTAGGTGGTATCAGCCGGGAATAAAGCTTTGTTTTCCCCCACAGTGATTCGATTTCTGGAAAACCACCTACTAAACAACTCCTTCCGTCTGCATTGCTTTGAGGTGCTGCCGTTGCCCTGCCAAAGTTGGCGCGTTTCTCCCTACACCCCTCGGGTGGTCCATCGGCCAATTTGTGCAAATCCGTGCCAGAATCTTCCTGCTTTTGTGGCAATTGTTCCCTCAAGTCCACCCTGATCCTTCTCCTTACCCTTCATTCTAATTGATTTAGCTGTCTGTGGCTCTCTACTGCTTTATATATAATTTTAGAATTACTACGTTGAATTCATTAAAAAAAAATTTAGCTGAGATGTTGATTACGATTGCATTAAATATACAGATTAATTTAGGGATAATTGGTATAGCTTCTATATTAAGTTGGTTAATTGGTATAGCTACTATATTAGGTATGCTATATTATGCTAATTTATAACAGAAACATGGCATAAATTTCCATTTATTCAGATTATTAATATCTATAATAATTTAAAAATTTCCATAAAGGCATCATGTATTCCCTTTTAGGCTAATTTTTTTTTTTAAATTAGGTTTTAGTCATGACAAAATTTAATTGGAGACGCATTCTTCCGAGCGGCTTTCCGTCAGACTCCATCGCCAGCCAGCACCCGTGGAAACGCCCCTCTCTGTCCGAGCTGGCGAGCGCCACTCCCGTCCCCAGCCTCCTTCTCCCATGGAGCTCTTCGGAAAATTTTAAAAGCTCCAATCAATTAAAATACATTCACTGCACCCTGGGGATGTGATTTCAGACACGAACTCTGCCTGAGTGGAGGAACTCCAGCCTGGTTCTAGTCCCGTGAACTTCCCACATCGTTTACACGCCGGGGAGCGCCGGGACCTTTGTTTTGCTTCTCAAAATAACTTGCATCAAGAAACGAGGACACTGGGGCGCGTGCTCTTTGGAGAAAGATTCAGGGCTCTTTGAACTTCGACACCAGCACAGTTTTTGCAGCAAAAAAAGGAGAACGTACATCCCCAAGAACCCAGCTGAGAATGGTCTGAGACCAGTACGGATTTTGTTTGGAAGTCTTGTGTGTTTTTTTTTTTTTTTTTTTTTTTGAGACAGAGTCTCACTCTGTTGCCCAGGCTAGAGTGCCGTGGCGTCAGCCTAGCTCACAGCAACCTCAAACTCCTGGGCTCAAGGGATCCTCCTGTCTCAGCCTCCCGAGTAGCTGGGACTACAGGCATGCACCACCATGCCCGGCTAATTTTTTCCATATATATTTTTAGCTGTCCATATAATTTCTTTCTATTTTTAGTAGAGATGGGGTCTCGCTCTTGCTCAGGCTGGTCTCGAACTCCCGAGCTCAAACGATCCGCCCACCTCGGCCTCCCAGAGTGCTAGGATTACAGGCGTGAGCCACCGCGCCCGGCCAGTCTTGTGTTTTAATAGTAAAATTTTATTCAAAATTCTAGTTCTTCTCCAAAATATGCTGTTGACATTTTTTTCCCAAGGCGTAACACAGTGTGAAGTAAAACGGACTGAGGCTGCACTAGGCTGGGCCTGTGGTTTTGCGGACCCCGATCCTGCCGCCCAGGGGCCCTGGGAAGAGAATGGCGCTGCACCCTGCTGTTGTCGCCTGCTCAGGGACTGTCGGGGCTGAGCTGTCCTCTCCTCTCCCTGGCCCTCGACTCCCGTGTCGATGTTGGGAGACAGGGTCTTTGCAGGGCGATTCAGTTAAGAGTGAGGTCTGTGGAGCAGGCCCCAGTCCAATCCACCTGCCTCCTTACGAGAAGAGGAGATGCGGATGTGGGGGACGACCTGTGAGCACTCGGGGAGAAGACGTCCTCTGCAGGCCCAGGAGAGACGCCCCAGCAGGAACCAACCTGCCGACCCCTGATCTTGACCTTGGACTTCCAGCCTCCAGAACAAAGAGACTACACGCTCTGGTTAAGCCACCTGGTCTGTAGGACTTTGTCACGGCAGCCCGAGCAGACCAGTAACAGGGAGGGACTTGGAGTGTAGATTTTCAAGAAGATAATTTTTAAAAGATACCTTTAGAGCACCTAGTGGTCCTCCATCCTCCGTTGGCCCTTCCACAAGTGATTGGATTGTTGGTGGGAAACAAAGACCAGGAAGCCGTTGGCCTGGGCCAGAGGAAGGACAGAGCATGGGGACTGCCACGTGTTTGGGTGGGCTGCTGGTCAGCTGGATGCCAGGAACTCTGTGCAGAGGTGAGGAAGTGACTTTCCAGAGAAATCTGAGAAAAGAGGGGGTGCTGGTCACACCATGTCATGAGGCTAGGATTAGCATGGTGAGCGATAAGAATTGTTCTGTCGGGGCCAATGTCGGGGGGCAGGGAGTGATGACAGGACTCGGAGCCAAGACAGCAACTCCTGGGGAAAGGGACTGGGGCAGGGCAGAGCTGAGCCTTGGTGACATCCGACCCGAGAGGCCCCTGGCGCAGGGGACTTCAGCAAAAGATGGGGTTCCCAGCACGAGCTAAGCATGAGCTCCAGGAGAGTTTGGGTGCAGATGGCTGGGAACCTGCCCAGGGCAGGATCCGTGGTCTGTCGTGTTGCGAAGACCCTCCTGGATCAGCTCCAAGGAGCTCCGGTTCTGAGGGAACTGGGCTCAAGGCTGGGCTTGCTCACAGGAATCTCACAAGGCAAGACAGTCTCTTGCTCACTCCTGTTGGGTCGGCCACAATCAAGGGGGCTCACCTTGATCCAGACACCGGGGAGAATGCTAGAAGTGAAATGGGCTTGCAGTGCCCTCCCGTCACCTGCTGGACGGGGACTTTTTCAGTTTCCTGTCGCTGGAAGGGCGGTGCTGGGAGCTTCGGCAGGGCTTGGCCTCAGCCTTCGGAAGTCGAGGGTGAGGAGAGAACGGCAGGCAGGTCGTTACACGGGGGGAGTTAGCAGCAGTTTGGGGGTGAACGGAATGTTGAGGACAAGGAGCCTGAAGTTCCCTAAACGTGGACCCCACAACTTGCTGTGTAGAATCTGTCATACGGAGTGGGGACGTCGGCTATTTGTGATATTACAAAACTCCACACTATATGATTTGAAAACAAGCAATTATTTTAGCAGAAAATGAGAGACCAGCCTCAAGTTTTCTTGTTAGGACTTGTTTTTAAACAGCTGAATAATTACTGTCATCTATTTAAGATTTCCAGATGGTTTCTACATTTTCCTGCTTTCTTCAAAATTTCTCAGCCTCTTTACACTTGTCTCCGAGATTGCAATAAAATTTCTAATTGAATCAGTGCATTTACAACAAACATTTCTCAAAGGCCCACTCAGCTAAACTCTGTGATTGAAATGCATACAAATTTCCAGGGCTATTTTAAGAGGAAATGACGTTTTGTACGATTTGGTAACCTTGGGACATTTTTCCCTGTTATATTCAATATTAAATCAATACTGACAAATCAAATATTGATTTGTTATGTTATCTGATCCTGGATAAAATAGCAAATTTCATAATTTTTAAATTCAATAGTACTTTAAGTTGACTTTAAAACACAAAATAGTAACATTTTGTCTTTTACTTTTCTATATAAGCACAATGAAAGTTTTTATTCTTTTGTAGGAGAATTCAGTCTTATTGAGGATTCCTTGGTTTCTGACCTTTCATTCAGAAAATCAAGTAAAAATATATCATGGTCTTGGAGTGGCCGCTGTGTTCATGACCTTGTCTATTATAAATACTTGTCATTAACGTTGTGTTTTGGGCCTAGCGTGGGACAGGGGGTCCCAGGTTTGTGGCCTTGACACATCTTCCCAGAGGTAACTCGCTCCTTTGTGGCATCTGGCTCCAGGTTCCTGCGCTTGGGGACACCCGGGGCTCTGAACGTTTCTAAGCACAGGTGTGTGTGCCCTTTCTACTGACAGCCTGTTATCCAGTCCTTCCTGCTACTCCGCACCGAGCAGACGTCTCCTTCCCTTTGTGCACCTGTTGCCTTTTTATTTCTTTCGAAGGAGCCTAACTCTGCTTTGAATGATAGATGTGTCTCTGTTTGGACAAGTTCCAAAACAGATATGTTCCTATTCCTCTTGATAAGTTGTAATTCTTGAAGACCTTGGCTGTCATAGATAGACATAGATATAGAGGTATAGATAAACAGATATAGGTAAGTGGATAAAGATTATAAATATAGATGATATAGAAAGAAATATACAGACATAAATGCAGAGATGTAGATACATAAAGCAAGACAGATACAGATAGACACAGAGATACACAGACATATCTAGAGATAGGCAGGCACAGGTAGACAGGGGAGATGGAGACAGATAAGGGTGGATACAAGTGCAGATAGAGACACAGGCACATGGATAGATACAGACCTGTTAATAGATACAGATATTCCCTAGTCAGTAGAATGTGAGCTCTTTAAGGACAAGGGATTTTCATGTTTTTGTCACTAAAGCATTCCCAGCATCTAAAACCCAATAAAAGACTGAAATACAATATCAAATCACATCTGAGGAATCATTAAAAACTTTTAATGATTTTTAAAGTAAATATTAGTAAGTACAAAATTTTTCAAAAGAAGACAGAATAATGGCCAACAAACACATAAAAAAGTGCTCAACATCTCTAATCATCAGGGAAATGCAAATCAAAACCACAATGAGAGATCACCTAACTCCAGTGAGAATGACCCTTATCAAAAAGTCCCAAAACAACAAATGCTGGCATGGATGTGGAGAGACAGGAACACTCTTACACTACTGGTAGGACTGAAAATTAGTACAACCCCTGTGGAAAGTAATTTGGAGATACCTCAAAGAGCTAAAAATAGTAATACCATTTGATCTAGTAATCCGACTACTGGGCATCTATCCAAAGGAAAAAAGACATTTTATAATAAAGATATCTGCACTTGAATGTTTATAGCAGCACAATTCACAATTGCAAAGATGTGGAAACAACCCAAGTGCCCATCAATACTCGAGCGGATCAATAAAATGTGGTATATGTACCCCATGGAGTTCTACTCAGCCACAAAAAACAATGGTGATCTAGCACCTCTTGTATTATCCTGGATAGAGCTTGAGCCCATTCTTCGAAGTGAGGTCTCACAAGGATGAAAAACCAAGCACCATATGTACTCGCCATCAAACTGGTACTAACTGACAACACTAAGGTGCCCATATGGTAGTAATACTCACTGGGTGCTGGTGGGAGGTGGTGGTTGGGGGGGTGAACCCACAACTAATGGAAGCGGAACACACCGTATGGGGGAGGGACGCACTTGTAGCCCTGGCTTGGGTGGGGCAAACAGCATTACATGTAACCAAAATGTTTGTACCCCCATAATATCCTGAATAAATAAAAAAATAAGTACATTTAAAATTTTTTTTTAAAACTTCATTTAAAATTATAGTGTAATAATAGCTTTATATTGATGCTGTCCTGTGTCTCTCTTTATAGATTGTATTTAGCTCCTCATATTTGGTTAAGCTCTGTTTAACCAGGAAGGGGCCTTCCTGTTACCTGGGGGAAGCTGCCAACATTAACCGCCCCCCAGTCTGGAAGGGGGGCCGTAGGAGACTGTAGCACAGAGAAAGGTCTTGTTTTTCCTGGGACTGGTTTGCAATCATGGTTCGAGCAGCCTGGAACAGGTGGTTGACCCGGCGCCTGGGGGCCTGGCACATTTCCAATAGATGTTTCTTGAATGAAACCATCTCAGTGAGGACATAGTTCTCTGATGCGCTCCAGAAACGTGGATTTCATCAGTACATGTGAGGCTTATTTATGCGACATAAACCTTTCTGAATTAAATGCAGAAAATGTGATTTTGAACACGGGAGATGCTTCGCTCTGTTACCATAAAGTTTGCAAAAGGTCTGTGGCTTGGGTGGGGGCGTGGTTTATGTGGAACACGGTGGAGCTTGGGTGAGGTCGGCCTTAGCGAAGTGACTGGCTGGACCACTCATGTGGACACTCGCCAGGGCTCGGGGGTGCCCTGCGTTCTCCCGGAGGTGCCGCAGCCCCGGCGCCCAGGCTGGCAGGGCCCCCGGCGCTCTGAAAGCATGTGCTGAGTGCGTCTTTCCGCATGACCTGTGGCTTCCAGCTAATTTGTACGGATGCTGCAGAGACTGTGGAGCTGTCAGGCGGCAAACTTGAGTTCCCAATGCAAGGTGTCTATTTATCAAAACCTTGCTAAATTCCTCATGATCCCCTGTTCCCTGCTGGAATTTTAAAAAAGACAACGCCTCTCTCTCTTTTTTTTTTTTCCAAAAATAATGATAGCATATTTGGGGGCTACGTGTTTCAATTTAGAGTTTACAATAGGGGCAGCAGAGAAGGAATAAACAGAGATGGTTTGATGGTTTATTTCTCCCTTTGATATGCAGTACATGTTAAAAAACAACGGTCTGTGCAGTGCGTGTGCACACACATATGCATACACACATGCACACACATGCACACGCACATATGCACACACATGCACACGCACACACACATGCACACACACGCACACACGCACATGCACACGCACATATGCACACACACGCACACACACGCACACACACATATGCACACACATGCACACGCACACACGCACACACATATGCACACACATGCACACGCACATATGCACACACAAATGCACACACACATGCACACATGCACACGCACACATGCACACACATGCACATGCACACATGCACACACACATGCACACACACATGCACACGCACACACGCACACACATATGCACACATGCACACGCACATATGCACACACAAATGCACACACACACATGCACACATGCACACACATGCACATGCACACATACACACACACATGCACACACACATGCACACGCACACATGCACACACACACATGCACACAATACTCCACGATGAGGCTCCCCTCGGATTCTGGAACTCGCAGGCCCTGCTTCTGTGTGAACCAGGGCAAACCCGACAGGCTGGCCTCCCTGGAGCCCCGGCGGCCTGTCTGCTGTGGGCTGCGGGAACAAGGTCCACGGCTGGCTGCCGACCTCTGCCACTGTGGTCCCCTCCCTCCCGCTGTCGCTTTCCGTCTCCTCCCCTGGAGCTTCATTTCCTTCAGAGAGCGGCACAGGGGAGGGGGGGCCTTGTCTTTTTGCTGCGCACACCCCAAGGCCCGTTCCATTCGTTTTCTGGTTTGGAATTTGGACTTGGGCTTGGGGGTTTTCCTCCTTTGAATGAAGCTGTCGAGTGACTCTGTGCTTGGGGTCATCTGTGCGTCCCCTGCCGCCTCTCTCACTTGCTCGGAGCAGCTCAGTCCTTTTTCTTGTTTCTTTCAAGTCTCTTTTCCCCAAACTGAACCCTGGAAACAGTGGGATCAGACACACACGGTTCTTCAAAGCCCTGTTAGCTCCGGTGTGGGGTGGCCACTGTCTCGCGGGCACTTTCTGCAGAGGGAGGAGGCAGCGGGGGGTGGGGGGGGAGGGGGCAGTTCCTGCCCAGTGACACTGAGGTCTGCCCCGCCCCCTCTGAGGCCTGGTCCACATTTCCTGGGCCCCATCACCCTTCCCACCCAGGGACACCTGGCACTGGCGGCGACACTTCAGTGGCCCAGGGCGTGTACGAAGCTGTCACGTGGACTGGAAGCTTCGCGGGAGATCCACAGGCACAACGTGCTGGCCACTCCACGTGTCTCGCTGGCACCGTTTTCCTTGGCCATGTGCATTCTTACTGTGGTCAGACGTATGCAACACACCACCGACCGCTTTAACAATTTCTAAGCGCGGTTTGGGGGCTTTGAGCCCGTGCGCTGTGTGACATCACCGACGACTCTCGTCCTCTGTCACATTCACAGTTGAGTTCACACCCCTGTTCACGTCCACGGTCGGTCACCACCATCCTGTGTGTGTCGGTTTTCACATGTGCTTTCCAGCGAACTATTTCCTGCGCTCTGTCAGTCCCTGGGGATGTTCCTGGGCCATCATGAGCGTCCACGGTAAACTCGAGGTTTGAGCAAAGTGGCTCTGCAGGAATCGCCGGACTCGGGTGTAAGTGGCCGATTTTCAACCAGGTCGTTACCCCTGGAGGCCAGCAGAGGGCGCCAGTGACCGACCCTGGCAGGACCGTTCCCGCGCCTGGCCCTGCCGCGCCCAGGGAGCCAGTGCCCAGGGCAGGTGCAGGAGAACAAGTCAGCATTTCCTGAACAAAAGCACCACGTTCCATAAGGAACACGCAGCCAGGCAACATTTTACTTGTTTAAAGTAATTTGCTCACCAATTTTGAGTGGTGAAAGGACTCACCAAAGAAGAGCAATGATTCTTCCCTCTCTCCCAGCCTGCCTTGTCCTTTGGTCCTGAGCGTCTCTTGCTCCAGGGGCCGTTGCCAGCATTTGGGGGTATTTTGAACTGGATGAGCAGTTCTAGGGTATCGAGTGCCACCCAGGGCAGGTGCAGAGACCCGTGCTGTGCTGCTAACCTTGGTGTGCAATTTAATTTGATTTAGAGACAATTAAGAAATCAGGGTGCATTTGCTGCACCTGGAATGGTCTGGCACAAGTCATACCCACCTGGAGAAGGGGACGGCTGGGAATGCTGGGAGTGGCCACTGCTGTGCGTTTATCCGTGGCCCTGCACTATTTGGAGAAGACAAAGAAACCAGGGCTTCTACTCTCCAATTTCCTAAAGTGGGTCCAGCTGTGACTAGCAGAAGGCCACTCCTCTTGCAGGAAGACTTTATACAGAACAGCCGTGTTCCATTGTCCACAGGCAGCTAGGACATTTTTAGCAAATTACCAAGAGTAAACGGAACAATTCTTTAGGAAATGAAACCCTGGCAACTATAGCCACAGATAGTCAGAAAAAAGCAGACTGATATTGTCAACAGTGAAAGTAAAAGACAGCTCAATTACTTTTAAACCTGATAACCTAGAATTAGTTAAGGAGAAAACTTCACTTAAATACGAAGCAACAAAAAACCAAAATCCAAGCCAAAAAACACCATGATCCTTAGGAAATCTTTCCTAAAAACTGACTCGTTATCCAGCAGATAAAAAAGCACTTTTTGTTGTTGACCATTTTACTCCTTATCTATGAGCAATTTCAGGAATTAAAAACAAAAATCAAAGAGCAAACACCAAAGACCTCTGCTGACTTGCTTTTTGACATCTTTTTTTTGTTGTTGTTGTTCTGCACTTTATTTCCCAGGTCATCTTGCTTTGATATTAGCAATAAAACACTGAAATGTGGAGGTCTCTTTCTTTCCTATCTCTAGCTGAAAAATAAAGTTCTCTTATGCAAATTAATGCCTTACGTCTAACTTTCCTGGGTGTATGTAATGGGGTTGCTGGCATTTCTTTGACCTGCTAGTAGAATAATTAGGTGCTCTAGTTACCAAGCAACAGAGAGTCAGGCAGTGCAGGAGCAGAGCTCTGGGCAGACACAGTGGAAGGATGGAGCCCGCCTCCTGGCGAGCCCGTACCATGGACTGCCACTCTGTGGGGACACTGAGCCTCCTCCAGGGGCGTGTGACACTTAGAAAACAGATTTCATTGAAAAATCCCTTGGAGATTAAATAGCATATTAGAATTAGTTATTTAAACACATTGAAAATTTTGATGCTTGTAGTAGAGTCCATGTTCTTGGTACTTTCCAGGTCTAGGTGAGAAGGCTGCCTTCTTCCAGGATCTGGTTGGGTGTACAGGGGGGTGACAGGACCCTGCTTGGACACAATGACCATCTGGTCCAGGTCCTGGCACAGAGCCGGCCCGTGTGGACGTGAGTGACTGAGGCCCACAGCAGAAAGACTAACACAAGCCCAGCCCAGGCGAAGTCAGAGGTGACTCGGGGAAGAACTATAAGATACTCTGTCTCCTCTGTGGCTTCCCTGGGGCGAAACTTCATGCTGTGATAACACCAAAGTTTACCACATATGTCCTTGGGGTAGGTACCATATTGATTTACATCCACACTCAAGAACGTGGCTGATATAAAATGCTTCTCCAGCAGTTGATGTGGAAAAGTTTCACGTTAATCATTTTAACTAGCAATCGCTCTAAAACAATAACAGGAAAGTCAAGGTAGTATCTGCCTGTCTAGACACATGCAGAGCCATGAGTCTCTCTAAAGACGTGGCTGTTCAAGGATGATGGCGCCGTGGGCTGTGGACACAGGGCATGTTGAAATGGTGCATGAATAGATGTGGGCTGAGCCCCAAGCAACGTATGGAAAGAAAAGGATTTTGAAAGAAAGAGGCGGCTGGAACCCCGAGTTCTCATCACCCCTCGTCACTGCATGGCTGTTCATGATTACAGCAACTCTAAAACGTTCCTTATTTCTGAATTCATATGAATTCTAACAACTCTGTTCTATTTTGATTATCATGCACTTAGAAACGAGACCACTTTGCAGCCATTTTTCTCTTAGTAGATTGTGCAAAGTCTTTTTGGCTCCAGGCCATAATATTCCATGGTGTTGATCTCTGCTCAGATGTGAGCACTCATTTATTCAGTCAACAAACATTCATTGGACTAGGAAGAGAAGAAGACAGTCTTCTGCCCTCAAGGATCTCACATCCTATCGGAGATGCCCACAGCCCTGGACCCAAAGACAGTTTGTGTCTTTGTGTAAGGGTGAGCAGGAACTTGGGTCAGGGTTTAACAGAGCCATCTTTGGACTAAACGTATTTCTCCGTGGGTTTGGAGCTGGCCTGGGTGCCCCAGAGTTGAACACAAATCAGGTTTGAATTATGTGCAATTAGAAATTTCCCTTTTCCCCTCGGTCTGGCTTAGCTCATCGCTAATCTCATTTCTTACTCTCACGCCCATCATCTACCCTGGCATGAGCTCAGCAGAACAGTGTCTATGAAATTAAATCCATAGCAGCCTTGGAAGCTGATTCCGAGTCCAGTCCTGGTGCAGCCCCTACCCTGGGCTGCGGCCAACCTGGTGTCTGTGACAGCAAACAGATCAGGAGATCGGCCCTTTGAACCTTGTCTGGCAGGAAACGGGGTGGCAGGAGCATAAGCCCTGGGCCAGGAAACTCTGGGGACAGTTAGAAACCCTCAACTTGCTTCTTCTGGAAACTTAATCCCCAACACTTAAGTAAAGAAGGCGCAGAGGGAGTCCAACCTTTTAGATGAAATCACACCCAGCATTTAGTAAGTTGCCTCAAAGCAACACCCAGTGCTACGAGGCCAGGATTCCTCGACTGTGTCCAAGAGCTTTTTATTCCACCACGTTCCTTATGGGATGACAACCTCCATCACCCATGTGTTTTATCTCCCACCCCTTTTATTCTGCTTGCTGAATTATTAATATTTGACCTGTGTAAAGCAGAGTGACAAAAGGTGACTGTTTGGGGCCTTTTCGGGGTTGGCTGCATAACAGGCCTCTTAATTCCCATATAGTGTCTTGTTCTCTACAAAATACACTGCCCCGTTCGCTTCTCAGTGGAGCCACTCCCATTCTGACACAGCTGCCTTTCAAATCCGACACACGGCGTGTACATGTGAGCTAACAACCAAAAACTGCTTTCTAAAATTGAGACTGCTAATATTTCTCTTCGAGGGTGTCACCTCCTTCAGACAGGAAATCGCTGTCAGCCTTCCTGCTGCTTGGCAGGGTGGGTAACGGAGCTGCTTCTCCCATCAGTTGAAAGGAAATATTCTGCTAGGGACCACTTCTAGACATCCATCTGTATTTAAAGATCATTATCTTCAAAACTTGGCCTCCAAAGGCGTAGACTGTGCGGCGTTGACGTCAAGCAGTCGGAGCACAGGTTAAACATCTTCCCATTGTGTGCGCACTTGGTAACTCCTGGTCTATTTTAGAACCCCTCAGCTCGGTGTAATTACTATGGTTTCTAAAGGAGTTTCTGTGTAATTACCACGTAGTTTATTTCTCGGTAACTATGCAATTAACTTGTCTCACTTCTGTAAATGGAAAATACTATAATTCTAATACAAGTGGTTTGGACACTGGTTTTCTCAACCGTACTTTAAAAATATCTATGTTTTAAATGATTTCTTCATTTTTTACCATCCCCTTCTTCAAATAACGTATCTTGTTTAGTTAATTAAATTTTTTTTTTTTTTTTTTTTGCACGGAAGAAAGTTAAGATTGCTAAAATGTTATTGGGTAGCCCTGGATTATCAAGAAATCATTTGGGCACAAGAATGACAATGGCAGTTAAACTGTCCTCACAGATGAGTGCTGGGTGAGGACCTTTGAAGAATTTCTTGTGATCTGACAGGAAGGAAGTGAAGCTGGAAGAAAACTGATGTGCTCCTCATGTTGGAATTAACTGTGGGAGGGAAATGGCTGGACTTGTACCTTCTCCTGCGAAGGTGAGGGGGGCATTTGGAGAGTGTCCCAGGGCACCGTCCCTCCTGCTGTTCAGATGGAACCGGTGTGATAAGAGGCTTTAGAAGCGGAAGCAACCCCAATGCTGATGGCGACCTAGATGAAAATGGGAAGTGTTAACTCATACATTTTTTCGAAAATATCATTTTGCTTGTTCCTTTCTACATGACCAGCTTGGGTGGCATTTATATGGCCCATTGAAATGACCAATGAATTGATTTCTAAAAGCAAACCGATTTACCTGTCAAACTGTGGGCCCAGGGCCAGCCCGAGGCATAATTCCGGCTCATCTAATCTAATCAACCCACCTCTGCGTTCATCCTTCCAAACATCTGATATATACAATAAGGAAAGGTCAAGGCTGCTGCCCTGAAGGATCTCGCGCCCCAGTGCACGGAGCAGTCGGAGTAACGGACAGAACATAGCGAGAGGGCACCGCGATGGCGCTCGCCCGTTCTGAGAAACCCTACGCGAACATGGAGCAGCTTCTACGTGCTGGGTGCTCTTCCAGGTTCTGGAGATACACACAGTGGGGAAGGAGACCCACAGAATTCCAGTCCTCGTGGCGCTTAGCAGGGAGGCAGAAAATAAACAAGGGGGACGAGTAAACACGCACATTGTGTACAATGATGTGTTCTGTGCTCTGCGAACAGATGCGGGGAAGGGATGGGGAAGCAGAGAGCCAGGTGGGACACAGCGGTCGGGGAAGGCTTCTCTAAGCAGCGACACGAGAGCGGAGACACCCATAAAGTCTGGCATGAACCCTGGGAAGGCCCGAAAGAACCCGGTCTCCCCAGTGGGCCCAGCAGAGGCTCTTGTTCCAGAAATGGTGAGGCCAGGGAGCTGGGGCGAGCTGGGGTGGGAGCTGTGGGGAAGGGGGCCCAGGAGGCCGAGCGGGAGCTGTGTGCACCTTCGAGGGGAGCTGGGGCTGTCACTGTTGCTTGTTTTTTCTGCCCGGGATAGGAAGTCACAGGAAGATTTCTTGCAGGAGGAAGACAAGATCTGATTTTTGCTTTTTTAAAAGGAAAAGTGCTACTGTTTGGCTGCTGTGCTGAAACCAGACCATGGGCTGGGCAGGAGAGGATGCCAATGAACAGTCTACGTCGTCCCCCCTTGTCTGAGCAGGACACGTTTCAAGACCCCCCCAATGGATGCCTGAAACAGTGGATAGTGTCAAACACTATATACGCTGTTTTTTCCTGTACATTTCTATGGTAAAGTTTAATCTATGAATTAGGCACAGCAAGAAATTAACCACAATAACTAATAATAAAATATAACAGTTATAACAAAATACTGTAATAAAAGCAAAATAAGGATTAAGTGAACACAGGCCCGACTGTGACACCTGACAGTCCATGTGGTCGCTGAGATGGCTATTAACACTAAGTGACTAGCAGGAGATCCATGCAGACAGCGTGGAAATGCCGGACAAAAGGATGAGTCCCGTCCCGCGCAGGATAGGGCGAGATGGGGAGAACTCTCATCAGGCTGCTCAGAACTGCATGCAATTGAAAGCTTAGGAATTGGTTATTTCTGGAATTTTCCACTTAATATTCAGACAGTGGTTGACCTCAGGTAACCGAGGATAAGAGAGGACTATGGGTATAGGATATGCAAGGTAAAGAATGATGGTGGCCCAGGTGTAGGAATTTTTGGTAGAGGCTGCACAAAGTACCAGGTGGCTTCTGGACATGTTTTGAATCAGGAACCAGCAGGCTTTGCAGCAGAGCTGCTGTGCTGGAGCAGAGTGGGGGAGGCACAGACCGTAACTAGGATTTTGGCTTGCACAACCAGGAGAATGGATTTGCTGAAGTGGGGAAGACTTTGGAAGTAGCAGGGCTGGAGGTGATGAATCAAAGTTCTTCTTTGGGTTTTCTTTTTTTATTTCAGCATATTACTGAGGTGCAAAAGTTTAGGTTATGTATATTGCCTTTGCCCCACCCGAGTCAGAACTTCAAGCATGTCCATCCCCCGGATGGTGTGCACCGCACTCATTAGTTGTGAATATACCCATCCCCCCTTCCCCTCCCACCTGCCTGACATCCGATGAATGTTACTAACATATGTGCATGTAAGTGTTGATCGATTAGTATCAATTTGATGGTGAGTACATGTGGTGCTTGTTTTTCCATTCTTGTGATACTTCACTTAGTAGAATGGGCTCCAGCTCCATCTGAGATAATACAAGAGGTGCTAGGTCACCATTGTTCCTTATAGCTGAGTAGAACTCCATGGTATACATATAACACATTTTATTAATCCACTCATGGATTGATGGGTACTTGGGTTGTTTCCACATCTTTGCAATTGTGAATTGTGCTGCTATAAACATTTGAGTGCAGATGTCTTTATCATAGAGTGTCTTTTTTTCCTTAGGGTAGATGCCCAGTAGTGGCATTGCTGGATCAAATGGTAGTTCTATTTTTAGTTCTTTCAGGTGTCTCCATACCACTTTCCACAGAGGTTGTACTAGTTTGCAGTCCCACCAGCAGTGTATGAGTACTGCTCTCTCTCTGCATCCACACCCGTATTTGTTGTTTGGGGACTTTTTGATAAAAGCCATTCTCACTGGAGTTAAGTGACACCTCATTGTGGTTTGATCTGCATTTCCCTGAGGGTTAGAGTTGGTTTGGGTCTTCTATGTTAGAGGTGCATTTCTGGCAACCGAGTGGAGATACCGCATGGGTGGCTGGCTCTACGAGGCCAGCATCAGGGAAGGAGTTTGAGCTGGTGATCTAGATGAGGGGATCAGATTGCTGGCATGCAGGAGACATTTAGGGTGGGCAGACTGGGTAAACTCACCAGAGAGTAAGTGCAGGGAGAGGAGAGTTCTGAAGACTGAGCCGGCGACACCTGACTTTGATGAGCTGCCAGAGGAGGAGGAGCAGGAGGGAGCACATGGGCTGAAAGAGGCAGCCGGAGGAGGGTTGAGAGAGAGCTGAGGGGCTGACACCAAGGGAGGCAGGAAAGGAAACGTGGAAAAGGGAATCATGGCTGCCATGTCAAAGGCACTGAGAAGTCAGGGAAGATGCTGGAACTGCCCATGAGACTGGGAAGGTAGAGGTCACTGTCCTTCCTGACAACAACGTTCCAGAGGAGTGTTTGTGGACGAAAACCCAAATGGAAGAGGTTTGATAGGATAGTGGGTGAGGGGGTGGAGACAGCCAACAGAGAGCACTATTTGGGGAAGTTTTGCCATAAGTGGGGTCAGAGAAATAAGGTGGGTGTAGGTGAGCACAAGGTCAAGTGCAGGTGAGCATGAGGCCAAGTGCAGGTGAGAATAAGGCCAAGTGCAGGTGAGCATGAGGTCAAGTGCAGGTGAGCATGAGGTCAAGTGCAGGTGAGCATGAGGCCAAGTACAGGTGAGCATGAGGCCAAGTACAGGTGAGCATGAGGTCAAGTGGAGTCAAGGTGTGTGATGTGCACAGTCACAGAGACACGTGGCTGCAGAGCCGTGCTGCCTGCCAGACACCTGACTCCCGGCCAGTGCTCCTGTTCAGGGCTCTGCACTCCAGATCTGGCATCTCTCCCTTTCTCCTCCTTCTCTCCTCCTCCCCCTTCCTGTCTCCCAGCCAGCAGGACTTTTAATCAGCTCCATGTCCCAGGGCCCCGTGTCTGTCTCTGACAGGCAGTGTTTCCTTCTGGGTTTTCCCTTTGTTACCTTACATGGCAAAAAGGACTTTGCAGATGTGATTAAGAATTTTGAGATGGGAAGATGATCTTGGAGCCATCACAAGGGTGCTTCTAAGAGAGAGGTGGGAGGTTGAGTCAGCAAAGACGACGTGGCAACAGTCAGAACAGACGGTGCTGCAAGCCGGGACTGCGGGCAGCCTCTAGCCGCTGGAAAAGGCAGGAAACGGTCCTTCTCAGAGAGTCAGGAAGGAACATGGCCATGTTTAACCTTCAGTTTTAGTCTCATGAGACTCATTTCAGTCTTCTGACTTCTAGAGCAGTAGGAAAATAAATTTGTATTTTTCAAGCCGCTGAGATCGTGATCATTTGTTATAGCAGCAGCAGGACACCAGTACACCTTTTAAGAGAGTTTGCCAGGTCTGAGATCCGCTCTTTCTGAGCCCTGCTCCCCCTCGTGTGTGCACTGGTCTTTGTGAACACACCGACGTGACTGGTGGCCACCCCGCTGTGGGAGAGGGGCCGGCTGGCGAGGAGCAGTGGTGACAGAGATGGCGTCTGTCACACCAGAGGCCAGTCACGCCACAGGCTAAGCCACACTGACCCCAGCTGCAGCTTTGCTTTGACCGTGGTCCTCGTCAAGCCGGTCGTTGCAGCAGCACTGCCACCGTGACGGACGTCACTCACGGCCCCTGTGCTCCGCCCTTAGCTCTCGTGGCCAAGGCGCAGACCCCCGTCTTTCTGCCCCTTTTCACAAAGGGAAGGTCCGCGCATCTGGGGGGCTGACTCAGGCTTCAGAGCAGAAGTCAGACGCCCTCAACCTCATCTAACTGCACCCTGCGGCACTTCCCTCTGTTTGTAAAGTCGGGACTTCTCCAGGGTAATCGCACGAAGGCTGCCATTAGGTGGCTTGGTGTCGTTTCTGTTGATTTTGAACAAATTTAAGCTGTTCAGTTCCGTCCTCCCCTCGTGCTTTTGCTGCTACAGTGAACGTGCTCATTTCTCCACGTGCGCCCTGGGACGCCGCCGTGACGGCTGGGACTGAGACGTCAGAGCCGTGTGCGCTGTGACAGTCAAGGCCGCATCAACTCTCTGGACTGTGGAGTCAACGAGTGTTTCCCATAATACTCCAGGAGTGAGTATTTTCATTTTCTTTCTCTCTTTTTTTTTTTAATTATATAAACTTTTTACTTCCAATGCTACTGCCCTTTGTGGTGAGAAGAGAGGAGAAGAATAGCGTCCTGCGCTCTCTCGCTCCCAAGTCAGACATGAGGCTACACACACAGCGTGAGAACGAAAATGTCGTCCAGCCGCAGCTGGAGGATCAGCCAGCCGTGAGGTCTTGCTAAATATTAGGAAACGAGGCACATTCTCCATCTTAATTGGAACCCTAAAGTGCTCCAATTGTGCCCATAACTTATAGCAAAGAAGACAGGAAGTGGATATGACATGGCCAAACTTGAAGGCTGCCTCTGAGTTTAGCCACAAAGCAGACCGGGGCGTGAGGACGGTGGCCAGCTGCCTTCGTGCCCTCCAAGGCCTGGGCAGGGCCAGGGCCCAAAGCCTGCGATGCAGTTTAGTGAGGACGAGGCATTTCAGAACTCTGGCTTCGTCTGTCTACAAGCAAGCACAGGACCACAGAGGACAGACGGAGGGACCTGGGGCATGGCCGTGGGAAGCCCCAGCAGGCAGGGAGACAGACTGGGCTGCCCTGAGCCTGCCAGGGAGGCATGGGGCAGCCTCTGGGCAATGCAAAGCCTCCATCTGTGAGTCAGCAGCCTCAGGACACGAAGCCTTTGCTGAAGTCTCTGTTTAAACTACACCCCCTTGGGGGTGGGCAGTTGCTTATGTCTCTGGGTTCTGCTGTACCCCTCTCACACTTTCCTGGCTCTCCTGTTCACATGTCAGTGCCCCCCGCCCCCCCTTAATGCTGCAAGCTCCTAAATAGCTGGGCTGATGTGCGGTTTATCCTATGTGCCCAGGTCCTTCCTGGTGCCTGGCTCACAGCTGATTCTCAGCAAAGGTTAGATACAGGAACAAGGAGAGGGGATCTTCCAAGGCAGGGGTTGGCCCCTAGCCTGCCTTTGTAAATAAAGTTTTATTGGAATACCACCACACTCATTCATTTACATATTGTGTATGCCATACCACAATGGCAGAACTGGGCAGTTGTTATTATAGGGCCCACAATGCCTAAAATGTGAACTCTTTGGCCCTTTACATAACATGTTTTGCGACCCCTGCTCTAAGGCAATTACATCTTCTCTTGGTGATTGTATCTTAAAGCATATTACAATGACACATTGTGAATCTTGTAGAAGGTTACTAATTTATCATTTGAAATAATCAGAAACAGCTTCAGCCAAATCAAATCAGGATTAAGAATTGACACCATCTGTTCCTTTGTCCGGGGCTGGGCTGTCCCTGGACTCTGCAGGACCGCCTGCCCCTGGGGGCTTGGAAGGGCTCGGCAGGGCACGGCTTTCTGACCTCACGTTATTTGCCTGTTCACTTGTGCACACCACCTGAAATTCCGCCAAGTACCCCTGTGGGAATTAAGGATGTTACTGCTTATGCTTTATTTCCCAAAGTTCTCTCCACTTCACTCTGGCCTGAGATGGGCAGTGGTGTTGAAATAGACATTTGAGAAGGGGCGTGTGTGTGTGTGTGTGTGTGTGTGTGTGTCTGGCAGTGGGGGTCGGGGTGTTGCAGAAAATGAGGAAGACAGCAGAGTTATTTAGAGTTGGGACTTTATAGGAAGAAAGGGGAGCAGGGCTGAGTGCCCGTGCCCGGAGGTGTGGGGAGAGGCAGGGGCGGAGGGCTGAGTGGGACACACCCTCTACTTCCGAGCTGTGCCCAGGGTCAGCCACTCACTAACTGTGCAAATACATCCAATCTGCTTTGCTCAACAGTGAGCGATCTTGCCCGCAAGGGCACGTTTGGTAATGTCTGGAAACACTTTGGGTTGTCAAGATGGATGGTGGAGGGTGCTATTGTGACCTAGTGGGTAGAGACCAGGGACACTGGTAAACACCCTGCAATGCACAGGACGGTCCCCCTGGCCCCCCTCCCCACACACACTGGCTCTGTACGTTGTTGGTGCTGAGCTTGAGAACCGAAGTCCAGTCCCCAGCGTGCCCACACACCTTCTCTGGGGTGATGAGAGCTGCCAGGGAGAGGCCGTGTTTGGAGAGGTACACGCTTGGCTGGGGCCGAGTGAAAATTTTTGCCTAGAAGATTGCAAAGTAATTAGATGGGGCAACCACATTCTGTTTGGGAAGAATAGGAAGAATTATCTTGTCATCACAGGGCAATTATCCTGTGAATATTTTGGCAGCACATTGTGTTTTGCTATGTAATTGCAATTAACACGTAAGCGATCTAGTACTTCTGGTGTGTGTCATTCCTCTGAAAAAAATATATGACTAATGCCGCGGTGACAGCTACACACGTGTGACATACGTCTAAGAGAAGAGATGGCACTGGAATCAGCCTTGTGGTTGCCAGGCTGCGAGCTCTCATATGGTCATGTTCTTAGGTGAATTTTAGGCAAGAACGGACAAAGGGAGCTTGGAGAGCAACGCGGATGATCCATGTTGAGAGCGGCCCTGCGATTTGTGCGTCTCGTGGAAACACTTCCAGGTCCAACACTGGTTCTTTTGAGAAGTCAGTATAACACCGATGGCAAAGAATAGTCTCTCTCCTAAAGCACTAGTTCAAATACAATTTCTCTTCCCATCCTTTAAGTGTTCTAATCTGGATTTTTAAATTTTTTTTTTTCCAAATGTAGATTTCATTTTTCTATTAGAATTTTTAGGAGTGTCGATTTTTCTTCAGTTATGAACTCTGATATATTTCCCGTAGTTGTGTGCCTTTGAATCGCTGATGCAATTGTAACCTTTACTCTGAATTTTCGATAAGGATTTGCTAAATTTCTTCAATGAGTACATTTTCAGAAAATGTCTTATTTTGAATTGGGCTCTTTTTCTCCTCTCGAGTCATTTCTAGCAGCCAAACAGAGATGTTATAGGGTGTGTTTGAGTGGCGAGTGGAACTCTGGCCAGACCCTGGATTTCCGGCTTGGGGCACAAGCCCCGACTCTCCGTGGGCAGTGGTCAGACTCAGGCAGGAGCCGTGGCTCATGTTAAACCTGGGGCCCTATTTCGCATGTGGCTGAGGATCAGGCTGGTGGGGCCTCCAGCTCTGCTTCCTTCTTTGTGGATCCAGGAACTCAATTTCATCAGGACCGGTGGGGAGTACCAGACTCTTGGAAACCTGCTCACACCTGCTAAGCCTGCACAAGCTAGGTGGACAAGGCCTCAGGCAAAGATGCTGAATTTCAGCGGTTCGAGTACTCAGGCTCTTCCAAGGAGACTGAATCTGTGACGTTCTATGGTCCCCCTGGCCACATACCCCAGCCTGGCTTCACTCTAAAATGACCCAATTTTTCGCTGATGACAGCAACATCTCTTAGTCACCCAGGCCCATTTTGGTTGTTTCCTGACGCCCGAGGTCTTTTTCTTCTGTGCACAATCAACCACCAAATTGTACCTTTTGTTTCCACTGTTTCTTTATCGTGCACCCGTGCGGTCCTTAGTCAGGTCTGGGCTGCTGGAACAAACTGATTTCCAGGCCAGCGCATCACAGATGCGGCACCGATTCATCTTCCACAGCACGGACACATACAACACAAAACACAAGGAAAAGCATCTGTTTTACGTGAGAGTTCTTCATTTGCAAAAGAGATAATCATTAGTTATTTTACTATCACTGTAATTGTACATATCGAGTTTTTAGCATCAAATTAGAGCTATGGTCACAGATTAGCTGGACAGACTTTATCATTAACAGCCGACATTTTTGTGCTTTACAATTTTTCAAAGCAATTGTCTATGCATTATCTCCCCTGGTGCGTTTAGGGCATAATTTTATTTTCCAAAAAGAATTATTTGCTCACAATTTTTTAGAAGTATACAGAATATAATTACACCAAGTGATATATGTGCCTTCTCCGTGAGTTTGAAAATGCGTTCTTCATTATATACATTTTTATGGTCACGAACAGGGTCAAAAACAAGGCCTCACTTTGAATTCAAACTGCTTCTCTCGATATGTATATTACCCTTGACTTCCCGTCGGCCTCCGTACCTTGTCTAATTAGGCTCCGATCCACCACTGTCCCTCCCATACAATCATTTCATAACGGTTGCATCTAAGCTGCTAGTTTAATAATCTAGATAATAACACATTTTGTACAGAATCATTGATAATAGCTGCATATTTATAATCCATGCTGTGAATGTTTTCATCTTCAGAAACACAATAACATATTCCTCACACCAATTTTGAATCCCCACATGATCTTATTTTCTTCTTAGCTGCTGAGTTCCCGTTGCTGCTGCGGCTGCACCAGCCGTCACGACGCCGTCTGCTTTATCTGCCACGCGCTGATGGGACTCTCGCTCCTGTCTCCCCAGGTTTCACTGACGCTCATTCACCTCATTCCGAACTAATTGCATTTAGGAAACACATCCAAATGCTGCTGCTTTTATCTAGCACATTCCAGTTCTTGAAAGTGAAAACATGCACAGTGCACTTTCTGTTCATCAGTGCTTACCTTTGTAAGTGCCGGAGCCATTCTGATTCCTCTCAGCAGGTGCGCCAGCGGCCTTGCCCTGTCCAGGGGCGTGGTGGGGGTGTGGACTAAGAACGTGTGTAAGAGGCGGATGTCAGGTGGTTTGCAAATAAAATGAAGGAGAAGTGTCCATGCCCCAAAGCTAAATGGGTTTGCTCCACACACACCAGGTCACGGGACCAGATGCCCCTCCTAGGGGTTGGCCGGGTGTGTCCTGGAGAAGCAGACCTTGCTCTGTCTCATCCCCTTCTCTTAATTCATGTCCTGTTTTGGTTAAATGTCCTCTGAAATTGTGAAATGTTAATGGAAATAAATCATTAAAACCAGGTCAAAGTTAGAGGTGGAATCCTACTGTGTGCTTTAGAACAGCAGTCCCCGACATTTTTGGCACCAGGGACCAGTTTCATGGAAGAAAATTTTTCCACGGATGGGGGTAGGGGGTGATGGCGAGCGATGGGGAGAGGCTGTAAATACAGAGGAAGCTGTACTCGCTTGCCCGCCACCCACCTCCTGCTGTGTGGCCAGTTCCTAACACAGGGCTGGGGAACTGCGGCTTTAGAACATGCAAACTTAGAGCATCTGCTATCAACAGGAGGGACTGAAGAGACAGGATGACGGAATTCACACATTCATCTTACAGATGTTTATCTTTGTATTGCAGAAATGCTCGCTTATTAGAGTAAATTTCAAAAGCAGAAAGAGTGTGAGAAAGTAGGACAGGTCACCTCCGTAACTGGTGACTTTGGAACAAGCTCTGTCCACGTTTTGTGTATTTCCCTCCTGACTTTTTTTTCTTTTTTTTACATATGCTTTCTCCTTTTTAAACATAGTTGAGAATTAACATATATATTGATCCTGACAGGCAAAAATAGTGGCAGAAATCAGCAAAATAAATGCAAATAAGAACAAATGGAAATTCTGATATTTTGTTCAGTACTTTTACTGTTACAAGTTTAGGGAGGATTGGCTTAACATAAGTTTAAGTGAAGAATATCTTGGTTTTTCATTGATTGCAAAGTGAATCTGAGGGAAATATTGCCAACACAGTCTTAAAATCAATAGAAGAAAATACAGTGCCCTGATCAGGGAGGTCATCTAGAGCATTTTTTGGTTGTATACTACCATTTGGAAAAGATTTTGAGCATGTGCTTAGAGATACATATACACACATACATGTATTTTTATTAATTACATACATGTAACTACAGTAATATGTTATATATGTATATGATGGATAAAAATGATAATAAATAGAAATTGTCATATTTATTTCCCACATTCCGATTAATTTCTAATCCCTGGGAATTCCCCAGGTCGTTCTGGGAATCCTGGATCTAGAACAGTGTGCTCCACTCTGGGCATCCCAGCACGTAACTCTTACAAGAGACTGAGGCTTGTGACGGTGAGAGGTGAGAAAACTGAGTCACTTGGGGGCCAATGGGAGACTGGATCTGCTTGGCCAACTCTGTGAGACACTTGAGACCCCATGGGTCACCAAATATCCCAGTGCAGTGGTTCCAAAGATTCATCCCTCCCCCCTGGGCTTTTATCTGCTTCTGCCAGCATTCCACATGTGTATAATGTGAAACCTATAAGTGTATCCTAGCATTGCCAGAAGACGGAGGCCTGTTTGGTCATTCTTGATGTTAAAACAGCCATCAGAAACATTACATAATTGTGAACGTGACCTCAATTGGCCAATCATCCAAGGTCTGTGTGAACATGCTAATCATATCACATCCCATGTGTGTGATCAGAACACTTATTTAAAAAAATCACAATCTCATTTTTGGTAGTTTAGGCATAATAAGGATGGGAAAGTTGATACAAGAGACCTTTGATATGTCTTGAGATCTTAAGAAGCATCAAGACTCTTGAGTGCAGTAACAGCCTGTGGTTCCCCCACGGGAGAGTACACGGAGGGCCGGCCGGGTGCCTCCTGAGGCCGCCTCTCTCTCGCCAGCTCCGTCTGCGGCACTGCCAGTGGCTTGCTTGTGCAGCCGTTTGTTCCTCTAGGAAGAGGAAGAGTTTAATCAGTTGACAAGAGTTACTAACAAGTGACATGGAGCACAGAGCCGCCTGAGCTTTTGCAAATGGGGCTGCTGGTTGGTCAGCAGGCTCATCCCCTAGCCAGATGGTTCGCTCCAACGTGCCAGCTTTCTGCCTGGCATCCAAATACGGTCTCAGCAAAATCCCAAATGATCATACATCATGGACACTGGGAATCGGGAAAAACTTCCAGAAACTACATTCTTGAATGTCGAAGAACAAGCGGGATCCCTGCTATTTCCTCTTAGTTATCTGACATCGTGGGACTATCCCCGATCTCCTTAAGAAGACGCAGTCATACTGGAGCAAAGGCCTGCAGTATCTTAAAGATAATTGAGTCACACCATCTCATTTGGCAGAAGAGGACTTCGGGGCTCAAGGTTGTCATGCCAAGTTAGGGCGAGCACTCCAGCCCTACGATTCATGAATCCTGTTTCTTTATCTGCACGATGACACGGTGGGGAAAAGATTAGAGGTAATTTGCATGACGTGCCCAGAATTGAGGATCCATCTGTGGACAAATGGTCCCTTTTTAAAGCAGGACTAAACGTGAGAATTCCTGAGTCATGATCCTGTTTTTTCTTCAAAGTCACAGCTATGGCAATAGCCCACCTGTCCAAGGCCATCGGCTTGACCCATGGCCATGGGACATGCTGTTCACAACTGTTCATGACACAGTGGCACCGCTTTTCTAAAATCACTATTTTTCCATTTCAGTTCTTTCTGCGTGGTCATTTCTGAGAGCTCTAAATTCAGAGGGAATCGTGCCATGTGTGAGTTATGCAAGTCGTGCACATGATTTCCTTGCAGTGAGACATGAGCATAAAGTCTCTCTGTAATAAACAAAAACTATTGTGCATAATTTCCCACTGGTCTTTTTTGTTAATTGGGCTCTTACTGTTGAAGCCTTTAATGTGGAGAATACATGAGTAACTGGCTTTTATGCACAGCCTCTGTTCATTATGTACAAGGGCTCAAAATTTAAAGTGAACTATTTTTAGATCTTATATTATGATATAAAGGACTGTTTATTGCTGGTAACGCAGGAGGCACGGTGCATTCCTGCGTCTGCCTGGCATCTCTGCAGTGGCCCACTCGGGCTTCCGTTCTTGCTGATTCATTAGTTATGTCCAAAAACGACTTGAGTCAAGTCGGATCATTTTTAACAGGGAATGTGGCTCTCAAACATTTCTAGTACAATTCAAGTTCAGGTTCTGCTTTGACCAATCAGGATAGTGGTCCTTGGATGAGTCAAATTAATTTTTTTTATGTGAACCCCCCTGGGGTGAAGCAGGAAGTGGATACCAGGCCAGAGGGACAGCAGGGTCCGCATTATGACTCTTGCTTCAGAGGTTGGTCTCTGTACCCTCTTTCTTTCCCTCTCCCCCTCCAAATCCCTTCTGCCTCTCCAGCTTTTCCTCTCTCCTCCTCCTCCTTCCGGCTCATGTTCCAACATCATGACTCCTTTTTAATGTGACAAAATGTCACAGGACTTCACCTAACAGTTCTTGTATTAACACTTCCGGTATCTGGGGGGTAAACGTAGAAATGCCACACAGAAAATGACTGTGAACCCACAGCCTCTTAAAATTCATCATGATGGTTTCTATATATACTTTTAAAATTATATATGAACACATGAAGAACTATTTTTTTCTGTTTATGCACCGATACGGGCCCAAGGCCACTCACAATAGAGTTACGTCAGCCCAGAGGTTGGGGTGATGAACTCACGATACATATGTTTTCCTTTATTTATTCATTGCTGACAGTGACCTCCCGGGCCCTGAGGGTGAGCAGGGAACAAGAGGTCATGAGTGACTTTAGGTGGACACACCTGAGCCAGCAACAGGCTCATCCCGAGAGGCTGGGCGGGGCGCTACCTGGGTTGGATTCCTCCTCCCAGGGCTCAGTAGCTGCGAGAAGTCAGGGTGTCAGTTTTCTCACTGATAAAATGGAGACAACATTAGCAGCCTCCTTCACGGGCCACAGCAAGGACTGGGTGAGTGACGGCGGGTGAAGCATGTACAAGTGGCTGGTGCACACGCATCGCTCCAGCGTTTGCCCTGATGCCCTGTGCACAGTGGCAGAGGAATGGTCCAGGGGGCCCAGCCCCACTGGCCTGTGAGGGAGAAAACCACCACACGATGGGATATATGACGCCTCTCAGCCCTCCTCTCCCTGCGCAGGATGAGTGAGTCCCTTCTGGTCCTCTTGGAAGCATCCAGCAAGATGGAACAGGAAGTGCAAGAGATGCACTGGGGGAAGCCCCTGTGCAGAGGCAGGGGAGGGACCTCAGACTCCCGCCCCAGGAGTATTGCCAAGGAAGGCGCAGATGCTAACCTGAAGGGCCAGTGTTGTGGTCTTCGCCTGACATCCCTCAAGGAAAAAGAATATCCTAAATGTCCAAAAGCAGTGAGATTTTTGTACATCCAAACATTCCCCTGCCTCAAAGAGTAGCTGGACTCTTTCTGTTGTGCTTGGTGAGACAGCGTAGTTATTTCTGGACTCAGTGGAAGATCTTATTGAAAATCGCTGCAGAATTGACGTCATGAAATATTTACCATCCATTCCACAACTTTCTGTTCTTGTGGACAGCCCAGAGCTACCGGGGAGAGACAGATACATTTCAAAAGAGAAGTACCTGATGTGAAATGATTAGCCTAGCTTGGGGCTGTTTCTGGGCCGCATTTTGGTTTCCAAATGAAAAGGGAAAAAGTGGAATTTGGGGGGTCAGTGAAGCCCTGCAGACGGCCGAGTGCACCTGCATTTCAGGAAACCGCCAGCAGGTGGGAGAGAATTGTGACTGCCGCCTGCGTCTGCCACAGGAAAGGCAGACGTGACCAAGCAAAGCCGCGGCTGCCTCCGCTGGAGAGCAGAGCGGAGCAAACTGCTTCAGATGCGGTAGAATTTGCAATCCGGGAGCGCAGTGTGGCGATCTCGGGAGCTCCCCGCCCAGGCTCGCTCTGCGCTCGAAGCCATTTTGTCCCTCTGACTGCTGGTCCCGCAACCGCCTGGCGGAGGCAGGGTCCCTTGGTCCACCTGCAGCTCTATCCCCGCCCGCCCCCTCTCCCGAGCCCCTCCTCCCAGCAGATCCGAGCATCCTGCTGACCTCCCTCCTGTCCACGTTCCACCCTAGTTCCACCTTCATTAAAATTTAAATATCAGATGTCCATGAAAGTTATAAAATAATACGGCTGCCTTTAGTTGGGAGGACCTGGTGGCTGCCTTTGTTATTTGTACCTGATTTGTGGCCACACAGGATTATTATAAAAGGACTCTGAGCCGCACCATGCATCAAATGAATGCCAGCATAAGCAATTAAAATGCGCCCTGTTCTCCAGGCACCCAGCGGGGCTGCCCCAGCCAGGGCTCTGTCAGTGGCTCAATTATAAAGTCCCTCTCCAAGACTGGTCATTGCCACTCACTCTGGGCAGCGGCATAATTGGCCAGAGTTTTGCATCCTTGCAGTTTTCTTGAATTTTGTAAATGCCGGCATTTGTCTATTAGAAACATGTGATTAGAAGTAGTTGGTTGTTCTTTTATAAGAGCATGAGATGATTTAAAAATTCTCGCTGAGGGATGCATCGCGTTCCCGAGACTCCCCGCTTCTGCCGCCCCGCCCCCTCCGGGGCCTCATCCGCCCCTCCCCCCAGGAATCTTTGAAAGCAAACCCTGAGCCCACACTGGCACAGTGCGGATTGTGCCGTGGCCTGACTACATGGGCAGGAATTGTTTGTTGTTTTCAAATTCTGTGTCAAGTTCAACTTCATTACCATGTTCCTTTATGGGGAGGACTCATGCTAGAGAGTTAAAGGATTTTTGACGCTATTAAAGGAGGCCGGGGAAGGAGATGCGAACTTCTCAATCTGTGACAGGCCCAGACACCTCGAGGATACGATTACTTCCTTCACGCAACACATGTAATGTTTGGAGAAACACGGATGGAAAATCGTTGTCTGTATCCTCTGCTGGCATGGCATAGCGGGTGGAGACTGATGGAACCGGATTTCTGCCGCGTGCCTGCACCTGCTGGGTGATTTGTGCGGCACCTTCTCCTCGATCTCCTGAGCCCCACGCAGCTGCCAGTGCGGTTCCAGGCACCGCGCCTGTTGGTCTGCACGCGCCTCTCTCCGGCGCCAGGTCCAGCCGTGCTCGGCATCACGGTCCGCGCGCTTCCCTGTACTGTGGCCTCCACTGCCATTTTCCCGTTTTGCTGTTTTTTCCCCCGCTCCTCCCATTTCTCCTGCGTTTTCCCTCCTTCCCCTTCATTTCTATCGGATAAACTCCTACCGTAAGGTTCATAGCAAACACCACCACCTCCGTGAAGCTTTTTCCTACCCCTGCAGGGCAGAACTGATGGCTCACTCCCGCTCTTAGGGCATTTATCTGTTATAAATGCTCTTGTCTTCGTCTCTTCTTCTCTGGGAAGATGTAGCTGCCTGGATCAGTGAGCTGCTTCACAGAAGTTCCACAGAGGAGAGGCTGAATGATTTTATATTGAGAGAGAGAGAGAGAGAAGAAAAAACACTTCCACAGATACATGAGAGCAAAGAGGGTGGCCTCAGAGAAAATAGATGCGGGTAATTACAAGTAGTTAACAAGGACCGGGGCTCACAGAGCATGAAAATGCCCTGGAAAGGAGGCGGTGCGGTCCAGGCCCCTCTCTCGCACGCAGGTGAGGGGACGGTCTCGGCAGAGCTTCCCGAGGGCGTCACGCGTGTGCGTGTGCAGCTGCGTGCAGGCCTGCCACGTGGCAGCCACTCCTCTTTCCTCTGCGTCCGTTTGAGTGACCCTCATTGGTCAGGGGTCGTGGGGTAACAGGATGTGACTGCTGAGCTGTGCTGAGCAGACTGGCTGTGCTGACCCAAAAGAGAAGGGACAGGCCAGGACCCGGTGCTGCCCGAAATGGACACGGGGAGGGTGCTCATTCTGGCCACAGTCCACACGAGCCGCTGCTGTGTACGTTATGTCCGCATTGCCCCAAATCAACACCAGTGCCCTGACACCAGCAAGGACCAGGTTTCAGGGACATGGGGTTACCCCAGCACACAGCTTTCATTTTTAGGCCCAAAGTGTAATCCTGACTCCTGGCGATGTGCTTGGGGCCAGGGGCGTGGCCTGGTTGAGTGTCTTGTCCATGTTTAGTCCCCGGCCAGGAGCCTGTGTGCACATGGCGGGGCTGTTTGCCAGGTATAATTCCGCCTCCCTTGACGCTGATATAACTATTGACTTAACGAATCGATTAGTAAATAAATGCACCAACACGGTGCAATGGCCGGGTAGTTTATAGGAGAGGCCTGTCACATGCATCAGGCTTCCCTCATTAGGTGGGTGGTTGGGAAGGTGAAATGGGTTCATATGTGTAAAGCTTTCACCCAGTGCCTGGATGTAGTAAAGCTCATGGTGCGTTAGCTACGCCGCTGCTGCTGCGGTGAGGAAGGAGGAGGAGGAGAAGAGGGGGAAGGTGGGGGAGAGGCGGGGGAAAGGAAGCAATGTCATATGATTCCCTTTTTTTGAACTTTATCATTATTGTCTTTTCTACTCTCCGGGAAAGTATATACTATAGACTGAATAATTAAAGTGGAAACAATCTAGATAATTCCAAATATACAACATTTGATTTACAGACTACCCTGCTGCATGGTGACCAGGAGCAATTGGGAGTGGTCAGTATACACTCCCTTCAACAAACTCCTGCAGGGACACACGCAGAAGTTGTCAGCACACAAAGGTTCCTGATAGGCTGATGTCACCCGTCCTCTGTGCACATCCTCGCTTCAGTCTGCTCTGCTGCCTGCGAGGGAATTCTGGATGGAGATTCAAACTGTCTGCATAATCTTTGCAGCTTCTCCTCTAAAGAGGCAGAGTCTATTCCCCCACCCTTTGAGCCTGGGCTGGCTTGTGACTCGCTTTGACCACGGAGTGCCGTAATGTTACAGGAATTCTGTGTCTGGGCCTTAAGAAACGTTGCAGCTTCTTCCCTCATTCCTGTGAAATTCCCGCCAAGTGAGGAAGCCGGGGCTGGCCAGCTGAATGCTCTGCTGCCTGGGTCATCACCCCGGCTGAGCGGTCAGATGGCTGCAGCTGTGTGCCTGACCTCGTGAGAGACCAACAGAAGAACCGTTCCGCTGACCCCAGCCCACCTCGCTGGCCCACAGAATCAAGACCAGATGAAATGGTTGTTATTCTAAACCACCAAGGTTTAGTATGGTTTGTTAAGCAACCAGCAGTCTTGGTTCTTGTGGATCGCAAACTTTTGAGAGTGGTCCTTGCCTCTTCCTGGCTTGTGGTTTTGGTGGCAATTGTTGACATCCCTTGGCTTACAGACACATCACCAGTCACAGGGCATTATCCCTATGTGTCTTCACATTGTCCTCCCTCTGTGCATGTCTGTGTCTAAATTTTCCTCTCCTTGGACTCCTTCCAGCCCCAGCCCAGTCCTGTAGGACCATATCTTAACTCAATTACACCTGCAAAGACCCTCTTTCCCAATAAAGTCACAGTCACAGGTAACAGGGTGGACTTTAACGTATCTTTCGGGAAGACATATTTCTACCCACTACATATGTGATTGGGCAATTTCTCCTTGAGATTAGGATTTGCTGTTGGAGGAGGGACAGAGGGCAAGCAGCAGGGAAAGGCGTCTGACAACACCTTGGTTCACAAGCCACGGTGCCACGAGCTCCAGAGCCGGGTCATTTGCTGTTTGACCTTGGAGAAGCTGTGGAGCTCCGGGTTCCTTATCTGGTCAATGGGACACTCCAGGGCATGTTGCTGTGACAAAGCACACAATGTGTATAAGTGACAACCCAGTACAAACCTTGGCCAGTTTTTTCCCCCAGATTTATTGAGATATAAAAGACAAGTCAAAGTTGCATATATCTAAGACTCACACTGTGATGATTTGATACGATTTGCATTATGAAATGGTTACCACATCAAGCTAATTAACACACCCATCACCTCACATAGTTTCTATTTTGTGTGTGATGAGAACAGTTAAGACCTACTCTCTTAGCAAGTTTCAAGCACACAATAGAGTACTATTAACTATGTCATCTGCTGGACATTGGATTCCCAAAGCTTGTTTATCTTACAGCTGAAAGTTTGTGCCCTTGACCAACATCTTCCCGTCTCCCCACCACCAGGCCCCGGCATCCACCACTCCACTCTCTGCTTCTGTGACTCTACTTTTTTAGGTTGCGTGTATAAGTGATACAGTGGGGTATTCGTCTCTCTGTGCCCGGCTTGTTTCACTTAGTATAACGTCTTTCAGGCCCATCCATGGTGTCACAAATGGCAGGATTTCCCTCTTTTTTTATGGCTAAAAAATATTCCATGTATATATATCACATTTTCTTTATCAGTTCATCTGTTGACAGATACTTTGGTTGTTTCTCTATCTTGGCTATTGTGACTAACACTGGAGTGAACATGAGAGTGCAGATGCCTCTTCAGAAAACTGATTTTATATCCTTTGGATATATACCATGAAGTAGGCTTCCTGGATCATATGGTAATGCTATTTTTAATTTTGCGAGGAACCTCCACGCTGTTGTCCATAATGGCTGTGACAATTTACATTCCCATCAACTGTGTGCAAGGGTTCCCTTTTCTCTGCATCCTGCCAACACTTGTTATTTCTCATCTTTTTGATAATAGCCATTCTGACCAGAGGATTAGTAATGTTGAGCACTTTGCCATATACTTATTGGCCATTTGTATGTCTTATTTGGGAAAAATGTCTTTTTAGGTCCTCTGCCCAGTTTTTGCTTTTTTTTTTTTTTTTTTGATATTGAGTTGTATGAGTTTCTCATATATTTTGGATATCAACCTCTTATCAGATATATGGTTTGCAAATATTTCCTCCCATTTCATAGATTGCTTTTGTTGATTGTTTCCTTTGTTGTACAGATGCTTTTTAGTTTGACGCAGTTTCAATTGTTTATTTTTTATTTTGTTGCCTGTGCTTTGGTGTCATATATAAAAAAATCATTGTTAAGACCAATGATAAGGAGCTTTCTCCCTTTTTCTTCTAGGATTTTTATTATTTTAGGTCTTACAATTAAATCTTTAATCAATTTTGAGTTAATTTTTGTGTGTGGTGTAAAATAGGGTCCAATTTCATTTTTGTGTATATAGATATACAGTTATTGAAAAGACTATTCTTTCTCCATTCTGTATTCTTGGTACTCTATCAAAGATTAGTTGACTGTATATGTGTATGTTCATTTCTGCTCCATTTGTTTATTTGACTGGTTTTATGCCAGTACCATACTGTTTTGATAATTGTAGCTTCGTAATATAGTTTGAGATCAGAATGTGAGATGTTTCCAGCTTTGCTCTTCTTACTCAAGATTGCTTTGGCTATTCAGGGTCTTTTGTGGCTCCATAAAAATTTTAGAATTGTTTTTTCTACTTTTATGAAGAATAACATTGGAATTTTGATAGGGATTATGTTGAACTTGTAGATTGCTTTGGGTAGTATCTACATTTTAACAATATTAATTATTCTTATCTATGGATACAGGATATCTTCCCATTTATTTGTGTCTCCAATTTCTTTCATCAATGTCTCATAATTTTCAGTGTACAGATCTTTGCCCTCTTTGGTTCAATTTATTCCTAAATATTTTATTCTTTTTGATGCTATTGTAAATGAGATTATTTTCTTAATTTCTTTTTTGGATAGTTCATTGTTAGTATACAGAAATGCAATGATTTTTATATGTTGGTTTTATATTCTGAAACTTTACTGAATTTGTTTATTAGTTCTAATAATTTTTTAGTGGAGTCTTCAGAGTTTCCTTTATATAAGATTATGTCATCAGCAAACAGAGACAATTTAACTTCTTCCTTTCCAATTTATTTCTTTTCTTTTTATATCTTTTTCTTGCCTAATTGCTTTGGCTTAGACTGCCAGTACCATATTAAATAGAAGTGACAAGACTGGGCATCTTTGTCTTGTTCCTACTATTAGTTTCATCGGTGCTGAAAGCTTTTCATCACTGAATATGGTGTTAGCTGTAGGCTTGTCATATATGGCCTTTATTATGGTGATGAACATTCCTTCTGTACCTAATCTGTTGAGATTCTTTGAGATGATCATCTGATTTTTATCCTTCATCCTGTTAATGTGGTGTATCATAATGATTGCTTTGCATATGTTGAAACATCTTTGTATCCCAGAAATAAATCTCCATTGACCATGGTGTATGATCCTTTTAATGTACTGTTGAATTTGATTTACTAGTCATTCATCAGGGATATTGGCCTATAATTCTATTCCCTTATAGTGTCCTTATCTGGCTTTGGATTCTTTTTTTTTTTTTTTTTTTTTTTTTTTTAGACAGAATTTCACTCTTTTGCCCTGGCTAGAGTGCTGTGGTGTCAGCCTAGCTCACAGCAACCTCAAGCTCCTGGGCTTAACCAATTCTTCTGCTTCCCAAGTAGCTGGGACTACAGGCATGCGCCACCATGTCCAGCTAATGTTTTCTGTATATTTTTAGTTGTCCAGCTAATTTGTTTCTATTTTTTTAGTAGAGATGGGGTCTTGCTCTTGCTCAGGCTGGTCTTGAACTCTTGACCTCAAGCGATCATCCTGCCTCAGCCTTCCAGAGTGCTAGGATTACAGGTGTGAGCCACCACGCCTGGCCTGGCTTTGGATTCTTTTTCAGGCAATTCTTAGCTCTCCCGTTCTTTGGAGAAGTAACTGGATCTTTGCTGTTTCCTGTGGTGGTGTGGTATCATGTTTGCCTGATTCTTCATGATCTGTGTAGCCTCACATTAGTATCTGTGCATTTCAAGGAGCAAATACCTCTTGTTATCTTTGTAGACTGGTTTTGGCAGATAAAGACCTTCTATCAGATCTCAGGACTGATGGAATTGCCGCTGGGATTACAGGTGAGTGGCCTTGGAGCTGGTTCATATGTCTGCTCCTAAGCCTGCAGTGGAGTCTGCAGCTGGTGGCCCTGTTACCAGAGGCTTGAGTAAATATGAGTCCTTCCTAATCCCTGGGTGGACAGGAATGCTCCTAAGGCCCTAGTCATGGCTGGTGCTATGACAGGGGTCCACAACAGGGCCTGCAGCTGGGTCCACAAATGACAGGCTTGTTAGCAGGTATGCAGATGGGTGTCTCTTGTTAGGTCACTGGGAGATCTCCTGCTAAGTCACTGGGATGGTCCCTGTGTGGGCAGGACTG
Organism: Eulemur rufifrons; assembly: GCF_041146395.1. Lineage (NCBI taxonomy): Eukaryota > Metazoa > Chordata > Mammalia > Primates > Lemuridae > Eulemur > Eulemur rufifrons. The sequence goes on from NC_090989.1 coordinate 4,702,484, forward strand.
GCCCTGGCCTGTGGCTGAGAGAGGCTGGAACCAAGTTACAGGGCTGCTTCAGGGTCCACAGCTGGGAATGAGGTCTTCATGCCTGCATTTGGGGTACGGATGGGCATGTGTCCTGCCAGGTTCCTGGGAAGGCAGACTGCCCCCAGACCATGGCTGAGCAGGGCTGGAGCTGGGTTACGGAGCCACTTAAGGATTTGCAGTCAGACCAAGGTTGGCAGGTCTGCCTTTGGGAACACAAAGGAGCATGTCTCCTGCTGGGCCCCTAGCTAGGCAGGATTGATTCTGGACTGTAGTTGAGAGGAGCTGGAGCAAGGTCATGGGCTATTTCATGGTCCACAACCAGGATTGAGGTTGGGAGGCCTCTTACCCAATGCATGGGCAGATGTGGCTCTTCCCAGGTCCCTTAACAGCTGGTGCTGGTGGCAGGACAAAGGCCAAATGGAGCTGTAGCTGAGTCCATGGGCAGGGGAGGGAGATCTGCTTCTGGGCCTGTCACAGGGACCACAGTAAGCAAGCATGTCACCTGGCATGGGCCTGACTTCTTAAAATAGTCCTCATTGGTCTTGGGCTCCACTGGGGTTTCAAAACTTCCTACTTGGATCTCAGAGCTCTCACCAAGGCACTTCTGTCTGTGGATGGCTTCCAAAGGATTGTTCCAGGGAGATGTGAGCAGAGTCTCCTTATTCTGGCATCTTGCTGACGTCACTATCATGTTAATCTTTGTCTGTTTCACCGTTTTCCTTGCGTACGTCCCTGAATGAAATAACCCCCATGTGTGATACCCAAATTCTTGCCTGTAGAGTCACTGGTTTTTAAACTGTTTCACTGTCAGATCTGGAGCAGCTCAAAAAAAGAAAATTTAGTGAGTTGGGCGAAAGTTCTCCAAAATAACATGCAATAATTTTCCCTGCACTCCATGCACTAAGGAATGGAATTTGTGTTCAGCTTGTAATTGATCAGATCTGTTTTAAATTGGGCTTCATCCTTCCGTGTCAACTCATCCTAAAAAGACGTGATGTGTCTGACAGGCCCTTTTGGTTGTGCTTGGGACATTTTATGCCCTTTAATAGCTGTAGTGAACAAGCATATTCTGGAAAAATAGTGAAACGCTATAAAGAATGAATGTGAAGTTGGCCTCTTTGGTACAAATATATTCAAGGGTACATGTAATTTGGGGTGACTGAGTTGTCTGGATTCACTTGGTAAACATTCCCTTTAGGATAGTACCAGATTTTAAAAGTTTATTGCCTGAAGGTAGATGTGTTGAAAGGTTTTCAATTATTCAAAATATGGGCTTATGATGGAATCAGGCTTGAAAACGCCATAACCTTCGTTCAGTACCCACGAAGTCTCACCACACTGGTGAGTGCCGTGGATAGATGGGTAGGGTGGCTGCGCTTTCTCCTTAGATGCTCCCACTTTGGAGATGAGTATGAATCAGTTTGTCTTTGATAGAACATTTAAAGGAATATAAAAGTGGGATGAATATTTAAGGCATTATCTTCATGAATAAAAGGTAGTTTCTATGCATATGATCTTGCTTTTCTTAGTCTTAACAAAATGTGAAAACTACTCCATTTTATTAAAGAGTTTCCATAGTTTCATGAAAAGGATGTTTTCTACTTCACAGCTTAGACTCATTATTTAACTTGTCAGTATGACTCCTTGTTTTTGTCAAGCCATTTTGAAATCTCCAATACAGTGTACAAACAGGCAGTTATCAGATATTTAGAGTGACTGTGTTGCATGGTTTATGGAGCATCAACCTGTGTGAGGAGTTTTGTTGGTTGGTTGTACCTCCTGGAACTGAATGAGCACATTTCAAGTATCTGGTTATAGCTCCTTTTTAGCATGTGCATTTTAAAGGATTACCTCGGAAGTTGTGGTGCTTCTATGTTTGGAAGGTTCATTTCTACCTGTGACCAGTGTGTCTTGGAGATGGTTTGGGAAGAGAAACACTAGAGCCATAGTGTTTCTTTACTTCAAACTAAGTTCTGAGACTTTACAATAGATTGAGTCCAACACATTTCACATTGACTCACGTTAGGTCAGATATTTTAAATCCAAGCAGGCCAAGGATCACATAACTGTGCTGTAGCAGGAATTTCTTTCCTTTTTTTTTTTTCCCCCCTAGGTTTTATCCCCAGGTATAAAAATTAGTGATGACCAGTCAGAAGCATAAAGGAAAGTGATGTGATGGGTGGGGAGGCCACAGCCATGCCAGGCTCTCTGTGGGGAGTGAAAGGAACAGCAAAGGGCTGCTCCTTCAATGCCCTGCAAAGCCTCAGGGGTGAGAGCAGGGCCTGGGACACAACTCAGGAGTTGGCACTCTCGCCCTGAGATGTAGCCACAGTGCGATTTGGAACAAATGACATCTTCTCACTGAGATTCAGCTCCCTTATCTGCAAAATGAGAAATGGGAGAATGTTACCCATCCAGCAGGGTCATCACAGGATCCAATTAAGTAACTCAAGGAATTTCAGAGTGTGTTTAGGTTTACTTTGAGGATTGCAACCATGCTGGCCTCTAGTAAAATTCTTGTTGGTAGTGAGTGCTCAAAAAAAGACTGTGGAATCAATCCGTGAATATGTACATGAAAGAATGAACGGCCCATTCTGCACAGGATTAGGTTTCAGGTGTTCTTGATTAGCGTAATGGGGAGTGGATGTGAAGCAGGGTATTTCCGGGCTCAAGATTCATTGTTGGAGCAGGAGGAAAACCAGGGAAATTTAATTTAGCCAGCATTAATAAGGTGCCTACCCTGTTTGGGGCCCTGTGCTGGGCACGATGGGAGGGAGGTGAGTCTCGTAAGACATGGGGGCTGCGTCTGAGGCAGGAACTACTTCACCACCTCCGAAAGGAGGTGAGAACAGCACAGGTCACAAAACTATGTGAGTCAAGGAGGGGTTTGCCAAGCAAGGAGTGTGTACCTTGCACTGGTTATGCTCAATGTCCCCAGGAAAACTGATGGTGAATTATACAAATTTGGAAAATCGTGTATCTGAGGATTAAAATAGGTTCTTCTATAATCACTCCCATAATTCCTCAGCACCCATGTGCCACTATACACGTTGTGCCATATTTAGCTGTAGGCTCGTCTGTGTCCAGCACAGCCTTGTACATCTCAGGACCACAGATGTTCTCTCTCAGTCATCCTTTATCCCCAGGGTGCTGGGCACGCAGCAGGGATACGTGTACAGTGAAAGCGTGGGCAAGGGGGCAGGGCACACCAGGGACAAGTGACCTACAGGAGGGGAGGTGATGAATATTTCCTGGGGGTATATTTTGTGCTCAGCACTTGGCATGAGGAGGTTCTCATTTCATGTTCCAATCAGGATGTCTTCTTCTTCCCATGTACCATATAATCACTCATCTGACAATCCTATTTTTTAAATAATTATTTTTAAATTTTTGGTTAAATATACATAAATAAAATTTCCCACTTTAACCACTTTTAAGTGTACAGCTCGGTGGCATTAAGTTCGTTCACGTTGCTGTGCAGCCACTGCCATCTGTCAACAGCACTGTTTCATTTTGCAGAACAGAGACCCTGTACCTACCAAGTGACAACTCCTCTCTCCCCAGCACCTGGCAAGCATTGGCTTTCATAATTGAGGTTAACAAATACAAATAGTGAGGCATGTGGAATGCACAAATCTTAGGTGAATAATGGATACATTTTTATACAGCTATAAACTATGTAACCACCATCCAGGTTGAGGTTAAAAAATACATCATCTCTCCAGAAGCCCCAGCATGATCCTTCCCAGTTAACACTCTTGCAAGACATAACCACTCACCTCCAGCACTGCCGATTCATTTTGTCTCTTTGTAGACTTAAGAAACTACTTCTGATGATGCCTTTTTCCAATCAATATCATGTCTGTGAGATGTATCCATGCTGTTCTGTGTGTCAGACAAGTGGTTCTTTCTCATGGATATGCCACCATTTGTTTCATCCATTCCCCTGCTGATGGACATTTGAGTTTTTTCCAGTTTTTGGCTATTCTGAATAAAGCTACTATGAACATCTGTGTACAGGTCTTTGTGTGGACAGACGCACTCATTTCTTTTCGTGTAAACCCAGGAGTGGCATGGCTGGGTTGTCAGAGACTAGAGGCATGTTTACCCACGGTAGACAATGTCAAACTTTGTCTAAAGTGATTGTACACTTTACATTCCCATTATCTAAATATGAGAATTCCAGTTACCCCACATCCTTGCCAATACTTATGTGGTAGTCTCATTCTTAATACTAGCCTTTCTGGGTAAGTGTGTAGTGGTGACTCATTGTGGTTTTATGTTTTGGGGGAAGTAATGATATTCAGCACATATTCATGTACTTATTGGCCAATTTGATATCCTCTATGGGGAGGGATCAATTAAGAGCATTTGTCTACGTTTTATTGAATACTTTCTCTTTCTTAATTGACATATAGGTGTCTTTAAATATTCTTGATATGTGTGTGCCCTTTGTCAGATATATGCCTTGTGAATATTGCCTCCTAGTCCATGGCTTTTCACTCTTTTAATGGAGTTTTTTTGATCAATAAAAATTCTTAATTTAAGTCCAATATATCAGATATCAGTTGTTTCTTTTGAAGTCAGTGCCCTTTGGGTCAGATTTAAGAAATTTTGGCCAAGGTCATAAAGACCATCTCATGTTTCTTCTATAACCTTTAGAGTTTTAGCTTTTGCAATTATCCATCTCAAATTAAAGTTTGTATATAATATTAAAGGTAGGAGGCTCATTTATTCTTCACAATGACATCTAATTCTTTTTTTTTTTTTTTAAAGATCATCATGTCTTCATGGAATTGCATTGGTGCCTTGCTGTAAACCAGGGGTCTGAATACGTGTGGGTCATTTTCTGGACTCTGGATGCTGTTTCACTGGTCTATTTGTCTCTCTTTGAGCCAACTCCAAAATGTCCTAACTGGTGGATTTTTGTAGTAAGACTTGAAATTGGGTAGTGTAAGTCCTCCAACTCTGTTCTTCTTCCAGATTGTCTTGACTATTCTAGGTCCTTTGCACTTTCATATATATTTTTCAATCACCTTGTCAATTCACGTTCTCTCCATACACACACAAACCTGTTGGGATTTTGACTGGAATTGTGTTGAATCTCTAGGTCAGCTTGGGGAGAATAGACATCTTAACCATATTGAGCTTTCCTGTGTGATCGTGGCACGTTTTCCATTTATTTAGGTCTTCTTAGTAATGTATTGTAGCTTTCACTCTATTGCTCTTGCATAGATTTTGCTAGGTTTATTCCTAGGTATTTGATATTTTTTGATGCTTTGGTAGACAGTATTTTTTTAAATTCATTTTAAAATGATTAATATTTGTTGCTTTAGAAGCCTGTGCCTGAGTTCCGACTCTCCCATTGACTAGCGATGTGCCTTGGACTCTTTCCCTGTCTCAGTTTCCTCACTTGTAACACGTAGTGACAACAGGTGCTGCAGCTCTGTGTCACAGAGAGGGTTAACTAAGACAGCAGCGCCAGGCTGATGCAGACTTGGGCCCTGCCCTGCTGATGAAATACCCCAGGCAAGTTGTGGGCCATTCTGAGGCCCAGCATCGAAGAAAACTTAATAAATATCAGTTCCTTTCTACACATGTCCTGGTAAAGCCCATATTCTCTCTGCAAGAGAACAAGATTGTCAAATCTTCAAGGTGAGAGCAGCCCTGCAAATGCCTGAATGAGTATATGCTATTGGCTAAAGTGTTCAAATTTTTGGAAGGGGAGAGTGGTTTTCTTGACTTTGTAATTTATTTATTTTATTTATTTTTATCTTTTATTTTATTTATTTATTTATTTATTTTTTTGCAATTCCTAGCAGGGATGCTATTATAGGAACTCAATAGTGGCCTTTTGCAGAAGCCTTCTGCCTCATCTCCACCATTTAGGACATACTTAGTGCCCAAATGTACTGAGCAAATGTTCTGCATGAATTGTTTTTCCAAGTAGACGGTGTCGTTTTGATCATAGTAATTGCAACTCCAACCCCCTTAAGGGTTTTCCGGAAAGTGTGCATTTGGCGGACAATTGCTCACAGAACAAGAAGAAACTGTCTGGGAGGCTGTGCTTTCTGGTGGATTATTTATTTTGGACAACAAGCTTCCTGCACTAATTTCCTCAGCTCAGCTGGCCACTTTGCCAGTCAATCCCCACCTGCCCTGTCCTGGTGGGGCAGGGCCCTTGCTTCTCCCCTCCCCCACCGTGCTCACTGGGTTTTAAGTGCCCAGTAAACTGCAATGCTCGGGCCATTGAGGCGCTGACATGCTGAGGTTTACCTTGCCCTTGTCCAGAAGTGTCCTTTCTCCATCCATCTGCAGACCTGCCTAGCAGCTGGGGACACCCCCTCCCACAACTCTTCCTGTCCCCATGGCCTTCCTCCCACAGGCACACTGTGGTGGCTCTGCCCTCGGGGGCATCTGCATTTGCTTTGCTCACAGATTTCTGTTCTCACGCTCTCTTCTCTCCTCTACGCCCTGGAGAGTCTCCACATGACCTACGCCTCTCCCGCTACAGCACAGAGCCTCGGAATCTTCCCAGGTCTGCTTCGCCCTTTTACAAGCACCTTTCTAGATCTCGATGCTAGTGTTCCATTCCTGAAGAGGGAAAAATGCATCCCCCAATTTGAAGTTCAGCAACTCGGAATACAAGGGCCAAGTACATCAAGTTGCTCCTCACTTCTAGAAGAAAACTTTTAGAAGTGCTGCTCAATATTTATCAAGCTGCCCAACTTCCAGGGGCTGCTCTTGACGCAGATGCCTTGTGATGCCACGGCTACTTGCCCCGGCATTTCCATTTGGGAAACTAAAGGTAGTTCTCACGATGTTTTATGAGTCATTCCTGACAATGGGAACCGTTACAGAGGGGCTGTAATCGCACGCAATGGCTCAATAACACAGAGCACCATAGAGCAAGAGCAAATCCTCTATGTGCCCCCCAGCTCATAAACCCTAATCAGATTGCTCCTGCCTCAGCTGCCTCGGACCCCACGGCCAAGCTGGCCCTTCCTTGAGAAGTCGCTGCGAGGTTTGCTCCCAGAGTAGGAACACTGTGGGCAGAGGGAGAAGGGACCCTGGCAGCAGAGTTTTACTGTGGAACAGGGAAGCAAGAAACCTGCCTTATTTCAGGACGCCTCTGAGAAGGAGCCTAAATCTTTTTGTCACAGGGATACCATTGCACACTCAGAAACTTTTATATTTCTCTGTGCCTGGAGAAGGCCTTCGTTATCTTTAATTCCCAGAATGCACTTGACTTTCAGGAAACGACTGTTGAGTAACCGCACGCACGGTCGAGCTGAGAGGGGATGGCCGAGCCTGTCTACACCGCCCCCTTGGTTTCTACACCTGGCTGCAGAGCAGCTTGATGGTGACCACCGGGCCTTGGGACTTCCTGCACAGTTCGCCTTTCCCAGGGAGGCTACTGGCTCCTGAGAGTCCTGGGCAGAGGAGAGCCACTCCACGGGGTGGGTCAGTGGGTCAGGATGAGCCACGTCTCCCATGTGCTTTTGGTGTCATGGCTGTTGCACGGAAAAGTGGGAAGAGGACGGAGCCAGCTTCTTGCTATGGTGACAGAAGGGGACTAGGTGTCTGTGGAAAGTTCAGCTAAAGGCTTTGCAGCGATGTTCACAGGATCCTGTCTGTGCATGGGCCCTTTCTCAATAAACGAGGGCACTGATGCAATCTTACCGGGACCTCCGTTTCTTCCTCTGTGCTAGGGAGGACAATAATGCCTCATTCTTAGGGTTTTTAAGGATGTATGGCACTTTGATCAGCGGCCGGCACAGAGCAAGCACTTGGTAAATACCAGCTGCGTTTATGATTATTTGTTACAGAACCACTTGGTCAGCACATATTTGTCTTCCAAAGGATTCGAAGTTGGGAGAGGCACTTGGAGGCTGATCCGTGTCTAAATGCCTGAAAATGGACTGGACAATCTCTTGGTGCCTCCAGGCCTCTCTGTTTATGACAATCAGCAAAACGTTTTAAGGAAAAAGAGAGCTCACGTTGCCCAGGGCCTTTCCCACCCCCATGTTTTAATCAGATGCTGTAGCAAATAAATGAGATACTCCATTCTCTAGTATTGGGGATACTTTGAAGGTTGAAATAATTCCAACTTCTGATTGCCAAAAAAAAAAAAAAAAAAAAAAAGCTAAAAATTCAAAAATCCTTTCTCTCAGTTTCTATTCTCCTTCTTTGCTAAAGCTAAATTTTAAATCACAGAGTTAGATTATCAATGTTCACTCAGAGGATTGCAGCGGAGTCATTAAATCTTATTACAAAGCGAAGTGCAGAAAGTAATTGCACATATTTGTAAGTAGCTTAGAATTGATTAAAAATGCATAAAGAAAAGCTGTGAAATTCTCTGCAGGCCCAAGGATGCTACCCGCACCCCCCACCCCCAGGGAAACATCACAGCTGCTCATCTCGGAGTAACCTTCCCCTTTCCCTGTGAGCAGAAATGCAGCGGCCCAGCCCTGCAGCCTCTCTGAGCAGAGCACGCGAGCACGCGGCAGTGCAGGCAGGTCGCTACAGCTCAGCAAGCCTGGGGCGGGGGGTGGGTGGGTGGCAGAATTCACGTTCCTTCCAGGAGGCATCAAGGAAAGCTCATCACACTGAATGCATTGAGTCTCACCCAGTCACTGTTCTTCCTCTGAGGCTGCATTTTTGCAAGGTGGCATTTGCTACAAGGGTGGGCAGGAAGGGAAAAAGTGGAGAGAAGCTACTGAGGTGTTTCTGGGAGGAGATTTCCCCCCAGATGCATATTAGCTGAAGTTTTTAGTGGGATTCAGCAAATTTCCAAGAAAATCCGCTGATATTTGTCTCTCCTGTTTACAGTGTTTTGGAAATCACTTCCTGCAGTAGTCAATCAACTATCATGTTGGTTGAGAGTCTACTACATACAAACCACTGTGCTTGGCATGTGAGGGTTAGAAATTACTTCATTAAACATACATGTAGTGAACACCTATTATAAGCCAGGTACTGTTTTGGTTGCGAAGCAACAGCTTCTACCCTTAAGAAGTTTATGTTGTGGGAAAGGGAGGGAGACAACATACAGGCACAGCTCATTTTATTGCACTTTGCAGATATTGTGTTTTTTACAGATTGGAGGTTTGTGACCATGCTGAGTGGAGCTAGTCTATGGATACCGTTTTCTCAACAGCATGTGCTCACTTCATGTCTCTGTGTTCATTTTGGTATTTCTTGCAATATCTCAAACTTTGATCTGCAATCAGTGATCTTTGATGTTACTATGTAGTTGCATTGGGGTGCCACCAACTGCGCCCATGGAGGATGGTGAACTTAATTAAGAAATGTTGTGCATATTCTCACTGTTCAACCAACCCGCTGTTGCCCTGTCTCTCTCCCTCTCCTTGGGCCCCCCTATTCCTTGAGACACAATAATAGTGAAATTAGGCCAAAGGGCAACCCTACAATGACATCTAAATGTTCAAGTGAAAAGGTCTTGAGTCTTTCCCTTAAAATCAAAAGCTAGAAATGATTGAGCTTGGCGAGGAAGGCATGTTGAATGCTGGGACAGGCTGAAAGCAGGCCTCTTGCACACTTAGCCAAGTTGTGAATGCAATGGAAAACTGACTGAAGGAAATTAAATGTACTGCTACAGTGAACCTACAAATGATAAGAAAGCTAAATAGCCTTATTGCTGATATGGAGAAAGTTTGAGTGGTCTGGACAGAAGATCAAACCAGCCATGCCATTCCCTTAAGCCAAAGCCTAATCCAAAGCAAAGCCTTTATTATCTTCAATTCTGTGAAGGCTGAAAGTGGTGAGGAAGCTGCAGAAGAGAAGTCTGAGACTAGCAGAGTTTGGTTCATGAGGTGGAAGGAAAGAAGCTGTCTCTGTAACATAAAAGTGCAAGTTGAAGTAGTACGTGCTGATGGAGAAGCTGCAGCAAGTCATCTAGAAGACCTAGCTAAGGCAATTGATGAAGGTGGCTACACTAAACAACATATTTTCTTTTCTTCTTCTTTTTTTTTTATTTCATCTTATTGTTATGGGGGATACAGAATTGCAGGTTACATACGCTGCCCATGTACTGCCTTTCCCCCCAAGTCAGAGCTCCAGGCGTGTCTGTTCCCCAGATAGTGCGAGTTGTACCCATCATGTAGGTATATATCCCTCCCTTCCCCACCCCCCCCTTCCCGAGTCAGCACCTTCAAGCGTTACCATTCCCCAAACGGTGCACAATGCACTCATTGTGTAGGCATACCCTCATCCCCTCCCCCACTCCCCGCCTCAGTCTGATATCCGAGTGGTGTCGTTCCCAGATGTGTATTTAGGTGATGTTCAGGGAAACCAATTTTCTGGTGAGTACATGTGATGCTTGTTTTTCCATTCTTGGGATATTTCACTTAATATAATGGGTTCCAACTCTCTCCAGGAGAACCATAGAGATGTCGTGTCTTCATTATTCCTTATAGCTGAGTAATATTCCATGGTATACATATACCACAGCTTACTAATCCAATCATGTATTGATGGGCATTTGGGTTGTTTCCACATCTTTGCTATTGTGAATTGTGCTGCTATAAACATTTGGGTACATGTGTCTTTGTTGCAGAATGACCTTTTTTCCTTTGGGTATATGCCCAACAATGGGATTGCTGGGTCAAATGGCAGGTCTACTTGAATCTGTTTAAGATACCTCCATAATGCTTTCCACGGGGGTTGCACCAGTTTGCAGTCCCACCAGCAGTGTATTAGTGTTCCTGTCTCTCCACACCCACGCCAACATGTGTTGTTTTGGGTTTTTTTGATAAAGGCCATTCTCACTGGGGTTAAGTGATATCTCATTGTGGTTTTGATTTGCATTTCTCTGATGATTAGGTATGTTGAGCATTTTTTCATATGTTTAAACAACATACTTTCAATGTAGACAAAACAGCCTCATATTGGAAGGAAATGTCATTTAGGACTTTCATAGCTAGAGAGAAGTCAATGCCTGGCTTCAAAGCTTCAAAGGACTGGCCGACTCTCTTGTTAGGGACTAATGTAGCTGGTGACTTTAAGTGGAAGCCAATGTTCATTTACCGTTTGGAAAATCCTAGGGTCCTTGAGAATTATAATAAATCTAGTCTGCCTGTGCTGTAGAACGGGAGTGACAAAGCCTGGATGACAGCACATTTGTTTATATTAATAGCATGGATTATTAAAGATTTTAAGCCCACTATTGAGATCTACTGCTCAGAAAAAAACGTTTCAAAATATTAACACTCATTGACAATGCACCTGGTCACCCAAGAGCTCTGATGGAGATGTACAAGGAGATGAATGCTGTTTTCATGCCTGCTAACACCACATTCATTCTTCAGCCCTTGGATCATGGAGTCATTTCACCTTTCAAGTCTTATTATTTAAGAAATACATTTTGTAAGGCTGTAGTTGCCATAGATAATGATTCCTCTAATGGATCTGGGAAAAGTCAATTGAAAACCTTCTGGAAAGGATTCACAATTCTATGCCACTAAGAACATGTTGTGTTTCATGGGAGGAGGTCAAAACATCAACCTTAAAGGAGTTTGGAAGAAGTTAATTTCAACCCTCATGGATGACCTTTAGGGTTTCAAGACTTCAGTGGAGTAAGTCAGTGCAGATGTGGTGGAAATATTAATAGCAGGAGAGCTAGAATTGAAAGTAGAATTAGAAGTAGAATTAGAAGATGTGACTGGATTGCTGCAGTCTCATGATAAAACTTGAAGGACGAAGAATTGCTTATGGATGAGCAAAGATGAAAGCTACTCCTGGTGAAGATGTGGGGAACTGTTGAAATGACAGCGAAGGCTTTAGAATATTCCATAAACTGAGTGGCTAAAGCAGCAGCAGGGTTTGAGATAATTGACTCCAATTCTGAAAGACTTTCTGCTCTGGGTCAGATACTATCAAGCAGTATCACACGCTACAGAGAAGTCTTTCGTGAAAGCAAGAGTCAACTGATGTAGCAAACGTCACTGTTGTCTCACTTTGAGAAATTGCCACAGCACAGCCATCCCACCCTTCAGTCACCACCACCCACACCAGCCAGCCGCCTTCAGCACGGAGGAAGACTCTCCACTGGAAAAAAACGTGATGGCTCCCTGAAGGCTCAGATGATTGTTGGCATTATTCACCAATTGTTTTATTTAAGGTGTGCACATTTTTTTAGACATAAGGTGATCGCACACTTAATAAACTATAGTATAGTGTATACATTACTTTTATATGAGCTGGGAAAGCAAAAAAATTATATGCCTTTATATGCCTATATATGGCTTTATTGTGGTAATCAGAACCCTAATCCACAACATCTCCAAGGTGTACCTGTAGTGAAGGTTGCTATAATGGATGTGTCAACACAGTACCGTGCAAGTGCTGAGGAGATTTATTAGTTAGGTTAAGTGAAACTATGCTGTGGTAACAAAAAAATACCTTCAAATCTCAGTATCTTAATGAATAAAACTAACTTCCTTCCTTCCTTCCTTCCTTCCTTCCTTCCTTCCCTTCCCCCTTTCTCTCTCACCCCCTGCCATAAACATTTATTGAGCAGCTACTATGGGCCAGGCAATGTGTGGGCTGCTGGGAATATAATAGGGAACAGCCCCTGTTTTGAAGGAATTCATGGTCTGTAGCCTAGATTTTTCCTTTGGGATACATTCTCAAAGGGAAGGATATTTGAAATATCTTGTCCTCCCTTTTCTTTTTACTATTTCTTCTTTTTTAAATAGATGTGTTATTAAAATGTACAGCAGAAACCACACAAATCCTAAACACAACACACCTCTGTAACAGCACCCAGATCAAGAAATGAAACATTTCCCACACACACAGCGCTCACTTGTGCCCTCGCCCAATTATTATTCTCCCTAAGTAACACTAGAGACTATTTTATTTATTTATTTTTTTTTTTGAGACAGAGTCTCACTCTGTTGCCCAGGCTAGAGTGAGTGCCGTGGCATTAGCCTAGCTCACAGCAACCTCAAACTCCTGAGCTCAAGCGATCCTCCTGTCTCAGCCTCCCGAGTAGCTGGGACTACAGGCATGCACCACCATGCCCGGCTAATTTTTTCTATATATATTTTTAGCTGTCCATATAATTTCTTTCTATTTTTAGTAGAGATGGGGTCTTGCTCTTGCTCAGGCTGGTCTCGAACTCCTGAGCTCAAACGATCCGCCCACCTCGGCCTCCCAGAGTGCTAGAATTACAGGCGTGAGCCACCGCGCCCGGCCTAGAGACTATTTTAAAAAACACTTTTGACCTTCATAAGAGAGGATTACAATGAGATACCAATAAGAATGTCTTCTTCTGCCCAACATTGTGAGATTCATCCATGTTGTGGTAGAAATAGCTTGTTCATTTTCAGTGCTGTATAATATTTCATTACATGGATACACCCCAGGTGTTTAGCATGCTACCACTGATGGGCAAGTGACTATTACACATAGTTCTAGTATGCCAATCCTGTACACGTCTTTTTGTGACCACATATATGCATATTTTCTGAGCATATTTTTAGGCATGAAATTACTAAGTTAGGGAAGTGCAATGTTTAGCTTTAGTAGAAGTCGCCAGTTTCCCAAAGAAGTTGTACTGGTTCATGTTCCAACCAGGAGGGTGTGAGAGTTCCAGCCATTCCATGGCCTTCCCAGCACTCAGGAATGTCAGTGTCTTCCATTTTAGCCATTCAGGCAGGTGTCTCCTTGTGGTGTTGACGTGCTCTTCCCCGGTGAGGATGAAGTTGCTTACCTTCTCATGTGCGTATTGGCCACTCGGATCCTCTTTTGTGAAGGGACCATTCAAGTCTTCTGCCTATTTTTTCTGTTAACTTGTTTGTCTTTTTTGTCTTGATTTGTAAAGGTATTGTCTTGTTTACAAGTTCTGCTGCATGCCCAGGGTAATCAAACGGAGACTTGGAGGTCCAGGCCACTCTTGTCCTGTGGCTTCGGCAGTTGAAACACGTGGCATCTAGGCTGGTGGGTCGGAGAGCTGGAAGTTTGTGCACCAGCAGCTGATTGCTTTGGCCTGGCGGTGACTCACGCCACTTCCACCCATCCCTCAGGGGTCGGGAGTGGTCAGATGTCCCTGCCTGATGAGAGGGGCGGGAAAGCGTGGAGGCGCAGGTGGGTAGCAGTGATCGGCAAGTGTCTCGTCATAGGAGGCCCCCCCCCATCTGTGCTTAAGAAGCTCAGAGAACTTAGAAAAAGGGACAGGTTAGCAAGGCAGGTGCTGGTTTAGCCCACTCTGGAAAATAGGTACAAGTTGCTGGAACAACCAGAACGGCACAGGGACAGAGAAGGGAGAGGAGATGGTGGTATTCCAGGGAAGAAGCCTTGAAGACTGGGCAGGCAGCAGGAACTCATGGCTTTTAAATTAGTCAGGGGAACGCTGATGGCAGCGTTTGTCTCTCGTGGGGTCTCGAGAGAGAGGTGGGAGACTCTAGCATTAGCCAGTATTTATTTCACAATGTCCAAAGTTCTCATTTCTGTAACAAAACATGAAAGTTAAGAAAAAGAGTGCTCCATATGGAGAGATTTTGAGATTTTTTTCATGAAATGCAAAAAACCCAGTGTTGTGTAGCAAATGCACAATCCTCACAGGTCCAAGGCCACCATTAGTGGTGGTGTTTGCAGCCAAATTAGAATGTCGCACTAAAAGCTGTACTTGGGTGCGTTCAGATATATTTACTCATTTCTGAAAACCAGCATGCAGTCAAATGTACAGTCAGAGAGTGATGATAAATGTCTGTTATTTCTAGCAGAATGTAAAGTCCCGGGGGGGCAAGGACCAAATCCTACTATTTTGCATCCCTTAGTCAGTCAAGCACTATCCTTTGAACAAAATGGGTACCCCAGAAAACGCCACTGAATGGAATTCATTGATTTTTGAATAATTAACTAAATCTAATTTTTCTTTGGGGAGTTGATTCCTTCAAAAAGTGGCTTCCAGTTCAGGATGACAGGTGGAACACATATTTTTTCTCTCTTTTCTCAAGATCCTATTACAAAGAGAGTAAGGGAATAAAAAATGCATTAGTTTACAACCATAAAGAGAACTAGAGGGGAACTGCCAATGAATGACAGGTTTCTACACATTTCCTGGAGACAAAAGTAGATGGATTCGTGGTGACTGATACATCAGGACATGGAAGACCTGATTCCACATCGGCCCATGTGCCCAGTAGAATCCCACAGGGGCACTGAATTCAGAGACGCCTTTGAAGGTGCGAGTGAGGTGTAGGAAAACGTGTATACTGAAAAGCTTGACAATGAAAAAGCAAAGCATGTGGACGACATTAGGAGGAGGAGGATGGAAGTGGAAGGGGAGAGATGCAAGGGGCATTCCTGTGCTCAATTTAAGAAGGAGGAGTCATGGGATATTGTCCATAGTTGATCAAATAGGAGATAAATTATAAAAACTATAAAGGCTACTTATAAAGGAACAAAAACCTATGGTATAACCATATTGAGAAGAAAAAGGGAAAAGAATTTAAAATGCTCTTGTGAACTTAGTCCTCAACTCTGGTTGTAGGAAGCCAATTGATAATGTCTAAATTTAATAACTAAAGATGTCGGGTCTGCAATCTTGTTCCTGGTTCTTGGTGTGCTCTTGGCCGAAGAGTGACCAGACACAGACAGCAGAGCCTGCTCGAAACAAAGTTTATCGAGGAAGAGCGAGATGGGTTTATAGAGCAAGAGCAAGACACGCTCACCACAGACAAGGAGCAGGCCCTGTCATAACAAGAGGCTCTGGTTACGGTCTGGGGTCCTGTTTCACACTGTCCGGACTGGGCCCTCCTCGTGGCTCAAACATCACCCTGGAACCACTTGATGGACAGTAAATGACATGATAATTAGCCTTAGGTTACTCTAGGTCACTTTCCAGATCCCATTGTGCCTGGGCTGCCTGGCCTGCCTGGCCTGTGGGCTGGGGGATTCCCTGCGTTCTTTTGCAGGTTGGCTGGGTGTTCCTCCTTCCCCAGGTGTGGCAGTTGCTTGGGGCAGGATTGAGGTGGGGCAGCACCAAGACGGGCACCTGCGCTTGCCTTTCTTCCCCAGGTGAGGCAAATGCTTGAGGCAGCATCAAAGCAAGGTGCCTGACTTTGTCCCTAGGATAGCTGGACATCCCTCACTGTCTACCTAACAAAGACATACACAATGGAGGTTGCTATAATATATAGAGGTAACTCCATAAAGCCACGGTCCCCAACCTTTTTGGCACCAGAGAACAGTTTCATGGAAGACAATTTTTCCACGGATGCGGGGGCTGGGCAGAGGGGGAGCTCAGGTGGTGATGCCAGAAATGGGGAGCAGCCGCTCACCTGCTTGCTCTCCTCCCTCTGCTCATCTCCTGCTGTGCACCCAGTTCCTAACAGGCTGCAGACTGGTACTGGTCCATGGCCCGGGGGTTGCAGTACCGTGGGTTAGGGACCACAGCTATAAAGAACTAAATATGGACACATTTTAAAAAATTAAAAGTTAACTTTTTGGTAGGCAGGTTTAGGGGCAGGGAGGAGTTGAGTAGACACTCTTGTTTTTTCCTATAGACCTATTGATACTATTTGACATTTTAGACATGTGCATTTATTACTCTGAAAAAATAAAATACATTTAAAATTCTTCCTGGCAACTGAAGAATCACAGCGTTCATAAATTTGGAAAGGAGAGTTTTTTTTTTCTCATAAAAAGTTGCAGCCTGCAGGCTGGCTGTCTTGTAGGCTGGGAAATGTAGCCTGAGGCAGAAGCTGAGAACAAGCACTTTGGGGGAGGGGTAAAGGGGACAGGAATTTATGCTGAATAGCTAAGTATACATATTCAACAGGTTTTAGGAAGAGCTATGAATGTGCATGAAGGGGCAGTGCACACATGCATGCAACATTTATGCAACATGCATACGTGTTCACTTTGGGGTGGAGACTTAACATTTGAATGTATTACAATTAGGCCTATACATCAAAAGATGATGCAGAGACACCAAGGCTCTCTGTGCACAGCCTCCGTAGACTGGCAGGACCACTCTGTGGTAGGCGGTCTCTAATCAAGAAGGAACACTGGTTGGTGGTTGTGTCAAAATTGCAAAAAGGGAGAAGTCAAAAGGTTGGTTGAAATAGGCAGTGGAGAAAATCTTTCCAAAGGGCTAGTTTCTGTAAAACCCTTAGGCAGGAAAGCCTAAGGGTGGTTAGTGAGGGAAGGAGTATGACAGGGTGTGTCTGTCCTCCCATCCCGTCATGTCTGGGAACTCAGTTTTAATGTTTCTCTGGGGTCCCCTGGGCCAACATGGGACTCATTCAGTTGGTTGGGGAGCTTAGGGTTTTGCTTTTATTTCTCATGTCCCAAAGTGATCCTCCTTTGCTTTTAATTATATGTGAATCTAATCCCGGTTTGGAACATTCAGCAGAAGTCAAATCCTTTGATTTTTTTTCCAAATGCCACATTTCTCCAGGGACACCTAGACTCCCAGCCTAGAATTAGTCTTTTCTGTTTGGATTTATATTTAACAGAACTCTGTGCAAGATCAAATTTAAAAAAAAATTGTTTTAAAGTGCATGCCTGACCTCTTAGGCACTTCTGGAAAAGCAGCCCAGCTTAGCGCATTGAGCAAAGCTGTGGCTAATTTTCCCGGTCAGGGGCAGCCAGAATGCTGGGCTTGTTTTCCATGTGACAGGTCACTTAAGCCACTTTCATAGTCAAGCTGAATGACTCAAAGCAAAAATGACTTTTTGACTTTCTCTCTGTGGTAACTTGCAAAACAGTGGGACCAAATCCTTCACTTCCTGACATGCACACAATCTGCAGTGTGACTTTGCAGTTCCTCCCATTAAGATGGGCCCTGTGACTTGCTTTGACAATAGAACATGGCAGCTGTGCTGGTACCTGGGTGCCACAAGCCTCAGGAGACCTTGCTCACCTCCAGTTGTTCTCTCGGAGTCCTGTAGCTTCCACGAAAGCAAGCCCAGGCTAGTCTGCCTGCCACAGGATGAAAGACCACATGGAGCAGAGATGACCACCTTAGAGGGGCCAGCCCCCAGCCAACCTGGCAGCTGACACACAGATGCAGGAGTGAGCCCAGCTGATACCAGATGAATCACCCAGCTGAGCCCAGCCCCACCTAATCATGAGCTAAATAAATGAATGTTGTTTTAAGCCACTGAGTCCTAGCGTGATTAGTTACAAAGCAAGAACTAACTGATATGCTCCCTTTCTTCCTTCTTTCCTTTTTTCCCCAAAGAGACAAAGATACTAAAAATCACTTGTAATGACATCAATTTCTATATACTTTGCTATTGTTTAACAATATTCTTTCATAAGCATAATTAGAAAAAAATAAAGAAATAGCATCGACTCTATTGCTTCCTAGATAAAGTGTCAGAGAAAAGAATAGGTTATCTTGAAAATCAGCAACTTCTCTTCCATGTAGAATTCCACCGGCCTCATACTTCCTTTCCTATTCCTATTCTTCCCTTGCCTCTTAATTTCATTTCCACCTACCTCTCACCATGGACATTAGGCTCCAGGACAGCTCTTCCTACCTGGGATGTGCTGCCTCCAGCCCTCTGCTTTCAGGTTTCCCCAGAGTCTAGTCACAAGTCCCCATAAAATAATGGAGAAACTCCCTACACAACTCCAACCCTGAAAACAGATCAGTGAAAATAAAACTAACCTAGATCAGTTTAACTGTCTGGCAAAGTGTCAGAGTGAAATCCAGATGTGAAATCAATCCCTGACTTCCTAGTCATCTCCTTGCTGTTCCACAGTAAGGAGGTAAGTGTGTTCCGATGACTGAGTTTTCTTGGATGTTCTCATTGTGCACTAAGGGACATTACACAGAGATGCACCTGCAGTTCTAAAGCTCTGCAGAGACGTCCCTATCTCTTCCTAACAACTGCGGTTCTGCTTGGGAATTATTGAGCAGGCTTCGTTTGGGATATTTCCCTTTCTGTCATCCTCAGATTGTGCCCAAAGTGACTATTTCCCTGGCTTTGTCTGCCTCCTTCCTTTTACATAGTTTTCTACTCATGCAACCTTCTTGCTTGGGGCTTTATTTTCTATGAAAGTTGCATTCCCTGAATGTCTCCATGATGATGGCACCGTATTCACAGTGCAGGGCTATTCCCACATGCGGAGGGAGGCTGCAGACCTACCCCCTGCATCTGGCTTAAGCCCAGAGCATCACCTGGCAATGCATAATTACCTATGTTGGCCAGATTTTCTCTTCAGGAAATGTCACGTTCAAAATGGAAACCTAAGGAGGTGATTATCCAGGTGTACTGACTGATGAATGCAATTGTACTCCCACAGTGGGGTAATGGAGTGTGGTGGAGGTTACTGGGTTTCCTTGCCTCCATATTTTATTATCTACATATTAAATATTCTTTCTTGGTATTTGAGGCTGGTGTTTGCTAGGCTAAACAGTTATGTATGTAAGCAGCATAAAACATCATGCCCATAATTTCTGTTTTCTACATGGAGTAAAAATGGGCATCTCTAAGTGCATTCATCCGGACCCCAGATGGGATCTAGCTCGGCTCCTTCAACTTCCTCCTCCAGGACACGATCGTGGCAGGAGCTGGGCAAGTGTGAGGGGCCAGAGACCCGAGGAGAATTAGGTGACCTTCGTTCGACCTTCGGGAGAAAGGGCAGTCTCCTCCTCACCCATGCAGGAGTGGCCCCTTCCTCTGGCAGCCGAAAGTGGAACTGGGGCAATCTGGTGAGAGCTCCACAAAGAAGCAGGGGTGGCCTTGGAACCTGGGGAGGGCCGCCCCCTTCCTTTCCTGCCGTAGATGTGCGATGTGCGCATGTGCCGCCCCAACGTGCAGGCAAGCGAAGAAGGACCTGGTGGTGCGGAGCAGGGTGATAAGGAGGGGAGGGAGCAAGGGGTGTGTCCCCATTAGGAGGTCGCAGATATTGGCATATCGGCTTCCAATATGCATCTAAATACATATTTTTTCCTATCAATTTTCAAAATATGCATGTTCATTGCAAAAAGTAACAAATCCTTGAGAAGTACATTCAAATGCCATGCACAAAAGGCAAATATTCTTAATAGTTCAGGGTACATCCCTTAGACATCTTTCTCTTCCTGTTCTGAAACTTCCCTTTTTATTTTGTTTTGTTGTTTGTCGTTTTGCACCATTCTTGCCATTGGCACGTCTACATCTGAAGACGGCTGTTTGCTGGGGTTCTCCTTCGTGGGCGCGTTAAGACCGCAACTCCTCTTAGCCGTCCTTCGTCAGCAACCTGCCTGATCTCAGCACTGCACCCCACCACTCTCCGGCTCTGGCTGGCAGCCCGATGATTGTCAGGACCAGCAGTGGGCAGGGCTGTGCCTAGAGGGGACATCTGGTTACCTCTCTGTGCTGGTGCGTCGTCCTGCTGCCCAGGGTTCAAATCCATACTGAGTAACTTCCTTGCATCTTAAAGGAAGGCAACTGGTATGTCAGTGTATGTGTGTGCATGTGTGTGTGTTTATGCGGCAGCTTTGGAAATATCTAAAATAGAACCAAACTTTCGAACACACGCATGCATGTTGAAAGACACATATCAAAAAAGCTCATGAGAAAAGGCTTCAGCTCCCTAAATGCTGGGATTCCAGACAAGCCTTTTGGAGGTGCTAATATTGTACATTATGCTCAGATCAAATGCTCAGGTGATTTCTCAAATATTCTGAGCCTTCCAGTGATCTCCCAAGTTTTATCCTGGCCCCACAGTGCCACATCTGCTTTCTACTCGCTGGACGGAGGATTGGGCCTGACTTTTCAGGGCACGATGACTGGTGTGGAATTATACTTCTTGTGTTCCTCTTTCCTCCCCCTTGTGCCAGCAGAAAATGTCAGAAAAAATAGGCGACGTTCTCATCTACCTGGGGGTAGAGCAGATGTTGGCAAAATAAGCATTATCCTTGTGAGTTTCTGGGAAAAGCCTGCTTTCTCCAGTTGATTGCATTTAACAGATGAGGCTTTAGCCAAAGGTCTGCCCTGGGTGCAGGCGCACCCAGCAAACACTCAGTGGGTGCCTGTTATCAAGAGAATCAGTCAAGGTGGGCCCTGAGGTCATGGTGGTGATGACGATGGTGATGATGATGATGATGATGGAAATTACCAAGCTGGAATCTGAATAATTGTGTCAAGGACACCCCCTACTCTGAGTTTGCCATGGGCACATTTTCCTGGCAGTAACTATCAGTGCAATAAAGGGTAGCCAAGATCATGTGTAGCCACTTTTCTTCTGCCTATTTTTATACAATAAAAACAGACTTATTATTATAAATAGGCTTATTAGATTTACTAAAATTTTTTGGGCATTGAAGAACATATTTTGTTTCCTTTTTACAAGAGCCATGCATCTTTTTAACAGAAAAGAACCGGGAAATAAAGACAAATAAAATAAAATAACACTCATTACCTCCCCCATTAGGCAATCTTGCATATGTAGTTCTCAGCTTTTACATACACACATACAAACCATTCCGAGTTGGACCTTAGTATAGAGTTTCATAAGTTGCTTGTTCGTTTTTTCACTTGAACGTTGTTCTACAACATTGTCAATATCTGCAATCATTTAAGGATATTCCATAATTAATTTTAATCTATTCCCTAGTTTTCTATTAGTTATTTAGTTTTTCAATGTGAGAAATGAATTAGATAATATTACTATAATTTAATGAAAGACCAAGCCCAAAATTCTACTTCAACTTCAGATACCCAGATAACAAAGGAAGGATGAAAAAGGTGAGCGTGTGTGTGTGTGTGTGTGTGTGTGTGTGCCCGAGCGGGGGAGGGGTCTGCTTTCTTAGAGAAGGCACTTTATTTACCCTTCCTGTTTACCAGATCCGGTTCCTTGGCTGCCTTTTGTTCTCTGGGACCTGGAGATGGGGCAGAGGGAGCTGCCTGTCAACCTGTGTGATGATGTCCACACTCCAGACACCTGGCTGTCGGGTTTCCCTCCGAATGAGGTGCTGTTGAAGCACTCTGTGCCCCTCAGCTGCAGTCTGCATGCCAGCCCTCCCTAGTAACAGAGCAAACAAGCCTTAATGAAAACTCTCGGCTTCAGCAGAGCCTTTAAACACTGGATGTTGCCGAGCCCTTATAACCCACGGACAACAGTTGTGCGAGTTCACTCACTAAAAACTTGATGCTATTGCTAGATGAGGCCAGAGGTTTCCATAGCAACCGAAATGATGCGCCAGCCCTGGGAACAGGGTGTCAGGTTGGGAAGCTCGTCTTCCACACCTTCCTGCCACTGCTCTGTCCTCCCTTCTCTGTCCTCCCTCAATCCTACCGTGCTGGGGCTGCTCAGGGATCTCCACTTTGGCCCCTGGACCTGGGAACATCCGTGGAGCAGGCCTATCCGCTCCGCCTCAGCTGTCTCAGGCCCTGCTCCTGCGCAGCCGCTGTGAGGATTCACGCCACTCACCTGGTGCTCACCTGGAAGTGCGGTTGCGTTAAAGGCCTGGGGCCAAATATGCTCCCTGCCGGCTTTTGCGTTTGCGGGAGATCTCCACGGAGAGGACGCTTCCTCTCAGGCTGGCACTTAGGTTTCCTCCAAAGTTCAGATCTAGCCTTGGTGGCCAGTGCGCGTGTGGAGAGTATGAGACAGCGCTCAGGCCGAGCAGGTGGGGCGCCGTGACCGACGGTGGCGTGTGCCGCGTGTGCAGGAGATAAGCGGGGGTGGTGCACCAGCTACGTGCCGACTCCCCGACACCAGGGACCGGGGCAGAATGCTGAGCCCACCAGTCGGGCTCTGGGTGCTCTCTGCACGAAAGGCACTCTTGTTTGCATGCCGGCTGAAACACCCTTCCCTCGCGACACATTCTCACGTCATCTAAGCTCTGGGAAAGTCAGAGGACACGCGTGGCATCGTGGTGAGAGTGTGCGTGCTCTTCGGAGTCCGCGCTGATTTGCACAGACGTGCGGAAGGTGGGGCCAAATACCTCCCCGATTAACTTACATGTGATTTCTAGAGTGCGGTCTGTTAGAAGCGAAAACATTATGCTCAACTTTAGTCACGATTCTGTTGTATCTTCACCAGAAATGGAGTGTGGACCTGAAAAATACTAATAACAGTCACATTTCAAAAATATTAATATATTGTTTGGGTTGAGAAACTGAAAGTCTAGGAAGGTATAACCAGCCTCACCGGTTGGGGGGCATTTCTGTGTGTCTGCATGTGAGTGACCGTCCCCGAGGGAAGCGGCCAGTGCCACCGAGTGTGGAAAGGGCCTTTGCGCCTTTCTCTGCGTTCCCACGTGTGTTCAGTTGCTACTGCTGTCATGGCAAATTTCCACAAACCTAATACGATATTCAGATACCATCTTACAGCTTTGGAGGTTGGTAGTCTTAAAACCAAGGTGTTTTTTATGAAGCGCCTAGAAGAGAATGTGTTTTCTTGACTTTCCCGGCTTCTGGGAGGCATCTGTGTTTCTTGGCTTGGGGCCTCTTCCTCCATCTTTAGAGCCCACAGGTGGCATCTTCCTATCTCTCTGTCTGACTCTGACCTCTGCGTCCATTGTCACATCTCCTTTCTATGTCTCTGGCCCTCCTGTGTCCCTCGCCCTCCTGTGTCCCTCTTATAAAGATCACTGTGGTTATATTGGGCCAACTCAGGTAACCCAAGGTAACTAATTCCTCCATCTCAAGATCGTCAATCACACCTGCAAATCCCCTTCTGCCCAGTGACGTCCCATATCCACAGGTTCCAGGGATCAGAACCTGGGCATCGTTGGGGGGCATTATCTTTCTGACCACACTAGGAATCAGGAGTTGTCCCCTGTGGCCTGGTCCCAGAGGGGTTTAGGAAACCTGGCCAAGATGTTTCCAGTGCTGGGTTATTAGTGGCTGAACTACGGAGTGAAATTCTGCCGTGAAGTCAATGACCTACATTCACCTTGAAGAAAACAGCAACAATGCCCTTCGATATTTTGAAAGAGAATAAAGACCACCACTTCTACAATTAAAAAGTAAATAATTTCCACCCCCAATACTAGCAGAGGCTCTCCATGAGTTAAGGCAACTCGATCTTCAGAAGCAATATGAGCAGTCTCACGACACGCAAGTTTTCTGAAATCACAGTCCCCGGAGAGACTTGCGCCATGTGCTGGCTCCCCAGCTGCAAAGGGAGCTGCGGTCATCTCGGTGTGAGCCAAACGATGCTTGGTTTTCATCTCCTCCCCCCAGAATTCCCCCTCTGATACTGGGAGGTCTCCTTAGGGAGGACAGTGAACTGGCGAGGCAGAGGGTGCCGGCACCTACCGGTTTTTCGCTGTTCTCTGCTTTCCTTTCCTAGAGCTTGAGTCACTCTCAACAAAACCGTGAGAGAGGAGTGATCACCTTTGGAAGCAGCAGGCTCGGGTTTGCAGTCAGGGCTTAATGGAAGACCCCAAGTGCCCAGCCTGGCCCCTCCATGAGAGCAGATTCCGCCAGCGGAAGGGCAGGTGCACACTCCTTTGCGGGCCCCTCGAAGCCCTCCACGCTCGTAACAGAAACTGAATCCTCCCTGAAGGAGCCCCTCCGGGCAGTCCACACAGTTGTTTCAGCGGCACAATGCAATTTCAACAACTCTCAGTAAACACAGTTCATCTCTTTAAAAGATACTGAGGGAGAGAAAAGAAATTTCATTTTGAATATCCTACCCAGAGCTATGGGCACTGGGCGCAGCAGGGTGGGTGAGATGGAGACAAGGCAACCCAGGCAGGCGGGACCAGTGCGGCTGGTCTCAGCCACCAGGCAGGTCCACGGACCAGCTTGCAGGAGGCTGCACATCGCAGCAGCTCGGGGAGGACTCTGATTCTGGTTGTCCCCGGGTTTGCATGGCTCCAGGGCTGGGTGGAGACCTCTGTCTTCTGTGACGATACAGCAGTTTGTCTTTGTTAGAACCTTATGTTTATGCAATTATCTAATATGTATTCTTTTGGTCTGATTTCTTTCTTCCTTCCCTTCCCTTCCTCCCTTCCTCCCTCCCTCCTTCCTTCCTTCCCTCCTTCTACCCTCTCTTCCACCCTCCCTTCCTTCCCCTCCCTCCCTCCGTCTTTCTTTCTTTCTTCCTTCCTTTCTTCCTCCCTCTTCCCCTCCCCTTTCCCTCCCCTTCCCCTCCCCTCCCCCGCCCCTCCCCTCCCCTCCCTTCCCGACTTATATCCCATTGTGTAGATGCCACTAGTTTACCCATTCACCGCTTTTGGACATTTGGTTTGTTGCCAGTCCTTGGCTATTATGAATAAAGCTGCTATGAACATTCTTGTACAAATCTTCACATAAATATACATTTTATTCCTTTTGGATAAATACTTAGGAGTGGAACTGTGGGTTATATGATAAGTATGTGTTTAGCTTTGTAAGAAACTGCTAAACTGGTTTTGGAAAGTGTTAGAACCATTTTACTTTCTTACCAGCCGTGTATGAGAGTTGCAAATGCTCCATCCACATTCCTGCCAGTATTTGGTATTGTCTGTCTTTTTAATTTTCGCTATTCTACTGGCTTTCAATGTATTCTTTAGTTTATCTCTTAAACTTTTCTTTTGGTTGCTCTAGGGTTTGAAATATTTATCTTCAACTCATCCAAGTCTATTTTTAAACATTATGCCACAATTTAAGAAACTCATAGCAGTTTATTCACTTTCTCCCTCCCATCAATTGCACGATTGTTCCTGTAAACATTATTTCAAATGTTATAAACTCAACAATACCTTGCTATTATTTTTGCTTTAAACAGTTATTTTTTAAAGACATTAAAACATAAGACAAATTTATTTGATATTTACCCACATGTTTATCATCTCGGTGCTGCTCATTCTTTTGTGTAAAGATTTCCCTCTGGTACTATTTTCATTCTGTTTGAAGAATTTTTGTTAACACGTCTTTTTTTGTGGTCCAATGGAGGTGAATTCTCTTGTGTGTTTTTCTTTCCCTGAAACATTTTTATTTTACCTTAACATGGGAAGATATCTTTGCTGAATATAACATTCTAAGATGTCACTTTTGTTTTTATTCAGCACTTTAATGATGTTGACTGATTGTCTTCTGCTTTTGTACTTTCTGACCAGACACACGTGCTTTTCCTCACTTTTGTCCGTCCTCTGGCTGCTTTTCATATTTTGTCATATTTAGCCATTTTGTCTTGACTAGTTTTCAGCAATTTGTTTATTATATGCCTTGATGTGGTTTTCTTTAAGTTTATCCTAATTTTGGCTTTTTGACCTTCTTAGATCTTTAAGTATTTTTTTCTTCAAATTTTGTAAAAAAAATTATAGTCGTCACTTCTTCAAATATTTTTTTTGTCCCTCCAGTGTCTTTTATATTTCTGGGACTGCAGTTATCTGTATGTTAGATTACTTGGTATTATCGAACAAGTGACTGGGGCTTTGTTGATTTTTTTCCAGCCTTTTCTCCATTCTCTGTTTTATTTTGGATAACTTCGATTCTTATACCTTCAAGTTTACTGACCCTTTCTCCTGTAGTGTCTAACCTCCTGTTACTCCCACCCATTCAGGGAATTGTTAATTTTAGAGACTGTATTTTTATCTAAAAGTTCCCCTTGGTCTTTATTTCTTACATCTTCTGTCTTACTCATCACATTTATGTTTTCCTTTGGATTCTTGAACATATTTATAATATTAGTAGAAACTGTTTTGATGTCCTTTTCAACTAATTTTCATCATTGCTGTCACTGATAGACTTTTTATTCTGGTTCTTGGTCATGTTTTCCTGCTTGTTTACATATCTAGTAATTTTTTTATTGGAGTTAGACATTGTATTTTATGTTACTGAGTACTGGATTTTGTTGCTTTCCTTTAAAGAATACTGGACTTTGTTCTAGCAACCAGCTAAGTTACTTGTAGATCTGCTTAATACTTTCAAGTTCTTCATTTAAAAAACGGGTTTGGGTCTAGAGTAGCCTTTTTTCTAGGTCTCGTTTGTTACCTCCACTAAGGCACAGCCCTTCTTATTTCTGCGATGCATACCCTGTGTATTTGGTGAACAATCTCTGCCTGGGGGGATCTTGAATGGTTCCCAGTCATATGTGAGCTCTGTGAAATTTTCAGCTTATTTTTACCACAAATAACTATCCTTTCCCCAGCGGTTTTTCCTTGTCTCAGCCTCATGGAATTTTACCCTAGACACATGCACGTTCATATTCAAGGGACTCCTGGTGCAGATTTTTGCAGTTCTTTCTCTGCATGGCTTCCTGTCTCGGGACCCTGTTCCACGAGTTCTGGCCACTTCAGGCTTCCTGAACTATCATTTATTTTTCTTCAGTTGAGGAAACTGCTGGGATTTGTTGGGTTTCTCCTCTCTGTCCTGTGGTCTGGACACTGCCTCCAGGCAGCAACCCTGGATGGCCACCACACTTGCCTTGTCTGTGTCCCCTTTAATCAGGGATCATAGTCCTGTGGTACATATTGTTCAGGGTCTGAAAACATTTATTTCATAAATTTTGTCCAGTTATTTTAGTTGTTTTTAATGGCAAGAGTGCAAGTATTATGTCAGTTACTCTTTCATGGGCAAAAGCAGACATCTACATTTTTATTTTAAATTTAATTCTCATAATAATGCTAAGAGATTTGTATTATTAATACCACTTTACATTTATGAAAACTTAGACACAGAAGGCTCAGAAAATTGATTATATCACCTAGCTAACAATTAGTCAGCATTGTACCAATGACCCATTCATTCACACATTTATTTATTCAACAAATACTGGGCACTGACTTTGTTCCAGACAACAGGTTGAGTGACAATGCTGGATAAAGCGTGCCTGGTGTGCGTACTCTCTGAGCTTGCAGTTTCCTGGTAATGCCAAGCACAGTGTCCGGCCTGTTGTAAAAGATCAATAAAGATTTGCTGAATTGATAATATACACAGTCGATGCCATCAGGGCCGCCCCTCATGTGAGGGTGGAGGACCTCGGCTCTGCTTCCCCACGCAGTGCCCTTCCACAGTGCTCCTGGCTCAAGGTCACGCTGCTGTGGCTTGGTCGCCTCCCATGACAGGCAGCTTGTTATTACACAAGATGGCACATCCCACTACAGAATTCTAAATAACGGTGAAGTTTTCCAGCCAGGAGACAAGTTTGTACGGGGCCAACGCAAGTGCAGAGGTTGCTCTGCAGAGGAGACAGGGCAGAGAGGAGGGAAGGTGGGAGCCATGAAGGTAGACTTCATTGATCGTTTTTTTCCAGTGCTGGCTCAGGGAATGTTTGTCCTAGTGTCTCCTAGGCCCCTGTCTCCATGTCCCCCTTCGGCAGCGGGCTGACAGCTTGTCTAAGACGCTGTGTGAGTGGTGAGCGGGGGAGGTGGGGAACCGAACGACACCAGGGTTCTTCCTGCTTCCCGGGGCCTTTGGCTTGAGCTTTCCTGCTCCACTGCTGGTCTTCGGAAGCTTTATTCATGGTCAGATCTAACAAATACAACCAGCTAATCTTCAAGTGCACCTTCATGCATTCTCCCCGAGTTTATAGCGGGTTTATTTAACGTCTCCCCAACATTTTCCTCTGCATTCTGTGACCTAATCCCATATAGATTGTTTCTGCACTTTCCTTTTATATTCCTGAGTCCTTGCTTCCACCTTCAAATCCTATCAGGTGAGGCTGGCCTGGAATCTCAGAGGCAACAAGACTATTTAGAAGTGGGGGCCCTCGAAATCCCGGCCCCAAGGTCTCCATTTGATCCTTGGACAGATAACCAGGATGTACAAGTCTATTGTGCATGTGCTGTGTTTGTAATCTGAGAAGTCTCTTAAGAAAGTTTTATTTATTTTAATAAAGCATTTTAATTTACCTTGGAACAAACAAAAAAAAATCTAATTTAAAATAAGGAATAAGATTACCCTGTGAACAACATTCTTCTACCATAGTGATTCCAGGCTTTGAATAGCCTCATTAATTCAATTCAGCTGTGTGCCTGGGCTAGCTGAGCTGACACTTAATCCAGGGAGACAGTGCAGCAATGGAATTGCCAGGAGCTCAGGCACATGCAGGTCCCACTGGCCTGCCTCTCTCCAAGGGCACGCACATCACGCCAACCCTTCAGTTTTAGCCATAGGTAAACAACTCAACTAACTAGAAATATATTTACCTGTGGGTATGAATCTTCACACGAAATGTTATTGTACATTACTTTTCATGTAAATATTTTTAATGAAATGTCTAAGACAAAAATATTGATTGCTAAGACTGATAGTGTTGAAAATCAAGTGAGTCTCTGCCATGCCTAAGAGTAGACAAGCCCAATCCAATCATCCAGATGGACGACTAATCACTCAGAGGCCCAATTTGCAACTCCCTGGTCAAAGATTTGCAAGTCTATCAGCAATTGTAGTAGATGGTCCAAATTTCTGGAACATACACTGAGTTTTAAAATGAGGTATGATCTGATATTTGAAATGCATGACTCTGTATGGTTAGAAACCTCAAAATTCACACAGTCTTTCCACTAATGTTCTTTTTGCTTAATTTAACTACTTTGGCTATAAGCACCTCTCATTAACCACACATGCATCTTAACCCTCAATATCAAGATATTGATTCGGTATGAAACTCCTTTGACATGGCTTTGCATGAATAGTGCTAATTATTTCTGCTTTACACTCTTCCCCCCAGGCCATGTCCTGACCTTTTATCTTTTTTTTTCTTGTAAAGACTTAGCCCTGCACATAAAAACAAATTTAGTCTTTGAAGAGGAAGGTAACTGAAGATCATCCAGTTTATTGTTATTTTTTTCTTCTTAAAACCTTTTATTGCACAACACGGGAGATCCAGAAAAAACACAAAACACATGCGTAGCTTCCCTATGTGTTATCACACGAGCATGCTAGTGGCCAACACCCAGGTCGAAAATGGTGCTTTTTCCAGCCAGTCCAGATCTGCTCCGTGTTCCTCACTCCAGCCACACCGAAGCCCTGAAAGTAACTGCTCCCTGGCTTTTACATTAACTGTAATAATTTCCTTGTATTTCTTTATAATTTTATTTGGTTACCCAATAGTAGTTTAGTTTATAAATAAACAGTAATACTGTATTTTTCCTTTTATTGACCAGTTTTCAAGAGAAATAAAGTTTTAAAATTTTAATGATAAATGCTGTTTCTTCTTATTTTCCAGCTTTAAGATACTGGTTACTTATCAATATCCAAAGGTGATCAATTAGCTTTTTAAAAATATCATTAGGAAATAATAGATTTAAATATATTTGATAGGTTTCAATCCATGGTGATTGCTATTCGTATTAAAACCCAATTGTTCCATCTTTGGCCAGTGAAAGTTTCTTTAAGTTACTCTTTGTTTGATATAATCCTAGTAATTTTTAGTATCCTCCATTCTTTATAGTGTGAAAAATATTTTAGGCTTATCTTGTGTATTTCTTGCCCCAAACAACCATTTCTTTAAGTAGCCCCAGTTCCTCTTCCTGGCAAATGTTATTTCCAACCACAAAACAACAATCTGAGTTAAGGGTGCTGATGCTACTGCAGTTGGCCATTGTTTCTAAGGCTTTGGAGCCTTTTTTATAGCCTTTATATATATATGTATATATATATATGCACACTATATAATATACACTATATATGTAGTGTATATATGTAGTATGTGTTTACAGGCATACATTGGAAATGCAGGTTTGGTTCTAGACCTCTGCAATAATGTAAATATTGCAATAAAGTGAGTCACACAAATTTTTTATTTTCCCAGTGCATGTAAAATTTGTTCTTACACTATGCTATAGTCTGTTAAGTGTGCAATAGCATTATGTCTAAGAAAACAATTAAAATTTAAAAATACTTTATTGCTACAAAATGCCAACAATCATCTAAGCTTTCTGTTTGCTGGTGGAGGATCCCACCTGGATGTTGACTGGTGGCTGCTGACGGATCAGGGTGGTGGTTGCTGAAGGTTGAGGTGGCTGTGGCAAGTTCTTAATATTAGAAAATGATGAAGTTTACCCCATTGATTGACTCTCCCTTTCACAAAAGATTTCTCTGTAGCATGTGATGTCATTTGATAGCATTTGACCCACAGTGGAAGCTTTTTCAAAATTGGAGGCAGGTCTCTTAAACTCTGCCACTACTAAATCAAATGAGCTTCTGTAATGCTCTAAATCCTTTGTTGTCATTTCAACAACATTCACAGCATCTTCACCAGAAGTAAATTACATCTCAAAATACCATTTCCTTTGCTCATCTATAAAAAAGCAAGTCCTCATCTGTTTAACTTTTATCATGACATTGCAGCAATTCAGTCACATCTTCAGACTCCACTTCTAATTCTAGTTCTTTGGCTATTTCTACCACATCTGCAGTTACTTCCTCCACTGCAGTCCTGAAACCCTCAAAGTCATCCATGAGGGCTGGAATCAACTTCTTCCAGACTCCTGTTAATGTGATATTTTGGACCTCTTCCCACAAATGTTCTTAATGTCATGGCATCTAGAATGGTGAATCACTTCCAGAAGGTTTTTAGTTGACTTTGCCGAGATCCATCAGAGGAATCACTATCTATGGCAGCTATAGCCTTACAAAATGTATTTCTTAAGTAATAAGACTTGAAAGGTGAAAATACTCCTTGATCCTTGGCTGCAGAATGGATGCTGTGTTAGCAGTCATGACAACATTCCTCTCCTTATACATCTCCACCGGAGCTCTTGGATAACCAGGTGCATTGTCAATGAACAGTAATATTTTGAAAGAATTTTTTTTTTTTCTGAGCAGTAGGTCTCAACAGTAGGCTTAAAATATTCAGTAAACCATGCTATAAACAGATGTGCTGTCATCCAGGCTTTGTTCCATTTCTGGAGGACAGATAGAGTATACTTAACATAATTCTCAAGGGCCCTAGGATTTTCAGAATGGTAAATGAGGATTGGCTTCAACTTAAAGTCACCAGCTGCATTAGTCCCTAATGAGAGAGTCAGCCTGTCCTTTAAGGCTTTGAAGCCAGGCATTGATTTCTTTTCTTTAGCTATGAAAGTCCTAAATAGCATCTTAAGAGAAGGCTGTTTCATCTACACTGAAGATATGCTGTTTAGCATAGCCATCTGCATCAATGACTTTAGCTAGATTTTCAACTTCTCCATCAGCACTTGATGCTTCACCTTGCATTTTTATGTTACGCAGATGGCTTCTTTCCTCAAGCTTCATGAATCCACCTCTGCTAGCCTCAAAATTTTCTTCTGCGACTTCCTCACCTCTCTCAGTCTTCACAGGATTAGAGAGAGTTAGGGCCTTGCTCTGGATTAGGCTTTGGCTTAAGGGAATACTGTGGCTGGTTTGATCTTCTATCCATACCACTAAAACTTTCTCCATACCAGTAACATAGCTGTTTTGCTCTCTTATAATTTGTGTGTTCACTTGGAGTAGCACTTCTGATTTTCTCCAAGAACTTTTCCATTGCATTCATGGCTTGGCTAGCTGGTGCAAGAGGCCTCGCTCTCAGCCTGCCTTGGCTTTCAGCATGCCTTCCTCACTAAGCCTTGTCTTTCCTAGTTTCGCTCTTGATTTAAAGTGAGAGACCTGCAATTCTTCTTTTCACTTCAACACTTGGAGGCCATTGTCGGGTTATTAATTTACCTGATTTCAATATTGTTGTGTCCTAGGAGATAAGGATGTCGGAGGAGAGGGAGGAGATGGGGACGGGCTGGTTGGTGGAGCTATCAGAACACACACACAAGATTGATTGATTAAGTTTGCTGTCTTATATGGGCACCCTCAAACAATTACAACAGTAACATCTAAGATCACTGGTCACAAATCACCATAACGAATAATGAAAAAGTTTGAAGTATTGCAAAAATGACCAAAATGTGACACAGAGACATGAAGTGAGGAACTGCTGCTGGAAAAATGGCGCAGGCAGACTTGCTTGATGCGGTGTTGCCAGAAACCTTCGATTTGTAAATAACACAATATCTGTGAAGTGCAATAAGGGTGAAGTAAAATAAAACAAGATCTGCCTGTATATAAAATCTTATGAGTGCATGTTGACACTTCTGAGTCAAACTAAAAGTAAAACAACAGGAGGTTCACCAAACCTCTCCCATACTACATTTGAGTCTTCTTTCTTCCAAACTAAGAATCCTGGTTCTCAATGACACTGAAATGGTAGACTTAAAACACCCATAATTACATAATTACTTCTTTGTTCATCCCACCTTACACTCACAAAGTCTCAAATAGCAATGCAAATACTATCACTGCCAATATCATTGCTGAACGCATTCATCATGTTTTTTTGTGGATATTCCTCCCATTTTGGCCCTATTTTTCTGTGACACCATATCAATTTTGTCAGAGCACAAACCAATGCATACCATGCTCTCTCCCTTTTAATCCACATTATTAAGACTTGGCTGTATAAGTAGCTATTTAAACTGGCGACCAGTACTTTTCTCCGTGCCTCCCTACTCATTTTGGTTTCCTGAAGTTCGTTCCTTAGCAACTTTCTCAAGAGCTCATGCACACTGAACACGGTTTCTCTGAGCCTTTTATTTTTGGGAGGCAGTTTGTTGGCTATAAACTTTGGGCTCACTTTTTTTTTCATATTTTAATTGTTACTCCATTTTCCTGTGGCATAAACCATTTCTGTCAAAAAGCTTGATGATAATATTATATTTCCCCTTTTAGAAAACTTGCTCATTTTGTCTAGATGTCTAAATAATTTTTTTAAGTCCACTAATTTTACTAGAATATATATATCTTGGTCAATCTGGGCCAGTATTATCAGGTTCAGGATGCCTTTTGCAACCTGTAGTGTGCATGTGTGTGTGTATGTCATTGTTCACAGAAACAATGTTTTCATGTGTGGAAGCACCTGCCCACATTTTAGTGGAGCAGCAGCATTGGTTTCTGAAACTCCAGGAATGGTGTTTGGGAAAGGTGCTAGTGCAGGGATCATTAAACTGCAGTCCATGGGTCAGATTCTGCAAACTCCCTGTTTCCTCCCTGCCAGTAAGCTAAGGATGGTTTTTACATTTTTCAATGGTTACATTTAAAACGGTTGTGTAAGTTCCTATGTGAATCTCCCAAGTTTTCTCTGGGCCCTCAGGGCATCTGGCCTTTTAGGAAAGAGCACGTTGACCCCTATTCTAAAAACAACCTTGCAATAAACGAAGGGAAGTCCCTGGGGAGAAGGTGGAGCTGGCCAAGTCAGGAATTGACGTGGTTTGTCCTACACACCCGAGGTTTCATCTCCTGGGAGCACAGACGTCCTCTCTTAGAGCTTCCCTCGGGGACCCACAGCCTTCCTCCCTGCTCTCTCTCCCGCTCTGGCAGCTCCTCTCACAGTGGGGCTCGTGAGTTCACTCACATTCAGGTGCAAAAATCTCCTGGAAATTGGTCCCCCTTCAGAGAATCTTTCGTTTTTGTAGGGTAATGCTTTAAGGCAAAGAAGTGAGTGTCCGGTTTGAATTCTGAGATTCAGCCAGTGTGTGTGAGTGTGTATGTGTATATGGATATGAGTGAGTGTGAGTGTGTGAGTTTAAGTATTTGAGTGTAGGGGTATGTGCGTATGTGTGCATGTGTGTGAGTAAGCATGTTTGTGTGTGAGTGTGGAGATTGTGCAAGTGTGTGAGTGTGCATTGAGAGGTGTGTGAGTGTGTTAGTGTGAATGAATGTGTATGTGGGTAGTGTGTGAGTGTGTGTTGCATGTGTGTGTATGTGGGTGGTGTCTGAGTGTGTGTGTGTCTGAGTGTGTCTGAGTGTGAGTGTGTATATACGAGTGTGAGGGTGGTGATTGACACGTGGTGACAGATCAGGGCTTTCCCAGCCTCCGAAGTGCTTGGTGGTTTCACTCCTGACACATCCAAGGATCTGGCCTCTGGACCTGTGGGCAATTCACAGAGCATCTCCAATGTCCGCCTGTGTCCCCACATGCACCTGCAACTCACCCCCTCCCCCAGGCCGGCGGGTGGCCCCCAGGGCTCTGAGTGTGGCCTGGGGCCCCGCCTGGGTTCTGTTGAACAAGCCCTGAGTACATGGAAAGACAGATTGCGTTCTTGGGTAGGAAGACATAATGTGATAAAATTATCATTTCTCTCACAATTGCAATCCGAACAGAATTGTTGTTGGAGCAGAATTAAATGATCATATGGGGGAAAAGCCTGAACATGACCTGGAAAACGGTTAGAACGCTAGTGAGGGGGGCGTACACTGCACACGGAGAGCAATCAAATCAACATTGTTTCCATACAGGAACAGATGAATTAATTCACATAATAGAATAGATAATCCAGAAATAGATTCTAATATATAAGAAAATTAAATTCATGATAAAAGTAGAATTGACATTTTATTTGGAAAAATCGGCTTGTTCAAAAAATGCTGTTGGCACAGCTTACTGGCTGTCCATCTGGAACAATATAACGGTGGACCCCATGTCAGACTGTATCCAAAAATAAAACTGCAGATGGACTGAGGACGCATGTTTAAAAAAATCACTAAAAATTAGAAAAGCAGTTTTAAGGGTGAGGTGACATCGTTAACAAGGGAAACGGAAAAGCTGTGGGATGAGGGATACGCACATTCCACAGGGACACTCGGCAGAAAGATGCCAGGAACAAGATAGAACAATGACAGTTTGGGAAAATGTATTTGAATGGCAATGACAAATAGGGCTCTGAAGTCTTGTAAAAATGACAAGAAAAAAGGGGATGAGGCAATAGACAAATGGGCTCAGGGTATGAACAAGAAGAAGACCTGGGGCTCTCCCTGGAAGTGGGACTACAGATGTCTAGAAGCTTGGGGTGGCATGGCTGGTGGTGGAAACTGTCCCTCTTTCGCTCAGGGACCCTTCCAGCTCATCCTCAGTGGGCACGGGCGGCCCCAGCACCCGCAGCCCTGCCCCGCGGGCTCCCGCGTTCCTCTGGGTCTGGGATCCCTCACCGCTGCCAGGGTCCCAGGCACTTCACTCCTGCCCGGCCAGTGCTCACAGTTTATTGCAGGGACACTTTCCTGTCCTTACCAGACTGGAAGCTCTGCCGGTCGGCATTCTGTGCCCGGTTCCAGGGACACTGCGGGAAGCTCCGTCAATATCCACTGTAGAATTGGGGCATGACTTGCCCATATAACAGTCCCCCCCTTTTACAAATTGAACCAACATTTAAAAACTGGTACATCTAAAAAAATGCTTTCCTTTATTTTCTTTAAAAATGGGAAAATCTGGCAGCTCTGTGCCTGTACTCTGGGTGCAGCGGTGGCCATCCTTGGGCTGCAGAGTGTCTCCCCGCTCAGGAGGGCCCCGCCTGGCGCTGCAGGCACTGGAGTTGCAGACCCCAGAACCCGGCTTCTCGTGGGGGTGCTCTCTGTGGCTCTGGAGCACATTCCTGTTTGGAACCTGCCGTATTAGGCGCTTCTGAGGTTCCTGGGCCGGTCTTCACCAACCCTCCTGTGAACTTTGATTTTGCCTAAACCTAAGTGTGCTCTGATGAGTTTGGCCTGTAGACTGAGCGCACCTGGCGCCTGTATTTCTAGCTTCTGAAAATGCCAGCTGTATGTTTTACATCTCTCTATGTACCCATCCATCCATCTATCCATTTACACATGTACACGCATATACATGCATGCATGCATGTCTTCATATGCATGTATGTCTGCATGTGCATATATAGATACATATACACGTGTGTGTGTGTGTGTGTGTGTGTGTCTGTGTGTATAAAACTTTTATGCTATTTCTCTACCAGGAATTAAGACTTGACTTTCCTACAGCCTAGAAGTGGACAGAAATAGTTAGGGGCAGACCCTTCTGCGGCTGCTTTAGGGACTCAGGGGCTGCATTCACCACATCCTCCACTGCCTCCCTGTCAGGGCTCTGCCTTGCAGAGCAGCCCTAGGCATCCCGGCAGCAGCACGGTCCTGGGAGGCCCCGTGCCTGCGGGTGCTGCTCAGGGGCTCCGGCTTTACTGGCTCTTGTGAGGGAAAAAACCCCAAAACCTTGTAACTCATGTAAAAAATTTGGGGTCTTTCCCCTATGACGGGGCTGTGTGGGTAAATTTATTTTTTAATCACATTGCTGGGCATGGGTGTCAGCGAGGTGAGAGGCAGCGAGCCGGGCCTTCCCCGACGTGACCTGGAGAGGCTCCCCACTCGGCCCCCGCCGCTGGGTTTCGTACTGGCAGATGTGGTGGACACGTCTGCAAGACCCCCTTGGCCGACGCGGTAATTTCTTGTCGTGCTCTCAGGAGGAAAGCTGAATGGGGCTGTTTTCTATGTGTGCGGCGAGCAAACATGCCGAGCTCTCTTCTTGAGTCTTTCTAGATTCTTCTGCAGGTCCTGAGTGTCCGTCCCCCAATCAGCTCTTGAGGTCATTTCCAGGCCTGGTATGAGGACAAGGCAGCTATTTTTCACAATTTGCTCTTTTTATAACACTGAGGGAGACAGTGGTTTTAATGACCCCAAACCTGCTGCTGGGCTGGGTGGCTCCACCTGTCTGTCCCCCTGCGGGTCTCACAGCAACGCTGCTCCGAAAGACAGCTTTGCCGAGAGCAGCGAGGGTGGTTTACTGACCGGCACAGGTGAAAATAAGACCTTCCTAAACTTGGGTGGCAGCTTTGAAAGGCGGGGACTGAAGCCTTGGGCTGAGGAGAACCGCAGAGACCTGCCCTGCTCCAGAGAGACAGGTGCCTCTAGGACTGGCTTTATTTCTCTTGTTTCTGTTTAACAGGCCCCCTGTGTGCGATGACGTGAGCCCTGACCGTGTTCGTCCTCCCTGCTGTCCCAGCGAGCGACAGACAGTGCCGGCAACTTGCACACATGACTCAGGTTCTCACCTTGAGCCAGAAGAGCTACCATGCATTCCTCATTTACTGAGGGCCGGCTCTGCCGCATGTGTTACTTTTGACTCTAGCAGCCATCGTACGAGGTCGATGCGGCTTCTTTCCACACGTGACAGATAAGCAAACTGAGTCTCTGAGAATTTAGGTAACTGGCTGAATTTGAATTTAGGTAACCGGCCAGAATTTGGCCGCAGAGTGCCTGACTCCCAGGCCAATGCCAGGCACGTGGCAGCCTCTAGCAGGGCAGCCAGATGACCCGGGGTGGAACCTCGTCTCCCCACGCCCTGGCTGGGTGATCCTTGCCTCTCCAGACCTGTTTCCTTTTCTACAGAATGTGGGCCGTAAAGTGCCTCTTTATAGGGTTGGTGCAGGCAGTAAGGAGTTAAAATACCAAAGCTCTTAGAACAGTACCTGGAACAGCTCATGTGTGCATGAGATGTGGTGTTGTCACCTCATCTCCGACGGGAAAAGTCCTCAGTTAGAAACTGAGTAGGTCATTTTTTAGAGATCTGTTGGATCAGTGTCCACCTTACATTTTTCCCATTAATATTTTCTCCTTCCCCTTCTTTTCTTACTGCACTGTACAAAGAGCCTGCATGTGCACATACATGTGCATGCGCACACATGGGTACATATACACAAGCACACTATCACACACATGGGTATACATCCACACACACATACATGCATGCACACACACTCACACACATACATGCACACCTCTCTGTCACTCTCTGCCTAGCAAATTTCTGTTCCTCCTTTGGGTTACGACTTGAATGTCTTGTCCACAAGGAGAGGAAGGCCGTTCCAACCTCTCAACTGAAACGCTAAGCCCTGTTGAATTGCCTCACAATTTTTTATACTTTTTCTCTATGGCACCTGCCTTTGTTATAAAAATATGTAATTTTGTGTGACCATTCAGTGTCTGTCTCCCCTCTATGAGGGAGGGTCCTATCTATTTTGTCTGCCGCTGTTTGCCTCCCACAGAACGTCCATCCTTGCTGTCTCACTGGCCTCCGAATATGCAAATTAATGAAGCACAGGACTATTACCTGACACCTTAATTGTTGTTTTAATGAGAATGTGCACAGATTTCCTGAGCTTTTCTTCTGTGGAGAACGAATGTTATCTTGGGATACTCCATAGTTTGCTAACTGATGCTCATTAGCAGCTGAGACTGGACAGTTAGACAGTTTGAACTGGTGGACACAGTCATCAATAGAGCAGAGGAGATGACTCCTCCGTAGTCTAAAATGAGGTCTCCGAAGAATGATTTGACCTTAGACAACTCCCTTGACCTTGGGCAATGGTGTATTTTTCTTATATGCAAATTAGGTAACGTAGATACCCTTTTCCTGGCCCCAATATTAACATTTGATAAGATCATAGACAACTGTAATTGAATGCCTTGTGTTTATATAGCATTTAATAGTTTACAAAATGGCAGTTTCAATTTGCATCATCTATTGTGAGGAAGAAGGCATGGTCCGG
The DNA here is from genome assembly GCF_041146395.1 of Eulemur rufifrons. Lineage (NCBI taxonomy): Eukaryota > Metazoa > Chordata > Mammalia > Primates > Lemuridae > Eulemur > Eulemur rufifrons. The sequence goes on from NC_090989.1 coordinate 4,741,734, forward strand.
GCACACCGTTATATTTACTCTTCGTCTTAGGGCCTTTCTGCCCTGCTGAACACTGCTGCCCACGAGCCCCTCCCTGCCTCAGGGCCAGAGAGGGTCGGCTGCCTGTGTTTGTGCCATCTGTGAGCTCAGAATGGTTTTTACATTTTTAAGTGATTGAAAAAAAATAAAAAAATACTTTGTGGCACATGCAAATAATACAAAATTCAAATTTCAGCAGCTGTAAATAAAGTTTCACTGGAATCCAGCCACTTCCACTTGTTTACTTATTGTCTGAGGTTTCTGCTCTAATGGCACAACTGAGTAGATGACAGATATCATCTGCAAAGCTGAAAATGTTTCCGAGGTGGTCATTTGTAGAATAAGTTTTCTAAGGGCTTGCTGGAGTGATGACACCCTCTTTGGGTTCCCACCTTCCCTCTCTGTCAGTTGAGCTCTCCCTCCCTGGGGGCCACAGGGTGCCGTCAGTGACATGCAGACAGTAGGCTTCGAAGAGCAGCTGAGAGAACATCCTGAATCCAGCACCTGCTGCAGGCTGCAGAGTATCTCACTTGGAGCCAAGGCTATGTTTATAACACAGCACTGTTAATGTTACCCATCTAGAGGGTGTTTTTCTAAAGATTTCCCTTGGGTAATTCTGAAGGGCAAAGTAATTTTGAACCCAGAAGCACAGGGTGTTTCCCATGCCACCTGGTAATGGAAATGGTGTCAGCTTAACTGCTTGGGGCCTCTGAATTCAGAATTGAGCTAAACGATAACATGGACTATTTTGCTAACACCATGTAATGTTTATAGACCATGAATATTGTATACTAAACAACTTCCAGTTTATTTTTCCTCACCTCCATATCCAGCCCAGGAGGAAACCTGAATTTTTTTTTTAACCTTAAAAAATATATTGAGGACTTCTAGTTTCAACTTCAAAATGTAAAGAGCGTGAAAGTTGCTACTCCCATCCTTCCAAGAAGACAAAAGCTGAAAAAGTTGGAAATCAAAAACCTATTTCAACCCATCAGAGAACTAGAAGGATATAGCCACCCAGATATGCTTGCCTGAGGGAAATTCACTGGTGCCCTAAGGGGAGAAGCACTTACTGGGTAATTTCAATGAATTGCTGAAAGCTGAGTATGGACTGGAGTGAGAATGACAAACTCCTAGGGGGCCCCACATTTTGTTAGGTTTTACCTCTAGGAATGCTATCGGGTTCCCACCTTGAAGAGCCAAGAAAAAATCCCCTTCTTGTCTTTGGAAAGGGGAGAGGCAAAGTCATCATTCTGAAACAAGCTCAGGGTATCCCCATAGCAAAGGCCCACTCCGCAAGGGGAAGGTGATACCAGAGCCTTGTCTCAACCTGAGGCCTCTCCAGCCTATCTGTTTCACCTAAGTGGGGAGAATGCTAAGAGACAGTTACAAAGATCTCAGCCAAGGGCACAGGCCCACAAAATACTAACATTTAATCACAAGATGTTAGAATGTCCCCACCCCACATTTACCAGCACCCAGCAGGGCTCCCGTGTATTGACAGTGGTTTGGAGCTGAGACAGCCGTGAGACTCAAACCCTAGCTAAGGGAAAGTTCTTGGGGCATCACCAAGACAGCAGGGAAGGATGAAGACAAGGATACTGGAGGGATTTGATGCCTTTGACACCTACGGCTACAGCAAGCATTAAACACAGCATGGCTCTTAGCTGGATTAACTTAAAACCTGGCACCACAGACCTGTTTGCCTCATTTTGTCTTACTTGATTCATCATGTCCACTTGTCAATTTACAAGGAATTTTTAAAGAAAAAAGAATCAGTCTGAAGAGACAAAGACTGAAGCATCAGAACCAGGCTCGGATACCACACAGATTTGGAATTACCAAAATAACTATGATTAATATGCCAAAGTCTCTAATGGAAAAACTAGCCAACATGTGAAACCATGTGGGTAATGTAGGCAGAGGGTGGAAACTCTTAAGAAAGAATGAAAAAGAGCTGTCAGAAAGCAAAACATTGGAATAGAAATAGGAATGCTTTTGGTGGGTTTATCACTAGATTGGATATAGTGGAGGAAAGCATTAATGTCGTTAAAGATGGACAATAGGAGTTTCTCATCTGAAATACAAGAGGAAAAAGAATGAAAAAAGAAATAAGAACGAAAAAAAGAGAATATCCAAAAACTGTGGGACAATTTCAAAAGGCACAATATACGTACAGTTGGAACACCAAAAGGAGAAGAAAGAGAGAACTGAGGAGAAGAAATATTTGAAGGAATAATGGCTGAGAAGTTTCTAAAATTAATGACAGACACCTTGCCACAGATCCACAAAGCTCCAAAAAAAATCTAAACTTATGCATATCATATTCAAGCTAAAGAAAACCAAAAATATAGAGAAAATATTGCATGTAGCCAGAGGGAAAAAAATCACTTTACCTATAAAGGAACAAACACAGAAGTAAAGATTATTTTTCATCAGAAACCATAAAAGCAGGAGGAAAGTATATTAAGATATTTAAGGTGTTGAAAGGAAAAAAAAAAAAAAACCACCAAAAACAAAACACCAACCTAGAATTCTATATCCAGCAAAATTATCCTTCAAAAGTGAGAAGAAATAAAAGTTTTCTCAGACAAACAAAAACTGAGGGAATTTATCACCAGTATTCAAAACTCTGGGGCAAAACTTATTTTTTAAAAATAAGGAAAATCATTATGCTAAGAGAGGAAATAAAATGGATTTATATAAAATGCTCAACTACAATTAGAGTAGGCAGAAAAGGAGAAGAAATAAAGACACAAATAAGTACAAAAAACAGAAAAGAGCTATGAACATGGCAGGTATTAATCCAACCGTATCAATAGTCACTCTAATATGAATCATCTAAATATAATTAAAAGACAAATTGTCAGGATGGGTTACAAAACAAGAACCAAGTCTCTAAATTTAAAGACTCAGATAAATTAAAGTAAAGGGATGGAGGAAGATATATTATTCTAACATTAACCACAGAAAGATGAAGTAGCTATATTAATTTCAGGCAAAGCAGACTTTGAAATAAGGAAAATTATCACAGATAAAGAAGGACATTACATAATCGTAAAGGGGTTAAATCTTAAAAAAAAAAAAAAAAAGTGCTTTATATGTATGGACCTAACAACGGGGCATCAAAATATGTGTAGCCAAAACCAATAGAACTGAAAGGAGAAATAGACATTTGCTATTTTAATTGGAGGCTTCAATATTCCTTTTTCAGTAACTGATAGATCAAACAGACAGAAAACAGGTGAGGCTATAGACGGTCTCTGAACAGCATTATGAATCAGCTTCAACTAGCTGACTTGTAAAGAACAATCCACCCAGTGACAGCAGAGTACACATTCTTCTCGAGCTCACATTGAACATTTACCACAGCAGACTACATTCAGGACTGTAAAACCCGCCTTAAAATTTCAAAAGAATAGTAATCCTTTGGAGTATGTTTTCAAACAACAATGGAATTAAACTAGAAATCTATATCAGAAAAATAGCAGGGAAATCCCTAAGTATTTGGAAGTTAAACAACAAACTTCTAAATAACATGAGTCAAAGAAGAAGCCTCAAGAGAAATTAAATATTTTGATGTAAATGAAAATACTATTTGTCACAATTAGTTGGATGCAGCAAAAGTAGTGCTCTGAGAGAAATTTATAGCATTATATGTCAGCAATTAGTATTGTTAGTTTTAAACTAGTACGTGTTTAAAAGGAATAAAGACCTAAAACCAATATCCTAGGTTGCCATCTAAGAAAACAAGAGAAAAAAAGAGCAATTTAATCCTAAAGCAAGCAGCAGAAAAAAAAAATAATAAAAATGCGAGCAAAAATTAATGATGTTTTAAGCAGGAAAACAATAGAGAAAAATCAACAAAACCAAAGTCTAGTTTTTTGAAAAGATCAAAAAATTGATAAACCTCTAGCCAGGATAACCAAGAGAGGACAAAATTACTGATATCAGAAATTAAAGAAGGACCATCACTATTGACTTATGGACATAAAAAGGAATACTATGAACAACTCTATGTTCACAAATTTGATAATTTAGATGAAATGGACCAATTTTTTGAAAGACATAAGCTACTAAAACTCACAGAAGGAGGAACAGACGGAGGCTTCCTCAACTTGATAAAGAATATCTAATAAACAGACAAACAAAAACCCTACAGCTAACATCATAGTTAATGGTGAGAAATGGACACTTTACTCCTAATATCAGTAACAAGGCAAGAGTGTCCTCTCTCACCACCTCTTCCGCATTGAACTGGAAGTTTACCTCATGCTCGGAAAGGGAAGTAGAAGCTACACGTGGGGAAGGGAGAAATAACTTTGTCTTTGTTTGCAGATGACATGATTGTCCATGTAGAAAATTCCAAAGAATTGACAAAAAAAAAAAAAAAAAAAAAGAAAAGAAAAGAAAAGAAAACCAAACCTCTGGAGCTAATAAAAGAGTATGGCAAGGCCACAGATACCAAGGAAATATATAACATTCAGGTGCTTGTGTATATATTGGCAAGGAACAATTGGAATTTAAAGTCTAAAAAAAAACATTTACATTAAGTTATGCATTGAATTGTGTTCCCCCCAAAAGGTATGTTAAATTCCTAACCCCCAGTACCTCAAATGTGACGTTATCTGGAAATAGGGTCATTGGAAGATATAATAAGTTAAAATGAGGTTATGCTGGATACAGTAGACTCCCTAATCCAACTGACTCATGTCCTTATGAAAAAGGCAAAACTATAGAGACAGTAAAATCATCAGTGGTTGCCAGTGGTGCAGGGGAGGAAAGGAAAGTTGAATACATGAATAACAGGAGATTTTTTTAGGGTAGTGAAATTATACGGTATAGTACAGTAATGTTGAGTACATGACACTATCCATTGATCAAAACCCATGGAACTTTTACAGCATAAAGAGTGAATCTTAATGTATGCAAATTAAAAAAAATAATTTAGAAGTTTGGAAGACCCCCAGAAGGAATGGAAAATGTAACAAAAGAATCTAACTGTATTACAAATACATTAAACATCTTCAATGAAGGAAATATGAGGAAAAGTTGCTGATCTAACTACCTTGGAAATGGTTGGAGTCTGCCCAACTAAAGGAAAAGAAACTGTACATAGCACTGTACTCTATTTGATAAAGTTGTTTCCCACTGGGATGTGGTTAAACAATTCTGATGGTATTAAACAAGCTACTGGAACTAAAAATTAAGTACATGGATGGCAGAAGTTTGAGAACGGCTTGTCACTGTTGAAGTGAAAGATTTCATATATGCAAGGGGAGGAGGCTAGAATGATCCATGTGGTAATGGATTCAAGTTAGAGCCATGATTATAAACTCACATTTAGCTCAATAGAGATAGAGATGGCTACATGTAGAAATATTTACAGATATATGTGCAACCATGGATTACTATGCATACATATATTTCCTTGTTCAGTGGGCCAAAAAGCAATGAAACCCCTGTAGCAACAAGCACACAGAACACCCAGAAATTGGTTTTTAATAACATTGTCCAATAAAAGGAAACAGGGCTCCTTGGAAAAATGAATCATTCTAGGACTTGGAGAGGAAATATACAAGAAGAGTGTGGAACATCTTGCAGTGTTAGGAAGTAGGGAACCACAGACACATAAACAGTGCTGTGTCAAAGGGACACTGACACCAACTGACAGAGCTTCCAGTGGCCACAGCTGGGACAATTTGAACATCATAACATTGGATTAAAACTTAAAGTATAAAATAGATATCCATCAGTCCATACTGATATAAACATGTTATAGAATAAATAAATAAACAGGGGTTATAGACACATCTGTGTAGAAGAATTCCAAATAATTCATGTAACTATCTCACCTTCGAGGAGGTGGATCATAATTCTCTACTCCTAAAGTGTGGGTGATGCTTAGTGATTAATCTCAATGGTACAGTATGGAAGGGGAGAGGGAAGAATAACTGTACAATGAATAAATCTGAAGACACTATCACCAGCCAGGTGATCTAGGTCAATGTCACCAGAGATAAGACATGTTGACAGTGTGAATCTTTGATATGATGCAAATGACCTTACCTTTGTGGTCTTCTTCCCTAAACCCACAACTCCAACCTAATTATGAGAAAACCATCAGGAAACCCCAATTGAGGGACGTTCCACAAAATACCTGACCGACACCTCCCAAAACTGTCCATCATCAAAAACAAGGAAAGTCTATGACAGTGTCATGACCCAGAGATGCCTAAGGAGACAGAACTAGATGTGATGTAGTGTACTGAGTGGAGTTTTATAACAGAAAAAGCACTTTAGGTAAAAGCTAAGGAAATTTGAATAAAATATGGAGTTTGCTTAATAATAATGTATCAATAGGGCACATTAACTGTGTGAAATATGCTACTGCAAGATTTAATAGGGAAATCTGGGACCAGGCTATATGGGGATATGCTGTACTACCTTGGCAATTTTTCTGTAAGTTTAAGACTGTTCTATAAAATAAAGTTTATTTAAAAATAATCCAGAATACTCCACCCCTTCCCACTTTTGGCAGCACTGTCTTTATTCACAGCCCCCTTATGTCTCCCTGGGACTGGGAGACCCCTGCTTGCCCTCTCGCCATCCCCAAACCAAGTCTCCGTGGTGTATCTGGGGTTTTAAGATTTGACGTAAGTAGATAGAACCCTCTAACATTTGCATGTGCTGAGAATTAAGTCCAAAGTCTGTCCCTGGACCTCTGAATCCCCACGTAGCCTGGACTCCATCTGACCGGCCTCATCCCAGACGCCTCCATTCTCACACCGTGAGCCCAGTCATGGCGGCCCCTGAACTCCCAGACCCAGCACATCTCAGCACGAGAGTCGCTTCCCTGGGCTAGAAGTGTGCACTATTCCCCAGGCACCCGTGGATTTATTTACCTATTTTCAATGAGATTTTGCTAAAATGTTCCCTGTTTAGAAAGTCCCTTTCCGGCTCTCTCTATGCCTTTATTTTTCTTCAAAGTGCTTGTATCTCTTGACATTGGTGCATGTAGACCCACACACAAACATACTGCCTACACACGTGTGTGTGTGTGTAAATCTGCCTTCTCTACTAGAGTGCACCCACAGAATGTGAATCCATCGGGTCAAGCACTTTGTCTGCATAATACACGGAATCCCCATCCCAACACGTGACTTTCCTGTCTTCCACAAGAAGAGTAATGGAAAGAATTTTCCAGTATTCATTAAATAGCAAGGTGTGTTATCACAGGTGGTTTCTATGCTCTGTATCCAGACCCATTCCTATCACCCATTGGTTACCTCCCTCTTTTGAGCCTCATAAGTCACGTGAGGGTGATAATTATGGGGTTGTTGTGAATATTTAGTAAGACAACAAAACACGTGCTTGGCATAGAGTAAATTATCAGCAAATCTCAGTTTCTGCCTTTAAAAATGCTGTACAGTTGACCCTTAAGCAACACGAGTTTGAACTGCGCGGGTCCACTTACGCGCGAATTTTTTCAATAAAAGTTACACCAAGTGAGCCTGCCTCTTCTGCCCTCCCTTCCACCTCCTCCCCCTTCCCTACTCCCTCTATCCCTGCCACCTCTGAGACAGCAAGAGCTACCCCTCCTCTTCCTCCTCCTCCTCAGCCTACTCAACGGGAAGGAGACCTGCATGACGACCCACTTCCACTTAATGACTAGTAAACACGCTTTCTTTTCCTTGTGGTTTTCTTAATAACATTTTCTTTTCTCTAGCTTACTTTAGTGTAAGAATACAGTATATAATACATTTAACAGATAAAATAAGAGTTAATGGACTGTTTATGGTCAACAGTGGGCTATTGGTAGTTTCATTTTTGGGGAGTCAAAAGTTATACGTGGGTTTTTGACTGTGTAGAGTCAGCACCTCTAACCCCTGTGTGGTCAAAAGTCAACTGTATTTGTCTATTTGATTCACTTGTGGGTTTTGATATCAACTGTGCAAAAACTTGAACTTTGCATTGTTTTCCACACACGAATATTAGGTTCAGTCATATTCGTGGAGAGCTTCTTCAAACCGAGCCCTGTGTTTTCTTCTTTGAGGTGATATTTTTCTCGTTCTCTAGACGACTACAGTGTCAGCTAGACGGGGCTGCCAGGGCCACAGCTCCCAAAATAATGCAGAGGAGTGTGACAAACTGAAAGATCGGTCCCCTGAACTGAATGCCTGTGAGTCCAGATCTTCTAAACCAAACAAGTGTGATCATAATATTTCTTTTGAACTGTAGAGACAATATGTTACAGAATTTGGAAAAATAGATAAAAATATCACCCGCTGTTCTACAACATTAACAAAACATTCTTTTGAGTTGTTCCCTTCACCCATCACAATCTGTGCCATGATGCGTCTATGCAAAATAACACCAACATGAAATAAAAAGGAAATGTTCCTATTTAACTTGTGTGTTCCCAGGGACAGACCGTACTGATAAAGTCCTGAAGGCAAAAGAGACAAATTATCATCACACCCTCGGTCATTTCCTCTAGGAAAGCAGAAATGGCAAAATTTTCCAAATCCAGCTCTTTCTCAGAAGAAAATCAGTTTCTTCAAGGATATCCGGAAAGGCTGCATCTTTGCACATGCATTTTGTACAATGTTTCATAATTTACAATCATTCTTTTAGAATTTTTTTTGCAAACATATTTCCCCATAAAATGGTCCCCCAGGGATGCACTACATGAATATTTAGGGGACATTGCTGGAATGTATGGTCTATAACGAGCAGAGAAAGATGCTTTTACCTAGAAAAGGGTACCCTTGAGACCTCGTCAGCGCTGGGATGGAAGAACTTAAGTTCTTCAGAAGAAAGCAATGAAGCCTTAAAGAAGCTCACCCCTGCCTGTCGCTGGGCCTTCTGCTTTCTCCACTGCAGCGGCTGTGGAGTCGAGCCCGGCTGGCCAGATTCTGTGCGTGTGATTGGGGGCATTGAGGAGAAGTCTGGTTTTGTTTGCACAGCCGCTTCCTAATTCAACGCTGGCTTCACCCTCAGAAGTATTCTGGCTCCAGAGGACCATGCAAGGTTCAAAGCAACATCAGGTCTGCGAACTACTCTCTTTCCAGGATTACGGAGACAGACCACATCCGGGCTTTGTCCCTCACGAGCCAACTATTTTACAGGCCACTTTCCCACCTTCTGTCCCATTTAATTCCACAGTGTCACTCTAGTGGGGAAGAAATTGAGACTCGGAGGGATTCAGTTCCTGGACAATGACTCAAACTGATATGTTGTGACTCCAGAGCCAGCCCCCCTCTCCCCAGCTTTGCTTCAGGGCTGCGGAGAAGGGCTCTGTCCTTACCCCGCGCCAGCTACTCTGAGGAAGGAGCCGTTCAAGTTTGTCTCTTCCACTCTATCGCTCAATGGCTGATTCCCAGGGAGTCCTGTCGCCCTACGCATCCCCCTCTCAGCCTGTATTGGGATCACCCGAAAATGTTAAAGGGCGAGAGGGAAATAAAGGCATTTGAGGGAAGCTGTCCAGGTAGTGGTGTAAGCTTTTTTCTTTTTGCTGTAACAGATGTGTGTGTGTGTTTGTGTGTATGTGCACATGAGTGTGTGTGTGTGCACATGTGTGGTGTGTGTGTACGTGCACATGCATGCGTATGCATGTGTGTAGGGGTGTGTATGTGCACATGCATGCGTATGCATGTGTGTAGGGGTGTGTATGCGCACATGCATGCGTATGCATGTGTGTGGGGTGTGTATGTGCACATGCATGCGTATGCATGTGTGTAGGGGTGTGTATGTGCACATGCATGCGTATGCATGTGTGTAGGGGTGTGTATGCGCACATGCATGCGTATGCATGTGTGTGGGGTGTGTATGTGCACATGCATGCGTATGCATGTGTGTGGGGTGTGTATGTGCACATGCATGCGTATGCATGTGTGTAGGGGTGTGTATGTGCACATGCATGCGTATGCATGTGTGTAGGGGTGTGTATGTGCACATGCATGTGTGCTCATACTTTCCCCTCCCAGGGCAAGGTCCGAGGGCATCGAGAGAACAACTCGTTGACATTGGGAAACTGAGCAGAGGACAGTGAGAAAGCCCCAGGAGAACTTATTCTGTGTCCTCGTCCCCAAAGAAATAATGTCCAGGGCGTCTTTTCATCCTGCTCCAGAACTGAAGATGATCATTCAGTTTGTCTTTTAATCACAGCTGTGAAAATTTTTCTATCAAGTAACACTGATATGTATAAATGTAATTAAGGATCACATAAATGAAAAGCAACTTTACTTATTAGAGAAATATGTAAAATGTCCTTCTAATCTTTTCAAATTTTCAAATAGAGTATACAAACTCTACTTAATAGAGGAAACAAATGAAAGGAGTTCATTTCAGCATCAGTTTAGAAGAGTATGGAGATTCTGAGACGGAGGCTGAAGAAAGGAAGGAAAACAAAGACATGCGCCTCAGAAGCTCGCTAAGCTCCAAGACGCTGGCCCCTAACTAACTTACCAGTATGGGACTTGAGTTAGGGGAAAATACAATGATAAAGATTGGGGAAACCTTGGAAATACCAGAATGTATTACAAAGAGTAATTTAAGGCTATGATTTCCTTTCTGAAAACCCACCCTTACCCCATGTTAGCACTACAAGAAAAACCACAGATGCTGCCTAAAAAATAGGGGTGTCACTCCTATATTACTTTAGGAAAATATAATTTTGGTTTTAAGAAAATTTCTAATATGTATATTTTTCTGTTTATATAATTCCAAAATACCAGAATTCATTTTGCAACTGTGGGGATTAATGAACCCCCACATCTCTCCTTAGAGTTCACCAGGGATGCTACAAGAATTTGAGCTAAGGGCTAGGATTCATTTCAAAGTTCTACAAATTTGTTCCTTCCTGGTGGATGTGCAGTGGTATCTCCTTGTGTTCTTAATCTGTGTTTCCCTAGTTTCCCTAATGAACAATGATATTTGGCACCTCTCAGTATATGTGGTAGCCGTTTGAATATCTTCTTTTGAGACGAGCCCATTCAATTCTTTTGCCCATGAAAAAATAGATTGTTTAACTTTTTAAATTGATTTTCAGAATCTCTTTAAATATTCTGGAATTATTTGTCTGATACAAATATTGCAAACATTCTCTCTCACTCCAGGTTCATTCTTTAACTCTCTTAATGTTATCTTTTGATTGATACAACTAAATTTTTATGAGTCCAATATATGAAGTTTTTCTTTATGCTTAGTGCTTCCTGAGTCATGTATAACTTTTTTTCCTTATCCCAAGATCATGAAGACTCACGAATATTCTAGGGCCTTTGCATTTCCATATAAATATTAAATCCAGCTTATTAATTTCCTTAAATATATCTGCTGAGAATTCGATTGGAACTTTGTTGATGCTGTAGAGAATTTGGGGAGACTTCACAACATTGAGTTTTTTCATAGAGACATATATTTCATCTTTTTAAATCTTTTGTAGTCTCTAGTTTTCAGTGTAGAGTTATTGCACATCTTTTGATAATTTATTCTCAAGTATTTGATGTTTCAAAATAGTATTTGAAATATCATTTACATTTTTTCATGTTCTGATTCTTTCTCAGTAGGATATAAACAGGTGTGATGTCAGCAAGATGGTGAACAGGGCTTTGCAATACTTGTTCCCCCACAGAAACATCCATCTGAACAACCATCCATGTGAAAAAAATACCCCCACAAGAGCTAAAGAAACCAGGTGAGAGATCACAGCACCTGGGGATAATAGCATAGAAATAAAAGACACATTGAAGAGAGTAAGAAGGACAGTTTTAGAGTCTTAGGATACCCTCACCCAACTCCAGGCAGCACAGCAAGGGAGAAATACCCTCCGCTTGGAGGAAGAAGAGGACAGTGAGTGTCAGACTTTGTCTCTGACCCTGGCACCTGGCCCACCCCAGTAAGGCTCAGTACTGGACAGTCCCTCGGCCCCAGACTCCTGGCAGATACTCATGGACTGAGGCTCTAAGCCAGCCCCAGCCCCAGGCGGGATCCCACAGCCCCAGGCTCCAGGTCTGCCCCAGGCTTCTGGCCCTTCCCACTCCAGGTCAGCACTCTTGGACCCAGTCACCCGGCTGCAGATATGGGCTCCAGGCCTGTCCAGTGCCAGGCAGATTCCAGCAACCCCACCCTCAGCGGACCCATGGTCCAGGCCCATCTCAGTAGAGCAAAGTGCTGGTCCAGCCTCTGGACCCAGGCCCCAGGACTAACCCAGGGGTTCAGTGGATCCGGGTTCCAGGCCAACACCTGCAACTCCAGGCCAGCCCTAATAGACCCAGCTTTCAGGCCAGCACTTGCGTGCACAACCTCCAGGCCGGCCTCCGTGGCCCCAGGCAGCAGGCCCATCCCGGTACCTGGTGGATCTCGGCAGACTCAGGTTCAAGGCCCCCCGGCCCCCAACAACCCAGCACCAGGTCAGCCTCTGTGGACCCAGGATTCAAGCTAGGCCCGACAGATACAGGATCCAGGCCCAACCCCACAGACCTGGGCACCAGGACCGCCCAACTGCTGACCCAGGTACAGCCTGTCTGAAGCCCCCGCATCAAGCTGCCCGCTGACCACACCAGAGAGCCTGCCCAGAATCTCTGGACGGTCTGACTGGTGGAGGGCTTTCCCAGACAGAGAAAGTCTACAAAGACTGGGACAAGCCCCACTTCCTCAAATGCACAGACATCAGTGTAAAAAAACAAGAAACATGAAAAGCCAAGGAGACATAACACCACCAAAGTTTCTTTTTTTGAAATGACCAAGTCAAGGTTTGTTATTAAGATTATAAATTGATTTGGGATGTGTTCCCTCAGCCTCTATTTTCCGAAACTGTTTGCAAAGATTGCTGTTATTTATTTATTAGATATTCTGAATAATTTGCCAGGGAAGCCATTGCATTCTGGAACTTTTGGTGGAAACAGTTTGAATGGGTTTTGACAAATCGTGCACCCACCACTGCAGTGTCCGACAGAGTGGCGTCCCTGCCCTGAACATCCCCTGTGCGTTGTCCGTTCAGCTCATCCCCACCGAACTCCTGGGAATCACTGATCTGCTTTCTGCCTCTCGAAACTGACCTTTTCTGAAAATCGTGGAACTGGAATCTCACAGTAGGTAGCCTTTCAGACTCTCCTGTCGCTTTATAATGTACATTTGAGATTAACTTATATCTCGGAGTGGTTTCATAGTTCATTCTTTTTTATCCCTGAGTAATATTACATTGTATAGATGTACCACAATTTGTTTATCCGTTTATACATTTAAAGACATCTTGTTGCTCACAGCTTTTGGCAACAATGAATAAAGTTACTAAAAACATTCACATATGGGTTTTTATGTGGTAGCAAGCCTTCAAATCAGTGGAATAGCGTGAATACCTAGGGGCACAATTGTTGGAGCATATGTAAGACAGTATTTAGCTTTGTAAGAAACTGCCAAATTGTCTTCCAAAGTGGTGTAGAGTTTTGCATTCCCTTTAGGCATAAACGAGAGCTCCTGTTGCTCTACATTTGCCAGTGATTGCTATAGTCTATTTTTTTTTTAATTGTAGCCATTCTAATAGGACTGTAGTGGTGTCTCCTGTTTTCCTATGCATTTCTCTGAAGTCACACGATGTTGGAAATCTTACATGCTTAATTGCATCTGTATATATTCTTTGGTGGGATGTCAGTTCAAATATTTTTCCCAGTTTTTAATTAGTTGTATTTTTTTCTGTTAAATTTTGAAAGTTCTTTGCACATTTTGTGTTTTGCAAATATTTTCTTCTCTGTGTGGCTTGCCTTGTCATGCTTTTAACAGTTTTCATAGAGCAGATTTTCATTGTAATAAAGAGCAATTGATGAATTTTCTTTATTTCATTGATTATGCTGGTGTTATTGTACCTAAAAACTTGTTACCAAACCCAAGTTCTTGCTGATTTTCTCCTCTTCTTTTCTAGAAGTTTTATAAGTTTGCAAGATACACTTAATGTATAACCCATTTTGAGTTGATTTTTGTGAAATGCATAAGGTCTGTTCTACATTATTTAAATTGCATATTGATGTAGAATTATTCTAGTATAATTTGTTGAAAAGTTTGTCCTTTCTCCATTAAATTCCCCACCTCTGTCAAAGATAGTTGACTGTATGTGTGTAGGTCTATTTCTGGGCTCTCTATTCTGTTTTATTGTTCTGTGTGTCTATTTTTTCTCCAAACCACTCTTCCCTAATTATTGAGGCTTTATAGTAAAACTTGAAATTTGGTATTGTGAGTTCCTCAAGTTTGTTCTTGTTCTTTAATATCATATGGGCAATTGTAGGTCTTTTATCTCTCCATATAAATTTCAGAATCAAGTTGAAGATGTCTACAAAATAACTTTTAGGGATTTTGATTCGGATTACATTGAATCTATAGATTAAATTGGGATAAAATTGGACATATTTAACAATATTGAGTGTTCCAGTCCATGAGCGTGGAATATCTCTCCATTGATTTAGATTTTTTATTTCCTTCATCATGCTTCATAGTTTTCAGCATACAGATTTTGTCCATACTTGGATAACTGTATTCCTAGTTTGTTTTTTTTTCTTGAGGTGGGTGTGGTATTGGAAATGATTTTATTTTAATTAAAAATTTTAATTCCAATTTTTCTTTGATGTCTCTCTGGTCTAAATGTGTTCCCTAAAATTTGTGTGTTGGCAACTTAATCCCTAACCCAACAGTGTTGGGAGGTGGGAGGTTTTGGGAGGTGTTTTGCCCTCATGAACAGATTAGTGCTTTTATAAAAGAGCTTACACAGGGACTTTGGCCCCTCGTCTCTTTTTCCATCCTTTCTGCCACATGAGGACACAGCTTTCTTCCCCTCCGAAGGAGGCAGCCATAAGGAAGCATCTTGGAAGCACAGAGAGCCAGCCCTCACCAGATGCCAAACCTGCTGGCACCTCGATCTCAAACTTCCCTGCCTCTGGACCTGCGAAGAAATAAATTTCTGTTCTTTATAAATTACCCATTTTCAGGTATTTTGTTATAACAGCACAAATGGACCAAGACAAACGTTATACAGTAAGGCTGCCAACTTTTTATATTAATCTTATATTCTGCAACCTTGCTCTAGTCACTTATTCCTGCCAAGAATATAGTTTTTTGTAAATTCTTCAGGATTTTCTAAGTAGATGATCATGTCTTCTGTGAATAAAGGCAGTTTTGGTTCTTCCTTTCTAACATCCATACCTTTTATTTCCATTTCTTGTCCTATTGCACTAGTTAGGGCTCCCCGTTCAATGTGGAAGAGGAGAGGAGAGCAGATAGTCTTGCCTTGTTTCTAAGCTCTAGGAGGACAGCGTCCAGTCTTACACCATTTACTATGCTGTTAGCCTAAGATGTTCTTTATAAAGTGGAGAAAGTTTTTTCTCTATTCTTAGTTTACTGAGACTTTTACCTTTAATGAGCGGTGTACTTTATCAAATTTTTTCTGTTTCAGTTCCTGGAACCACAATTGTTCTTTTTTGTCTTGTTGGAGTTTTGGGCTACATTGAATGATTTCCAAGTTTTAAGCCAGCCTCGTGTACCTGGAATAAATCCCACTTTGTCATGGTGCATGATTCTTTCCATACATTGTTGGATTGAATTTTCTAATATTTTGTTGAGGATTTGTGAGTCAATGTTCATAACAGTCATTGTTCTGCAGTTTTCCTTCCTTGTAGCATCTTTAAGGGCTTCATCTGTTTTTGGTATTAAGGTAATGCCGTCTTCATAGAGTGAGTTATAAACTCTTCCCATTGCTTCTGTCTTCTTAAAGACATTGTAGAGAATTGGTTTTGTGTTCAACTAAACTGGACTGAATGCTTGCATTCCCCTCAAGTTCATATGCTGAAACTCTAACCCCCAATGTGATGGTATCAGGAGGTGGGGCTTTGGAAGGTAAGTGGGTACAGCATCATGAATGGGATTAATACCCTTATAAGAGGAGATCCAACAGGTCTGGCTGGCTTGCTGCTCCCCACCACCTGAGGACACAGGGAGAGGACAGCCTTTTGCAAACCAGGAAATGGGCCTTCATCAGACACCAGATCGGCTCGCACCTTGATCTAGGGCTTTACAGCCTCCAGAGCTGCGAGATATGAACATTTGCCGTTTAAGACTCTCCATATATGGTGATTTGTTACAGTGGTCCAAGCAGACTAAGACTGTAGAATTCATCAGTGGACCATCTGGGCCTGACGATATCTTCTTTTTGGAGGGTTATTAATTATTGGCACAATTTCATAAATAGATATAGGCCTATTCAGATTGTCCATTTCTCCTTGGTAGATTGTGTTTTTTTTAAGGAATTGGTCCATTTAATCTAAATTATCAATTTTGTGAGCATAGAGTTATTTGTAGTACTCATTTATTATTATTTTAAGTAGGTGAAATCAATAGTGATGACCATTTTTTACTTGTTATTAATCATTTGTAACCTCTCTCTCTCTCTCCGCCCCTTGTTTAACCTGCCTAGAGGTTTATTAATTTCATTGATACTCACAAGGAATCAGCTTTGGTTTGGTTGATTTTCTCTATTGTTTTCCTCTTTGCAATTTCATTGCTTTCTGCTTTAATTTTCTTTTTTCTTCTGTTTTCTGCTTTAATTTTCTTTTTTCTTCTGCTTGCTTTATACTTCAATTGCTCTTTATTCTCTTGTTTCTTAAGATGGGATCTCAGTGTATTGAATTTAGATTTTTCTTCTTTTCTAGTATGTGCCTTCAATGCTACAAATTTACCTTACAACTCTGCTTTCACTGTGTCCTGCAACTTTCAATGTTATATTTTCACTTTTATTTAGTTTCACTTTTTGTTCAGTAAGCTTGAGAAGAATGTGTATTCTGCACTCTTTCGATAGAATATTCTACAAATGTCAATTAGGTCAAGTTGATTTAGAGTGCTGTTTTAGTTATCTATAGTCCCACTGATTTTTCTGTCTGCAATACACTTTAATTACTGGCAGAAGGGTGTTGAATTCAAACAAAATAGTGGATCTGTCTATTGTCCTTTCATTTCTGTCATTGTTTTGCCTCACCCATTTTGATGCCCTGTGACATATGCACACATAATAGGGTTATTATGTTACTGGAGAGTTGGTTCTTTATCATAATGTAAAGCTCCTCCGAATCCCTGCTGATTTTCCTTCTTTGAAGAACAGACTTCTCTGTCTGAAGATAATATAGCTACTCCAGCTTTCTTTTAAATAATTAGAGTGGTATATCTTTCTCCATGCCTTTACTTTTAACCTCTCTGATTGCACTGATATTTAAAGTGATTTCTTGCAGAGAACATAGAGTTTGATCTTTTCTTTATCCACTTTGACAATCTTCCATTTAATAAAAGTGTTTAAATTATTCACATTTAAAGTTAAAATTATTGTGGTTGGGTTAACATCTGCCATGTTTGGAACTTTTTCTGTTTGTTGCAATTCTTTTGCTTCTTTTCATTTCTCTTTTTCTGATTTTTCTGGTTTTAATCAAGTATTTAATTTTATTTTATTCCTCTCTTAACATATGAATACTACTTCTTTAAATTTTTTTGGTGGTTTGTTTAGAGTTTATAATATATATTTGTTAACTAATTTAAGTCTATTTTGAAATAATGCTGTGTCAAATCACGTGCCATAGAGGTACCTTGGAACAGTCCAATATCGCCCTCCTATCTCGTATACCATTGCTGACTTCATTTGACTTATGCATGTGCTATACTCACTCAATAAATTGTTCTATCATTGCTTTAGACAAACAATTATCTTTTAGAACAGTTAAGAAAAAGAAAAATACATATGTTTATTTTGCTTTTATTTATTCTTTTCCCAACATTTTTCATTTGTTTGTATAGATTCCAGTTTCTGGCCTACGTCGTTTTCCTTCTTCCCGAAGAACTGACTTAAACATTTCTTGTATGGCAGATCTGCTAGCCATGAATTCATTCAGTCTTTGAGAAAGTCTTTATTCTCTTGCACTTTTAAAGACTACTTTTCTTGTATAGAATTCTAAATTGGCTCTTTTTATCTTTCAACATTTTTAATATTTCACTCCATTCTGTTCTTGCTTGCATTGTTTCTGATGAGTAATCTGCTGTAATTCTTGTCCTTATTTCTCTATAGATAGGATAATTCTTTTCCTTTGGGCTTTTTGTTTCCTTGAAGTTTTTTCCTTTGTCTTTGGTTTTCTGCAGCTTGAATTTAGTATGTTTAGATTTGCTTTTTGGGGTGGTGGTGGTGCTAATTTATCCTGCTTGGTGTTCTCTGACCTTCCTGGATCTGTAGTTTAATGTCTGTCATTGATTTTAGATAATTGTTGGCCATTATTATTTCAAACAGTTATTTTGCAGAGTTCTCTATTTCTTTTTCTGGAATATCAGTTGCACAGATGTTACACTTTTGAAATTATCCCTGTAATGTTGTGAAATAATATATATTTGGTCTTTCTTCCAGTTTTCTGACATACTTCTCCTAAAACTCCTGGAATTTCTATAGTGACAGGATGCCTTTTATATGCCAATAAAATGACTCATGGCTGGCAGACTCTAGGTATCTTCAGGATGGAGGCTGGTCATTGGGAAAAACCAAGACATAACTAGAGGGTTGGGACTTTCCACTACACCCCTCAAATCTCTGGGAATGGAAGAGGGGCTGGAGGTTAAGTTGATCACTAATGGCCAGTGAGTTAATCACAGATGCCTATATAAAGAAGTTTCCTTAAAAACCCAAAAGGCCTGGGTTTGGGGGACTTCTGGATCGCTGAACACATGGAGGTTCCTGGAGGTGGTGCACCCAGAGAGGGCATAAGAGCTCCTCTCTCCTTCTCCTATACCTCACCCTGTGCATCTCTCCACCTGGCTGTACATCTGGACCCTCTTTAAATCCTTTATAGCAAACAGGTAAACATAAGCATTTCCCTGAGTTCTGTGAGCCACTCTAGAAAATTAATCAAATCCAAGGAGGGGTCATGGGAATCCCGATTTATAGCCTGTTGATCAGAAGCACAGGCCACAACCTGTGTTTGCAGCTGGCATTTGACACAGGGGCAATCTTGGGATCTGATGCTTCTTCCAGGTAGATAGTCTCAGAATTGAGTTGAATTGAATTGAATTAGAGGACATTTAGCTGGTTTCTGCCAGAAAATCTATGGTAGAATCTGCAGAATTAGTTTCTGGTTGGAAAAAAATCCCCACACATCTTGGTGACCAGAGGTGAAGTGTTCTGTGTTTTAAGAGTAAAGTAGGAGAAACTGAGTTTGTTTCTTTCTATATTACTGTCTACCAGACTTTGCATGTTCTGTTTCTGGGCTTTTTAAAAATTCTTTTTCTCTGTATTTCAGGTTGGGAAGTTTTTATTGACCTATCTTAAAGTTCACTGAGACTTTGGCCATATCATGTCAACTGAGGAGCCCATCAAAATAGCCTTAACTTCTCTTATGGCATTTTTCCTTCTAATATTTTTTCTTTTTCTTCTTAGAGTCTCCAACTCTCTGTTTATTTTACCTGTATATTATTGCATGTTGTTTACTTTTTCCTATTAGAGACCTTAAGATGCTAATCATAGTTATTTTAAGTTCTTAGTCTGATGATTCCAATGTGATATATGAGTTTGATTCTGATACTTTTTTGGTCTTTTCAGACTGTGATTTTTTGGGCCTTTCTGCAGACCTTGTAATTGTTTGTTGAAAGCTAAGTGTGATGTGTCTGGTAATAGAAATGGAGGGAAACTGACTCATGGTGCTAGGTTTTATGTTGATCTTGTTGGAAGTTTGGTTGTGTTTGATGTTTACTGTAGCTACAGGTACCAGAGGCTTCAGATTGCTTCAATGTCATTGCTTTTTCTCCCCTGTTGACTTTGAGCTTTCCTAGGTACTGCTCCTTATATAAAGAAAGCCTGCATTTGCAGCTCTTACAGGTGTAATCCATTGTTAATACTGGAGCCCTGCTGCTGGGGCAGTACGGTGCAGGGGACGGGAAGCATTCTGTGTCTTGTGGTTAAATCTCAGTATTTCAGTGGCCGTGACTCTAAGCGATGACCTTCACAGGTGTTTTCCAGTAGCTTAGCTTCCTTTCCCCTTCCTCCTTCTGTCTTCCTTGGCTGGGCATTCCTAATCTGTTTTTCGAAGCTCTGACCCCTGACGATTATGTTTTCTCCCTTTCAGCCAGACAGGGAGTCTCCACAGGGCTGGCCGGGAGGAATGCCCTTCCCCCAGCCGTGCCAGAGCCAGGAGGGCGTCTTTCCCATGTCTTCACTCTCAGAACCTGATGTGGTCCCAGGAAGGAAAACCCTCAAATGTGTGGGGGCCACTCAAGGCCTCTGGCTCCCAGGAGTTTAAGGGAACGAGAACCTGCGGCCTTAAGGCCATATGTGGCCTTTTGACTGGATCCAAATTTTACAGAACAAATCCTTTCATTAAAAGGGGTGCAGCAGAGAAAGATGAAGCTTTTCTTGCCTCCTTTAGTGCTTAAAAAGGAACAATCTTGAAATCAGAAGGCCACGGGTTCCCTACCCCAGTGGGTTCCTGCCAGTTCATGTCTCCCGTGGCTTCCCCACCAGATAAGCAGATCTTGGCTATGATTCCCTGTGTTTGTTTGTCTCTCTAGATTTGGGGGTGATAATTTTCCCTGTGACCTCAATTCTCTTTTGAGTTCAAGAAAAGTCATTGATTTTTTATTTGTTCAGTTTTTTCTTGTTTTAAATATAAGATGGTAATGTCCAAGCTTTTTATATGTCAGAGCTTACACCAAAAGCTTCTAAATTTTTCTTTTACATTTAAAAAATTATTGGTCCCATTGCTTATCTAGTGATGTTTCTATTATATCCCAGGCATTGCAAATATATAAATCATAAATGCTCTGCATACTACCTTCTGTCAGTGCGGGTTCACCTTGCTCATGTGGGAATTTATGACAAGGGGCCAATCACCTCAATCTAATCAAAATTACCTTGGGTCAGGGCTGGTTTGTAATTTTAGTATAATTTGCCACATAGCTGGTAAGTCTGTGTTCCTATAGAGTGCTGTGGTGTCAGCCTAGCTCACAGCAACCTCAAACTCCTGGGCTTAAGCGATCCTCCTGCCTCAGCCTCCCAGAGTGCTGGGATTATGGGCGTGAGCCACCACGTCTGGCCTCCTGTTCCTTTAGTCTTGTGCTCCTAGATTTTGCTGTATTGCCTCAGCGCAGAGATTTTGAGCTTGTCCCCTGAGCCTTTCACTTTATACATGGTCAGAAGTCTGGCAAAGGTCCCTTCCCTCCTGTGGAATGTTGTCCTCCATGGGAGTCTGGGGATGCCTCCCTCTGTGTTTCTGCTCAGCCCCCTCATCGGGCACGACTTTCCCATGGGTTTGACCGAGGAGTCTCTGTTTGCTCTGCTCTGAATGTCTTTCCCTTCAGAGTTTTGGAGCCCAGCTCTCCCCGCACACGGGTTCCGACACAGCTGGCTTCCAGACTGGCTTCCTGTCTGCTGAGGGCTCCTCCCTCTCAGGGGGCTTAGCCTCTTAAACACTGGATTACCACAGGAAATTCCAATCTGTGCTTGTGTCTGGGTTGTCCAGTTTGCAGCCCTGCTACAGAGCTCACAGCGTCTCCTGGAGAAGACAAGCTTGCTTGGGGGTTACAGTAGTTTCCAAGCCGTCATTTTACCCACAAATGACTGCCCAAAGCCTACTAGTAGCATCCCTCAGTTTGGGCCAAGCCTGCTATTTAACTCATGTGCAGAATTGGCAAATAATGCAAAGAGAAGAAAACGGTCAGCAATTACTATCCACCTGGGAGGAACTCTCTGTCTCCGGGGCCTCTGTTCTTACTGTCTCGGACATTTCTTTGTGTCTTATTTCATTAGTGCAGCTATGGCAGAATGCCTGAGACTGGGCAACTTGATAAGAACAGAAATTTACTTTCTCACGGTTCTGGAGTCTGGGAAGTCCAGGATCAAGACTCCAGCATGTGGCAGGGGCCCTCTTGCTGTGTCACCACGTGGCAGAATGTGGAAGGGCCAAGGAGCAAGCGTGGGAACCCTCTCACATGAGCCTTTGGATAATGGCTCTGATCTATTCATGAGGGTGGAGCCCTCAGGACCTACCCACCTCTCATAAGGCCTCGTCCCAACACTGTCACATTGGGGGTTAAGTTGCCAACACACGAATTCTGGGGGACACATAAAAACCATAACGCCATAGTGCTCCATCCATTTAATTTCCCCAGCTCTAAAAAGACTGTTGCAGAGGTGGTATTGGTCTGCCATGCCCTGCTCCATCCACCTGGAAGCAGAAGATGTTGGTGATTATTTTTTAATAAGGAAAATTAGAATTCTTCCATTTCGGCATTTGCCTGTATGCACCACATCCAGCAGTAGACACCAGCCAAGCTGTCTAATCCTCATTTGTTGGCTCATTAAATTAGCTAAGTATAGACAATTGTCCCCACATGTTTAGTGTTCAACTGTCAAGAAGAGTAGAAATCCAATATTTGTATTTCAAACTTTGAAAGGTATAATAAACATACATCCATCTATGGTTCTTATGGGCATTTAAGGGAACACAGTAGAGGAGAATTCAGCGTCCATAAAGAGGAGAAGAAAGTACAACTAAAAAATTGCACAATTTTACACGGAGCAGAAGAAAACTGAAGTATCCTGTGGGGCACTTTAATTAGAGCCCAGAAAATTGCAATTTTTTTAGAAACAACACAAAGAACAGGAAACATCCAGGGTAGATTCACAAAGGACTACTTAGAGGTGTACCAAAAAAATTATGCTGGAAATGGTAAACAGGGGAGTGGAACTCAGAAACGAAAGGAAAAAAGAAAATGTAACTTCAAAAAAAAATCTCAAAATGTTTCAGCATTATATAATGCAGATAGGATTAGGCCAGCGCAGTGGAAAACCCAGAAACCCCACTTTCATGTCTCGACATCCCTGGCAAGGACGTGAGTTGCCGAGTACTTGGGAAAACCGTAAAACAGTCTGTATGATTTTAAACTGGTTGTAGTGCAAGGTAGACGGGGGAAGTGAGGGTGTGTGTCTTTGACTACAAATAGGTCTTTGTTCATTTTGGGGGTTCCCTGGGGTTGAAATGTCTGCCTATTCAAGATATGGAGGTGTATTACACATATGTACATGTATTTGTGGGTGTGTGTATGTGTGCTGTTCAGCAAAGGCTATAGAATTCAGTGCCACTAGTTTTATACATAAACATGGGTACTCTCTTTTTGAAACATAAATAAGAATAAATAATCTGACATATGCATATGTGTACTTAGGAGTCCCAAGGGATGGAGTATTTGAAATCACTAATGTTCTAGAAAATTCAAGGTGTATTTGCTGTGTATGCTGTGTTGGGGCAGTGGAGAGAACATGGACTCTGGAGTCAGACTTGGGTTCAAATCCTGACACCACACTTCGCAAATGGATGAGCATGAGCAAATAGTTAATCTTTCTGAGCTTCTGTCTCCTCCGGGGTAGAGTAGGGAAAATATCCCTTTTGTGAGGTTTTGGTGGCAGTTTAGTTAGTGGTAGAAGATTAATATCAAGCGCAATGCTGGGTACCTGGTGGGCAGTCCATAAATGACAGCTGTTAGCATTACGTGGTGCCCAGGGAACAGGGGTTATCAGGCTGTGGGTGATCAGGGCAGGACTACAAGCATGATGTTTCCAGGTGGGGGTGGGGCAGCAGTGGCATGTGGACCAAAGGAAGTTGCTAGGAGATTAGCGGTGGGGGGCAGTTAGCAGGTGGAGCAGCCTGGGACTGGTCTTGCAAGAAAGCCTAGTTTCTCAGAAGAGAAGAAAGAAGATGACAAGTACAGGATGTGCATAGGGAACTGTAATTGGTCCCCAAAGGGGACTTCTTCTAGGTTCTTCTGAGCTGTGACAGTGTCTTCTCACCAGTCATAGTGTCACAATAAATCTGGTAATCCAGGGATCAAACCTGTGGCCAGCTCTCCATTGCTGCCTCCCATGAAGCTAATGTAGTGTCTAATAAATTAAAAGGTTCCCGTGTGATCTCATTCCACTTCCAGTAAAGGTCACTTATGACTCTAGACCAACCACTCAGCTGCTTCGTTCCCTCTACCCTTATTTGTAAGATGAGGGGGTTGAGATCTTTGAAGACCTTTACAAGGCTTAGACTCCATGTTGTCAAAGTGAAAGAAATACCTGACGATTTTTTTAAAAAAGGTTTGAACTAAGAAAAGAACCATGTATCTGTAATATGCAACAGGAGGTAAGACAATTACAAATGACTACTGTGAGAATAAAAAGGAAACAATGCAGGGGTCATGGTGGACCCCAAGCCAGGTATAGTTTTCATTTGTGGTACTACTGAGGAATTGAGGGTAGGGGAAGGGGAGAAAGAACAATTCCAACTTGCACAGTAAGGCCAAATAACCCACTTATGGGGACGGAGCTCAAAGAGGGAACAGAGCTAACTCAGAATCTAGTGCTTCTATTAAAAAGTAGTGAAAAACTGTGGCTACTTCTTCCTTGACTAAGCGGTCACTGCACAGAGAGGTTTAGAATGTGGTTCACTTTTACTTCCCTGGCTGGGAGGAGTTTTTCTTCCTCTATTTTTAGCCTTCAGCCAGAGATGATTGGGTTCACTGAGTGACTGGCCTCTTAATTAAATTTGCCTGATGAAGGAAACATTTTGTGCTTAGTCAGACAGTGAGTAGGGACAGGATGTGGGAACACACCACTGAGACAGAGCAAACCTGCTTCTAATGAGATCAGGAAAGAATTCCCAAGAAAATCCAGAAGAAACTGGTCAGAGAGGATATGGTCCCGGCATGTGAGATTTCCAGGAGCAGAGGGTTCTGCGTGTGACCCGGAGTGTAAAAGAGGATGTTGGCTGTGCACACATGTTGAGCTGAGGGCATTTGTCCTGCCCAGGGATGGGAAGGAGGACAGCATGTCCAAAGTTTAGGAATTCACCCTCTGGCGTTTCAATCCAGGGTTTCTGAAGTGGTTGGGCTTTCTTCCCTCTTCCCTACTCTGTGCATGAATGAGACACCGTGTTTAGGCAGTGGGTCAGAGTGATGAATACAGTGGAATCCTAATGAGCTCTGGCTAGACACCTACTGCAAGGCCAACACCGCCTGCAAAGGGGAAACGTGTTCTGCAGTACACTCTTTTCTCCTTGGCTGTCCCGTCCGGTGGGGACTAATCAGAATTATTGCAAAGTGATGGTAACTAGGTCCCTTCTGACCAGCTGCAAGGAAGCTGTGCAGGGGAGAATTGCTACAATTCTTTCTTTGTTTTATTCGCTCTCATGCTAGATCCCAAGGTGACCCCCAGTGGTCCCCGTCTCCTGGCGTGCATGCTTTTGTGTGGGTGGGACTTGTACCCAGTCAGTAGAATATGGCAGAGCCGGTGGGACGTCTCTGCTATCAGTGTGTTGTGTTAGAGCAAACTCTGCAGACTCGTTCTTACTCTCCGGTGGGCCCTAAAGAGGCAATCTGCCGTGTTGTGGCCTGCCCACGGAGAGGCCACCTGGCAGGGAGCTACGGGCACCTCCAGGTGCTGTGAACAGCCCCCAGCCAAGAGCCAGCAAGGACCTTGGAGGCCTCGTTCCCACAATCACAAGGAAATGAATCCTACCAACCATCTGTGTGAGCCTGGGAGTGGATTCCTCCCCATCCAGCTTGCAGGTGAGAACACAGCCCAGCTGACACCCGACTGCAACCTTGTGCGACCCTGAGCAGAGGACCCAGCTGAGCTGGGCTTGGACTCCTGAACCACAGCAGCTGAGATAATAAATGGGTTTTGTTTTAAGCCACTATGAACTAAAATAAAATCTTAAGCCCCCAGCCAACTGAATGGACCTCCTCTTGGCTGGGGAGACCCCAGAAATACCCTAATGCTGAACTGCTGGCCATGAGAAGGGAGGTCAGACGTGCCTCCTTGGCCCCCTCTCTTCTTGGAGACGTCCTTTGCGACTCTTAACAGACCTAAGGCCACGCGAGACAAGCTTAGACCACACCTGCATGTCATCAGTTTACTTAACAGATCACTGGAGTCTATGCTGGTAGCTTGTCTCTGATACTTCCTTAACTTAAAACATTCCAAGCCTTTAGACAAAGCTTCATTTCTTTAACCAATTACAAATCAAAGAATCTTTAAACCTGCCTCTGTGATCCCCCACTTCTAGATGTCCTGCCTTTTTGGGCCAAACCAATGCATTGATTTATGACTTTACATGTAATTCCTGTCTCCTTGAAATGTATAAAACCAAACTGTGACCCAGCCTCGACGAGACCACTTGCTCAAGGCTTCTTGGGTGTGGCTCCGGGCCTGCTTGCACATACACGGCTCAGAATAAACCTCTTTAAATTATTTTGCAGAGTTTGGGTTCGTTCCTGTAGACACCACTGCGGTTGTGGCAATTTGTTATGTAGCATGGAATACTACTCTAGCTCCCTAGACCATACTCTATTTGTGGATTTTAACTCCCTCGTGTTGAGAGTCTTCAAGGCCTGGGGTGACGGTGTCCGGCTCCCTTCTTCTGCAGGCTGCCTAGAGTGGCCGGTGTGACTGGCTGTCCGCGATGGGAGGGCTCATAGCCACACAACAGTTGCACATCCGGCAGAAGACGAGAGCTGGGAAGCCCAGAGACTGAACGTTGGCACCTGTGGGTGAAGCCGGCGCTCTGGGGAGAGGGGCTGATTCCGACCCAGCCGTACATCAAATTTGATTATAGTTAGTAGCTGTTCACAAACAATTTTTATTATGATCCTTGATGTATATTTGGCTCTTTTCTGCTAATGCGAGTGCTTTGTCGTTGTCAAGCCTGGCGATCCATCCCTTCCCCGACTGTGAAGGACCAGCTCTGGAAACGCTTAGTTTGTGCGGGGCTCACTGGCGCCTGGAGAAACAGCCCTCGCTGTAAAACGGCACCTGGATTGGAGACCAGGAGCCATTTCTCATCGCATTCCGTACTCCCATCACGAGTTTCCCGGGGGAAAAGTCCAGCAAGGCGGCTTCTGTCCTCCCCTGGTTCTGTGACCTTTTGGTTCCTGAGAACGAAGCTTTGGCGGCTTCAGAGCTACACTGGACACACAGGAGGACAGTCCTGCAGCCTTGCAGAGATGGCAGGCTACCTGTAGAGGCACTTAGGACACACAGTGGACCGGGGGACACTAGACAGGGTCCCATTTTGTGATGACTTGTTAATTAAGAGGGGGCAAATAGGTCACACTGGTGCTTCAAATTAAAGTGGCTTCCAGAGATTCAAATAACATATATATCAGAATTTTGCACTAAGAAACAGTATCTTTTTGTATGAGCTTGATGTGCTTACACTGACAGTGTGGTAGCACAATGTTAGCAGAGGGCACAGTCTTTGAGCCCTGGGGTATGGCTTAATGGTTCCAGGCACGGACTGTTGATCAGTGATTTTCTCTGTGTGTGTGTGTCTAAGATCTTGAGAGAGAAAGGCTAATGTGGGCTTTTATTTCTATGGCCCCACACTAATGCTGGCACACCTTGCGAAAAATCTCATTATGTTACTTACTTCAGAGTCAAAGTGCTTATGTTATAAAGAAGCTAAAATTTCACCTGTAGGAAAATTGGCACAATTTCTTATTTTACCATCCTCAGTGCCAAGCATAAAAAATGCACTTTCTGTTTGGGTAATTTTGCACAGCAGGAACTTTAAATTATTTACAGCTTTCCTTATCTGGAACCAGAGGAAACATACCATTTTCCATGCTGCAATTTATACTATGAAATATTCTTAGGGAAAAAACGCGAGTAAGTTACTGCTGCACACAAGAATCAGGGAGAGAACAAAGGAGTGTCGAAAATCAAGGGGCTCTTTCTCTTGCTATAACCGAGGTGGATCTAAGGGACCCCACCAGGGCGGTGAACATCAAGATGCTAGAAATGGAATTGCTCTCGAAGGCTTCTGCAAAATCATTCCAAAATAAGCTGCTGTGAATGACCAAGCGTTTGAATGAAATGAGCGAAACCTGGGTGTGAAATTGGAAGCAGAGCTGGACAGGGACTTCGCTGGGGCATGAGGTTGTGCCGTGAAGGTTGGTCCATGTCTAATGGAAATACCAGCCAAGGACACATGCTTTGGGAGCTCAGTCCTTCTTGTTTGGGGGTCATTGGCATGCCTGGGAGACAGAGGCAGAGCCAACAGGAATCTTCCTTCCTCTCTTCTCAGCCTTGAGGCTTTCCCAGCCTTTTGACTGTGCTCTCTTCCTGCGAGCCTGGAGACGTCCTCCAAACAGGGCTACTAAGCATGGCCATGCGTTCACCAGTCTTAGCCCCACTGCAGGCTAAGAGTTTCACGTCCTTGTGCTGCTTTGACCTCTTGTCAATTTAATCAGTGAGAATGGGTCCATTAAGTTTCTGGACCTGTGTGACTTGAGACCTCACCTTACCACAGAGGGAAGGGTGTAAGGGCCATTCTAATTCTATTAATTGACTCAGTTCAATTAAACATAGCAGCAATAATGGTAATAGCTGATATTTATTGAGCAGGCATCATGATGAGTGTCGTAGCAGGACTGTCCCGTTGATCCTTGCACAGATAGGACAGCGTGTTGCCAGCATTCAAACTGGATGCTCTGACTGCAGAAACCACCCTCACCACTGCCCCGCCGTACCGAATAGCAAGCTGGAAGCTATTGTTTGATGTAACTCGTGAAACTCTCCCTCATTACTCATTTTCCTATTCATATCTATTGCAGTAATGCTATGAGTAACAGAGAGCATTTATTCAGTATATTATAATTTGCAGAATGTTTTCTCATCTCAATTCTTTCTTGAGTCTTATCGTAGGCAGGATACGATAAGACTCTGTTCTATGGGAAAATAGCTTAACACAGGAGGATTTGCTTAAGGTTATTTTCCAAATGAGCAGGAGAACTAAGTAGAGCCCTCTGAACCCAAGGCCTGAGCTGACAGTGTGAGCACTTCTCCTGTTCTAAGGTATCTGTCCCCAACAAATAAAATCATCTTCATTAGATTTTGGCCATCATGAATGGTGCCAGGGGTCCAGGTGGGTGGAGCCGAGTGTTGGGAAGCCAGGCAGCAAAATGTATCAGCTCATCTGGCTCATTTCTACTTGAATCTCAAACTCCAGACAGGAGGCATTCTGGGGCTCCCGGCACAGAGGGCTAGAGTCGTAAATAAATACATACATACACAAATAAAATGCCACTGGCCAGTGTGGGCACAGGCTCCTAGAGACGGAGCAGGAGCAGTGCTGAGCACTGCTTCCATCAGACAGGGACCCAGCGAAGGCCAGTCCCACTGATGAAGCCAAGGGGAGTTTGAGGACTGGCAAATGGGGACAGGTGTAACAGAAGTAAAGGCCTGAAAAAGAGCAACATGTTTTATGAGCTGTGTCTTTAACCAACCCCTCCCCCCTCCTTTTGAGAATTAAAACTTCCATCCCTGCTTGAGGCCAGTAATCAGAGGGCAGAGGCATGTTTTCTGTTCTTTGTTTCCAGTATCTTAACTGGCAGGAGATGGCTCAAGGGAACAGAAGGCTGGAGGTCTTCACCAGAGATAAGGCCAACCAGGACCACCAACCATAGCTAAACAGCAATAGCCCAAAGCTAAACCCCCCTTTAAAAGCTCTGTATTTCTGCTAAAAGGGAGGACAATGGTTCCTTAAGACCAGAGTCTATCATCCTCCTCATTTGCTAGTAAGTTAATAAACTTCTCTTTCCTTTTCCTCAAACCACTGGGACAAGGACTGAGCTTTTGGTAACCGAGAGGCCAAGAGCTAAGGAGAGTCATGGCCCCCTTTGGAGGTGGGGGCGACGGGAACATTTTGTGATTCTTGTTTTGGTGAGAGAGTCTCTGTCTGAACAACAGCAGCTTAGATTTAGGGAGCAATGAAGAAATTCCACTTAGAGGGCCCTTGGGGAGAGCATGAGGGGTTTGAACTTTGGAGTCATTGGAATCCTGTTACACCATCCACTGGCTCTGTAACTGTGGCTGAGGAACTCACTCTACTTTGCCTCAAGTTCTCCATCTGGAAAATGGGGACAATGATACTTCATTGTGCATCTAGAATTCCATGTGACAACACACACACAGAGCCCAGCAGCATGCATTTAGAGTTCCATGTGATAACAGACACACAGAGCCCAGCAGCGTGCCTGGCACACACAGGAGGGTCTGTCTTTCATCTTCCTTCCTCGGCACACAAATGCCAGGAGTGAATGCCATGACTTCATCCTAGGCCCAAGCAGGCAACTTTTTCCAAACCCAGGGGTTGGTACATTCAGAAACCTGCTAAGCAGGGGTCCTGGGAAGGCCAGGGATGGTGGGAGAGCTGGGCAGTTGCAGAGGAGGGGAAAGAGGGTCCAGGCAGGAGAAGAAATTGCTTTCGTTTGAGTTGCTGCTGATCCCCACTGGCCGAGAAGAAGAAAAGGCTAAAATGATTACTCCATCTTCATTACTCTAAGGAAGAAGGACATTTCCTCCTGGCCTGGAACTCAGTCTGGACCCCTCTCTACAGGCAACTCTACTAATAGATGGCTTGAGAAGAACTCCCCTCATTCAAGATGATTACTCAAAAATAAACCATCTAAAGGTATTTCAAGAACAAGTAAGAAAAAGTGGCAGGACAAGAAACTCACCAGAAGAAGGGTTTCATAGACACATGGAAAGTGAGGCAAACATGTCCTCAGAAAATGTACAAAATCTTAATTACCATGAAAAAAGCAAGAGAAAAAAGTCAGGCATGCACGAGCTCGGGGAGGAGATAGTGAGACAGGGAAGGGAAACATGGAGAGACACAGAAGTCCTCACTTGGCATCATCCACAGGTTCTTGGAAACTACAACTTTAAGCTAAATGACCAGGTCTTTGAATAACATCATTTTCTTATAACTTTAATGAGAAAAACAAATTGGTTTCCTTATATGCCCTTTTGCTTAAAGTCACAGTTTCTAAGAACCTACGGGTGATGTTAAGAGGGTTTACTGTAAAGAGTGGAGAGACACAGAATGTGCATTTTCTCTGGTGTTTGCAGGTGTTGCTTGGGCGGGGGGTGGGGAGGGGACGGTGCTTTGCAGGAGTGGCACGCCACCCTACTCGGCGCGGAAGTATATGTTTTAATTTTTATGGTAAAATATTTTTTAAATGCACATCTCAATCCGAAAGTCACTCCAATATTTCTTAGGAAAACATTGGAAGCATTCCCATAAAGTCAAGAGTAGGACAAAAGAATGCTAAATATTAGCACTCTTATTTATCTTTATCTGGAGCTAATTGCCAATACAATCAGAAAGGAGAAAGAAATAAGTGGAAAAAAATAACATTTTTATTACAGAAAACAGTAGAAAATCAAGAGGAAAGACTTGAAAAGCAATGACAATATGAGAATCCAGAAACTGCCAGAATAGAACTAGTAAATACACAGCTGTTTTATACACCAGCAGCAGGAGGTTGCAGTGAAAGAAAAGATCCATTTGTAATATCAACAAAAACACCACAGAACTGGGGATGAGCTTACTAAGGAGTCTTGAAGATCACGATGAAGAAAACACTAAAGCACTATGGAACATTAAAACATGCACATTCGGTACTTGGACAGGGAAACTCAGCTTACGGGATTGTAGGTTCTCCTTTATTAATATTATCTCAATAAAGAGCTAATGGAAATTTTTGAAGAGAGGTATAAGCAAGCTTTCTGGAAAAGGATTTTTACATAAAATCATAATAATTAAATCAATGTGATGCTGGCTTTAGAGAAGACAGACAGATGGAAGAGGCCCATAAATAGACCTAATCAGATATGAGAATTTAAAGATGTTATTTTAAATTAGAGAGGAAAACATTAATTATTCAAGAAGGGAAGTGGTGATAACTAGAAAGTATTTAGAAAAAATAAATTGTAGAAAATTTTCAATAGCTCAAACTATAAACATATTTAAAAGGAAACAATAAAAACATTTAAAGAAAACATAAGAATGAGGAATTCTTTTTTAAGTATTACACAAGACCTAGATTGATAAAATTGACTATGTAAAGCCCTGGAGAAAAACTTCACCACCAACAAATTCAAAAGATAAATGACAATCTTGCAAAAAATTGTACAATTTTTATCACATGGGTTAATTGTGCTAACAAACCAATGAGAAAATAATTGTAATAAAATAGGACATAGGCAAAGGGTATATACATATACAGATTCCTCCACATACAAATACAGACAGCTCCAAGACACATGAAAAATGGTCCTCCTCACTCAAATTAAGATTCCTGCAAATTTAACCTACATTGCAATGCTGTTGCTCACTTACCATATTGACCTGGATCAAAGGAGGGAAGATACGGGGAACATTTGGGGAAAGCGACTTGCCCTTATATTGTAGCTGAGATGTCCTAAATTTGTTTAATGCAGTTGCTGCCTTGGTATCCATCTTTAGGCCTGACATAAGTTGTTCGAACCCCGACGTGGTGTACCGGTCACCTTTGGCCCAGTTAAAACTTCTCCTCTCCACGCGGGGGTGTGTGATGTAGTTCACCTGTTCCTCATCTCACTGACCCCAAACCCAACCCCTCCCACAGCTGCTGACCATGATAAAACCTAACGGTCAGTCCCTGAGTCATGCAAATAAGTTCCCCTCTTGTGTTTTCTTTAAATTAGGCAATTCCCACACCACCCTGGGAAAGCCTAAGGAATAATCAATGCCAAGGAACTTAATAAAGGCATAGTCCCATAGATGCCCTCCCCACCTGCCACCTCCAGACTTCCTCTTCCTCCACCCATCCCCCCAACCTTTCTGGGATCTGTAAGTAATAAATTTCTTCTGTTTCATGCATTTTGGTTTCACCTTCTTATTGGGTCTCACCTGACACATATGCCCAAACCTAATTAACTCTTGCCTCTCCCAGCCGGTCAGGGTCCTCCTAGGGAGTGGTTATCTCAGCTTATGGCCACTCTAGACAGAGAGACCTCAAGATCAAATTAGAAAGAAAACATCACAATAAAAATCACAACATGAGAATTATCACTTGGTAGATTTTTTGAAGATAAATTTGGCAGTATTCACTATAAATTGTAATCATGTTTAAGTTATATTTAGTTATACTTACAATTATATGTTTATAATGTTTAAAATAATATATCAATAACATTTATCAATAATATGTTAATATCATGTTTGTAATATTTAATCATAAAATTCCAGTTCTCCTTTGACTTGGAAATTTCTCTTCTAGCCATCTATCCACAGGTGGATTCACACGTGTACAGATTCATACCTATGCCCTTGCAGAATTTTTAAAAACTGATAGACAGCTAAAAGGAAAAAAGTCCTAAATACCTGTATTAGGAAGCATTTAAATCTATTATGACACATTCATTTAGTAGCGGCTATTAAAAAGGACACAGTGAGTCTTTGGTAGTGACATTGGAACATCTCCAAAATAAATACCAAGTGAAAAAAAAATCAAGAGGAAGAATACTGTGCTCAGGAGGCCATTAGGTGTAGCAATTTTTCTCCCACAATTTTCTGGTGTAAGCGTAGAACATGCGCTTCCGGGAGGATGCTCGGGCAGTGGGTAACGGTGTGAAAGCTGTACAAAGGTGATCGGAGAGAAACTTACATCCTACAAAGTTTTTATCATTTGTACACTTACTCAAATTATGAATGCAATTTGAAAGATAATACCATGATGGCAAACACTCAGCATATAGTATATGCCCGCACTGTTCTAGGGGCTGTAGATGTATCAGTTTGTATCATCCTCCCAACAGTGTTGTGAAGTGGGTGTAATCAGCACAGGTCAGGAGAACAGAGCGAGGCATGAGGAAAGTGGAAATGCGAGCATAGAATTCTCTGAGCTGTTTGCCTCAGAATCTCTGCAACAGCGGATCTGTTCGTGTTGGAAGCACCAGCAGAAAGGGAATCTTTCTAGGGTAGTTGATACAGCTGGGAGCCAGGATTAGAAAGTGATGGAAAGTAAGTCCCAGAGAGACTGTGCTGGGATGAGATCCAGGACTCAGTGATGCACCTTGTTGGAGACCTCACGTTCAGTGTTCATAAACGTAATACAGGCATTCCTTGGGGATACTGAGGTTTATTGCAATAAAGCCAGTCATGCAAATTTTTGGTTTCTCAGTGCATATAGAAGTTTTGTTTATGCTATACCATAGTCTATTAAGTGTAAAATAGCATTATGTCCCAAAAAGCAATGAACATACCTTAATTTAAAAATACTTCATTGCTAAACAATAACTATCACCTGAGCCTCAGCAAGTCGTAATCTTCTTGCTGGGGGAGGGTCTGGCCTCGTGTTGATGTCTGTGGGCGGATCAGGGAGGTGGTTGCAGAAGGTTGGGGTGGCTGTGGCAATTTCTTAAAATAAGACAACAGTGAAGTTTGCTGCATTGATTGACTCTTCCTTTCAAGAAAGATTTCTCTGTAGCGTGCCGTGCTGTTGGACAGCACTTTACCCACAGTACAACTTTTTTCAAAATTGAAGTTAACCCTCTCAAACTCTGTTGCTGCCTTCTCAACTAAGTTTACGGAATATTCTAAATCCTTTGTTATCACTTCAACAATGTTCATAGTATCTTCACCAGGAGTAGATTCCATCTCAAAAACCTTTTTCTTTGCTCATCCAGAAGAAGCAACTCGTCATCCATTCAAGTTTTATCATGAGATTGCAGCAATTCAGCCACATCTTCAGACTCCACTTCTAATTCTAGTTGTCTTATTTCCACCACATCTGCAGTGACTTCCTCCCCTGAAGTCTTGAGCTCCTCAAAGTCTCCATAGTGCTGGAGCTTAGGGCTTCAGCATATGACTTCTGGAGGGGTGCAAACATTCAGCCCATAACACTTTCTTTTTAGGGTGAGGAAAATTTTCAAAAAATGATTAAAATGATAGTTGCACCATTCTGTGAAGATGCTAAAACCATTGAATCATATGCTTCCAACCTGCGAATTGTGTGGTATGTGATTTTTGTCTTCATAAAGCTATTTCTGATTTCTCTGTGAAATAGAAGGTGAGAGTGTCACCTGAGAACCAGGAGAAAGATGCTGAGAGAGAGATAAAATGTTGAGGGGATAAGGGGGGACTCCAACCAGGAGCCTGCAGAAGGATCAGAGGGCTGCAGGTGGGGGGCGAGTGTGTGATTGGCGTCTGAGAGTTTGTTGGCACACCAGTCTGTCAAACACGTGGTTTCTCCAGCAGCCCTCAGCAGACAAGGTATACGAATGTCTTCCTTGCTTTAAACAGAAACTCAAACAATACAGACTTTTATTTGACTTGCTTAACAAAGTGTCTCCCATTGCCATGGGCTGGGCATGTTTGCAGAGGTGGCCAGGTGGCGCCCTGTGTGAGGGCTACCGTGCCCTGACAACATAGTCACTGCCACCCCCACCATCCACAGGGGGGCTGTACACACTGACGCCTTCCCTAGACTAGTCGGCACAATTAAAAACATTTAGTGGGCCCTGATTTTGTTCCTAGAGTTGCACATAGATTTTTAAAAATTTTTCACAGCAAGAAGAATGTTATTAGGGTCATATTGTGGATAACAGACCAAAAGCTCAGAGGTACTGGGTGACTTACTCAAGACTCTACAACTTGCAGGCTTTGAGATTTGGGACGGACGTGTGCCTGGTGTCCCGTGCTGGAAGGATTGCCACCGTCCCGTGCCACCTCGTCACGCATTCAGTGAACACTCACTGATCACCCACAGGTGCCAGGCTCCGAACCTGGTGATGAAAGTATAGAGGTGGCCTCGAGGAACTTGCAAAGAGACGTGGCCCTCCCGTGTGGCACCAGTCACAGCACAATATCTGCACAGGGAGGACAGTTTAATGTGTCATTTTTGATTGTGGGACATTTTGACGCAGACATTTTGATGCTACCATTTGACATTAGCTGGGTCAACATGACCTTGTCAACATGTAAAATACTGTGTTCTTTAAACATGTAAAATATATTAAATTAATAACATATATTAAATATGTTCTTTAAAATACCATAAACTGCTTGCTACAGGCATTCCTGGGCCTGATACATCCCTAACTCCCACCCTGGCCAAAAGGTATTTCCATTTTTTACTGTAGCAATTTCTGGTTTTTTTTTTTTTTTCTTTTTTTTTTTTTTCTTTGAGAAGGTATTGCTTTATAAGCAGAAAAGAAACAAAGATTTTTAAAAATTTTGTTAGAACTGTTTTCATTTCTAAGTAATGTCAGTCCAGTCACCCCAAAATATACTTTTTAGAGGGTTTTTATGATATTAAATATATTACAGAGATTACGGAAAGGCCATGCGGTCATTGAAGTGAGGATTTCCTGTCACATACAGACTCAGAATAAAGAGTATTTTTGTGGCACAAACTCCCTTTCCTACTTACTCCCCGGGCCTAGGGGCTGAAATTTATACATGTTCCATCAAAAGTTGAGCTTAATTGTGAAGCCTGCACTGGGCAGGGGTTTACAGTGTACATAGTTGATTTTTTTTTGTTTGTTTTTAATTGTATTCAGTTTCATTAAATAGATGATATATTCACAAGGCACAATGTTTACAAAAATAGAAAAAGGAATGTGACATTTTCCTCCACTTCTCTCCTCCAGCTGCCAGCTCCCTTCTTTAGAAGCAACCAAGGTTGGCAGGATCCTGCCAGGGCTACTGTACATACATGTGAGCAAACAGGTGTGTGTGTGTAACACATGCATTCATTAACATAGACCATACATGTGAGCAAACAGGTGTGTGTGTGTGTAACACATGCATTCATTAACATAGACATAATGAAGATGTGTAATATAGATTATGAAAACAGACTATGTAATTTTGAATAAATGATAGCAACTATACACATTCTTTCTGTTTTACTGTCAGTCTTTCCTGAAAACTGCTATAATAAAAAATAGCCTAGAAACTGATGTCATGTAATATAAGATGTCTTAATAAGGACACACTTTTATGGGCCACTAAGAAAGAAAAAAAAAAAAACACTGCTAGTTAAAATGTGCCACAGCATCAATTGTGACACTCATCCCAACATCCAAGATATATCTTAACAATTGATAAACTATAGCATACTGTCATGTGAAGCTGTAGAATAAATTCCCAGAAGTGGAACCACAAATTCAAATTCAAAGTGTAGTTTTATTTGTAATTTTAAATATCCATTTTGTCCAAAGAAACTTTGCTAATTTATACTTGAACAAGCCAATTATGAAAATACCCATTTCCCTGCATCTTGTCAAACTCAGTGTGCAGCAATTTTTTTCCAATCTGATAATTAAAAATAATATCTTTTTTTTTTTTTTTTTTTGAGACAGAGTCTCGCTCTGTTGCCCAGGCTAGAGTGAGTGCCATGGCGTCAGCCTAGCTCACAGCAACCTCAAACTCCTGACCTCAAGGGATCCTCCTGTCTCAGCCTCCCAAGTAGCTGGGACTACAGGCATGCACCACCATGCCCGGCTAATTTTTTCTATATATATATATTTTAGCTGTCCATATAATTTCTTTCTATTTTTAGTAGAGATGGGGTCTCGCTCTTGCTCAGGTGGGTCTCGAACTCCTGAGCTCAAATGATCCGCCCACCTTGGCCTCCCAGGGTGCTAGGATTACAGGTGTGAGCCACCGCGCCTGGCCTAAAAATAATATCTTGATGTATTTAATTTCATACTCTTTTCTCATAAGGAGTGACATTGAATGTCACTTATGAGCCATTCCAATTTTCTTTTCTGAGAAGTGTATATTATTCTTTGCTTATTTCTCTATTGACCTGTTGGTTTTTATATACTTTTCTAGGTGATTTTTCCATTTTCAGGAAGTTAACCCTTTGAATGTGATATGAGTCACAAATAATATTTTTTGAGTTTTCCATTTTTCTTTTACTTTGATGATGGTGTTTTGCTATGCAGGTTTTTTTTTTTAATTTCCTAAGTCAAATTTGTCCATCTTCTCTTTTATGGTTTCTAGGTTTTATGTCATACATCAAAAGGCTTTTTATACTTTAATTAAAAACAATTCATCTATGCTTATTGATCATATTTTATCGCTTTTTTTAATACTTTAAAAAACTTTCCTGTAAATTATTTGCATTTATGGTTTTAAAGATAGATTCATAATATTTTTTTCTGGATGGCTATCAGGTTTGCTCTATGATATGAAATGTCATGGGAAACATATAATAAAGTCTCACATGCATGTGGGTCTGTTTTTGACCTTTATTGTTTTATATTGGCTTGTCTGTTTATATGTCCATGCCATGCGGTTTTAATTAATGTTGATTTACAACTTACAGAAATATGTACCCTCATTATGTTACTTTTTCAAAATTTCCCTGAGTATTTTTTTTCTTATTTCTTTTTCCATATAAGCTTTTGAAATATTTAGTTTAGTTACCGAAAAGTTCCCCCTGAAATTTTCTATTGGAATACAGGGTCTCTATAGATATAAGAGTTCTGCCAAATGAATGAAACCGTGTTGTGAGACTCAATTAGCTGTGCAGAATTTACAATAAAGAATATTGCATATTTATTATTATTTGCAAATTATGTGCTACAGTCCTTTATAAGAGTAAAATTCACATATTATATATGATATATATCACACACACACGCCCCTTTATTTTTCGAGAGCTGGTTTTTAAACATTCACCCTGACACTCACCATTGCTCACCACCTGACTCTATTCATCACCCGGAACTGTTGCTGTCATGTGTGACGTGTCTCACCTCCTCTCGCATCAAGTGCCACCACCTTAGTCCAGTCATGACCATCTCTCAAACCCTAGGCTCCCAAACAGCCTCCTCATGGCTCCTCTTGCCTCTCCCAATATTTCTGAACTTCAAATGTGATCATTCATCTTTTCTTTTCTCAGTAACTGTTTTACTGAGAGCCCACTGTGGGTGCCACTCTACAGGCTGGATATAAACAGCAACAGAAGAAGCAGACACAATCCCTGTCCCTGTGGAGTTTACACCCTAGAGAACTAGAAACTGTTGAGTGCTGTGGAGCAATGGAGCAAGGGTGGGTGCTGGGAGGGCAGGCAGTAGGGCTGCACAAAATTAATAAGCTTGCGCGAGGCGGCTGGGCTGCCTGCCACTGCCCCAGGGAGTGGCTTCTGGCTCCACCCGCTAGG
Organism: Eulemur rufifrons; assembly: GCF_041146395.1. NCBI lineage: Eukaryota > Metazoa > Chordata > Mammalia > Primates > Lemuridae > Eulemur > Eulemur rufifrons. Next base: position 4,780,800 of record NC_090989.1, read on the forward strand.
GTCACCTTGAACCCAGCTGTCCAACCTGCCTGACCACGGTTGTAAGTGTCCCCAGCCACACCCCGTGGCAGCATTCCCTCTTTCCTCGCTGAGATTCCCACGGAGCCATTCAGACCCCAGTCTGGGTGAACGCCCCAGGCTTGCAGTTTGCAAGGGGAAAGAATTTGAATAAAAATCTGGAGCCTTAGTCTCATTTCAAGTAAAATTTGTTACCCAACAGTGAGTGCTAGAGGGGAAATGTCAGCGTGAACTAAAATGTCATTGAAAGTGCACATATTTTAAACAGAGGAGGCAGAATTAGCTTGCGCTGCATGATGACTGCGTTACAGACGCTGTCACTTGTGCAAACCCGTCTTTCTTTTTGTAAAGCTACTCTACCCCCTTTCGGTGGATCAGCAATGGCATTGTCTTGGCCAGTGAGAGGCCTACTCCCATTGTCTGAGAAGGTGTGTCAGTTTCCTGTCGCTGCCGTGACAAATGACCACTCACTCAATGGCTCGCTCCACAGTTTATTATCTCACAGTGCTGCAGATCAGAAGCCCAGCACAGCACGGCTACATTCTCTGCTCAGGGCCTCACAAGGCCGAAGTCAAGGTGCTGGCCAGCCTGGGCTCTTCTCTGCAGGCAACTGGGAAGAATTTCCTTCCAGGTTCACTCAGGTGTTAGAAGGTTTTAGTTCTGAGCAGCCATGGGGCTGAGGTTCCCATTTCCTTTCTGGCTGCTGGCCAGGGGCCCTTCTCCGTCTCTGGGGGCCTCCACGGGCTACGGCTCATGCCCTGAGAGACCCTGGCCTATCAAATACTCCCACGCTTCAAACCTCTCTGCCTTCCTCTTCTGTTTTTTAAAGCTCCTGTGAATACAGTGGGGGCCACCAGGATAATCCCATATATCTTTTTTTATCTTATGGTCATCTTATTAACAGCCTTAATCACGTCTGCAAAGTCCCTTTTGCCATGTAAATGTGACACTCATGGGCATGACACCAGGGTCCAAGTAATGGGGGGGCCAAAATTCTGCCTGTCTGCTGATCCCATTATCCACACTCATCCTTCCCACTTCCTAAAGCCCCCAAAAGTCTCACGTCATTGGGGTATCAACTCATAGTCCCAGATCTCATCAGTTCAAAAGTATCTAGTCTCCGCTAAATCAGGAGCAGGTGAGTAATCCCTTCAATCCAGCTCTTGGGCACAACCATTTCCCATCCACGGACCTGTGATTCTAAAGAGATGAGCTACCAACCCCCGATTTACACTGGCGGAACAGGCATAGGTTAGCAGCCACAGACATTTCTGTTCTAAATGGCAGAAAATGGAAAGAAAGAAGCCGCCCATTCAAAGCAAGTGTGAAATCCAGCCAGGCACACTCTGTCGGAGTTCAAGGCCTGGAAAAGTCCTCCATGGCCGTCGGCTCTGCCCTCTGGAGTCTCAGTTCTGTGTCATCTTCCCCTTTCCAGGACAGGTAGCGCTGCTTTCAGCCGGACAGTCTTATCAACCTGCTTCCTGCCAGTAAGTTTTGGGAGTCCAAAAAGCCCCCTGCCATTTTGTCCTTTCTCTTGTCCCTTTCGGTCCACACTGGAAGTGCTTCTGCTGGGATAAGTGTCCCAAGAACCTCGTGGGCGTCCAGGACTGTTGCAGGGGTCTGTTCACGGATCCTTCATCGTAAGATGCTATTATCATTGGAAAATGATCATTGATGAGTTTCCCATTTAGATGTTCTCTTTTCTTGTGTATCATTTTAGTCCATAAATCAATGAGTAAAACAAGAATACAGGTGTCCATTTGTTGTAAATCAATTTGATCTCTATGAATCTGATTTTAGAAAAATAATAGGGAAGGAAGTAATTTGATTCTCTTTACTCGGTGGTCACAGCATTTGGACACCACTGCAGCCATAAACCCTGTGATATGTTGTTATTTGTTTTCCACAACTGTGGATCATCTCATGTTATCAATAAGAATATTATAAAATATCACTCACAATTCCACTTGGAGAATCACTGGTTGAGGATAAATGATAAAATGTCCCATAGGTAAATTAAATAGACATGAAATGGATTTATTCATGGCTGGTCCTTGAATACATGTGCTGAAATTTGAAATGAGTCACAGTGAAGCTATTCATTCAAACACTGCATATCATACGAGACAAAAAGCAAATTCAGAGGCACCTAATATCAAGGAAACATTGCCATAATGAAAATTAAAGCAATAAAAATTTAACAGAGGGCCGGGCGCGGTGGCTCACGCCTGTAATCCTAGCACTCTGGGAGGCCGAGGTGGGCGGATCGTTTGAGCTCAGGAGTTCGAGACCAGCCTGAGCAAGAGCGAGACCCCATCTCTACTAAAAATAGAAAGAAATTATATGGACAGCTAAAAATATATATAGAAAAAATTAGCCGGGCATGGTGGTGCATGCCTGTAGTCCCAGCTACTCGGGAGGCTGAGGCAGGAGGATCCCTTGAGCCCAGGAGTTTGAGGTTGCTGTGAGCTAGGCTGACGCCACGGCACTCACTCTAGCCTGGGCAACAGAGTGAGACTCTGTCTCAAAAAAAAAAAAAAAAAAAAAAAAAATTAACAGAGGAATTAAGAAAGTGAGAAATTTAAAAAGATAACAAGAAAAAAAATTACAGAAATATCTTGATTGGCAATGAGTAGATAGCTATAAGCAATATTTTAAAAATAGTCTAGCTTTCTCACTTTGACCCTTAGTCAGAAATTCTTTGAGAGTAAGGAAGACTGGAGATGAAGGTAATTGGAAAATTAATAGAAATATAAGCCACGTAAAGGAAAAATGCAAGAATAAGTATTGGTATTTCAATAAACTAGTAACAAACTGTGTGTGTATGCACATATAAATATAAACAGATAACCACATGCATACACAGACACACAACCTCCAAATGTTTGAGTCTGTTATTTCCCTAGTGCGTTTGAGCTGAAATCTGCACTTGGTTACAAAATAACATAAAAAGTCCATTGTTTATTCTTTAAGAGACAGTATCAAGTTGGACATTCATCACTGCATATCAAGAGTCTAAAAGGGCTTTCAAATTAGAGCCCTAAGATCATCCTGAAGGTGTGTTAATTCCGGAGATGCTGACGTTCAGGTGGTCAGAGGTGCCCAGCCTTTGTGACTATGACCACCGGAAACACTGTGTCAGTTAGGCTGGAGTGTGGATATTTCTTGTCATCAGTATAAGAAAAGATTTTCTTCTGAATTGCTTACTCATTGGTTTATGAGGAAAACATAAACTATTGACAGAGAAAAATGAGTTTTCTACAGCCTTTGCCTTCCCCTGCCTGTTAAGGGGATTCCTTTCTAAGCCTGCTGAGAAAGAGGCAACGGCCAAGAGCCCGGACGCTGTGGGTCAGGTCACACGGGACAGGACCAGGAATCAGTGGGGAAGGGGAGGAGGAGAGACAAGGAATAGTGGGTAGCGTTAGGAGGAATCTGGGGGATTTTGCAGAGAAAAGTCAGAGCTATTGTATTGCTACACATGTGATAGATACCGAGGATAGTGAGTCAAATGGTGACTCCTCCCCCCAAAAAATATACCCAAATGGAACCTATAAATGAGAGCTTATTTGGAATAAGTGTCTTGCAAATGAAATTAAGTGAAGGATCTCAAGAGGAAGTCGTCCTGGTGTGAGGTGGGCACTGAGTGAGTAGTGAGTGTCCTTAGAAGAGAAGAGAAGGGAGGACACAGAGTGGGGGAGGAGATGGTGGAGAGATAGAGGCAGAGATCAGAGACATCTTTAAGTCAAAGAACACCAGGGCTGCCAGCCACAGCCAGACGCTAATAGGGAAACAAAGAGATTCTACGCCAGAGCCTCCGGGAGGAACCAACCCTGCCAACACCTTGACTCTAGACTTCTGGCACCCAGAAACTGTAGAGAATAAACATCTCTTCTTGTAAGCCACCAAGTTAGTGGCAAGTTGTTACAACAGCCCAGGAGGCGAACACACCACATGGGGTGGCGGGCAGAGGGGTGGAGGGAGAGAGAGGGAAGGGAGAGATGAAGAGTTGTAAAGAGATCTCACCCTTTAAAAGGGATTTTAGTAAATACATTCCAAAATTTAAATTCATTTAATGTATATTCCTTACATTCCTGCTCTATGCCTAGGGCTGTCCCAGGCACCTGGGATGTGATAGCTGGCGGAACAGTTACAAAGACCTTTGCTCTCATGGAACTCACATTCTATCTTGAGTGTCACACTGTCCTAAGGTGTGACAAACTTCACATGAGTTACATTTGGGGGAGTCACCTGAGATTTTGACTTCGAGTTCGCTCCTGCCCTGCTGCCCTCGGTTACCATGGGCCTGCAGGCAGCGTGGCCTTGCTGGGGGGAGGAAGGGTAGGAGCCCGGCAGGACCCGGGGAGCTGCAGAGGTTTGTGAGTCACTCTGCAGAGCTCGCAGAAAACTGTGAGCACAGATCTGGGCTAGGCATGACCATGCTTCAAGGGATGCACCGTTCAGGGATTCACGCGTCAGAAAGAGAACCAAAAGTACAGCGTATTATGCGAATTCCCCAAGTTGAGGAAGGCTGAGTAACTTCCTTGTGAAACTGCCATCTGGAATTAGGAGTTAACCTCGTCTCCACTGACAGCCAATTTCTTAAGAAACTAGAGTTGAGTGTTTTCTAGATAGAGGAAGGAGTCTCCCAGGGACCAAGCCTCGGTTTAGTCCTTGCTCACTGTGGCACGGTGATGAGAATGGCTGAGCAGAGGAGGTGTGGTGTGCACTGGGGACACCTGGGCCCCTGGTGATCAGACCCCTGCCAGTAGGCCTTGGGGTTTTTCCCTGTCTCCCCCAGCCCCTGCAAGCCAGAAGTTTCCAGGACAAACAGTCCATCGGAAGTGACAGCACTGTGTTCACTTTCACAAACACCAGCAGGGTATGGGGCACAGATGTTCAGTGACAACACAGAGGGTGGAGGGAGACATTTGATGACACAGTTACATGGGGAGGGTGGAACACAGCCCCTCAGTGAACAAGAAATGCCTTAGGCAGGAGCCAGCGTGGAGCTTCTGAGAGTGCAAGGACACCGAGGTTGGTCCCTGAGGCTGGGGAGTGGTGGGAACTCAGGATGGAGGCTCCACTCCTCGCCTTACCCACTCTGAAGCCTGACAGTCGTGGGCCACCTGGCATGTGGTGGCCAATGTTTCGCTCTCACGGGAGGAACAGGGAGGGGAGACTGTGCGTGGGCAGAGGCCGCGGTGTCCTGTCAGAGACCCCCAAAGCCTTCATTGGACAACAGCTGGTGTAAAAGGGTGTCGCCTCCGGGTGCCGGCAGCTCTGCCCTCTCCGCCCTGTTGGGAGCAATTCTGGCTTGGACCACTGAGGACCTTCTTTGCAGAGTTTCAGTGATGGATGAGCTGAGAATTACAGGAGCCCAGGAGAACTGGATTGATTAAAGTTAGAAGAAGAGAGCTTGCCCCCGAAGTGAGCAGAATAGATCTGCAAGGGGCGGGAAGGGGAGCAGAAAGTGGTGGGCTGTGCCAGGTTGGAGAGTGTTGAGGTGCTTGGAGCAAGAACAGGAGTGATTTGGGGTGTGGGATAAAGAAAGAGATGCAGAGAAGGGGGTTTTGAAGGCACATCATTGCAGCTGTGCATCATGAATGCAATCTCCCGCTGGCAAGTTTTCAAGACGTTTTTAGAGATTTAAATTGCATTTCAATAATGATCTGGTAGCCAGTGGTAATTCTTTGACATTGTCACCACATCGAGATGGCCCTTTGGGCAAGAGCAAGAAGGCCTGATTTTATATGGAGTGTATTCAGTTGCTGTGGGAGCAGGCCTGAAACAACATTTCTTCCAAGCAGAAAAGTATTCAATGAACTTTGCATTCATTTATGTGTATTTTCCCTACCAGCCAACATGAGTTCAAAGAAGCCAAAAAGTGTAGCCCAATTCCTGGGGAATTTGCATCATAAAGACTCAGCCAAAGGAATAAGATTCTGATGCTGAGTTATATATCTCTGCCCATCTCAGCACGCTTTGCCATGCGGCACCTGTTAGAGTCTCTCCATGGGTAAAGACAGATTTTCTAAGATTTTCTCTAGTGCTCTGCTTTTCTGGAAGAAACATTCATGATTTGTGGGCTCTGCTTTTCTTTTGGAACGGACCTCCAGAGGAAGTTGATTCACTGCAGATGGAAGAGCTCCTGCCTGCCCTCTCGGGCTGTGACTCGGTTGCCAGGGCGGAAAGCCGCGTCTCAGAGAGCTCCAGCTAAAAGCCACAGAAATGTCAAAACATGCTGGAAGGAGCTGGAATGCTATCACAACTTATTAGGGAGTCCTTATTTTTTTTCTCTCTCCATAAAAACAAATACTGCAAAGAAGAACATTAAAATTTCATCCAATGGATGAATTATTCCTTCTAAATCATAACTTTTATTTAATTCATTTTCATTCATTCAGCTGTTCATTCAACAAGTATTTCTTGAGTCCCTACCAGGGGCCAGGCTCCGCCGAGTTGGTTGATTGAACACATGCCATCTCGTGCTTTTGGCCACTTATTCTATGTTTCTTTCAGTACTTGCTGGTTCTCTTCTTCTGTTTCAGTAGACGGTTTCATTTAGTTTTCCATTTGTCACAAAGCACATTGTTAAAATCTGAATTCACTTCTACTCTTCTAAAGCAATAGTAATCATAGTTACTCTAATCCTAAGAGGCCAAGCTGATTTAATGTATTAAAAGATCAACTGGCTAACCAATTTCAATGCCGGTGGATTTTAAATCACTAATATAAAATGGGTAAATGTGTCAAGAAAAATAAAAAAGAGGGATAGGAAACTTAGGCACATTGTGGCCATCAATGACCTTGGGAACCTGTTATAAAACATTTTAAATTTTGAAAGGATGAAATGAGTGGTTAAAGAGAGACTTTAAAAAAGTCTCATATATAGGTAGAGCAATCCATTCAGCAAACTAATTGGGGCCTGTTGTTCGTCACCCGTGTACCAGTCAGTGCTAACAACGGTGACACCGTGTGTGTGTCAGGCTTGGGAGGTCGTGATGTGAAAATTATCCCCTGGTTGGCACCGTCAGCCCTGATTCCAAATGGAACCCTAGAGAAATATTTGGTTAAGCCTTGTCCTTTCAAAATAAAGCAACTGCACTTTAAAAAAAAAACATTGAAATCAATTACAGACAATGGCTTTCCCGGAACCATGTGGATTAGGTGGCTTTAGCTGTAATTTTAGACAAAATAAGGTTAGTTTCAGGAACGCTCCCATCAGGAGTTTTAAAAAGTTGAACAAATCACACCAAAGCGATGGAATTCCACACTGGCTGCCCCGGGGCAAAATGAATGAGCAGAATCAGAAAGGACCAGCTCAGAGTAGCAATAAATGACTGCTAAGACCACAGAGAACCAAAAGACACACAGCACACCTCGAGTTTTCATAGGCATTTAGCATTTGTCGAGTGAAATTACCCATTATCAGTTAAAAAAAAAAAAAAAGCATATTTGTATTAGTTACTCTCTCATTCTCCCGAGAAGCGTCCAGGCCTGAGATGTGTGCTGGCCACGTGCTTGCCCTCGGATCCCTTCCTGGGCTGGTCTGGGCTCTGCCCCTTCACACAGCAGCAGGCCCTGTGACCAGGCCTCCTGGCCCGTCTGTGGCTTCAGCCTGGGGTGCGGCAGTGGGGCAGGAGAGGCCAGGACACTGCTTCCCTTCTCTCTGCGCTGAGTGGAGCCGGGCACGAGCTGGGTGCCAGGCACCCTTGGGGCTGGCGCCCCCTTCCTGCCCGTCCTGTCCCCTGTTCCTCCGGCCCTAGGGGTGGCAGCAGCCTCCTTGTGTTGCTAATCTCTGCATTGCCTCACTTTCCCCTATGTGCTCTTTCAATTCTTCTGAATACTTTTGCATTTAATCCTCCAAATTATATATTCTGTATTTAATCATCTGTTGGGGATTTTGTTTTCCTGACGGATCCGCCATTTCAATAGTGTTGGGGACGCAGAGATACATGGCTTAGTCTTGCTCTCAGAGGTCAACAGTGAGGCTGAGGACACATCGGAACAAACGAATGTGCAAAGTGTGATGAGGTGAGGTGACAGCTGAGCACGATGCCGTGGGGACACAGAGATGGGCTCTCTGTGGGGACTTTAAGCCCAACATGCATTTGGTTTGGAAGGATGGGGAGACTTTCAAGGTGATAAGGTGGGGAAAGACATTTCAGGAGGAGGGAAGGAGCCAGGAGGGGCACAGAGGCAGGAAGTGCGGGGAGCTCTGGGAGCGGACGGCCACCCAGCACGCAGCAGGGCCAGGTGCCCACACTAGTGCAGGGTGCAGAGAGGAAGGGTCAGCGAGAGGTGGTGGGCTGAGACATGTGTTTTCGGTGACAGCCTGTGGTGTTAGCAGGGGAGTGACATTAAGGGGACTCTCCTCCACTTCTACGTTATCATGAGCATCTGAGCCAACCCCAATCTCTTCTTTATTAATAAAAACAAAACAAAACAGCAACCCTCCCAGCCCCATGGGTCCCTGTCTCCCTCTTCCCCTTAGAGGCCAGCTTGTCTACACTCGCTGGCCCCACTCTGCACCTCCCACCCACTCCTCCAGGCACTGAAACCTGTGTTCTGGTCCCAGCACTCTGGCCTCTCCCTGTGCCGCCAGCAACCGTCTCTCCATCCCCTGCTGAGGGGGCTCCGCTGTGCCCCTGCCCCTCCCCCACCTGCCACGCAGCTTCTCCAAAACCCGACTCTGAACGCCTCCCCAGCCTGTCCCTCTTCTCCAGTGGACTGTGGCAATGAATGGCCTCACCGCTGCCCCAACTCCCACGCCAGAGCTCTGAAGTCACCCTCAGCGCACCTTCTCCCGCCTTTTCAATATCCCTAAATCCTTGTAATTCTGCCATCTCTCCCCAGGATTGCTGCCACCTTCTGCTAAATGATTCGCAGACCCTCAGACTGGCTGCTCTGAAATGCTCATCACAGCCACAGTGACCTTTCCTGCACGCGAATCTGATTGTGTCTCTCCTGCCTACAGCCTCTCCTCCCTCTGATTGCACCAGTGCCGCTGCGGACCGCCCAGCTGGTTTCCGTCCCCACCACCCAGGGGATGTGTCACCCTGCACGCACTCACTCAAAGAGTACCCCACGCATTTCTGTCCCCTCGCTATGCTGCTTCTCCTCCTGCAAGGCCTCCGACCAACAGAAAATCTCTCTTCCTGCCCCTTTGCCAGGCCCAGCCTGCTGGTCTCACGCTGAGCAAGCCTTCCCCAGGGGGCGTGAGGAACCGAATGTCGAATGTCGAATGTCGCCCTTGTCTTTCTGCAGCTCTGTGCTCCCCACCCTCCAATTCTCTCCACCTGGGATGGAATACAGGTGTTCTCTCTCTGACAGCCCGGGACCAAGCCTGAGGTGGACGTGGAGCCAGCCGGCAGCTGGCCACCGGACACTCCGAGAGGCCCGGTGACTCCCTGAGCAATTGCAGCATTTCAGACGCTTGTCAGATCCCAAGCGGACGGAGTGGAATGGGACGTTCGAACAGCTCTTTGATTTCCAAGCCAAGAAGATACACTTTGCACAAATGACAGAAATTGTGGCTCCTTTACATCAAAGCCCTGTGCAGTTCCACGTGGACTCGGCCATCTGTGACGGGGCTGATGAACAGACGCCACTTCTAAAAGCACATCCCAGTGAAATTTGCCAGTTTATATTTTGGGAGAGACCAAAAATGTCAGCACCGAGAAGGGCCTTGGCCGTCACCCAGTCCAACCCCTGTGCTCTCTACAGACGAGAGCAGGTGGGTTCCGAGGGCTCAGACAACTTTCTCAAGCTGATTAGCTCTTTAAGGGAAGAGCAGACACAGGTATTGAGTGTCCCAAGCCCCATGCCTGTCAGTGTCCCTGTTATAGGCACTTTTCACCCTTTCCAATGATACTTTCCACTCCCATCACAGTGAAGGGACAGTCCAGGCAGATGTAGGGTCTAATCCCCGTGACCTGCTCACAGACCTGTGATCCCAGGGAAGCTACTTACCTAAGCATAGGTTTCCCGCCTCTGTCGTGGGGACAGAAATGTCTTTCCTGCCAATCTCATGGTCTGTTATTCATTCACCCAACATTTGTGCGTCATCTTACTGAGTGTTGTGTGCTGTGCGTCCCCGGCCAGGTGAAAACATGGTCTCAGCGAGAGCCCCCAGACAGCATCTCTCTGGCCTTGCCCTCACTGGCTCTGTGGAACCGCAAATTCCTCCTGACACAGGTGGGAAGCGTGTGGCCTCGGCCCACTCACAGAGGCTCTTTGTCGGGAGGGGCCAGTCTATGCTTTAGCCGAAGCAGCTGTGATGCTGGGTGTCTGCATCTGCCCTGCCTGACTGTGACAACACACGGTTCTTCCTTACAGTTCTGGAGGTTGGACGTCCGAATTGGAGGTGCCAGCCGGTTTGGTTTCTGGTGAGGGCGCTCTTCCCGGCATGCCGATGGCAGCCTTCCCACTGTGTCCTCACGTGGCCTGGAGAGAGAGAGAGCTGTCTGGTGTCTCTTCATACGGGGACGCTAATCCTATCTAATCAGGGCCCCACCCTTGTGACCTCGTTTAACCTTAATTACGTCTTTGGAGGTCCCGTCTCCAAATACAGCCTTCCTGAAGTTTCGAACTTCAACATAAGAATTTTGGAAGAGACACACACATTCAGTCTGTCACACTGGGGGAAGGAGAGGCTACTCTTGTGATGCCTGCTAATGTTCTTTTCCTGCCCAAATGGCTTGTTCTGTGATGCACATACCTGTGTTCTTGGTGTTAACAGAGAAATGAACAACTCTTTTAGGCTTTATTCTTTATTTGTTCAAACAAGCAGGGAAACAGTCTTCAAATTGTTGATTTCTCTTTCCAGAATGAACTTGTGCCTTACCGTCCTTCCATTCACTGAGTCACCCAGTGGTCACTGATGCATGGTGGGGCTGTGACCGAGGTTGCTGGTTGTCCCCCTATACCCTTGTCTGCTTCTAAGGGATGAGACCCCAGCTCTCAGTTAGGCCCGTGCGGCCCTGAGGAAAGACCGCATCTCTCTGCCTCCCTCGCAGAGTGTTTGCCTCCCACCACAGATTGTGGCTGGAACATCAGCTGAAAAAATATTCTTTGGCAAAAACAAAAGTGAACCAGGAGGGAAAGACTGTAATGCAAAAACTAAAAAAAAAAATAATGTTGAGCAGAGATGGTGACAAAAGGTATTGATAAATGTAAGTAGTGATGAGCTACAACAATAACTACCTTTTTCATGTTGATGAGTGTGGAATTAGAAATAGACAAAAATAGTGAGAGAAAATCATCTGCATCTTATTGAGATTGGGGTGTCTAGGGCTGTGGGGAAAGAAAAAACTAGATCAATTAGAATCATAATTAAGTTTGTGCATTGACAATGTAAGAGCAGCAACCAAAGAACAGGAAATAATTTATAACTTCCTAACCAATGGCAATAAAGTGGTGTCGAAGAGAAAAAACACAATAAAGAAAGCGACCGAACAAAAGGCAGGAAAGGAGGAAAAAGAAAGCCAAAGAAAAAAAGCATGATTAATGAAAAAGAAAACGACAGTGATAAATCAAAACACCCCACAATAAATATCGGGTGAACAGTTTGGCATCACCAATTTTTGGATGGGATGATTTAAGTATTAAATTGCATACAGTTAAACTTATTATAAATGGGATTATGTTTTCTCACTAAAAGGTGACAAATAAGGAAACGGATTTTAAAAAATGCAACGACATGATGCTGACAACAGGTGTACCTACACAGCACACGGGAGAAAGTCTGACGGCAAAGTTGAATGGGGGATGAGCCGTCAATACTAACCAAAAAGGAGCTGGCGCAGCTGGGGTGATGTCAGCAAAATAGAACGTCAGGCAAAAGCACCATTGCGGTGAAGAGGGCTGTGTGAATGATAAACACACACTTCCATGAGGACACGCAACAACCACAAACCTGCGCATGTCTGAAAATGACAACCTATAGAACTAATGCACTCCGCCATCTTTCCATCCATCCATCTCAGAAAACTGCAAGAGGAAGGTGACATAGTCACAATTTTAGTAAGAAAACTTAATGCAAATTTAACAAAAATTGATAGAACAGACAGAAAGACATTGTAATATTATAAAAGACAATCTGCATAGGGTATAAATCTGATAATTCAGTCTTAATCACAACATTTGACTCAACAAACTCCCTCTCCTACCGTATCAGATAACAGAAGATTTATTGTAGATGCTTCTTTTCAGTTTCGAGGAACATTTGTATTTCTTAATACCATGAAAAAATTTGCAGGATCCCTGAAGCACCTGCATTATCTCTTTCTTTAAAGAACCTCCCCATTTCAGCACAAGTGCAAACTCCTGGGACAGAATTACTGCTCTGAGAAACACGCACAAACACAGAAAACACATGCATGTGCACTGACGTGTGTACGCGTGCACACACACACACACGCACACACACAGACTCACTGCATCCTAAGGGGGAAAGAAAGTGACGTTGGGCAGTTTACATGGCTAATCTGCATCATTTAACTGGATCATTTTTATTCCTATCTAAGTAATTTATAATTATCTGATTATGGGAGGGATTATGGCGAGCTCCATTCTGTTAGGAGTTAAGTATACACTTAAAATGAATCCCACTGGCAGCTGTGATGGGAATGTAAAAATAAAATTGGACAAAATATCATAAAATATCCTGGGCCTTTGCCTTGTTCTGACTTTAAATGAGTTAGTCTCATCTCTGAAGGTCTTTCATTCTCTCCCTTCCCTCACACCCATTATTTGCATCACCATAAATCACAGAATATCACAGTCTAGCTCAAGACCACGATGACAGCCCTGAAACTCCAACTATTTTCTTGCCCTCCTGTCTCCTCATAGAGGGCTCGTGGGTCCTCGGACACACGACCGCAGAGTCAATCAGGCGCATCCCCCCCTTCTTCCAAAGCAAAGCCCTGTCGAACCGTGACGTGCACATAGAAGAAACCCCACAGGTAGAGCGGGCCCCACCTGTCAACACAGGTGAGGGGTGGGGAGTGTCCTTTGCCATCCGATGTGGTGCTCATTTGAGAAGGGATAAGAATTTAAAAAATGAGAAAACAGAACCTCAAAGGTTATATTTAAATTCCATTTTGTCCTTTGATGTGGAACCAGAAAATAAGCCAGAGTGACTCCTTTTTGCTCACAGGCAGAGATGAAGTGGGGGCTAAACACCTAGTTACTACTTCTGACTTCCAGAGATGCTTCTTGACTGGTTAGAAGAACAAACTCTGTTTAAACCAAGAACTGAGACTATAGATTGCGGAGCAATTGCATTTTCACAGGCTTTGCCCCCCGGAGCACGTGCTAATCTCTTTATACGGGGAGCATCTGCCATTTTCAATAATTAAAACAAATCTCAGAGCCAGACGTGTCCTTGAGGAGCCCAGAGGGATTCAGGCTCCAGGTTTCATGTATCCCCTGGCACTCGGTGACATTCCCAATACGTTGGTTTAAACTGGGCATTTTAGAGCCATTTGGTGGTGAGGACTGGCAAGGTGAACACAACAGGGATACGGGAGAGAAGGAGGGAACGGACATACGTGGGCAGATCGCAGGTACTCACCCCTGGTGGCGTCATGTTTCTCAAAGCCATTTATGCCAGAATCCAGCGGCCATGGAGTATACACGTGTCCTGTCCTGCACCGTCACTTGTTCTGGTCCTCGGTAGTCCCTCCACGGCCACCCTTCCCCCGGCCCTGCCCAGGTCTCTCGCTGCAAGATGCACCTGGCATTCCCTGGCCTCACGTGGGGATGGCGACACCGTGCCTGCAGCCTCTCCTCCCTGCCTCCGCCATCAGTCAGGCTCTATTGCTTGTCGTCTTCCTTTCCCCTGCTCGGCCAGGCTTTGGTATCTTCCTAAAACCTCTATGAATGAAAGTTGCGGAGTCACGATTTCCCAGGGGAAACAGACATTCCTCCCTCACTCCTCGGCACCACATTTGAAAGGGAGATTTCCCCCCACAGCTACAATTCATAGATTCCTGCGTTTGCGCTTGACTTTTATAGCTCGTGGTCCGACTGCTGCCATGCACAGCTTCCCAGCGTGCGAGGGCGGCAGATGCTGCCCCTGCCGGCGCTCACCGGGCTCGAGGACCATGTGTGTGAGCGTGTGCCCACAGCAGCAGCAGAAGGGCCCGTCTAGCAGTCAGGGCCACTCTGGGGTGGCTCCACCCTTGGGATCAGCTGGGCTCAGCTGCTCCCCGCTAGCAGCAGCACCCCAAGTTTGTGATCCTCCTGATTTCGTGCCACCTAACGTGCCTCCTGATCCTCTTTGGATTTCGTGCCAGGCGGTGCCACCTGACTGCAGAGTTCAGGTCGGTGCAGACACCTTCCACGCTGCTGCTGCTGTGTGTGTTAATCACTGTTCCTCTGCCAGGAGTCCCACAGAGCCAGGCCCTTCCTCGCATTTCAAACCTTTATTGCGATGAGCACAGCGAGTCCCCGCCGCTCACCTAACCGAGGTCGAGGTCGCAGGTCAGCCTGGCTCTGAAGAGAGGCGTAGGCAAAGAGAACGGGAAACACCCTCCGGAGCCCCCAGCAGGAACCGTATTTGCGTTTTGCATTTCTACAGACATTCAAGACAATTCCTGAACATTAAAAATCGTGCACCCATTTGGAATAATTGAAACTGAAATGTGAAAGGAATTACATTTCACTAATCCATTTACAATGGTATGAATTGCTTCTCATAGCCAACTGCCAGATGGGCTGCTTTATTTAATAACTTGAATGCTAAAGTTCCCCCGGGCAAGGAGACAGTTCTGCCACCAACTGTGGAATTTTTTTTCCTTTCTCCTTTTTCTGGAGGTGGCCTGGCATGGGTCCAGGGCTCCCTGTGGCCTCAGCCAACAGGAGGAGCGCCGTCTGGCCACTCCCCAGCCTCATCCCACCTGTGCTGGGTCTTGAGGGGACACAAAGGGCATAAAGCACCTGCCCTGTTTTGTTCCCATCCAGCGATGGATCAATTTCTTGTAATTTATAGCAACACAATATGCATGGCTGTTACACCTGAAGTGCAGAGACAGGAACTGTTAGGACTTTGTCCCCGAATAGAATCATCAGAAAAACCATCTGAACCAAGGTCACTTTAGGGAAATGGTGTCAGGAAGACAGTGAGGCTCAGGAAGCTGCTGCTCCCAGGAGTCAAAGCCCTCGGGGGGATCTGTTGTCTTCTTCTCAGAGACCTGAAGCGCCTCTTGCTAATCAGGGAATAATTGAGTCCAGTTATGTGCCTTGCCTTGAAAGTTTGAGATTGCAGAGGTGTCAGAATGAGAAGGGTTAGGACAGAGGTTCTCTAAGTGGGCCCTGGACCTCTGGGAATCTTTGAGACCATTTTTTCTGGACTATGAAGTCAAAAGCACTTTCATAATATTGTATCATCAAAAAGATTTTTAAAAACACAATACTAAGATGCTATTTGCCTTTTTTTTCACCACGTAGACATTTGCACTGATACTGCAAAAGTGACCATGGCGTATTAGCTGTAGTCCAGAGAGACAGACCAATGGAATGGAGGGGGGTGGATAATAGATATATACATGACAGATGGATAGGTATAGATAGATAGACATTTTAAGAAATGAGCTCATGCAGTTGTGAGGTTGACAAGTCTGAAACCTGCAGGGTAGACCATCAGGTTGGAGACCCCGGGAAAAGTTACTGCTGCAGTCTGGAATCCAAACGGGGTCTGCTGGCAGAATTCCCTCTTCCTTGGGGGAGTTTAGTCTTTCCTTTTAAGGTCTTCAACTGATTGAATGAAGACCACCCACATTATGACGGGTGGTCTGCTTTACATAAAGTCTACTGATTTAAATGTTAATCTCCCCTAAAAAATACCTTCAGAGCAACATCTAGACTGGTGTTTAATCAAACAACTGGGCACCTTACTTAGCCTAATCAAGTTGACACACAGATTAACCATAACAGTGGCTAAAAGTGCTGATGCCATAGTGTGAATGAAGGCCGTGGATTCTTCACTGCTGAGCAAGTGCAGGAAAAAAAAATCCCAGAAAGAATGGGAAAAAAAAGCAAGTTTCATTTAAGAATATCCTTGATGAAATAATGCAAAATAATTATTTTTAACTTCTATTGAGCTTATGTCTTTTTTTAAGTTTAAAAATCAATTTTAATCTCATTACCTTTTCCTATATTTGTGCAGCATACATGCATTGTGTTATTCTTTTCTAATTAATTAATTAATTATTGACATATAATATCTGTGCATATGATATTTTGATACTTGTATAAATGTGTAATAATCAAATCAGACTAATTTGGGACATCCATCTCCATCATCTCTGACATTTTTCTTTTCTTTGTGTTGGAAACATTACAAATCTTCTTTCTAGCTGTTTTGAAATATGTAACAGATTATTGTTAACTATAATTTCCCTAGTGTACTACCAAATGCTAGAACATATTCCTTCTATCTAATTGTGTTTTTGTGTTCTTTAACCAACTTCTATTCATCCTCCTTTCCCCCTTCCCTTTCCAGCCTCTGGTAATCATCATTCTATTCATCTCCCTGAGATCCACTTTTTTAGTTCCCACCTATGAGTGAGAAGATGCAACATTCATCTTTCTGTCTTTGGCATATTTCACTTAACATAATGACCTCCAGTTCCATCCATGTTGCTGCAAATGACAGAATTTCATTTTTTGTTATGGCTGAAAAAATATTCTGTTGTGTACATATACCACATTTATTTACGTACTCATCTGCTGATTGACATTTAGGTTGATTCCATATCTTGGCTATTGTGAATAGTGCCACAATAACATGGGAGTGCAGATAGCTCTTCAATATCCTGATGTCCTTTCTTTTGGATATATACTTTGCAGTGGGATTTGTGGATCATACAGTAGTTCTAATTGTAGTTTTTTGAGAAACCTCCATGCCAGTTTCTGTTCTGACCGTACTACCTTACACACCCACCAAGAGTGTATGAGTCTTTCCCTTTCTCTGCATCCTCACTAGCATTTTGTTATTTTTTTCTCTTTGTGAATAGCCATTTTAATGGGGGTGGGATGATATCTCATTGTGGTTTTGATGTGCATTTCCATGATGGTTAGTGATGTCAAGTATTTTTTCACATACTTTTAGGCCATTTGTATGTGTCTTCTTTTGAGAAATGTTTATTCAGGTCTTTTGCCTGTTTTTTAATTGATTATTTATTTTTATGCTATTGAGTTGTTTGAGCTCTTTATATATTCTGGTTACTAATCCCTCGTTGGATGGAAAGTTGACAAATATTTTCTCCCATTCTGTAGGTTGTCTCTTCACTTTGTTAATTGTTTCCTCAGCTGTGCAGAAGCTGTTTAGCTTGGTGTGATCCCAATTGTCTAGTTTTGCTTTTGTTACCCATGCTTTTGAGGTCTTACCCCCCAAAATCTCTGCCAGACCAATGTCCTGTAGCATTTCCCCATTGTTTTCTTTTAATAGTTTCTAAGTTTCAAGTCTTTTAAGTCTTTAATCCATTTTGAGTTGATTTTTGTATATGGAGAAAGATAGGGATCTAGTTTCATTCTTCTGCATATGGATATCCAGTTTTCTCAACAATCATTTGTTAAAGACACTGTCCTTTCCTCAATGTAAGTTCTTGGCACATTTGTCAAAAATAAGTCGGCTATAAGCACATGGATTTATTTCTGGTTTCTTTATTCTTTTTCGTTGTTTTGTTTTGTTTGTTTGTCTGTTTTATGCCAGCACTATGCTGTTTTGGTTACTATAGCTTTGTAGTATAATTTGAAATCAGGTAGTGTGATGTCTCCAGCTTTGTTCTTTTTGCTCACGATTGCTTTAGCTCTTTGGGGCCTTTCGTGGTTCCATGCAAATTTTAGGATTGTTTCTTCTATTTCTGCAAAGAATCTCATTTGTCTTTTGATAGAGATTGCACTGAATCTGTAAGTTGCTTTGGGGAGTATGGACATTTTAACAATGTTGATTTTTCCAATCCATGAGCATGGGATATCTTTCCATTTTTTTTGTGTCCTCTTCAATTTCTTTCATCAATGTTTTGTAGTTTTCATTGCGTAGATCTTTCAATTCTTTGATTAAATTTATTTCTAGGTATTTTATTCTTTTGTAGCTATTATAAATGGGATTGCATTCTTGATTTCTTTTTCAGATGGATCATTGTTAGTATATAAAAAATGTTACTGATAGTTGTATGTTGATTTTGTAGCTTGAAAGTTTGCTGAATTTATTTTCCTGTTCAAAGAGCTATTTGTAGGGGCTTTAGGTTTTCCTAAATATAAGATTGTGTCATCTACAAGCAAGAAAAAATTTGTGTTCTTCCTTTTGAATTTGGGTGCCCTTTGTTTCTTTCTCTTCCCTATTTTTTCTGGCTAGGACTTCTAACACTATGTTAAATAGAAGTTTGGAAAGTGGGTATCCTTGTCTTTTTCTGATCCTAGTGTAAAAGCTTCTAATTTTCCCCCATTTAGTGTGATATGAGCTGTGGGTTTGTCAAACATGGCCTTTATTGTATTAAGATATGTTTATTCTACACACAATTTGTTGAGAGTTTTTATCATAGCAGGATGTTAGATTTTGTTAAGTGCTTTTTCTGCATCTATTGAGTTTATTATATGGTTTTTGTCCTTAATTCTGGTGATGTGATGTATCACATTTATTGATTTGCATATGTTGAACCATACCTGCATCCCTGGGATTAGTACCATTTGATCATGGTAAATGATCTTTTTAATGTGTTGTTGAATTTGGGTTGCTAGCATTTTGTTGAGGAGTTTTGCATCTATGTTCACCAGGGATATTGGCCTGTAGTTTTCTTTTTTTGTTGTGTCCTTGTATGATTTTAGTATCAGGGTATTGCTGGCCTTATAGAATGAGTTTGGAAGTACTCTTGCCTCTTAGATTTTTTGGAATAGTTTGAGTAGAATTTATATTAATTCTTCTTAAGTGTTGATAAAATTCAGCAGTGAATCCATCAGGTCTTGGGGCTTTTCTTTGATGGAAAACTTTTTATTACTACTTCTATCTTATTACTTGTTATTGATCTGCTCAAGTTTTCTATTTATTTGTGGTTTAATCTTGGTAGGTTGTATATGTCCAGGAATTTATCCATTTTTTCTAGGTTTTCCAATTTTATGGGGTACAGTTTTTCATAGTAGTTTCTGATGATCTTTTGTATTTCTGTAGTATTGATTGTAATGTTTCCTTTTCCATCTCTGACTTTATTTACGTGAGTTTTCTTTTTTTTTCTTAGTCTAGCTTGAGAGTTGTTGATTTTGTTTATCTTTTCAAGAAACCAACTGTTTGCTTTGTTGATCCTTTATTTTTTCTACTCTCAATTTTATTTATTTCTGCTCTGATCTTTATTCTTTCTTTCTACTAATTTTTGGTTTAGTTGGTTTTGCTTGCTTTTCTCGTTCTTTGAAATTCATTGTTAAGTTGTTTATTCAAAATCTTTCTTTTTTTTGATGTAGGCAATTATTGCTATAAACTTTCCATTTAGTACTGCTTTTTCTGTATCCCACAGGTTCTATTATGTTGTATTTCCATTTTTATTTGATTTAAGAAATTTTTCAATTCCATTCTCAATTTATTCATTGACCCATTGGTCATCCTTGAGCATGTTGTTTAATTTCTGTGTATTTGTATAGTTTCCATTGTTTCCATTGTTATTGATTTCTAGTTTTATTCCATTGTAGTTGGGAAAGATACTTGATATGATTTTGACATTTTTGAATTTGTTGAGACTTATTTTGTGGCCTAACATATGATCTATCCTGGATAATGTTCCATGTGCTGATGAAAAGAATATGGATATGTGTATATATGCATAAATGTGTTCTTAATAAGACAGGGAGGATACTCATGATAAATAGAGTCCTCATTTCTGTAACTGGTTATGTGGTCGTAACTGGTATTTACAACAACCTTCTTCTACTGCCCATTCTATGTTCCCTTTGCCTTCAGCAAGCACCTCAGCTGGTTGTGGTTCTTTACCCGGTGGGGTGATCCAAACCTTCATTCCTTCAGTGTCCCAGGGCTGTGCCATTCAAAGTCCTGCCTGGATTGGGTTGTAGTTTTCCACTGACCTTAATCACAGGGCATGGCAATACTGATAGACACTCTGAGGGATCTCCTGTATGCCAGACGTGCTCTTCCTGACCTCCACTGTGGGGCAGCATCCAGCTTCCCCTGGGTAGTCAGGATCGGTCACCCAGTCAACACCATAACTCCCTGCTTGGCCTGTTGACTCAGACATAGGGAGGCCAAAGTGACTGGGTGGCAACCTTAATTTCTAGTTTAATGGAATCGTTGTTGTGTCTCCTGGTGAAAGCATTCTTCACTTTGGAATGAGGACCTTTTAGGCCAGCAGAGCATAAAGTCACAGGGACTGGAAGCCAAATTTTGTTAGTGGGTCACCAGGGGTGACGGTGAGTGGTGCCACTCCCATTTCCACCCCTTGATTCCTGGACCCATAAATCCTGGCCATGGAAGCACAGCACTGTATACAGGATGCCGATTCAGAGTACATACAGCCTTTTGCAGCACTTGCCCTGCCCTGCAAGGTGTGGCTGCCTAGCTGGCACTGTAATGGCATCTTCAAAGGGCCATTCCACTGTTCTATCAAGCCAGCTGCTGCAGGATGGTGGAGAACATGGTCAGACCAGTGAATTCCATGTGCGTGGGAAGTGAGTTCCTTGGTCAGAAGCGATGCTGTGTGGAATACTGAGATGGTGGACGAGGCATTCTGTGAGTCCACGGATGGTAGTTCCAGCAGAAGCATCATGTGCAGGGAAGGAGAACCTGTATTCATAGTGTCTGTTCCAGTAAAACAAAATGCTGCCTCTTCTGTGATGGAAGCCGTCCAGTGTAATCAACCTGCCACCAAGTAGTTGGCCGATCACCCAGGGAATGGTGCCATATCAGAGACTCATCACTGGTCTCTGCTGCTGGCAGATCAGGCACTTAGCTGTGGCCATAGCCAGGTCAGCCTTGGTGGCCTTGGTGAGTGGAAGTCCATGTTGCTGAGCCCATGCGTCACCTCTATCCCTGCCGCCGCGGCCACTTTGTTCATGAGCCCATTGGGCAATGACAGGGGTGGCTGTGGAAAGAGTCTGAGTGGTGTCTACAGAGCAGGTCATCCCATCCACTTGATTATTAGAGTCCTCCTCTGCTGAGGTCACTCTTTGGTAAGCATTCACGTGGGACACAAATATAAACCTTCAGGTCCTTTGCTAACTCAGGTCTACCCACATACTTCTCTAACTTTCTTTGTCACCAATTTTCCAATAGTGTTCTTTCCAAGTCCCTGACCATCCAGCCAGATCATTGGCCACGGTGCATGAGTTGGTATATAATCACACGTCTGGACAACTCTCCTTCCAAGCAAAGTGCACAACCAGATGCACTGTTCAAAGTTCTGCCGACTGTGAAGGTTTCTCTTCACCACTGTCCTTCGGGGATGTCCCCAAAAGGGGCTGTAGTGCTGCAGGTATCCACTTTGCGGTGGTGCTTGCATGTCATACAAAGCCCACTGTAAATCAGCCTCAAGTCTTCTTTGTCTCTGTCATCTGACTACAGGGAACTCCCCATGAGGCACAGGTGGAGGCTGGGGGAGAGAGGGCAGGGTAGTGGGAGTAGGGACCTCCGGCATTTGGTCCACTTCATGTAACTTACTTGTGCCTGCAGGACCTGCTCAGGCCCGATCACTTATACACCACGTCCATTTGTGGATGGAGTGCTGCTGCGCACACTCTACTTTAGGGCTTGGTGGTCAGAAAACACCCAGCTCATGGTGGACAGCTTGGTTTGCATGGCAACTTGGTGGCCAATGGTCAAGGATTCAGTCTCTAAAGGCGCAGTAGCAGGCCAAGAGCTGTTTCTTAAAGTGAAAGTAGTCACCGTGGCAGGGCTTTGCTTCAAAATCCTAAAAGCCTCCACTGTGACTCACCTGTAGGGCTCTGCCAAAGGCCCCACACAGCCTCTCTATCTGTCACTGACATCTCCATTACCATTGCGTCCACTGGGTCATATGGCCCAAGAAGCAGAGCGGTTTGCACAGTGGCCTGGACCTGCTGCAGAGCCTTCTCCTGTTCTGGGCTCCACTCGAGCTAGCAGCTTTTTGGATCACTCAAAAAATGGACTGTAGTAGCACACTCAAATGAGAAATGTGTTACTGCCCACATCCAGATAGGCCCACTAGGCATTGTGCCTCTTTCGTGGCTGCAGGAGGGGCCAAATGCAAAAACTTATCCTTCACCTTAGAAGGGCTATCTCAACAGACCCCATACCACTGGATCCCCAGGAATTTCACTGAGGAATAAGGCCCCTGAATTTTAGTTGGATTTATGTCCTACCCTCTGACATGCAAATCTGTTACAAATAAGCCCAGAGTGGTTGCTACTTCTCACTTATAGGTCTAAGCTGCATGATGCCATCAATGTAACACACCAGTGTGATATCCTGCAGAAGGGAAAGGTGATTGAGGTCCCTGAAAGCACAATTATGACACAGAGCTGGAGAGTTGATATTCCACTGAAGTAGGACAGTGAAGGTGTGTTGCTGGCCTCGCCAGCTGAAAGCACACCGCTTCTGGTGTCCTTGTGGACAGGGATGGAGAAAGAGGCATTTGCCAGATCAATAGCTGCATATCAGGGACCAGGAGATGTGTTAATTTGCTCAAGCAATGAAACTACATCTGGTACAGAAGCTGCAATTGGCGTCATCACTTGGTTAAGCTTATCAGAGTCCACTGTCATTCTCCTAGGTCCATCTGTCTCTGCACAGGCCAAATAGGAGAGTTGAACAGGGATGTAGGGGGATTCACCACCCCTATATCTTTCACATCCTTGATGGTGGCACTAATGTCTGTAACACCCCCAGGTGTGCAATATGGGTTTTGATGTACTATTTTCCTAGGTAGAGGCAGCTCTAACCACTTCCATTTGTCTTCTCCCACCCTGATAACCCTCACTCCACAGGTTCAGGGGCCAACATGGGGATTCTGCCAGCTGTTAAGCATGTTTATTCTAGTTATGCACTCCGCAACTGGGGAAATAACCACAGGGTGGGTTCAGGGACCCACTGGATCCACCGTAAGTCAGGCCTGAGCTAAAACTCCATTAATCGCCTGACCTCCATAAGCCCCTACCCTAACTGGAGGGCCACAGTGATGTTTTGGGTCTCTGTAATCAGTTTCAGGTCAGATCTATTGTTCAGTAATTCCCTAAAGGTCTGATTATATTCTTTTCTGAAACACACAGTCACTCTGCTAAAAGGCCAGATATCCCTCAGAGAAAGGATGGGAGAAAAATTAACTGTACCCATTTTCTGTAGTGTGCAGGGTACTTCCTCAAGGAGACAGAGTCTCTCCTTCTTTTAAGGGATTGTGGGCCTATAGAGTATCTCAAATCTGGAAATTGATTGAGGGGCTGTGATTCTTTGTTTTTATGATACAAGTTAGATTTTTGTTCACTTGACCTGAAAGTTTTCTGCTTACCAGGTCAAGTTAGAATTTAGTAGGCTTTGCATCTATTTTACTTCTAGGATCATCATGATTAACTAGCTAATGCCATAGGTCAACACCAGTGGGACTATTATAATTGTTGCTTGGCCTGTGCTGTCCATTATAGTAACTATGCCCACCTTGCCTTTGGTAGGTGAGTGTTTGCACTTGGTCCCTGCCACCCTGGAATCCACTTGTTCCCATTGCATCTAAGTTTTCCAACTGAGTGATTGCAGTTCCCACTGGCCTGCAGAGAAGAGCCATCATGGGGCTATTCAGGGATGGTGGGGCTCCCTTCACAAATCCATTTCTCAAAATTGGTGAAAGGTATATCTTCTGGATCCTTGGGGTGAGTAGGTCTTAAGTGACAAACCCACTGTAGCATTCTAATCTCCCTAAGCCTTGGAATCTCTCTGCTAAGATCAACCTAGGGCATTTCCAGCTCACTCACAATAGACCGCCTTTTGATCCTTGTTCCAGCCAATCAAACAACCACACCATCAGTGCCTTTTAAAACTCCTGGAGCTGTAACATTCAATGCAGAATCTCTGCTTATTGAGACCATGTCAGTAAATTTGGCCTGATCCAACTTCATATTCCTTCTACCATTATCTCATGTCCTGAACATCCATTCTCACATGTTCCCTGGAATTCTTGTATAAATTGGAAAACTCAAATAGTTCTTTTGGAGTGTCATATACCTCCTCATGGGTCACACTATGTCCCTCACTTTTGGGACCTGTTGGGACCTGAGTCTAATTATAGGCCCAAGAGCCAAGAGGGGTGGCGGGGGCAGGTCCAGGAAGGAATCTGAATGGTCTCCCTTTGCAGCTGCCCCAGGGGAGGCCACTGCTGTTTCCTCGGGCAATGCAGGGTTCATCCCCTCAGCAGAGGTGGAGGCTGATACACTAGGGGAGGGAGGCGACATCCCCTGGAAAATAAGACTCATCAGAATTTAGGCTCAATATTCCCAGTGTGATTAGGGTCCTCCCACATGTCCCCATACCAACGCACAGGGTCCCACTCCTTCCCAAGCAGTGTCCTCGAGTTAACGGCAGATGCCCTGCGGGGCTGAGAGCTCAGCTTTCCTTGTAAATCAGCTGATCGCAGGATGAGGACTTGGGCTTGATTTCCAGTGATTTCCATGTTATGGCTGTGGGGGAGAAGCTTCTCCTTCAGGGCACACTCAAGGGATTTCAGGCTACATATGTGCATTGGAAGCAGAGGATTCCAGTCCCTGAGCTCATCCTTTCCTTTCATCACCTTGCCCAGTGATGTTAGGAGCAACCAACCAACATCATTCTATTCCGTGTGTCGATGGAAAATAACCCAAACTCTGTAAAATAATTTATAGAGGGTTATTCTGAGACTAATATGTGTGACCATGGCCCAGAGAGCCACGCCCAAGAAGCCTTGAGCAAGTGGCCTCCTTGTGGTGGGGTCACAGTTTGGTTTATGTATTTCATGGAGACAGGAATTACACATAGAGTCATAAATCAATACATGGAAGGCATGCATTGGTTTGGGGCAAAAAGCAGGGACATCTTGAGGCAGGGGCAGTACAGGTTATAGGTGGGTTTAAAGAGCCTTTGAATTGTGATTGGTTAAAGAAATGAAGCTTTGTCTAAATGCTTGATGTTTTAAGTTAAGATAAGGAAGTCTGTTAGTCAGAGACAAGCCACCAGGACATATACTGAACTCAGGTGATCTGTTAAGTAAACTGATGACCTGCGGATGTGGTTTGAGTTTGTCTTGCATGGCCTCAGGTCTGTTAATGAATCGCAAAGGACATCTCCAAGAAGAGCAGGGGCATGATGAGGTCTGACCTCCCTTCTCTGGGCCAGCAGCTCAGCTTTAGGGTATTTCTGGGGTCCCCTTGTCCAATAGGGGGTCCTTTCAGTTTGCTGCGGGGCTTAAGATTTTATTTTAGTTCACACATTGTTTTCCACAAATGTTTGAAAGTATCGCTTACACAGTCACCAACTTCCCTGCTTCTTAGAAGTAGTGAATTAGGAGTATCACATTCATTTATTTTTAGTCTCTCTATTAACAGTTCACTGACAGCTTTCTGTACTATTGGAAGTAGAATCTAGCATTTTTAGGTCTAATCAGATTAGAGAGCCAATTCCAGAAACCCCAATACAAATTGATAAAATTCATTCTTAAAATTCTGTTTCTCTAGAAGCTCTCTGGTACTCTCACCAGCGTCAAGGTGCTTGCTAATGTTGCAGAGAGGAATTTCAGGACACTCACAGGCACACAGCCGAGTGACAGTGGCGGGTTTATTGGGGGGAAGCGGCAGGCTAGGAGAGGCTTGTGCAGACGCAAAGCACACTCTCAAGAGAGGGAGCGGCAGGCTCAGACAGCGACTGCCCCGGACCCCAGAGGCTGCCCTTTTTTATTTGTTGAAGTCAAGGAAGGCTGGGGAGCCAATGTTCATTTTGTTTCTATTCATCATCCTCTGTTTTTCCCACAAGGGGGTCAAAACCACAATGTTAACTTATCACAGTTGTGATGTAATGGAGGACAGGTCACTTTGTATCTGTGCTGGGAAATCAATGGCTCTTTCCTTCTCCTCGGGTCTGTTCAAAGCCCGTTTGCTCAAGCCAGTTGACTAAGTTTTCTGTTCCCCCCTCCCTTGCTCGTACCTGACCACCTACTCTAACAGCACCAAATCTGGAGCAGAGACAGAGCTGGTGGGATGTATGGAAAGGGACTTACTAGGGGGGCCAGCTCCATGGTCACAGGGGCAAAGTCTTGGGACAGACCTGCCATGGGCTGGAGAAGCAGGGACCCCTGCAGCATGACTGAGTCCGAGTCCAAAGCCTCAGAATGAGGGACGCCGACAGCACAGCCCCCAGTCAGGCCTGAGACCCCCGGGGACGCCACTGGTGCAAGCCCTGGAGTCCGAAAGCAGAAGAACCTGGAGTGTGATGTCCAAAGGCAGGAGGAAGAAAAGCAGCTCATTCCCGAAGGGAGAGAGAAAGCAGAGAGAGGGATTGCCCTTCCTCTGCCTGCTTTGTCCCCGCAGGCCCCAGCCCATTGGATGGTGCCACTCACATCAAAGATGAATCTTCCTCTCCCCAGCCTCTGACTCTCGTGTCAGTCTCCTCCGGGGACACCCTCAAGACACACCCAGCAACAGTGCTTCCCCAGCTGTCGAGGCATCCCTCAGTGCACTGGAGGTCACACCTAAAATTAGCCGTCACTCAGCCCCACTGCAGTGACCGCACCGTATGCGCAGGCCAGCTGGGGCTAACGTGGGGCACGCCGGGCATCTCCCCACCACGCTTCCCATCCTGCTCCCGTTCCTGGCCGGCTGCCTCCTCGCCTAGTCTTCCAGAAGCCACCTCTGTGCGCATCTCTCTGGTCTCCAGCTCCTGAGCAGCCTGCTCTTCCCGCCCGTCCGACCTCCAGCCCTTCTCACTCGGTTTGGTCTCAGACACACCCACCCGGGTTCTTTCTCTTTCCTTCTGCTGGGGACGTCCTTCTCCTGAGCCTCGGTGGCTCAGTCTCTGCTCCTTTCAGTTCTCTGCTCACACGTCACCGTCTCCAGGGGACCTCCCTGTGGCCTGGCCCCCTGCAGAGAAACACACTTGCTGCTTTCTGTCCCCTCGCCTTGCTTTATTTTCCTTCATAGCGTTGTCATCTGCCGTGACATCTTCCATTTCCTTTTGACACGCTTCTTGCTCGTCTCCTCCAGAGCGCGGCCCGGCGAGGGTGGCACGGGTTCTACTCATGGCCACACCCGCTTGATTGAACGCACGGCCCGGCACGGAGCAGGGCTCAGCACGCACCTGCTGGATAAACGAATCCACGCACCAAGTCCTCTCTTTCCTTTCTCCATACAAATAAGGGTCCTCGACACTTGTCCTTTAAAGTAAAAGGAAGAAAAATCCTTTTATTCCTAAAGAATCACCTTTCCTCCTGCCTCCAACGCCACAGAGCCACCCTCCGCATCTGCTGTTTGTTGGGAACAGGCTCTTCGGTGCGATAATCCACACGTGGGTGGCTCTGACCACCGCGCATTCATGTTCCTGAGTTTCCCACCGTCAGGAACCCCTCCAGTGGCCTGCCCTTCCTGGGCCACCCGCTCTCAACCCTGGACGCTCTGACCTCACGCTCTGCCTCCACGGGATTGTCGTGAGGACAGCGGCGCTTTGGCCGACATCACTGATGGCTTCTTTGGGTCTATGTGTCTGTGACATTATTACCTCTGAATCCAAGTGAGGATTTCCATCATCGCCAACGTCACTGCAGTCAGCTGCGACCTCATTCGCTTCACACTGGGTCAACGCACGGGTCTTACCTGCCCACGCCATGCCAGAGGCGAACAGCCTGAAGTCCCACCGCATGGCAGGATGAGGAGGACAAGGGCAATCTTTGCAGGGAAGAGAGAACTTCTATTCCAGCCCTGCCCCATCCCCAAACTTTCCACCTCAGCACCCCCACTATTTCCCCATCAGGGAGCACCTCTCAGGAGAGACACATGCTGTGTCAGCACATTTTCCAGACAGCAGAAGCCATTGCCTAGAAAGATTTAGCCATTCTTGGTGGAAATAATGCTAAAATTACGCTCCTCTAGTGCATGGGCTTTGGTTGCCCACAGTATGACCAGGCCCTGAGCAAATGGACACTCATTAATTTCACTAGCGAATGACAACGGCAAGGCACACTCCAGTCTTCCGATTGCAAAGTGAACCGGCTTTTCGCCTTTCTCGAGGACTCAGGATGATCCTCCTCAACTCTCGTCCCTCCCTGCCTGTGCCCACAGTGGCCAGCGAGCGGGACGGCCACTCCTGCGGCAGGGAGCCTCCACTGGACTCTCAGGGTGCACCTGCTCATTGCGGTTTTCTCTCTGCTTCCCTGGGGCTGTCAGCCGCCGTTTCGGGGCTGCCTGACTCTTGTCATCGGTTCCACCTTTGATCTGATGTGGGCTGATAATTACTAATGAACATTTGCTCATAGTACAGTTAGCAAAGTGATTTTCATAGATACCATGTACCACAACCGTGAACCATGCTGGTTGGCACTCGGAGAGTATTTTCTGTGTCTGAGGAGCTTCCTGCCCACCGAATGACAAACCTGTGGCCTGCAGAGCTGCTGCGAGGCGCCGAGAGCCACAGGTGCCCGAGGACTGGGCCAGGGCCTGGTTCGACCCCATTTTCACTGCTGATTTTCAGGTACATGCAGATGCTTTTGCAATTCATAAAGTAGCAGTGACTTGAATGACAGTATGAACATTTCTAAGAAAAGAGCATTTATTAGAGTGGGGTGGGGAAAAGCCCAGAAGGAAGAGGGTCTCAAAGGAGGCCAAGCACTTCTTGGGGACGGGTGGCTTCCGGAAGCTCGGTGTATAAATAGAGAAAGGGAGCCTCTCTGCTTTAGGTGAGGCAGGGCTCCCACAGCCGGGCACCCTACCAGGCTTCACGGCTCAAAGCTTCCGGCTCTCCCTGCTCTTCGTGTGGCTCAGGGCCGTCCAGAGAGCCAGGTGGCAGGAGACTTACTGGGGGAATCTGCAGTGCAAGTGGGCAGGGAGCTTCAGGACACCACGTGGGTGTGGCCCCTGCGAGGAAGGAAGGCAGGAGGCAGGATTGGGTAGGAAGAGCCCCAGACTGAGGTGCAGCTTCCAGACAGTCCTGGCCAGGCTGACGGGGAGCCCAGGAGCAGCGATTGCCTTGGAGGGGCCTGCACTGGGTGGAAGTGGCCTGGCTCTTACGCTCCACCAGAGCAGCCTGGGGAGAGAGTCACTCAGAGCCAGCGCTGCAGCCAATCTGGAAGACGTGCTGTCTGCCGGCCGCAAGCTGGCCTCTTGGGAAGGGCGAGCTGGGTGGCCCGTGCCCACGGCTGTCCCAGGGCCTCGTGCCTACTCACGTATGCATAGGGGCCTTTGGGAGGGTGGAAGCTCAGGGGTGGCTCATGCCTCCTTCCCCCCAGAGCTCATCCCGAGCAGTCGTCATGTGCCTGGCGCTGGCTGTGAACGGGAATTCCTCTTCCAGGAATGCTGGTCCAGGTGGGAGAAGAGGCCTAGGTGAGGAAGAAGAGATGGCTGATGGAAAAGTAGAGCCCTCAGGAGCGTGCCAGGGGGGGAAACACACTGTCTTGATGTTATTTTCCAACACTGCAGTTTCCAGGAAAGGACCCACACACTGTAGCTGAAACACCGAGTGACCGAGGGAGGGTGAGATGTTTGACACAAAGCTGGAGCAGAGATGGCAGAAGACACGTGTGGGGGCAGAGACACAAAACCCAGGTGGGGAGAACTGGCGTGAGTGAAAAGCCACTGCCAGACGAGTTGTTGCACATAGCTAATAGCTTGTCTTTGTTTTCTTTTTCATTGTGCACTGGGTAAATTTATATCGTCTTGCTGAGAGAAGCAATTGTTCTGCAGCGGCTGTGGCCAGCTGGGCTGCCAGGCGTGGCCGTGGTTTATGCAGTGGCTGCCCCGGGAGCTCTGCAGTGCACATGTGGAAAACCGTGTCCTGCTGCTTCCTCTCCATCGGCTGCTACTGTTTAGGCTCACCCTGGGCTTAAGCTTCCCACCTGCCCCCTGACCTTTATCCTCTGGCTCTGCCCTGGTGAATGAGCCACCTGGGCCTGCCTCACCTGCAAACATCTCTGCTTAGCAGTTTTCTCACTCGCAGGTTTATCTGTTATTTGCTGCAGGTGAAGAAGCCTGGGAGATTTTATATACATACACACACACACACACACACACACACATATATATGTCTAAAATGTGTATCTATTTAGCTAGCAATCTTTACTTTTTTTACACTCAAAACATTTCCACTTTAAAACATATTTATCATTTTCTAGGGATGTTTTGAACGTATCAGTTTTCCTGATGGGCCACTGAGCACTTCTCGTGGTGGCGATATCATTTGATTTTGGAATGGTCCTACAGTTGAAATGTGCCTTCCGGAGTCCAGTCCTCTAATTATGGCATGTGATTGTTACCACCTGGTGGAGGTGAAGCTGTTTATCCCGATGACTTTGACATCGCACACCTCTCTCATAGTCCCGTTGCCAGGGTTCTATCATGAGAAGGCCACAGGTTAAATGCCTCTACACGCAGGCTCTACTGTGGATAACAAACGTGACCTGTGAACATTTAAGAATGATTTTCACCTTCAAGATACTGACAGCCTGATTGGAGAGACACACAAAAAATTCTTACGAAGTTTAGACACTGAATAGGTGCCAAATGAGACACAGTGACATTAAATTCTATGAAGAAGAGAGAGAGGGATTAGTCTATGGCAGTGTCACATTTAGCTTGTGTCTGTCTTTATGTAATCAAAACTGCACTAATGGTGTTTAATGACCGCAGTGGTGTCTGGCTGCAGTATTGGGGGGGGGGTTCCCCACTGAAGGGAGGATATGAGAAAGGGACCAGGAGCCAGGCAGGCACGCTGGGCAGTGAGCAGTGTAGACTCCTGTACCAGGAGGCTTGAGAACAGGGCTCAGACCTGTTTGGTTATAACGAATGGTTCATTAAAGTGCGGTGGTAAGACATGAAACTGGAAATTAAGTGAATTCCGAGATAAACAATAAAATTTCTTCTTCAGAGTAGTACACTGGATTTGAGCACAGATGGCCAGCCTGCCCAAAGCCATAATTTTATTTAAAAAGATGTACTCCAGTGTGTCCACTGACCCATTGCTTTGGGGTTGCAATGACCAAGGCTGCAGCCAAAAGCAAAGGGGTTGTGCATAAGGGGAAACAGACCGTGCCTTAGGGCTGTGTCCAGCCCAGGACCCTCAGGACTTGGACTGCTTAGCACACAGCTGGGCGTGAGCTCCCAGTTTATAAGAACCGTCTAAAGGTTGAGTTTACTATTATTGCCAAAAGCTCACATTCTTTTCCTCCCAGTTATTAAAACTATTTCCTTTTCTTAATCCTTACACCCACTTCTTACTTTCATCTTTGGTTACGTTAGAGGTAAAACTGCTGGGTGGAAAAGCTATTTCATTTGGTAAGACAGTTAAGTAGGTTTGGTTTCCTGCAACACCTTGCCTCGTGACAATTTAATGAAGAAATAGGAATAATGTTGGCTACTCAGGTATGGGACTTGCTACTTTGAAGGGGGCGCTGTTGGGGAGAGCAAGAGAGCCGGGCACTCCATGAGCTGGGCATGTGGGTGGCCACGGTGGTGGTGCCTTTGCTGCTTCTGCAGAGCCTGGGGGCTGGTCTCCACCTCCACGGATGCCTCCCCAGGGCGCCCTTGCCCTCTGGTTTCCTACGGGCTTCACCACACGGGGCAGGGAGGAAGGTTTGGGGATGGAAGCGAGAGAGAGATCCGGTCTAGGGGAGAAAATGGCTTTCCACTTCAGTCCTGAGTACCGAGCATCCTTTCCTGTCTACCTGCATTTCAGGAAATGGTCCTTTCATTGGACTCTCTTCAAGTAGCCCTTTGTGGGTGCTGTCTGATCTCGCCAGGTCTTTGACGGCACAACACTTCATTCTATGTGTGACGTACGCAACATCTTCCAAGAGGTGGAGGAGACGAAGATGAAGGCTGAAGGCATTTCCTTCTCTAATTGTGATAGGGGAGGGGAGATTTCCGGTGAGAAGAGCTGATCCTTTCTCTGTGCCAAGAATCAGGCACTCACAGTAAGTGCACGGGCCATACACGTGTTACCTTGTCTCCTTCTCGTCCCACTGGGGACTGAGGGCTCTTTACAGAGAAGGCAGTCGAGGCACTGAGATCAACAACCCCACGGCGAATGTGTGCTGAAGCCGGGGTCCCTGACCTCCTCATCACCCGCATCTATGTTTCCCTCTCGATAATTGTTTCATTCCCTGATTTTTCTTTCATTTCCTCAGCAGAATTTTCCAGTTTTTTTTTTTTGTAGATTAATAGCCAAGTAGATGTTCTTTTAAAATATTGAGACCTGATAAAGTATTTTCCCATCATTAAATATAGAAAACAAATTAAAAAAAACAGTTTTGGTCATTGATCTAATTTCATCTGTTCTTCAATTATATTTTTAATACTGTTTTAATAGTCCAAATGACTTGGCTTCATTTTTCACCATTGTGGAACTAGTAGATGCTGGACTTATTTCAATGATAATATAAACAAATAATGAGACAACATTTCTTAATCTCACAGAGACACTGGGTTAAAAATAGATATAAGGAGTTCACTAAAGCAATTGGAATTCAAAATATAATATAAAAGGAAATATACTGATAATATGCCACATGTGGTCAAATTTACAAGCAGACTTTACCTGAATGCTTTCTTAGTATGATTTATTTGTTAATTTTTTTTGACAATAAATTTGTCAATCATAGTTGTTTTTAACACCGGTTTTTATTCAAATTTCTATGTTGAACGATGGCTTCGAGCTCCCTTTCCATGAGTTGTCCTCACTGAATTTCGAATAGCGTGTGTACCAAGACCAGCATAAGCCTGAGATGGAATCTCTCTGGCATCTTTTCTAAATGCATTCCTGTTTTCAAAGACCCATCAAGAGTGAACTGAAAACTAATAACCAAAAATTTGTCACAAGAGATAAGACTCTCACTATACTTTGCCTTTTATCTCCTCCTCTAAAAAAGCATTTACATATGATAAACCTGTTTCTCTTGGCTGTAACAATCTCTTTTTTTGGCATTTTTTCGGCATTGTGGTAAAATATACATAAGAGAAACTTATCGTTTTCACTATTTTTAGGTGAACGGTTCAGTGGGGTTCGTTAAGTACATCCCGTTACTGTGCAACCATCACCACCATCTACCTGTAGAACGTTTTCATCTTCCCCACTGAAACTACGTACCCACAGGAACAATGTGTTTGAAGCCTGATTCAATGCTCAGGGTGGTGTCTAACGAACATGCTGTATGAAAGATTGATAAGCCCATGGCCTTCGTCCAACTTGTGGTTAAAATATGAACACCACAAGATCATGGTCCTTTAACATGCCAACAGAGAATCCGTTGATCGTTGTAACAACCCACTAATCAGTGTTCTGGAAGCAGTTGTCCACCTGGCCACAATTCCTCTAGTTATTCTAAGTTTGCCCCCATCATTTTCCATTGCACAGAAGGCAGGGAAGTCTTTGTAGAAGGGCTTGCTGAGCTGAAGCTAACGTCACCCTGTGATCTTGCCTCTGAGAAGAGATCTAACAGATCATCCTGATCTAACAGACCAGTCATCTCGCTAAAAAAAAACCAAAATGCTTTGTCAAGACGTCCTCTTCGTGACCCCATGTTTGCTCTTAACTGTTGTCTTTTGCTCATAAACACATCTCCAGGCCTCTGTGTGTCCAGCATGCTTGCGCGTTTTCAGCAGGAGAAGTAGCCGGGCTGCCTACTCGTCCACACTGCACAGTGGGAGGTCCCGCATCCTCTTCTCTGGAGACAGTGTTCGAGTGGGTGCCACCTCCCCTGTGGCTGCCCACTGCCTGGTGTGGCCTGGCCATGCCATACCCTGGCCCTGAGTGATACATGTGCTTTCCACCATCACCACCTCCACATCCTGCCATCGCCTGATACCCCTTGGGCTGCCCGCCAGGCCTTAAGGTGACCATGAACCCTCCCGGGTGTCACCGTCCCTTGTGCTACAGCATCCCTTCTGAATTTTTCTGGTCAGCTCCATTCCATCTTTTCTAAACCAGCTTTGCATGTCGAAGTGCCCTGAATCCCCTCTCCATACCATCATGGACTTAAGAGACCACGCTCACTCTCTCTCAAGATTCCTGGGAACTTACTGTAACAAATGTTTATTCAACAAACACTTAGATACCATCAACCACTGGCCAGGCATTGTTCTAAACTCTTTTAACCCTTATAACAATCATTTGAGATAAGTATTATTGATAACCTGCATTTTCAGATGAGGGACTGGTTATAAAAAGGCCAAGTGACTTGCTCAAGCCCTGGGACCACGTGCGACTGTCTGACCCACATCTGTGCTCTCAGCCCTGCTCTCTGGATGCTGCGTCCCCGAACACACTGGTCCTTTCTTGGCACTTATGTAAATGTCCCCTTGTTTCTTAAGTCTTCTCACGTTTTCTGAGGTGAAGTTTTTGGCATTAGCGGTAAGCCGATAATGTGTTAGATGTTCTCACTTAGGCGAATGAGATTCCGTCAGGTGCTCATAGGACGAAGCCCCCAACACCACGGCTACAGAACAATCCAGATGGTGTGTTCCTAAGACCCGTTACAGCAGAGCCCCTTCTTTTCCCTGCCACGGACATGCTCCCCACTGTGTAACCACATCCACCCTGTGGACTTTCAGACAGTCAAGTGTCTTCTCAACACAGACTGCCACAATTTAATCTCTCCCATTAAATACATAATCTGAAAAGAAATAAAACAAGAGTAAGTGTCACAAGTCCCAAAGAAAAAGTACTCATCTCTGGGATCTCTACTTGTAAGTGCTGCTGCTGTGATGCCCAGACCATCTCATGTCCTTCTGCCTTGCTTTGCTCCTCTCTCAAACAAGGTGGTGTCAGTGGTGACCTCGTAAGATTGTCGTACCAGTGACCAACAAATACCAACTGATTTGCAAAACTCTACCAGCAACTGAGGCATAATTATTGCTCCCTATCTTCCTTCTAAAAACTATTCCAAAGACAATTTTAACTAAACACATCAGGCACATTTTCTAAAGAATTAATTTTTCTCCTCAAATAAAATTATATAGTTGTTGGCTGGGCGCGGTGGCTCATGCCTGTAATCCTAGCACTCTGAGAGGCCGAGGCAGGTGGATCGCTCAAGGTCAGGAGTTTGAGACCAGCCTGAGCAAGAGCGAGACCCCGTCTCTACTAAAAATAGAAAGAAATTATCTGGCCAACTAAAATATATATAGAAAAAAATTAGCCGGGCATGGTGGCACATGGCTGTAGTCCCAGCTACTCGGGAGGCTGAGGCAGGAGGATTGCTTGAGCCCAGGAGTTTGAGGTTGCTATGAGCTAGGCTGACGCCACGGCACTCACTCTAGCCTGGGCAACAAAAGCGAGACTCTGTCAAAAAAAAAAAAAAAAAAAAAAAACTGAGAAATTCTTAATACTCAGCCATAGGATGAACAATCATTTAAAAAAAAAAATTATATAGTTGCTTAATTCAAATAGCACTTAAATTCAGCCTCCCTTTAAGAAGCAATCCCAGATTTAAAAAAGGATCAAAGTGCATACTTAACATGCAAATAAAACAATCTGGAGAGATATTTAGAAGCTCAAAGAAGTTACGAAAATTTTTAAGAAAGCTCTGTGAAAGTATAAGCTAAAACTCAAAGCTTCAGATAACCACCGACACTGCTTAATAACAAGGTATTTCCTGTATTTGGAACAGGAACAATGTGAGGTTTCTCATTTCTCATGTTTGTGCATCAGAAGTTACTACTGGAGTAATTGCAGCCAAGTCTGGTTTCCTTTTGTGAGATTCGTAATGAACGATCCTTCCCGAGCGATGTTGACCTGACCTTGGTCTTCCCCATCGTAGAATTCCTGGGACAGAATAGATGACTGTTGAATGGAGCTTCACGGATTATGAAATTTGCTAAGTCCACAGACTCCCTGAATCCTCCAGCAGTCCTGGGAGGTGGTGTTTTCACGCCCGTTTCACAGATGCAGAAACCAAGGCTGTAGGTTCTCTCTCACCTGCCGTGGGTGGGTGGGGGGACTCCCTTTGCCTCCTACAAAATGGATAGCTCTGATTACACTTTGGGTAAATCATGTTGTCTCATCCGACTTGGTTTTTGTTCCTTTGTGCCACTAGCAGCTTCAATTAACGATCTGTAAATTCCCTTCTGGGATCAGTGGTCTGTGACTCTAAGTTGCCAGAATGAAACCTGTCCTTACGTGTCACCTGGCTCCAGACTCTGCCATCTCTGGGTTACTGTGTTTAATTCGGTGTGTGCCCAGAAATTTCGATTTGAGACTTTCAGAAGCAAGCCTCACAATTCTTTGGCGGTTTGATTCACCCTCAGAGAGGGCCTAGGCCCGACCCAACCCCCTAGGACCCTCTGAAACACAGCCGATGCGCTTTTAAACCCGTGGTTACAAATGTCCACTGGGCCATGACTTTCTTCACTGGACAGAGGGTTCCTGGAGAAGCAGGAGTGTGGCTGTCATTTCTTTATCCCTTGACGCCTGCCACACGCCAGCAATTACAAAGCAAGTTTGGAATTGAGCCCCGACCACGCGAACATCGTAATGTTAAGTGCTGTGGGAGACACAGACCACGTTCTGTGTGCCGCTTGCTTTTAAGGACTCCCAGTTTGGACAAGGAAATAAGGTGGGATCCCTCGGCATGAGGGCATCACCACGAGTGGCTGGACCACGAGGGCTGTGACGCTGAGAGGAGCGACAGTCTGGGCTGGACTGAGCTGGAAGGACCCCCGGCGGAGCAGGCCTGGAGCTGGCCCCAGGGATGGTGAGGGTTTGGAGAGGACGAGCCCTTCCCCATGGAGGACGGAGCACACAGTCCAGGCGCATCTGGGCCATGCCTGCAGGACTGATCCCCCGTGGGGAGGATTGTTAAAGAAAGTTCTGGTTGGCAGGTTGAAGATAGCTGCCTCTGACCTCCCAAGATGACAACTCCTCTCCCAAGTCCCAGGACGCTGCCTGCAGTCGCCGGGCAGCTGATGGCTGTCGGAAGCCTGGCGTGGGAAGCCTGCCAGCGGCTGTGAGCTCGACCAGGGGGCTGCCAGCCACTCCAGTGAAAAGCACCGCTGTTTTCCTTTTAGGTGGAAGAGAGAAGAAAAACATGGAGACCAAGCTGGGAGACCAAGTGCTGTCAGGGTGGCCTGGTGGCCAACCTGCCACAAAAGGAAGAAGAAAGAGATGCCAAAGACAAACAGCGGCTGGAGTAGAGAAAACTCTGGCGAATGGAAGGAAAATGATAAGAAATGAATCAGGAGCCAAGTGGATGGAGAAATACCAAGATGATATGGACACTGTCACACCAAGCATTCAGCCCTAAGTATGGATCTATGGTAAGTATCCTTTCTCACCCCAGCCCTAACCATTTTGCCTCTTATTTATGGTAAATGTTTTCTATCTTGTTCAATATACACATCAAAATGCTGGAACACAATACCATATGGCCCAGGCAAAATGGGCACATTCTGAAAACTCATATTTGAGATGTCCCTAATAACCACCCCGAAACCATGGTTTTCCTGTCGCACGATGCATGACTCGGGGAGTTGTTTACTTTGCTTTCTTGTTTTTCAGATTTAGTTAATAGTGAATGGTCTGTTGCTACCAATCTTGGCAATGCTCCTGTGGTTTGGCAAGGTTCTCCCCCGACCCCATTGGCGGTAGGAGGTAAACAAGCCGTGTCCCCGTAGGGTGACGCGCAGGCCTGACTCCAACTTGGCATCTTTCCTTTGCAGTCTTCACAAGCTTCCCTGGCAACACCCCCTCCAAGGTTGGTGATGAATGCACCGTTAAAGCAAGTATTTGGGGAGAACCCAAAAGCTTCACAGTCGTCATTCAAGAGCAGAATGCCTCTTAGGCAGACGGATGCAGCGACTGCATTGTGTGGGCAACCATGCAGTCACAGTGATCCCCAAACGCTACATGGACAGATCGGTAATATGTGGCAGGTGCAGTTGCTGGCACTCTTGGGGTTTTGCCAGCACAGTGTGAACGTTTCTGAATTGCCGTACTTTTTGTTGGGTTACAGCTTCGGTGGTTTTTCATTATCCCCACCATTCTGCCTTATGTCAAACCCTTCCAAACAGGCCTGGCTAGAACTGGTGAGACCCCACAATTACAGATGCTCACAGCAGCCTGAAGTCTTCCTTGGAGACCATATCACAAATTTACTTCAAATAGTATTTGCCTATGTATGTAATTGTCTCTTCTCCAATAGCAAGTACTAGCTGTAAAGGCAGAAACCACCCTGCCTCCCCGGGCCCTGGCAGAGCTGCTGCACATGTATTGGTTGCGAGAAGGACTAGTTAGCTGGTAGGCACGGCCAACGGTCCTGGAAGAACACACGAGGGATCTGCCACCTCATTAACATTGACATGCAAACTAACAAACAGGCTGTTTTAGTGTCTTCACTCCTGTGTGGGGGGCCTGTCTCTGGTCCAGCCCTCAGATTTGAAAGTCCAGATTTGGAATCTTTTATCTCTACTCAGGGCTTGGTCTTCTCTCCCAGAACAAGATGTACCATGTCTTCTTGGTAGCCACGCTTTGCATGCAGTTTTGTTACACAGTGGAGTAGAAATCCCTGAAATCTCTTTCTTTCTGTATAGTTTTATATAGACAGGGAGAGAGAGAGACAGGGAGAGGAGAAAATGTGACTGCTCTCAAATCTGCTGTGATTCTTTACCTAATGTTTTAATTTAGGATAAACATGATGTTAGAAACATCAAGGGAGGAACTACGAGACTGAAATGAAAGTTAAGAGATTTAAAGTCTGCGTGCAGACAGGCATCACGGGCTTGTATGGGCTGGGTTGGACGGGTTTGGGCTGGTTTGGGTGGGCCCTCAAACGGGGCATGGCCAGGGGCGTCTCAAAGGCAGAGTTTCACTGGAACTTTCTCCTGGCCTTTGGGTTCAGTGTAACACATGCAACACGATGCACACCTGTTTTTGATGATGAATGAAGCATTTTTTTTGGAGAGGGAATAATAATCATTCCAGAAATGGAACAATAGCTTCTGCTGCTATGAGCTCATTTCATCCTCAGGGTTCGATGGACTCAGAGTGTGATGACCTGGACCATTTTAACACAGACAGGTCATTTGAGGGTCAATAGGATTGTATGAGAATAAAAGTTTTTTATTTTGATTTTGGAGGTGAAGCAGGAAAGTTACCATAACGACAAATAGAAATCATTAGAGAGATTAGGTATAAATGACACATACTTTAGGTGTCATTGGGACAAACAGTTTTGAGGTGTCATGGGGCCAAACAGTTTTGGGGCTTTCTGTGGTCTGAATGTGCCCCCTAAAATGTATGTGTTGGAAACTTCATCCCCAATACAGCAGTGTCGGGAGGTGGGCCTTCGGGGAGGTGTTTAGGGCACGCTGGCTCCGCCCTCCTGAGTGGGTCAATGCTGCTATAAAGGGGGTGACAGAGGGAGTTTGCCTCCGTGTGGCCTTCCTGCCTTGGGCCATGTGGGGACCCACATTTCTTCCCTCTGGAGGAGGTGGCGTTCACGGTGCCGTCTTGGAAGCAGAGAGCAGCCCTCAGCAGACACCAGACCTGCCAGCGCCTCCATCTTGGACTTAGAGCCTCCGGAACTGTGAGAAATAAATTTCCATTGTTTATAAATCCCCCAGTCTCAGGCAGTCTGTGACAGCAGCACAAACGGACCAGGACAGAGGTGTACACTAGAGAAGCTTTACTGGAAAGAGCAGTTTCTTTCTCCACAAGCAAAAAATCCAGGTAGGGTCTGAGTGTCTTTATGTTTTACTGGTTTTTCTTCCAGTAAAAACTCTGTATTATAGAGTTTCATGTGTGTTTGTCCTTTCAGAGATGTGAAGAGATACATAATTGCCACAATCCTCAGCCATGAATCCATTGACAATGCCTTGCAAAGCCGAGGAAACGCAGCCAGTCTTGCCAGTGACGCAGACCGCCAGCGCTGGGGTCAGCTGGGGGCTGCAGAGCAGGTGCAGCTGGGCCACTTAGCACGGAGCTGCGGGTCACAGCGCTCCCGTAGCCTGGATCTCCTCTGCCGAGGATCTAACCTAGAGTTCCCTGGTTTGGTTTTGTTCGTACAAGGTGACTTCAAATTAAATTTGAAAAGTGGTTCAACAGCACATAAAGTTTACTCTTGCCCTCCACGTGGGTGCCCCATTTGGATACTGAATAATGAGGCGTCTCTGAGGCCGCCTTTGCATTTGGTGGCTGAACTTCTCTCTGGAGCAGCTAAAGTGAGAGAGCAACAAGGTCAGTCTCTGTTGAGTTTTCTGTGGGTGTCATCTGTCAATACCGTTGCTATTCCTGCCGCATTTCTAAACTGCCCCACGTGGGTCGGCCTCACAGTATCTTCCATGTTCCAGAGCAGCGGTGAGTACCACCGCCTCTTTCCAGGCCTGCAGGGGAAGGGCTGAGCTGTCTTGCTATTTCCTTCCCCCTGTGATTTTGCAGCTTTGGTGACCTGATATGCACAGATGGATAGTAGTTGCTAGGGTTTGGTTTGTCTGACCTCCAAAGTCTCGTGTTGAAATTTGATCTCCAGTACTGAAGGTGAGGCCTGGTGGGACATGTTTGGGTCATGGGGGTGGATTCCTCATGAGTGGCTTGGTCATATCTTCGTGGTAGTGAGTGAATTCTTGCTCTATTAGTTTGCATGAGAACTGTGTGTTGGAACGTGCCTGCCATGTCCTCTCTCTTGCTCCCTCTCTTGCCATGTGATCTGCACACGCAGCTCCCCTCCGCCTCCTGCTTTGACTGGACGCTCCCTGAAGCCCTCACCAGAAGCAGACGCTGGTGCCATGCTTCCTGTACAGCCAGCAGAACTGTGAGCCAAATAAACTTCTTTCTTTATAAATTACTCAGCCTCAGGTGTTCCTTTATAACAACTCAAACGGACTAAGACAGTAGTGTTGGGAATAATAATGAGCACATCATAGTCACTGACATTTATTGAATGCTTACAACGTGCTCAGAGATGTTCTGAGCACTTGCTGTGCACAAACTCACTTCATCCTTTCAGCCACTGTATGGAGCCCGGCATCAGATAGGGTTTGGTAGGGCTTGAGCTAGACAACAGGGAGGTCACATGTGCCAAAGTTCTCAGGAGGTTGCTTGGAAACCCCTAACAAACCTCCATATCTGTCCCATGCTGAGACCCAGACAGCTGCTCTTCACTGATCCCCCAATTAACTCCAGAGAGCCCGTGGGAGCCTGGCATTGGCAGAATCTACCCAGGACCCACTGGCACAGAAAGGTGGGAAGTGAGTCTCCAGGCTTTGCCCCTGTGGACAAGGGGAGCATTTTGAAGGCAGGCACAGAACTGAAGGTGGACACACGATATCCAGGATGCAGAGCTACTGCTATTATTAATATTTCCATCACACAGAAAGAAAATTAAAGCACAGAAGGATCAACTAACTTGTGACTTGTCCAAGGCTTTACAACAAGTGAGCACTGAGTTTGGAATCCAAACTCATGTAATCTGCTGTGTAGTCCATGCTTCTAACCACTGTGGCCACCTTTCTGCTAGGTGTGGCGCGAGCAGGGGCTGTGATAAGCGTGCTTCAGCTGGGCCACCTCCCTTAATCCTCGAGGCAGCCCAGGAGGGAGACAGCAGAAGGTAGATACTGTAATTGTCCCCTTGTCCGGGTGAGGAAAGATGCTTGGAGGTGAGTGTCACTGGAGTAGGAGGCAGCTTCTCTAACAGCAGAGGGAGGGGCTGGACCCGATCATTCTCCCTCTGAGCTGCCTCCGTAGAAGGTGGCCCGGCACCAGCTAACTGATGCCTGAAGGGGAGCCACAGCAGTCGGCCACCACGGAGGTCTCTCGGCTGGTGGGGGCGGTGGACGGTACTGGTTAGGGCCCTGAAACACCCATGAAAGTCCTGTGAGAGAAGGAGCTGGCATTTGAGTACCTGTAGTGGCAAAGGACCGCGGACAGCACCTGCCGAGTAGGGAGAAATTCTTGCGTGTCCAGTTCTCATGGCTCCCTCCCACTCAGTCCTGGAGGCCACAGCAAGGAGGCAGCAAGGGTGGAGGAGGCGTGAAAAGACACACTGCCATCGTTCTTGCAGATTTTCAAGCCTAAATCACAACTAAACTGCAGGAAAACCCACGAGATATTGAAATTTGGGAATTAGACTAGACTGACTTTTTAATATCCAAAAATGAGACTTTACAAATCTCTGAAACTGACTAGAAAAGCCAGCTTCCCCGAGACATCATCCAGCTCTGGGGAATAGAGAATTGAAAGCAGGTTTGAAGATCACGTGGGTGAAAAGTAAAACTATTTCCTGATTATGCCCTCCCAAGTCCAGCCCCTCCACGAACTGGATACACAGACATCATCACTCCTGATTCTCTCAAAATACGGTGAGGTGAGGTCATTAACCCCACTTTACAAACAGGAAAACTGAGGCTTACAGAGTTAACTGATTTGCCCTATTTGAGGTCATAAAGCTCAAAAACAAAACCAGACAAACTCACTCCGTTGGGGTAATGCAGCTAAGTTGGATGAAGAAATTCTATGTGCGGCTTGATTTCTCCTTAGCGGGTTTGTTCCTGCCTAGATGGTGAACGCTTGGCTACAATATTGTAATAAATTCTTATGGAGAGATTATAG
This sequence comes from Eulemur rufifrons, assembly GCF_041146395.1. Lineage (NCBI taxonomy): Eukaryota > Metazoa > Chordata > Mammalia > Primates > Lemuridae > Eulemur > Eulemur rufifrons. The sequence goes on from NC_090989.1 coordinate 4,823,548, forward strand.
CAGCACTTAATGAGAAATTGGTGTGTTGTTAATGAATCATTAATATTCTAGAGAAGCAGCCACTGATTGTGATATTTGGTAAAGAATCCAAGTCTATGGTGCTATTAGTGCTTGAATCTGACATTGATTTATGCAGATGGGCATTAAAGGTGGTATTTCATTACTTGGCAAGAGAAGGACAGACTGAAGTGACAGAACTGGGAGATCAACAATCCTTTGTGGATTAACGATCAGTGGGGAAAAGAGAAATTGTGAAAACGATAGAAACAGAAGTACTGTTGTTCCAGGCTTAATTCCACCCAGGGTGGTGACCCGAGTCAGCACCCGCTGCAGCTGGCATTCGGATGCTTGGAATGGAAGAAAGGAGACTGTAACAAAGTTCTTGCAATTGCTAAGAGCCAGAACCCTTCCTTAGCTTTGTAATAGCTGGAGGTTCACTAACACTAGTGCCACCTTGGGTCTGGTAGAGCAGCCTCAGCCACCAGGATAACTTGGCTCTGATGCAATTGTACTGTTTGTCCTTTGCTCTGAACTGTTTACGCCTTCCGTGTCTCAGTTTGCTTTCAGTATATTTAGGATTAAGCCTATTTGCATATCTATTTGCCCTTAAAATTCATGCCATATATTATCATTGCCATCATCATCATCATCACTGCTATATTGTAGGTCCTTTCTCCTCTAGGAATATTTGTACTTCTTTTATGATCAAATTAAAATAATGCTAGAAGTCACATATTTTTTCTCGAGGAAAATGCCTAAAACCTCTATAAGCCCAGCAACCATGCAGAAGTTCTAAAAAGCCTACAAATTACATTTATAAGAAAATATAATATAGTGTAATATTAAATAACATGAATTAGAACTGTATAAAAATGAAATATTGGTAAAATTTTTGTGCAATCGTACAATAGAAAACTGAATATCAACTCCAAGATAGCATACTATGTCTCTCTCTTTTTTTTTTTTTTTAAGTCTAGCTCCTATACTTGAATCCATGTCCCTAATTTAAAAAAAAAAATAAAAGCTCATGTCTTTGAGGGGAACTAATTAGTTAAGAGCAAAATTTTAAAAATTTCTACTAAGTCAAATAAAAGTGTACTAATGATTCATAATTCTGTACCTGAGGCCTTAAACAAAGTTTTAAGACAACGTCAAAAAAGCATCTTCCCGGATCCTAACCTGTAGCACCAGGGCCTGGTCACCACACGCTAGTCTCACACCAGCCGGAAACGAGTCACTCTGCCTGGACTTGGATCCGGAAGAGTTCGGGGGGCTGTGTAAGCAGAAGGTGGGGCACAGGGGTGACTGCCTGATTCAATTGTCTTTACCTTTTGACATAAAATTCCAAGCAGAAATGGCAGGTTGGAAGTCATTTTAAAAGGTAAAACATAAGGATGTGTTAGGAACTCTGGAGCTCACGTGGTAAATTTCAGCACGATAATGACATTGCTATAAAAGGTACAAGGAATGGAAGGGACTAGAGCAGTGTGAATCCCACACTCAGCATTTGCTGTTTGATAGGACAATTATTTTGTGACTCGTAGGTTTTAGTGCACTTGGCTATAGACCCAAACAGAAGCTGTTTTCTGTTCTTTACACGACTCTTCTCCTTTTCCAGAGACAGACCTCTTACAGAGCGAGCGAGCCGGTGACCTGAATAAATGGGGCCACGAGGAAAGTGCGCGACGATGACTCCAGAGTAATAATTATGACAATGGGAAGCTAAAACCTGCTATTTTCAGGATCTATTTAAGATCGTAATTACTTGGTAATGGATGGGTTATAAGATGATTTTCATAATCAACTTAGGTAGGACAGAGTACAAATCTCTGGTCTTAATATTATGTAATTCAGAAGCCTAAAATATCTTATCACATCATTTAAAATAAAACTAAATGATCTCAACGACATAACTAAATATGAATACCTTAAACTACATATTTTAGGTATAAAAATCATGAATAATGAATCCATCACCTCAAATAATTTAGAGGGGATGTTAAATTAGTGTTATGATACATGAAAATCTGTAATGGTGGTTTTATGAATCATAGGTATGTTTTGAATATGACTATCTGAAATTCTTAGATTCTTTTAAGTAGAACTCACTTGCTAGCTTTTTTCTTCAAAAATATCTTTCTACTAAGAAAATTGATATCCAGAATAATGATCATGGAACTGAAAAAACAAGGTGAGGCTGGTCAAATTTTACTTTGAGGACCCCAAACCTGACATTCTGGACTCTTATTCTTGGATGGTATTTTCCTTTTCTTCTTCTTTTTCTTCTTATTTTTGACTCCCTCAGAATTTAAGTCTCTAAAGTCCTGGTGTTACATCAGTCAGTGCACACCCTTAAGGAGGTGTACCGTGCAACCCTGTCCAGGCATAATTGCAACTGACCAGCAAGCGGGAGTTTGAGCTGCAGAACTGAAATGCTGATTAAGAAATTCCAGTTATTGGAAAAGTATTTGGAGGGGCGCAGGAATATGATCGCGAATCTCTGAAGCCTCGATACAGAAACCACTGTCCCATTCTGAAAGACCCTACCATGTGGTTTGAATCATAAAGAGAATCGTATCTAAATGGTTTCTTGTAGTATAACTTTAGCGCAATCTCTTTCATTTAAAAATTAATGATCAGCTCATATAGGATAATATATATTTTTTTAAATTCTGTATCAATAAAGTGCCAGGCATCATGCTAAGTCTTTTCACATCAGTTGTCCCATTTAAGGAAACTCTTGAGTGTGTCAAGATATCACAGCCCCACCGGCCCCCACTCCTTCTGCGTTCCCTGCAGATCTTGCCTTTCAGTAACTTACTCTAAGCCTCTCCTGCCCCAGTGAGCGTCATTCCCCTTGACAGCCTCACCCAGAGGTCGATGCGGTAGTTTACAGGCTGGTAAGCTCAGCCCAAGGACCAGACCCTACCAGCCATGAGAAAGGTTTTAACATTTTTAAATGGTTGCGGGGTTGGGGGGGGGACAAAAAAGAATACCATTTTGAGACATGTGGAAATGATGTAAACTTTGTGTCCATAAATAAAGTTTTGTTGGAACACAGTCATGTGCACTTGTGACTATGTGCTGCTTTTGCGCTACGACAGCAGAGCTGAGTAGCTGGAAGGGAAGTCACATGACTCACCGACCCTGAAACATTTACCCTCTAGCCCTTCCAGGAAAAGTTTGCCAACCTCTGCACCAGGCCAGCCGTCACGCTCACATCTTCATCATTCCGGCTTGTGCCTTGAATTCTTATAGCCCTCCTCCTACCGTGAGAAGCACCGAGAAAGCATGTGCTGTGGCTGAGTGTTTCATGAGGCATAAGAGGGGAATCCCAAGACAGCGGATGATTCAGAGTGGATACTCAGGATTTGACTCAATATTGGAAAATGTAGTCAGAACAGCAAATAAGAATGGCTGCATTTATTAAGTTCTCCCTAAAATTTAAACCTTTTACAAATATTTTATTTATCACTTCAGTTCTAAGTGGGAGACATCATTATACCCATTTTGCAGGTGAGAAAACTCAGGCACAGAGAGGTTAAGGGATTTCCCAAGGTCAGCTAGGCAGTTGCAGAGACCCAGTTTGAAACCGAACCCACCGGCTCTAAAGATCACGATCTCGGCCCCTTTGCGCTACTCTGGTGTCTCGAAACCTTTGGTGGAAAGTCAGAGACTGATTTCACACCTAGCTCCCCCAGTTATTGCCATGCGCCCCTGGGCAAGAGGCTTAACCTCTCAAGGCGGAGAAGAGTTTCTGCCCTGGCTTGTGGTGAGGATTAAAGCAGGTGGTGTCTGCAGATGAACCTGGCGAGCCTCACTCAGTGTATCGTGGGCAAATCTTAATTGAGTCTGGGCTTCATAAAATTTGAAATGCCCAGCAAAATTTACTCTTGAGTTAAGATGAGCTATTCTATTAGACGTAGTATTTTCTTTGCTCCATTATTTTCAAAGTGATGTGTCCAGTGCCTGTGATGCTGGTCTGCATTGCTGGGGGCAGAATCCACCCCGGCCCCTGGACGTGCTGAGCGGGTGAACTTCTGCCAGTGCCCAGGAAACAGCACCAGGCAACCACGTCAGCTTCTGAGTGGGTGGAACCTCAGCCCCTCCACGGTTCTTGGCATATACGTGCTGCTGATTGAGCCAGACATGGGGAGCAGTAAATAAAAGTACATGGACCTTCCATTAAGTTGGTTGTACACACAAAATAGCTTTCTGGGATACAATGGCAATGATGAGTGACAACAGTAATAATAATAACAGCTAATATTTACTGAGCCAAACACTGTTCAATGGGCTTCATCTAAATATCATTTATTATTATTATTAATAAAAGCACCTTTGTGAAGTAGGTACTATTATTATTCTGTAGATGAGGCAACTAAGGCCCTGAGAAGCTAAGTAACGTGGCCAAAATCTCATAATTATGGGCGGTAGAATGAGATTCAAACCCAGCTCTCCCGGCCCCTCGCCTGGGTTCCGGGTGTGCAGTGCTGGTCACAGCAGATGACAAGAGGGTGCGTGTGCATTTCTCAGGAAAGGCACTGCTGCGCCCGGCTAGCGAGACCAGGCTGGATAGTTGGGAGCAGCGGGCTGTGGCCGGCTCTGAGCCAACTGTGCCAGGATCTTCAGCAAGCCCTGGACCCCTGGGTCTCCAGGGACCACACTGAGCAAGAGGATCCCTGAACTCTTTCTTGGCTCTGAATTACATGACTTTAAAAAATCTGTGATGTATAATTTTATACATGGAATAGAGAAAAGATATTGAAAAGAGGTGGAAGAAATATAGATATATCTAAAAATAAAAAAATAAAAAAAAGAAAGAAAGAAAAAAAGAAAAACCCTGAGTTCAAAAATACTGATTTTTACCAACAATGAAATAAAAAACTATTTTGTTACTGTGTCTTCCCGTACAAAGTGATTTGACTGTACTAAGAAGAAAACATTAAATTCAGTGACTTTGTAAAATGCGTGGTTTGGTTAAATATGTTATTCTGCTACACGATGGTACTGGCATTGTAGATGCAACATGAGAAAAGGCCAGGAGTAGCGGGGTGGAGGCCAGGTAGTCACTGGGCCACTATGTAACCCTGAGCCTGCCCAGGTGCCAGTGACTGCTCACCGGGAGGCCTCCAGCAGGCGTGAGTCTGTGGCACTGACATGACAAGCCATCCTTTGCCAACAGTGGCCAGACCTTTCCGAGCCCACATTGGGATCTGCAGCCCAAGAGGACAAGGAAGGGCTTGGAGTCTGTCCAGAGGGATCAACTCGAATGCTTAAAATCCAAGAAGAGAGGGTCCCAGAGGAAAGTGCAGGTGGAATGGGACACTCCAGGAGAGAAGGATGAGATGACTCTAAAACTATCCTGAAGGCCATCAAGGGCATTTATGGACAACGACACCAGTTCTAGAATTTCACTGAATGAATGAATGCAAATTGCAACAACAACAAGCTAGGAAAAAATAAAAGGACAATAAAATTTTTTTTTCCTCTCTAAGGAAAGATTAGTTAGGCACTAAACTAATAACAAAAAGTCATACAATTTGAAATATATTGTCAACTTTTTTCTTTTCTTTTTTTTTTTTTAACAGACAAAATTTAGCTGAAAGCTTCTAGAAGGTAGGAGACGGAATTAGAAAAGACTCTGTGGAAGGGGACACTCTGGCAGTCTCACTTATGTTCACTTCATCCTTGCACCGCGTGGTTGGTGGTCAGACTGCATTTAGGTTGGTGCTACCTTTTCCTCTGATATTTAAACATCGCTTCCAGCTTATGGCAGTCTTGCCTCTTGCCTCATTATGTTTCAAAAGTAATACAGGTACTCTGAATGGTTTAAAAACAATAATCTTCCTATAATCTGCTAGCAATAAAAAGTGATTCTATAACATCCAGATATAACACAATTGGCGGTCAGCTCTGGTCCTCTGCTCAGGGGACAGGAAAGACTTGCAGAGAAAGGCAGAGACCAGGAGGGGAAATGGCAGGAGACCCCATTTCAAAAAGTAGAAGACAAGGCTGAGTCCCCTTTCTGACAGTATTCTCTCAGTTCACTCTCTTCAGACCAAGTACCCTCTAACAGGTGCCCAGTGACCAGAGGAATCCAGGGATTGCCACCACTTCCCCAGAGCTGGAGCCACTGCCACCCAAAGGTATTCCTGGGCAGACTTTTGCCACCAGGTGGTGCCTGACCGCACACAGGATCAGCCTGGGTTTTGCCAGTGTGCCCAGACCCCAGGACAGGCAAACTCATCTGGTCATTCGTCAGCCTCCCAAGAACACCACCCTGCATTCATGCCATTTACTTCTTTTATGCATTTTTAAACACCATTTTACTCCAGCATTCCTGGAGTAAAAAATATGTATATATTACTCAGCCCCTCCCACCCCAAATTTTTACACTCCCCAGAAACAGGTATTTCCAATTTTTGAAGCCTTTTGCGGTAGTTACTTCCATATTTTCCAATAATCTGTTTACAACATAATTCCTTCATTTTGTTCAGTTGAAAAAAATTACCCATTGACTTTCTACTCTGGAAAGTGGAATTTTAGTTCTCTTATTCCTCCTCCCTCTACTGTGTAAGGAGACACCTCCTCTTCTTGCTTCCTCGCAATAACTTGTGGTTAATTTAGTTTCAGTGTTTACATGATCACTGTGCAAATATTAGTCACAGTTGAGCCAATAGAGTCCTATGATTATATTTCCTTTCTTGTACAAATTTTCTTATTCCTGACGTTAATAGGTGCCTCATTTCTTTCATTTGCTTTGTTTTCAACATAACTATCACTAATTAGTCCCACATATTCAAACAGAACTACGATCTCTCAATTCATATATTTTCACTTAATTCCTTTTTCCTTTTTTCTAGAGTGACAAGCCCCTTGTCCATAGGGTTCCAGATATTCACAGGAGCTTTTCTAAGTCTCCTGCCAGGATCTGGGAGACACCCCACATCAAGATACCTGGGGGAGGAGGTACCTGAGATAGCCCTGCTCCTTAGACACCCCCTCAGAGTGCCTGGGGCCTCCAGGTCCAGAGCATTCTGGGGTGGTGCAGCCCAGGGACCTTGCCTCTTGCTGGTATTTTCTCCACAAAGGTTTCAGTCCCCCTCCCCCAAGCCAGTTAGCAGGAAACTGCCCCTTCCATGATTTTCAAATTCTGTTGGCTTCTTTTGGCTGTGGTCACCTCTCATCCATTTCCTTTGCCCTTTTGGACTCTTAATTCTTTTACTGTCATTTGAGTGAAGTTGCTGAGAGGGTCTTTTGTGCAACTCTCCACGGTTAAGCGGGAATCCCTTAACTTCTACAATATATTTTATATTTTTAGGCCCTTAGGGGTTAATCTGTAAAGAATTTGGGGCATGTGTCCTAAAAGGCCTTCAGGCACACGAGGTCAGTGCAGGCCAGCCATTGCATACAGCAGCAGCCAGGGGACAGACACTGGCCTGCAGTGGGGAACAGTGAGTTCTGCTCATCAACACTTGCTTAGTCCTGAGAAGGTCACCTTTCTCCGAATCTGTATCCTCTGGAAATTGAGCCTGATCTGCGGCATACCAACATCGTACCGCCATCCTGGGGATAAGGACCCACGCTGGGTGCTCACACTCGCTGAAAAGGAGAAAGTGTTCAGCGCAACCTATTTTGATCACCTGTCTTAAAGTTAGCATGCTTCCGAGCGCAACAGAATGCTTCAGCCTTTTGGAAAATAGATGTAACGAATGACGTAAAACCAGGTTTCAACGTAGGCGCCAGAGCACGAACAGCAGCAGACCCGCCCACTTTTTAATTTTCCGGGTTGAATCCAGTGTGTGCATGCGGATCCTAGATCCCGGCACTGGAGCTTCCCTGCCGCTGCTTTAAGACTGCAGAGCGCCCCAGCGGCCAGAGGCAGGGGAGGGGTCCCCGCTCGCCTCCGCGCCGCTCGCTGGCTCGCGGGGCTCACAGGCAGGGAAGGGCAGCCCAGGCATCCATGTGATCGAGGCCCGAGCCCAGGAAAGATGCGCCTGCCCGCCCGCCTGCTGCCTGGATGCGGAGGGTGAGGCTGGCGCACGGGAGGCCGCCGGCTGCGCGTTCTGGGCGCCGGGCGCCCGGGATGAGCTCACGCCCGCGTCCGCGGCTGTCTGCACCCGCCGACCTGCCGGGGGCCCCCTGAGCTGACGGCGCACCTGGGCTGCGGCGGCGGCGGTGGGCGCGGCGCCCGGGAGCAGGTGTGCGGGAGCGCAGCGCGCGGCGGGCGGGGAGGGCCCGGGAGCCACAGGGGCGTGTGGAGACCCGCACGGTGGGTGAGCAGCCACAGCCCTGCTCCTGGTGTTCGTTTTTTAAATTTCTGTCAATTAAAGGATGTCATAAAATGGACCTCAGCCTTCTAAGGAGGATTTCAGTGATTTGCCTTTTTTTGGGTGCCTCGAACTGATAGATAAACTGCCCGTAACTATTGTCACCTTTCAAAGTAGATTCCCCGACAAAGCACAGCCTTGATCTAATTTTCCATAAACGGCCTTTTTATTTTCTCAAGACGCCCCCCTCCACCGGCCACTACGCATGCCCACTGTCTTTCCGCACATTTCTGGATACTCTCGATGACTCCCCAGGTTTCTCTTCGTGGCAGTTCAAGAGGGACAGACTCCCAGGCTGTGCTACAGACGGAGGCTCAATTGCATGTTGTTGCAAAAGCTTGGGGAAGAGTCAGGCAAGGGGCCTTAGGATGATGTCCCCACCCCACACTGGCCGTAAATGAGAGCAGACACCTCCCCAGTGGCCGCCTGAATCTGCATTTTGGTTGTTTTGCTATTGCTTGGTTTTGCTTTTGTAATTTGGTGAAGAGCCTTAGCGGGGAGTCTTTCCAGGACTCTGGTCAATTTCCCCCCAAGATTCCTCTTTCATGGAACACGGGATGGGCACAGGCTTGAGCTGGTCTATGTCTTAAAGCAACACGGGGAAACACAGCCAGATGAACCAGTTCTTCCAAGTTCTGGCGGAATACTACCCTTTGCCGTGCCTGGCTGGCCTGGGTCGCACATGGGCAGTCTTCTCAATGCTGTCCCCCACTCTAATTTTTGGGAACAAGCCTGCTGAGTGACCCACACTGCCCCTTGTGTGAGCCTGGGGCAAATAAGAAAGAGAAGCAGCTGTTTGTCCTCATCTGGAAGTGCATTCCTATCGGCATGGAGCCTGTCTGGCCTCGCTTCCTTGTTCTCACGTGGACCTGCCCAGGTTTGGAAATGGGTAAAGAAGACTGCTTTGAAATCCGTATGTTTTGGTCACCTGTGTTGTTTTCCTACTGACAACCAGCCACTGCAGGCCTCTAGCACTGCTTGAGCACCTGCTGCATACTCTGTAGCTATCAGCTCATTCCATCCACACGTGGCCCCCAGGAGGCAGATGCCATTCTCCCCAAGGTGCAGGCGCGACTGCAGTTATTGGCAGATAAAATGCCCACGGTCACTCAGCACTGAGATCTGAACACAGGTTGCCTAAGAAAGAGGCTTGGAGATCAATTTTCAAAACTCAGTCCTGACCTTTACACATTGCTGGTGGAATGTAAACCTTGGAAAAATTTGCCAGTTCCTGAAAAAGTTAAAAATAGAGTTACCATATGACTCAGCAATTCCACTCCTAGGTATATACCCAGCAGAAATGAAAAGAAATGTTCATACAAAAACTTGCACATGAATATTCATTGCAGCCCTATTCACAATAGCCAAAAAGTGGAAACTCAAATGCCCATATACTGATGAAGAGAGAAATGAAATGTGGAACGTCAGTACGATGGCACATTACTCAGCCATAAAAAGGAATGAAGTACTGGCACATGCTACAACATGGGTGACCCTTGAAACATTACGCTAAGTGAAAGAAGCCAATTGCAAAAGACCACATATTGTACGATTCCATTTATACAAAATATCTAGAAAAACATGTAAATCCATAGAGACAGAGAATAGAATGGGGTTTGCCAAGGGCTTCAGGGTGGGAGAGAAATGGAAACAGACTGCTAGTGGGCAGAAGGCTTCTTTTTGGGGTGACACAAATGTTCTAAAATTAGATTTGGTGATGCTTGCACCCCTCTGTGAACATGATAAACTATTGGCTTTTGAAACTTAAATGGTTCAAGTGTAGGATAGATGAATTGTCTCTCAACAATGATATTATTTAAAATGTTAGCTCCATAGGTCATAATCGGTTGGGAGTATTGAATGTAAGTTCGAAAGGGAGAAGACACTTATTTCTCAAAGCAGAACTTTGGTGGTTAAGGGAAGAATTTTCCCTTTTGGATACAGTAATGCAGAACTATTATTATTTTTGTGGATTAACACATAGGCATACAGATTTGAAAAATTTTAACCATTCTTTCCACAATGGAAAATATTAATCTGTATTTATGCAAACAAATCCAGATGAGCAATAATCAATCCACACCAACTCTTTTCTAAGTTGTTTCACTGAGGAAACAAATAAATAATTGCTCCTGGGGCAACACGGAATAAAAAACTGCTTCATTATTTCAAAAAACTTTAACCCTCGGAATTTAAATGTTAATATGCAAAGCATATTTCTTCCAACTTCTTAATTTATGGTAATAAAAATAAATAACAGTCTCACATTCTTACAGGATTTTACACATTCTTAATAACTTTTAAATATTCTATTGTTTTTTTATTTTAACAATATCTTTGTGAGAAAAATAGCATAACTAGTATTATTCTTGTTTTATAGGCACTTAAAATTAAGGGTTAGAGAGGTTAAGGGTCTTATGCCCAATCATACAGTTTGCCAAGGTGAAGCTGAAATCCAGGTCCCAAGGTCCCCACTTCATCATTCTGGGTTGCTCCATTTTAACACCAAGAAAAAATGACTTCTTTCCCCTCCCCTGTGCCCAAGGAGAGACACATGCATACAGAGCCTATTTATAAAGTGCCCTCTCTAATCCTGTCTTCAGTTTCTATGTGCATTCATGCTCTCAGAAATACAGGGAAAGCTTTTGAAGGCAACTAAAGCCTTTGTTCCTGGATAGAATTTGTCCCACGGAGTCCCCTTGTCCTGCCCAATTAAGAGCCTAGAGCACAAACAGGACCAGAAGCTCATGTCACCTCCTTGAGCAGGAAAGCATCTCAGAGGACAAGGATGATGCTTTTGTTGGAGGATCATCTGTGGCCTCTTTTATTTACTTACCTGGTGTTTGAACTGACTGAGTGGGGTCACGGAGGGGTGGGGACAGCTAAAAAAGGAAACAGAGAAGTCAGACCATTTGACCTGCTAGTTGTCCACTCTGGCGATGGAGATCACACAAGAGAAGAAAGATGAAAGAGACTGGAGCCAATGCAGGAGACCTGGGATTGGTCCTCAGCTCCATCACCACCGGGAGGAGTCATCTTCACTGAACCCTTTGGAGTTTTGATTATTTCACCTATAAATCTAGAGCCGGGTTGCTGAGATTTTCATCTGACACAGAATACATGAAGGCAGTTTGTTAACTTTAAAGTTAAATATTTATGACCTCATATAGCGGACATTTTAGTGAGTGGGATTGAACTAGGTATTTTCCTTGACTTTTTAATAATGTGCACAATCCTGGTGCTAATCAAGATGTCTTTGATGTCCTCTCAATTCCTGAATCAATGTTCTCTTGGCGTACAGTGACTCTGCCAAACCCTACACATCCAGCCTCCATCCCTCCGGCTCTGGGAGGAAGGCAGGCAAGGAGACAAGCCTGTGCTGAGTCTCAGGGCTTCAGGCCCTCTGTCAGGGGTGTCTACCTCAGTGACCCTGCCAAGGTGTTGGCAACAGAAGCTACATCAGATAGGCTGATAAGTGATTAAGGTGGGACCCTGCCCAGAAGTTATTTAATAGTGAAAAGTTAAAAGTAATCAGTTTTTTATGAGTAATCAATTTTCATACATTCCTTTATTTGTCCAACAACCATTTATTAAACGCCTACCAAGTGGCCTTCCAGCCAGCTCCTGGGGCACGAGAAGCTTGTGCCTCAATGCCAAGGCTCCCAGGTAGAGGGTGGGCATCCAGAGCTGGCCTGGTGGGGTCAGCATCTTGAATACATCAGTCCCTAACCATGAAACTTTGTGCTAGTTCTGCAATGTTTCCGCATTTTAGGTTCCTGGTCAGTAAAATAGGGAAAGTTAATCCTGTATACCTCATAGGGTATTGGGAGGAGTAATTGAGAGGACACCTACACAGAGCTCCGCATGGGAGAGCAAGTGATCCTCAGTAAAGACCTGGTATCACCGAGTTCCACTCAAGGTCACGAGCCGTCAATGGCCCCTGGGCCCTGAGGTGGGTGAACAGCCCATAGGAAATGTTGTGGGGAACCAGAGAGAGGTGATATTTACAGCAGCCCCAGAAGGGTTAAGGGTGGGCTCTCCCCAGGCAGAGGGCAAGAAGGGAATTCCTGGCTTGTCATATTCACAGTGTTTGGGGAGCTGTGCACATCTGGGGGTTCTGGGACTCGGCTGCCTGCGAGAAGGGAGGTCTGGGCGAGAAGAGGAGCTTCCAGGCTGGGATGTGGTTCTGAAGCACCTTCTGTGTCAGGAGATGGAGCCTGGACAGGATCAGCGTGAATCCAGTTTAAAGCAGAGTTCTCAAAATGAGTTCTCAGAACACTCATTCTATCGCTTTTTACCTTACAGCTGCTCGGTATCCAATTTCTTTAAAAAGCTGCCTAGGTAATACATATTTGTTGCAACAACTGAAATGATAAAATGTATAAAATGTTAGTAATCTCTCCCCCTCCAAGTGCCTTCCACTCTTGTCTCCTGCAGTAACAAAGGTCGACAGGTTGGCCGGTGTCTCCCTCCACACTCACACTAATGTAGGCCTGCGTTTTGGGAAACCCTGGTTTGAAGGCATGACCCTATCACAGCAGAGTGACAGGCAGCAGGGTTGACAAGCTCAGACAAGGGCTCTGCCTGTAGGTTCCCCAAATCACACCCTCAAGTCACACCTGGACTGACTTCTCTCAAAGTCAGTCTTTGTGTAGGTCACAAAAAGATCGGTTCTCGATAAATGAAATACCATAAATGTTTCCTATGTTGGATATCTTAATTGATATAGAGAAAAAGCTTCTAGATGCATCTCCAGCTAGCATGCTAATAAAACATCTGCAATTATATGACCCGAAGGAAGGAAATAAATGTAGGCCACCTATGGCTAAAGCAGTGTGAAAAATAGTGCAATGTATGTCTTAACTCAGGAGAGACTCACAGCATTTCATTTTATATAATCTTTTTAATCAGCCCTTCAGAGATCTGGGACAATGAGCAAAATATCCCTTATTTGTGGCCTTGCTAGTTGGGTATAAATTATTACCCAGCCCGAGGAAAGACTGAGTCTACCAGGGTGGCCGTGCAGAGCACAGCAGACTAGGAGGTCTGAGAACTGTCTCCCAGACACGGGCAGATGAGGCTCGGAGAGAAGCCCTAGCCAGGCCTGGAAGCCTGGTTGGTTCAGGTTGCTACTTGAAAGATGCATATCCAGCGAGCTTTAAATATTGTTTGAATATTAAATTTGCATAGCATAACTAATTTTTATATTTTTTATTGTTACTATCTTATTTGAGATACTATAAATTAGGTGCCCTGATCATATTTACAGTTAGCTCGCTTTGCAGGAAAAATTTTGACTTTTAAAGTTAAACTCTGTTGCTTGCAAGAGCATCCCTAGTGTCATGGGAAACCAGAAGTGCAAGGCGACCCAGAGGAACTTCTTTCTGACGCGTCCTTTTGCGTAGGCGTGGGTCTGCAAGGCCAAGGGCCACCTGGTGTTGGCAGGTGCACAAATGCCAAGGCTGAACATGTCCTGATGAGTCTGAATGGCAGAAATAATCCTCCCCTTTAACCCTAGAGGGTTCCTGTTAGGTGAGGAATTGGTGCGAAATGCCCTGTCTCCACCAAGGCCCCAGCAGGAAACAGACTGCAGGAGGAATGAGGGACCACGAACCAAGGTGTGGGCACCCTCAACAGAGGGTGACAAAACTGAGGATGGCCCCAGCAGAAAGCTTCTTCACTCCTAAAGGCAAGGGGAGCAAAGGGTATTTGAGGACCCCCACGATCATCAAAAGAACTGTGGAGGAGGGAGTTGCAGACTGGGCTTGTGGCCGTGAGGAGCTCAGCCACTGACACAATCATGGAAGGAGGGAGAAGAAGGGAGGAGGAGGGAGGAAAGAGGGAGGAGAAAGGGAGGAGGGAAGGAAGAGGTCTATTTTATCAGGCCTCTCTCTTTTGGGCCCCAGACTCTGGTCCATGTCTCTGTTGGCCAAACCCACTGGCATCAGTGTCCTAGCCTGTTCAGACTGCTATAACAAAGCAGCCACCATAGACTGGGTGGCTTATAAATAACAGAAGCTTATTTCTCACAGGTCTGGAGGCTGGAAGCTCAAGGTCAGGGTGCTGGGTCTGACGAGGGCCCTCTCTGACTTCTCGGTGCATCCTTACATGATGAAAAGAGGGTGAGAGAGCTGTTTGGGGTCTCTTTGACAAGAGCACTAATCCCATTCATGAGGGCTCCACCTTCATGACCTAATTACCTCCCAAAGCCCCCACCTCCTAATAGCGTCACATTAAGGGCTAGAATTCCAACCTATGAATCTTGAGGGGACACAAACATTTATGGCAATGCAATCAGTGAGTCTGGATGACGCAGTCCATGGAATTCAGCTGCTCAGGGCACAGAGAGGGCAGGGAAGGTACAGGGCCAAAGGGAGACCAGCCAGCACACAGGATGGCTGGGCTATAGAAGTCAAGTCTACAACCTTATATTTTTAATGTTATAAGTAAAAATTAGTTAAATCTGCATTTTATATTTCTATACCTATAAACAAATCATGAGTTATTGCTAGGAAACATTTGATCTCACGTGAAGACTATTGCTGTAGCTTGGATGTGTGTCCCTTCAAACCTCACGTGGGAGTTCAATCCCCAGTGTTGGAGCTGGGCTTGTTGGGTCATGGGGGCAGATCCCTCAGGAATGGCTTGGTGCCAAACTCATGGTATGAGTGAGTTCTTGCGGTCAGTTTCCATGAGGGCTGGTTGTTAAAAGGAGCCTGGCCCCGACCTCCCCTCTCTCTCTCTCTCCTGCTTCCTCTCTCGCCATGTGATCTCTGTACATCCCGGCTCTGCCTCACCTGCTGTCATGAGTGGAAGCTCCCTGAAGCCCTCAGCAGAAGCAGATGCTGGCCCCAGGCTTCTTGTGCAGCCTGCAGAGCCGTGAGCCAAATACACCTCTTTCTTCGTAAGTTACCCAGCTTCAGGTATTCTGTCATAAGCAACACAAATGGACTAAGACAAGTATAATGGCTTCAGGGTGACAATAACATATTATATAATAAGCAGAGCCTCCATGTTCACTGAGAAATTTTGGTAAATGTAGTCTGTAACATTCTATCTGCCTCTTGCTTATGTATTTTTAAAACAGCTCTATGGAGATATAATTCACATGCCACATAATTCACTCATTTAAAGTGTACAATGAATGGTTTTCAGTATATTCACAGAGTTGTATAATCGTCATCAAAATCTAATTGTAGAACATCTTTGACATCTTAAAAAGGAACCCTTTACCTATCCCTTTCTCCCTTACCCTACCTCCCCAGCCCTAGGCAACCACTCAACTACTTTCTGTTTTCATAAATTTGCCTATTCTGAGAATTTCATATAGATGGAATCACACAATATGGGGTCCTTTGTGACTGGCTTCTTTCACTTAGCTTCAGTGTTTTCAAGGTTCATCCACAGTGTAGTAAGTTATCTATTCTTTCCTATTGCTCAATAATATTTCATTATATGTGTGTACACAAATTATTTATCTATTCATCAGTTGATGGACATTTGAGTTGTTTCCATTTTTTTGGCTGTTATGCTGCTAAAATATTTATGTACATGTTTTTTTGTGGACACAAGTTTTTATTTCCCACGGAAGGTATCTAGGAGTGGACTTGCTGGGCCATACAGTAACTCTATGTTTAACTTTACGAGGAACTGCTGAGCTGTTTTCCAAAATGTACCATTTTACATTTCCAGTATCAGTGAGTGAGCGTTTTCATTTCTCCACATACTGAAAAAGATTGATCATCATCTGTATTTTTGACATTTAACGAAGTGGTATCTCATTGTGGTTTTGATTTATATTTTCCTGAAGACTAACGATGTTGAGTTTGAGTGTCTTTTCATGTGTTATTGGACATTTGCATATCTTCTTTGGAAAAATGTCTAATTGTATCCTTTGATAATTTTTAATTGAGTCATTTATTTTTTAATCTTTGAGTTATAAGAATTCTTTATATGTTTTGGATACAAGTCCCTCATCAGATATATGATTTGGAAATATTTTCTCCCATCCTGTGGGTTGTATTTTCACTTTCTTGATGGTATCATCTGCAGCACAAAAAGCTTTTAATTTTGATGAAGCCTGATGTATACTTTTTTGGTCATTTGTACTTTTCGAGGCATATCAAAGAAGACTTTGTCTAATGCATGGTCACAAAGAGTCACTCCTATGCTTTCTTCTAAGAGTTCTGTAGTTTTAACTCTTATATTTAGATCTATAATCTATTTTGAGTTAGTATAGTGTATGGTGTGAGGAAGAGGTCCGCTTTTATTATTTTACATGTGGATATCAAGTTGTTTGGCATCAAAAAGATTAGTCTCTCCCCCTTGAATTATCATAGGACCTTTGTTGAAATCAACTAACCATAAAGTTAAAAGTTTATTTATGGACTCTCAATTATGTTCCATTAATTTCTATGTCTGTCCTGATATCAATACTACACTGTCTTGATTACTGTACCTTTGCTGTAAGTTTTGGGATTGGAATTGTGAGTCCTCCAATTTTGTTTTTCCTTTTCATCATTGTTTTGACTATTCTGTTCCCTTGCATTTCCATATGAATTTTAGGATCAGCTTATCAATTTGTGCAAAAAAAGCCATCTAATATTTTGAGAGGGATTGCACTGAATCTCTAAATCAATTTGGGGAATATAGCCATCATAATTATATTGTCTTCTGATCAATGTATATGGGGTGTTTTCCCATTTATTTAGGTCTTCTGTATTTTTTTCATGTTTTATAGTTTTTAGAGTACATGTTTAGTATTTCTTTTTGATGCTACATTTCTAAGAATGTTATTCTTTTTAATGCTATTATAAATGAAGTTATTTTCTAAATTTAATTTTAAGGTTGTTCATTGAAACTGTATAAAAATACAATTGAGATTTGTGTATTGATCATGTATCCTGCAAACTTGCTAAAATTATGTATTAGTTCTAATAGTTTTTTAGTGGATTTCTCAGAGTTTTTTATCTACAAGACCATGCCATTTATGAATAGAGAGACTTTTATTCTTCCCTTACAATCCGAATGCCTTTTATTTCATTTCTTGCCCAATTACGTGTATAGAACTTACACTATAATATTGGTTAGAGGTGGTGAGAGCAGACATCCTTGCTGTGTTCTTGATCTCAGGTAGGAAAACATTCAATCTTTCACTATTAAGTATATTGTTAGCTGTGGGTTTTTTGTAGATGCTGTTTATTATATTGAGAATGTTCCATTTTATTTCTAGTTTACTGAGTGCTTTTATCATAAAAAGGTATTGATATGTCAAATGCTTTATCTGAATCTACTGAGATAATCTTATGCATTTTATCCTTTACTCTATCTATTTAATTCAATATTTTTACTTGTTATAGACCTATTCAGATTCTCTACTTCTTTTTGAGTCAGTTTTAGGAGTCTGTGTTTTTCTAGGAATTTGTCCATTGCATCTAAATTAAATAAGTTATTACCTTACAATTGTTTATAGTGTTCCCTTATAATCCATTTTAGTAGATCAATGGTAATTTCCCCTAATTGTTTTCTATTAATAATTTTAGAAATTTGAATCTTCTTTTTTTGAGTCAATCTTAAATAAAGTTTTGTCAATTTTGTTGATCTTTTCAAAGAAATAACTTTTGATTTTATTGATTTTCCATTTTATTAATTTTATTAATTCAGCTCTAATCTTTATTATTTTCTTCCATCTGGTTGCTTTGGGTTTAATTTGCTTTTTCTTCTTCCCCAGTGTCTTAACATGGAAATTTAGGCCATTAATTTTATATCTTTCTTATTTTTTAATGTAGGCATTTGCAGTTATACAATTCCCCCTAAGCACTGCTTAGTTTGCATCACATATATGTTGGTGCTGTGTCTTCCTTTTTTAATCTTAGAATATTTTCTGATATTTCTTTTTAGTTCTTCTTTGACCTATTGGTTATTTAGGAGCATGTTGTTTAATTTCCAAATGTTTTGAATTTCCCAAATTTTACTCTGTTATTGATTTCTAGTCTATTATCTCATTGTGGTCATTGAACATACTTTGTATTACTTCAATCCTTTTAAATTTATTTAGACTTTTTTAAATAGTCCTATATAAGGTCTATATGGAGAATGTTCCCTGTGTGCTTGAAAATAATGTATATTCTGCTTTTATTGGTTGGAGTGCTCTATAGACATGTTAGGCCTTGTTGGCTTATGGTATTGTTAAAGTACTCTGTACATTTGTTGACCTTCTGACTAGCTATTATATCCATTATTGAAAGTGAGATAATCACTATTATTTTTGCATTGTCTACTTCCTTCTTTAATTCTATCAATTTCTGCATAACTTATTTTTAGGGCTCTATTGTTAAGTATATATATGTTTATGATTGTTACATATTCTTGAATATTTTGTTTTATCATTATAAAATTTCCTTTTTAATCTCTATAATTATTTTGTTTTAAAGTTTATAACATTTGATATTTATATAACTACTCCAGGTCTCTTATTACCATATATCTTTTTCCATCCTCTTACTTTCAATCTGTTTATATACTTATTTATTTATTTATTTATTTTTTTTAATTTGTTTATTTTTTATTTCAGCTTATCATGGGGGTACAAAAGTTCAGGTTATATATATTGCCCATGTCCCACCCATCCCCCCGAGTCAGAGCTTCAAGCATGTCCATTCCCCAGACAGTGCGCATTGCACTCATCAAGTAGGTATACCCCCATCCCCTCCCCCCACCCCCCACCTCAGTCCAAAACCCAATTGGTGTTATTCCCAAATGTGCACTTAGGTGATGATCAGGGAAACCAATTATTTTTCCATTCTTGAGATACTTCACATAATAGAATGAGTTCCAATCTCTCCAGGAGAACAAAAGAGATTCTATATCACCATTATTTCTTGTAGGTGAGTAATATTCCATGGTATATATATGCCACATTTTACTAATCCACTCATGAATTGATGGCCATGTGGGTTGTTTCCACATCTTTGCAATTGTGAATTGTTTATATTTTTAAATTTAAAGTGTGTCTTCTGTAGATACCATATAGTTGGATCTTGTTTTTGTTTTGTCTAGTCTGAAAATCTTTGCTTTTTGTTTGATTATTTAATCCATTTACATTTAATGTTATATTGATATGGTTGAATTTGTCTATTGTTTTGCTTTTTGTTTTCTATACATCACATGTGGTTTTTGTTCGTCTATTTTTTGTTTACTGCTTTATTTTGCATTAAGTGAATATTTTCTAATGTAGTATTTTAATTTCTTCAGTGATTTTTTTTTACCCTATATTTTTCAGGGTGTTTTTTTCTAGTGGTTCCTCTAGGATTTGCAATATACATCCTAACTTACCAGTTTCTACTTTAGATTTATGCTAACTTAACTCAAGTGAAATATAAAAACATTGTTCCTATATAACTCCATTCCTCCCTTCTCTTTTAAAATATAATTATAAAGTTTGTTGTATTAACCTTCTTATTTAACATTTCTGATCGTTTTTATTTCTTCCTGTGGATTTTAGTTACCAACTATGCCATTTTCTTCCTTTAATACATTTTTGTTCTCACCTGCCTCCTTTGTGCTCTTATTGCCAAATATATTACAATTTTATAGGTTACAGGTCCAATAATATAATTACATACATATTATTTTATAAAATGGCCTTTTAAATCAATTAAGAGAAAAAAGGAGAAGAAATATAAAATTTACTATCTTTTACAATTTACCATGTAATTACGTTTATTGACACTTTTTGTTTCTTTGTACGGATTTGAATTACTATCTGCTATCAATTATTATATTTAGTCAGAAAAATTTCCTTTCATATTTTTAATAAGGCAGGTCTATTAGCAATAGACTCCCTTACTTTTTCTTTCTGGGAATATCTTTATTTTCTTTTCACATTAGAAAGACTGTCTTGTTGTTTATAAGATTCTCAGTTGCAAGGGTCTTTTGTTGTTGTTGTTTTTCTCTTTCTCTTTTAGCATTCTGAATGCCAGCCACTGCTTTGCTCTCCAATGATTCCGATGAAAAGTCAGCTGTTAATTTTACTGGAGCTTCCTTGTATGTGATCAGTTGTTTGTCTTTTGCTGCTTTCAAGACTTTTCTTTGCCTTTGCCTTTGGCATGCAACATTTTATCTATAATGTGTCTGGGTTTGGATCTCTTACATTTATCTGACTTGGAATTTACTGAGCTTTTTAGACATACAGAATACATATTTTTGTTAAATTTGAGCAGTTTTTCGCCATTATTTCTTTGAATTTTTTTGTGCTCTTTCTGTTCTTCTGATATGTTTATTGAACTTTGTTTGTTGGTGTGTTTAATGATTCCCCACACTTATTGAGACTGTTAATTTTTGTTATTCTTTCTTCTCTCTGTCCATCTGATTTCATAATCTTTGTTGACCTATTTTCAAGTTCACTGATTCTTTCTGCCATTAGCTCGTTTCAATTGCTGAACTCCTCTAGTGAATTTTTCATTTTGGCAAGTATACTTTTCAAATCCAAAATTTTCACTTGGTTTGTTTTTATAATTTCTATCTTTGTTGATATTCTCCATTTGATGAAACATTATAACATACTCTCCTTTAGTTTATAAATCATGATTCCTTTAGCTCTTTGAACATATTTATAAGAGCAGCTTTGATGACTTCATTTACTAAGTCCAAAATTTGGGTCTCTCAAAGGCACTGACTATTGTCTGGTTTTTAAATTTTTCGTATGTATTCACTATTTTCTGTTTCTTTTCCTTTCCTTTTCTTTTTTTTTTTCACTGAAACATGGGCATTTTAGATAATATATTGTAGCAACTCTGGATACTAACCTCCCTCCCTTGAGGCTTGCTGGTATTATTTGCTTTTTTATCCTGTTAGTGACTTGGCTGGGCTAGCTGAGTTGAGGTCTATTTTCTCCGCAGTGTGCTGATTTGATGTTGCCCCTCACAAGGTACAGTCTTGGGCATACACAAAGTCCCCCTGGCCACTCCCCCACCCCCAAGCATGGCAGTGGTTTTAACCAGGCTTTCTCTGACCATCTCTTTCTTTGATCTTCTTGCTAAGCTTCAGGCTGTTCTCCCTCTTGGTATCACACCCAACTATCAGCCTCCACTAATTGCTAGCTGATTGTTTTATCGTTTTTTTGACAATGCCCCAGGGCATAAATTACTCCACAGTCTGATCCACAGTCTGACTTTAGTCAGGCCCGTTTTCAGGGGTAGTATTTGAAGCTAGTCTTTGAGGCTTGTTCTGACTTCAGGATGACATTTTCTTACTGTCTCTCTCCATGGTTCTCTATATTAAACTTCTAGCTTGTCTCCCATTTATTTCACTTGTTGATATTATGAAGCTATTAATATAAACCTTCTCTTAATTGTTCACCACCAAAATCTCCATATTTTTGGACAATGTCCTTTGGCTTGAAGCCCTCTTAGGTACAGCTACAGAGCTCTGTTTTTATAGCCTGTTTGCCTGGGAAGAGTTTCTGTAATACTGGTCTTGAGCTGACAGTAGGAATAGAGGCCTCCTCCACTTGGAGGGACACCCTGATCTATGAGTGGGGTGTTGAGGAGGGTGGTAGCTCTGATATTCCTAACTCGCTTCTCCTGGTATAGAATCTTCATCCATCAGGTGAGCTGGGAACCCCTGACATCTTGGACATGCTTATTTGGAATTGAACTTCTGCAGCACAGAGCTGGGGTAAGGAGTGGATGAGAAGTTCTGGTTGCTTCCTTGCCCTGGGGAGAAACTGTAGCTTTTGAGTGGGAACTGAGGAAGTGGTAGCCTCACGTTCTTAGCTGTAACTTCCTGGGGGAATCTACGTGTCAGTATCTTCATGCCTCTTTTTCTGGACTGACCAGTATCCCAGGATCATCTCTTGCTGCCGTACGGCTAAGAGCCCAGCAGGGAAGGAAGCTGGGGATTCTCAATGTTTGTTACCGCAACAAATCTTTAGTCTCCTGTTTTCAGTTTGGATTCTGTTTTCAGCTGTGCCTGACACTGTTCAGTCCAGAGACTGTTTACCCCTCACTAGACTTAGACCTCCACTCTCTTCAGGTGACAGAGGGGCGGTTCCCTCCTGTCCCTCTTGCTGGTTCTGGTACATCCCTTAGTTTTATGATCTTGCCCCATGTTGGCTCCCAGATGTCACATACAGCCTCCCACAGCCTGAGCTGCGGGCACCTCATACCCTGCTCTTGCTTGCTGTGCTCGGGTGCGTGGGCTCTGAGCCACTCCCGGTCACTGCGGCAGCCCTCCTGACACACGGCCTCGGCACAAGGCTTTTCCTCCAGTAATGCTTTCTTCTTCCACCCCCTCACACAGCCCAATTCTTTACCACCTGTTGTGAGTTGAAATATGTCTTCCCAAAAGATGTTTGAAGCCCTAAACCCCACTACCAGCCAATTTGACCTTATTTGGAAATAGAGTCATTGCTGATGATCACGTTAAGAAGAGGTCATCGGAGTGGTTCCTAATCCAGTATGATTGGTGTCCTTATACAAACGGGGAATCTGGACACAGGCAGGTGCACAGGGAGAGCACCGTGTGAACATGAAGGCAGAGACCTGGGTGATGCAGCAGGAGCCAAGGGACGCCGAAGGTGGCCAGCAAGCCACCCGCAGGCAGGGAGAGGCTGGGCATGGGTCCCCTTCTCAGAGCCCTCTGAAGTAACCAACCCTGCCGATGCCTTGATCTCAGACTTCCGGCCCCCAGAACTGTGAGACAACGAATTGTGTTGTTGAAGCCCCCCAGTCTGTGGCGCTTGGTTATGGCCACCCCAGGGCACTGCTCCACCCTCTCCTCCTCCTTGGTGATCACTCACCCTTGATCAAGGACCTCTTTGTGTTGTGTCCCTGCATCTTACACTTTGTATCCAAGCACTTTCTGCAGTATAATTATTTAATTGCAGTTTATTTATACAGTTATTTAATCATTTAACTACTTGTGCAATTATTTGTCCTCATTGGCCTTCCTGTCACCCCTCTGTGCATGCGGGGACTGGGGACCGTGTCTGTTTTATTTACTAACATACCCTACGTGCCTAGCACAAGCCCCAGCCACAGTGACCTCAGTTAGTACTCATTGAAAGACTGGATTTGCTGTGATTTCTTCCTTCTGTCTCCCCTTGAGGGGTTGCACTGGCTTTGGACTTATAAGGCAGTCTGGGACCTTGGCCCTTCTACAGGATAAGAAGTTGCCCTGGACAACCCTGCCCCAAGCTGCACCTAGTGCAAGTTGGCCACAGACTGCCTGGGCTGCCATCAGGGGGTGAGGGAAGTGAGCTCCACGTACTGTACTGACAGCGGAGGCCCCCGCCTGGGCATTGGGCTCACCTGGGGGACTTATCAAAGGCTGAAGCCTTGGCTTCTCACCAGATCAATATCCCCAGGGGCTTCTCATGGGAGAATGAATAACTTTGATTACATTCACGTAGATCTTAAGTAGAATACTAACTTATTGGTCATCTGTGTTCCTGGCTTATAGAAGATTTAAAAACAGAAGTGAATTTGGGAGAGGGTACCAGGAACCGGTCCCAAACAACAAACTGTAGAGTTCCCCGAATTCAACAGGATCACTAACTATAAAGACAAACAGGCCTCTGACCCACACTATGTTGTTCCCAATGGTGGCCTTAAGCTGACAGGAAAAATTCTATCATGCTCTGTATGCATTTTTTAAGAAGGTTGAATATAGTAAGTCACCAACATCACCAGATGGAGTTTTTCTGATGTACCAGGCTCAGGTCTGAGCAGAGATGATGCTTTATTTAAACCTCACAAGAATCTTGCAGATAATGTTCTATTGATATTCCCATTTTTCAGATGAGAAACCGGGGCAAAGGGAGAATAAGTGAGTTGCTCAAGGTCACGTTACTAGTAATTGGAGGGACAAACTCTAACCCTCATCTGCCCAACTCTAAAGTTGACAATATTAATCTTTATTTGAAGAAGTTTCTTTTTTTCCCATAAAAGGGAAATTTGTTGCAAAAATTCATTTATGAAGAAGATGTCATTACCGATCATTGCCATGTTAATGAACCATGGATGTATTTACTTAAAAATTACCCATAGGGATGGATTGGACAATGGTTAACAAATGTGAAATTTTCCATAGATATTTAATTTTTATTCAGACCACTTTGGTAGATGAAGAGAAAAATACAAGGGATGCTGTCATGTTTTGCTCCTTCACACTTTCTGAATGGAAGCAGATGCATTACAAGATGGTATTTGCTGGGTTTTCCCAGTCTGAGTAACAGTGATTGGCAGAAACATGCTCTTTCACCACCTCTTCCCTTTTCTGGCCTGTCTTGGGGCTGTTTTGGTAAATGACTGGCTTGGGACAGGATGTTCTTTGTGGTCTGGGCTTGGACCTGGTGTTGACTTACTTTCCTGCCTAGTGAGTTCAGACCAGGTTGCTGTTTTAAGCTGATTCTCGTAAAAGTCTGTCAATAAGAAAAGGGAGAGCTTGCAGCATTGGGAGATTTAATTCCTCTCCTGGTAGCAAGAAGGTCATTCTGAATATCTGTTTACAGGTAAATCAGCAGTTCTGTGCTTTCTCTGCAGGTTCTAAGCTCTCTCCTCTGAGACAGGTTGGAGTGGTTTCTTCTAGGAAGTCCAAATGAAGAAAAGAGAAACGGAGTGAAAGAGTGTTTTTATATTCACTCTCACTTCCTCCTCTAGTGGTTGGTTATGAAAAGCCCCAACCTAGCAGATGGCTGGATGCAGGCTCTTTGTTGAAGATGCTATTATTAACTGGTGAAGTGCACGTGTGCTCCACGGCGGTGTCTCAGGAGGACAGCTCTCCGGCCAGGCCAGATGATGTCCTGATATTCTATTAGCTGCCATGAAAGTAGCTTGGCATGAGGGGGAGCACATTTTAAAAGCAGCCACTTTCACTCTGAAGGGCAAATATAAGTGCTAAATCTGCATTTATCTTTCACTAATTGGAAGATTTCTAAGTCTTAAAGGTTACTTCCTTGACATTTAACTGACCAAGACCCCAGTTTTGGTGCCTAGGGAAGCTTTGAATTCATACTAGACCGGTTAAGAAACAGAAATGAAACTTCCAGGGTAGAAATGGATGGGCAATCCCCAGACCATTCATTGGTGCTTTTTGGCTTATTGAGCCAAATATACTGAAAACAACCTTTAGTATCCACAGTTACCCGAGCTCAGCTCTCAACTGGGATTGCAACTAGGGCTTCCCAGCTTCAGAAGGGACCTCGGAAGCCTAAACAAGCTAGAACGTGAGGGACAGGAAAGAGTGAGGTGGTACCAGTATTTATATAACAATTAAAAATTCAGAGAATTTTTGGTTTGTACTTACTTTTTATTACTTTATGCTTATAAATGGCATCCAATACATATTGATTAATTTAGATTGTCATGGGGCTAAAGTACCCAAGCATTGTAATACTTAAAATATATGCAACATAACCTAGAGCCTTAATCACGACACTGCAAACAGGTGGAAGGAATGAGTTTCCTTCTTGCTGGTTAATACAGGGAGAGTGGAGAGATGTGTGTTAATTTTAAGGAAACGCTCATCTTGTATAATATACACATCTATTGGGTATTTTTCTTTCGAGTCAACTCTGGTATAAAGAACAAAGGCTCAAATATCTCATGAAAAATTCACTGGCTCTAGGTTCATGAAGAGTATCTGGCATAGTCCAATAAAATTGTCCACAGTAATGGAAATGATCTATATCTGCACTGGCCATGTGTGGCTACCTTGCACTTGAACTGTGGTGAGTGCAACTACGAAGCTAAATTCTTTATTTTGTCTTAATTAATTCACCTTGAAATTGAAATAGACAAGGCTAGAAGCTGACACGTTGAGCACGGTAGAACTGTATTTAATGACCTCTTAAAGCTCATTGGTATCTTTTTTATGCTGATAACTGTTAATTGAAAAAAATACTTACACATAGCAAAATCAAGTAAAATTAGTAAAAACACCTCTATTTGATAAAGAAAACGACTTCCTGAAATTATGTATTCCTCCTACGTCCTACTGCAGTCTCTCTTTTGAGATGCAACTGTGGATAATGGCTCCATTTATATCTCTACAAGAGTCATCTGCATGTGTAAACATATGTGTACACATTTCTTTAGGTAAGTGGGAACATAGGGTACCCACTATTGTCTCTTCCTTACTTCTTTCACTTCAGCACATCTGGAGATACTGTCACCTGAGCCTTGAGCCTGCCTCGTCATTGACACAGTTGCATAGTATTCCATGATCTGGGTGCACCCGTGTTTATCTAATTGGTGCCCTAATGGTAGACACTTTGGTTGTTCGTGTCCAGTTGCTGCAGTAAGCATCACTGAGCGGGCCATTCATCCCTTCCCATTGTTGCATGTATGTGAGTGCCTCGTGTTTCCTATGGTACTAAATTGCATGGGAAGAGACATCACAAAGGCAATACCAGAGCACAAATTATTTAGGATTTAATAAGTTCTCTTCCTTGAGTTGCTCTCAGAAACAAACAAGAGTGCGTATAATTTCCAGACAAGGAGCTTGATGTTGACTATAAGCACCACGGGAGAAACATCTGTCATCTACTTTGTGCACTGTTGTATCTTGTTCACAGTCCCGTTCCATAGCCGGGGCTCACTGGATCTTTGCTCAATGAATGAGTGAGTGTCCCCGTTGTGGATCATATTCTGAAGACTTCCACCTGCTCTGGAAAGGATCTCATAAAAACTGAATGGGTTACATTTGTCTTGGATAGCAAAGACTATTAATAGCTCTGACAATCAAATATTATTTAATTTCTAATTGCTTCATATCCATCCTTGGAATAACGTCCATTACTATTTCTAGAGAAATATTAATGAAAAAGTTAAAATACCTTACAAATATTAAGAGTTGCTCTTCAATTCTTCTCTTAAAATGTGTTGAAATCACACAGAAATTGGTATGAAGATGCCACTGGCTATGCTATGGACTGAGAGCTCTGCTCCTGGCTGCTCCCAGCGGGCCTTCTTCAGCTGAGGGAACGCTGCCCTCGGCCACCGTCATGCATGCAATGCTTCTCAAGGCCATGGACAGAAACCATGGGCAAGACATCAGGTGGAGGTGGGATCTGGCCTCTCCTTCCTCTATTTCCAGCCTCTCCAACCACAGATCTCCACGGACGCTCTGCTCCTTCTTCCATAACCACTCCACATCCCTCCCATTCCCGTGAAACATTCCCTCCACAAGGGCTTGCTCCAGTCAAGCCCAGGAAATATTAATAGGCCCTTTTCCTCCTGTCCTTTGCTCTGCACCCACCTGTTATCTCTATGGGGTTTGGGCTTCTGTGGCTCAGCCCTCTGCAGGACAGTGGGGACGAGAACCTGACATTGTGATGGTTAATTTCACATGTCAACTTGACTGGGCCATGGGATGTCCAGAGAGCTGGTTACATGTCCTTTCTGGGCGTGTCTGTGAGGGTGCTTTGGGAAGAGACTACTGTTTGAATTGGTGGGCTGGGTAAAGCAGATGGGCCTCCCCGGTGTCTGTGGAATCCTCTAATCTGTTGAGGGCCTGAGTAGAACAAAAAGAAGGAGCAAGGTTGAATTTGTTCTCTTCCTGACTGCTTGAGCTGGGACATCAGACTTCTGCCCTCAGAGCCCCTGGTTCTCAGGCCTTCAGACTCAGACCAGGGTCTACACCAGGGGCTCTCCAGCTCTCAGTTCTTTGCACTACTCCACCAGCTTTCCCAGACCTCCAACGTGCAGATGGCGAGCCGTGGGATTTCTCAGCCTCCAATCAGGTGCTCCAATACCTTATGATAAATCTCTTCTCTCTCTCTCTCTCTCTCTCTCAGAGATCTCTCTCTCTCTGTCTCTCTCTATATATGTATGTGTATATATATATATATATCTCCTATTGGTGGTCTCACAAATATATTCCCTAATAGGGTATATTTATCCTATTGATTCTGTTTCTCTGGAGAACCTTGACTAATATAGGCATGTTCCTTTGTTTAGAGATTTTAATAATGAGAAAAGGTAACAGTGGGATCTGTCCAACACATTTGCACCATTGGGATGCTGCAGAGTGAGACCTAAGTCCCACAGTCCGTGCGAGGACTCTCAGGAGGGTGTGGGTGGCAAGAAGGAGAAGTAACAAACAGTGTGGGGAGGACAGGCCTGCGGACCCACAAGTGGGGAGGAAAGTGGATTCACACCTAGATTTCCCCTAGGCCAGACCAGAAAGGTCAGAAGTGGAGGAGACGAGAAATACTGACATTTACTTCTAGCATGAGCATGAAGAACCTGTTCCCTGTACTGTGGTATACAAACCTTCTCTGGTTTCATAATTTACTTGATTTTACTTATTCATTGACTCCTAACTTGATTTTAGATATTTTTATGAAGAAAATAAAAAGATTCAAACAACCCCCAAAATATAATAGACAAACAAAACCCCGATATCCCACGACGTAGACAACTACCATTACCATTTTCATTCTAACAGTTGTATGTTACATAAGTGAGGTCATGTTATAAATGTTGTTTTTCCTAAATTATCCCCCCACTGTTTTAGGTTTTTTTCACCTTTCTTTCTTCCCCTCTCTCTACCTCAGCCCAAGCAGGTAACAGATGTTTACATTTGATGTGTAGCATTTTTTCATCAGATGTTTACATTTGATGTGGAGCATTTTTTCCCTTTATGAGATCACACACACATACACACATGTGCAGATACAGGTTTTTGTTTGTTTGCTTTACAACAGTGAGATATTTCATATACTCTTCTGTATCTTGCTTTTCTCAATTAATTAAATATAGTGAGAATATATTTACATAATTGAATTTTTTTATGACTAAAATGTTCTGATGATTTCATGTTCCAAAATTTATTCAACAACCATCAGGGATGAGCACTCAGATTTCCTCCCTCCTTCCTTCCTTCCCTCCCTCTTCCTTCCTTCCTTCCCTCCCTCTCTCTCTCTCATCTCAGCAAACAGCAGCAGATAGCATTGTACATATGCTTTAAATTCTGGTTATGTTTTTAACCTCAATAGGATAGATGCCTAAGAAAGACTACTAAATTGAAGGGTAAGTGGTTTTTTGTTTGTTTGTTTGTAAATAGGTGTTGCCAGAATGCATTAAAAATGGAGCTACAACAGCATCAAATTGCCACCAGCAACATCTACAAGTGTCCTTTCCCCCAACCCACCAGCAGAATTTCTACTTCTTTTAATTCCTTTCCATCTATCTGGTGGGTGAGAAGAAATATCCCATTGTTATTTAAATTTATATTTCCCTGCCTATTGATGTGGTTCTGCTATTTTTCAAGTTTATTGGTTGTTTTGTTCTCCTCTCCTCTGAATGCTCATAGTGGAATCTTGTCTTTTGTTATCAACTGGTAGATGTTCCACCTTTTATTGATATTTGGCCTTTGTCTATGTGCATGTGGTGGGTGTGCCCCTCAATCCACCCACCATTTGTCTTCGGACTTTGTGTTCATATATTTTGCCATTCAAAAGTATTTGCAGTTGACTGTCTTTTATTTCATAGCTTCTGGGTTTCTATCATATTTAAAAATGTATCCCTTGTCCCTGGGTGATACATACATTCTCCAGAATATTCCTCTATCTGAATTGCTTGGTCTTACTTTTTTATTATTTAAATATTTTTCTTGTTCAGTTTTTAAATTAAGCATTTTAAGTGTGCCTGAAATGAGGCAAGGATCCAGTTTTATCTTATCCCTAATTTGTCTGACTTCTCTCAAGCCACTCAAATGTGGTTCAAGTAAATTAAAAGGAAAAATCTCCGTGTAGTTTTGTTCTTTTTTTTTCTTTTTTTCTGCACTGACTTTTTTCCCCTGTCTTTTCCCTGTTCCTGATCTGTCTCTGACATCTTACCCTTTTCTTCTGCTCTTGCCTCAAGGCATGAAACCTCACTAAGGACAACTGCAAGGACAGCAGCAGCACGCAGCAGCAGCAATAGTAGTAAATATTTACAGGCGCTGGGCCTTTGGCCCTCTGCATGCCAGGCACTGTTCTAGGCGCCTGGAAGGTTGTAACTCAGTTGATCTTCACGGCCTGTGGCATAGGCAGGGTTAATAGCCCAGGCTTTGGAGGCCAGAGGCTAAATAATCCACACAAGTCACTTCGCCCAGTGGTCCTGCCAGGGTCTGACCCCAGCCCAGGTCTTAACCACTGGGTGCCAGACCCACGTCACCTGCTGCGGGTGCACATGGCACGGCGCTGGCCCCTCCCCTTCCCCCATCTGGTGTTGGGGACCCTTGTTCTTCCCTGTTCATACTCCCCCTAGTGATGATGGAGCCCCCTCAGCGACCCCTCAGGCATCTCATCAAAGCCCCCTTCCGTGGTGTCTGTTGAGTTACCCATGAAGTCACAGAGTTCTGCTGTTGTTGGTGCCACGGAGGCCACGCAATGACCTCTGTGCTGCTTCCCCAATCTGCTGTCCTCAGGGCCACACTGGGTCTCGTCCCCAAATTCTGAAAGCTCCCGCTAAAACCTGGAATCCTTCCCCACCCTGGGAGCTGGGAGGCCCCGTAATGGGGACCGGGGACAGCTGCCTCACGCTCCGCCCATCTCCAGAATTCGGTATGAACTCTACTCTGTCAAGAAGGGGCAGTTTGCAACCCTCTCGTCTTTAGACAGGAGTTGGGGGCTGGTGGAAGCGGATGCCGGAGGCGGCTCCTCTCTTCCCAGCCTCCTCCCTGCGTGGAGTCCCAGTGGGCCGCGATCAGCTCTCTCCACACAGGCTGTTTCCCTTTGAAGTATTCTCTGCTTCTAAAGTGTATTTGATACAAACCCTGCCTTGACCTTTTCTTATAATTCAAATCCCTAGACTCAGTACCTGTCTTCATTTAAAAATACCTTGTTAGAGTGCCTACGAGCCAGCCACCTGCCCGGTGCAGAGTAAGGAAATATTTATTTTGATGAACTGTTTATGCAAGTTGATGTGATATCTAAGAAGTTGTTTTCTAATCCCCCCTCTGTCTGGGTATCTTCTTTCACTATCCCAGTTCTATGTCTCCTGGGGTGTGACGTGGGGGAGCTGTCACTAAGGGTTCCTGTGTCTTGCCTCATTTGAAGTTTCTCTTGCAAATCCAATCTTTCTTCATCATTCAGCAGATACTCATTGACCACTCACACCACGGTGAACATTGTCCCAGGTGAGAGGAACGCAGCAGTGAACGGAAAGACAAAACCCAGCTTTCGTGCAGGTGGATACGCCAATAAATAAATACATATATTTATGAATCAACATTTGGAAGACAAAGCTCAGAAGACAAGCACTGATGGGGTAGAAAATGCTACAGGTGTGGGTTGTCAGGGAAAGGCCCTCTGAAGAGAAGGCGTTGGTGCTGGAGTGGTGGCAGTGGGGGGCAGGCCACGGGGGTGTCTGAGGGGAGAGTGTGGGAATGTGCTGGGCATGTTGGAGCAAAACCCAGGAAGCCAGTGACAGATGTGTGAGCTGGAACGTGGGGGGAGGTCTCGCCCTGTGTGAGTTCGGAGGGCAATGAAGAGTTTGACCAGAGATTCCCGTGATTCGATTGGGGTGTGTGTGTGTGTGTGTGTGTGTGTGTGTGTGTGCATTGCAGGATCGTGCTGCTGTTGTATAGAGATTAGACTGTGGGGTGTGAGGGTAGGAGCTGGAAGGAACATAAAAGCCCCCGAGAGGTGATGGTGTCCCTGTGCTTGGTCAGTCTCCTCTGTCCACACAAGCGTCCACTGTGGAACTTCAGAAGTCATGATAGCATCCTTCCCGCCCCTCCCCACGTCTGTCTCTTCCCCACTTAGAGGGGGATCTGTCCTTACAGGACCCATGACTATCGGGCTTGGGTTCAGGGCCAGCTCTGCCCCTAACTGCCTGGTGATGTATACAGTGGGGGTTTCTGGATCTCTCTGAGCCAAAGCTTCCTCGTATGAAGAATGGGGAGGATGGTAACAGTACTTAATGATAACTGACTTTGGTGAGCATGTCCAGCACTTGGCATAGACCTAGACATACAGATGCTGAATACGTGCTGGTGGCAAGTCACAATACCATTCTACTGAGAATGATGCAACTGTCATCACTATAAAAGTATTTCCAAGTCCTGATCATTTCACTCTTTAAGTATCTCCCAATATCATGCCACACAAGAGTTTTCATCCCAGAGTGCGCGCGCGCGCGCGCGCGCGCACACACACACACACACACACACACTAGCTAGCTGAATTAGATGTGTCAGTTCCCAGCTATAGAGCTTATCTCATTAAATTATTGTCCCTGTTACTTGAATCCCCCAGTAAATTGTGAAATTAGTACGGACTGCATTTTGGCCACCTGTTGTTGTTGTTGTTTACACATAGTGAAGTGTGTAAGGTGTGCAAGACTTAAGTGTGCAGCTTCATGAATGTGCACGTCCCCATGTAACCCCCACCCAGACCCAGATGGAGAACATTGCAAGCAGCCCAGAGGCTCCCTATACCCCTCCCAGTCCATCCTACACTAACTTTCAGCTCCCCAGAACTATTACAGCAACCTGTGGGTAACAGACACACACCACATATTTGTGGGAGGACTCCCTCAGTTCACTGGAGGAAGAAACAGGCTGGTTGCTGCTGACATTCTCGGTCATCCCTGCCCTTTGCAGTTCTGGGACCAGAGGTGCGATAGTGCCTGGTTTCAATGTAATCTAAACACCTGACAGCCAGAGTGAGGCTTTGTCGAGTAATATATATTAGTATATATTTACGTTTCTGTAGGTCTGGTTGCAGACAGCAATGGTGCCAGGTAGCTGTGTTCTGTGTAGCCCTGATCAGGGACATCTCCCATGATCCACGAATCATCTCAACAATCTTCCAAGGTGGAAACAGCAGGTGTTATGATTCCATCTTCCAGGAAAAGAAACTGAGACTCCAGGATAAAGTCTGAATTCCTTCTTTGGGCCTGTGGGGGCAGCGTGATGGCCCCAAGTGTGCCCTGGAGAAAGGCCCCGGTGTCCTTGTCCGAGTCTGCCTTCCTTCCTCTCAGGAAGCCTTTCCCTGCCTCTTGCCTTTTGATTTCAGGCATCTTGGGTTCCATTGGGGTTTGATTATGTTCCCCTTTCCCCAAAAGATATGTTGAAATCCTAACCCACAGTACTTCAGAACGTGGCCTTATTTGGAAGTAGGGTCATTGCAGGTATAATCAGTTAGACTGGGTCACAGTGGAGAAGGATGAGTCACTAATCCAATGTGACTGCTGTCCTTATGAGAAGAGGAGAGGAGACGCAGAGACACACACGCAGGGAGAGGCTATGTGAGGACACGGCAGAGGTTGGGGTGATGCCGCCACAAGCCATGGAGTGCCCAAGATCGCCAGCACTCACCAGAGTCTAGGAAGAGATAAGAAAGAATTGTCCCCTACAAGTTCCAGAAGGAGTAGAGCCCAGCCAGCACCTGGAGTTTGGACTTTTAGCCTTCAGAATTGTAAGACAATAAACTTCTGTTTTAAGTCACTCCGTTTGTGGACCTTTGTCTCAGCAGCCCTAGGAAATTAATACAGGTCCCATGTGGGCAGCTACGTATTGTCTTGATCGGAATTCACTATGCAGGTCAGCAGGAGTGAGCCTTCCCACTGTGGCCACCCTTCTGCCTGACCCCCTCACTCATCCCTGACGACGGTCTACCCCAACCCCTTCCTTTAGCGTGTGGCTCAAATGCCATTGCTTCAGACGCTCTTGTCAGTTGTCCAACAGAAAGTGGAAGACAAACAGACACCATAATGGGATGTAGCTCCCCAAGTGCACACTGTTTCTATTTAGCAACAGTTCAGTGAGCATAAAGGTAGCCTCTTTGACTTCGTCTCTCTTCAGCTATGAAAGGTGACCCAGAGCCGTAGAAAGGCAGGGTGGGGAAAGACAATGCCACATGGAATTGATCCAGGTCAAAGGGTGCTCTTCCAGAGGCGAGGCATCACACCGATCAGGAATACCAAAGGAGGAATCATGTTAAACCTAACCTCTTATATAAAGTTGGCTTTTCTGGATGTTTACACTCTCAGGGCTAGAATGCCTCCCTTCCTTGATTTGGGTTTGCATGTTGACATCACAACTGAGCTCGAGGACTCAATGAACTTGTCATTTCCCCCAAAAGGCTGCTGTGAGAGGGAATATGAAGTACAGTTCTCTGCTTCTCTTCTAAGTTTCACAGGGCTTTACGTGTACTTGTGTGTGTGCATTTTAGGGCAGGCTCTTTTTCTACCTGCATTACAAATCACCATTCCAGTGCACAGATATGTACCGAATGCATACAGGTGCCGGGCCTTGAGGATACCTTGCGGAACAGGAGAGAGTCTGGTCTCATGGAGCTCACAGTTTAGTGGGATATAAGTGGGTTTTTTACCGAAGTATGTTAAATAAATACATATGAAAAGAAAATTTGGTGTGCGTGTTAGGCCCATTCAAGATCCTTAACCCATTCAGCCTGTGGCAGACGCATGCGATAGACAACCACAAAGGGTTGGCCTCGTGGGGTGGCACCAATGCAATGGCATGGGGTCCCTCCCTGTCCCACACTCTGAAGGGCCTGAACTTGGGGTTGAATGCTCTGTGGTCTCCATCTTGAAATTGTTAATAATATTGTTCTTGAAATCATGTTTTCTAAGTCTGATGGGAGAATGGAACACGCAGGGGGGACTGGAGCTGGGGCAGTGCATCTTCCTGCCATCTGCCACCACCGGAGGGGTTCTCGGCTGCCCAACCCCACACCGCGTGTTCCCTGGGTCTTGCCCAGACTCTGCCCCTGCAATTGTCGCTGCTCTCCAATAGGTGGCAACAGGAGGTCTGTGTTGCGCGCCTTGGCGGTGCCCTTGCCAACAGGGTCTGGGCATGCGTGCAGGACACACTGAGTGGGATCTCTGGGTGAGGCCAGACAGCGACTGTCCCCGCGTCGGACAGGCAGTGCCAGGGCCCATTCCACATGGGACTGGAGCCTCTCGCCCACCTCCCATCCAGGTACCGAGAGCTTCTAAACCTGGAGGCCGCAATCCTGCGAGGTCCCCGCTCCACAGCACACTGGGCCGTAGTCGTGGAAGAGGGACACAGTGGAGTAGTTCCCCCACCCCCACCCTCAACCTCGGCTGGGCCCAGCAAAGGGCGGGAAGCTACCCGCAGGTGTAGGTGACTCATGCTGCCCTGAGTCACCTGGCAGGGCCCTGGCACCTGTGAGGGGCTGCTCTCACCGCGAACATTCCCATGCCCAAGGGAGCTGAGCGCTAGGTAGCAAAGAAAAGACACCACGCCAGGTTGTGAGAGCCTGCGGAAGAAAGGAGGAAGCTTTCTATTTTAGTACTTTTAATGGTGATTTTTTTTTTTTTTTATCATTTTGCAGTGGATCCTGCAAATCATGTAGCCAGCCCTGCCCCCAAACTCAGTAATAACTACAGTGACCATGTGCCAGCACCAGGCCCTCAGATCTTCACAACCGTGCGTGTCGGAACTCTGATAATTTCTGTTCTGCACAGGAGAAAAACGAGGCTCAAGTCACACACACGAGCCCCACGTCTGGTAAGTGGAGCGCTGGGATGGGACCCAGGCTGTGTCTGACCCCGTGCTTGAGCGCAGAAGGGTCAAGGCTGGCTGGAGCCTGCAGATGGCTGGTGTGCAGTTAGGAATTTGCGAGCTGAATGGCGTGCAGCTAGGAATTTGTGGGCTGAATGAGCGGGCCAGCCGGCTAGACGCAGCGTGGAACCGGGCCCCGCCTGCCTTCCTGGATGCACGCAGGCAGGCCCGGGAGCCAGCACCCGGTGTCTGGGAAGCGGGAAGACGCTCTGGTTCCAGAGCGTGGTACAGGGCTGGGCCGGCCAGCCTGAGTGGGCGGCAGCACGTGATCACCTGCAGATGCAGAGCGACGGCGAGGACAGCATCACCGGCTCAGCTGACCCTGCCCAGTACACAGGGCCTGGCCATCTTGTGCCCAAGCCTGGTAAAGCACCATTTTGTCCCTGCCTCGCCATTGCTTTGCCTGTGCTGTTTTGTAAGCTGCCTGAGGTGTGCCTGGTTCCCCTTCTGTGTGTGCAGGGGCACCGGAGGCTAGGCAGGAGAGACTCGGTGCTCAGGAAGCCCACCCAATTTTCCAAGAAACCTCTCCCCCCACCCCCACCCCCCACCAGAGAAAGCTTTTCCTCAGTCCTTACTTGCCCTGCCTCTGATATTCTATCTTGCATCCTAAACTGAGTGCATTCTAACGCTGGCGGTCATGATTTTGCAAAGTGATGGATGGAATATGGATGTATGCCCTTTAAAGAGCTTTCGTTTGAATATTATTGTGACTTCAAGAACCACACAGAACATTCAGGAAACGTTATCATGCCGGGTTTGGACAGCAATGTGAAAGGAGTTATATGTCTGGGAGTACTCAGATTATCAACAATTTTAATCAGCTTTTTTATGCATCATTCAGAGAGCAAAATTAGAACTGCTTGTGTTTGTATTCCACAATGTATTCGAGATAATTAAAAATTAGCCCGTGAAATCATAGAGATCTGTACAGCAGCAGCCAGGATTTGGAGGCAGTGTTTCCCTCTAGGCAAATGAACTGGACTTTTCTGAGAGTAAATATGGAATCCGAATCCAGCTGCACATTTTATTAAAACTACGAACATTTCACGGTCACCCCTGTATAGCAGGCAACCTTCTGCAACAGTCGCCCTGGCCATATCTTACTAGCAACCGGCAAGAAAAGACCGGAAAATAATCGGCTGTTGAAATGATTATTTAAGCCTCTAAGAAATTCATCCTGATGACTGTGCGTGACTGTGCGGTGGCTGCGCGCTGCCCGGTCCTGCCTCAGTTCGCCCGCACTTCCCTGCTGCTGCTTTAAGACTGCAGAGCGCCCCAGCGGCCAGAGGCAGGGGAGGGGTCCCCGCTCGCCTCCGCGCCGCTCGCTGGCTCGCGGGGCTCACAGGCAGGGAAGGGCAGCCCAGGCATCCATGTGATCGAGGCCCGAGCCCAGGAAAGATGCGCCTGCCCGCCCGCCTGCTGCCTGGATGCGGAGGGTGAGGCTGGCGCACGGGAGGCCGCCGGCTGCGCGTTCTGGGCGCCGGGCGCCCGGGATGAGCTCACGCCCGCGTCCGCGGCTGTCTGCACCCGCCGACCTGCCGGGGGCCCCCTGAGCTGACGGCGCACCTGGGCTGCGGCGGCGGCGGTGGGCGCGGCGCCCGGGAGCAGGTGTGCGGGAGCGCAGCGCGCGGCGAGCGCAGCCCTCGCCCCGGAGCCCGGCCGCGCCGCGTGCCCGGGCGGCTCGGCAGCGGCGGCGGCGCCGGCGGCGCGTCCTCGGCGGGCGGCGGGCGGGCGGCGGCCCCCGGGCAGGTGCCGAGCGGCGAGCGGAGCCGGGCCGGGCGGAGCGCGGGGGGCGAGGCCGGCGCGTCGCTCGCTCGCGGGAGGCCGGGGAGCGGCAGGGGCATGTGGATACTGGCTCTCTCCTTGTTCCAGAGCTTCGCGAATGGTGAGCCTTTCGGTTTGTGATGAATTTCATTTCTTATAATTCACGGCGGGGGGGGGGGGAGGGAGGGTTGGGGGGACTGGATGCATGGGGAAAGTCTTCTCCCATTGCCCCCCATCCGTGTTCAAATTTTCGTGCTTTCATCTATTTTTTCAATATTATTTTTATTTCTTTGGGGAGGAGAGGTGGCAACGAAGAGAGGCTGGGGGAGAAATTGCTCTGTAATCATTTGAAGGAGCTTACCTAGCCAAGTGACGGCTCAGAGCCTAACTCCAGTACTAGATAGCTGCCTCATTCAGAATAAACCAGGTTTGGTGACAGGAGGAGAGACAGGAAGATCGCCACTTTGCCTATTGCAACCTGAAAAGGGATATGACATGCCAAGTGCAGGCAGGTGCTGGGGTCGATGAAGAACATTTGCCTTCAGATTTAAAGATTTTTGAGCTTTCCAAACATGTGCTTTAATTCTACTACAATTTATCTCCAGCAGTAATGAAGGCTTTAAGAAACATCTATCCTTTTATGCGCTCCCCCCCCCCTTTGGTACTACATATTCCTCACGGTCGTTTATGTAAAAATATGCACTGATAAGCATTACATCATCTGAAATGTTGACAAATTAAAAAAAAAAACAAACACCTGTATAGTTGTAAAAATGAAATCAGTGAATATTGTAAACAGCATTCCTCTCCTCATGCCCAGCCAATATTACAATTTGAAATGCCTTCTTCCTGGGTATTTAGGAAGCTATTGCTCTTGACTCAGTCAGACCCAGTTAGTAAGTGTGACTGCACCTTAGGTTACCTGTCACACGTAAATATGAACTTACATGTATGAATGGCTTCCTCTCATATGGGAACGAGAGGAAATTGTCATCATTTGACATTGCCTGGGAGTAGCTACAGCTTAAATTCCCATTTCAAATTTTGGAACACACATCTGCATACAGTGTATAACCTGCTGACAGTTTAGATTAAACCATTAAGCAGAATTCCCTACGGAGGGGGGAGAGGGAGACAGAGAGAGAGAGAGAGAGAGAGAGAAAGAGGAGAAGGGAAGAGAGGAGAAGGGAAGAGAGGAGAAGAGAGAAAATCTGGCCCTTGTGAGAAAATACCAGAAGCAAAGGGAGGCTCTAAGATTTTCCTGGAAGATACACAGGGAAGCTCTGGCTGCATAGCAGTGCATTTTCTTTGCCTACCTAGATATTGCTTAAAGGATCAACATACCAACAGGCCAGAAAAAAAAAAAAAAGCATAAATGTCAAATTTTTTAAAAATGATGACTAAGATAAAGGTAGAGTTGAAAGAAGGATCTCCCCAAATTAACATTCGAATGGCACTTTGCTCTCTGATATAACCTAAAGCAAAGTGTTTGAAACTTTCATTTTGAGATTTCCTAGCAGGAAAGAATTGCAACAAGTTCTGACAAGGCTCGCATCTTTCCCTTTCCCAGAGGGCACTGTACCTGGCCTGCATCCTCCTGGGAATTTCCCCTGGGGGGAAAGACCTGCTTTAGGGAACATGTGGAGATGTGTCACAGAAGGCAGCCCTTTCTGCTGTTCTGCCCATGTGCCCTCATAAGAAACACACAAATGCTCATAGATGTGTTCCTAAGCCACAAAGCCCTGACAGCCTGTCTTGCCTGTCAGGCCGTACATCTCTGGACTCCTCAGAAAGGCCTGGGTTAGAGGATGAAACAAAATTTCTACCCTGTTGGGAAGTGTGTGTTTCAGGATGACGAAAGAGGTTGTGCTTCTGGTTGTCAGTCAACCAATATCTATTAACAGTTTAAGTTATGTATGACAAAAATATTGTGGACAAATTTATGATAACCTTTCCCTGATACAGAGATGCTATATATGTGTTTGGGTTTTTTTTTAAATCAGTATTTTATAACTAAAATAAACAATCACAGAAAAATCATATAAAGCCTCAAATATTCTTCTCCAATATGGAAAATATATGCAACAAACATGTAGACATACATGTATTGAGTTGTGTGAGTGTTATCTTCTGTTCAAGACTTGTAAAATCAATTGCTAATTACCATCATTGTTACTGTAATGAATATAGGTAGAATACACACTATAAAGCATAACCAGTACACGAAAATGAGTATTTTACATTGCTGTATTATGTGTTCTGATCTTTTCTGCCAGGAAGCTGTGGAACTATCTTATATAAAAATGGCCCTCTCTTTATATGATCAAGTGTTTTTTTTTTTTTTGTTTTGTTTTTAAAGCTTGACTGTAGAGCTTTGGGATCTTTCATTTTTGGGGGCAACCAGCTTTAAGGAGTTTTTTAAGGAATGATGTTCAATACATATTGTGAAAAGGATCATAAAATCTATAGTCATGTCAAAATAAAATAAGAGTCCAGTTAGGAATGCTGCCTGTTCATGAGATCATATTTCAAAAATGTGAAAGTAAATGGTTCCTACCTATCTGAATGAGACTTAAAAAAATGGAGAAGTATTTTTTTAAATCAACAACTGTCATATTTTGGTCTACCTTAATTTTGAAAAATTTCTGAATGTGTATTAAAAGATTTATGAATTCTAATACCTAAACTGATTACTGCTAGGCCTCAACCACCAAAATGCCTGACATGATAAAAAAGATTTTTTTCGTTTGGAAAAGATTATGTAGCTTAATATTTGGGGTGCTGATAAAATAAGCCTATAATATATCTGCATTTTAACAGTGGACAGGAGCATTTATTTCTTAATAAAAATGTGGTTACTGGACAGGCTGCAGACAGTATTTTGGGCAAAAAAACCCCAGAAGTCTGAGACCAGTCCCTTCATGGGTTAAACGCTTGCATGAATGACCTCACCTGATAAGGTGCAGTACTTATGTGTTAAAGCAGTCAACTTGTTCTGCAATGTTCTGGAAATACACAAGAGCTTCTGTTACAGTGCAAGGAACTGGGGTACACATATGTGCAGACACTCGCCCACACACGTCCCTCAACACGTCCCTTCTCAGCTCACGCATCCTACTGCATTGTGTTTCATCACAATTTCTCTTGGTTTTAACCCCAAAGGGAACATCCTAGTTACAAGCATAGATGGGCCTTCAGTTAAGCAGAATGGTGAAGAATCGGCAGAGGTATTACACATATTTTTGCTAGTATTCTAGCATCTCTGTTTTTATACACACACATCCTTGACATGGTCTTTTCCTGCGCTGTGGGATTTTGAGCTTTACTGCGTCCAATTTCAGGGGGCCCAAGCATGGTGGAGATTACAGAGGGTGGGGTGATGGGAGTGAGAATGTGCTTATCAAAGCGAAGGTGGAATGCAGCACCTTTGGGCACCAGGGTTCCCTTGATAGGGAATTACAAAGCACACACCTGATATTTTATTTAAATGCAGAAGCAGAGCTTTGTGAGTACAAATGCACCTTGAGGGCTTTGCAGGTGATTTTTATTTAATTCACATAAATGTAATGTATGTAAGAAAAAATGTTATTAGGTGAATGATTTCAGGGCTTCTCTCCCTCCCACATCTTTATTAAGCAGATTAAAATTCTACCCCAGATTTTCAGGTTTCATCTACAATTCCTAGGCCTTTTAACTCAAGCTGCATGCCCCTACAAGATGCCCTCTGTAGGAAAACAAAATGCCATGCAGACCTTTAATAAATGCCAGCTGATCCTTCTCCACTTTGTGACTCTCTCCTCTGCCTCACCACTGTGACCAGGGTTTGCCGCCTTGGGGAATCCGTGGGTCACGGGGCAGAACCAGTGCAATACTGCATTCTGGTAGGGGGACTAATTTTGACTTAAAATAATTGCCAATTTAAATCTCTAATTCCTGGACCTCCATGTAGCTGGCAGAGTATTTTTATCTTTGATGTGTCTGCGCTGAGGTGCACTGAGTGTTTTAAAAAGAGATTCAATTCCATGCGTGTTGAAACTCGATGTAAAGTGGGGGAGGAGGAGGTCATTTTATAAAGAAAAACCTGTGATCACTGTATGAGATTGGAATTTAGGTTTGAAAAATAAAATGATGGATTTCTCAGGTGGATCCATGTACAAAATGTATGGCATCCAGATTTCGTAAAATTAGCTGAATTCTACGGATGAAATTATGAATGTGGCTCATACATAATTAATAGTAGTGAAAAAGGATACGTTTTGAATTAGGCAGAGCGTTCAGTAGCATTTTCAGAAACGAGCATTCCCCTGTCCTCGGTTTTCGTGCGCGTCCGACCCACCTCGCCGCAGCGGCGGAGACCCTGGGGTGTGCCCACGCACACGAGCGCGTCTGGGCATTTTCTGGGCCGCTGCGCGGAAGTGCATGCTGGGCCTTGGCTACCGCACTGTCAGGCTGGGAGCGAGTGAGGTGCTGCTACCTGCATGTCGGTTGTGTCCCCGCCGTAGGACACTAGTGGGCGGCAAACCTCACAAGACTCGCGTAGCCAGCCCGCAGCAGAGCCAGAGAGGCGGCCGCCTCCAGCAAGGACTGCTCCGCGCAGTGGCAGGGGTTTTCCTCGGGGCGCCTCCCCGGGAACTCTCGGGTGCTCTGCGCCCGCACTCCGGGGGCTGGAGTTTGGCTAACAGGAGCAATGCCCAGGCGACGGCAGGTCAGGCAGGGTCCCGTAGCCTTTGTTTTCAATTGTACAGCGGAGGGCCATGCATGTTCACAGCAGTATCTGGAAACCTAGAAGGGGCCCAGAAAGGGAAAAGAGGTGATGCAGGGGACCGGTGGGTCCGCGGAGGGGTGCATTTGCATACCCGCTTCCGAACTGGAGAGGGAGCCCGGCGTGGCGCGCGCGCGTCTGGAGGTGGCAGC
The DNA here is from genome assembly GCF_041146395.1 of Eulemur rufifrons. Classification (NCBI taxonomy): domain Eukaryota; kingdom Metazoa; phylum Chordata; class Mammalia; order Primates; family Lemuridae; genus Eulemur; species Eulemur rufifrons. The sequence continues at coordinate 4,866,102 of NC_090989.1, forward strand.
TCCGGGAGCAGCTCCGCGCCTGATTGGCTGACCTTCCAATGTCATTCCAGGAGCCGCCGCTTCTCCTGCTGATGGTGACAGGGTGATGCTGACGTGCCCGCTCCTCCGCAGTCCATCAATCTCCCGCAGGCAAGGCTCCGGGAACCGGAGCCCCTTTCCCTCTCCCCTAGGCAAATCGGAAAGCACCTGTTCCTCTGGACTGGGGCATTAACTCTTTATGTTCCAAACAGCTGGGCGCAGACATTCTCATCTTATCTTTCGCCGCCCCTCCCCCCAGCTATATTTTTCTTCTTTAATGTTTTGAAAATGCAGGAAACTGCAAAGTTGCATTTCCCTTGCCAAATTTGTGGGTTGAGATAAGGCAGTGGGAAGATTGCAGCAACCCCACAGTTTATCCACTATGCTGTTCTGAATTCTGAGGGTGGAGCACACGGATGTTTTTTGCAGGTGACACAAGGTCCACCAAGGCGGCAGGAGAGAAGCCTCACTAAGCAGGTGCAGATACGGGATTTTGGTTCAGAGGCCAGATAGCTTCTGATCAGGATGTCCAGAAGGGCTGCATTCAGAGACCTGCTCCTGAAAATTAGATCCTTCCCTTATCCCTTTCCCTAAAACCTCAGCTTTCCCTTGATGGTGTCTGTGGCAGTCTGTGACTCTATGTTCATTTGGGGCCTATTTGACTAGTGACTGCCTCCATCACTAGAGAGTAATATCTATGTAGATGCATGCGATGCTGGAATGAGCATGTCCTTAGCACAGAGCAGAGCACATGGTATGGAGTATGTGGAAATATATGTTCCCTATTGAGTGAAAGAATGGATAAAGTGAGGGACAGAGCCTTCCTCCCCTCCTAAACTTACCCTCCTCCCTCCTATCTGCCTCTCTCTTCTGCCTCTCTCTTCCTAACTTCCCATCTTAGCCTTCCTTGTTGGGTTTGCTCTTCCAACCCCCAATCTCTAATTCTAATGTAGAAGCCATTTGTGAGAAACCTACCTAAGCGACCATGTGGATTCCTTTGCTCCGGCCACCTTGCTCTGACATACTGATTCCATGACTATAGAAGCGTTTATTTTCTAGAAATGCTTGTGGCTTGGGGCGTTTTCTTCTCTTTTCCAAATGGGAATCACATTTTGAATATGTGATGGGACTTCATCACGGTCACACAACAGTGATATAATTGCTTTAGGTGCTCTTCCTGACGTGGAGTGGGTCAAATGTCACAGACAATAATTTTTTCAATGTGCTGGACCCCTTGTTCTCAAGTGTGTGCTGCTAAGTGGTGTGATTTAAAATTCCTATACGATGTTTATTGCCCTGTCACATTCTGAAAGCCAGCCAGAAACATCAAACCGACATTTAGGTTTCCCCACCGGCTCCTGGGAATTCATTTCTTCATCAAAGAGCCACCCAGGACATCAAAACAAAGCTTAGTTTCTTAGGCCTTAATCGTATTTAAAAAGTCCCACCACTATTTTCTTAACACATCCCATGGATTTATGAGTTTCACGTCGTTATCTTTACTTCTTATTTTACAGCAGAATCTAATATAAAAGCTGGTACCTTCATCAAAGTAACATGAAAGGAATATGCTTTTATCATTGCTAAAATTTCAGCTTTTATTCAAAATAAGAATCAAATTTGATGTCTTGTGGCTTACAAATTTATGATCTTTTGATTTTTGGAGGTCTGTATTTGTTTTATATGACCAACAGTGATTTTTTAAAAAATCATCCAATTGGATTAATTTTTGGTCTTTAAGCCCCCTGCATTATATAAATAAATATCATGGTTTAACAGAGAGGGGATGAATGGGATTGAGAAGATATATGAGAAGATAAGAAGAAGGAAAGAGGCTACTACACAGAGTTAGAATGACAGGGATTAATGAATCTTGCCTGCATCCCTAGTTAAGTTATTTTTTTACTCAGAAGACAGTGAGTAAGATTTAAGAGGGAGCAAGCAGCCCTATTTATAGAAAGCCCTTTTTAAATGCAGTGGCAAAGACAGTCAAAGAAAGAATTGCAAATGCAAGAGATCACCTTCATACTAAATGCTAGCTTCCGCTAACTTCCTGGCACTCTACAGCATTTTGGAGGAGAAAAAAAGGCGTACCAACCCTTGACATATTGAGAAGTCTTTTTGGACTCTGCACAGAATATTCTAGAAATCCTCTCAGTGCTTACGTCCACGTTAAGCTTGGGAAGATGGGAGTGGGGAGCCAATATATATGTATCTGGAAATGACTCGAGTGGGTCTGAACAGGGCGCTGGAGGTGAAGAGAGGACACTGAATTTGCAGAGTGAGAGAAATGTTTCTTCTGCAATAAGCTTTGCCTTTCTTGAAGAAGTTCAACAGGAGAATAGTAGGAGGGCAAAATGCACATGCACGTTTAGAGTGGTGCAGTTACTGAGAGGAGGGTTCAGATTTAAGATCTTGTAATTATCACAGGCCCCTCCATGTTAACCTTATATTAAATTCTGTAGTTTTAAATTGCAATATATGCACTTCCAATTGGTCAGTGTGGAAGGGGCAGGTGATACCACCCCAGGCTGCTTGACTGACATAAATGTTACTGGACAAGGGAAAAAGAACACACTTGCTCTTAGAAATGCAATCGTCGTGTTTTAGATTGCATATATAAGTGAAATCCTGGGTATTTTTCTGGTATTGTCTGGCTTATTTACCTTAGCATAATGTCTTCCAGCTTCCTTAAATAAATACAATTTTCAAAATTAAAAAAAAAGAAATCAGTCTTCCCTCCTAGGACTGTATGTGTTCCTTATAACATTCTGGTTTTACTAGTTAGGAGGGGCCTTATTTTCTATTAACAGTGGAATCATTGAATTTGTATGCAAATAGGGCTGGTTTTATCTGGACAAAAGTCATATCCTGACCTGCCCCAGAATATGATGCTATGTAACACATTTGCCTTTTATTATATGAAGAACCATCTATAAAATGGATTGTTTTGTAGCCAGTCTCCCCAGACTATGGAATGGGTATATTGATAAAGTGGTGGAAAAATGTTTGAACTATTTAATTACTGATTTTGATTCACGTGAGACTTGACTTTTTAAATATTAAAATGAAGAAACAGGAAACAGTTTTAAGCCTGTTTTCCACAGAATTTAAACAATTTTTCCCACTGTGAATAATACAGTGAAAGTTTACAGTTCTTTCTAGATACCTGAACTCTCTCATAATTGGATGCTTCTGCAAAACCATAGTATGGCAATACCACTCCCAGTGATGACTTTGATGACCTCAGGGTCCCAAAGTGCCTTCTGTATCTTCATGGGGTCACGGTGATGACCAGGTTTAAGTCAATGTTAGAAGCAGTGTGCGTGGGCCACAGGGGAAGGGATGCTGCTGTGGGGTGGCCTAGGCCACACACTGGAGAGTGGACAGCTATGCCTTTTGCAATGTCTGGTTACAGTGCAGACTCTCATAAATGATTCTTCTTCCTGGTATGGAGTAGAGTATTGGTTCTTCTCAGGGGCATGAACTGCAGGCCGATGGGAAAGTTTCTATGCTTTTATCATAAGACAAGAGCAAGTATGACGATAATTAGAACCACTGCAATTGTATGTGCACTTTAATTTTGTTCCTTTTTTCCTCTGTATAAAGGACTGAGCTATATTGTGGAAACTTTTTACTTTAAGTAAACATACTTTCTCTCATGAGAGAAAGTCAAGATTCATTTCTCCTTTCCACAGTAGCCCCACTGTGGAGTGATTTGATCTTGGGTTCCCACAGGAACGCAGAAAACCCCAAGTCCCAGGCTGCTTAATTACAGTGTTTATTTCTGTAGAATATTTATCAGCTGTGGAGCATTTTTAATAACTGATGTGTAGCTTCCAGGGTAGAAATAACAATGCTTTGTAATAGTACTTGTGAGACTTCAGGAAGGAGCAGAAGACATCCAGCAACGACAACAACTGGCTCTACCAGCAAAACGGGCCATTTGACACCGTGGAGAAGGCACCGCAGCTACTTTATCACTCCTGCTGGAGCTCGTCAATGCCAGTGCCTGGAAAGGGCTGTCATTTGTCTGTTTTGTTGGCTAGGGAAAAGAAAATGCATAAGAAATGTGAAATGCTCTCTCAGAGACAGGATTCTCCTTTCACAAGTTATTTAAGTTGGCAACCCGAGTTACCAGCCTCTGCCTCGTACCCTGCCTGGCATGGCAGCAGAAAGTGGGCAGAATGGTTAATTACCAGATGTGTGTGTGTGCGTATTATCATGCGCCAAAATCAATGCCTATTAAATCTTTGGTGGCTACTGTTTTAACATAGCTTGACTGGATATTTATATAGAAATCTGGGTAGGAAAATTTTGACCTAGAGGTGATCTAGGGACTGGTTTTGAGTAATTAATTTTGATCAGTGGTTGGTTCATCTGTGTTTTGTAGGAAACTCATATCACCAGCACAACACCCCCCACCCTCCACTCCCACCTCCCCTATTATTCACAGGCACAAGGGCCCCCACGTTCTCCCCCACACCTCGATCCCCCCATCGCTGAGTTAGAACATGCTGTGACCTTCTGTAGGATCAGACACTCAGAGGCCATGGAAGCAAATGTTTGTGGGAAGACCAAGAATACGGAGGAAGAGGCTGTGTCACACACCCGCTGTGCCCCCATGTCGGAATAAGAGCAGTGTGAGTGGGGGAGGAAGACCACAGTCTGTTGACACCTGGAGCTGGATATTATCTAATGTCCCTCAATCTGGGCCTTCCCACGCAAAAATCAGGGACGCTGGTTCTCTGCACCCAGGTGCGCTGAGTCAGGGAGGAGGGAGGAAAATATATGTATTTCTCCTCCCGAGCTTCCCGCTGGGGATGCTGATGCCAGTGCCCCGGGGAATGAGCTGTGGTTTGAAAGGCTCCCCGAGTGTCTCTAATTCTATGTGCCTTTGTCATTCCCCCTCTGCCACCTTCTCTGGGGTCCCCCGAGTTATAGTTTACATAGTTTGGCAAGCAGATTCCAAGCTCTGGCCACCAGAGTCCAATTCTGGACCCCTGGGTATGCATGGCTAGGAGCCTGCATTATGAACACATACCTTTGGATATTCGGATCCACATGACCTGTCATCCGCATTTGCAAAAACACGCGCTTGGACAGAGGCTGCCCAGTCTTAGATGGAGGCACAGGAGTGGACGCTACCTGGAAAGTGGATGCAATGGAGTTTCAAGTACATCTCCAGGCACGATTGAGGAACTCTGTGTTGGGTAATGATTACTGGGGGGGGGGGTGTACACATGCAGGGTTGGGGCTTCACTGACTGCCGTAGGATTTAGGCAGATTTGGGACAGTTGGTGCTGGGAGTTGGTAACAGGAAAACTCTTAGTAGAGGGAGGTGCGATCCGGCTGGGGCACTGCCAGTGTGGGTGCTGGTAGCTTGAGAATCACCTGTGTATATTATTAATAGTATATATCTATATGTCCATGCCATTTTTTCTTCTTGTTTCAGTATATTTGATACCAGGTTTATTGATAGCATGATAGACCGGAGCACATGCTATCAATAAACGTGGTATCACTGGACTTGATTGTATTATATTTCTTGCACTGACCCCTTCTTCACTAGCAGTTGGGATCCTCACAGAGAAGCCCTTGGAAACCTAAACCTAACTGCATCCTCCAAGCAAGAGATCCACAGTGGGAAACCGTTTGGATTACTCTATTGGACAAGCTTACAGGATGAGCGAGGATGGGGTGAGATAGGACAGGAGAATGGATCTATTTGCAGCAGGAGGTTTTGCTTTGATGCCACCCTGGTGACGCTGCACATGCCTTCCTCCAAATATCAGTGCACAAGCTCATTCCAGAGCCACATCTAAAGGACTTTGGGGTCATTCGTTCTGTTGAATTTTCTTGGCCTCTGCTTCTTTCTATTGGGTAAATGATCACTAGTTGACTGTATTTATCGTGCAAAGTATGTGTCATTATGCTAAGTTGTCAGAAAAAGGGGAAATGGCATATGAGGGCATATTTGCATTTTAGACCTTGTTACATATATGATAAAATTGAGGGCAGTTATTGGTGGCAGAATAATCCTTTCAAAACACTGTGTCCTTGATTTTTGAACTAAAATAGACTGGAATATGTGCTGGAGAGAGGCCTAAATTCAGAGCCTTAAAAATATCTTCTGGTGTCCTGAGATCTTATTTTAGGTAATATTAAAAATAACTTTCCCTCCTAGGCATCTTAAACAAGTTTGATGTTATAATCCTTTGGCGATTTTATTGTGATTCACTATAGAAATTATCTTTCAGAGTGGCTGTTTTGAATTTTAGCTTTAGAAAAAAAACGGTATAAAAGCCATTGTAGGCTGAAGAAATTCAATTTCTGCTTACTCATCACTGTAGGAATTAGGGTAGACTGTCTGCTTCTTTGCAGTAATAGGTTCCTGCACCTATGTTCCTTTAAAAAAAGGCTGGGGGTTGGGGGCTTATGTTAAGAAGTCACAAGCTCTGCCTGCCAAGGGAGTTTGTAGAAGAAGATCCCAGTTTAAAATAGCTCACAATTCCTCTCTGATTTGGAGTTTTCACAACCTACATGGTGCAGAACAGACTGTTCTCTTTTAAATTTTGTAGTAGAGTAGGTCAATCTTTTCTCATCTCTCCCCCATGGAAAGGGCATAAATATTTCCATCATTAGATTTAATAACCTGTGTTAGACTCATGAGTAATTATAAATGGTGAAACACTTTCTTTATAAAAGATAAAAGTGAGAGACTGTGTGACTCAGATTTATTATTGGAGCAAATCACTTTAACCCATAGAAAATATTATCTACTGCAATAAGTGTTGAGTGTTTTTCCCTGGAGTTTCTAACATCTCTCCACAAGAATGAATATTATCAGATCCAGCCTCACTAGTGGCCAAGGCAGGTTCAGGTGGTGCAATGAATCTATTATAAGGGGGTTGCATTTGCTGCATTTGCAAGAGATGGGGGAGCTATCTGCATTTTGTCTCTCTTCATCATTTTCACCTTTCCCTCTCCTTCCTTAGAAACCAGGAGCAAATATCAGAGCTTGCGTGCACTCAATGAGAGTGCAAGAAGAGAGCTATATTTCCCTGGGGTCTGGAGGCCTTTGCTGGCTCTGTTTATTTTCAAAGCCACTGGTGGTTTGCGTGCATGTGGGTAGGTAGAAGGTGTTGGTATCATCTCTTATCTGCTCAGAGCAAGCTGAAGTCTGTAAGCAAAAGCAAGGTATGGTGTTCTTTCTGCCTATGAGTGTCCCTGTTCAGAGGTGCCCCTGGAAGGCTGGTGTGCCTCACTAAAGATCTTTGAATGGGGGGAGGCTGGTATTTAATTTATTATTATTTTTTTGAAGTGCATAGGCATAAACATTATGGATTATTGTAAAGCTCTAAACAGAGCCATGAGATATAAAGGAAACTCCATGGGACCAGGCAAATGTTGTTTTAGGCTCATTATTTTTGGCAGGTGGGAATAAAAGAGACTCCTCCCATTTTCAAGACTTGATTACTTTTAAATGAAGTGTGCTCCTGACCAGTTGCATTCTTCAGTTAAATCAGTGGTTCTCACCTGAGGGCAGCTTTGCACCCAAGGGGACATTGGTCGGTCTGGAGACATTTTTGGTGGCCGACTCTGAATAGGAGGTTGCTGCTGGCACGTGGAGGGAGAGCACCCGGATGCCACTCTGTTTCTTAACGCTGATGCACAGGACGGCTCCCCGAGACAGAATTATCCAGTTCAAAATGTCAATTGTGCCAAGGTTGAGAACCCTGACTTAAATAGTTGATAGCCTGGTTGCTGCAGTATAAGATCAGTTTTGTGCTTTTCCTGTGGATTTTCCAGTGGTCCTGGAGGGAGGGCAGGAAGGAACACGTTCTGAATCTCAGACGCAATTCTTTTGGCTGCTAAAATCATAGCTGACAATGCTTGTCATTGATTAACCTTTATTTGCTATTTTCTTCTTTTTTTTTTTATGAATAAAGAGAAGCCGAACCTGTGTTCCCTCTGTGGTCACATTAAGAACACGGATGCTCGATGTGTGCTTGGGTTCCTCCACCCATCTCCCCCTCAAGCGATTATGCTAATTTGTATTTGATCAGATGATTAAATTGTGATTTGATTAATCCTGTGTGCTAACCTCTCCGCACGCATTTCCTCTTGCCTGGTTGCCTTGTGCCTGAAGCACCCTATTCTGCAGGCTGACGGAGGCCTGCTTTTTCCGTAGATGTGGATTTCTGTGTTCAAAGCACTGCAGATTCTCTTTGTTGCCTGGCAAAAGGGAGAGGGGATATTTCTGTGACCTGTTCTCTCTGGCAGAGGGTGGACAGGAGAGGCCTCTGGGAAATATGGAAAGCTAGTTAGAAAGCACTAACGATTTGAAGACATCAGACGTGGAGAAATGGTTTGAGAGGAGCGAGCGTTTGTGTGCAGAGAAAGCTATAATGGCTCCAGAGTCCCTGGGCCTTTTTCTCTGGGAGACTCCTCTCACTTCTGAGTGTCACCTGAGTGTGAGCCTCTTGTGTATGTGGTGGCCCTAGGAGGGATGTTCTCTGTGTTGATTTCATGTTTGTGCTTCCTTAAAAAAAATATTCCATCATTTTGTTTTGTTTTTTTAATGCCACAGCTTAAGTTTGCTTTTGTATGCGGAGTACTTTAGTCTCGGTGATTTTGAGGTTTGTTAAGTTAAAATTCTTCTGAAATGCTTTCTAATATGAGAAAATTGGGAATGCACAGGAAAGAACTTGAGTGGAAAATATTGACAGTGGCGTTGGTATTGATGGGTTTCTACTCCAAGATAAGAGGTCACCACGGCATCATTGTGTGGTTAGATGAGCTTAGCAGTGAGGGGATTTTTCTCTGCACCCCTTTACATGAGTATAATGGGGGAGTCTGGTTACCAGAAATATGAGTATTTACAGTATGCATAGTATTTTTCCTATCAAACTGTGTATGTGTTTTGATCTGGATGGCATTTCTATTTTCTTTCGTTTAAGAGTGGGCCACACGATGACACTATACATGGCTGGTCCTGCCACCCTCATCCAAAGGACAGCTCGGCCACAAGAACGAATGGTAACAGAGGGAGTAAATCTCTGCAGAGGTTTTCACACCCCGCCCCCACTAGCGTGCACTCTCATTTGTAGAAATTTAAATCTCATGGTTTTCTTTGAAGAAATAAATATTATGTGTGATTCTTCCCTCAAAAAAGAGTGAGGGTAAAAGGAAACTCACGTTTATGGAGCATCTGAAAAGTGGGGACACTTGGGTCACTGTAGGATTTACACTAGTTAGCTGCAGCAGTGATGATGACGGTGACGACAGCCGGTGTTTGTGATTTATTACAAGCTGTGAGGAGCCACTTTGAGTGTTTTGTGTATAGGACTTCCCGCCATACTCAAAGCTGGGAGGTAGGTGTTATTATCACCATTGTAGGGAAGGTGGCATTAAACATGTGCTCGTGGTCCCACAGTTGTTCAATGGAGGCCTAAGCCTCTATGTATCCAAACGGATCAGTATTTTTCATCTCTGTTTTATAGACTATGAAACCAGGGTTTGGAGATGTTGAGTATCAGCCTCTGTTTGGAAAATAGCACTTGGAGCCCAAGGCATCTGGTGTCACAGGCTTTAAATCTTCCCCAAATCTTCAAAATAAAGCCCAATTTATTCATTTGAAGTTTTTAAACTGAAAATGATTATGTTAAATTTGCTTTAAAGCTGAGCAATAAAGAGTCGTTTTGGGCAAGTGCAATATCGACTTATAAAAATCAGCGTCCAAGAACAGAAAATTCATTTACTTTGCCTCCTTAACTTGTTCATTTACTTGAGTTAAGTCAGGTAAGAGACAGATTAATTAACTTTCATCCGCTATCGTGGTGGGACTATTTCCTGACATTGTGTTCTGTTGGTAAAGAGTAAAATTGGAGTCCGGATGACAATTACATTATGTTTATATTACAGGATGGGCTCTTTCCCCAACTCTCAGATTTGCATTACATTGTATATCTGCCTTTAAATACATTATATTTCATTTGTGCTGAGGTGACCATCAATTTTATCACTGCCAAAATACTAGAGTCAAAATATTTTCTGAAATTGCTAATTGGAGACTGAAATTGGATGTGAGTTTTGTATCACTTGGGGCTCTTCAGTAAAAAGACAGAAGTCAGTTTTGCTAATACAAGCCCGAGTCTCAATGAAGCTGAATTATTTTACTGAATTATCCACGGGATATGTGTCTTGAAGAGTTTAGAAAATACTACCTAGACATTCTCAATTACTGAGCTGGACTGAAAGTGCTTGTACTATAATTAAGAATGATACATGCCTGGTGTGCATGCTTGGTGTGCCTGTGTGCCACGCCATGGCGATATTCTTGTTGTTCTCTGACATTTCGGTAACTACTTCTACATGACGTTATTTCTTCTGAGAAAGGGATTTTGCCCTCTGTGGAGTGTGTCCATTTGTCCAGTTGTGATGAAAATAGCCCAGCTCTGTCAGTGCTCCGAGCTTGAAAGGCCCGGACTTCCCTTGGCTGGTGGCTGCCAGGTGGTGGAGCCTGTTGTCTGGGTGGCCTCTCTGCACTGTGCACACGCGTGGTGTTGCTCAGTACCTCGTACACACATGGTGCAGTCGTGGCCCGGGTCCCCGGGTGGATCTTGTCATGAAGATTGAGTTCGTGCCAGCCATCGCACAAACCTTGGTGGTGATCCCATAGAGGGTTCGACTGCAGAGAAATGTAAAGATATTTGGCGCTTCCTCTCTGCTTGCTAAGCAACCCGAGGTTTATAGCTGTGATCACATCTATAGAGTCACTTTGTTATGGAGTGTTGGAAGTACCTGCTTCTAATAATGGCCAATATTTATTGAGCTTTTCATATATGCCAGGAACAGTGCTAAGTGCTTTATTTTGTCATCCCGCTTAATCTCCACACAAGTCCTTGAGATCCTTATCAGTAGTATTCCCGTCTTACAGGTGGAGAAATTCAGGGCTTACAAAGGTGCAATGACTTCCCTAAAGTCACATACCCAGCCTGTGGTAGAGGCAGGGTTTGAACCTGGTCAGTCTAATTCCAGAACGCCTGCACTTGGCTTCCAGGCTATACTCAGTTAATGAGCTCCTGCTAGTCCAGCTGCTTCCTGGGCACACGTACTGTTTTAAGTGGCAGTGCCTCTCTGGGGCACTGGGAATGTAAGGTATGCTGGAGAGCTGGGGTGAGCCAGATAACAAACACTGCTCCCTTAAGTTTTCCTGAAGGAAGATGCTAGAAGACACGTGGCAATGTGGGAACAGTTTGGGAGTCTCAGGGTTGGTGTGTTTGTTTTGATCACAGCATTTCTAGAATCTCAGGTCATTCCTGAGATGGGATGCCTGGTCACCAAAACATTGCCTATTCCATGCACCTGAGCACCAGCTCACCTCCACTTCCCAGCATGGCAGCGTGTGTCCCCATCTTTTTGTTACCCATTTTTATGGTATTTAGACTAAAAATTAAACCCTGCAGATTTCAGTGGACAACACTAGATGACCAAAACCTGTAGTGATCTTGACATCCTGTCTGGCCCATCACCTGATGGCTGGCACTGTCACCTGCCTCACATCCACCCTGAATTGCCTTGACTACGAGACTTTAGATTGTAGGGCACACCGGCCTGTCTGCCCCTGCATCAGAGCTGCTGTGCTTGACTGGAGGCACACTACACACTCGGCCGCTCTGACCAGTCTCATTTTAAGTCTGACCACAAACCTCAAGCCGGCCCTTAGCTCTGCCCTCAGCCCCCCGTCACTGCCCTGTGGCTTCCTGCTTCTGTGGGAAGAATACTCACACCTCTTACCTCCCCACGCCACAAACTCCCCTTCCTTTTCCAGCCAGTGATCTCATTTCATTTACTGAGAGATCGAAAGAATCAAATGAACCTCTTGGAGTATCCCTTCCTCCAACTCTCTCTCTCTCTCTGTCTCTCTCTCTCAATTTTTCATGCTGTGAGCATCTACACCTGTTTTTATTGCCCCCTTGACCCCACTGGTGAGGGAGGGTGCGGCTATGGGGTGGTCGAACACCTGGCACTGGGCAGATGCAACTGGCAGCAGTAGTCGATCAGCTGCTCTCACAGCCCAGGGGAGGGGGAACATACAGACCACGTGGGGACGGAGTAAATGACCAGGGACTGTGGGAGGCGGGCTTTCTAGTGACAAGAGGGTGGGGTGCCCCCGTTGCTGAGGGAGGACGTGAGGGGCTTGTTTGGGTAGTTCCACAGGCTGGCGGGGGATTGAAGCCCCCTACTCACGGATGCAGGGGCTGCTTGGTCCTCATGATAGGCGGGTCCTTTGGCCGGGGGCCTCCATCCGGGGGAGCAGAGCAGTAGGATTGAACTAGCAATTCCCCTGCAGAGGCCCTTCCAGATTTTATCTGATTCAAGGAAATACTTACTATCAAGCCTTAGCTTCCGGCTTTACACTACCAGACCCTGTGACGGTGCAGGCCCTGACCTTGCTCCCGTAGAAGGCTGAGACCGCCATCCATGTCCAGAATGCCATCACCCCCATCCACTTAAGGACTTTCCCCTTGCATTTATTATCTCAGCCTCAATTTCCCCCTTTTTTGGGTAAGCATATTAACACATGGTTATCTCGAAGGACTGGTTTTTCCATTTCCCATCTGTCACAGATCGATGGGAGGTCCCACAGTACATGCCTGGTACGCAGTTGGTTCCACGTGCTTTTCACCACGTGGTTTCAACAGTATTCAACATTGTCCACACTCGCTGAGAATGGAGCCCACTGATCACACCCTTGAATGTTGCAGGGACCACAGTTTCTACGTTTGCCTCATTGCAGACGAGGAACAAGCAGCTGGTCTGTGCACACTTTGAGTGGAGCTGTCTTAACGCACTTTACGCCCTCCTCTTCCAGTCTCTCTTGAACACACCCGATCAGAGTCTTCCTCACTGCTCTGTTGAATCTACTTGTGTCAGTATCACCAATGACTTCCGTGTTTCTAGTTCTCATCTTGTTGGGCCTCTCAGCAGCTGTGACACAGCAGGTCACTCTTCCCCCGCCGATGCACCTTGGCGTGGGTCCTGGATGCCGAGATCCTTGGGTTCCCTGGTGCTTCACTGGCTTCTTGTCTTCAGCGTCTTTTGCTAACTTCTCCCCTCTGGTCAGACTCTAAATATTGCAACACAGAGGGCTCAGTTATCAGCCCTCTCCTCTCCTTTCCTCTCCTCTCCCTGCCCTCCGCGTGTCTGTCCTCTCTGTACTTGCTCTCTGCACGGTTCAATTTGGGCCGAGGTGTTAAATGCCATCTGTGTGCTGATGACTGCCACATTCAGGTCTCCATCCATGACTTCTTCTCTCAGCTCAAATTCAGACCCTCAAATCCAACTGGCTTCTCAGCATCTCCCCTTAGAAAACTTAAAGGCATCCCTAATATTAACCTATCTATTAAAACAGAACTCCTGGATTTTTCTCCCTATACCTGCTGCTATCTCATATTTTGTCATCCAAGTTGAGCGTCACTCTTCATTCACAGCTCAGGACAAAAACTTTGGAGTCGTCCTGAATTCCTCTCTGTCCTTCACATCATGTATGCAAACCATGAGCACGTTCTAAAAACTCTACTTTCAGAATCTATTTCTTCCACTTCTACTTCAATTCAGTCTGTACTTTTTTCTTGCCTGGACTGTTGCAGTAGTCTGCCAGCACACAGTCTGATTTCCACGCAGTAGCCCCAGGGATCTGCTGAACATATACATCAGATCCTATCACTCCGGTCCTCGAAGCCTGTAAGGGTGTCCCTTCATCCCAAAAGTAAATACAGTATTCCCCACCACACCTACAACGCCCTCCATGGCCTAGCTTTGGCTGGCCACCCCTCAGCCCCTCCACTTCAGCCACACTGGCCTTCTGGATGTTTCTCCAACTTTCTGAGCTTGTCCTCATCTCAGCAACACTTCACTTCCTGCTTTTTCTGCCTGGAATGGGCCACCCTGGGCCTTTCCATGATCTGCTGCTACACGCCCTTCAGTTCTCTGTCCAAACATCACCTCCTGAAAGAGGCGTCCCATGACTACCTGATCTAAAATAAAGTGACCTCCCTGGTAATTCTATTTGTCCTTTCCATGCATTATGCTTCTCCTTAGTAGCTGTGAGTACCTGGAATAACATGGTTGGTTGGTTGTTCATCATGTGTCTGTCCCAGCTGGGGAAGCCCAGACCTTGTCTGTTGTGCCCACCTGTGTATTATGGTCACCTAGAAGAGTTACTGACAGGCTGCAGGTGCTCAGTAAGTATTTACTGATTGAATTATTAAGCCAATGAGTGCTGTTTAGAGGGATATGGCTCTTAGGGGCCCAATGACATGTTTTTTTCTGATGGGGTGACAGTGTCTCTCTGTGTGTCAGTAGTTCTTCATGTGGAAGGTCTGGACGTGCATATTAATTGAAAGGTCAACAGCATCGTGCTCTAGAGTACTCAACTCCAGCCTACCTATGGAAATGTAACAATAAAAACACCCTACTTAAAAAAAAAATCTTTGCTGAATATCTATGTGGTTTCAGAAATGTTACACATACTTTGGGGAAGACAAAGATATTTAGTTCAAAAATTTTCTAGCAAAATGTTTACTCAACACCTGTTTATGCACTAAACTGTAGGATACAAGAAAGCAGGCTTCACAGCATTTCTGGTTCCTAGAACAAGGCTGGACACAGGTTGCTACGTAAACGTTTATTGAATGAATAAATAAGTGAAATCCAGTATACCAAGGACTGTGCAAAAAATGAGACCATTCCCTCTTTTATAGGTCATAGCAACGTCTCAAGGAAGGTGGGATGTGCTCACAACTACAAAAAGAGTGTGCACGGTAGACTGCCGTGCCGGACATGCAGAGAAAGTTCTACAGTGTTTCTTGGAAGCAGAAAATGACTTCTGCTTAGCCTGTTTACAAAGGGCTTCAAAGAGAAGGGACATTAAAACTTGGCTTTTAAGAGTGTGCTCATTTTGACTGGGAAAGATGGGCAAAGGGTTGCAGGAGAAAAGGTGAGAAGGAGTGAAGTTCCAGGTGTGGAAGGAGAGACATGTTCTTTTCTGTTTCTGGACAAAGTCATGGTGGAAGATACACCTAAAAGTGCAATAGGTAGCAAATGATGGGAGGATTTGAATTCAAATATCAATGGAACATCAGTGAAGGTTTATGTGCTAAAGTCGTAATCCACATTTGGACAATCAGTGCGGTGTTTTGGTTGTGGTGAGCAGGAAACTTTGCAGGGCAGAGAGAACTGGTGGGAGGGTAACCGAGTGGGACAGAGATGACCTGCCACTAGGACAGTGGCAATGGCGGTACCCACAGAGGCGTGAGTAGGGGAGAGGGAGCTCAGTGGGGCTGATCCAGGCTTGGCCGCCAATAAAGGCAGAGCTAGGTTATCCCCTGGGAGCTGCTCTCTGTGTGAATTTACTGCTAAACTAAAGGTGTGGATAGGTTTGCAGCCTTATTTGCTTAATTCCCACCAATACTGCCTACTTGAATCTTTTTTCTTTTTTTTTGAGACTCTATGAAATTGCCTCCCTGTTTGCTGTAAGCCAGAGTGGAGTCACAAAGAGGGGCTTATAGCATCTGATGCGACTCATTCTAAAAGTTTGTTATCACAGCATAACTTAAGAATGCTGCAAACTGACTAGACTGAAATATGTAGAGATCAGAGGTTGTACCCTGAAGGGGTGGTCAACTTAAGTAATAACGGACAATTTTAATTTCTTTGGGTTTTATATTTCTCTTGACACTAAAGCATAGAAAACTTTAATACTGACAGAGTATATTTAGGTTAGGTTTCACTTTGGCAATTGCCATCGATTATTTTACAGATAATTGAGCTAAATTTTGGTTCTTTGTAGTGTGCACTAGTTTGGATTTTCTATTCACCAGAAAAGAAAGGGTTAAGCACAGGTATGAATATTTATACTTTTTGTAATGTAACATAACTACATTAACCTTTGGATGTACCCATTTAAAATGTCATCACCTGGTGTATCCATTTTCTGTCATTTACACACTGTGCTGTATAGAAATCTACAGTAGGGTTATAAAATTATAAGTTAAAAAGTTTATTCCACGTTGTGAGTTTCTAAAGTCTGTTCTTAAAACAAGTTTAATTTAGAGTTGTCAGAATCCAATTTCAAAATAATTGACAACTCAGTTCATATTTTACATGTGTGGTTTCGTGGTGTTGTGCACTTACTGGTGGTTTATTTCTTTCCTTTGTGGTTTATCTCTTTCTGGCCTCCCTGTCTCCCTTCCTTTCTCTCCTCACCTTGTACACTTACTCATACACACACACTCAATGTGGATGTCCTTGATTGCACATTATGTCTTATAAGAAATTTATTTTAAAGTCCTTTGCTCTTGTACTTACTGATAGAGATGTATTTCAAAATTAAAAATTATGACAAGTAAAGGTATCAATACTGTATATCCACATCTCTACAAAGTTCAGATTGTGACAAACTGGCATTGTATTAAGTGGCTGATCGTGATACAGAATGTTAGTAATGTTATTAATGATTCATCGTGAAACCAACATAAACTCACCAGTGGACTTTCTTAGAAGGAAAGTGTTTCTTGATTAGCCTGAAAATATTTGTGGTGCTTATTTTATATGAATATGATTTCTGAGTTGGCTATTTCATTGGGAAATCATGATATAGACAAGTACAACAGATAAATTTTTTAAAAAATCGAGGTATTATGAACTAATAAGATAAAGAGATCATCTGAGTAATCTAATTTAGTTAGATTAAAAAACGAGCTGCTGCTGGTTCAGAAAAAGATATTAATTTAAAAATGGAGGAGGGAATGTGATCAAAACCACATGAAGGTTTCAGCCTAGGTCCAGTTGCTCACCACACAAAGATCGAAATATTGAGACAACAGAGATTGCCAAGGAAGGAAGGAATTTTTTAATACAAAAAGATGTCTGGTCAGGAGAATGGGAAAAGCTGCCTCAAATCCATCTCCCAGACTAAAGGAGAGTCTAGGATTTTTGGATAGGGGAAATTAACAAAGGAGCTAAACTACTGGATGGAGAGGTTGTGGGGAAGTTAAGGAGAAGTGCATGGGACAGGTCACTCAGGGATGGTGACTTTTGGCATCAGGAAGTCTGCCCAGGGGCCTTGGGAATCTCAATTCCTTTGTCTTACAGAAATCTATCATTTCTGGGAAATAACTCAAAAGGTCAAGTAGTTAGTTAAGGGAGAGGATTATAAAAAAACATTGGAGTCATTGAACTTTGTTCATAGAGCTGGTTACAGGAGGAAGCTTTGTGAGCTGAAGTCAGGAAAGGCGTCAGTGGAAGAGAAGTGGTTTCAGCAGAATCCTGTGGAACATGCATCAGTACTTGGAGAATTGGGCTGGATGTTGATGGCTTGGGGTGTGTGTGTGTGTGTGTGTGTGTTTGTGTGTGTACATGCCTGGGTGCATGGACATAAATCTGGAGACTGACCCATGGCTCTGTAGGAGACTGAGGAGCAAAATTCAGGCTGCAGTGAAGCTTACAGAAACTCTCAGAGACAAGTTGTGTGCAACAGAGCTAAATGGATAAAATTAAAAATTTCCTAACTCTTGGGTTAAAAAAGACAATTTGACAAAATCAAAACAGTGATGATGATTCAAGGAATTGAGGTAGATAGATGTGTTTACCATGTTGGGGTAAAAATTCTTGCGGTACTCAATTATTGATAGTGTATCTTAAAGCAATTTAATAAGTTATAGCCATAATAAAATATAACCTATTATTATGCTCTAGAGAAGTCATTGTTCAATAAGGAAATTAATGTTAATCTGCCAACCCATGAGCTCTGATGTTCATGTGGGCATAAATCCCTAATGGAGTCAGTCTCGGGACATGTTGAGCTCTTCCCAATTCCCTCTCTTGTTTGTCCTTTCTTTGTTTTATGGTTATGTGTTCAACTTTAAGATAATGTTTTTGTTTTTTTTTTCCTTAATATACATTTATAGCCCTAATCTTTTACTCAAGTGCCTTTTATATTTCTGGTCACCTGCAGGGGGCCTTTATTTATATGTCCCAACACACGTTATTTTCCTGCACAAACTGTCACCTGCCTACCTCATCCCTTTTCTGACGATGACTCCCTGACTCAGAGTCCTGGAATCAGGAGCAGCTAGAGGTGGAAGGGAGTTTGGTGGCTGCCTGTCAGACTCTGCTGTGTGAGAGACAAGAGAGAGAAGTGAGGATCAAAGATGTAAAATGACTCCTTTAGTAAGACGTGATGTGATTTGGATGGAGCTAGGACCCAATCCAAGCTGACCTGTTTCCCGGCTCCAGACAGCTTCCATCAAGCCGAATGTATAGATGGGAAGGACATTAGAAGAAATTAGAAGCTAGTGTATAAGTCAATGCAGATCAATGTGCACATGCTGGATTTCATGATCTATCCTAACAGCTTAGCCCACGAAGTTCTCCTTGGTAGACTGAGATGGGGTCTTTATCCTAGAAGTTCGTGAGGATTAGTAATTACACGGCATCAGCACTATGTTCCTAAACGCATGGTTAATGAATGCTAAATATGGCTGCACAGCCATTATATTTATTCTTTGCTTTTTTCTCTGGGACTGAGAAAGTCCAAGAATATATTTTGATGACAGAAACTGCCCTCATTATCTGGGAGAGATTCACACAGGGCCGGAAAGTTCCCCTCCCTGAGCGTAGCCCAGCACAGAGCCATAGTTGGAGGCGATCTGTGTTCAATTATGGTAAAATGTTAAATTAGGTGAAAGAGAATTTTTCTGGTCACTTGAGTCTGCCTTTTGGACTCCATTAATCATTCAATCATTAAATCATTTACATTAACCCTTTCTAACCAGGCCTAAAATAATCAGCCTTGTGCTCTCAGGTAGGTTTATTTGAGTGAAGAGCCCTGGGCCACAGCTGAGTCCAGCACACGGTGGGTCCTCAGACAGCTGACGGAGGGCTCGGTGAAAAAGCGCGCTCATGCGTGGCTCCTCAGACCTCAGAGCCTGAGTTCTTGTCCTACTTCAACAGGGAATGTTACATTTGGATTTCAGATCGAAGTTTCATTTTAAATCTAGAAAAAGCTCTTTTTTGTAAAATAATTGTGTGGCATGGTCATTTTAAGGTAACAGTGTCTCATTTCAAAGACCGACCATTTTTCCTTTTTTGGTTCAGCCATGTTTTAGTCCTTATCTAAATTTGGTTGTCCTCTTAGATCTGCTCATGTTTAAGCATGGGATAAATGTCTTCTGTGACATGGTCATTTTTAAAAAAGAAAGCGGCGTATCGAGTGGAGTGGCTCTGGGTCCAGGCCGTCCTGCAGGGATGGGCCTGTCCCCTTTACCACCGAGAGGTCCGGGCAGTTTTCATCACCAGGAGGTTTGTGGAGTGATGAACCGTTATATTCCTTTTACCTTCTTCCCTCTCGTATAAATGATGACAAATTGCCTAGCTGTAAATTTGAAAGTCCCTAAATGGCATTTTTTGTCAAAGCCTTTAGAACAAAATGCTTACTCGGAGAGATTTTTAAGTCTTGGGAGACAGGGTGGCGGGGAGCAGGCCTAATTATTATGCATCATGACACAATGCATTATGCATCATGCTTGCTTTTCTGCTTTTTAAACACTTGTTATGGATGATAAAACTAATTTAAATGGACAAACAGGGCGCTCTCCTGCACATTACTCCTGTGATGTCATATTCTTCTTTCAGGGGATTTCATCGCAGCCTCCCTCGGAAGTCCCTCAAACATGCACATTTTAATAAGACACTTTAATAATTAGCTTAGAGATAATTGTCAGTCAAGGGAAAATAACCTTTTATCATAAGTGCCTTGAAAGCAGCATGTTCCAGGGGAGAAACAGTGATCTGATTTGCACTTACGCTCGCTTCCCCTTCCCTGCTGGCATTTATATGGAATAAAATACTACAAGAGGGGAGAGTGTAAAAAAGGAAAAGTGTGGGTGTGGAAGGGGAAGCCAGAGCTGTCAAATTGTTAAGACAAATGGGGCTTAGAGAATCCTAATTAAACCTGAAATTGCTTAGAAACAGGAAGTATGTATTCCTAATTGTTGGCACCAAAAAAAAAAAAAAAATCTAATTGACTGCATATCTTTAAATAAGAATAACCCATTATTTGGCCATAGGAGATTTCAATCCTCGCCTATTGAATAGGTGAATGCAGTGATTTTGAAGGCTATGAAATCCACCTCCGAGGTTTAGCATTAAATATTGAGAAATTCAAAAAGGAGCAAGAGCTGGAAGGGATGTGTAGGGTTTTGTTTTTATTTTTATTTTTTTCTCCTGGGTGTATTCTGGTTATATCCTGGGAAAATTGTAGTCTGTTGAAACCCTCAGAAATATTATTTGGGTGTATGAAAAATAAATATGGGCATATATTTTCAAGACTCAAAGGAAAGTAGATTCATATTGAAGACAAACCTGCAGTGTTGCTTGAATAATAATAAAATGTAGTCCCTTGGGCTGGGACTTTGGTTTCTGGGAGGATGTGGAGGGTTTCTACAGCGGATCATGACAAATTTCTTTCCTCCTGTTATCGTACCTCTTTTATGCAGACGATCGGCCACCCACCTCTTTTTATCTGGGAGATTGGAAGGGCGTCGAGTATCTTGAAGTCTCAAATTCATCCCCACGTTGGTTAGGACAGAACTAAAGGACAAACCATGACCTTTTTTAAGCCTTTGCCCAAGCTTCAAATCACACTACTCCTCTTTCTGCAACACGTTAACTTTATTTATTTAAAGATTTCTTTGTAGTTTATTTTGTCCTTGAAATATATTCCATGAAGGATGTACAGGCAGACTACTATATTCCAAGTTACTTAAACTAATTTTTCTATCTGTGTGGTTGTGTAATCAATTTGCTGTACAATTAGAGCAGAGCTCCCTTTATATATTAGGGAGATTGACTTTTCATCTGTGAAATAAATATATATATATTTTTAAATTGTAGTTGCATTTATCAGTCTTTCCTTTTATTTGTTGCTTCTGGAGTTTGAGACATAGTTAGAAAGACTATCCCCACTGTCATATTATTGCATGGGTTTGTTTTTTATATTGAGATCTCTAATCCATTTGGAAATTGTCCTCATCAGTAGTGGGAGCAATGGGCCCAATTCAATATTTTTCATATGGTTATATTAAATAACACCTTTCTAGCCCCACTGTTTTGAGATATCTCCTTTGTGGCTTTCATTTATTTAATAAACACATTTGACACAGATCTCCACCCTTTAATAAAACTTCTTTTTTCTGTTTTGACTTTGTTTCTGCGGTAGATGGGAAGAGGTGCTGGCCTAGAGTCAGGAGCTGTGGCTTCTATTTTTGGTTGTATCTCAGACTTTGGGAGCTCAGCCAAGTTCTCGCCTTTGGTGATCACCACCGGGCACTGTACTGAGATCTTGGATTATCACATTTAATTCTCATAGCAGTCCTCTCTTCCTGTACAGACAGGGAAACCGAGTCACAGGAAGGTTGGGAAAGTTGCGCAAGGTCACTGGAGGTGGATGTTCAGTTTGAACCCAGATCATCTAACTCCGGGAACAGCATTACCAACCCAAATGCCTAAAATCCAGCTCATACTTCCTGCCATGTCTGCCTCATGCAGTTACTGTAAACATCCAATCAAATGGCCGTAATGCATGTAAAAATACCTTGAAAAAAGGAGATACACCCTGGATGTCGATCACCCTGTTACTGCTAACACTTTCTCCTGAGTTCATTTGGAAAAAGGACAGGGTCACAGCTGCCCCAGAAGTCATCAGTGCTCACTACACAGAAGAGATTTGATTAGTGTTGGAAAATTTTTTCTTTTAATTTTTCCAGCAGAGCTTGGTGCCAGCTTTATCCTGGGAGATAAAGGGACCTACCCCTGCTTAGAGTCGCTGAATAGGTCCCTGCGAGTGCGAGGGAGGAGCCTGCCTTTGAGGCACTATCTGTGCCCGAGTGCGAGGGAGGAGCCTGCCTTTGAGGCACTATCTGTGCCCGCCAGGCTGTGGGCTTGGGCAGTGGAGGCTGCTGGCTGAAACAATGAGCTTTGTGTAGGGGGGAAAATAGCCTTATCTTGTGACAGTCTGTCCCCTTCTATTTGTCCCGAGCAAACTGCCAAGTGATATGCGCCTCATGGTGCACAGGCACCGTTCAGATGGGGGTTGCTCTAAGCTCCTCTTTTTCTGTTGCCGGCAGCAGAACTAAGCAAATGGCGACAAGCCGGGGTCGACCAGGTCTCTCCTGCGCGCAGCCCTGCACCGCCGCGTCACGCCTGCGCAGTCACCCCGCTGTGGCGTTCCGGCGCTTTCCCCCCAGCAGATCAAATCACGTTTGGAAGATTTGATATGTGGCTCTTCTCAAGTGCCGTTCTTCATTTGTTTTTATTTTGAACTGGTAAACTGCCGTCAGTTTTAAACATTGCCATCGCCTCACAAATTGCTGTTTTTCATGCATAAGAATATGAGATCAATAGACCTTCGCGATAGTTTTCTTTGTCATGAGATAATTGGAGGCCAGCACGTAAAGCTTCTGACATTTCAGGTACTGCTACCTTCTGTTAGCTGGATTTCCTGGCTGCCTCTTGCGGTTGGTTGGTCCTAGCGTTTTTATTTCTGCCGGTACAATGTTAAGCGTGTGGTTCCAAGTCAATCACATGTACAGGTCAACATCCCATCTTGTTTTTCCATTATATCCTTTTCCAGCTCTTCCCCACAATTAACTAAAATCTCTTGACATCAATGCACTATTTATTTGTCAATGTTGCTGCTAAGCCTTTAGCGCCAACACAATAGAGACAGACAGCTTCCTTCCTCATCATCCACATGTTTATGTGAGCTTTTAAAACAGCTGTTAGGTGTAACTGAGAGAAAGCAGCGTTCCTTTGTCGTAGCACATCTTTCTGGGAGAGATTTCAGCGCTCCTCACTTTGGTCCTTTCTCTACTACACTGTGTTCTTAAGATTTCATTGACAACACTAGTAAGCCTGTAGAAATTTTAGCTTGAGGTGAAATATTGAAAAAGTTTTCTAAAAGGGTTGCAAAAGGTGCTACTAGAAGTGTACACAGTTGGAGGGTCTGCGTGGTTCTGTGGGTCCCCGTGTGCAGGAGAATCAAACAGTTGGCACACCCGGCCCCTTGTCTGGGGACACAAACAGAGCTGCTCTCCAACATGCTCCAGTTGCATTTCGGTCACACGTGCTTCTGTTAGTGCCTTTGCTTTCTGCCTCCTCTTGGGTGTTATGTGGTCGCATGGCTGCCACAATGAATTTCAGCTGTGTCTGTGACCACAGGAAAATTGCAAGTGACCACAATTTCTGTGAATCGGGGCTGCCTCATACCCCTGTCTTCATGTACCATGGTCATTTAGATTAGTGACCACATGTTTGGTCTCATAGGTTCTCTTGCCCAGCCCTGATCTTTAGGTCAAAGAGATGCGGGCTCACGTGCAACAGCCCACCCCCAGCCTCTGTGGAGTGAAAGGATGTGCATCTGTGCTCTTTTCAATCATCACATCTGCTACGCTCTTTCCTGCATATTAGGCTGCATTTTCATGCAAACGGCTCTTTGTTGTTTCCCTCACTTTTTACTTCCTCTTGGTTCTTTCCTTACACTTCAAAGCCAAATTTCTTTCTTTCTTTCTTTCTTTCTTTCTTTCTTTCTTTCTGTTTTTTTTTTTTTTTTTTTTTGAGACAGACTCTCACTCTGTCACCCAGGCTAGAGTGCAGTGGTGTCATCATAGCTCACTGCAACCTCAAACTCCTGGGCTCAAGTGATCCTCCTGCCTCAGCCTCCCGAGTAGCTGGGACTACAGGTTACACACAACTGGCTAATTTTTGTATTTTTTTGTACAGATGGGGTCTCACTATGTTGCTCAAGCTGCTCTTAAACTCCTGGCCTCAAGATATCCTCCCGCTTTGGCCTCCCAGAGTGCTAGGATTACAGCTGTGAGCCACTGTTCCCGGCCTCAAATTTCTCTAAAGACAGATCTACACTCACATGATCCATGTGCTTGACTTGCACTCACTCAACACCTAGTCAACTCCAAACTCCCACCCCCTTCTCTAAAGAGTTTGCTCCAAGATCTCCAAGGACTTACCTGTTGCTAAAGTCAGCAGACAATTTTCAATCCTCACAGCAGTTTTCAACACCAGTGACCACCTCTTCTTCATCAAAACAACCTCTTCCTTTGGCTTTGGACTTTCCACGTTCTTCTACTTTCTCCTATTTTTCTAGTCTCTGTAGCAACCTTCTTTGCCAGGTCACGCATGGCTGTTAAATGTTAGAACTCCCTAAAGCTGTCTTTTTCTGTACCATGTTCCAGAATGATAAATGCATGCCCATAACTTACTATTTCCAGCTCTACTTTGAGCTGTAGATTTAACTGTCTATGTAGACGTATTGACTTGAAATGCTCAAAATCGCTTCTAAAGCTAATAGTCCTAACCAGCTTCCATCTTCTCTCTCTGTGCCCCACAGATAGCCGTACCGCGAGAGTGTGGGTAAAAATGGTCCACGTGTATCCAGAAAGAGCACAGGTGGTGAAAGGGAATGCAGGTGTCTTCAGAGCCCTGGTGTGATTGCTTGTTGAGAGCTGTGGCTCAGGGACAGTGTCTGGGTGTCAGGGGCGGTGTGAGAGTGTAGAACATGGGCTCCTGAGGTGCAGATGTGAGTCTAGGTTACCTGGGAAGACGCCTTTCAGATACTCTGGTATGGTAGCGCTTTGACCTGAGAACCTGCACTGGAGGTGTTCTTGGCGAGATTGAGATGAGGCAGTCTGTGAAGTTAGATGTTAAGGATTGCTGGCTGTCACCTGGTTTGTTACATTTCTCTTATTCTGCTCTGTTTCTCTGGTTTTATGTCTCTTACTAATATATTCCTGCCCTTCCTTGGTTTTGTCCTCTGATCTAAAGAGAACTTCACTCCCCATTTGTTCAATGATATTTTCCCTGTAAATCTCGAAGCCTTTTCCTGCCTCATTGTTCTTCTCTCCTGCTGTCCAATACCAGGAGGTTGGGGAGGAAGAAGGAGTAATCTCTTTTTGCAAAAGCAGCGATGCCTCAGATGGAGACCATGGAGATTGTGAATCTCAAGCTAAAGGGGCTAAGAAGTGAGAACAGCCAGGCTGAAAACCATGTTGGACTCATGGTGGTCCCAGCCACCTGTCCCACATGGGGCCCCACGAGTCATCTTCAAGAAATCAACTCAGCCTGGTTCAGCCCAAAGGGAGGTTTGTGGGAGGCGCAGATTTCTCAAGGAACCAAGTGGGGCCTGAGAAGTGACCCGACTCTGAGCTAGTGGCTCTCTCGGCCTCCAGGGTCACACACAATGTCTCCCCTTCTCCCTGTGTCTGGCGTCATTCTCTCTGCAGACTGCCTTTGTCCACCTCTCCAGTTCGGGCACCTGACTTGCTGTTCTAGGCCCCTTCCCATTTCCTGGAGGAAAGAATATGGCCACACTTGGGTCTCTCTATGGGCAAAATTTAAACCTCTTTATAATATACTTTCTCTTCAAGATTCCTGTTGGTGAACTTGTGAGAATAATGAAGTCAATTAAAATCCAGCAAGCATTCGTAAGTGTTTCGTAGATATCAGATACTTGATGAAGTCAGTATTTATTCTTGATGGGTAAAAGTTTAAAAAAGAGACAATCATTTGAAGTGATATTTGCAATACAGGGCGACAGATACTAATTGTGGGGTTCTGGCTAATACATATGCTCAAAAAGTCACTCTGTGTTCAAGATGCCACGTGGAGCTTCTGTCTTCATCTTTGACTCTGCCTTCTGTAGCATGAAAGTGATGACATTGGACTCTCCTTGGGCAAATGCCCCTGGAAAGGACTCAGGAAACCCTGCCCAAGGACACGCTGACCCTTCTTCCCGTGTTACTTGGTGACTGGCTGTGCCAAGGCCTCTGTTAATTTAACTTAATGAGATATTCTTCCCTGGGGTTTCAGGGCTCCTCGCTGCGTATCTCCTACACGATGCCTCCAGTCCTGGTACACCATCTCATTTCCAACCTACCACAACCCCTAGTGAAAGACTTTATTATTATCCCAGTTGTACAAGTGGGAAACTGAGGTCCCAGGAAGTTAGGGGTGGGGCTGCTAATTACTGATGGGTCCAGGTTCCAAACCCAGATCTCTCCAACTCCAAAGCCTAAACACTCTGCCCAACCTTCCATGTTCCTGGCTCCCCAAACTATCCCTCAAGAATAGACCAGAGACCCCTGGGCTAAGGAGAGCTTCCAGTAAATTCATCTTTTTTTGTGTAAGTTCTGTGCCCCTTTTTGGCAAGCCTCCAGAGAAAAAACAATTTACATTCTTCTGAGGGAACTTTTTATTTCCCCCTGAAGATTGTTACGCCGTCCTTCTGCACATAATCCTGGGGATGCGTCATTCTGGCTACTCAGGAACTTCGGAGAGGGCTTGTGATAGATTTTTATCAGGAGGGAGGCAGTGCTGGTCAATGTTGTTCCCCAAGGAGACTCACAGCAACGTTTACACTGAAATGAAAGGCAGCTTCAGCTGTCTTCTTTGTCCCCAAATGCAGCCACATGGGCTGTAATCTGACAGTTTTAGCAGCCTCTGGCATTGCGGGGTGGTAGAGAGACGGCCATCCCTTCTGGAGCGGCTCTGTCAGCTGGCCCAAAGTCAGCAAGCAACGCCACATGCACTGCTGATATTTTTTCCTTAAAGACTGATTTGCTGTGTCTTTAGTTAAATGTCATGTCTCGTTCTCACACCCACGTCATCGCACTTTTCCTAGACGCTGTGCTTCTGAGTCACTTGCAGTGGGGGTGGGGGATGGGGGGAGGGTTTTATTTTTGTAAACCTTTCTTTAAAACATTATTTCAATTTCCTGAAAAATGCCTCCCCCACCACTAGAGTTCAATTCAACAAATAATTATTGAGTGAGCACCATAGGCAGGGGACTCGCTGTGAGTATGACAGAGATGAAATTGCCAGTGGACAAGAAGCATGACATCTCTGAGGGGACAGAGGTCCGTGTGAGGTGACTCCACTCCAAGGCAGGTTGGGATCTCTGCTGGGCATCACAAGGCTCGCTTTATTCGCCACTTATCTACTTCTTAATTTTATTTTTATTTTTATTTATTTATTTATTTTTTTTTTGTTGAGACAGAGTCTCACTTTGTTGCCCAGGCTAGAGTGAGTGCCGTGGCGTCAGCTTAGCTCACAGCAACCTCAGACTCCTCGGCTTAAGCGATCCTACTGCCTCAGCCTCCCGAGTAGCTGGGACTACAGGCATGCGCCACTATGCCCGGCTAATTTTTTTCTATATAGAGATTTTTAGTTGTCCATATAATGTCTTTCTATTTTTAGTAGAGACGGGGTCTCGCTCAGGCTGGTCTCGAACTCCTGACCTTGAGCGATCCACCCGCCTCGGCCTCCCAGAGTGCTAGGATTACAGGCGTGAGCCACCGCGCCCGGCCTTATTTTTATATTGTTAACATCTTTACTGAGGTATAATGTCCATAGCATATGATTCGCTTGTCTTATGTGCACGGTTCACTGATTCTTAGTAAGTTTACAGAGTTATGTGACTATCACCACAATCCACTTTTAGAGCCCCCAAAAAATATCCTCATGTGTATTTATATAGTCACTTCCCATCCCTGTTTCTGAACCCCCACCCCAGTCAACAGCTCCTGTCTACTTTTTTTCAATAGATTGGCCTTTTGTGTATATATTTCATATAAATGGAATATTATAACATGGGGTCTTTTGTGACCATCTTCTTTCACTTAACATAATACTTTTGAGGGTGATCCATGTTATAGGATGCATCCGTGCTTAATTCCCTTGATTGTCACATAGCATTCTATCATATGGATGCACCACCTTCTGGGTATCCATTTTCCAGTTAATGGACATTTAGATTTTTTCCCACTTTCTGGCTATACAAACAACACTGTTATGAAAATTTGTGCACAAGATTCTGTGTGGATGTGTTTTCATTTCTCTTGGGCAACTACCCAGGAGTAGAATTACTGGGTCATATGGTAAACTTATGTTTTACTTTTTAAGAAACCGCCAAACTATTTTCCAAAATGTGTGCACCATTTTACATTTCTTCATATCCTCGTCAACACTTGCATTGTTTATCTTATTTATTGTAGTCATTCTAGCGAGTGTGAAGTGGTATCTAATGGTGGTTTTCATTTGCATTTCCCTAAGGAGTAATAATATTGAAGATCTTTTCATGTGCTTGTTAACTATTTGTGTAGTTTTTAGGTGAACTGTCTTCCAATCTTTTGCTCATTTTTCCCCATTATTTTTTAAAGAAAACTGTAGAGAAAGTTGAGCCACGTAGACGCCTCCAGATGCGAGTGATCAATTTTAGCAATCTGCCCCGATACAATTTGCTCTGAATTCTGGCTTGCTCTGAACTTGGTTTTTGAAATTGGCCATCATACCTAGGTTCTGCCAACAACCACAGTATGCTAGGAGCCTTCAACAGGCTAGACATGCCAGAGAATTAACATCTCCCAATAGCAGCCCTCAACCAACAACTGGCCATTAATGGTAGGGGTAAAAATTCCTAGGTGTGTGTTTTGCACTGTTTCTCTAAGCATCTCAGCAGGATGAAATTTCACCCCACTTTGGTAGAAGACTTTATAATGTGCCCTTCCTGGGTGGCAGGGACAGTAGTTTCCTTGTACTTGAATCCTTGACTTAGATTCTACCCCTGGAGGACCCTCTCTAAGACACTGTGCCTTGTCCCATCTTACAGGCTGCTGGTCCTCTCCTGGGACATGGTGGCAGCTGCTTTCTTTTGCTTCCCTTGTGTGGTGGCTGTGCTTCCCTGGGGTGTCCTGAGCATCCCGTTGCAGACCCCAACAGACCAGACTGGGGTGGGTGCAGACTGACTCTTAGGCAGGGCAAGGGTCTCATCTGATGAAGAAGGGGTCTCAGAGATTGTTCAGGAACAAGCAGATTGACTCTGGGACTAGGCCTACAGAGAGGGTGTGACACAGTCTTTGGGGCAGAAGTTAGAGGCTAAATATGGGCAGGGGAGGCTGGACCTCATGGCCTAGGCAAGTTACGGTAGGTGAGGCACTGTCGGAGGTCTGCAGAAAGTTATTTGCCCAAGGGATGATTCCTGCCCACACTGAACAGCAGGTAAATGTGTGATCTCCAAAGTGTTTCTCAACTTTAAGCTTATGACAGTGGTTGCATGAAGGCCAGCACTGCTTAGAATCTCAAGGTCAGTGGTACTCTTTAGAGGGCACATGTGGGCCTGTTGCTCTCTCTGAGGTCTGGTAAGTAGAGATGTTGACTTATGAAAGCACAGTGGAGCTCCCATTGCTTCAATAGTTTTTAGCATGGAGGGTTCATGTTTTAGGTCAGTTCCAAGGAGACAGACCCTGAGACGATTGCGTGCAGGAAATTTTGGGGGGATGCTCTCAGAAACGATAACACTTGTGAGGAAATGAAGCAGTGGGGATTGGCGCCCAGGAGGAGCTGCACTGAGAGGAAGTTGCAGCCAGGACTGTAGCTGACCCCATGAGGAGCTCCGGAGCTGGACAGTCCTGGACTGAGTTGGGCTCCAGCATCGCCCATTGGCCAGTCTTTGGATGCATGAGGAGGCTTCTTTGGTTGAGGTCGATTCCCCCGAAGGACCTGGGAGCTCTTAGCAAGCAATGTGCCCAGCAAACGAGGGTGCACACCTGAGCCCAGCAGTAGGAGTCTGGGCAGCAGACCACAGCATCTACTGCAGACGACAAAAGCCAAACAAAAGCCACAGTGAATGTGTAGCCAAAGAGCACTGTGGCTTGTGGGTTATGATACAACCCACGGTAATATGCTGCAATATGCAAAAATGCAACTCAGGTGGGTAGCGTAAGAAGGTGTGTAGGAATTCAGGCTTTTGTCCCTCCTCACCACTCCCCTCCCTCTTCCCCAGCTCTTTGCTTTTCCTCTCTCTTCTCTTGTCTCCTGCCAGGGCTTGGCCACTCGTGGTTCTAGCCTCACTGCTGGTACTTCTCTGTCCCACTTGGAACATGGCTCCTTTTCATTTTGTTGTGCCCTTTGGGTCTTCATGTCGTCAGGTGCTATAAATGAGTAAAGGCTTTCCCCTTGTTAGTGTGTTTGGGAAGAACTAGGTGTATGGTGCTTGCTTACCAGGAGGGAACAGGTGCCGGAGCAGACCGACGCTTTCCAAAGCAAGTGGACAGGAGCACTGTCTCCAGAGTGATGTGGGGACAAGAGGACCAAGAACCCACACTTTGATGGCAATTAAGGGGTAATCTAAAGGCCAGGCAGGGGCACTGGCTCTTTAGTGGCTCTCCAGACCCAAAGTCTCAGGAGGCTGACCTGGAATGAGGCAGGTGGAAGCTGTGTTTGGATCATAGGTTTAAGGACACACATGTTTTCCTTAAAGAGAAGGAATTTGAACACCATATGGTTAGGTGGTCAGCCAGCAATAATAATAAGTTCAACAATAGTAAACCACTAATAAAATATTTACAATGCTATTCATTTCATATTACCCTTCTCCTATGAAAGACTAATTCATCATGATGATAAAACTAATAGGAATCCAGCCCTCAAATATATTTGTACATAGTGTAGCATTCGTAATTTTTTGGACCTCATAATTGTCAAAATGAAGGATGAATTTTGAATACCTCTAGGATTCGGAAATAAATTATGTCACTTTTTACCCAAGGTCATCCAAAGCTATTTGTGTAGCAGTTCTACATTTATAATACAGAAGCTAGAATGAAACTTTAAAATATCATCGGATATCAGATACCTGCCAGGTTAAGTCAGAATGAGCTGGTTGGTCAGTGCCTATGTATTGCGCATGTCAGCGTGCCAGGCACTGGGGGAATCCGGGTACCACAGACCTGGTCCTTGTCCTGGTGGAGCCGGCATTAAAGAGACAAGGTCAGTAATGGTAACATTTTAGAGTATGTTACCGGCAAGTAGAGTGCACTTTGGGAGGGCATCGCGGGGACTGGCGTGGGCTAGGTGGGGCAGAAGGGTGGAGGGATGTGGAAGTTGTGAGAAGGCTTCCAGGGCTGTGCAGACGCGGCATGCTTGGACCTCCGTGAGGACGCCGGGAGGGCTGGGCTGCAGAGAACAAGGATATCCCAGGCAGGCTCCTAATAGGAAACAGATGGCACTCTCAGATTAGAAAATGTCAGGAGCGTTTAATAAAGGGACCGTTTATGACAGTGCGGGCTGGGTGTCAGGACAACGAAGGGTGGTGCAGGGCTGAGGGCTGTGATGACAGACTTGTCACCGTCCTTGAGTCTAGAGGAGTCAAAAGGTGATGGAGCGGTTCCCACAGCCTGGAAGGAGGAGGGACCTGGATGACGGACACAACAAGCCAAGGACACCCAGCAAGGAGTGAGCTGGGGAACAAATAACGGACTGTGCTCCCCCACCCCACACCACTCAGGCTCCTGTTGGGGCTCCCTTTGCCCTGAATACACCAGGGTCAGAGGGCATGGGAACCCGTAGACATAATCAGCGCTGGCCAGCCTCACGGGCCAGAAGATGGGGTGCAGAGGGAGAAAACAGACAGAAGGGACCCTCATGAAGAGTGGGCAGTGGCCAGATTGTAAAGAGATGATAAAGAGACAGTTTTTTAGTATTAAGGATTAAGTTTTACTCAAATGTCATTGGGCAGTCATTAAAGCATTCAAGGAGAATAATGTGATCAGATTCTTACAGGAAGGAAAGGAAGTAGCAGATTGCAGGACAGATTTGAGGGGAGCAAGGTAGATTCTAGAAAGCCATTTTGGAGGTCATTGCAGCTCTCTAGGGGTCGAGGGAAAGCGAGCCAATTTGAGAGACGTTTAGAAGAGTAGTTCAGACAGCTGGGTGGATGTGCCCTTCTCTGAGGTAGGAAACATGGGAGTTAGAGCAATTTTGGGGGTGGGGGGGGAAGGGTGAGTTCAGGTGTGGCCATGGTGCGATTGGAATGCCCAGGGATGCAGTCGGCTGGGCGCCAGGGAGCGGGAAGTTAGGTCTGGGGCTCAGGAGGCCCCTAGGTGGCGGGGATTGTGGCCTGTGGATGGGAATTTAAGCAGTGGGCATGGCGGAGGTCCCTAAAGAGCTGTGTAGTGTGAAAAGACACAAAGGCCTGGGATAGAATCCCTAAAAATGCCAACATTTCAGGACTGGACAGAGAAAGATGACTGAGCAAAGGCAACTGAGAAGGAACAGACATAAATAGTGGAAAACCAAGTGGGGCCAGGTGGGAGGCAGGTTAGTGCGGGCTGTGGACCGACTGGGGAGGGGTGGGGAGGCCCACACTCCTCAGAGAGGGCTCGCTGGGGACCAGGAGGACAGAGAGGGGTCCGTGGTGGGAGAGCGGTTGGGATACAGGGAGCCTGCTGAGGTGGGAGGACCTGGGCATATCTAAGTGGGGACCAGAGTCAGTGGGGAACAGTGGCATTGAGAGGACAAGGACAGGGAATGGCATGATGGACAGGGGAAAGCTGGGATGAGGAGGAAGCCAAAGCCATGCCACCCTACAGAGCGTGCACTGCGGGTTCTGAGGCTTGAGGAGCTTGGAGAAGGTGAAATGGTCATTTTGGAGAGCGGGAGAGGGGACTCCCCTTAGAGACACAGAGGGGCCCATTTAGGCCAGTGATTGAGTTTGTTGTGACACAAATCTTCCCAGTGGTGTGACTTTTCTCCTGCCACTCTCGGCAGTGCAGACACAGGTGTAGGGGAGGCTCTTCCCGTCTCTCCCTGGCTTCCCACTCTATTCCAGTCGGAGTTTGTCACATCCTCTGTATATTCCGTATGCAAATGTCTCCATGTTCTAATGTCTGTGGATTCTAGTAATTATAATACTAACTCACCAAGCACCTCCGAGGTGTAAGGATAATAGAAGCACAAACATGTCACCTTCATAGGTGATGAACTTGAGAAGCGAAGTGGGGATACAGGAGCCTGAGGTCAGTTACTCAGGGATGTTGCAGGGGTAAAAATCATCTCATGATAGATTGGCCCCCATATCGTGACCCTTCCACATTTGAGAAGGTTTGTGTTTTTCTTTAACAGAATGTGAGTTGCCTCTGTTGATTGCCTTGCTGTCTTCCCTGGGCGTTTTCTCAGGCTGGAGGTGATGGGCTGGCATATGTGTGCTCACGTTGCAGAGTGGAGTCCTCATCATTTCACTGCCTTCTTGGCAACGAGAGGCAACGAAACGTCAAAGGCATCATTTGCATTTGTAAAGCAAACCCGGTGATCACATCTGTGTCGACCATATGGCAGATGTTCCATAATTGTTTTTAAAAACATATGAGTTTTCAGCTGTGCAGCACTTATCGGAGACTTAGGGAAAGAACAAGAAGTTTAAGAATGAGTATTCCTTCTCCTCTTAGAAACCAACTAATCTGATTTACCTTCTATTTAGTACTTCCAAAGAGAAGCATAGGTTGTCACCATGGTAAAATATCAGCAGAAACCCACCGGAGTGCTGCCCCAAGAGGAGGAATTCTGCAGGCTGCACCGTGCCGGTCTGGTTGATAGCTGCGGTGGGCTGGATCATACCGCCACATCCTAGGATGTCCATGACTGTCTTAGTCTGTTTTCTGTTGCTTATAACAAAATACCTGAAACCGGGCAATTTATAAAGAAAAGCAATTTAGTTCTTACTGTTATGGAGGCTGAGAAGTCCAAGGTCAAGGGGCCACATCTAGCAAAGGCCTCCTTGCTTATGCAGACTCTCGGCAGAGTCCTGAGGTGGTGCAGGGCATCACGTGGTCAGGGGGCCGCGCCTGTTGCTCAGGTCTCTCTTTCTCCTCTTAAAAAGCCACTAATACCACTCCCTTGATAATCCATTAATCCATTGACCCATTAATCCATTAGTCCATGAATGGATTAATTCATTCATGAGGGCAGAACTGTCAAGACCCAATCACCCCCTAGAGGCCCCACCTCTCAGTACTGTCACATTAGGGATGGGGTTTCAACACGAGCTTTGGAGGGACAAACATTCAAACCGTAGCAATGTCCTATCTCCAGAACCTGTGACTGCTGCCTTATATGGCAAAAGCAATTTTGCAGATGTATTTAAATTTAAGCTGTTGGGATAGGGAGATTGGCCTGGATTATTGATTAGGCCTGATGTATTCCCAGAGATCTTTCCAAGAGGTAGGCAGATCAGAAAAGGTGTAGGAGGTGTCATTATGGAACAAGAGGTTGGGATTACGTATCACAAACCAAGGAATGCAGGTTGTCTTTACAATCTGGGAAAAGCATTACAAATTGGAAAAGGGAAAACAGATTTTCCCCATGATCCTCCAGAGGGAGTGTAGCCTGTTAGCATCTTGCCTTTAACCCTGTGAAACTGACCTTGGATTTCTGACTTCTAGAATTGCAAGAGAATAAATCTGTGTTGTTTTAAACCACCAAATTTGTGATAATTTTGTTATAATGACAACAAAAATCTAATACTGTAGGATTTTTTGAGATTTATTTTGAGATTTATTTTGAGATTTATTTATTTTGAGATTTTTTTTTCTTGTGTTTCATTGATGGGTTATCCTGTTGAATATACATTATTGATGTCCTTGCCTGGGGAGGGGATGCAGGCGATAAGCTTGAGGCAGTGCTTAGCTCTTGCCTCTGTCTGTTGGCAGTACAGACACAGAGTTAGGGAGGAGGCCCCATTTACTTCAGAGCCCCGGCAGTCTGGTCTCTTTAACCCAGCTCACTTTGGAGCACAACACGTCATTTGGAAAGAGCCACTGATGTTGCAAACACAGGCTCTCAATTAAGAAAATGGAATTTTCTTTTTGGTACAAGGTTTCTCCTTAATATGTGCCTCAACATTGTCCTTTGCCTACAGACATAGCTGCTGGTATTTAAGGATGTCATTGTAGTGTAATGACATTTATCTAAAATGTGTCAGCTTACTCTTAGAAGTAAAATTTATTTTAATTGCTTAGGCTATAGTTTTATAGGATTGGGAATGGAATTTTTCCCTGTTTTTATGGTAAATTCTTTGATCTAGGCTGGGCATGGTGGCTCATGCCTTTGGGAGACTGAGGTGGGAGCATCACTTGAGGCCAGGAGTTTGAGACCAGCCTGAGCAACATAGCAAGATCCTATCTATACAAAAATTAGCCAGGTGTGGTGGTGTGCACCTGTAGTCCTAGCTACTCAGGAGGCTGAGGCAGGAGGATCGCTTGAGCTCGGGAAATGGAGATTGCAATGAGTTACGAGGACACCACTGCACTCTAGTGCAGGCAGTAGAGTGAGACACTGTCTCAAAAAAAAAAAATTCATTGATCTAAATTTCTCCAATTTTATATCCTTTTTAATTTTTTATAATTTTTGTTATTTTGTCTAATTGAAAGAAAACAATATATATTGAATATGTAAAGTTTATAAAACACTTTAAGCAAATAAATCAAAAAAACAAGAAAACACTTGTAGTTTTACAACATAGACACTGTTAACATTTTGGTGTCTTTTGTTGGATATATATAATTAGGTGCTTGTTTGATTTTTATTACTGCTTCATGGATATTTTCTCCACATCAGTACATATTCTCCTATAATAATGACAGCATTCTGTTTTATTATAAGTATCTTATACTTACACTACGAGCTGATTTTTATGCATTTAGGTTGTTCCTAGAATTTATTATTGCCTATTCACTTGCTTTGCCCATTTCATTTGTGGTGTGTTCTTTGCAAACTAGGTTTGCAAGCTTTTTTTGTATGTTAGGCCTATTAATTTTTTAACAGATATGTACAATTATTGAGGATACTTGTTTGCTTTTTAATTTTGTTTGTGTGAGACTTTTTGATATGTAAATATTACTAATCTAAACTATGTTCCTTTTTCTTTTTTGTTGTGTCTGTGGTGATTTTTATTCTCTATTTTTTACAGATTGGTTTTCTTCCATCTTGATGGCCTACCAGATCTTAGATTTCCTTTTACATCAAATGAATGTTTCCTTCATGGTGTAACAGTGGTGTTTTTAATCGTTAGCCAACCACTTAATTTATTTTATATGAGAATAGTTTTGTTCCCCTTAGTATAATTTTGACCCTAAGTCTATTGGCTAATTTGACAGTTTGATTCACCTTTAAGCAGCTCCAGGCTGAATTCAAATATAAATTTAGGGAATGTATTACTATGTGAGTCTGTAAATGTGCATATACTTACACTGCTAGTTAATACCTAGTTAATACCTAAATACCTAAGAAAAGTAATCTGCATCTAATGAAGTATCTTTTTTTTTTTTTTTTTTTTTACCCAAGATGATAAAGAGAAAGTTTCTAGTATGTGGCTTCCATTTCCTGTATTTTAGTAATGTCTTCAATATTAACAATATAAACTGATAAATTATAAAAAATCAAATCCTCTAATTGTATTAAAATTTGAAGAAAAAAATGATTTCTTTCTAACAAGGTAGAAAAGAAAAAAAGAAAAAAACAAACTGAATAAGCTCTGGGCTTCTGGAATTTCCTCATTCAGCTTTTTCTCTGCTTATGTTCCAAACAATTGCATAAAAGCAATCCCAAACAAATGTTTATAGTGGCTGCACTCCGAAATACCGATAATGAATTCTACATAACAAGCACACTCTTTCCCCCGGCTGTTTGCATTTAAAGTATACATTTTGCAGTAATTTTGATGACTTCATTTTGAAGCAGTTCTTAACAGACATTTTGGAAATGTCTCATGTCATGAATTTATTCATAAACCAGCCTGTCAAAAGCCTTAGCGTTCACTGGGGAGGATGTGTCTCAGAGGCATGAGTGGTAATTCTCCCTACATCACCTGCCATCTTGAAAGATCATTACTCGTTTCCATTACTTCTTGAGTGTTTTGGCTCCCTGCTACTGGGTTTTAGGACTGTGAGGAGAGAAGACCATGACATTGAGTTCCCAGCTACGCAGTATCTATTAAGTGCTATGTTCCTCCCCCTGATGATGATGATAACTTATGTTTGGGAATCTGTGATGTTTACTGTCATGGTTAATGGTCAATGTTACTTATCAAAAGGGTGATAAACCAATAATAGGATCTTGGACTAGGAAAGTAAAGATAAGCACAATGTGTTGCTTTTTTCCTCACGTGCTTATAGTCCTTAATGAGGACTAATAGGCCCTGATGTTTATTTGTTCAATAAACAAGCTGTTGGGTTGTGAATAAGAGGTCAGCATAGCCAGCAATGAGATGTGAGTTGCTTTATCAAAGGGCATTATTTAGTGGCTAGAGCAAGTACCGGAATGTTTTACAGTAATAGAATGGTAGTTGCAACACATTGTTTCTAACCCCTTTGATCTCTAAGAGGCCAGGAAAATAAGTGGCTGCTCTTGCCTTTCCAGTCTGGAAATTGGAATTGTGTATGGATGCTTTTCCATTTCTAATTCGTGGCTCTTTGATCTTGCTTATTCATGAAGTACGCGTTCATGCTCATGTGTTAAATCAGCACTTATCATACTTCGGTGTGAACATTCATCCCTGGAGATTTGTTAAAATGCAGATTCTGGGATGAGAGCTGAGATTCTGCATTTCTAACCAGCTGCCAAGTGACACTCATACTGTTCTTGGTCCCTGGACCACACTTTGAGTAGCACACTGATTTCCAGCTTGCAGGATGGAGACAGAAGGGCGCAACCCACGTAGACTTGGAACCTCTTCTAACAATAGGGAATGTGCTTAATGAGGCAGGAGAGTGCAGTGGATGAAAGTGCAGGCTCTGGGTGTGAATTTTAGCTCGACCATTGCTAAGTTTTATGAAGTACCAATCAACCCGATAGTCTCTGTTGCCGATGACAACAAAGATTTATTTTATGCTCACATTACATGTTGAACTGAGTGTTGGCCACAGCTCTGCTAATTCTGGGGTCCACACTAATGGCAGCCTTATCTGGGATGTGCGGTTCACCGCCCCCCATCTGTTGGGAACCTGCAGTGGCTCTGAAAGTTTCTGCTCAGATTTGCATATGTCATCTCTCCTCACAAGCCATTGGCCAGAGCAAGTCACATGGCCAAGCCTGATGTCAGGGGGCAGAGAAGTAGACCCCTCCCATGAGCAGCAGGTGGGGACCCATTGCCTCCTGCAGGACAGGAAGAGAGGATGGGGGCCAGAACACAGTTTTCGGTAGCAGCTCAGCAGCCATGTGCACCTGTTACTTTCACAGGACTGTTCTGAGGATTGAGGAAGGTAAAATGGACAGCACATAGCACATGACATACAAGAGAAGCTCAAGAAATGTCTGTAGTCAGATTGCTCTTGTTTTTCTTCTTATACCTTGCCCCGATCCTCACTGCAGGGTCACTGCTCCTTTGGGATTGAGGAAAACTCCTCTCCCTGCTTTTCATGATACATGAAACATACAAGGCCCCCTAGCTACCAAACAATCAGATCACCTGAGGCCATCTGATCAATCAGATGCTTGGCTGGAGGGAAAGAGAACTGGGTTACCACATAGTAAGTTGTTTCCAAATAATTTTAGGCAGCGGCTTCATCTTCCTGCCCGTAGTGTTTTCTGAGTTTTTGGCTTGAGTTTCATATCACTTGATTTCTCTTCTATTCTCTGTATTTTGTTTTGTGACCTGTTCTGTGATCGCTTATTCTACAGACAAATATTGAATATCTAGTGCATGCCGGCTGTTGCTGAGGTGCAAAGACACGTATCAAGTGTGGTTACTATTGAGTGAAGGCTGACGAGCATGTGTTACATAGAAGCATTATTCATTCATTATTACCTAATTGCCAAGCATGGTGGAGGAGGCTGCAAAGGTGGAATCCAGCCTGAATAAATCAGAGTCGGGGCAGCTTGAGCATATGCAGAGAGCCAGGGGAATCATTGCAGCTTGTGAGCAGGGCAGTATGTGACCTGAGCTTTAGAAAA
Source organism: Eulemur rufifrons (assembly GCF_041146395.1). NCBI lineage: Eukaryota > Metazoa > Chordata > Mammalia > Primates > Lemuridae > Eulemur > Eulemur rufifrons. Next base: position 4,904,985 of record NC_090989.1, read on the forward strand.
AATTCAGGGTAGTAGGTGTAGACTGTAGGAGTGGCTGGCGATCGGGCACTTGGTGAAGTGAGAGATTACAGGGCTGTGAGCAGAGCACGTTGGAGAGAATGGGGTGTGGAGCTATGTGTTAGTGGGCGAGGGAAATAACCAATAGCTGTGAAGCTCTTGGGACGACCAGAAGGAGCAATTGTGCACAAAGAGTTTAGGTGAGGGAGAAGGTAACACATGCACTTGGGGCCAGGAGTTTGTGTCTCAAATGGTCTAACCAGGCAGAGATGTTGGGAAGGGGGGTTCAGATAACCTGCAAACCAGCTATCCCGATCGACTAGTTAAGGATGCATTACACAATACACAATAAAGACCCATCAATCATGGTGTGTAGGAAGAGTATAGACAAAGGGATATGCAGTCATTAAATGCTGAGGTAAGATCTTGGTGAATGCAATGGTTCATCTTACCAGGTGGGCAATTTTTTTTTGGGGTGGGGGGGGTTACCTAAGAATAGGCATGCTGTACTCATGATACTTGTTCTTGGAGCAGTGTGTTGCAAAACAAAGTTAATGTGTTAAATTTAACTGTGATTCAAACTGATGTTGCCTGAGTCTCCAGGGGCCAGTGAAACACAAGTGGGGTGGAAAAAGCAGCCACTTCTATTGTTGCCAAATGATAGAAAAGATGTGAAAATCAAATGCATCGGGTTAGCCTCACTGTGCAGCAAGGAAAAAAACCCGAATTAATTATAAATAAGATGAATAAATAATTTAAATATATCACTTATTGCCTCTTTATTGCTCAACACTTGAAAAATTGTTTCAATTAGAAACTTAAACTCAATTTGATAGACGACGAAGAGTGTGAAGCTCAAGATAAATGTAAATCCCTTTGTGATATAAAAATTTGATTTTGCAGTATGAACTCTATTAAAAAGAAATTAATAATCTCCAGAAAAAGGAGATAGTGCCAAGAAGGCTGGCCTTTTCCCACAGAATATGGCTTATTAGAAGAGGAAAAATTAGTAAGCTTATGACAGAAATAATTAAAAAAATATCAAAACTGCAAAATGCTAACCCCCAACCCCATAAATGACAAAACTAATAAACATTTCTTTCTCTGGATTTCACATTAAAATCATAGAGTTAGATGTGTATGCTTCCTATATTTCACATGATTTTCATTTTTTTTTATATGCCCAAGGAAATGCCATTCTTCTTTGTGTTTGTTGGCCTCATAAAACACAGCAGAACAATTTCCTCTTTCTTGCACCTACAAAGCGAGGGATTCAACAGGCTGAAGCCACACTGGACCTTAGCCGAGACAAAGATATGCCGGAAAGCTGGTTTGATTCCTTTACTTTCATGCTCTGGTTCTGCAAATTCTCCATCCCACCCCTGGAAGATCTGGCCAATGGATAAGAGCATGATCTTTCGTGTGTACAGTATAAACTTCAGAATCCTTCTTATCACGGGGCTCCAGGCAACCACTCCCAGGCATGGTGAATGAAACCTACTTGGTATCTGCCTCAGATCCGAAGGACTAAGAGTTTGGTAACATCGTATCTGGCATGTGAACAATTTGTCTGATTTGTTAGCTACATGCAAACATCTATCACCTTATGTCTTAGTTCAGGCTACAGAAAAGAGTTCTTTCTATTTCACATAGGGAAAAAAATGTTTCAGGACATTATGTGACACACATATTTTACCTTTTGGACCTAAATATACATCTGAGGGAACTAAATGTGTGCTAGGAATCAGGTTTCCCTCATCCCCATCCCATAACAAATGGAATCTCATTCTCCCAGAAAAAGCAAACACAAAACAAGCCAACACCAGCTGGGCGGCAAATGCCGGTCCGGGCAGCTTTCAGCCAACTTTGAGAGCTGTCAGAAATTCTCCAGCAAGGGTAGGAAGCTGACAGTCCTCAGCCCACAGATGTCTTGCTTGGCCAGCAGGGTGTTTATTTCTTTAATTTGCCCCCATGTGGGTCCCCGACTCTCCAAGTGTCACAGGCTTCTCTGCTCTTCTCTTTTCTCAATCCTGGTGACATCTCAGGACACTGACTCTGTGACTCCTGGGGTAGAATTCTGTCCTTCCTCATTCTCAGTCTCACAGCCGGTCATCTCTCCTGTGTTGACACTTTAAGCTCCTAATGTGACTGGTTTCGGACACAGGGTCTTTAAAGAGGTAATGAAGTTAAAGCGAGGTCACCAGGGCCGGCCCTAGTCCAACGTAAAAGTGGTATTTAACACATTGACTGCCATGTGAGTTATACTTCACTCAGGCTAGTTTTGAGCCCAGGGCCTCCTGAAGCAAAACGCAATAGTTGGTTTGTGAAAATCTTACTTGTTGACGTTCTTATTGTTACAATTAATATTGACAATTTAGTTATAAAAACGTGGATTGCATTGCATATAACTCATGCACAGAAAACAATAAAAAATAACACATTAGAAAGGATCGTTTTGTTTTAATAAAGCACCATGGCCCCAGGGGAAAAAAAATTTTCCCAGTGTGGCAGTCAATGTGTTAAGAAGAGATTAGGACACAGACACACAGAGAAGGATGACCACGTGAAGACACAGGGAGAGCGATGACCATCTATAAACCAAGGAGAGAGGCCTTGGGAGAAACCTGCTCTGCTGATGCCTTGATCTTGGACTTCCAGCCTGCAGAACTGTGAGAGAGTAAGTGTCTGTTGTTCAAACCACCCAGTCTGTGGACTTTTGTTATGGCAGCCTGAGCAGACACCGTCCCTACTCCTGAATCCGTGGGTGGGAAGCACCCCCCAAATCAATCCATGTGCCGTGGGCTGTGGGAAATGGCTGCAGTGCTGGGCTCTGTGGAGTGGTTCCCCGAGGTTGGGATTAAGACAATGTGAGGACAGTCACATTTATTTTTAGCTTCAATGATTACAAAGCCTCTTGGGAATAGGACCAGAAATCATTTGACCGTATCATGACTCCAAGAACTAAAGTTACTTGTTTTGAGATTTCATTATTCTATTTATGATACAAATAACTAGCAATACTATGACTACATAAAAGGGTATTGTCAGGTGTTGCAGTGTTTCCTCCTTGATTTATGAGAGCTTCTTGGAAGATAGATATTAATGCATCTGCCCTCCGTATGTATAGTGAGCGCTCATAAAGGCTTTTGGCTCATCAGCCAGGAAGTGCTGAGCATGTTTCCATGAAGATGTTTCCCCATTCCATGACGCATCATGTGTGCATTCTGGGTGGAATAAGAAATAGAGGTGGACCCCTTACCATTTCTTTGGTATATGGGCCTTAGACCATTTTACGAATTTTTATTTATTTGTTATGCTCTATCCTACAGCATCCCAAATATCTTTGATGCTTTATTGCACTAGAGACTATATTCTTACATGTGTATGCACACAGATGTGCACACCTCGACACACACACACACACCCTCATACACAGAATTAATCTCTCCAAGAATCACCCCAACCCAGTTGCCTATTCAGGTGATCCCGTGTAACAGGATGATGGGAATATGAGCATTGGAATGTCTCCACTGAAATCATTCACAGGACTTTTCCCATAGAGTATTTTTTTTTCAATTTCAAGCACATGGAAGGATGGTGAAATTCTGAAAGTAATTTAATTGCAAAGGGCAAAACAAGTTGTCAGGACCAATACGGGTTTCATTAAATAGAAGATAAATTGTACTCTAATCAGGGCCTATAAGAAAAGCCGACTATGAGAAGCTCGAGAAAGGGAGACATTCATATCCTGGGGGCTTTTTAACTGCAAGGTTTTCAGCTCCTGTGAATTCTAGATAGTAGCTATGAACCGCTGATGTTGGGAAGGAAAAGGAATCCTGTACTAAGCCTTAACAGCAAAGGCTCAACCCCAGATGGGAAATATGAACAAGACCCACTGGTGCTAATTGGCCAGGCCACTGATCATACTGCATAGACGGCATGTGGTTAGGCTTCCCAGCACCCACTTTGTGACTCCTAATGGTAGAATTCTTTCCTGAGAGGCTGTCAATGGACGTCTAACTTTAAGAAATAGAGCAGAAAAATCAATCTGCTCCTTGCATCATGTGTGACATTTTAATTACCTAGGCAGCTAATCAGGGCACAATGAAGCAGCTGCTGTGATTATAGAATTTTGTCCCAATTATTTACAAAGCTGCACAGCTACTGCAGTGTCTCATTGTCACCTCTAGCATGCGGAGGTTCTAGAGCAGGTGTGAGCCTGATTGGGCAGCTCAGAAAACTGTTCCATGGCTGTCATTTTTTCTTTGGAGCCAAAGGATTAAGATTTGAGTTATTCTCTAAAAGTATGATTCCTTTCTATGTCCATTGTCTTCCTCTCTCTGTTATTTTTCTTCATTGTCTGGATGGTCTCCATGCTTCCCTGGTATCATTCTCTGTCTTTGTAAAGTGTTATCAAACTCGTACTAGTCTGTTCTACCAGCATCCTTCCAACAGGTGGGTGTGCAATGTTCTCTAATTCTTCTAAAGGATAAGATGAAGCATTTGTAGTGGAATGCTTTTCATAGATCCCTATTAATATTTTGTTACTATTTCTAACTTAATAAGTGCCAACTATGTGCCCAGCAGTGACATGAAAATTTTTTCGTCTAGAAGAAATTCTAGACTTAAATTCTGATTACTAAATAGAAAACAACTCCTTTAAAATTTACATCTTAAGTTCTGATGCTGTAGCATTGCTGGAATCCATAACAGTGCAGAAAACGGTCAATTGCTAAATTAATCTTTGTGACTGATTATTACTGTCCTTGCCATAGTCTGGTTTAAGTTAGAAGTTGCATTGTGGTTTTAGACTTAAGTCATCATGGAATCTCCTCCATATGCTTTTACAAAGGAATTCTGATACTTTTAAAGAAATCCACATGTAATATTCTTTAGGCAGTTAGACATTTTGTGCCCAAGTTGATGAATTTATAGGACACTGGAACTTGGAGAAAGTGGTTGAAAGTAGCTATTGCCAGAGTCACCTAACATTAATACCTGAGTCAGGGAAGCTGGAGACAAGAACCAGACATCCCAAGGCCAAACCAAATGGAAGAAATGGACCTACATGGGCAAGAGAGGCCCTGGGTTCCGCAGAGGCTGCGTCTGTTTCCATTGAGCCTGGGACTGTCCAGATACCATATTTCCTCTAGCGAAGCTATAAAGTGAAAGTTCTTTGTCTTGTCAACTAAAGTTACACTTTAACCCAAAGGGGAACCAAACTTACTTACAAACAAAATAAACGAGGGTAGGCAGGGTCACATCATTATTGCCTGAATTTTTATAATCTTACCTTTCTAGATTTAAAAAAAAAGATGTGTACTAGTTAAACATTCAGTTTTATTTGGAACAGAAATCTAATTTTAAGAAAAAATCTAAATCCACTCGTGTAATACTGTTTCTTTTAGTGAATAGCATGCATTCATTTCAGAACTAAGCACATTTAGTTTTTTGGGAATATTTAAGGAATTGTTGGAAGAGGAGTGAGAGCATTTTTGACCCTGGTGTTAGTTTGCTTGGGTGTCACACAGACAGTGAGAGCTTATTGTAAAGCAGAAAAATTCGGGGCCAACTTTGAAAGCTTTGGATGTACCACCATCCCTGTCCATTTTTTTGTGGCTTCAGTCTTGCTGTTAACGACCATTTTAAACTCCTTTCCTCAGTATAAGATTGGGAGAGGAGTGGAGAAGTTTAATATTGCAGTCTGATTTTTCCCCTGTATCTTCTGAGTCTGACCTTGAATTCTGATCCTTATACTCCCTTAAATTTATGCACGGATAGAATATTGTATTAGAATCTATTTACAATGGTTGCTATTATTGAGTGTATGTTAATTATCGGTTTAGCCCATAAATAATCCACTTCATGACTGTAATGTAAAGAGCCTCCTATGACACTGAACTGCTTCTTGGCACACAGGAGAAACTCCGTACATATGTGTGGCGTGGGCGAATGGAAGTGCGTGAATATGAATAAACCACCATGGAGTGGGTGCTGAGATGAGTCACTCTTCAATGTGAAACAATACAAGATAACCCAAACATTTGGCCATTATGAGGAAAGTGAATGTTTCCTTGGGAAATAGTGTGGGGTGTAAGTCGGCAGCCTGACATGGCGAGTGGCGGATCCATTTGTAACAGCTGTTTAGCAACAATGGGAGGAGACTGCAGAGCACTGCGTGTCTGGACGAGGCCACATACTACTTTTATGTTAAATAGGATGGTGGCATGCCAAAAAAGACAGGGACTATTTGGCAGGATGTAACCAATATCCCAGGTCTGGAAGAAACCCACATTTGTTGTGTGTCCTTCTGAGTAGCTGGAGTGCAAGCCACACATCATCAGACTGGTATCAACTGACTTAACTGACCAACACTGAAGTGCACATATAGTAGTAACATTCACTGGATGTCAGGCAGATGAGAGGGGGAGGAGGGGATGGTATATTCACACCTAATGCGTGCAGTGCTCACCCTCTGGGGGATGGACACGCTTGAAGCTCTGACTTGGGTGGGACAAAGGCCATATATGTAACCTAAACATTTGTACCCTTGTAACATGCTGAAATAAAAAACAAACAATCTGACATGCATTTGAGGTCGCTTCTCCCCCTGGGCATGGACCTGGAACACTGTGGCAGATGCTGTTTCTGGGAAAGACTTGCCCAGCCTCTGTTCATGGACTAGATCTGTGTGAGCTTTGCAAAACAGAACCAAGCTGTGTCCATGTTGGGGGACGTTCAGTGATTAAATGTATTTAGAAAACTGCCATAAGTTTCAAATCGAGCCCCTGGGCTTTGGAATCAGGCAGGGCTGGATTCCTGGTTAACAAATTGCAATCTGTGTCATCTTGGGATAGTAAGTTAGCCTTTCTGAGTTTCAAATTCCTAATTTGAAAAATGACAATAATACCTAATTTGGGGGTTCACCTGAGGATTAAACAGGATTCCATCTGTCTATTCATATTTATGCTATTTTATTCTGTAGCCTACAATAACCTATAATATTAATTATTGCTATCATTATTATAATCAGTATTGATTTCTTCCTCCTGGGTTTTTCAAATGAACAACAAGGACTCAGATGAGCCCCATGGCCAAGAACTCAGTGACTCGCTTTAACTGGTGGTTTCCAACCCTATTTGAACAAAGGTCTCTTTTTTCACTTGGCATTCAGATGCAGTGTTCCCTGGAACACACTTTGAGGAAAGAACCTGAGAGCAGTGCTTTTCAAAATTCAATGTGTGTATGAATCTCCAGGGAGGTCTTGTTAAATGGAAGATTCTGATTCACTAGGTCCAGGGCTGGCTCAAGACGTTGGCGTTTCTAAAAAGTGCCCATGGGATGCTGGTGCTGCTGGTTCGTGGACCTCCTTCCAGGTTACGAGACTTAGAGCACGTGAACATGGTGACTGTATGCCGGAAACTTTTATGTAGGTAGTTTCTTCAGATGAAATAATGGTGCATAGCAGTAGGGACGAGATAAGGTCTCAGTGGAAGTCAACAGTGGGGATACGTGGAGAGGAAAGAAACCCCTCTATTTTATGTAAGTCTTTGATGTGATGATCTCTACCCATGGTGCTGTAAGTTCTCTGCTGTGTTGGTTTTCTCACGATTGTATCCCAATGCCCAAGGCTTTCCTTGGCATTGCACGGGCAGATCGATACGTATTTAATGACTGCCTGAATGAGTGAATGAAAAGACTAGAGTCTTTTGTCCTGGGTGTCTCATTTATGCCACGCCCCAGGGGTTGGGGCGAAGCCAGACCGTGAGAACGGGAAAATACGCAGAGATGAAGATTTAGGTAGCTGGGGAAGCGTTAGTTCTGTGTGCTGTTTCCCAACAGTATTTTCTGTTTTCTGTGGGTTCAAAGTCTTTACTATTGTTCTTCTGGCAAGAACGCCGGCCTGTGAGGCCTCCTTGCTTTTTGTTTTAGAGATCGTCAGGGGCAGCAGTTGCACGGTGAAATAGCAAAGGCAGTTTTCTGTGAGAGTAACTCCAAGGTGATCTCCTGCAAGGAAGCGAGGATGGATCCAGTACCTTCCCTTACACCCCTGAGTTCTCTGCACAAGAGAATTTTCTAATTACTGTTAGCCCAGCACCTGGAGGACAATGAACAGTCAGGTGAGAAAGTCCTCAAATGAGATTTCTTAGACTTGCCCATCAGGGCGGTGCAGGTTCCTTGTCACAGCTTTGAACCTCACCAAGAATCGTTTATGTTGGGGCCCAGCACACATTGCTTTGCCCAAATGTAAATTCATTTCCATTTTAATTGTACTGGTCTCTGCTTCTAAGAAAACTTTTAGTGCAGAATCATTGAGTTTATTTGGAAACTATCTTTCTCTGCATTTAGACTTTATGAATTTGAAGACTAAATGGTATATTTTAAATGGATATGAAAAGTGTCAGAGCAATGAGTATGCCATGGCTAGAATAAATACTGTCTGAGTTCATTCAGGCTTCTATGACAAAATGCCATAGACTGAATGGATTGAAAAAAAAAAAAACAAAAACCTAGCATTTTTTTTTTTTTCCCCTCACAGTTCTAGAGAATGGAAGTCTAAGATCAAAGCACCAGAAGGTTCAGTTTCTGGTGAGGGCCTGCTTCCTGGTCATAGGTGGCCATCTCCTCCCTGTGTCATAAGTGGTGGAAAGAGGACGAGAGAGCTCTCTGGGGTCCCTTTGATAAAGGCCCTAACCCTGTTCCTGAGGGCTCCCATGAAATAATCACCTCCCCAAAGCTCCACCTCTTAATAACATCATATCAGGGGTTAGGATTTCAACATGGGAATTTTGGAGGAAACAGATATTTAGCCTATAACAAATATATTTATGCAAAAGGGATTCTAATAAATGCTGACTTATATCCAGATATTAACCCAAAGCATGATTTATATATCTCATGAAATAAGACATGAGTTATTTAAAGAAAACAAAAAACTTGCTTTAAAAGAAAAAATTTCTTTACCTCCCCAAACACTGCATATCTGTTAGATCATATACAGAATCAAATTTTACCTTTCCAATGTTTTAAAGGTGTGTATGAGAAGAAAGAGGGCAATGCAATTTCATGAGCTACTTTGGAATATGTTTCCCAAACAGAGGTCTTTGGCATGCAATAGATTCTACAATTTGGGCATCCTGAAAGCATCACAATCATTTGCCTTCAACAATTTAGTGCTAATGGATGTATGAAACATATTTTAATGCAATTTTATGTGTGATGAGTTGAAAATGTCATCCAAGAGTTTCACCAAACTGGTAATACACAGTCCACTGCCTGCTGTTCCCTCTAGTGACTTAAGAGGTTTGGGGCCCCTTACTCTCTATGCACCACATTGTTCCACAAATGTGACCTTCCTTTGTCACCCACTGTAGATATTACTTTCCCAGTTAAAGTCCTTTTAAAGAATGACCCTTTTCGGAAAGCAGAACTGAAACTTTTCAGTGATTTGTTGTTATTTTTCACACACACACACACACACACACACAGTAGTAGGTTCACATACAATATCTGTTTTCTCTCTACCTCTTGCTTTACCAGTGCACATCACAGTGTTGTGATGGCAGATAAAGGTGTTGCTGCATGTATCACTGCAGTTTCACGTGTGGCTGCTGGTCAGACTGGAGGAACTGTGACCACTGCTCATCTTTTGTAACTCCATGCTGGACTTAGGCTCAGTTGCCTCCATGCAGTGAGCTACTGTTGGTCTGTGACAGTCTCAGCAATTTCTGACTCCTTGTTCAGAATGTTGTTATTAAATTGGGCTTTCTCCAAGGCCCATTTTCACCCCTTCCACTGTCTCCTTTCTACAGTAATTTGGTTGTACTGTTTGTCTCACGGATGAAGCATATTGCAAGTAAATACCACCAACAACCTCCCCGACAGGTTTGGGGTATGAGTCTTCATGTGTTTCATGAAGGCAAATGATGTAACTGCTGCAATATAACCTTTTATGCATCTCCCTCTAATTTAAAATATTTGTGGTCCTTATGAGTGTTATAATACTGATGAGCATTGAAATTCTTTAATGTTGATATTGCAGTATCACAAAGCAAGCAAATCATCCTATCTTTAGCAGAACCAAGATAATATTGCAATTCTCAATCTTCTTTAAAAAATCTGTTTTTTTCCTTCAGCATTCTCGTGGGCTTCTTTGACATGATGGACTGTTAAGCAGACAATATTAGAAAATATTGTCAAGCTGTGCAACTATTCACAAATTCCACTTCAAACAGAAACATATTGTGCCATTGTCAAAAGCTGGTAACAGACTGGGGTACTGGATTCCCATAAACTCTCACCAACCAGCCTCCTGCGGTAGTGGTACCAGCTAGGCAGGGGAAGTTAGAACTAAATCTTGAATGTAGCAGCATCAGTTTAGCCCTTATGGCTACTAATGTTCTAACTGTGCCAGTCAATCTGGGAGGATTATGTCATTGAAACTTATTTTATTCTTTGGTATTTTAAATACGTTCATTTTAAAATTAAAATAAAAATGCAGAAGACAAACAAAAATGTATTAATAAAAATAAAAGGATGTGTTCTGTAAAATTTGGATTCAGTCAAAAGGCTGCACTTAAAGGATCTGGAAGGCCACATGTGGACTTAAGACCACAGATTCTCCAGCCCTGATATGTGGGGATTGTTATATGATAAAGGCAGCTCAAATGGTGAGGGAGAGTTGAATCTTCAGTGAATACAGTTGGGACATCTACTTATCATTTAGGAAGAAAATAAAGCTGAATTTAAGCTGAATAAGCTAAAACCTTACTTCTTAGCCCAAAATGAATGATGAATGAAATATTTATATTTCAAGTATGAACTAGAAAGTAAAACTAGAAAAATATGCTTGAATCAAAAATATAATCTTGTCGTAAGGAAGGTCTCCTTTCACATGACAACAGAATCAAAGACTACCAATAATGTAATAAACATTATAAAACCAAAAATGCAGAATTATGGACACATACACTGTTGAACTACTTTTCTTCTCTTATGAAAAAGGCAAATAACCCAGTAGAGCCACAAGCAAAGCATGTGAGCAGGTGGCTCCCCCAGATGAAATCTGAATGTCCAGTAACGGTGGAAAATACGCTCAGTCTCTCTCACCGTTAAAGAACTGCGAATCAAAAGAACAATCCTGTGCCATGTTTTCTCTATCGAGTTGGTGAAAATGGAAAACTTGCTACTGGTTTTGCATGGCTATGGAACAGGCCCCTTACTTCCTGCTTCTGGCGGCGATGTTGATGGGAGCACCTGGGAGGAGGCAGTATTTCCAAAAATGCAAAATGGAAAATCCCAACAGGCCCTCTGCTTGGGATTTCCTCTGTGGGAGTCTCACACAGATCTGGGTATAACAATGCTCATTCCAGCAACTTTGCTAATAATAAAAAACAGGAAGCAACCATATGATAACTTCTGTAAAATAGAGTATCACGTTGCCATTAGAATGAATGAGCGGAGCTATGTGCACTGGCATAAAACAATAGATTATCAAATGGCAAAAATGAAGTGCATGACATCATGTATACTTTAAGCCTCTTTGTGTATTTCCGAAGTATATACATATTATTTACTTTTATGTACATGCATCCTTCCGATCTGGAAGAATTCATATGAAACTATTACCCCTGATTTCTTCTGTTTGTGCTTGAGGTTGAGAATGTAAATATAAAATTTTTACTGCTCACTTTTCCCCTTTCTGTACTTTTAAAGATGTTTTACTATGAGCCAAGCATGGTGGTGTGTGCCTGTGGCCCCAGCTACTCCAGAGGCTAAGGTGGAGGGATTGCTCGAGCCCAGTAGTTTAAATCCAGCCCAGGCAACATAGCGAGACCTTGCCTCTAAAAATAATAATAATAAATAAAACTTTAAAAATTAAAGATATTTTACCATAAGTATTAAAAAAGTAAATCATTAGTTTCCAAAAGGAGTAAATAAAGTGTAATGGCTGCTAATAGGAGGTCTGTAGTCCAACCACACATGCTGAGCATGCTGCTGCCCCTGCAGCAGCGTCTGGGGAGAAAGACGTTCCTAGCAGCCCTGGCAAAGGGAGCACTATCAAGGCTCTGTCTCTCTGTTCAGCTGCTCTAGAATTCCCCTCAGCAGTGAGTCCATGATCCTGTAGAAGCTAAAAATCACATCCATCTCCTGCAGCTGAGGACAAGTTCTCAGGAGATCTTGTTTCACTAGGATTCTCCTAGTCTTCTCCTGAGAGATGAACCCAAATCTTTGTTGAAGTCTTCTCCCTGTTGGATTCTGCAGACATTATTCCTTCAATACGATCTTAGCACATAGTTAACCCTGAGTCAGAATGGAAACTCTTGAGTTTCCTGGTATTGCAGACCCATAAGTTTGATGGGTTTCCTTTCAAAGGTCTTCTCAAGTTTTCTTCCCAACTCTGCTACGCTTGGCTTGGACCCTTCAGAGTCCTGTGCTCCTGTGGTCACCGTTGGCACAAATGAACTTAATTTCTGCTTACAATGGCAGGTGTACCCCAGGATGTTGCCACACCTACTTTACCTCTGGTATTTCATGATAATTATTTTTAGTTTATAAATAAGATAGATAATAGGTTATGTGTGTGTGTATATATAAACACATTATATATATAATTTTGAAATAAGTGAGGTAAAAAATTATAAATGGTAAATGAAGTACCGAAAACTAAGTCACTACTGCAAAACTTTGCAGCTCCAGAGTTTGCATGTCAGTTTCTAAAGCCTCATCATGATACCAGTGGGCAGGTGGGCGGTTGCTTAGCTGATGGGAGTAAAGCATGAGCTTCAGAGCTTTATTTGGAAAGAACTTGTGTGTCAGCACAACTTGGATTGAAAGCCAGGTTCTGCTACTTACAAGCTGTGTGGATTGTCTGGCTCTGACTTTGTTTCCTCAGCATTCAGGTAGAGATGGTGATGTCTATGCCTGTGACGTTGTAATTGAGTAGATGACACGTGGTCTCAAGCATGCAACACTGCTTAGTAAAGGTGAGATCCCTCCATTGACTGAATGAAGACACACTGAGGGGTGTGATCTGTAGCTCAGTTATCTTCTCTTTCTTCCTGCGGATGTAGGCGTATATATAAACCTTAGTCATCTTTTTGAAGGAAAACACAAATCCTTACCATCTGCTCCTTGCTGATCTCTCTTACACTACCCAGCCCCCACTCACGATGCACAAGCCACATGGGCATTTTTCTGTTCCTTGACGAAGCCCAGGTAGTTCCACTTTGCAGACTTTGCACTGCCACCCCTTCGCCCAGGAGGCTGTTCCTCTGGACTGCTCAAGTCCTGGCTAAGGGACCTTCACACTTGGAAGTCACTTCCAATAAACTCACCTATTTTATTTTCCTTATAACACTTTATTATCTGAAATTATTTATTCACTTCCTTTTTATACCATCTATCTTCCTCCTCTTCCCCCACTGCAATGGCAGACCCACGAGGGCGGTAACTTTGCCTGTCTTGCTCCCTATCATGAACTAGAATGACACCTTCACTTGGTCCCTATGCAGTGAGCACTTTGACAAGAAAATTTTATAAATATTGTAATAGCTTCAAAGGTTACAAGCTATCTGAAGGGAAATTTGATAATACATATTAAAAATTATAAATACTGACCTCTGTTTGACCACAAGTTTCTCTTTCTCAGAATTCATTCCATGAACATGATTGAGGATGTCCTTGAAAAGTTTAAATTTGTTTATCATCACTCATGTAGGCTGCTGTAATAATATCTTAGTAGCCCATCCTGCCTCTCTCCATTCTCTTGTTCCATATCATTGTCTTCCAGCTTTAATTGGCACTGTTGGAAAGTCTGCAGTCATTGAAATGATTCCCTTTTTGTTTGTCCTTTTTCTCTGGCTTCTTTTAAGATCTTCTCTTTGTCTTTGATGTTCTGCAATTTTATTAATGTATTTTTAGGCGTGAATTTCTTGTTATTTATCCTACTTTTATTTATCTTAGTATGTTGTGATTTTTGAAATTTTAATACACATTTTCTGACAGTTCTGAAAATTTTAACCAGTATTTTCTTTTTTTTTTACTTACTTCCTCTTATTTATTTTTTGTTTCTGAGGTTCTAGTTAGATGCATATTTGGTCTTCTCGTTTTATTCTTTATTTCTCTTAATGTCTCTTTCACATTCTCCATCACTATTCTATTGTCTTACAGATGAATTATTTTCTAGCATTCTTGATGATGATTACGTTTATAATTATTGTTTTGTTTTGATATTGTTTTCTGAATTATGTTTCATGCAAGGTTTATATGTTTATGCTTTTTTACTTTGGTCTTCCTCTTTCATGTTGTAAGCATTCCTTGAATATTTGATGGTTGTTGTCTGTCTACTTGTATTAAAGATTGAGCAAATAGCTGTTGAAATCTCTTGGTTTCTGATGGATTTTTAAAATTTTCTTTGACATAATGATTTTCCCCTTTTCTTGGCCTATTACTCTTATTTTAAGGAAGCTTCAGGAGAAAGAAAGAACATGAGTAGGCTCATTCTGCCATCTTGAATTAAAAGCTCCATGTGATTTTTTTAAAAAGAATAATATCATCATATTATTCTCTTGCCTAAAATATCCCAATTTCGTCCCATTGCTCATCGAACAAAGACCAGGATCCCTTCTTTGATCTCCAGGGCTCTGAATAGATTTCTTCCCAGGTGAGTTTTTGACCTCTGTGCTCATTTTGCTTTCTCTATCTTGGGATATGCACACATTGTGTCCTCTCTGTCTGAGAGGCCTTTCTCTTCCCTCTGGTCCTCTTGACCCTCATCCACAGCTCCAACCTCACAATAGATCAGTGCCCTCTTGTATTGCCTCATAGCATCATATATATCTTTTGTGGTACTTATCAAAGATTTTACTCGTGTTTCTGTGATCATTTGATTAAATCTCTCTCACCCACAAATATAAGTGGGGAGCTGGTCATAATCCCAAAAGACACAATCTTGAACACGATAATTCCAAATGTGGAAACCCCAAAAGATTAAAATTCCTAAAGTCTAAAGTACTAAAAATCACAATCCTGAAATATCAAAATTTTAAAAATTAATAATTCTGGAAAAAATAAAATAATTTAAAATATGTTTATTTACATTTTTAAAAGGGTATTTGAGAAACATATAAAAACATGAAAGAACACTTCATAGACCATTTTACATAATAAAATATGCAATAATAACATACATATTTTGCAAGCAGAAACACTCAGGTATACTAATGATATTCCCACAGATTTAACACTTCTGAGCAGATGAACCATATTCATAAACAAATAGGTCAAAAAGGGAAAGGTTTAAGTGCAAATCACAATTGTTGGTAATTGTGTGCACCCAGCTTTATAACTGTGGTCATTTGAAATGCTGTGAAGAACAGTCTAAGTTTTGCAATCAATCAGTCAAAAACCACAGTGGGTCACCACCATGTGTGCTGTTGCCCAAAGAGCTGATGAGATCTCAAGAAATTTTGTCTTTCACAAATGCAAATGTACACAAAGGACATCTCTTCATTTATTGAGGAAATTTCAACATTTTTATGTTGAGAACCAGGGAAGCAGATGGTGTAACTCTCAGTTTGTGGCTGAAAACTTCAAGACCCAGAGAGCTGCTGGTGTAAGTCATGGAGTCTAAGGGCTGGTGAGTCTGAAGTCCTGGTGTCCCAGGCAGCAGAAGGAAGGTCTGTCCCAACTCTCAGGGAAAAATGGATCTACCTTCTGTGTTCGTTCTCTCTGGGCCCCAGCTGATTGGGGGGTCAGATCTTCCCCACCTAGTCCACTAAGATTAACACACTAATCTTCTCTGGAAACACCCTCATGGATACACCTCAAATAAAACTTTACCAGGTGTTTAGGTATTCCTTAATCCAGACAAGTTGACACCAAAAATTAAGTCCACAAATCTACCCCTCGTCAACTTGGCACATCTTCTTAAACCATACTTTCCAAATAAAGACAGCAACAAGGTGATAGTTTAATCTAACCTGATGCAACTATACTGTGATCCTGACTTTTGAGATTTTAAACTTCAGACTTTTTAGGCTTTCAAGATTTAGACTCTAAAAATTTTGACCTTTAGGGATTTTGATCTTTCAGGATTTCAACATTAGGGATAATGGCATTCGAGTTTGTGTCTTTTGGGACTACAATCCATACCCATGTAAGTGCTATAAGGATAGTAATTATATATGATTTCTTCTCTCCATTTTATCTCCTATTTATTCTCTACTGAGTGAATGAATACATAAATGAATTAGAGACAAAAAATAACAATAAGAAACTTGAATGGTCTATCTCAGCTGTTTGAGGATATTCAGATCTGAGTATTACAGGTTGAGTGATCATGACAAGATGTTTAACTAAACTGAATCTCAGCCTCATCTGAGATAGAAGTAAAACTAAGTAATGATTAGTGTGGATGCCAGTGTAAAGATGCTTTATGTATGTCTAATAATGCTTTACATTTGTACAGAACTTTAAAATTTTAGTATTGAGACTAATTTATTTTTATAACTTTATGGGATATTATGTTGGCTTATCTTGATGAATTGGAATAAGACTGACTCATGTCACTTCAAGTAATGAGAGTTTGCTATAAAGGACGCATTTGGGAATGAGGATGCCGGATCCTTAGCCACATGGCTGGGTATCTAGGAAGAGAAGGGACTGTTGCCAGCTGTACCTTTTGGAAACTGGAGCTGGAAGGTCACTGAGGCTCCCAGGCATCTGGAGGGTATGTGGCCTCATTGACCCTTCAAGTGCACTTCCTGGGTCTTCACTCTGGCCCCCCACCATTAACTTTGTGCGGTTAGCTTCTCGGCATGGCAGCTTCTCTCTCTCTACACGTCTCTCATTTCACTTTCCACTATGAATTATGCTCGCTCTTTCCCCTTATCACTCTGATGCTCTTTCACTCTACATCTCATATTAGACTCTCAGAGAGAAGGAAAAAGATTGGTCTTATGGCAAAGTTGTCATGTTAGCCAAGCCGCAGGCTGACTGTCCCATCCAGGCACTTTCCCCTTGTTCCCAGGGTAAGGCTCAACTCAGTTTCTGCTTCCCATGGGACCAGTGACTTCCTTCCTGGTTGGGGGAGGGGATGTACCTGAACCCAGCTTCTAATGGGTCTTCAGGCATCCTAGAGTCCGTGCATCTGGCCTTCCCAAACAACTGCCTGAAACCGCTGGCATCCAAACCCACACTGTCAGGTGCCCCAGTTGCCTGATTATCCCCTTGTGTGCACAATCACTGTCACACACAACCTCTATGAAAAATGAGTGCAGCCTAGCAGAAAGGATGTTTCCTGAAACTCACAGTCACAGTGTCTTGGCCCAGAATGCCTTTCATGAAGTCAGAGGGAAAACCAGGGACCTGTGCCTTCTTTTGTTAACCTGGCATGTAGGCAATTTGCTCAAATGTCTTGGGTTGGTGTAGTGGGTTGAATAGTGTTCCCCAAAAATTCACGTTCTCCTGTAACCTCAGAATCTGACCATATTTGGATTTAGGGTCTTTGCAGCCATAATTAAGGAAGGATCTGGAGATGAGACCATCCTGGACTTAGGATGAACCCTAAATCCGATGATGAGTGTCCTTTTGAGAGAAACGAGAGGGAGATTGAGATGTGAAGAAGCAGAAGACGGTGTGTGACGATGGATGGAGGTAGAAACTGGAGCTGTGTGTCTGCCAAGGGTTCCCGGCACATGCCACATGCTAAGGAGAGGCATGGCAGCCAATACTGCCTACACATTGATTTTGGATTAAATTCCTATTATTTTAAGCCACCAAGGCATGGGTCTGAAATACCTGTAACTGAGAGGAAAGAGATCAAATTGCTTTTTTCACCTGTTACTAACAAAACATTTAAAAACAGAAACGAGGAATTTAATTTGTGTTGACACAACAGGACATTTTTACCAATCCTTACATTGAAAATTCTGTGTCAATTCCCATCTGTCTTCCTTTGAAGTTATCAGCATGTGTAGCAAAAGCAAATATTTTTCATGGCGTCTTTCCCGCTAACATAGTCACATTTTATGAAATAATAAAAAACATTCCCATAAAGATTACATCATAAACTCCAGTCTCCATTTTTTCCTCTCTATTCTGTGCAGCATATGCATTTTCCCTGGAAATAAAACATGCATGTAAAATTAAATTGACTGGCTATTTTAGGTTGAGTTCCCAATATACCTGTTTGGAATGCCTTTCCAAATCAAAAACAGGTTCTGAGGCAGTGACAGTATCATCACAAATAAAATAAATTGGTTTCGGAGTTTTACCTAAAGTGATTGAGAATAAAAAATGTATCGTTCCAGGTTCCCCAATCTGTCTTCCTACTTTCTTTAGCTTGTGCTTGATTTACTCAGAGATGCAGTTAAGATGGAAATGAGCCGTGCGCGGAGGGAGAGAGAAAGCAGCGTGAGCAGTTCTGGTGCTGCTGGCATTGACCATGGCAGTGCTCCTGGCAGAAACCGGGTCAAGAAGCCGCCCTGTTTCACGAGAGTGGTGTGAGTAGGAGAAATTATTCCCAGTCCCAGGGAGCAGCACGCACTGGTGCACATTGTCAAGGAATTCTGCTTTCAAAACTCCACATTGCAGAAAAAAAGATAAAAGATGCTTTGAGATGACCTTCACTCCTGTGTATTCCCACTACTAACCCCCGCATCTGGGTCACGTCCTTGCAGCTCAGAACTGCGTGATTAAAAACTGCCTGAAGATGAACACAGGTGTACTTGTAGCATGGTCAGCCCAGCGCTGGCTCAAAGAAAATGCCTGGTAAAGTGAGCTAGTGGTTCTATGCTGATGACAGGTCATGTCCATAAGCAGCTTTCTGTCCCTCTTGTACTCAGCTAGGTGGCCTGTCTCCTGCTGCATCGAGCCCAAACCTCTCTAACCTGCTCCTGCCCTGTTTCCCTGTCTAGTTAGACTGTGCACGTAGCCTGCAGGCACGTCCCGGAGCCAGCCAGCCTGGGGGTGCGATGCCGTGCCCACGCCCACGCCAGACCCAGGCCCAAGCTGTCTCATGTTTACCAAGTCCCTCTGGGCTGCTTTCTTCCTTTCCAGACATTCTATATCTTTTTCTGGAAGTTTCCAGAAAAGACTGCCCAAGACTTCATGTGCTCCTCAACTTGGCACCATTTTGCCTCTTCCTCTTTTGCATTTTACTTTTACTCTCAACATGCTTTCGTTTCAATTTAGTAACTACCAAAAATTTTTCCTAATTAGCTTATGAATATTTCCGGGCTTGAAGCTCTGCTCCTCTTCTTGCCAGCCGAATGGTTTGGGCTACTTACCTAACATTTCTGCACCCCATTTCCTCGTCTGGAAAGTGGGGGTAATGATAACACCCACCTCCTACAGGGCTGTTGTGAGAGCTAAGTGAGTTCGAGCGCACAAAGGCCGAGAGCAGCATTTGTCCAGTTGCAGGTTCTGAGTGTCGGCTGCTATTTCTTCTTCTACATCCCCAGCTGTGCTGAACAGATGCAAAGGGCCGTGGGCCCAGAATTGGCTTTACCAGTGACTTTGACAACCTCGCACTCGACTCCATGGGAGAAAACTCAAATAACCATTACTTATGGGTGAGTTTCAAGGTCAGCACAAGATTATCAGTGTGTTCTGTGATCCCAGACTGGGGTGGAGTATTTGTGCTTAAATTTACCGATTTCCTGGACGCCGGAGGTGTGAGTCCCATGATGCTACCTTGACACTGTGATCCTAATATGACAACAGAGGAAAAAAAATGTTGAAAAGAGTTGAGAAACTGATTCTGAATTTGGTTTTCATATTTCAATAAAAATGGGAAGAAACTGAAAAAATTGAAGGAAACCAGTCTTTTTAAAAAATGTTAAAGGTGACTTCCTGTTTTGTCTAGGGAAGAAATGAAGACCAGTTATATAAAAACTCCCTTTTATTTTTAGGGAGGTACTGGGTAAAATTTAGGGAATGTCCCTTGGTTTGACTTGGGGAAGAGCTCAGTGTTATTGTTAGAGGAACGAGTTATTCAGTGACCTTTGCTGAAGACAGTAAGGTAGACTTTATTCAGGACTGTGGCAACAGGTGGAGGGACCACTGCAGTGGGGCTTTGCAGTAGGGGAGAGATTGGGCTCAACTCTGAACACAAGGACAAGTGGGAATTGATAGCCAAGGAGCAGGGTGAGGGTCCATGGATGGGAAATTAAGTGGAAACATCAAGAGTAAAGGGCATGCTGCCGAATCAACCTAATGGGTTCTTGCTGAAGGCAGGCCAGGCTTACTGGACATCACCTGGTGGGCGGTGGAGGGTCAGGAACCTGCCCAGATATCGAGGGTGATCAGATATCCAGAGTGATTCAATGACTTAGCAGGATTCTAGCAAAAACTGGGTATCACAGAGACAAACACAGAAGCTCAAAAGTGAGGCTTAGCTGGGAAGAGCGTTCGGGGAAGAGTGGTCACGAAGAGACTCTCATTAGGTGCGGCTGAACACGAGCCTCTGTGTTGCTGTGAGATCCACCTCTCTGGGGATGATTAAAGGAGCGTTGACTCGGATTTGGGGGCTCTCACTGTGATTGCATCAGTGTGCAGGTAACACTCACCTGTGGGCGTCAGAGAGCTCAGGATCCACCTCCTTCTGCCCCACGACAGGCCAGTTGATGGCTGGAGTCATCTGTGAGTCACCGGCCAGAACTCACGTTCCCTAAAAGGAAAGTGAAGCCTGAGGATTTCCTGTGCTGTGCCATCTTTGCTAGAATACTTGGCTCAGGAAATTCAAAATATTAAGAATAATTTATGGGGGAACAGGTTGTTTATCACAGAGACGTAAGCATTACCCTTTGTTCTAGAATGTTCCCTGTGGCAGAGATTCAGCATTGATCGTGGCCACTGAGAGCCTTGGCAGTGGGAGCAGGGGGCGGGGAGAGCCCTGGGGAGCCTCTCAGGTCTAGACTCCAGCGGGTTAATACGAGCAAACATCCCCCAACCACCCTCTAGAGATGAGTCTAATATTTTGGTCCCAAAACCACTTCACCCTGACATTAAGGAAGGTTTCAGCATCACTCCCTTGGATAACCTTCCCCTTGTGGGTGACCTTCAGCCATATCTCCACCTTTCTTTTCAAAGTAGTTTTTGTCCTTCCTCTATAAGCTCCTCCATCCCCCTAGGCCATACCCAAAGTTTAGTGCTCAGCTCCTGTTCCCAGCGACTGCTGGCTTTTGTCTCTGCCACTTGCACCCTGATCTCTGTCAACACGTGCCTTGGGGAGTCTGCTTTCACCCCAAATCGCTTCCACATTAGGCAGAATGCAGTGGTGCTTCTTACAGCAGAAAGATTTCTACATTTCTCAGGGAAAGGCCTTCCTGTGATGTTCCCCAAACCTCACAAACATCTGGAAATGAAAATGGTTTTGTTGGAAATAAACTCAGGGCATATTTGTTCAATATGCCCAGATTTCGGTGGTCAGGTTTGCCTTGCAGGATTTGCTGGGAGGGACAGAGAACAATGGGTTCTGTTGGTGAAAGACAAGGTGTAATTGTGGGACACTTTGGATGAGGCAACGTGCCTCGGATCACTGGACATTTGCACTAAAATACAGGACGAGTAGGTTATGACGCTATTCTCAGAGTGATCCTACTGCAAGCCCCCAAGAGGATGTCATGCTAAGGCGGGGAGGGTGGTCAGCTGTACTGGCTCAGAGCCACTGGGGTACAATCCGGGAGCAATTCAGGCTGGGGTGACCTTGTTTCCTTCAGTGAGGTCATAGCCTAAGCTATGTTAAAAGCATTGGTGTTTTTGTAAAATCTACGTTTACATTGTTTGCCTGTATTAATCGACATTAGTGTGTTTTATAAGTAGTTTTCCACTTAATCCACTCTTTATTATTCTTGTTTTTTTCTTTTTATCCCTGTCACTGAACTTTTGCATATGTAGGAAAAGTAAAATGTTGTATATCCCTTAGTGAAACCACACACACACACACACACACACGCGCGCGCGCACACACTTGCACACCCACAGAGAGAGAGAGAGAGAGAGAGAAAGAATGGTGAGTGATGCTCTAAGGATCATAATTGGCCAAACTGGCAATGTCAAATCACCATGCGTTCCACCTCTCAAAGATCCTGAGTGTCACAGGGGACACCATCAGAAAAGCTGGCAGTTCATCCTGTCAATTAGTGGTGATGCCCAGGACCATATATTAGCAGGGCTGGAGTTAATACCCGGCCATCATTTGCATCCCGCATTTGCTGGGGAGCTGTGGTGAGACAGTGCAATCCTGCGGTCGCTGTTCTGAACGTCAGGGAGACTGACGCTTCATGGGAGGGTTTATTCTCAAACACAAATGGGGCACATGTGCTTCTTGGCATTTTGTCTCCCATTCTAGCTGCAGAAACTGCTTGCTTGTATATGTCATCCTAAAGGTCAGCCTTCTCGAGCTGAAGAAGAAAAGAGGAATCACGGGGAAGTGCAGGGAACACCAGAGTCCTCAGTGCTGCAGCTGGGGCTGTCCAGGCCTTGCTTTGCGCCTCGCTGTGTGTTTCGCTCAAAGCTATCTGGACCCAAAGTGGCTGCCAGGATCTGTGAGTGCCCTAGTTCTGCCCGATTCCGTGCACATGACCAAGTCTGTGTCTCTTATTTCAGGCTGAATAGCTTCCCGTGTGAGCCACACTACAGGACGAGGGCAACCGTGGTCACTTGTACTAGCAGGAAAAGGAATGCTGCTTGCTTTTCTCGGGGTAAAATTAACAGTGAAAAATTTTATCTTTTAGTTTTCTGCGTGCATCCCTCCCACTGTGCAGCGGACGTGTTTTAGCTGACAGTTAAAATATCTTTGTGAATCAGTTTTCTTTCTCTTTCCCTCTCCAATGTTCCTCCTACCCATCAGTCTCACATGTTCCCGGTCAGGTGTCTGTCCTTTTAAAACAAGGAATCATAGAATCCAGAGGGGTTTTTGCTGCTGTTGTTTTGTTATTTTTTAAAATTAGTGATCATGATCAAAACTTAGAAATTGTCACTCGGGCGAGGCTTTCCAGGCTGTCTCTCCATGTGACGGCCCAGCAGTCATTTCCTTACAGTCAAAATCACATGGGAAAGAATTTGAAATGACCTACTTTGTAAATGATATCAAGCCTCAATGTTCATGTGCAATATTGTTATTGAATGTCTCTCAACACTTTAGTTTATTATGTAGCACCTTCCATGCGGCTTAAGAATGTCATAAATCAGCTATTCTGTTACTGATATATATTTTATTCTTTTATATATATAAACACATATATTCCAAATACATACAATATTGGAAGGCTATGTTTTATATTTTATATATGGGAAAAATGCAGAGAATTTCCACTTACTTTGCTGTTTGGTCCTTACAGTTCATTATTTTCAATAAGTAGCAATCCTACCAGTAGTGCTTTCCCACCGTAGATTTAATTAGTCTTTCTTGCCCCCCTTTTGCTAGTTGACGGAGCTGAGAGGAGGGAAACGGCGGCAATTTGAAACCTTGTTAGAAATTTATGAAGTGCTAAAATGTTTTATTCCCAGAGGCTGGCTTGCCAGCTGTCACCGGAGCGCGCCGCCTGCCTCCGCGCAGGCTGTGCCAGCAGGGCTGGGGACCGAGGCGCCCGATCATTAGTGCAGGGCAGAGGCGAGCTCGTCACTTCCCCTGCAACTGGCCAGCGTGTGCCATGGAAAGAAGGGGTCTGGAGAAGGCAGCGGGCTGAGGTCAAGGCCTTTAGCAAAAGACTCCGGCAGCACAATGCAAGGGTCGGCTTTCGGCACAGAAATTAAAACAAACAAATACCTATTTTATTGGTGGCCTCCAGCAGATAATTGGCCTATTTCTAGCAAAATGTCCCTGAACTAATTTCTTCTGGAGAAAATGCCTTCTCACTAATCTTACCATGCACCAAGGATGCTCTTACCCGGGGACCCGGTGCCTCCCAGTCCTTTCCCTGCTGCTTCTGCAGTGCCTCAAGTTTCTTCCTCCACAGACAAGCTTTTTTTTTTTTTTTTTTTTTTTTTAACCTTTGGTCCTTAATTGGAGGTATTGCTTGCACACTTGTGGCCAGAGATATTGCGGAGAACAGACAATGCATAATGAAGGTGCAAATGGCCTATGTCAAAACACTGGGCTGGGGAGGAGCTAGGCTGGCTGAGGAGGAAGGGGAGGGGAGCCTGGGCAGCTTCCCCTGCAGGAGCCCCAGCCTCACTGGCGGGGAGGGAGATGCACCCTGTTCTTTGCTTTAATCTCCATGGCAACAGCACTGGTTAGGAAATTGCACCCTGAGCACCCCCTTCCCACCTTCTCTGCCTCTCCAAACCCACAATTATAGTAAAATATTTTTGGGTGCACAGAACTTTCTGACAAGTTATTTTTAAAAAAAACATTTATTTTATTTATTTATTTATTTATTTATCTATTTTACTGTAAATGTACCTGGATACTCTCTAATTAGGAACTCCCTCCTTTCTGTATTAGTTTGCTGGAGCTGTTGTAGCAAAGCGTTACAAATGGGGTGGCTTAGACAAGAGAAATTCCTCTTGCAGTTCTGGAGACTGTGAGTCCAAGATCAGGGTGTCGGCAGGGTTGGTTTGTTCTGAGGGCTGTGAGGGAAGAATCTATTCCAGGCCTTTCTCCTTGGCTTGCAGACAGCTTGCTGTCTTCGTGTTCACATGGTGTTCTCCCTGTGTGTGTGCATGTGTGTGTGTGTGTGTGTGTGTGTGTCTGTGTGTGGGTGTGTGTGTGTACGCGCGTGCCCAAATAAAGGAGGAAAGCAGAAGGGCGGGAAGTGAGAGGAGAGAGAGAGAGAGAGAGAGAGAGATGCTGCGCTGCTGGCTTTGAAGATGGAGGAGGGGCCACGTACCAAGGGATGCAGGCAGGCTCTAGAAGCAAGAAGAGAGGAAAGCCGTTTCTCCCCGAGAGCCTCTGGAACGCATGTAGCCCTGCCCACCCATTTTGCACTTCTGACTTCTAGAACTGTGAGATAATAAATGTGTGTTATTTTTAAGCCACTGAGCTATTGGTAACTTCTTACAGCAGCAATGGGAAACCCATACAGGTACCAAGCTGGGAGGCTTGGAGCAGCCTGGAGCTGTGCTGGGTTTGGCAAAACCGCATCTTCATGATGAGCCAGAGTCAAGGATGATCATGCCCACAACTTGGAAGGAGCATGGAGGCAGCCTCAGGTTTGACTTGGAGTCGCTCACTGAGTTCAGATGCCAGACCAGCTCTTTCCATGGGGAGTTACCTGGTTACAGGTGAGGGTAAAATTTCAACAGAGATTCCTGCATTCCATGAGAGGGCAGGCAGAGAGCTGAACACCAAATTGTGATACAGGAATCTTGCGATTTCAAGTAAGTCCTTCTATCCTGTCGGAAGCACAGCCCAAGGCTCTGCAGTGTCACACACACACTATGGGGTGACACTGGGTTGACTCTCAGCCAGGTGTCTTGGGAGCCCTGTTCTAATTAAGCGGGAGACGAGACCTCACTGAGAGGCTAGGGGACGGATAGGAAGGACGGTTTGGGGTCAGGTACAGAAGGTAGAGATGCCGGAGGGCCAGGCATGGTGCAGCCACGGCCCATGCACTGTTAGCCAGAGACCTGGTGTGACAGTCACATCTAACTTCCCAGGAAAAGAGGACGGCCAAGCCAGGCATGAATCAGTGGTGATGGAAGGGGAGATTCACAGAAAAGTGAAATTCTTCTACCTTGGTGGCAAAATGTCACAGCTGCAGTGACCTCCCTGGCTCTTGCCTGCCTGAAAGTGGCTGAGCGGTAAGTGACACTTTCTAACTCCATGAATGGCCTGTGGCCTAGGGCCTCCGCCGTGTGGTGGAAAGAAATAGCAGCGTCTCTGGGGTGGAGTCGAGATCCCACTCTGCATGGTCCGGGTCCTGCGCCAGCTGCATCACCTCTCAGTTTCTGCGTCTAAAAAATAGGCTGAGTTCGTAATATTTGAAGCAGTGTTGAGGCAAGAGCCGACTGAAACGATGGGTGTGGAAGTATCAAAGGGGGGGCTCCGTGGGGCCCAGGAAGGTGAATGCCCCTCCTGCCACCTCCCTCTTTGGGGTGTGGAGGGCAATGGACTTGGGGCTGGGATAGTGGCGCTGAGACGGAGGGTGAGGGAGGGAGGGGCAGTGCTGGGAGCAGGGGAGCACCCCACGCTGTGCACGCCACCCCAGGAGGGCTCACAGGGTGACAGGGGCAGGGACGTGGAGCTGACCTTGAAGACCTGGACCTGAGCCGGGGTTAGGGGCTCTCACGCTCCTTTACCAAGTGCTCTTGGGGCCAACAGCCCTGGGAATGAGCCCAAGAACCTGAGGCTAGGATGAGACCCGTGCTGAAGCGGCGCAGAGGGTATGGGCAGCTCACCTCCTGGTGTAGGCGCACATTGATCCTCAGGGCAGTGGCTTGGTGCCCTCCCCTAGGGGAGCAGAGCGGGACACGGGAGCCAGCAGGCTGCTCCCAACCTCATGGGCATTTATCACCCATACTTTAAAGATTGTTCAATTGGTTATTTTATTCAGGCCTCAACAAAATGCAATCCACCCTGCAGAGACTCCAGGGGTAAGGAGGGATCCAGGGCGCAGCTGGCTACCAGGTGGCCATGACCTTGGCAGGACGGGGCAGTGAGGTGTCTTGGCATGTGGGGCCGTGGAGCATGGTGGGACGGGAGATGGGTCAGCCAGGACGGACCTTGAGTGAGTGTGGAATGGACCCTGGAGTCCCCCTGGGTGGTTGGTTTCCACTCCCTTAAAGGGGCTTGACACCCGGGAAATGGGGCACAGTGAGTTGGTGACACAGCCAGGAAACAGAACAGAGGCATCAGATCTGTGGCAGAGGAGATGGGGATGGGGCCATTTATATTATGAATATTGGATTCCAAGGAGGTGATGCAGTCTGCTATACTTAAAACAATTTTTCTTGGCTCTATAAAATGCAACTTAAAAATTTGTTACACAAAGTATAAACATGTAGAATTCTATCTAAGAAATAGAAAAGTGTTTTTGAAAAGTCCTCTGTGTGCCCCTCCCCGACCCCACCCCACAGAAGGAACCCCTCTCCTGAATACCTTGTTAGCTAATCTTTAATTTTCTGCAAAGATGTCATCATCAAAACCTTATTTCCAACTAAGTTCACATTCACAAGTGCCATAGGACTTAAACATACCTTTTTGGTGAACACAGTTCTGCCCACTGTATAAATATATATATATATATATATATCTCACTGTATATATATATATATATGTATATACACACACACACACACACACACATTCCACCACACAAAACAGTGTTAAGCACATTCATCAGGAAAGCCTTCATGGATGGATCCGTGATGAGACAAGGCATTAGAGAGCAAAGAAAAAGAATGTTGCAGACCACTCTCACACCGTCTGGTTTGAATAAAGGAGTTGTGAAGGTTTTTATTTTATTTTATTTCAGAATATTATGGGCATACAAGCACTTTGGTTACATAAATTGCCTCTGTACCTCCTGAGTCACAGCTACACGCGTGCCTGTCCCCCAGACAGCACGCAGCACACCTGTTAGGTGTGAATTTACTCATCCTCTCCTCTGCCCTCTCCCCTGCCCGACACCCAGTGAAAGTTACTTCCGTATGTGCACATGTGTTGATCGATTGGTACCAATTTAACGGTGGGTACGTGTGGTGTTTCTGTCATCAAGGCAAAAACAGAAACGTCAGGTTAGGGACACGCCCCAGGACACCCTGGCCCCGTCCCTGGCAGGCACTCCCCTTGCCCCTCCTAACGCAGCCTGCAGAGCTGTACGGAGCCTTCGTCTAACACCTCCGATGAGAAGTTCTGGCTTCTCCTTGACGCAGGCCACATTACTGCTTAATTGTGCCTTAGGTTGAAAGGGAAAGGACATCTAGCATATTCCCGCGGGAACTAGAGAATGCTTCCAGTGCTTTCGTTTTCAAATTGGCCGTTGGCTCAGGTCTGAGAAGTCGGTAGTGTGAAGCTGTGTCCATGTGCATCTGTTCTGTTGAGCTGCCAGGGTTGTCCCTGCCCGTAGCCTCCCTCTGTGTCCCTGCTCTGCTCAGGGCACGGACTGAGAGCTCTGCCTGGTGACTCTGCTCTAGGCAAGAGCATCGTTTGCTCTAATTTTTAAAAAATTTATTCATGTATAATAATTCTTCAAGATAAATTTTACAATATTGTTTATGCTGAAAGGGTTATTCCACAGTTAATACCTTCTCATTTCA
This sequence comes from Eulemur rufifrons, assembly GCF_041146395.1. Lineage (NCBI taxonomy): Eukaryota > Metazoa > Chordata > Mammalia > Primates > Lemuridae > Eulemur > Eulemur rufifrons. The sequence goes on from NC_090989.1 coordinate 4,933,191, forward strand.
CAGATGAAGAAACTGAGGCTCAGAGAGGTGGTGAGACTGGCCCTGGTCACCGGAGGCAGACGTGGGGTGGGGATTTGGACTTCCCATCTGTGGACAAGAGTGACGCCAGAGCGCAGGGCTGCAGGCCCAGGGACAGGTGGAACTGTGTGTGTGTGTGTGTGTGTGTGTGTGTGTGTGCAGCTGTGTCTGTACAGGTATGTTTGGGGCAGTTTTGGAGAAAGATGGGGTGAGCTGGAACAGACGTGAATAGGACTTTACCAAGAAGACATCCGGCGAACCAAGGAGACTGGAGTGTCACTCGCTCCAAATCAACACAGTCGAGCTGGAGTCAAAGCAGAGTGCAGGGGTGGGGACACAGAAACGGCTGTGGCATTCGGGAGGCTTCGTGGAGCAGACATCTTTTGCACCGTGCCTGGGAAGACGGCGTGTCAGTTTCCTATTGCCGCTCTAACAACTTGCCATAAACTTAGTGGCTTAAGACACCACAGATTTATCGTCTTATAGTCCTGGAGGTCAGAAATCTGAAAATGGGTCTTATGGGCTAAAATCAAGGTGCCAGCAAGGCTGTGCTCCTTTCTGGAGGCTCTCGGGGAACCTGGTCCTTGCCTTCTCTGGCTCCTGAAGGCAACTCGTCTCGTGGCCTCTTCCCAGCAGTTGTGTCGCTTTGATCTCCATTTCCACGGTCGCGTCACCTTCTCTGGCTCCACCCACTCCTGCTCCCCTCCTGTGAGGACCTTGTGAATAACTGGGCCCACCCAGAGCACCCAGGACGACCGTCTGTCTTTAAATCCTTTGCTTAGTCACGTCGGCAAGGTCCCTTTTGCTGCATCTGTCACGTAGCCACAGGTTCTAGGAGCAGGGCGTGTACCCCTGTGGGGAGCCACTATTCTGCCAACTGCAGAAGGGCGGGGTTGTTCCGTCTGGGAGATTCCGAGGCTTGCGGGGCAGCCTGGGGCCGAGCGAGAAGGCCGAGGCACAAGGTGTGTTGGGTGAGCCTCGGCGAGGCTGTGCCCAGTGGGTCGAGTACAAGGACGGAGGCAAAGGGAGAAGGGGCTACAAAGGTGGGGCCACTCCACAAAGGGCCTCGAATGCCAGACTAGCGCCAGATAGCAGGTCACCGAGAAGTTTCCAGGAGATACATCAGATATTTTTTGTTGTGGAACAAACTATGCCCAAACTTAGTGGCCTAAAGCAGCAAACATTTGTGATTTCTCCTGATTCCGTGGGTCAGTGAGGGTGAGCTCTCTTGGGAGGCTAGACTCTCCTACATGCCTGGGCTTCAGGTGGGACGGCAGGACGACTGGGCCTCTGTGTGTGTTTCTTGTCCCCCTGTGGGCTAGCCTGGGCTTGTCCCCTTGGTGGTGTCACATGTTGCAGCAAGCCTCAACACACACGGGCTTCCCAGGCCTCTGCTTGCATCATGTCTGCCAGTATCCCAGGGGCTGAAGCAAAGTGCATGACCAAGCCCAGGTGCAAGGGGTGGAGAAGTCCCCTTACCTTTTCACGGAGGGAGCAGCAAAGTCCATGGCAAGAGGCATGCATACGGGGACAGAGAACTTAGTGGAACCTTTTTTTTTTTTTTTGCAAAGAATCTATCATAGAACCTGAATGACATGATCTTTTACATACGTGGAAGAGTAAAAGTATGTACATATTACCGCTCGATTGGTGATGTTCCTTACGGACTGAGTTGTAGAATGTTCTAGAGATGAATTGCACAGGCTTAGAAATGCTATCACCTGGGTTGCAATTCCAGCTCCAAAGTATACAAACTGTATTACCTTTGACCCATTTTTCTGTTCCTCAGTTTCCTCGTTTATAAAAGGAAAATAATAATAGCTTCCTCCCAGGGCTGTGAATGGCAGGATTAAGTAAATTAAAACATGAAAAGTGTTTAGTACAGTGACTAGCACCGAGCAATTGCTACATAAATACTATTTTAATTAATATATCATTTTTCTCTTATATTCACATGTCAGCTAATGTGCATGTTGGAGGGGGCCGGCCAGGTGGGAACTTTGGGACCCCCTGCACACCATGGCTAGGCCGTGGGCCACCAGGGGTGCTACCTGAGCCCTGCTCTCTGTCATATCACTCCGCCATTTCCACTCTGGTTTGGCCTCTCGGAGTGGGGAGATCTCTCTCCTTGGCCCTCCCCCCACCTCATCTCAAACCACCCCCAGCCTCCAAGCTAAGATCCCTCGCACGGACTTAGGCGGCATCTCAACCTCATTCTTAAACCTGCCAGCTCTGCATGTCCTGCTACTGCGCATCTTCATTTCTCTCCCACGCTGTAGGAACTCTGCTCTGCTTCATACTTTATCTTCTCTGCACCCTCTCCTGTAGCAAGACTCCTTCAGAAGGCCTCCAGGCTTTGCTTACCAATGGAAGCATTGGCAATTTAGAAAACACTTTTCTCTCTCAATTGCCCCATAAATCCAGGCTCTCAAACTGAGCTTGTACCATGAACTTAAGAAACAAAACTGGAAACTCAGCTGAATTGTGACCCTTTATTTTAGGCTGTATCTGCTTTTCTTCCGATGCAGTGGCTGCCATCAACCCAGTGTGTGAAGGAGCCACAAGACAATTACGAAACACAAACACATGGTTTTGTGGCAGATGCCATCGGTGCTGGCCGTTTCCTGGCAGCTGGGTGCATGTCCGCTACCCCATAGCAACACCTCCGCTGAGGACTCGCTTTGGCACATGGGAAGGGCCTGGGATTGACTCCCGAGAGCAGCTCTCGGCCAGTGACTGCGGGAGTGGGAGATGCGGACCTTAGCTGACCAGGCTCTCAGGAAGAGTCACTGGGGTGTGGGTGGTTCTACACTGGCTCTCCATGTCCCCAAGAGAAAGCCTCAGTGGCTCATGGTGGCGACTTGCTATAATGTGTCCTTCCTTGGTCATCTTCTTTTTCCTGTTCACTTGCCTCCTTCCCTGCCTGTGTTTCTGGAAATCACCGCCCCAGTAAACTACTTTCACTTGAATCTCTGTCTCAGGGTCTTTTTCTGGGGGAGGCCAGAGGTGGACAGATTTAATAGTCAAAAGTATTACTCCTATTGCATGTGTTTTAGGGAAATAATTGTCAGCCGATGATGGATTTGAGAGGAGGCCGCTGTCGTGGTCCCAGACATGGGTGAACAAAAAAGCAGGGCTGGTGCGATGAGGAGAACTGGGATGGCAGCAGAGCCGGCAGAAGCAAAGGGGACAAGCCAGGTGTCTGGTGTAGCGCCTGGGGGGTGTTGGTCCCCCTAGCTGAGGCCGAGCCTGGGGGGAGAAGCTGCCTGACCGCAAGAAAGCCCTCACCACTGTTCCGCCCCATTTCTGTCCCTGCCGTGTCCATGGATGCACGGCCCACAGCGGCGGAAGAAACGTGAACACTTGCACGGCCCCTCCGGTTGGCAGATGGAAACTTGAAGTGTGGAGAGGTTAAGTGCAAGGTCACGGAGCCAGCAAGCGGCACAACCGTGAACCGGGAATGGTGATGCGGGCCGGCTCCTCTCCAAGGGCAGTGCGCGTTGTCTGTCTTCGTTCATTCCAGAAAACTTCACTTTTGCTTTTTACTTCTTGACTCTTCTCATTGTCCTTTGTATGCATATTAGGTGTGTGTCCCCCATTAGGCTGATCTAATGCGTAATTTCTACAATAGAAAGGAAGTTAAATGGGACATTGAAGATGACTGTACTCATCGTAAGGTTATTTAAAAGCAATTACTCCCGTTAGTTTGAAGTGCTACCTCGGGCTACTCTGATAGTAATGTGCACCTAACAATCCAATCAGTTTGTAAATGGATATTCTATTTATTACCAATGCATGTGGTTTAAATTCAGTATGATGTAGGTCTAAAGGTGTGTCCGTTGTATCTGTTCACCCTTTGAATAAATGTGTTGTTTCGTTTCTAAGCAGAGAATTTTCACTCACTCTCTTCTCCCACACTGAATGTCTCTTCACTTATGTTTTGGCCTCCTGAACTATGATTCATGACTCTTTAAAATTCCATAATCTTTATTAAATCATTTAGGTCTTTTCTGTAGCTTTAAGGATTTCTGTTTAGTGTCACCACATTGGACAAACCATGGACAGCCAGAATCAGGTCCTTTTCCAGGAACTAAGAGATCAAGGAATACCTTCTGAAATACTAAATTGGAGGACACCTTGCAGATACTGTCCCCAAACATATGTCAATTAAAGAAAACACCGTGTTCACCAAGCAGCTCCCACGTAGCTGGAGCACAGACAAGCTGGTGTCCAAGGAGACGGGCCTGGCCCTCGGGAGACAGATGCAAAAGGCACATTGCCCTGAGCTTTGCTGCGTGGAGGAGGCGGAAGGGACAACTGTGTAGATTCGGGGGAAAGTTACCTGACAAGGTGTTAGAGATATAAGAGCATATTTCCTCATGTTGTTTGACATCCCTCACGTCGTTTAGTCATTCAACAAATGTTTATTGAGTGTCTATTACGTGCTAATTGCTAGGGCTGTGCTGATGCAGACAGCAGGCCGCCTGCCCTCCTCTCTCTCTTGCTTCCTCTCTGAGCTCCATTCATAGGGCTTGCTTTGGACACCTGCATTCTTACCCAGTTTTATGACCGGGTGTTTTAAATAACCGAGTGTTTTCTCATATATTGCCTCAAACGGTGGTCCTCTTGCCACGCTGTCAGATATCAGTGGAGACACAGGTAATTTTCCTGAGGAAATCATTTGCCGTGGTCTCTGCCCCTCGACACAGCGATCACTGCAGGCATGAGTAAGGACTCAGCTCCGGGGCAGGCCCTGCCTCGCCCAGCCGCCCCGAGAGGGGCCCAGCTGTGCTCAGCCAGCAGCAAGGGCTGGGTCGGCTTTTAGAAAAGGAGCGGTCGCAGCAGAAAGGACGCACCCACTCTGGCCAGAGCCTTTGGGAGCCTGCTCTCCTTTCTGGGTACAATGCTTCATGCTACCCTGGTGTTTGTGTAGTGAATCAATAGATCATTATTGTTATGATTTCATCATTCCCATGTACAGAGTGCTGTCAGGGATACAAAGTAAGAGAAGACCTTCCCTTTGTTCTTGCCTTGACTGTTCTTGGAGGTCAGTCCATTGGGGTGAGTTTTGCCATCCAGTCGGGCTGTGGCTCTAATGACAAATACCCTGATTTTGCCACACAATGAGTTGGTGACGTAGCCAGGAAACAGAACAGAGGCGTCAGATCTGTGGCAGAGGAGATGGGGATGGGGCCATTTGTATTATGAATATTGGATTCCAAGGAGGTGATGCAGTCTGCTATACTTAAAACGATTTTTCTTAGCTCTTTAAAATGCAACTTAAAAATTTGTTACACGAAGTATAAACATGTAGAATCCTACCTAAGAAATAGAAAAGTGTCCTTGAAAAGTCCTCTGTGTGCCCCTCCCCGACCCCATCCCACAGAAGGAACCCCTCTCCTGAATGCCTTGTTAGCTAATCTTCAATTTTCTTTGTAGTTGCGCCACATGTGTTTGTAGCCCTAAGTAATATTTTGCTAAGATTGCATGCTCTTGAACTTTATGTAATTAGAATCACAGAGGAAGAGTTCTTCTGGGACTAGCTTTGTTCTCCTCAACATTATTGCTTTGAGATTTATCCATGATTATGTTTGCAGTTTGTTCATTTGTTCAATAAAATAATTTTGGGGGACAAATCCTGAACGCCACCCATGGGTTCCAGGTGCTGGGGATATGGAGTGAACAAAACAGATGTCCCACGTCCTAAGGTAGCCTTATTCTAGTGGGTGGGGAGGACAATAAACAAATAAATAGAATGGGTAGCCTGTTAGATTGTAATTGGTGCAAAGAAAAAACTGGAGCCATGAAGAAGAGTGATTTCAGGGGAGACGTGGAGTTTCGGGCAGGGAGGCTGGGGTGGAAGTCACTGAGAAGGGACATTTGAGTGCAAACCTAAACGAGGTGATGGAGGGAGTCCTGGGGCTGGGGATGAGGGGGGGGCTTTCTAGGCAGAGCAAAGGGCAAGTGCTCAGGCCCCGTGGCAGCCTATGTGACAAGAGCAGCATTAGCGAGGGAGGTGCAGCAGGAGGAGATGGGGTCAGAGAGGACGTGGGTGGCGGAAGCCATTGGAGGTTTGTGAGCAGAGTGGCGTTATACAACTTATGCTGTGACAAGATTTCTCTGGCTACTGTGTTGAGAATAGACCTACAGAGAGTGGGGGACATGGAGCCAGGGACCGGGGGAGGCCTTGCGGTGGTGCTGTGAGATGACACAGACGTGGGGTTCGGTGGCTGTGTGCTGGGGGCGTTGTAAGGGGTGAGTGTAGTGTTTTCTGATGGGTTGGGTTTGAGGTGACAGAAAAAGTGACCCATCAAGGACTGGTAGCTCCAGCAATTAGAACGGCAGAGACGCTGCTTATTGCTATGGGAAAACAAAGTGGAGAGGGCGGAAGGCAGGGAGGGAAGATCCGGGCTCTGCTAGAAGCGTGTGCAGTTTCTGACGGAAATTTGACATCCCTGTGCAGGTGGGAGGAGGCTGCTGGGTATAGAAGTTTGGAGCTCAGATAAGAGGTCTGGGCGAGAAACAGAAATTTCAGAGATGGTGTAAAAAAATTTCAGAATGGGAGTGATCATCAAGGAAGTGAGTATAAAAAGAGAAGAGAACAAGAATGTCCAAGGACTGCATGCCAGGACACCTCAAAATTTAGAAAGCAGGAAATAGGAACCAGCAAAGGAGACTTAGAAGGAGCAGCAAGGCCTGAGCGAGACCCCGTCTCTACTAAAAAATAGAACGACATTATATGGACAACTAAAAATCTATATAGAAAAAATTAGCCGGGCATAGTGGCGCATGCCTGTAGTCCCAGCTACTCGGGAGGCTGAGGCAGTAGGATCGCTTAAGCCGAGGAGTCTGAGGTTGCTGTGAGCTAAGCTGACGCCACGGCACTCACTCTAGCCTGGGCAACAAAGTGAGACTCTGTCTCAACAAAAAAAAAAAAAAAAAAAGAAGGAGCAGCAAGAAGCTTCCCATCAGACGGAAGCCAGGCACGATCAGGTGTCAGCGCGCAGGCCACTGGTGACCCCTGTAATAGAAGAGCAAGTTTGGTGGTGTGGTGGGGACAGAAACCCGCTTAGAATGAGAGACTGGGAGGCTGAAGGACAAAGTGGAGCAAAGGATTTGAGGGGAGAGGGTGAGATAGGAGAAACACCAACGTTTCAGATACTTACCTGCTGGTGGGAATGATCTGGCAGAGGGGGGAAATCTGTAAGTTAAAAGAGAAAAGGGAAAATTGCTGTATAATAACCCTGGTTAGATAGGTAGATAGAGATGGATGGATGGATGGATGGATGGATAGATGATCCATGACAGATAGATAATAGAAAGATGGATAGGCAGATAGATAAAGAGAGAGATGGATGGCTAGATAGATATGAATGGATACATTAGTCAAAATATGTTCTATTATTGATGGGCTTTTGTGTAGTTTCCAGGGTTTGCTCGTTTGTGCACATATATACTACACATACAACAGAAATATATTTCCATTTCCATTGCTCCATGTCCTGGCTAGCACTTGATATTGCCCGTCTTCCTCGTTTTTTATTCCTAATTTTTATCAATTCAATGTGTGAAGTTTCTGTCTATATCTCCCTTTTAAGGAATGAGGTTGAGCCCCTCTGCACGTGTGTGTAGTTCCGTGTTTCTAGTGCTATAAAATGCTTACGCGTGTCTTTAGCCCATTTCATTATCCGGTTGTTTATCTCTTTTCTTTTTTAAGGAGTTTACTCTATATTCTTTATTCTAATATTTTGTTAGTTATATAGCTATAGGTAATGTAAATGTCATTCAATTTGTGACCTATGTTTTGCCTTTTTGTTGTTTTCTTGACGAATGGGTGACCTTAGATTAGTTTCATGGTTTTTTTTTTTTTTTGTTTGTTTGTTTTTCAGCTCATCAAGGGGGTACAAAAGATCAGGCTATATACATTGCCCATGCCTCCCCATCCCCCCGAGTCTGAGCTTTAGTTGTGTCCATTTCCTAGACAGTGCACATCACTCTCATCATGTAGGTGTGCACTCCTCCCCTCCCCCCACCCCATCCCCCCCAGAGAGAACTTCAAACGTGTCCATTCCCCAGGCAGTGCGCATCGCACTCATCAAGTAGGTATACACCCATCCCTTCCACCCAGCCCCGACCTCTGTCCAATACCCAATTGGTGTGAATCCCAAATGTGCACTCAGGGAAACCAGTTTGCTGGTGAGTACATGTGGTGCTTGTTTTTCCATTCTTGGGATACTTCACTTAATAGAATGGGTTCCAGCTCACTCCAGGAGAACCAAAGAGATGCCATATCGCCATCATTTCTGATAGCTGAGTAATATTCCATGGTATACATATACCACATTTTGCTAATCCATTCATGAATCGATGGGCATTTGGGTTGTTTCCATATCTTTGCGATTGTGAATTGTGCTGCTATAAACATTCGGGTGCAGGTGTCTTTTTTATAGAATGACTTTTGTTCTTCTGGGTAGATGCCCAGTAATGGGATTGCTGGATCGAATGGTAGGTCTACTTGAATCTGTTTAAGGTATCTCCACATTGCTTTCCACAGGGGCTGCACTAGTTTACAGTCCCACCAGCAGTGTATGAGAGTACCTGTCTCTCCACACCCACGCCAACATGTATAGTTTTGGGACTTTTTGATAAAGGCCGTTCTCACTGGAGTTAAGTGATATCTCATTGTGGTTTTGATTTGCATTTCCCTGATGATTAGAGATGTTGAACACTTTTTCATATGTTTGTTAGCCATTTTTATATCTTCTTTTGAAAAATTTCTATTCATGTCCTTTGCCCACTTTTTGATAGGGTTGTTCGATTTTTTCTTACTGATTTTCCTGAGTTCTAAATAGATTCTTGTTATCAGTCCTTTATCTGATGTGTAGTATGCGAAAATTTTTTCCCATTCTGTAGGTTGTCTATTTACTCTTGTGACTGTTTCTTTGGCTGTGCAGAAGCTTTTTAATTTGATCAGGTCCCATTTATTTATTTTTGTTGCTGCTGTGATTGCCTTAGGGGTCTTCTTCATAAATTCTTTGCCTAGGCCAATGTCTGTAAGAGTCTTTCCTACGTTTTCTTCTAGAATTCTAATAGTTTCTGACCTAAGGTTTAAGTCTGTTAACCACCGTGATTTGATTTTTGTGAGGGGTGAGAGCTGTGTGTCCTGTTTTAGTCTTCTAGGAATATATCTAACTAAGGAAGTAAAGGACCTCTATAGGGAGAACTATGAAACTCTGAGGAAGGAAATCGCAGAACATGTAAATAGGTGGAAAACCATACCATGCTCATGGATCGGTAGAATCAACATTGTTAAAATGTCTATACTGCCCAAAGTTATCTACAGATTCAATGCAATCCCTATTAAATTATCAACATCTTTTTTCACAGACATAGAAAAAATAATTTTACGCTTTGTATGGAATCAGAGAAGACCCCGTTTAGCAAAAGCAATATTAAACAACAAAAACAAAATGGGAGGTATTAATTTGCCAGACTTCAAACTTTACTACAAGGCTGTGGTTCTAAAAACAGCCTGGTACTGGCACAAGTGCCGAGACACAGACCAGTGGAACAGAACAGAAAATCCAAATATAAAACCATCCTCATATAACCATCTAATCTTTGACAAAGCAGAAAAAAACATACTCTGGGGAAAAGATTCCTTATTTAATAAATGGTGCTGGGAAGTTTCATGGTTTTTGATTGGTATTTTTTGTCTTGAGAAATGCTTTTCCTATCATGAGATTAGAATATTTTCCTATATTTTCTTCTTGAAAATTTTGTATTGCCTTTTATTTCACTAAGTCCTTACTTTATCTGAAATTGACTTTTGTATGATAAGAGGTAGGGATTGAATGTCATTTACCTCCATGTAGATACCGAATAATCCCAGGATCATTTACTGGACTGATCCTATTTTCCATCATTTCTCTCTGTCACACATATCAGGCTGCCACCCATGTGCGTGTCTCTTCTGGCCTCTTTAGTGTGTTCCATAGGTCCATTGCCCTGTCCCTGCCCCAAAATCACGCTGGCCCACTTACCAGGGTCTTATAGTTAGTCTTGTTATCTGGTAGAGCAGGCCTTTGCTCTTCCTGCACTTTAACTTTTATGTAAAATTTGTAGTCAGGTATTCAAGTTCCTCTGAGAGTCGTTTTACAATTTTGATGAGGCATAAAAACATTGTGCTTAAAAAGTCAGACTCTGAAGTCAGTGTGCTTAGCATAGAATTCTGGCTCCACCAGTTACTAGCTTTGTGCCTCAGTTTCCTCATCTGTAAAACAAATTACAACAATACTTCCTCATTATAGGAAGAGTAGAGTTACTATCTGTGAAGTTCTCAAACATTCCTTGGTACATGGAGTTGCTATGTAAAAAAGTAAGATATAAATGTAAGATGTCATCATTATAATTTTGACATTATATACATTTATGGGATACAGTATGATGTTTCAGTACATGTATACATAATATAATGATCAAATCATGATAATTACCATATCCATCCTTTCAAACATTTATCATTTCTTTGTAGTGATAACATTCAAAAATCTTCTCTTCTAGCTATTTTGAAATTTATACTACATTGCTATTTGCTATAGTCACCCTACTATATAATAGAACACAAGAACTTATTCTTTCTGCCTAACTGTAATATTGTATCTGTGACCAATGTCTCCTATCTCCCCTTTTCTATACTTCCAAGCCTCTGGTAACCACTATTGTACTTGCTACTTCTATGAAATCAACTTTTTTACATTCTACGTATGAGTGAGATCATATGGTGTTAGTTTTTCTGTGCCTGGCTTATTTCACTTAACGTAATGCCCTCCAATTTCATACATGTTGCCACAAATGACAGATTTCATTCTGCTTTATGGCTGAATAATATTCAATTATGTGTGTGTGTATGTGTCACATTTTATGTATTCTTTCATTTATAGATGAGCATTTAGGTTGATTGCATGTCTCCACTATTTTGATTAGAGCCACAATGAACATGGGAGTGCAGATACTTCTCCGACATACTGATTCTATTTCCTTTGGATATATACCCAGTAATGGGATTGCTGGGTCATATGGTATCTCTATTTTTAATTTTTTTGAGGAAATTCCATGCTGTTTTCCATAATGACTGTATTAATTTACATTCCCAGCAAAGTGCATAAGAGTTCCTCTTTCTCCAGATCCTCATCAGCATTTGTTATTTTTTGTCTTTTTTATAATAGCCATTCTAACAGGGATAAGATGATACCTCATTGAGGTTTTTTTTTTTTTTTTTTTTTTTTTTGACAGAGTCTACTCTGTTGCCCAGGCTAGAGTGCCATGGTGTGAGCCTACCTCACAGTAATGTTTGATTTGCATTTTCCTGATGATTAGTGATTTTGAGTACTTTTTCATGTATCAGCCATTTGTATGTCTTCTTTTGTAAAATGTTTATTAATGTCTTTTGCCCATTTTAATAGGATTATTTGTTTTTTTGCTATTAAGTTGTTTGAGTTTCTTACATATTTTGGATATTAACTCTTTGGCAGATGCATAGTTTGCAAATACTTTTTCTTATTCTATAGGCTGTCTCTCTATTGATTATTATTTTGATGTGCAGAAGCTTTGTAATTTGATGTAATCCCATTTGTCTAGTTTTGCTTTTTATGCTTATGCTTTTTAAGTTTTATTAAAAAATTCTTTGCCCAGTGCAATGTCATAAAGAATTTCCCCTGTTTTTGTCTAGTAGTTTCATAGTTTTGGGTCTTACATTTAAGTATTTAATCCAATTGGAGTTGATTTTTGTATATGGTGAAATATAGGGGTTTAGTTTCATTTTTCTGCATGTGGATGTCCAGTTTTCCCAGCACAACTTACTGAAGAGACTGTCCTTTCCCCAATGTGTATTCTTGGCATTTTTGTCAAAAATTAGTTGACTATAAATGCATTTATTTATTTCTGGGCACTCTATTCTGTTCCATTGGTCCATGTGTTTGCTTTGATGGCAGTATCATCCTGTTTTTGTTACGGCAGCTTTGTAGTGTATTTTGAAGTCCTGTAGTGTGATGCCTCTAGCTTTGCTTCTTTTGCTCCAGATTGCTTTGGATATCTCAGGTCTTTTATATTTCCATATGATTTTTAAAGTGTTTTTTCCCTATTTCTGTGAAGAATATCATTAGCATTTGATAGGGATTGTATCAAATCTGTAGATAACTTTGGGTATTATGGACATTTTAACAATATTAATTTTTCCAGTCCATGAATATGGAATATATTTGCAGTTATTTGTGTCTTCTTTAATTTCTTTCATCAATGTTTTATTGTTTTCATTATAGAGATCTTTTTACTTCCTTGGTAAGTTTATTCCTAGGTATTTTATGTTATTTTTGTAGTTATTGTAAGTAGAATTGCTTTCTTAATTTCCTTTTCAGATAGTTTGCTATTGGCATATAGATATACTACTGATTTTTGTATATTGACTTTGTTTTCTATAAATTTACTAAATTCATTTATTAGTTTTAACAGTTTTTTTTGGTGGAGTCTTTAAGGTTTTCTATATGCATGATCATTTTGTCTGCAAACAGAAGCAATTTGGATTCCTTTTTTCCAATTTAGATGCACTTTATTTCTTTCTCTTGACTAATTGCTCCAGGTAGAACCTCCAGTACTATGATGAATAAAAGTGGTGAAAGTGGACATGTTCCAGATCTTAGAGGAAAAGCATTCAACTTTTTCTCCATTCAGTATGATGTTAGCTGTGAGTTTGTCATATATGGCCTTTATTGTATTAAGATATGTTCCTTGTATACTCAATTTGTTGAGAGTTTTTATCATGTTGAATTTTACCGAATGCTTTTTCAGCACCCATTGAAATGGTTATATGAAATGGTCAGTCCTTGATTCTGTTAATGTGAAGTATCATGTTTATTGATTTGTGTATGTCAAATCATCGTTGCATCCCTGGGATGAATTCTATTTCATCATGTTTTTAATGTTTTGCTGAATTTGGTTTGCTAGTATTTTTTTTTTTTTGAGGACTTTTTCATCTATGTTCATCAGGAATATTGGCCTGTAGTTTTCTTTTTTTGTTGTGTCCTTGTTTGGTTTTGGAATCAGGGCAATGCTGGCCTCATAGAATGAGATTCGAATTATTTCCTCCTGTTTCATTTTTTGAAATAGTTTGAGTAGAATTGTTGTTAGTTCTTCCTAACACCAATTCAGCAGTGAATCTGTGAGGTCCTGAGCTTTTCTTTGATGGGAGAGTCTTTATTATGATTTCAATCTTGTTACTCATTATTGGTCTGTTCAGGTTTTCTATTTCTTCATGACTCAGTCCTGGTAGTTGTATGTGTCCAGGAATTTATTCATTTCTTCTAGATTTTCCAATTTGTTGGCACATAGGTATGTTCTTAATAATATCTTATAATTCTTTATATTTCTGTAGTATCAGTTTTAATGTCTCCTTTTCTTCTCTCATTTTATTTATTTGAGCCTTCTCTCTTTTTTCTTAGTCTAGCTAAAGATTTGTCTATCTTTGCTTTTTTCCCCCCCAAGAAAATCAACTATTTTTTGTATTGCTCTTTTCTATTGTTTTTAAGTCTCTACTTTGTTTATTTCTGCTCTGATCTTTGTTATTTATTTCCTTCTAATTTTGGGTCTAGTTTCTTTTGTTATTTTCTAGTTTCTTGAGGTGTAACATTAGGTTGTTTATTCTATTTTTTGATGTAGGCATTTATTGCTACAAAATTCCCTCTTAAACTCTTTTGCTATATCTCATAGGCTTTGGTATGTTGTATTTCTACTTTCATTTGTCTCAAGGAATTTTTAAATTTCCTTTTTCATTTCTCCATTGAACCATTTGTTGTTCAGGAACATATTGTTTAATTTTCATGAATTTTTACAGTTTCCAATGTTCCTTCTTTCATTGTTTTCTAGTTTTATTCCACTGTGTTCCAAAAAGATACTTGATACGATTTCAATTTTTAAAAATTTGTTAAGACTTGTTTTGTGAACTAACATTTGCTCTATCCTAGAGAATATACCATGTGCTTTAACAGAAATATATATTCTGTAATCGTTGGATAGAATGTTTTGTAAATGTCTTTTAGGTCCATTTGGTCTAAAGAACAGTTTAATTCCAATATTTCTTTGTTGATTTTCTCTCTGATTGACCTGTCCATTACTAAAGTTGAGGTGTTGAAGTTCCCTACTATTATTGTACTATATTCAATCTCTTCCTTTAGTTTTATTAATATTTGCTTTACATATTTGGGTGCCTCAGTGTAAATATATATTTACAATTATTATATCTTTTTGCTGAATTGACCCCTTTATTACTATATAATGGCCTTTGCATATTTTTTTTTATTATTCTTAACTTAAAGTATATTGAGGTATAGACTTTAATAGGTATGATGTAGGTATATTTACTCCTGCCCTTTTTTTGTTTTCATTTTCATAGAATATCTTTTTCCATACTTTCACTTTCAGTCTGTGTATGTCTTTACAGGTGAACTAAGTTTATTCTAGGCAGCATATATTTAGATCTTTTTTTTATTATTTGTTCAGATACTTTATGTCTTTTAATTGGAAAATTTAATTCATTTTCATTCAAAGTTAGTAATGATATATATGTGGGTTTACTGTAATACTACCATTTGTTATTTGTTTTCTGATTGTATTTTTAGGTACTTTCTTCTTTTTTTCCTCTATTACTGTTTTCTTTTGTGGTTATGTGATTTTCTCTAATAATATGCTTTAATTTTGTGCTATTTATTTAGTGTATCTGCTGTGGATCTCTGCTTTGTGGTTACCATGAGACTTACAAAAATATCTTATAGTCATAACAGGTTTTTTTTAAAAGTGATTACAGCTTAACTTTGGTGACAAAGAGAACAACAAACTTTACACTTTAACACCCCACCAGCATTTTGACTTTTGGATATTCTGAATTTGTCTGTATTCTTACTTTTACCTGTGAGTTTTGTACCTTCAGATGTTTCTTGTTATACGTTAGTGTCCTTTTCTTTCAGATTGGAGAACGCCCATCAGCAGTTCTTGTAAGACAGGTGTGGTGTTGACGAATTCCCTCAGCTTTTGTTTTTCTGGGAAAGTCTTTGTATCTCTTTCACATTTAAAGGCTAGCTTTGCTAGGTACAGTATTATTGACTGAGGTTTGTTTTGGTGATTTTTTTTTTTTTTTTTATCTTCAGCATTGTAAATTTAACATCCTACTCTCTCCTGGCCTGTAGTGTTTCTGCTGAGAAATCCACTAAAAGCCATATTGGGGCTCCATTGAATGTGATATGTTTCTTTACTTTTGCTGGTTTGAATATTTTTCTTTATGTTTGATTTTTGATAATGATGTGCCTTGGGGGATTCCTTTTTGGGTTGCATTTGATTGGTGATCTAGGAGCTTCCTATACCTTTATGCTGTCACCTTTTTCCAGATTTAGAAATTTTTGGCCATGACTTTCTTAATACCATAACCAGACATTTTTTTCTGTCTCTTCTCGTTAGGGAACTCCTATTATATGAATGTTAGTTAACTTTTTTTTTTTTGAGACAGAGTCTCACTCTGTTGCCCAGGCTAGAGTGAGTGCCGTGGCGTCAGCCTAGCTCACAGCAACCTCAAACTCCTGAGCTCAAGCGATCCTCCTGTCTCAGCCTCCCGAGTAGCTGGGACTACAGGCATGCACCACCATGCCCGGCTAATTTTTTCTATATATATTTTTAGCTGTCCATATAATTTGTTTCTATTTTTAGTAGAGATGGGGTCTCGCTCTTGCTCAGGCTGGTCTCGAACTCCTGAGCTCAAACGATCCGCCCACCTTGGCCTCCCAGAGTGCTAGGATTACAGGCGTGAGCCACCGCGCCCGGCCAATGTTAGTTAACTTAATGGTCTCTCGTAATTCTTATAGACATTCTTCCCTCCTTTTTTCTCTTTTTTTGGATAATTTTATATGTTCTGTTTGATTGGATAATTTTATACATTCTGTCTTCAAGCTTGCTGAATATTTCCTCTGTTTGATCAAGTCTTCTGTTGAAGCTTACTAAAGAGTTTTTTAGTTTAGTTATTAAATTCTTTATTTCTATGATTTCTATTTTTTTTTAATTTCTGTTTTTTGGTCATATTTCTCATTTTGTTTCTGGATTTTCTTTCCAAATTTCATTTAGTTCTCTATCTGTATTTTCTTGTGATTCCTTGAACTTTTAAAAGAAGATTATTCTGAATTCTTTGTCAGAAGTTTCAGAGATCCTCAATTCTTCTGGGTCCATTACTGGAGCTTTATTGGCATCTTTTGGGAGTGTCATATTTCCCTGAGTTTTCATAATCCTTGCATCCTTATGTTGATGCCTGCACATTTGAGGAGATGGACACCTCTTCTAGCTTTGGCAGGTGTTCTTTGGTGATGTTAGACCTCAAGTACTTAATATCAGAACTTCATTGGTAGCCTGCTATTGCGTCCTAGCCTCGGGAAGACTTAGAGTGAGCACCAAAACCTAAAAACTGGACTGGAACTAAATCACTGCCCTTCCATTGTTTCCCAGTCTGGAACTTAAATGCTGCACTGAAGCTAAATTGTTGCCCTGCCATTTTCCCCCAATCTGGGAAAGACTTAAATAAGAACTGGAACTTAGTTGCTGATCTTTTAGTTGCTTCCAGGTCAGAGGAAAGCTCCACACAAGCACCTGTGCTTTGTGGAAAATCTGACCAAAGGTTTGGGCCTTCCTGCATATTGTGCACCCTGCAGTCCTGTGGTGCCAACCCATCTTCTCAGTGTAGTGTCCCTGCTGTCCAGAGCACACAGCACTCACCAAGATACACACACCAGTTGCTGTGATTTGCACCCCTGCTTTTTGTCCCTAATTCGCCCTGGTGGTTCTGCCCTCCTGGCATCTCCAGTGGTTCCCATGGGATGGGACCAAAGCGGGATTCCTGCAAATAGTCCCATACTGGTGGGGAGATGAAACATCCATTTCTAATTCCCTCCCCCCACTTTGGAAGGGGTGAGTCTAGGGAAATTCTTGTGATTGGTGTTATGTCAGCTTGGGGGAGAGGCTGGTATAGTGTAAAATTACTGTTCCTTTTACCGGTTGCAACTTCTCTCAATTCTGTGGACCCAGGGCATTTCTCTGCTCTCTTCCCTGAGTTCTGGTTAGGTCAGGGTGGCATTCCTATCTCTGCATAGTTTCTGGTTATACTTTTGTGGAGGGAGTGATGCCAGGGGAATCTTCTATTCCACTATCTTGATGATGTCACGCCTTCATAATTATTATTTTTTTGTTGGAATTACTTTAAATCTATCGATCAGTAGATTAGATTATGGGAAATTTTGACCTCTTCTCATCACAAGGACAAAAACAAATTTTGAGGGATGATATGGAGAATTCCTCAGATGAAGAGCTTGTGAAAGATCCTAAGACCTCTTGACCAGGTAGAAACATGTTATCTGAGTAATTCTCTTGCATCATGGAAAAATTTTATGTTTTAAAAAATAATTTTTCTACATCTCAGATTTTAATTTCTTATATAAATTGGATTTTTTTTCCTTCCAGTATAAGCAACTCGTCATTGCATTTTGTGCAATGGTGTGAAATTCAACATCTCTAGCAAGTTAATCTCTTTCATTATGTCAGAACACGGAACATGTACAGAAAAATATAATTTATGAAGAAAATTCTCTCATTTTCTGGGACCTTGTAAAGGCCTTATTTGTTCCAGGTGACAGGTCCCAAGTGGGATAAAAGGCCATTACTGTGAGAAATGACAACTCAGATATAGCAAAGTTGCTCCTACGAGCTGGTAATGCAGAAACAATTTCTTTTGGGGAAGATGGTATTGAATGGGGAGTCTATTAGTGATACTATACTATGTTAATTTCTTTATGAACTCTGTCTGTGGGATCACCGCTTCATTCAACTGTGGGATGGACTGCCTTTTGGAAAATGCCATCATTAAAATCTGTTCTGTAGCTCGTCAAAAGTGGTTGCTTCTGCCACTCTGCTTTCAGGCCATAAAGATCATTAAATAACTTTCTATGCTCCAATTAAAGTAGAGTTTTATAACTCAATGGAAAAGCCTTCTTCAACAATATTAAGTGTTCATTTGTGTAGTGGAAAGTACCTTTTGGAAATTGTACTTTTGAGTTGACCAGACATGTATTCAAACTCTGTTGCTTATCAGGTGGGTGATTTGGGGGACATTGCTTAACTCATTTTGTAGTTTTGTTTCCTCATCTTTAAAAGGGAAGTGACAGTGAAAATGTTGAGGAAAATGAGGATTATTGATGATTATAATGATGATTATGACAATGATGAGGGTGATGACGACAGTGATAATGACTATGGTTCTGATGATAACAGTGATGATGATGATGATGATGATGACGATGATGATGTCATCCTTCTCATGCGCTTGTTGGGAGGATGAGACATAATCCGTGGGAAGTAACCAGCAAAGAGCCCGGCCCACTAAAAAGACTTCATTAAATGTTAGCTGCCCTTAACTTCTCTCCCAAACCTCTACTCTGTTTTCTGGATTCCTTTATTTGGGTATACATAAGTGTGCCAGTTTTAAATTGCTGCTGTAACAAATTATCACACACTTGGTGGCTTAAAACGACACACATTTATTCTCTCTCACAGCTCTGGAGGTCAGAAGTCTTAAAGCAGTTTCACTGGGGCCAAACTCAGTGTGTTGGCAGGGCCGTGTTCCATGCAGAGCTATAGGGGAGACTCCATCTCCTGTGTGGCCCAGCTCTAGAGCTGCGTTTCTGACACTCCTTGGCTTCTGGCCCCGTTTTCCATCTTGAAACAAACTGAGTAAAGTTGCAGGATAAAAAAATCATGATACAAAAATCGGTTGCATTTCTACACATAAGCAATGAACAATCTGGAAAAAACTTATCAAAGTAATCCCATTTATAATAGCAGTAAAAAGAATAAAATACTTAGGAATAAACTTGACTGAGGAGGTGAAATACTTATATACTGACATCTGCAAAACATCGCTGAAAGACATTAAAGAATCCGCGAATAGACAGAAAGACATCCTGTGTTTATGGATTGGAAGACTTAATATTGTTAAAATGTTCATAGTACTGGAACGATCTACAGATTCAGTGCAATCTCCCCAGCTGTGGTTTGGCTGTGACCCTCCAAAGTTCAGGTGTTGACATTTTATGGCCACTGTGATGGTATTAGGGATGGAGCCTGTAAGCGGTGGTGATCAAGCTATAAGGGCCACTTCCCTTGTGAGTGGGTTTGGGACCTCAGAGGAGACTTCGTGCAGCACTCGGCTCACTCGCCCCTGCAGCTTCCGTGGTGTGAGGACGCGACCGTTCTCCCCCCCAGTGGATGCAGCAATGAGGCGCCATCCTGGAAGCTGAGAGCAGCCCAAAGCCGCCACCGCCTTCGTGTCGGGCTTCCCAGTCTCTAGATCTGTGAGAAAATAAATTTCTGTTCTTTATAAATTACCTAATCTATTGTATTTTGTTCTAACAGCACAAACAGACTAAGATACCTATCAATATCCCAATGAGATTATCCACAGAAATAGAAGGATCAATTTTAAGACTCAGATGGAACCACCAAGGACCCTGATTAGCCAAAACAATCTTGAGAAAAAAGAACAAAGTTGCATGCATCGCACTTTCCAATTTCAAAATATGCTACAATCTATAGTAATGAGGACAGTGTATTACTTATATAAAGACAGTCACATAAACCAGTAGAACAGAACAGAAAGCCCAGAAAAAAACCCATGGACATATAGTCATTTGATCTTTGGCAAGAGTGCCAAGAATACACAATGGAGAAAGGACAGTCTCTTCAACAAATGGTATTAGGAAAACTGAATGACCACATGCAAAAGAATGAAACTGTGCCCTTGTCTTACATCATACACAAAAAATCAACTTAAAATGGATTAAAGACTTGAATGTAAAACCTGAAACTATAAACCTCCTGGAAGAAAACCAGGGGAAAAGCTTCATGGGACGTTGGTCTTGACAATGATTTCATGGATATGGACACCAAAAGCACAGGCAACGGAAGTGAAAATAGACAAGTTGCACACATTAAAATGCAAACACTTTATATTGGTAACAGTTCATCACAAAAAGTAGAAAACATGCTCAGCAAAGTCATATTCCAAATAAGTTCCTCATTAATTATTGACAGTAAATACAGTGGTTATACATGAAGTGATCAGAAATTAATCTGCTGCCCTTGGTCCTGCTGGGACCTCCTGTGAGGCCTTTGGCAGTGCCAGCTGTAGAGGCTGAAGCTGCTTGGAAGTTATACATTCTACATTTCGAGATGCCAAGATTACCTCGGACCTCACCCTCAGATGTTGCATGTGGCTGTACAGGTTGTACATGAAGATGTGAAGGGGAGCCGCTGGAGTTGTGCAGTGTACAACTCATGTGGCTTTTTCTGATGCCCACCAGACTATAAACTCAAGAAATGTGTGGTCCATGTCGGCCTTGTAGTCCCAGCACCTACTGCAGTGTCTGGCATAGAGCGGGCGTTCTCACTTAGGGAAACAAAGGAATGAGTGTATGCAGAGTCAACACAAGAACCACTGAGTGACTCCTCACCTGGTGGTACACAGAGCAGCGCTGGCTAGAGCCACCTGGCGGGGATTTTACAAAATAAAGTTCTGGGCCTGGACTCATTGACAGAGATTCAGATTTATTTGGTCTGGGTGAGGCCATGGTATTACTATTCTTTTTAGAAGTAGCCCAGGTAAATCTATGACCACTGTCACTTCCCTGGGAATGAAGGTTGCCACTCAGACCAAAACGGAATCACAATGGGAGACTTGAGAGGGAGGGTGTCTTCACTGACTGTGCCTTCGTGGCAGGTAATTCCTGTGTCACAGGAGGTAAGGCAGGGCCCCAGCCTGGTGGGTCGGGAGCCAGGGGACAGAGCCCACTAATCAACAGGAGCCCTTCTGAGGCTGGCCAGGGGCTGGCACTGGGCTGGGCTTTCAAGAGCCAGCAGAAAATAAGGTACTGTCGCTGCCCACAAGGATCGTGTCCCCTACCCTGTGGCTTAGTGCCATCCTGTAATCAGTTGCCAGTCCAGGACACAGGAACCCAGAGAGGTTGTTGAGTGTTTTAAAGTGAACTTCTCCAACAGGTGGGTAAAATGTTGATTTATCTCCTGATAAATCTGTGTCTCTTTTTTCAAACAAGCTTGTGATCCTATAGGATATGTCATTTCTGCCATACAGTGAAATCAAAACCTGCCTTTTACCTTATAAATATGAGTCCAATTTCAAGAAACTTACTAGTAAACAATCACTAGTAAAAATGAAATAAAACTAGAATGAATAAAATACCTTCTATAGTCCTAATTCTCATAATTCTAGAATATTCCTTACAGTTTTTCCTATATTTAAACTTGCTTTCTGATGGAAATAATAATATGCCTTCTGCTTAACATTGTAAATATTTTCTATAGTATTTCATAGTCTTTTTAAATATGGTGTTTGATCCATATTATCCCACTAAACTAATGCTCCATGATAAATTATTTTCTTCTTATGGAGTATTTAGATAATTTCCAGATTTGTAGCATTTTAAATAAGATTGAAAAGAATAACTTAGTGCAGAAAACATCTATGCTCTTTGAGATTGTAACTCACCATACATTATAAAAGAAAGAAGCTGGGCTTGGGCATCCGCGACATCATGGAAAGATGTTTGGTGTTTGTCCCCAGTTCCTGGCACTGAGCTCCTGAAAGCCTTGGAATTTCCCGGGCGATAAGGGTGGGAGGAGCCTCCTGTTCTAGTGAGGTGGCTGGGGGCCCCTACATAGCTTCAGGATGGGGGCTGGTCACCAGAAGGACCATGGCAGGATTAGAGGGTTGAAACTTTCAGCCTTACACTCTGACCTTGGGGCAGGGGAGAGGGGCTGGAGGTTGAGTCCAATCACCAATGGCCAGTGATATAATGAATCCTGTCTATGGAATGGAACCAGAATAAACCCCCTAAATGACGGGGTTCAGAGGAGAGCTTCTGGGTTGGTGGGCACATTGAGTGCAGCGAGGGTGGTGCGTCCGGGGAGGGCATGGGAGCTCTGCATCCCTCCCCTACCTTGCCCTGTGCATCTCTCCCACTTAGCCATTCCTGAGCTGTATCCTTTATCATAAACCAGTAATAGTAACTAAAGTGAGTTTTGTTAGCCATTCTTGCAAATTAGCAAACCCGAAGCGGGGGTGGTTGTGGGAACACTGACTTTGTACCCACGTTGGACAGAAGTGTGTGTAACCTGGAGGCCCGAAACTTGGGACTGGCATCTGGGGGGATGGAGGCCTGAGGCCTTAAACCCAGGGGGTCTTCACTCACTCTGAGTAGAATGCAATTGAATTGTAGGAAACACAGTTGGTTACCGGAGAGTTGGAGCATTGGTTAGTAGGAGAATAAAACCTGTCCATTTGATGTCAGCAGTGTAAACAAAGATAGCTTAGAACCCAACAGATTTGAGTTTGAATCATAGCTCTGCCACTCTTTGGACATATGGCCTTCATGTTCTCTAGTACTTGGTTAATGTCTAGTAGCCTCTCGCCTCATTCTTAAAATAGGACTAATACCTGACCCATAAGGTGGTGGTTGTTTTTGAGGGTTAAAGGATGCATTGACATTTCAAATCTTTTAGCACAGTGTCTGCAATGTAGTTAGGTACTGTGCAAATGGTAAATGTTAGGGTTACAAAATAGGCTCCCCAAAGTGGAAAGGCTGGGTGAAAGGTTACAACCTTTCTTAGAATCTTGATACCTGTCACCAAGTTGCTTTCTGTTAATGAAACATGCACACAATTTTCATTTGAAATGAATGCAAATATGTTTTAAACAGTGGTGATTTGTGGCATTTCTTTCATTGCTTTCAATTCTATGTGTTCCTTAACTAGCTGCATTTCCTCTTTGTGACTTGTCTGCTCATGTATCTTTTGAATTTAATTCAATAAACAAGTAAGTATCCAGTTGCACCAGCACTGCACTAGGTGTTGGAAATGCAAGGATGGATGGGACGCCACACTTTCCTGTTTGGAACTTTCAGTCCAGGCTGGGAGAAAGACAAGCACACGCATCACTGCAACTCAGGGTGACACGTGCAGTAACAAGCATGTGGGCCAGGCAAGGGGGGAGAGTAATGAACTGCTTTTGCCAGTTTATCTCTGGATGCCTTTGCAATTTTTAAAATTGATTTGTGAATAGTTGACCAGTTTAACTTTCAAACCAAAGAGCATTTCTGTTTTGTGTCATAGATGCACTTGACGATAATGAGTCAAAATCCCAGATTCCCTTACTCTGTCTACTCTCTTTTCTTCCAAAATTACAGTACATTTTTCTACGTAAATATATGAGAACTTTTGGCACCCAAGAAGGTGGAGCTGGCAAAGCCAGAGGCAGAGTAAAGGCTGCACATATTAAGCAAGCAGAAAAACCACCTCCAGAAAAACCACCTCCGTAGTCTGCATCTGCATATGATGTTATTAAAGAAGCACGTGGAAAATCAAGTGTGAACAGACCATATTGGTGGGGTGGAGGTCTCCACTGAGATTTTAGGAAAGAGGCTGCGGGTACATTATCTGCAGACCTTGCCAACAATTCTATTTACAGGCAGAGGCAGATCGAGGCTCACACCGTGAGGAGAAAGCGCAGGGATTTGGGAAGACCTTTTTGTCTTTTTTCATGGCTTGGCTTGACCTCAGGCTCTGGCCAGCCGTCCCTTAAGGACTTTCTCAAGGTGGCTATGGATCATTTAAGAAGTATTTCCCATGGCCCTTCTAGAGACCCATAGCGTGATCTGGGTAGAAGTTGTTAAAGCTGGGAGCCCCACACTGGGTTTTTTTTTTTTTTTTTGGATTGGAGATTCCCAATTTCATCTCCAGGCTGTCTTTAGAATTTCTCAAGGAGACTTAGATCTCCGGATGACCTCCTGTCAACGCACATCTAGTCCAATCCTCGCAGAGCTTAATCTGCTCGTCATTTATTAAGGACTGATGTTCATAGAATTGAGTTAGGGTCTGTCTTGTATTTGAAATTCAAGGGTAACTGATGTTGAGGTTTTAGGGAAGCCAGTGAGACACCCTGGGTCCCCGCCCATACCTGGACCCGACTAAGAGAGGGAGACAGAGGGGAGTCAGATGGGGATCAAAGTGTCATCTTTTTATGGTAAAGTCTCAGCTTGGGAACGTGGTGCTGGTGGGGGGTGGGGAGCAATGGTCTTGCTGATACTGAACCCAGACCCAGGCCAAGCCACGCTCCTGAGTCCTCCTGAGCACAGGTAGGGTCTTGCCTCAGTTTACCACGCCAAGAGAGCAGAGCAGAGCAGCAGGCATGCTTCTTGCAGCCAGGGAAGAAAAGGGAGCATGCCCCTTCATTCTTCCAAAGTCACCTCTCAGCTGGGTCACTCACAGGCCAGAGGGAGGGAAGGGCCCGAAGTCCACGCTGTTACACTCGAATGCAGGGTTTCTCCACAGAGGCACTGTTGACATTTGGGGTTGGATAATCCTTTACTGTGAGGAGCTGTCCTGTGCACTGTAGGATATTTGGCAGCATCCCTGGTCTCTACCCATTAGATGCCACACCCCCCACACCAGCTTCCTAACAATCAATGATACCTCCAAGCATTGCCAAAGTTGCCCCCAATGAAGAACCACTTCTCCAGTGTAAATCTCAGAATTGAAACTGCAGAGTAAACTGCAGCAGCATCCTGCTCAATGCCATCAGCTGGGATCTGCCACCCTCCTCTGCTCCTCCCCAGCTCCCTGCTGGGCCCCCTCCCCCATGTCCTCTGTGCTCCCTCCGTGTAGGTGTGTCTGCCATGGATTGTTCTCGAGGACAGCCACCTCCTGGCTTTGTGCTCCTCCACTGCCTCCGTCATGTCTGCACCCTCCCAGTGCCTGGCACAGTTGGGCATAGCTTGGGCCTCTTGTGTCTATGGAAGAAAGGAATTGATTTTAGAGAAAGTTTCTAGGTATTGGAAGAAAAATACATGTGAATATTTTCCCATATTCACCTTCAGCTATCACTGCAGTTCCCCCCAAGTCATTTGATGTATTCTTCTGAGCTGCCAGTCACGTGGCTCTTACCCAGCACAGAAAAGCAGAGGCTCCTACACGGTAGGAAGATAGTGAGTGATCATCATATGCGTGATGCTGGCTCCAAGCCCAGGACTAGCACAAAGTGTCATTAAATAGCAATAATAGGCACATATATTGCTTTCTTCACATTTTGATGATTCCTCTCAAAAAGTGTTTTTTATTTATCATTCTTACGCTTTTATCTTGGACACAAGCTATAATTTTCCAGTTTTACGATACCTGTAGCTAATTAGGATGGGTTTAGGGGCAAAAAGTAACTTATTTTACAAAGCTGGTTCACTTGAAATTGTCTCGGTAATTGTATAAGCTATTTTAGGAATTAAAGGTAACATGTAATTAATTACAGGACCCTCAGTTCACATCAGTCAGAAAAGGAGCCTCCAAGGAAACAAAGTTAAGAAGTTATAGAATCAATGTATCTGTTCTAAGGCAGAGAAGTTTGCATTCTTCGAATCATTTCCTGCTTCCCAATAGGGACATGTAAGAGCCAAGTCAACCCTCAAGGTCTTGGTCGCTGCAGCTCACCGTTTTCCTCTGAAACATTCCAGTTCCTTCAGTCGTGGGCAGTTCTAACTGTTAGAATGTTCCGCCGCCTAACAATGAGGCAAAGTTTGCCTCTCTGTAACTTCCTTCTTAAAGGAAGGGAGGGTCCTAGGGACATATAATAGATTTACTCTTCCTGCCCACAGCAGTCATTACAGAGTCTCCAGAATTCTTCTATCACAATTGTCCCAAAGTGTTTTTCTTCTGATCCCTCCACCAACTTTTTTTCCCTCTGTTATGGGCTAAGCTGGGTCCCCCAAAACTCACATGTTGAATCCCTAACCCCTTGTACCTCAAGAGGTAACTGTATGTGGAGATAGGGCCTTTAAGAGGTGATTGAAGTACAATAAGGCCATTAGGGTCATTTTACCTTAAATCAATATGACTGGTGTCCTTAAAGGACGATGAAATGAAGACTCGCACACAGGGAGGACAGTGTGATCACTCATTGAGAAGACGCCATCTACAAGCCAAGGGGAGTGGCCTCAGAAGAAAGTAACCCTGTTGACACTTTGATCTTGGACTTCAAACCTCCAGAACTGTGACAAAATACATTTCTGCTATTTATGCCACCCAAGTCTGTGGTGTGTCATTACAGCAGCCCTAGCAAGCTAACATACCCTGCACTCCCTGTGAGCTATAACGTGCCAGTGTTCAGCCTCAACTTTGTCTTCTTTATGACGAGGGTGACGATAGCACCCGGCCGTGGGGCTGGTAGCGATTCCGTGAGACAGTGAGCAGGGTCTGCCATTGTATTCAGTGAATGTTGCTGCTTGTTAGTATTCTCATTATCATTCCTAGCTTTATGTTACCTGTGCTTAAGTGATTAATGAAAATGTTAAAGAAGACAAGCACCAGTCTAATTTCATGTTACTTCAGAATTTCTGTAAGGTTGAGTTTGATCCATTCTTAAATACTTCTTCAAAGAACTCACATTGTTGTTTCTGTGCATTCCTTATAGAAGTTCAGATTTGTTGCCTCTGGTATTCTTCTAGTTTATTGCCCTCATATTTTGAAAAAAAAAAAAAGCATTCAAAAATATATACATTATTTTGTTTTGAATGCACAGAATTGGTTCAAATATGCAAACATGAAAACAGTTCTTGTGAGTGACTTGTGGTCATGGGTTTACGTTCTATGGGCTAAACATCTTTCTAAGGGTAGTAGAATCACTTTGTAATATTTTCTACTGATATCTGAGTTGGGCTTTAGTAATCATTGATGGAGTTGCATGCACTATATTGTTAATATGATACACTAGTAACCCCAAGATATGCAAATGAAGACACTC
Source organism: Eulemur rufifrons (assembly GCF_041146395.1). Taxonomy (NCBI): domain Eukaryota; kingdom Metazoa; phylum Chordata; class Mammalia; order Primates; family Lemuridae; genus Eulemur; species Eulemur rufifrons. The sequence continues at coordinate 4,960,147 of NC_090989.1, forward strand.
CTGACTTAGGATCTGGAGTATTGTGAGTCTGGGTTCTTGCCCCTGGCCCATCCGCTCTTGCAGTTTTTGTTGCCTTGGCGACAGTCTTCCCAGCATGTCACCCTGGGTCACCTCGTGTGGAGACAGCCATCACAAGCTGGACAGTGCACCAGCTTGTGGTCCTGGGGCATCCTTGATAGGCCATATGGGCTTTATTTCCTGCTTATAATACCATATCAGATTAACTTTGTCTTCACAGATAAGATTTGATTTTTATCAAATACTGGAAAATGCTATGACTGGTGCTGTCTTCATACTCCCTCTCGGAAATGCGTGATACTGGTCGGTTTAATTTAAAACGTTCCAGTAATAACTTTCAGATGGTACAACTGAATTTCATTTTCAGAAGTCATCATGAAGGAAATATTTTAAAAGTCTTACTCCTTTAAGTTTAAAAATGTTCCTCAGAATTCATATGCAACAGTCAGCCACCCACCCAACCCCAACCTTCTAGAAAAAAATATGCCTCAGGGACATTTCTCTAAATGAAGTGTCAAGTCCAAATCAAGTCAAATTTCCAGTGTGGGATAATGGACTCTATCTTACGACCTTCTTCTGTGCCTCGAGGGTGCCCAGGCTCATTACACAGCTGGTTGGTGCATATTAGGTGTATCAGGAGCAGGACCCGAGTGGCTGGGATTTCTGCTTATTGGAGCCAGAGCCACATTTCATAGGTTCTGGGGTTATTAATGGTGTGTCTCGTTGCCTTGAGAATGTTCACACTCCATTCTGTTATGAATACTTAATAGTAAGGAGAATGTGATTCTTCTCTTTTCAGAAAACTTTCTGTGACTCAGCGAATCCATTCTAATGTGATAGGCAAACTGTCAAAATTAATGAATTCCAACTGAGATTTGGAATTCATTTGGTCCCTTTAGGGAAAAACCTAGTGCAGTTGTAAATTAGCATTAATGCCACAATATATTTTGAACATGCTACATTTTCACCATGAATTCGGGCCTAGAGGATGTCTTTAGAGGAAGTCACTCTGCAAATCGTGTTTTCTGGTTTGATTGTTTCAATTTTTGATCATAGTTTTAACTCTGGGAAGAAGTACATGAAAGTAGATAATCATGATTTTCTAGAGCACAAAAGAATAAAAAATAGACAAAGAATGAAAGGGCATAAATGTTATAACCAAAGACATCAGCATTTGTTTTGGTTTGGTTTGGTACAACTCTAATTTAAGGATATTATCTCTGAGCCTCAATCTATCTAAATATAAGAGATTATAAAGGTGAGCAAGACCCAGTTTAAAAGGATTTGCAATGAGCTCCAGAAAACACACGGGGTACCTAGTTCAAGCTTATCTTATTCTGAGACTCTTAAATCATTGTTCTGCAACAATGTATAGACCGAGGGTGTTTGAGGTGGGGATTTTTACCTTGAAGGAGATGGACACAGAACTGTGTGTGCCTTTGCCTTCTATTCTGAGGAGAGGGCACAAGACTTTCTACTCACTTTCAAAGGAGTGTGAGCCCAAACAGAGTCACTACTCAAATGACAGCCTAGGACCAAATCCCATCTGTGTTCCTCATGACAGAGATCAAAGTTCATGTGGTTTCTCATCTTTAATATAAATAAGAGCAATCATAGATGCCTGTAAGGTGTATTTTGAGGATTAAAATAATGAGGTTTTGTATGTAGAGCACTTAGCATAGTACTGGCATATAATACATATTCCATAAATGCTAACTATTCAGTGATACCAAAAACAAAAGCAATAGTAACAGCTTTAATCTAAATTTAAGATTTGTTTTTTGTGTTGCTGTGATTGCCCTTGGGGTCTTCTTCAAAAATTCTTTGCTGAGGCAGATAACTAGAAGAGTTTTTCCAATATTTTCTTCTAGAATTCTTATGGTTTCATGTCTTAGATTTAAGTCTTTTATCCATCTTGAATTAATTTGTGTGAGTAGTGAGAGATATAGATCCTGTTTCAGTCTTCTACATGTGACTATCCAATTTTTCTAGCACCATTTATCAAATAGGGATTGTTTTCCCCAGTGTATGTTTTGTCTGCTTTGTCAAAGATCAGTTGGCTGTATGTGGATGGTTTTATATCTGGGTTCTCTGTTCTGTTCCTTTGGTCTATGTCTCTATTTTTGTTCCAGTACTATCCTGTTTTGGTTACTATTTTCTTGTAGTACAAAGTCTGGTAAAGTGATGCCTCCAGATTTGTTCCTTTTGCCTAAGGTTGCTTTGGCTATTTGGGCTCTTTTCTGGTTCTAAATGAAATGTAGAATTATTTTTTCTAGATCTGAGAGAAATGACATTGGTATTTGGATGGGGATTGAATTGAATGTGTAAATCACTTTGGGTAGTATAGCTTCTGCACAGCCAAGGAAACAATCAACAGAGCAAACAGACAACCTATTGAGTAGGGGAAAATATTCACATGCTATATATCTGATAAAGGGCTAATGACCAGAATCTACAAAGGATTCAAGCAAGTCATCAAGAAAAAAATCAGACAGCCCCATTAAAAAATGGGCAAAAGATACGAACAGAAGCTTTTCAAAAGAAGATAGACTAATGGCCGATAAACATGAAAAAAATGGTTAATGTCACTAATCATCAGAGAAATGCAAATCAAAACCACAATGAGGTATCACTTAACTCCAGTGAGAATGGCTTTTATCAAAAAGTCCCCAAACAACAAATGCTGGCGTGGATGCAGAGAGATAGTAGTACTCATACACGGTTGGTGGGACTCCAAACTAGTACAACCTCTATGGAAAACAGTATGGAGATTCCTCAAAGAACTAAAAGTAGGCCTACCATTTGATCCAGCAATTCCACTACTGAGTATTTACCCAAAGGAAAAAAAGTAATTTTATCAAAAAGACACTTGCTCTAGAATGTTTATTGTAGCACAATTCAAATCACAAAGTTGTGGAATCCACCCAAGTGCCCATCAATTCATGAGTGGATTAATAAAATGTGGTATATGTATACCATGGAGTACTAATCAGCCATAAAAAATGAATTAATATCTTTTGCAACAATCTGGGTGGAACTAGAGACCATTCTCCTTAGTGAATTATCACAAGAATGGAAAAACAAACACCACATGTACTGACTATTAAATTGGAACTAACCAATCAGTACTCATGAACACAGATGGAGATAAAACTCAACAGAAATCAAGCAGGTGGAAAGGGGTAGGAGGGAGTGAGTGAAATCACACCTAACGTGTACAGTGTCCACTATCTGGGTGATGGGCACACTTACAACTTTGATTCAAGCAATACAAAAGCAATCATGTAACAAAAACATTTGTACCCCTGTAATATTCTGAAATAAAAAAGAAGAATAAATAAATTTAAAGTTTGATAATGCAATTAGTGATAATTTCTCAGTAGAAATGAAACAAGCAAACCATGCAAGTAGAGATTAAAACAATGTCATATATAGATGCACCACTATTAAGCGCAAATGGCACTCCCTCTCTTTATGCCATGTAGACCACCATGTGAGATCTTGGATAACTAATTTCCTTCCCTTTTCTAGGGCTCTCACTTCTCACCCAGTGCAGTCTGTAACAATAACACTGACAGGATTAACTGGGACAACGGTGGGTGAAAATGCTTGAGAAGGGCCTAGGATGCTCTATAAATGTACCAATCGCATATGAATCATTTGTAGTGAAAGGTTTATTTTATTTTATTTTATTGATATTTTAAAAATTACTTTATTCATTTTAAAATGACAGATAAAATTATATGTATTTATCATGTAAAACATGATGTTTTTAAGAATACATACATTGTCAAATGCTTAATTATAGGTAATTAGCAAGTGCTTTATCTCCTACTTATCTTTTTGTGGTGAGAACACTTAATATCAACTGTCTTAGCATTTTGCAAAGATACAGTATGTCATTAACTGTAGTCAACAGGCTGTACAATAGATCTCTTGAACTTATTACTCCTATCTAACTGTAAATATGTATCCTTTGATAGATATCTCCACAAATCCCCCTCCCTCCTAAGAACCCCAGCCTCTAGTAATGCCATTCTACTCTCTACTTCAATGAGATAAACTTATTTAGATTCCACAGATGTGTGAGATCATGGGGTGTTTATATTTCTGTATATGGCTTATTTCAATTAACATAATGCCTGCAGGTTCATCCATGTGATGGAAAATCACATGATTTCCTTTTTGAGACTAAATAGTATTCCATTCTGGTTTTATACCATATTTTCTTTATCCATTAATTCAATGATGAACACTTAGGTTGATTCCCTATTTCATTGCTAAAAAAAAAAAAAAAAAGACAAAAAGATAGTGTTGGAAGAGATGTGGAGAAAAGGGAACCCTTGCATGCTGTTGATGTGACTGTAAATCACTACAGACATTATGGAAAACAGTGTGGAGGTTACTCCAGAAATTAAAAATAAAACTACATGTAATATAGCAATCACACTATTATTTGTCCCCCAAAATCAAATCAGTATGTTAAAGAGACATCTGCACTCCCATGTTTATTGCAGCCGAAAGGTTGATTTTAAAATGCTGTATGTCACCGAGATTTATTTGTTTATATTTAGTCGAGTTTAGTCCAACAGCTGTGTCTTCAAGAGGTATCTGCTGAGATTCTGCTACATGCTAGAAAATGTTCTAGGAATTGGAGATAGATCAGGGAATAAAACCAACCAAAATATCTACTCCTTAGGAACTAAAATTTTAGGGTGAGTGTAGAGACAGAGAATCCAAACAAATAAATCAGTACATGATGCAGTATACCAAAAGGTGCTAAGTGCTCTGGCAAGAAGCCTCGGCGTGGGCCCGTGGGTGTGTGCCGCAGTGGAGGCGCTGTGACTTGAACAGGTGGTCGGGCCAAGCCTCCCTGAGGAGGAGACAGTGCAGCAAAGACTTGCAAAGGTGAGGAAATGAGCCAGGGGGTTTCCGTGGGAAGAGTGTGTCCCAGGTTGTGGGAGCACAAGTACAAAGACCTGTAGGTGGGAGCCTGTGGGCGTGGCTGAGGGACAGCAAGGAGGCCAGTGTGGCTGGAGTTGAATCCGCAAGGAGGGTGCCAGGAGGTAGGACCAGAGAAGGAAGAGTGAGGCTGGATCATGTAGAAAGACAGACTTTTACCTGGAGAATTGGGTCCTTTGAAGGCTCAGAGCAGGGGCAAGAGATGACCTGGCCTGTTTTAACCGGATTGCTCCTGCTGGTGGAGGAGAGCAGGGGATCCGGGCAGAGGCAGAGAGACCCACGGGGCACCACTGTGGCACCCAAGGGACAGGTGATGGTGGCTGGGACCTGGGAGGTGGCAGAGGAGAGGGCAAGAAGCAGATGCTGGCTTTATTTTGAAGGTGCAGCTAATGGACTTCTTTTTTTTTTTTTTATGAAGACTTTTAAAAAATATTTATTGTCTAGAGATCACAAAAACCATAAACATACCCTTTTCTATTGGCAGTATTATATAGTCACAGTTTTGCACTTTTAAAAATTTCTACATTGACCCTACTTAATATGAAAGCTATTCTAGGGCCTTTTTTTTTTTTTTTTTTTTTTATTTCAAGACATTATGAGGGTACAAACATTTTGGTTACATTTTATGTCTTTGCCTCACCCAAGCGAGGATTAGAGGCTTGCCCTTCCCCTCTGCAATGCTCACCGCGTCCATTAGTCGTGAGTTTACTCCACCCAACCCTCTAATCCCTGAAGAATATTACTACTGTGTGAGCACCTTAGTGTTGACCAGTCAGTGGCAATTTGATGGCGAGTACATGTGGAGGCTATTCCTCTGATCTTGTGATACCTCACTTCAGAGGATGGGCTCAAGCTCTGTCCAGGAAAATATAAGAGGTGCTAGGTCACTGTCGTTTCTTATAATTGAGTGATATTCCACTGTATACATATACCAAATTTTAATAATCCACTCATGAATCGATGGGCACTTGGGTTGTTTCCACATCCTTGCAATAGTGAATTGTGCTGCCATAAACATTCGAATGCAGATGTCTTTATTATAGAATGTCTTTTGCTCTTTTGGGTAGATGCCTAATAGTGCTATTGCTGGATCGAATGGGATTTCTATTTTTAGCTCTTTGAGATATCTCCAAATTCTTTTCCACAGAGGTTGCACTAATTTGCAGTCCCACCAGCAGTGTAAGAGTGTTCCTGTCTCTCCACATCCTCGCCAGCATTTGTTGTTTTGGGATTTTTTGAAAGAGGCCAATCTCACTGGGGTTAAGTGATATCTCCTTGTGGTTTTGATTTGCATTTCTCTAATGATTAGAGATGTTGAGTATTTTTTTATATGTTTGCTGGCCATTATTCTGTCTTCTTTTGAAAAATTTCTGTTCATTTCCTTTGCCCATTTGTTGATGGGGTTGTTTGATTTTTTTCTTGTTGATTTTTTTAAGTTCAAGGTAGATTCTTGTTATCAGCCCTTTATTAGATGTGTAGAGAGCAAATATTTCCTCCCATTCTGTAGGCTGTCTATTTGCTCTAATGATACGTTTCCTTGGCTGTGCAAAAGCTTTTTAATTTGATCAGATCCCATTTATTTATTTTTGTTGCTGCTGTGATTGCTTTGGGGAGCTTCTTCAAAAATTCTTTGCCAAGGCCCATGTCTGAAAGGGTCTTCCCAACGTCTTCTTCTAGAATTCTTAAGGTTTCATGCCTTAGGTTTAAGTCTGTTATCATCTTGAATTGATTTTTGTGAGAGGTGAGAGGTGGGGATCCAGTTTCAATCTTCTGCATGTGGCCATCCAGTTTTTCCTTGATGCACTAAATGTAAGATAGAAGGAAAACAGGAGGGCTGTACATGTTTGGTTTGAGTAACTAAAGAATGGATGAACGTTAACTCTTTTATTCTAAATCTTGTATTTTATAAATAGAATAGTTTTATATTACCTCGTGTGGCTCTAATTTATCTCTCTCTGAAATACTAACAAATGTGCAAAAGAACCACATTGAAGAACAGGAACTTCAATGGGATATTTGAAGAATGCTGGATCCAGAATGGGGTGTAACTAAGTGGACCAGGAAATTAAGGCAATGATTTACCAAGGTTCCAATCAACAGATTTTTAAAAAAAACCTTAAGTGTTTGAGACTCCTAAATAAACCTCTGTAGGTGGGATTTCTACATCCTACATCCCATCATTGGGAGCCTGTGGGGTGTCATTAGGCTCCATGTTGACTCATATGTGAGAATGTCTTAGTCCATTTTCTCTTCTTTATGGAGGAATACCTGGAACTGGGTAACTTACAAAGAAATGAAATTTATTTCTTACAATTATGGAGGCTAAAGAAGTCCAAGGTCTAGGGGCCGTATCTGGAAAGAGCCTTCTTGGTGGTGGGGACTCTCTGCAGAGTCCCGAGGTGGCACAGGGCATGAAGGGGGTGAGCGTGCTGGCTCAGATCTCTCTTCCTCTTCTTAGCCCTTGATAACCCATTAATCTATTAACCCATTAATCCGTTAACCCATGAATGGATAGATCCTCTAACGAGAACAGATCCCACATGACCCAATCACCTTTTAAAAGCCCCACCTCTGAATACTGGTTCAAATTAATCTTCAATTTAATATTGGGGTGTAAATTTCAACCTGAGTTTTGGAGGGGACGAGCATTCCAACCACAGTGGAGACTCAGGCACATGGTGGTCCGTCCACGTAGGGGGCGTTGTTCTGTGTAAGAGTGGGTTGGGGTTGCTTCTGAACATGAGTCGGTTGAAACAGACTCCTAGAAACACATTCATTTAGAGATTTTGCTTTCTGTAATTTATTTTCCTTTATTTTTCTTCTAGTCTTCAGGTCCATATTTTAAAATTATCTGTTTACACTAAGACCCTTAATCTTTCAGGTTGAGATATGGATTTAATATAATTTTATAGATTATGAATATATTCCCCCTCTTCTCCTGTTTTTTTTTTTTTTCTCATAAAATGATACTACCATTTTGGGTTAAATCAATATTTAGGGCTTACATTCTTATGACTATGTAAATATTAGCTATGGCTGAGCCACATAATATATTATGGCCACTCTTCCTTTCTATTATAGCTTTGTGTTTTCCCCAGGATTAGTAATCACTTCCTTCTTTGTTTACTTAGTTTTCACTGCATGTGTTACTAATTCATCCCGCAAATTCCTTAACAGGAGTAAATACTCCTCTTAATACATTCAGATGCATTAGGGCCATTGAAGGTTTACTTTCTTCTTGGAAGCATCTCTCCAGGAGCCTTCTTTATGCTTCAATCTAAATTGGTTTCCACTACATGTTTGTTACACTTGTATCTTTCACAGTCACTCTGGAAATTCTTTTTGTTTCTCACCTGGGTTATAGCCTCTGTTTCCTGAATGTCCTGTACTGCTCTTTCTTGGTTTGTTTCTTTCTACACATCTTCTAGTAGCTTTTGGAACAAGAGTGTGTGAGAGGCCAACTTTTTGACTTGGCACTGCCTAAGGATGTCTTCATTTGCTTGCTTGATGCTTTGGGTGCAGAATTCTAGGTCAGTCCCAGGCCTTGCTCTGTAAATGGATACATTGAGTTCCAGAAAGGGGAAAGGGCAGGTCCTTGGCCTCCACACTTCCTAGATCAGAACCAGACAGCAGGTTTCAACCATAGAACCTCAAGAAGGATGCACCTTTTCTCCAAAGAAACGCCCTTCCTCCCTCAACAAAGGCCTGACTTTAGTTACATTTAAGCGTTCATTACATTTTCTGTGTTCTTGGTGCTGTGTAAGCAAATGGTGTACAAGGGTGATAATGCCTCCTTTGCTGCACTCAAGGTGCAAGTCTTAGCAATGAATAAAGTCACATAAATGAGCAATAACTTAGTGATGCAAGGGCAAAAATACAGGGATGGATCATCAGGTGGCATGAAAATGCAGATGATGATGAAGTCAGGTGGGTTTTGTGCAATGCTCTCCAGTGTTCCGTGGGAAGATAGAAGAGTATCTCATACCTGGAGCCAAGACATGGTTTTTTTCCATTACTACTTTGGAGATGGTGAGACTTTGCTGGTGAGACAGAGGTAACCGAACACCTAGGCTTTGTCACTGTGCCCCCATCCTGCCACTGAAACTTCATCAGACTGGTAGTAAAGGCATTTATGCACTCCTCTGAGGACAAAGAGGAAGAGAGATGTGATAGCAGCAGCCATGAGATGCCAGCTGCTAGGATTTAACAGTGGAGAAAGCTAAAGAAAGTCACGCACTAGGAAGCCAGTGGGCAGGTCTGTAATTCGGGCAAGCCCTGGGAAGGCTGGTGAATTGCAGGGACCAGGAGAGACTGGAGTCAACTGGGGGGACCAGGTGAGACTGAAGTCAAACCAAGAATTTTTCCAATCCATAAAATCGTTGTCACTTATGATTTAGGGCATATTGGCAACTATGAGAATGGTCATTCATTTTGTTTCTAAAACACAGGGTAAATCCTGTGCATTACCTGAAAAAAGAAATTACTTTAAAAATTAGGCGCTGTAAGTCCTCAGGTCAGAACGAAATGGGAAATGGGGTGCCCCTGAGCATCGTGGAGTTCCAGCAGAAGAAAATGATGCTGAAAACTACCTCCGTCCATGGCATTAACTAAAAAGAATTTGTGTCTTTTTATCACTGAAGCCACTTCAGTGCTTTCACTTAACACTGGAGAGGAAGGTTTAATTACTGGACGTGGATTTTTACATTTCTGTGTTGAGGTACCATTGCTGTCTCTGGTTATAGTTCATTTTGTTCTTTAATTGTAGGACAGGTGGCCCAGTTGGCTTCCACCAATTTCATCCTCCCCTTCCCTTTGATGGTCTTATTTTATTGTTACGTCACTGTTTTGCTTGTTGCCATTTCACATTGCGGGCTTTTGGAACATTGTTTTTTTTGTAGTTTTTTCCTCCAGGTGGCTGCCTTTTCATCTGCAGAAGGCAGTTCTGCTGACATTATTACAATGTTATCTTTATTCCTGTTATTTCTGCCGATTTTCTTCATTTATATTTCCTTACATAAAACTGCGCTCATCTCTCTTTCTTCATCAATTTGTTCTGTTCTCGTTCCCAAATTTTTATGCTTTTAAATCCTAAGGAGTCATTTACATCATCTTGGTTTATTCATGTGATTTCCTGCTTGTGATCATAATTCCCACTGTGTCCTCCGCCTCTTCCAAATCACTAGCCACTTTCATGCCTTTTAAAACCCTTGAGCTTAAAATGTAAATGCTGGAACATAACAAACCACACACCTATTTTTCATTACAGTCTGTATTCTTCCCTGGAAATGTGCACTTAACCCCCAGCAATGTTAATGAGAGTGACTTTCATCCACCCAAAGGGACAGAGAGACTTTTATCTCTAAAATGAATTCCCTATGCACACATGGAAATAGTTCTCTAGAAGTGTATTGCAAACAGTACTTAGACATTTGCTGGGTAAAACACAAACATTTTTTTTTTCTTTTTTTCTCCAGAGCTTTGTAAAACCCATAGCAAAAATCAAGCTTTCCCTCCTTGTTGCAAAATCAGTACAAATATTGGATAAAAAAAAAAAATTCCTAGACAAAGCAGCTAAAATCCCAGAGATGTGTTCTTAGAATATCTTAGAAATTCTTTTTCACAGTGACTTATCCTGTTGTCCCTTGACACTTATGTAATGAAATTTAGATAATAACAGATGATGTGTATGATATACAGATCAAATATTATTCCTTAAAAGGAATCTCTTTAGTTATCTATAGTATGAAAACATAATATTTTTTGTTTTAAACATTTATTTATGCATTCAATAAAAATTTGAGGACTTCTGTTATGTATTAGTCAGCACACTAGGTACCAAAATAAGGTTGCATCATCTCCTATGAAGTGCCCCTCTTCTAGCTTCCAATATATTGGAGAGCACACACTGAGCAACGATGGAAGTGGCTATGCAAAAGTGATACAGAAGCTGAGAGGTAGGACGTGAGGTCTAGTATGGAAGGTGGAAGACCAGGAATAAATTCCTAAGGAACTGATGTTTAGCTGAGACTCAAAGAATGAGCTGGAACTAATTGAGCAAAGCCTTGTGAAGCATCCCAGCAAAGGGATCCAGTGTCTGTGCAGTCCCTGACTTAGAATGGTGGTTCAGGATTTAAGGTACTGAGGACGCCAGTGTGGCTAGACCCTAGTAAATAATAGGCATGAGGTGAGACTGTATTTTTTCTCTGCGCAATTTATTAACCTCAAACATACAAGAAGGTAGCCTAAATCTCAACAAAAAATTCTGATGCATTACCCTACTGGCAGTTGGCACAAAAAAGATAAGAGACCCAGCTCTCTGTTTCCCTTTTGGATTTGAGATTTCTCAATTTAATTTCATCTGATTTGCTTCATGTACTTTGAAGCTCTTTTATTAGATAGACATTTAGGATTGTTATGTCATCTTGATGAATTGACCACTTTATCATTAGAGAATAACCATCTGTCCTAGTAGTGGTTCTTATTCTGAAACCTACTATGATATTAATGTAATCACTCCAGCTTTCTTTTGAGTAGTGTTAGCTTGGTATATTTTTCTATTCTACTTTTAACCTACCAGTTTCTTTATATCTAAAATGGGTTTCTCTTGGATAGCGTATAGTTAGGTCTTAATTTTTCATTCAGTCTAACAATGTCTTTTTTTTTTTTTTCATTTCAGCATCTTATGGGGGTATAAATGTTTAGGAGAGTGTTTAGGAAATTTATATTTAATGTGATCATCAGTTTGGTTACATTTAAATTTACCCTCTTGGTAATTGCTCCTCTTTGTTCCTTTATTTTTCCCTTTCTTCCCTTCTTTTGGATTAATGGAGTATTTCTAAAATGATGTTTTAAATGATCTTTTTTCTGCATTAAGGGCTTAACATCTAAGTTTCATTTGCATTTTGTTTTTTGTTTTGTTTTGTAAGTGGTTGCTTGTGTTTATAATATGCGACTTTTAAGTAACATGATCTACTTTAAAATAATCTTATACCACTTAATTTATAGTAGGGACTTACAACAGTAGGTTTTTATTTCTCTCCTCCCTCTTACCTTTGTTGTGATATTGGTATTCATTTTATCTATATTACATATGATAAACACAATACATTATTATTTTTGCTTTAAAGAGTAATTTGTCTTTTGATGACTTTCAAAAATGAGGAAATAAGATTTTTATATTAACCCACATATTTTCCATTTTTTGCCACTCTTTATTTCTTTTATGAAGTCACACATTTCTATCTGGTATTATTTGCCTTTTGCCTGGAAGGCTTTCTTTAACATTTCTTGTACTGTTGGTCTCCTGACAATGAATTCTTTTAGCTTTTGAATATGTGAAAGTCATTATTTTGTCTTCAATTATGAAACTTTTTTCTGCATAAAGAATTTTAGGTTGGCAGTTTTTCTTTTCTTTCCATTTAAAAAAATAATGTTTTAAATTCATTTCTCCATCGTCTTCTGGCTTGCATTGTTTCCGATGAGAAGTCTGCTGTTATCTTTGTTTCTCTGTATGTATGTTTTGTTTTGTTTTTTAATCTCTCTACTCTTAAGATTTTTTCTTTAAGATTTTTTTCTTTATCGCTGGATTTGAGGCGTTTAATTATGATATGTCATGTTGTGGTTTTCTTCATGTTTCTTCTGCTGGTGTTTGTTGAATTTTTAAGATGTTTGGGGTTCTAATGTTTATTAAATTTAGATATTTTTTATATTGTTCAAAATTATTTTCTGTACTTCATATTCCTCTTAGAACTACAGTTATATGTACATTAGGCCAAATAATATTATCCCACAACTCACTGGTTTTGTGTTTGTTCTTTTTAAGCCTTTTTAATTTGTTGTTTGATTTGTGTAGTTTCTATTGCTCTTGTCTTCTGGTTCATTAATAGTTTCTTCAGTAGGGTCTAATCTTCTGTTAGTACCATTCGTCTCATTTTCCTTTCATGTATTGCACTTTTAATCTCTAGAAGTTTCATTGTGGCTATTTTTATCTTATTTTTCCCCATTTTGGTTATTTTTATATTCTTCATTTCTCTCATCAACATACTCTTCCTTTTTCCTACTGTCTTGAACATATTGAGAGAATATTTATAACAGTGATTTTAATGTCCATTCCTGCAAATGTTATCATCCCTCATTTCTGTATCTTCCTATTCAATGAGTTTGCTCCTGATAATAGGCTATATTATCCTGTTTGTGTACAGTTTTTTACTGGATGCCAGATATTGTAAATTTTACATTACTGATTTTTGGAGTTTGTTGTTTTCTATTAAAAATTATTGAAGTTTGTTTCTTGTGCAGTTGAATTACTTGGGATCAGTTTTTTCTCTTCTAGGATCACTTATAAGCCTTGTTATGATTAATTTGGCCACGGGTGCTGTGGTGATACACTTCTGAGTGCTCTAACTGGTGTTGCATTTATTAGACTTTATTTCCACTCTGGCTGGTTGAAACATGAACTATATCCTCCCCCATGGGAGCTTCAGGGATTTTTCACCTGCTTCTTTGTGGTGTTCCTTACCCAACCTTGGTAGTTTTCTCACACATGTGCAAATATCAGTTTGTAGCTAAAGACTCATCACAGGTAACCCTCTGCAGATTTCTGGAGCTCCCTCTCTATGCAACTTCCTTCTCTCTGCTTTGTAAATGTCAGCAGCCTTAGCCTCCCCAAGTCTTATGCTTTGTCTCTTTAACCCAGCAATTCCATTAAGTTTTATTTGAGTTTCCCTCTTTTGGAAAGATCTGGCAAACTCTCTCAGGAGGTTAAGCTGGGGCACTTATAGGGCACACCTTGTTTGTTTCATTTTTTCATGGTTTCTATACTGCAGAATGTTTAGTTGTTTAAAACAGGAAACAGGAGGGTAAATTCAGTTCTTGGAATTTTTTTTTTTTTTTTTTTTTTTTTTGGTGGTGGTGGTTTTATCAGAGACAGGTACAGAATTTCATATTTCTAAATTCTATGTAATTGTGAAGTTTTATCCAATTCTTGTTTCATGAGCATAGTTGCACCATTGCTTCAGTGTCAGAGGCTGATAGAATGATTGAAATACATTAGAGTTAAATACACTATTGCTACAACATATGAGCGTATTTTTATAACCTGACTTGGAATTATTTCACAGAAGCTTGGAATGCTTTCCAAGTCATTATGAGACCATCATTTATCTGATTGTAGATTGCCTGATCCAGATGACACTGAATTTCTAAGCATTTATTCAAATTTAAAAACATTTGGAGCCTCAGTATCAGTAAAAGGTTATGTTTTCTAGCTATATTTACCTAAGGCTAAGTTATATTTCCTTTCATTTTGGAAGACCTTTACAGAAGCAGTTCATTTTAGTAAGCATACACGCTCACATGTTCCTGTGAAATCAGTGAAAGTCTTTTGGACCCAGATGACATTACATTCAAAATGAATATACCCAACTTGCAAAAGCAGTGGCCTGTTTTGGTGTTCATGCTCTCTGACCTCTTTGAAGCAATCAGCACTGTTGAAAACCACTGGTTGACTTCTAAAAATGCTATCTTTTTGTTTCTAAGACATCATTCTCTCTAGGGTTTGCATTACTGGTCTCATAATTTCTTCTTTATCTGCTTGATAGTTCTTTCTTTTCCCATTTCTTTAAACTCTTTAAATGTCTTAATTGAAATATAAAATTCATGCAGGGCACTGTGTGCATATCACAATGTGGTGTTTCATTAGCTGAATACACCAGTGTACCCAGGGCCCTGGTCAAGTAAAGGAGCACAGCCAGCAGCCTGGATGTCCGCCATGCCTTTTTCCATTCTTTGCACCTAACCCTACTCCCTCGGGTAACCGTTATTCTGAATCTTGACATCACAGATTAGTTTTAACTATTTTTATGTTTGGTAAAAATGGAACAATACAGTATAAACTCTTTTTGTGTCTGTTTGCTTTCCTTCAACATTATAGTTTTGTGATTTATAGTATTTTTGTTTGTAATTGTAGAGTGTTCATTTTTATTGTTATATAGCAAGTCAATGTCAAATATATCACGATACATTTATCAATTTTACTATTGATTGATATTTGGGTGCTTTTCAGTTTGTGATTCTTACAAATAGTTGCTGCTATAAATATTCCAGTGTGTTTTTTGGTGAACATATGCATGTATTTTTGTGAATGTATACTTAAGAGTTGAATTGTTGAGTGGGAGGGTGTGCATATGATCAGCTTTAGTAGAAACTGACAGTTTCCCATAAGGATTTTAATGGTTTACATTCCCACCTGCAGTGTATGAGGGTCCTGTTTCTCCATGTCCTTGAGACACTAAATATATGCTGTCTTTTCCATTTTGGTTATTCTGATGGGTACATAGTGGTACCCCATTGTGCTTTTAATTCACATTGCCTGATGACTGATGGCATCAGAGTGCTTTTTTGCAGCTTTTTGGCCATTTATATGTTGGCCTTTGTGAAGTGACTATTCACATCTTATCTTTTACTAGTTATGTGTAGGAGTTCCTTGTGTATTTTTGTAGAAATCTTTTATTAAATAACCATTTCCTACCTTATAGGTGAATCCTATCCCTGAAAATTCATCTCTGCTTTTTGGCCATTTGTTCTTTACACTTTTCTTGGGATATTGTTTGCAATGGTGGGCTCCTAGGAGTACTTTTCATGTGGTTATTGGGTTGCAGGATCTCTCTCTGGGGTCTTGGACTCCTATTTCCAACTTGCTACTGGGTGGCCCCAGGGAAGTGCCCCTTAACTTTAGTAAAAGTGATGTTATTGTTTCCTTCATCCAACCAGCCCTGCCTGCACCTTCTCTTTGTTAATGGTATAAATTTGCAGCCCAGGTATGCAAACTATTAAGTTTGAATCCTATTGATTCTTTCCTTTTCTTTTCTGTCACTTCTCCGACACCACTGCTCACCAATTCTGATGGGATTGAATCAGACACACCTATTCAGTCAGGCCTTTCTCTCTCCCCCCGCACCACCAATGCCTAGACCACCAGAGCAGCCCAAGTGGATATTCCGCCTCCAGTCTTCTCTCCTTGTCTACCTGATATTTGCTTCTCAAACTTCAGCCTGGGAAGTTGATTGTTCTGTGACAAAACTTTCAGTGACTCTCTACTTTATTTAACAGCTTTATTGAGATATAATTTACAAATCCCAAAAGGAACTCATTTCAAGTATACGATTCAGTGGTTTTAAGTGTATTCATAGATAATGTGCAATTTTTCCCACAGTCAATTTTAGCACATTTTTATCACTTCAGGAGAAATCCTGTACCCTTGAACTCTTATCCTCCCCCTCCACCTCTAACCCTAACCCTAACCCTAAGTCAACTACTAATCTACCTTACGTCTCTGTAGATGTCCCTCTTCTGGATATTTTATAGGAATCTGATCGTGCAGCGTGTGGGCTTTTGTGGCTGGCTCTTTTCACTTAGCATAATGTTATCAAGGGTCGTCTGCGTTGTAGCTGTCAGTACTTCATCCCTTTTTACTGTTGAGTAATATTCCATTGTATGGATAAACCGCATTTTGTTCATCTGTTCTTCAAGTGATAGACACATGGGTTGTTTCTACATTTGGCTATTATGAATCATGCTGCTTTAAATATTTGTATACCACTTTTTGTGTGGACGTATGTTTTCATTTCCCTTGGGTATGTGTTTAGGTGTGGCACTCCCTTCTGCCTGCAGGATTAAGCACGTGCTTTTAAGCTTGGTATCTGACATTCCTTACAGTCTAGACTTTGTAACATAGAACCTTACATGTAACCTCCTGGAGGTCAGAGATCCAAATTTTGGTTGTTAGTATGTCCCCTGATCTTGGTATGGTGCCAGGTACTTCACAGATGCTGAATGAGTATTTACAGAATAATTGAATATAAGGTATCTGAAGCTCCCTCTTCAAAATCATATGCCACTTTCATCTGCACACTGAAGCTCCTGTTATCCAGTACTTTTTTATTTCTTTCCTGACTGTGACAACTCAGCGTCCTGATATTCTTATGCATTCTGCCTAGAATGGAGTTTCCTCCTCCAGAAAGCTTTCCCCATCTTCCCTAGGCTGAGTTAGTGTTTCTATCACTTGTGCTCCTGTAAGCATTTTATGAATAATTCTGTCCCAACACTCAGCAAATACAGTTATCATTGATTTCTTTACATGACCATAGCACCCTCTAGAATAAAATTTCCTTGAGAACAGTACCAGGACATGTTCAAATTTGCATTTCTGGGTCCTTACACGAGGCCTAGCACCTAGGAGGTGCTCAATGAATATTTTTGCAAGAATGAACGATTGTGTCACTGCTTACTTTAAGACTCCTCTCACATCTCTCCTTTTCACCATGCCCTGTTTCAATTTTAAGGAAAACTAAAATATTGACTTATTTTTCTTTTTAGCGTAACATTTTTCTTTATGTTTGTCACTGGAGTTTTGGTTATACCATCTGTTAGGACGATAGAATATATTGAGAAATCTGCAACTGAAGAAACAGCCTCCCGAAGTCCCACCTGTTAGCTCCCTCGGTGTTGGTACCCCAAGATTTTATACCTGGAATTTCACAAGGTTGTGCTAAATGTTTTGCTTAGCTTTCTGTTATTAAACTGCAGTTAACTTTTAGGACCATTCGTGCACATGTAATTCACATTAAGGTTGCCTCTACCCTTGCTGGAGGAGTCAATGTTGCTATATTTAAAGAGCATGAGGCACTGCATAAAACAAAGTATTATTATTTAGGCAGATGGATGGTCTCTTAGATGGAAGAAACAAAAGCTGTTGGAATACAGTTTGAGTTTTCTTTTGCCTGTGGCCATATGATATGTATCTTAGAGAATGAGTCTATGTTATGTTATTAAAGCCAGTGTTATGAAGGAGAAAGACTAATGTAAAAGGAGAAAGACTAGTGTAAAATGCACTAAAAAATATAAAGAGAAGTGACAGTAATCCCCTATAGGTCGCTTATCTCTTTAACTACTAGGATTAAACATTTATTTTTCATTTTTCCTGCAGTCATTTAAATAATTTCACAAGCTGGCTCGCAGAATGTGGTTTTCAATAAGAAACTATACATTTAATTAAACAGTGCCTCTCGCATACATTTACATTTTCAAAGACTTGCTATTCTTAACAAGGCTACTTTTAGGATACAAGAGGATAAATTCAAATATGACCACATTTTATTTAGTTAAAATTACCCACAATCAAGTTGACAGAAGAGTGATGTAGAAAAAAATAAAAGAATCTGGGTGGAATTAATTACCCTTGAAGAGTGACAGTCGCCTCATTCCTAACAATATGTTTGGGGTAATGTCAGTTTCTTAGAAAGCTCAAATGTAAAATTACAGTGCTACTATCAGCATTTTTATTTGAGTTGAAAACTGCAGTGTTGAACTATTAACTATGCTTCTGATGTGAACTGACTTCTTAGTTAGCAATAATGTTCATATTCTGACTTATGAAGCATGGCTAAAGACTTTAGCTAAGGTTGAAAGAGAAAACTATAAAGCAGCTAAAACTTGAGGAACACCTCTGCCTCTCTTCCCTTTGAGTAAGATCTTTCGCTTTTATAAAATATATTTTTCTTCACCACCTTTTATAATAACAAATGGCATCTACTCTGCTTCACGGCTTAGCCATAGCCAGCACTGGCTCTGATGGGCAAACTCTTGGTCCCTGCCAGTGATGGAGACCAAGAGAAATAAGACAGATGTTTCAAGTGTGATATCTGGAGGGTGCTGAATCTCATGGACACAGCTTCCCAAAGACTGGGCTTTCCAGAATAAAGGCAGCCACATAATTAAACTAATACAGTAATTTGAAAAGGTATTGCCTATTCTATGTGACTGTAGAGAGTGAAACCATATGTCTTGTTGCCTTAGTTTGTTTTCTGCTGCTATAACAGGATACCACAGACTGGCTAAATTACAAACAATAGAAATTTATTTGGCTCATGGTTCTGGAGGCTGAGAAGTCCAAGAGCGTGGTGTGGCTCATCCTGTGGTTGAAGAATGGAGGCAAGTGCCCAAGACAGAGTGAAAATGGGGGCAGAACTTACCCTTTTTTCAGGAGCCCACTCCAGCCATAACTAACCCACTCTTACCAGAATGACATTAATCCATTCATGAGGGCTCTGCCCTAATCACTTCTTAAAGGTCCCAGCTTGGGACCATTACCTTGGCAATTAAATTTCAACATGAATTTTGGCAGAGATTTTCAAACCATAGCACTTGTGAAACATCATAGAATGGTAGAGTAAGAGTAGTGGAAGGAACCTTGAAGCCATCTAGTTATTAGACTAATGCCTCCCCTGCCTTCCCTTCCTTTATTGGGACATCCTAAAACAGGTACTTAGTGTTTAAATAACTGACCACATAACCATTTAGTTGCTTAACAAATAGTAGTGCTGACATGCATGAGCACATTGCACCATGTCAATGCTCACCACCATATGCTACTTTAATATAATAACTTTGTAACACACTTCCTACTGCAGTTTTCTTTCTGGGCTATGGTAGGCCAGGAATCTCATCACATCCACCTCACTGCATCCTCACACTGACATACTTTTTAATGTATTTACTAAACTTGGGTAAAGAATAAATTAGTGCTATGCACACTGTAAGGTATATTTGTGCAAGGAGAGGGAGAATTCCCTCTTGTCTTCTTTGGTGATGCTGGGAATTAACCTTCTTGGTTTTACTAAATAGAGGTCTACATTCCATATAGGCACACCAGAGCAAGTTCCCTAATGTAACTGTGAGTCAGCACATCTCAATGCCCTGTGGGGTGCTGTGTCATTGACCCCTGTGTTTATACTGATGAACTTACTCCAATTCAGGCCTTTGGCACTGGTAACCTTATCATCTCATATGAAACCAATGAAGTGGAAAAGTTTCTGTTGGTGCCATATATGGCCCTAACAGCCAGAGCGACCCTTAGATCTCACTGTAATTGTGGATCTGTCAGGCAGATGTCGTCTGCCAGTATCCTTAAGGAGTTACTGGTCTTCAAGCATAAGACCTTCTACATTGTCATTTCCGTCATTGTTGGAGAAGACACTGTCTTATATTGAGTTATCTGGAAAGAGATGCACAGATTGAGACTAGCTTTTGATACTTCTCCTAATCAGGGAAAAAGGGGTCTTTTCAGGGGACTGTCCACTTTGGGGACATCTGTATAGTGTAGCAGGGAGCAGAATCCACTTTGGTGTGTAGACTTTACAGTGGAAGGGGCCGAGGCTTGTCTGTCATCTCTCTATATTGGGGATCTCTGCCGGAGGCTTTCCTGTGCACCTCTCTCTCTCTCTCAACTTCCATAAACATTCTGTTCCCAGACTGTGAGACGTAATTCCAGTCTATTTAAAACAGAAGTAATTTTGTGAAATAGAAATTCCAAAAAAAAAAACCCAAAAAATCAAAAGATTAACAAATTGTCAATGGACTTTTGACATCATATTACGTTCATATGAGATGAGAAAATGGATAAATGAGGATATTGGATTTACCAGCCAACATTTATTAAGCACGTACAGCATGCAAGGCATTAAGCTTTAGATATATTAGCTCATTTAGTATGTAAAATGTAACTGAAAATTGAAGTGTTTATGTAATATATGAATGTTTGATTCTTACGTGAAAATGTTTATTCATAAACTACATGTTGGTTGACACTGTCCATATTTAATGGGCTCCCAGAAAATGACAGCCTGAGAGTCTTAGTTGCATCATTACCTTATTCAATGTAAGAATTATTGCTTACAACATTTTCCTAATATCCAGCGATGATCCAGATTTATGCTTTCTTTCATCTCGGTGTCTGCCTGTATTTTATTTATTGCTTATTTATTTATTAGGGTCTTCCATGGGATATTACTTGGCACTTTTCAATTATTTTATTTCACATTGGGAAAAACATCCAGGAAGCACCCGACCGTGGAGGGGGACTAGCGCAGCCTCAGCTGGCGTCTCAGATCGAGTTGCCTGGACAGGAGGCTGGCGGTGCGTTCCCAGGAGATATGCAAGACAGGAGGTGCAGAAGGCAGAATGGGTCGAGGGAAGCCGAGGTCTCCGCCAGGACACCCCTTCCGAGCTGTTCCCCCCTAGCACGAGCAGGCCAGGCCTTTGGAGCCACCTTTGATCAGTTGTGCCCTGTGGGCCTTTGACAAGGCCATTCCCTATAGTTCAGAATGACACCAGGTGTGAGGCTCAGCTGAGGACATTTCCAGCTGCTGGGGGTGGGAGATGTTGGCCCTCAAGAGGGACTCTGGAGAGAGCTCCTGTTACCTATTTCAAGTGATGTCAAGGAAGGACGTGCCTCAGTTTTGCTGTGGGAAGAGTCACCCGCCCTCACTCAGCCTCGTTCATTGCTCAGAGCTGTGCTACCGCTGGGCTGGGGACTGCTCCCCGCCCTGACCTTAGTGAGCAGGTTAAATCTGGCTATTTTAAAATGAGTCCAATTATATTTGCAAACAGTGTTCATTCCTTCATATCTTTCTTACCAAATCATGTCAGTTAACTGTGTGCAAAGCGAGGGGCACGTGCACTTCCTCACACGGACTCAGTAGCAACCCCACCGCGCTACAGCAGCCTAGGACCCCTCTGTCCCCCACTGCTGAGAAAGACTAGATCAGGACGGGAGGGCCCGTCTGAGGGCAGCTGGCTCTGGTCCCTGCCCAAGGGAGGGAGACTGTTTAGCCACATTTGGTTCTAAGGTGAGAAAGTATAAATCACAGAAACCTTCATCGGAAAGACTGAATCCTGGGTCTGCTGGCTCCTAGCCGTGTGTCCGTGGTCAAGTGACAACTCTGAATTTCCATGTCATCTTCTGCAAAGTAGGGCCTGCCCTTACCTAGCAGAGCTGTTGTCCACAAGAGTCAATGAAATAATACCTTGAGTCGCATAAAATTGCCTGATACAGAATAGGCACTTAATAAATGTTACTCTCACCCTGACCAGTGACGTTCGGTCCAAATATTTGGGGCTTCTTTTCTCTCTTACAAATACGTGGCTGGGTACGCACCTGCTTTCAGAAAGTCGCACATAAGCACAGACGAGTGAGAAGCAGGTCTTCAAGGTATCTATAGATTTTTTGTTTAGTTTTTGGATTCTAGAATTTGAGTTTCATTTGTGCACATAAACGACACTCCATAAATGCTAGTTACTGAGTACAATGTAGGCACTCAGTAAGTGAATTAAAAATCCAAATGTGTATGAACAGGTTTGCTGACATTTTGTTTGTGAAAGTTAAAAGAGAAACAATTTAAATAAAAAGATCAGGGAAATAGTTTATATAAACATACTGTGTGCATCCACTAGTGTTTACTTGTGAAGGCTGTATAGAAACATGGAATTATATATGTGATGCACTATTAGGAGAATGAAAGAAAGTCGATAACGGTGGCATATTTTACATAGGTACATTTTAACACAGTGTAATTATACAGGTAAGGCACGTAGGCAGGTGAACCAGAAGGGAAAATGTGAAAATCAAAACAGAAACTGTAGGCAGGTGTAACTGAGTGACGCTTTTTTCAAAGTTTTCTCTGCTGTTACCACCTGTTTTCAATAAAATCTGCATTGCTGGTTTGATGCCCTATTTTCTGACATCCATTTGTGCTTTTGTAAATGGTTTACATATGATCTTCAATTTTAATTTTAAAAAACTGTGGCTAATTGCATTCAGGAATGACTCTCAATGTACCTAGTAACGAGGACAATTTGATCCCAACACTAGCATCCAGTCGTTCGTTCATTTAGCGTCTCTGCTGGGAGCCCCTGAAGTTAGCTCTGTGCTCAAGCAATAGTGTGAGCAAATCAGGACCTTGTCCATGGGAGGCTTCTGTTCTAGGGGGGAAGACAGATAGGAAGTGAAGACAAAATATGTATTAATAATATACAGTCCAAGGGTGGTGAGTACCAGGGGGACAGAGGCTGAAGATTAATCTATTAAAAGTTAAGATCCAGGAAACCTTAACATTTTGTGTGCAAATTATGAAATTAGGATGATGCCTCATTTTTCAGTTCCTGCCTCTCCGTCCATAGTATTTTGAGAAATTTTGAGTTCTTTCATTTTCGTTGAGCCTCATGATTATTTCTCAAAATAGCCTTCTGAGGCCAGGCTGGTTGTATAGCAAACGTAGAAGGTGTGTTTTACTTACCCATGGATTCCTGTGTTGTCTTTTTCAGTTTTCAGTGAAGACCTACACTCCAGCCTCTACTTTGTCAATGCATCTCTGCAAGAGGTAGTGTTTGCCAGCACCACGGGGACTCTGGTGCCCTGCCCCGCTGCAGGCATCCCTCCTGTGACTCTCAGATGGTACCTAGCCACGGGCGAGGAGATCTACGATGTCCCCGGGATCCGCCACGTCCACCCCAACGGCACTCTCCAAATTTTCCCCTTCCCTCCTTCAAGCTTCAGTACCTTAATCCATGATAATACTTATTATTGCACAGCTGAAAATCCTTCAGGGAAAATTAGAAGTCAGGATGTCCACATCAAGGCTGGTGAGTATGGCTCTTTGGGTTTTGTTCCCTGTCTGCCTGCTTGGGTGGGGGCGAGGTGCAACGATGAACGGTAAGATGCCGTCACAGCTGGGAACCAGTGAAAACCCATCATTGGTTCATTCTGACACTGCTGGTGACTTCTTTGAGATCTCAGAGTGTACCTTATTTAGATTTCAGAGTGCATTTCATTGTTGGAACTAGAACTTGACATAGTGATTATCAAGTTGGTAAGTTCTAAACTATATCCCAGACTTGTTATATTTTGAGTATTAATACCCTAACTCAACTTTCCAGTGTCCCACACACCCAGTGTATTTACTTCCACCTCTGTTTTCCTCCCTATCCCTTCCCCCACCCCATCCTAGGAGAGAAAAAAAAGAGAAAAAAAGAGAGAGAATAGACAAATGGTTGAGCTGGAATAAAACCATAGCATCAGTGTGTGCTGTAATAGAAACAGAATCAATCTAATATCCTTGCTTTCCTTGTGAAATAAGAAGGCTATTTTAACATTTTTGACTATAGCACATGTTGCTGAAATGTTATCAGTGCATCAATCCTAAATTGGCAATGTTCCTTTTAATAACAAACTGTCTTTTTTTAATCACCATTGCTACAAGTCAACCCAGGCATACTTAGTGTGAGATACACGAACATCAGAGGCTATATATATATACAGGATGTATTGTGTGGTTCTATAGATTTCACAAAGCCCTGCAAAACAAACTCACAGCTAGACTCCTGTTAGAAAACAGCATTTTAATTTTTTTTAAGCCTAGATCTGAAATACTTGTGTAGACTGACATAATATAATGGCAGGGCAAAGAGAATGTGACTTTGATTGTTGTCTTATACACCAGGTAGCTGGGGAGCTTTGCAGTAATTTCTGCAGTAAGTGAGTAGGTGCTAGTGGAAGACATCACAACGTGAAGAAAATATGAGATGTTTCTGAATTCCTGCATATGATCTCTTTGATGTAAGCAATCACACATTAGACTATGACTCATGCCGCTAGCTAGTCATTTTCCCAACTATATTTTGATCTCCCTGACATTCTCATGAATTCCAAGACGTGCACAAGAATTCACTTAAGAAAGGGGAAGAAAAGATTGGCTTTCATCGAGATATATGTAAATTTGATATGGCAAATAATTACAATAAAATGAATAAAATTTGTATAGGGATCTCGAAACCTGACAAACAAGGATATGCAGTGAATGCTTTTTACCTGACAGATTGAACATTTTAATGATGTGTTATAAAAACATATTTATAATCTACAAAACACCACTTACAGAGAAACCTGAAATTTCCAGCAGCTATATCTGTACATATTAATCTGTTACTTCTGCCTTGGGTTTTCTATTAGGGGAATTCAGTGTTTCCTCCCGTTCTAACTGCTGGTTTCTAGATTTGACGTGGAATTAGTTGTTTTTGTAAGACACTGAAAGTTTTGGAAGGACGGGAATGACATCGTCTCTTCTGGCATCTATGCTAATCACCTCCTTCCACACAGCTGTGCTCTTGCTGTTTATGTGCTGACATTCTTGACATCTGAACCCCTGCAGAACATGAGTCCAGCATACATGCACCTACTGTGGCAGTCTGAGCACATACGATAGGCCATCCGGTTGCCCAAATGAAACTTATTTAATTTTGATTCCTATCATGAACACATTATGGTTACCCTAATCTTTTAGATTATGTATTGTATGCTTGAAAATCTGGGCTGGGCACCATGGCTCACGCCTGTAATCCCAGCACTTTGGGTGGCTGAAGTGGGAGGATCGCTTGAGCCCAGGAGTTTTGGACCAGCCTGAGCAACACAACAAGACAAAAAATAGAAAAATTAGCCAGGCATGGGGGTACATGCCTGTAGTCCGAGCTACTCGGGAGGCTGAGGCAGGAGGATTGTTTAAGCTGAGGAGTTTGAGGTTGCTGTGAGCTAGGTTGATGACATGGCATTCTAACTTGGGTGACAGGGTGAGACCCTGTCAGAAAGAAAGAAAGAGAAAAGAAAAGAAAAAGAGAAAGAAAAGAAAGAAATCTGGTTTCATCGTGGTAACATAGATGCTGGTACAGAACTGGATGGTTGTTCTGAAGGGCAGGTCAGGGCCACATGTTACCCTTTGACAGCTCAACTGCAGGTTTGAGTCCAGTGAACACTCACTCATGGGGTATCCTCTCGAGTATCAGGTCATCCTAAATGTCCCTTTAGATTGGTGTTGAGATTTCCCTGAAATAATCCATTAGGTAAACTGGCTTCACAGTCTTCCCATTGGTAGCACAAGGAAGTCTTGTTCTTCACAATTGTCAGCAGTTTTGACCTAGTTCTGGTGCCTACAATTGCAAGAAGTTTTTCACTCATCATGTCTCATTAATCTGCAGTCCTGGTTCTAACACAACATGCTTTCTTGCCCTTTCTATGCTAAGGCCGAGGTGCAGACGGGCCACTTGAAACTCTTGCCCCTCACTGGGCTGTATGTCCTACTTAGCAGGCAGCGATTAGCTGTGTGATCTTGGGCAAGTCAAACATTCCTGGTGATTGTTTTCTCCTGAGTAAACTGTGCTCGCTCACATTTGAATGAGGCTTTTGTGTATGACCAAGATGGAGTATTGGGGCCAACTTTGCCCTTTTATCTGAAACAACCGAGAAACAAACAAACAAAAAACCCAACACAGACAGAACATGTGAAGAGCCATGTTCCAGACTGGACCTGGGGCAGTGAAGGAAAGTGGCTCTGGAGGAACTGCAAATGACAAGGCGAGCCCCACGATCGCCCCCATTTACTGCCTGAAGTTTCTGGATGGAGAACACAAAAATCCGCACGTGAATTTGGGTAGCATCTTTAGTCACAATTGCCAAAAAAATGGAAGCAACAAACATGCCCTTCAGTACATGAGTGGGTAATGACAAAGACTGTCCTTGACCAAACTTGGGCCAGGGTCCTCTGGGCCCTCTCCCAGCTTGGCCTCATCCGTGGCTTTGTGTGACTGTCTGTGGGTGTCCAGAGTCAGCAAGAATCCTGCTTAGTTATCCTCCTACCCTTGGTACTTGATCACCTTTGGTATCTGATCAAGTTCCTCATCCCCTACCTTTGATGTATAAATTTTTGTCCTTCCTGTAATTATTAGGCCACTTTAGCAAGAAACCCCCTGTCCTTGATGTCTCCTCTTGCAGTTTCCATCCCAGGCCCCTCAGTCTGCTCACAGGAGATAGACCCCCCACGCATCCTCCTTGTATATGGAGTTGATTACTCTCCCCTGTCGCAATAGTCATGGCTCCCGCTGCAATAGTCTTGAATAAAAAAAAAGTCTTCCTTGCCTTTTTAATGGTATTAGAATAGTTTCTCTTTAACAAACATAGTACAACTATACAGTAGAGTATTACTTAGCAATAGAAAGAAATGAGCTATCAAGTTATGAAAAGACGTGGAGGAAACGTAAATGCATATTACTAAATTTTAAAAAAATCTGAAAAACCTTCATACTGTATGGTTCCACATGTATGTCATTCTGGAAGAGGCAAATTATAGACCCAGTAGGAAGATTAGTGGTTGTCAGGGGTCAGCGGGGAGGGAGGGGTGAATAGGTGGAGCTCAGGGGATTTTAGGGTAGTGAACCTGTTCTGTGTGATCCTGTAACAGTGTGTCCCTGACATTAGGGGTAGAACTGTACAACATACGGTGGAACTTAATGCACACTAGGGGCTTTAGTTAACACTAATGTATAATTATCAGTTCAGTTCATTAATTGTAACAAACGTATCACCCTAATGCAAGATGCGAATAATGAGAGAGATTAGAGAAGGGTAAGGAGAATGAAGTGTATGAGAACTTTCTGTGAAATTTTTATTTAAGCCTAAAATTGCTCTAAAAATTCAAGTCTATTCCAAAAATTTGAAAAAGACTTCAAGTAACTTTTTGTACAAATAAGCCCCCAGGGAAAGGACAGTGAGACCAAAAATAAAAATTAAAGAAATGCTGACCAGAATTTTCCAAATTTGATGAAAACTGTAAACCCACAGATCTAAGGAGTTCAACAAACCCCAAGCTTAAGACGTGTGACAAAAAATACACCAAGAAACATTATAATAAAGTTGCTCAGAATCAGGGATCAAGAGAAAATATTAAAAATAGTCACAGAAGAAAGGCATACTACAAACAAAAGAACAAAGATAAGGATGACAGCAGATTTGTCAAAATCAATGTGGAAAAACAGTGTAGCAACATATTTAAAGTATGTTATTAATCTGTAAATCTACAATTCTATACCTAGTGGAGCTATGCTTTTATTTATTTAGTTTTTGCTCAGAAAATCTTTTATTTTTTTAATTTCAGAATATTATGGGGGTACAAACATTTTGATTACATGTAATGCCTTTGCCTCACCCAAGCCAGGGCTACAGGCGTGCCCTTCCCCCATACAGTGTGGTCTGCAGTTGTGAATTTACCCCCCCCCACCCACCTGACCAGCACCCAATGAATATTACTTCCATGTGAGCACCTTAGTGTTGATCAGTCAGTACCAATTTGATGGCAAGTATATGTGGTGTTTGTTTTTCCATCCTTGTGAGACCTCCCTTCAAAGGATGGGCTCAAGCTCTATCCAGAATAATACAAGAGGTGCTAGTTCACCATTGTTTTTTGTAGTTGAGTAGTATTCCATTGTATACATATACCACATTTTATTAATATACTCGTATTCATGAGAACTTGCGTTGTTTCCACATCTTTGCAATTGTGAATTGTGCTGCCATAAATATTCGAGTGCAGATATCTTTATTATAGAATGTCTTTTTTTCCTTTGGGTAGCTGCCTAGTAGTGGGATTGCTGGATCAAATGATACTTCTCTTTTTAGCTCTTTGGGATATGTCCAAATTTCTTTCCACAGGAGTTGTACTAATTTGCAGTCCCACCAGCAGTGTAAAAGTGTTCCTGTGTCTCCACATCCATGACAGCCTTTGTTGTTTTGGGACTTTTTGATACAGGCCATTCTCACTGGAGTTAGATGATATCTTAATGTGGCTTTTATTTGCATTTCCCTAATTATTAGAGATGTTGAACACTTTTTTATATGTTTGCTGGCCATTATTCTGTCTTCTTTTGAAAAGTTTCTGTTCATGTCATTTGCCCATTTATTGATGGGGTTGTTTGATTTTTTCTTGTTAATTTTCTTAAGTTCTATATAGATTCTTGTTATCAGCCCTTTATTGGATGTGTAGCATGCAAATATTTTTTCTCAATCTGTACGTTGTGTATTAGCTCTAATAATAGTTTCCTTGGCAGTGCAGAAACTTTTTAATGTGATTAGGTGGCATTTATTTATTTTTGTTGCTGCTGTGATTGCTTTGGGGATCTTCTTCATAAATTCTTTGCCTAGACAGATGTCTATAAGAGTTTTCCCAACATTTTCTTCTAGAATTCTTAAGGTTTCACACCATAGGTTTAAGTCTGTTATCCATCGTGAATTGATTTTTGTGAGAGGTGAGAGGTAGGGATCCAGTTTCAATCTTTTGCATGTGGTTATCCAGTTTTCCCAGCACCATTTATTGAATAGGGATTCTTTTCCCCAATGTATATTTTTGTCTGCTTTGTTGAAGATTATATAACAATATGAGGATGGTTTTATGTCTTGATTCTCAGTCCTGTTCCAAAGGTCTGTATCTCCATTCTTGTGCCAGTACCATGCTGTTTTGGTTACTGTAGTCTTGCAGTAAAGCTCAAAGTCTGATAGACTGATGCCTCTCAATTTGTTCTTTTTGCTTAAGATTGCTTTGGCTGTATGAGGTCTCCTTTGGTTCCATACAAAGCATAGAATTATTTTTTTCCAACTCTTTAAAGAATGATGATGGTATAATGGTGAAATAAAGGCTTTCTCAGACACACAAAAGTAGAAAATTCATTAGCACCTGAATCTCACTATTAGAAATCTTAAAGTCCTACAATCAGAAGAAAAAAAATGACACCTGATTTGATCTTGGATTTACTCAAAGGAAAAAAGAGCAATGAAAATGGTAACCACATGGGTTTATAAATCATATTTTTTAAAAAAATTAAAATATTTTAAAAGATAATTTATTTGAACAAAAATAATAATGTTTTGTGAAGTTTGTAACATAGGTAGAAGTAAAATGTATGACAACAATAGCATTAAGGCCTAGAATAAAGACATGGGAATATAATATTGTAAGGTTCTTTTGCTATGTGTGAAATTGTGTAATATCACCTGAATATAATGGTGACAAGTTATAAGGTATATACTATAAAACCTAAAGCAAGCATTAAAATAACAAAACAAAGAGTTATATCTAATAAACCCACAAAGGAGAAAAAAAAAGACTCATTAAAAACATATTCAACCCAAAACAAAGAATAAAAGGAAGAAAGAAACAAAGAACAGATGGTAAAAATAGAAATCAAATAGCCAGATGACAGATATCAACATCTAACTAAATGTAAATGCTCCAGTAATCTGAATTATAAGGCAGAGATTGCCAGATTGGATTCACCACTGCTTACAAGTGACACCCTTTAAATATAAATACACAAATAGGTGAAAGGTAAAAGGATGGGAAAAGATACACTATCTTCATCAAAAAATCTAATTAAAATAAAGCATTGAAAGAAAGCTTCAAGTGATGTTACCTCCAAGAATGAGGAGGCAACATCACTATATATTCTATAAATATTAAAATGATAATAAGGTACTATGAAGAACAAGTACATAACAATAAATTCAACAACTTAGATGAAATGAAAAATTCCTTGAAAGATACAGAATATCACAACTCACTCGAGATGAAATAGATAAACTGAATAACCCTGTATCTGTCAGAGAATTTGAATTTATAGGTAAAAATTTCCTACAATGAAACTTTAGGCTCAAATGGCTTCATTATTGAATTCCACTAAACATTTATGGAAGAAATAAAAATTTTCAACAAATTTATTCCATAAAATTGAGAAGGTGAGAATACTTCCCAAATCATTTTATGAGGTCAGCACTACCCTGATACTAAAACAAGACAAAGACATTATAAGAAAACTACAGACATATGTCTCTAATTACAGATGTAAAAATTCTAAAAATTTAGCAAATTGAGTCTAATAATATATAAAAAGAATAATACGGTGCAACCACATAGGGATTATCTCCAGAATGCAAGATGGGTTTCACATTTGAAATTAATCAATGTAATTCACCATATTAACATATTAAAAGTAGAAACCATGTGATCATTTCAACAGATGCAGGAAAGCATTGATGAAATCCAACATCCATTTAAGATAAAAAAAAAAAAAACTCTCAAAAAACTAGCATTAGAAGGGAATTTTCTCAATCTGATAAAAAGTAACTACAAAAATCCTACAAAAGCTAACATCATACTTAATAGTGGAGAGTAAATGCTTTGCCCCCCAAATGAAGGACTATACCAGAGTGTGTCTCACTACTTCTATTCCAAATTGTACTGGAGGTTTTAGTCAGTGCAATATAACAAGAAAAACAAATTAAAATATGTCCTGATTGCAAAGAAAGAAGTTCACCTGTCTGTGTTTGTAGATGACAATTACTGATGGAGAAAATCTGATAGAATCTACGAAAAAGCTACTGGAACTAAGTGACTTTATCAAGATTGAGGTATACAAAATCAACACACACATGTATGCAAATTATAGGTAGAAATTTTTAAAAATATAATTTATAGTATAAAAAAATAAGAAATATCTAGGAGTACGTCTGACCCAAAATGTGAAAGATCTGTACACTGAAAATTATAAAATATTGCTGAGAGAAATTAAAGAAGAAGGAAATCATAGGAGAAATATAGTTTTTTTCATGGTTTGGAGGATTCAGTGTTGTTGAGATGTTGGTTCTCCCCCACATGATCTATAGATTCAATACAAATCCTATGAAAACCCAAGCAGGCTTTTTATACAAATAGAAATTAATAAGTTGATTCTAAAATTTATATGGAAATCAAAAAGACCTAGAATAGCCAAAACAACCTTGAAAAATGAACAATTATTCATAATGGCTAATACTATCTGATTTTAAAAATTATTATAAAGAACTTATTATAAACATAAATAATGTACAATATAATTCAGAAATAGACCCACATATATAGAGATAAATATTTATAAAAATTGACAAAGGTGCACAGGCAATTCAGTGAAAAAAATAGTCATTTCAACAAATGATGCTGGAAAAATTGTCTATCCATATGTAAAAAATTGAGTTTCAATCCATATCTTGCACCATATACAAAAATTAACTCAAAATGGATCACAGACCTAAATATAAGCTCAAAACTATAAAACTTTTTGAAGAAATATGGGAGGAAACTTTTATAATCTTAGATTGTGTAAAGATTATTTAGATATGATACCAAAAGCAAAGTTCATAAAAACAAATTGCTATATTGGGTTTTATTAAAATGTCAAAGTTCTTTTCTAAAGACATTGTTAGAAGAATAAAAATACAAGCAACAGCCTGGGAAGAAAGACTTCTAAAACACACATCTGTTGAAGGACTATTATCCAGAAATGTAATGAAATCTAAAAACTCAGTAATAAGAAAACAAACAATCCTATTTTTAAAGATGGGCGAGAATTTTGAAGAGACACTTCATCAAAGAAGATATGTAATGGCTAGTAAGCACATGAATTGATGGTTAACATTATTAATCTTTAATGAAATGCAAATTAAAGCCACAATGAGATAGATAGCTCTACACATATAAAATTTAAAAGACTGACCCGATCAAGTGTCGGTGAGGGTGTGGAGCAGCTGGGACACCCATTCGCTGCTGGTGGGACTGTCAAATGGTGCTACCTCTTTGGAAAACAGTTTGACAATTTCTTTAAGAGATAAACCTACACCTACCATATATTCCAGCCATTCTATTCTTAGGTGCTTACCCAAAGCATTTGTTCGCACAAAGACTTTTGCAGGAATGTTCTTAGCAGCTTTATTTCTAAGAGCCAAAACTGGGTCAAAGCCCGTCAACAGGTAAACGAGTAAACAAATTGTGGTTTCCCCATACAACTAAACACCACTTGACAGTGTAACGAAATGGACTGTCGTAAAACTCAATAACAGAGAGGAGTCTCAAAATAATTATATTGAGTGAAAGAAGCCAGATGAGAAAGTCTGTGCTATGGGATTCCATTTGCAGTACACAAAACTCTGAAAGTGCCAGGTAGTTAGCGGTTGCCTGAGAAGGCGGGGTGTGCAAGGATTGGGAAGAAGGCGTTAAAGGGGAACACGTGAACTTTTTGGGTGACAGATCTGTTCATCATCTTGATGGTTCGTTAACTGTGGTGGTGACTTCATGCATGTGTACTTATATCAAAACTTATCAATAAACATGCATAGTTATACATGGCCTGTTTACTTAAGAGACTTGTCTTGTTGTTCATATGATAAACGTAGCTAATAATAACTACACATTTGGTGGGCATCTCTGTACCTCCCCACCCAGCCCACAGTAACCCCCTTAACTTCCACGTCATGCGAAACATCCCTGGACCCTCAGCCACAGGTGATGGGACGGGGGGATAGGTGGACCAAGCTGGACCGTCAGTTCGTGTCTGACGCCCTCTGAACTGAGAATGGATATCTCATGACAGACAGTTAATGTGTCCTCAGGAGGCTTGGGAACGTGGGCCATGCACCTTTTTTCTTCCATGTGAACCTGAAAAGGAGAGGAAGCCTGCCTGTGGGAAAAGGGAAAGATGAAGCCAGAAAACGAGAGAAAGAAAGAGAGAGAGGGAGGCTGTGGCCCCTTCCCAAGGCCCAGTTGCACATTCCCAGTGTCTTTAAAGGATGTCCCCTATTCCAGCTTAAGGTCTCTCGTGCAGGCTCCTCTTACCAGCAATCAGAACAACTCCAATGAATAAAGTGATTGCGTGCTAGAAATTGTGCCACGTACTTTAAAGACATTTTTTATTTTAATCTGTACAATCATGCAAGATAGACACTGTTTCTATTTTCAGATGAAGGAAATAGAGGCTGCTGGCTGCTCACAGGCAGGCATTGTAGTTGTGTGATCAGTTTAGGTAAAAGGCAGTGGGCCAAGGTTTCATTCATTGTGAGCCTCCTGCCTGCCTCCAACTCAGACACCAGGAGTGTCCCAGCATGGAGGTCAAGGTCCCTTAGGGGTTGCCTGTCCATTGTGGGTAAGGGCAATGGGCAGGTGGGAGGTGGAGACTGTGGTTCCCATCCCCAGCCAAGGATGGCTTATCAGCCCAGTGCATGGCAGCTGGCCAGAGGGGACCCCCACAGCTGATGGGCTGAGTGTGTCCACTGGTGAGGTGGGGGCTCTGGGTGCTGGTGAGGGTCTGCGCTTGCCTGGAGATTATCACTGCCGGGGGGAGTGTGACATTAAATAGCGAATGAAAAAACAACATGACAAGTTGAGAGAGAGAGAGAACACAGAGAAAAAAAAAGTTTAATATTTAGTATGTTTAAAGGCACTTTCTTCCTCCTTGTAGATAAGGACCCTGGATTTTCATTTTCTCATGGGCCCCATAAAATAGGCAGTTGGCTCTGATTTGGTTAAATTAATTTTCATAGTAAATCATGAAATGAGACTATTCCGTGTTTACTGATATTTGTGTTTTAAAAAGCTTTTATATTTTAAAGAATTAAGGCTAACAGAGAGGGATGAATACAGGCAAACCACAGAGAAATTGTGGGTTTGGGTCTAGACCACAACAATAAAGCCAATACTGCAATTGAATTTTGCAAGTCACATGAATTTTTTTCATTTTCCAGTGCATAGAAAAGTTATGTTTACACCATATTGTGTTCTATTGAATGTGTAATAGCATTATGTCTGAAAAAACAATGTGCATACCTTCATTAAAAATACTTTATTGCTAAAAAAATGCTAAAACTCATCTGAACCTTCAGCGAGTTGCAATCTGTTTGCTGGTGGAGGGTCTTACTGCCTCCATGTTGGTGGCTGCTGGTTGATCGGGGTGATGGTTGCTGAAGGTTGGTATGGCTGTGATAATTTTTAAGAAATAAGATTATAAGGAGGTTTTTCACATCACTAGACTCTTACTCTCACAAAAAGATTTCTCTGTAGCATGTGGTACTATTTGATAGCATTTTACCCACAGTAGAATGTCTTTCAAAATTAAAGTCAGTACTCTCAACCCTACTGCTGCTTTATCAACTAAGTTTATGTAACTTAGTTATCAACAAATCCTTTGTTGTCATTTCAACAATGCTCACAGCATCCTGACCAGGAGTAGATTCCATCACAAGGAACCACTTTCTTTGCTCATCCGTGAGGAGGAACTCCTCATCCATTCAAGTTTTATCATGAGATTGCAACAATTAAGTCACATCTTCAGATCCTACTTATAATTCTACTACTCTTACTATTTCTACCACATCTGCTGTTATTTTCTCCACTGAAGTCTTAAACTCGTCAAAGTCATCCATGAGGGTTGGAATCAAATCTTTCTAATTCCTGTTTGTGCTGCTATTTTGACCTTCTCCCATGAATCATAAATGTACTTAATGGCATACAGAATGGTGAAGGTTTTCAATTTACTTTGCCCAGAACTGTCAAAGGAATCACCCTCTATGGCAGCTATATGCTTGCAAAATGTACGTCTTAAATCATAAGACTTAAAAGTCAAAATTACACTGTGATCTATGGGCTACAGAATGGATATTGTGTTAGCAATCATGAAAACAATATTCATCTCCTTGTACACCTCCATCAGAGCTCTTGGATGACTAGGTGCATTGTCAATGAGAAGTAATATTTTGAAAGAAATCTTTTTTTGTGAGCAGTAGGTCTCAACAGTGGGCTTAAAATGTTTAATAAATCATACTATAAACAGATGTGCTGTCATCCAGGATTTGTTGTTCGATTTCTAGAGTGCAGACAGAATAGATTTAGCATAATTCTTATAGCCCTAGGATTTTTAATGGTAAATGAGCATTGGCTTCAACTTAAAGTTACCAGCTACAAGCCCCTAACAAGAGAGTCAGTTTTTTGAATATTTGAAGCCAGACATTGACTTCTTCTTTCTAGCTATGAAAGTCCTAGATGACTTCTTCTTTCAATTGAAGACTGTTTCATCTACATCAAAATCTGTTGTTTGCTGCAGCTACCTTCATCAATTATTTCAGCTAGGTTGTTTAGATAACCTAAGCTGCTTCTACATTAGCACTTGCTGCTTCCCTTGCATTTTTATGTTAAGGAGGTAACTTCTTTCCTTGAATCTCATGAACCTCCCTCTGCTAGCTTCCAACTTTTCTTCTGCAGCTTCCTTACCTCTCTCAGCCTTCAAAGAGAATTAGAGACTTACTGTGCATTAGGCTTTGACTTAAGGAAATATTGTGCCTGGTTTGGTCTTTTACCCAGACAACAAAAACTTTCTCCATATCAACAATGAGGCTGTCTCACTTTCTTGTCATTCATGAGTTCACTGGAGTAGCATTTTCATTCCTTTCAAGAATTTTTTCTTCGAATTCACAACTTGGCTAACTGCTTGTGCAAGAGGCCTAGCTTTCAGCCTATCTCAGCTTCTGGCATGTCTTCCTAACTAAGCTTAATTATTTCTAGCTTTTGATTTACAGTGAGAGACGTGCAACTCTTCCTTTGACTTAAACACTTAGAAGCCCATTGTAGAGTTATTAATTGGCCTAATTTCAATATTCTTGTTTCTCAGGGAACAAGGAGGCCTGAGGAGAAGGAGAGAGATGGAGAATGGCCAGTGGGTGGAGGAGTCAGAGTGCATAAAACATTTATTAAGTTTGCTATCTTATATAGACATGGTTCATGGCACCCCCAAATCATTACAATAGTAACATCAAAGATCACTGATCACATATCACCATAACAGATATAAAAACAATGAAAAAATTTGAAATATTGTGAGAATTACCAAATATGTCACAGAGACATGATGTTAGAAAAATAACACCAGTAGATTTGCTTGACACAGGGTTGCCACAAATCTTCAATTTGTAAAAAACACTATATCTGTGAAGCACAATAAAGTGAACAGAAATAAAATGATGTGTGTCTGTAGTAATAAACAGCAACTGTGTGATCCTTGTTTAATAAATAGGCATTTTCTTCTTATTTGTCATCAAAGTTAAGTTGGTATCAGTTTTAAATAACTTGTTATAACTATAGAATTTTTTTGTAAGCCTTCTGGTAACTACAAAACAAAATCCTATAAAAGATAACACTAAAAAGAAAAAGCAGTGAATTCAAGTTAGTACCAGAGAAAATCATTTAATCACAAAAGAAGACAGTAAGGAAGAAAGGAAAAGAGAAGTTACAAAACGAATAGAATGGAAGTAACAAAATGACAATATTAAGTCCTTACCTATCAATAATAACATTAAATTTAAATGGATTAAATTCTCCAGTTAAAAGAAATAGAGTGGCTGAATGGATTAGAATACAAGACCCAACTATATGCTGCCTATAAGAAACTCATTTCACCTATAAAGACACACATAGACTGAAAGTGAAGAGATGAAAAAAGGTATTCTATACAAACAGAAACCAAAAAAGAACAGGAGTATCTATACATATATCAAATAAAATAGACTTTAAGACAAAAACTGTAAAAAGATGCAAAGAAGATCATTATATAATGATAAAGGGGTCAATTTAGCAAGAGGATATAACAATAGTAAATATATACACACCCAACATGAGTGTACCCTCATATATAAAGCAACCATTTATAGATCGAAAGGGAGAGATAGACTATACTACAACGATAGTAGGAGACTTTAATACCTCACTTTCAGCAATGGACAGATCATCCAGGCAGAAAATATATAAAGAAACATCAGACTTAAACTATAGTCTGGACTAAATGGACCTAAAAAAGAGCATTTGCAGAACATTTAATTTATCTGCTGGAGAATAAACATTCTTCTCATCACCACATGGAACATTCTCCAGGATAGACCATGTGTTAGGCCACAAAACAAGTCTCAAGAAATTTCAAAAAGTCAAAATCGTATCAAGTAACTTTTCTTGAATGTAAGGGAATAAAACTAGAAATCAATAACAACAGGAAATTTGGAAGTTACAAATACATATAAATTAAACAATGTGCTGTGGAATGCCCCTCTGGTACAGAGTGTAGCGTATTGTTAATGGAGTGCATGTTTTTTCAAGTTGGGAGATGAAAGACATGAAATGTAGGTGTTAATTTTTTCCCAATTGATGTATGTTATGCAATTGATATGTGTGCTACAATGCATCTATTACGATGAGATACTCTCACAGTTAGTCTGATGACTTCGTGCCTTACCGAGGGTCTCTTCCTGCCTTCCAGTTTTACGGGAGCCCTATACAGTCCGTGTGGAGGACCAGAAAACCATGAGAGGCAATGTCGCGGTCTTCAAGTGCATTATCCCCTCCTCGGTGGAGGCGTACATCACTGTCGTCTCATGGGAGAAAGACACTGTTTCACTTGTCTCAGGTAGGCTGTGCGTCTCCAGGTTGCAGGTGCCGGGCTCACCTTCCAAAAAGGTGATCTCAGAGATGGAACCGGGTCTCCACTTATGTGTTCATTGTAATTAAGAATTAGTATCCTTCAGGTTGATGTTGTTTTATAAATAATGATTTTTTTTAATAAATAAATGATATAAGGATTTTATGTTGGTTTACAATGGCTCGATTCAGATATTCTGGGCGAATGGACTGCTGGGTAGATATTAGTTATTCCCACAATTCGTATAGCCATTATGTTAACTTTTATGAGGAAATTGTGGTTTTATTTCTGCTTCTAAAAACAAAGTAGTCATATTGTGCGTCTGTGAGAGACCTCAGTGATACAACATGACTGATATTCTGAAACTAAAACCTGGAAAATGGAAGCCCTAATTCTGTGCTTTTTTAGCACTTTCAAATGTCTTAAGGGTTATGTTGTACATGACTTCTTTCTTGAAGATACTATTAAGAATATATATTCAGCACCGAAATATATATTTGCATATGAGTAATGTCTTGGCTTATGTTTGGTGTCCAGAAAAGAAAATTTAAATTTAGCCTCTAAGAAATGGGGGCTCTTTGTTTCTAAGGGCATTAATATTTAAGTTGATTTCTCGCTGTGCACTATTTACCTGGAAAGGCCACCGTTGGCGTGATGCTTGGTTTTCCTGTTTTACATGTCCTTGGGTAATGACTGTCAGCATATCTGAAAAGGTGCTGGATGCTTTTGGAAAAGAATGGTGATGAGCATGGTTTGTGTTCTAATGTGGATCAGAAATAGTTGCTTTTCTTTTCATGTCTTTACGTACTCACGTGTGAGCACAGACACACACACAACATGCATTTTAATGTAATTCTTGACTAAGCAATATTTGATCAATTTATAGAGGGAAGAATTTGGAACTAAACGTTCATGGTGACATACTGTTTTTGTTTTTCAGCTTTTGATTAGCTAGAGAGTATAGGTTACTGCACATCAAAGACTAGAAGCCAATGTAAAAGATCCAAATCAAAAGTAAAATATTTTGTCATTAAAGACATTAAAAGAATCTACAGTATAATGGAAGTTTTTAGGGCTTTTTCTTAATATTGTCTTTACAGTGATTTCAAACCCGTCATGCTTCAATGAATAATAAATTCCTTGCTGTTATGTTGATGAATCTTCATAATTTGTTAACTTAGGGTATTGAATATTCTAAGCTTAAGAACTGAAATATGATTGCAACAATCAGAATAGAGATTTACCTGTACACAATTATTCACTAAATTTCAAAATTTCATGATCTTAATCTTCTCTTCTTAGGGGTCATTTTGGTTTTCATAATGACAGGGAGAGAGATGTGATAACAGTCATCTGGCTAAGCTCAGAGTCAGAAGGGAATAGCCCTCAAATCTACATAGTGGAGGTGTGTGGATTCAGAGAGGGGAAGAATTTGGGGCTCTATTTTCAATCTCTGAGACTCAAGAGCCCAAGCTGATGGAGACTCCACCATCTTAGAAAACTGCCATCCAAATTTACAGCTTAGGGGCTGCTCTGGCAGAGGAAGAGAGCACAGGAGAATTATAAGCTGCCTCTTAGCGCTTCTACTTGGAGCTGATACGTCATTTCTGTTCATCTTTAATTGGCCAAAGCAAGTCTCTTGGCCATGTGTGACTTCAGTGGGGCATGTGCATGAAAGGAGAGAAGAACTGAAAATCTGGGTGAGGAATAGAAATATCTACCAGGTTTTACGTATCTATGTGTGTCTATCTAGCTAACATTAGATGTGTGTTCTGCTGATTCCTAGACATCCTTAGTTAGTGGTCGACCCAAATGCAGGTTTCAGCTTTTTGCAATCTATGTGAATAGACTTTATTTTCCTTCCAATGTGAACCTAATTAAATAAAAAAGGAATTTTCTATCTGGTAAGCGGGGAGGATGCTGGCATGCAGAACATGGAGTTTGTGTCTTGCTGGTAGGAACCATTAGCTCCCACATCCTTGCCTCAGTCATGCATTGGAGCTTCATCTTTTGGTAAAATTTTAAAAGCCACTGCATGTACTGTGTATAAGCACTTGGCTTCTCTTTCTTTGCAATGACATCTAGAAAACAAATGTTGCACAAATGTTTGTTATTGAGGAATACATCAATAACAGGCTTTTATTTGTTGGTAAGTAAGCCTAGGGTGGGGGGGTGGAGAGAGAGTGAGATTTCATACTCAGGTAGTTCAACCTGACTCTGTTAAAACTGTAATTAAAAATGACAACAGGGCCCCAAATCAGGGTTATGATCTGCAAGCAGGAAGTGTGGAAACTAAGCCTTTTGACATGACTTGCTACTGCTCACTGCCAGGGTTGGACCCTGTTCCCAGTGCCTGAGCTCCACCCATCAAAACTGCCACAGAGGGAGGTCAGGAAGTCACTGGAGGTGACAAATAGTTAAAAACATTGGGGATATTAAGAAATAAACCAGTTTCATATGGTTTAGGTGGAGAAGGATTATACTTCTTTTTGGTGGCCAGGACTGGGAACAGGTAAGGATGAAGGTCGGCCTTCCTCGACCAACCACGTGGGAGGTGGTGTGTGTGTGTGTGTGTGTGTGTGTGTGTGTGGTTGAGAGGAGGAACCTGGGACCTCCCTTCTCCACTCTCGCTGAAGGGGCTGAGCTGCTGAAGGGAAGCGCTGGAGATTCTTGGCTTCAGCAGATGCACAGCACAGAGGCCTCAGGAGTAGGGGAGAATTAGCACTGAATTAGCACTGAGCTCCAGGAAAGACATCCTGACTGCTGTGGGCACAGCAGATGATCTGGAAGAGGTAAACTTGCCTCTGCTTTATAAATAAACCGAAGCCCCTGTGTCTCCTATTGAGCTACTTTAGAGTTATTCCTGGTCATCACCCAGCTCCCTCTTCCTGGATTAGGAAGACATCTTTGCCTGCTGGAATCTGGCTGGGAAATTTGTCCCAGGAAATATTCTGACTCTACACAGATTGCTTTCTTTACTTGTGAATTCTCCCTCTGGAGAAAAGCTATTAACTATTCAGCCATGAAAATAAGCCTGTGTAGGGACGCTGCCGCAGAGAGCGGGGAGCCGGCGTTGGGTGCAGGGGAGCGGGGAGCTGATGAAAGGCGGAGCCCACAGGGGCAGGGTGGGAAGCTGCCTGCTCAGAGGTGGTCTGGCTGCCCCCCCCGATACTTGGGTGCTCAGACTGGAGGGTTGGGAGGACCCTTGGGGACCACCAGAGCATCAAAGTCCTGCTTTGAATAGGTGAGTGAGGGTCTCTAGGCCAGGGACACTGGAAATCTTGGCTAAGGGAAATGGATATTTGTCTTCTATAGATTCTTTTTCGGGGAAAAACAAAATTAAAAATTTTGGTGTTTTCCGATAAAAATAAACAAATGGTTTCCATTAGCATGTCTTACTAATTTTTGTCCTTTATCTTGGTTGAGCAAATGAATGACTGGGTTACAGCCTTGTCAGGGTGAGAAGCACCAGCGCACTGTCTGTGTGGGTTCCACCGTGAGCCTTGACCGCCCGGTGGTGGCTTCCGTGAGCGTGTCACCCGGCAGACCACGCACTCGCTTCTTCCCAGAGGGGGCTTCAGTCCGCCTGCACGTAGACTCAGGAATCAAGTTGTGCGTCTTCGTCGTAAGAGGTCACGAGGTTACCAGTATCAAGGACATAAATGAGCTCATTTATTTTCAGCGATCTTTGAAAAAAATACTCCGACAGGCTGAAAGCAGGAACCCCGTAGTCCCGCAGAGGAAGAAAAGGTTCACAGCGTCTGATGCTCCTTTGCTGCCTGCCTGGGCTCTTCCCCCGCGGTTAGCATTCACCCTCAGACTCTGGTGTGACAGGTGACGGGTAAACCCGCAGAGAGAAGACGTTAGGGGACAGCACCAGCCTCACCGAACCTGCTCCATTAATGTGATGGATCCTGACCTGTTTGTCTTCTCGCCTCACTAAACTGAGCCGGAAAAACAAGAGCCAAGATGTTTATACGCATTTGTTACACATCCTTTCCCTTCTTCTCTTGCCTTACGCCACAATGAAAGCCTTTAAAATATCAGAATATTAATGTAGCCCGATAAAAGCACAGTAGCTTGGACAGCCGCTGATGTTGAGATAGGCGAGGCCCATCCCGGGGAAGAATAATAATGCCAGCTGCGTCTCTGGCTTTCCCGGGACCAGGCGGGGGTGAGTTTCTTCCCGATTAGGGAGGCTGCAGCGAGCGAGCCCGGCATTCTGTTTCTGTTTCTTCTGATAAAATTGTGAGAATCTCACCAGGGGTTTAGCTACATTAACATCAAAGACACAGCCCAAGGGTAACCGGATTTGGAAAATGGAAAAAGCAAATATTTTACTATTCCCCGAGAAACTGCCTCCCTCTGTAGCAGCGGCCCAATTTTCTGGTACAGTATTTCCTGTCTGAACACCTCTCTTAGTGATGACTCAAGGAGAATTTTATCTCTCAGGATCAATGAATTCGGGTCCAAGGATGATTATGTTCTTCCTGTGTTTTGAGTAAAAGTGAATAATTTTCTGCCAGTGTTAAATATCAAAGGACATAAACCCGGCGCTTTACGTGAAGCATTTGATGTAGTTCTTGGAGGGCCGCAGTTGTGTCTGGGCACCCTAGATAACACAGGACCTGGGCGTTAAGGAGCAACCCCTGCCCGGAACCCTGCGGAGGTGGTTTCTGCCCTTGAGGAGCTGGGTGGGGGGTTCCTGAGCTGTCACTATTGGTGTGTCCCTGCTGTGGCAGACACCTCAGCAAAACACCACAGACACACAGATGGGCAAGTAGGGAGGGTTTCAGAAAAGACGTGGTTATTAAAGAAAATCTTTGTTTGCATTTTAGAGAGGGGAAAACAATTAAATTATGGACACAGTCAACCAAATCAGGCAAGGTTTTCCTTAAGCATGTTTCGGCAAACCTGAACTAAGAGCAGTTGGGATGCGACCTGTTCTCGTTGGAAGATGAGAAGCACAGTTTTGGGGGCCACGAGCAGGGTGCTGTGGGGGGTGTCAGCACCTGAGCGCTCTGTGACTGCAGAAGTTAACCTTCCCTTTCTCTAAGGCACTTCTGTTTTCATTTTACTGCTAGTTGCTGAGCGTTTTCAAAGTCATCTGTGCCTTGGCCGTTAGGTGGCCGGCTTGTTGAGACCCAGGGCTGCCCTGGAAGAGCTTGTAAGGAAAAGGAACGAGACCAACGTTGAAATGACAGAAAGAGCAAACCCAGACTCACCTGATAGCCTCATCTTTGATTTTAAAAGGACCAGGGAGTTGCAGACTTAAAGAAGCATTTCATCAACATTCACTAAATAGGAATTTGTAGGACCACATGAAAACGTTAACAGGAACATTTTTCTATTCATTATCACGTATCTATCTGTCCATCATCTAATCTTTTATTTACATTGATGTTTAGTAACTAGGAACCTCATTTCAAACCCCGGAAATCATTCTTAGCACACGAGGTCTGCACCACACCGGACTTAGAAAGGTGGAAAGATGTAGCGTTTTGTGGCCATGCTATATTTTTGAGAGTGAGGTAACAGAAATCTATTCCACATGGAAGTTTACAGGAAGAGAGGGTCCTGGTCTTTTTCTTTTTTAAATCATCAGTTATGCTATAATTTTGCCATTTAAGTCTATTGCTCACTGAGTTTTTACGTGTTACTCCACGG
Source organism: Eulemur rufifrons (assembly GCF_041146395.1). Classification (NCBI taxonomy): domain Eukaryota; kingdom Metazoa; phylum Chordata; class Mammalia; order Primates; family Lemuridae; genus Eulemur; species Eulemur rufifrons. The sequence continues at coordinate 5,003,764 of NC_090989.1, forward strand.
CCACCTGAAAGTCACTAAAGACTGGCAGTTTCCAGCCCTGGGGGAGGCTCTTTGTGACACTGAGAGTGGGGACATGAGAGATGCGGCCCGGCCCGGAGCACCCCAGTAGCGCAGCCAGCGCAAGCTCTGCGGAGCCTCCGCCTTCAGGGAGAAGGCTGCTCCCCATTCTTACAATTGGAAACTACACCTTGTGGTCTATCGCCCCAAAACAGAAACCAGGTTTTGACTGTGGAGTGACTGAAACTGCTCGATAGACACATGGAGATAGATATGTCAATATAATATTTTTTCTTTAAAAGAGAGATCAAGAAAGGAAAGTGTGGTAGCATATTTAGACCAGCGGATCTCAGGAATGTGTCCATGTATGTGTTGTATGTGTGTGTGCAGTGCATGTGTGATGTGTGTGTTGCCTGTGTGTGTGTCTATGTATGTGTGTGTGCTGTTTGGTGTGGTGCATGTGTGTGGTGCAGGCGTGTGTGTGGCATTTGGTGTGGTGTGTGTTTGATGTGTGTGCTGTGTGTTGTATGTGTGTGTGTAAAACGCCATGTGCTATGAAGGTATTGCATTATTAAGTTGGGCTAAAATGCCCCTTGATTTCCTGGAGAATATGACGTTTGATCTCAGCTCTGACACAGATTAGCTGGGTGACCCAGGGAAAGGTGTCTCTCTCTTTCTCTCTCTTTTCTTTGCCTTGGCTTTCTCATGTGGACAAACAATGGTTTCACTGGTTTACTCTCACAATAAAATGGCACGATATTAGAATTCCAATTTGAATATTACATCTCTCAAGCCAACTACTGTCCAAGCTATTTTTTCACTTTCTTAGATTTAACCTCCCAGATTATTTTATGCATGTGTCAAGGGTCCCCAAGACCACAGCAAGGTTTGATTTGCTACAAAGACTCAGCATAGAGTTGTATCTGCAGCTCTGATTCATTCCAGGGGGAGGACATGGGGCAAAGCAGCAAAGGGAAAAGGCAATGAGCTGACGTTCAGAGGAGAACAGGCACAAGCCCCCAGGCCCCCAGGGTCTTCTCCCTGTGGAATCCCACAGGGTGCACTAGTTCCCCTGCAGTGAGTTGTGACAGGAGATGTGACATTGTCTGCCAGGGGAGCCCATGGAGACTCAGTGTCCAAGGATCTCACTGGGGGCTGGTCCTGTCGGCACACTCTGCCTGGCATGTGCCCCAGTTGCAGACTCCCAGAGAGAAGCAGGTGCTCGGCATGGAGAGTGTCATGTGTACAGTTCAGGCACCGTGAGCCACCTTGTCAGGGAGGACAGTGGGAACCCTTCCCAAATCCCAGTTACCAGCCAGGGGTAACCTTGCACACTGGCCTTCATAAGGACAACAGTCGCAGACCTACTGTGTTAACTCTTTCTGGTACAATGCATTTTCTTTGATGATGGTGGCTCATTTATTTTTTCATGCCTTTAACAGTCACTTTTTGAAGATGCCCATCACCAATTGTTGGAGAAAGTAAGCGAATACGATAATGTATGCTTTAAGAGCTTCACTGCCTAGTATCCAAATACTTCCGGCCTTGGGAACGATTCCACCCCTAATTAATGTCTCCAAACACATCGACTCATTCTTTCCTTCTCCACCTAAATGTAAATGTGGTCCATTTTACGTTCGGCTATGAGGCGTCTTCTGCCTTCTTCTCTTCACTCCCTGTGACGTCTGGTCCTTTCTATGCACAGGAAACAGATGGCCAGCAAAGACAACCAGATATAATTTGGGCCCAAGCATATTCTCTGGTCTCTTGTTTATCTGTGAGTGTTTATTTAGGAAAGTTGGAGAGAATAACAGGATCTTTCATAAATATTGGGCAGTGATAACCATAACACCTTTGACATTATTATTATCAATAAACTAAAATCAGATGTCAAAAATCAAGATTGGCTTAGGCAGTGGTGCCGTAGTATAAGAAAACAGGATTCAAGATTTAGAAATATAATTTTTGACTCAGAGTAACTTACTAGGTTAGTGTGAAGTCAAGGTGTTGTCAAGCCAGAGATAAGCGTAGATTGTACAGGCTTCTGGCGCTGCTGCCTTCGCGCTGGGCTGGCCAGGTGGAGGAAAGTGCCCCCAGCAGGTGAGTTGGCAGGTCACCAGGCAGAGCCACCGTGGCCGTCAGCCCTTTGTGGCTTTACTGCTGGGCGGATGGGACAGGACGGTCAAGTCTAGCAGCCTGGACCCACCCTCTCCTCAGTCGCCACATCCCCGAGTACTCCCCCAGGCCAGGCAGCCACTGCCGTCCCCCTTTCCCTCCTCAGCCCGCTGAGCAAGACTGGAACTTGGGTGCACCAAGCATTTGTGACATTTAGTTGTGACTGGCTCTTTATTTTTGATCCGAATCTTTGGGTGTTTCCTGCCAACCCATTCTGTGTTGCTGAAGGTGTCTTTCCCAAGCCTTCCCTCAGCGTCTTGCAGCACTGCATTCTCAGCCCTGCTGGATCGACCCTCCAATGTTCGAAAGATCACGTGCTTTTCACTTCGTGGAGTCTGAGAACAGCTCTCCCCGGGGGCCCCTCCCACCTCAAACACTGTTCCACTTGATGTCTCCTCTCGCAGTAAGAGATGTCTTTCCTTCCAGCTTAACCTCCCACCAGTGCTGTTGTCACAGCACCCCCCGACTTTGCTGTGACCTCATTTCTCAGTTGTCACCACTATTATCTCTGCTATCATCTCTTTAGTAATGACTCTATTTCTTATGACTCAGGTCCCCCCATGTTAAAGAAACCTTTCCCTTTGCCAACTTGAATCAATCCTTCCTTCCTTCCTTCCTTCCTTCCTTTTCTTCTTCCTTTCCAAACTTTTTGAGAGAATAGTCCAACTCACTATTATTCCTAACCCTCATCATTTGGGCTCTGCCTCTTATATTCTACTGAAAGTTACTGCTTCAGTTTCACCCGTGACTTCCTAATGCCAGATCTGTGGGCTGTCTCTTGGTCCGATTTCTCTCTGACTTCCCTGTGCAATGTACACAGTTGACCTCCCTCCTCTGTTGGTTGCTGTATTAGTCAACTCTGGCTGCCAGAACAAAATACCACACACTGGGTGGTTTAAACAACAGGAATGTATTTTTGCACAGTCCTGGAGACTGGAAGTAGGGTCAGGGTGCCAGCGTAGTGGGGCTCTGGTGAGGGCTCACTTGGTGGTGGGCAGACAGACTCTTTCTTGCTGTGACCTCACATGACTCACTCTGTCATGTTTCTTCTTGTAAGGACATTAATCCTATCAGACTAGGACCCCATCTTTACAACTTCATTTAACCTTACTGACGTCTTTACTCCAAATCCACTCACATTGCAGGTTAGGGCTTAAACATAGGAATTTTCAGGGGACACAAGATGGTTCATAGCAGTTGCCCTTCTTTGATGTGTATAAAACTACACTGCCCTGGTTGACCTTCTTTCTGATTATTTCTGTGCTATCTCTTTCCTCGACCTTACATCTTTTCTTCCCCACTCAGAAATGTAAGTTGACCTCACAGCCAGCCCCCCCACTTTCTCGATTGGTCATTTTTATCTGTCTCCCAGGTCTTCATCCATCGCTTCTACGTAGATGACCCTAACTTTGGGCCTGCCTTCTCTCCTGGACTTGCTTATTCACCGTACCTGGGCCCCTCTGGCCACTTTGGACAGAGCGCACCTCACACAGAGCTCCACAGTCCCACAACCACAAATGAATTTCCCTTTGCTTTACTCATTTTTTTTTTTTTTTAGATGATGACTGGTTTCTTTCCTAGGACTACCGAAAAACAGCACAAACTGGGTATTTTCAAATAATAGAAATTTATTTTCGCACAGTTCTGAAGGCCAGAAGTCCACAATCAAGGTGTCTTCAGGGCCACGCAGCTTCCAAAGGCTCTAGGGAAAATCTGTCTTACGGCTCTGCCCAGCGTCCGGTGTTGCCGGCAGCCTTGGGCGTTCCTAGGTTTGCAAAAGCGTCAGTGCCGTCTCTGCTTCCATGATCACACGGCCTCTCCCTGTGTGTGTGTGTGTGTGTGTGTGTGAGCGTGTGTGTGCATCTTTGTGTCTCATCTCGTCTTATAAAGACACCAGTCATGCTGGATTAGGATCCCACCCTATTTCAGTATGGGCTCCTCTTAACTGATTACATCTGCAATGACCTTATCTCCAAATAAGGTCACATTTTGAGGTTCCAGGAAGGACACTTTTAGGGGAAGCTATCCAACCCTCTATAGTAACAAATCCTTCTAATTCTCTTTGACCCTCTCTCACACATATTCTGTATCTTTCCATCTCCTGCTTGACATGTAGTAGACAGCCAATAAATGTTTATTCAATGACATCCTTAAATAAAAAAATGTTAAAGGAAGGAAACAAAAGCAGAAAGCCTCATTGGTGTGGGAAGTCCTAGTGCTGTCCCTGTAGCCCTGTCCCCGCTGGCATTAGAAGTCCGGCTGGCAGCCACACCATCAGCTGCCTCTCCCCCAGCTGCGAGCAGTCTGCCCTTGTGTCCAACTGGGCTGAGGGCCAGCACAGGGACCGGATCAAGATGGCCCAGGGCCAGGGCACCAGGGACAGCAGGCAAGCTGTTTGACTGGCGTTTTCGGATCGTATGCATGTAAACTCACTTTCTGCATCTAAACTCTGTGTCTGCTGAACTGCGTGTTTCATTGCTCCCCTTGCCAAATGTTCTGGGCTATGCTAAAGCATTATGATGCGACATACGACAGCTGATGACACAGTGACAACTCACACTTTTGACAAATCCTACCACATTTGGGGGTGGCATGCCGGAGTCCTGTGTTTCCTCCCTCCAAAGGAAAAGAGGGAAATTTGCTAATGGAACTATGAATGATAAATTTCCCAAATGATTAGTGGTCTGAAAACTTACGTGAAATGAAAAGTTTTTCTCAAAAATTATCCCAAATTTCAAAATCAATTCCACACACACTACCTGAATTTTTATTGGATAAACAATCACTTAGAGCTAAAATTTTTTCAATTAATTTCTATTTGAAAAGTTGCATTAACTGTCCAAGGTCCATGTTTGGGGAAATAATGAGAGTGTCTGTGGAATATTTCGGTCTGTTTAACGTCTGGAAATGCAGTGAAGGTGTCCAGTGTTGCCTGTCCAGGATTGGGTTTTACAAACAATAGAAAATCTCTAGCACATGCTGCTCTGTAAGAGCATAGTCAAAATGTTATTTGTAGAGAAGCTAATAAGCAAATATAGCAAATAAGCAAATATATGTGGGTCATATGCTCTTCCAGGGATGGTTTTAGGCTTTTTTGTGTCTTTCATTTTGCCAACAGTGTATACCAGGGCTTACATTTGCACTCAGAGGGACCTGGCTTTGGGTCCCACCCTCATAGCTCTGAGACCTGCAGTAGTTAATTACCTCTTTGTGGAATTGGCTACAGTATTTTTATAAAGATAAAAAATGCCATAACTGCAGTGCCAGGCCAAGAAAGGCATAGTTAGCCACTTCTAGATCTCTAGGTACGCATTCCCCTGTCAAGCCTGCAGGTACATGTGTGGACCCTGAAGCCAACATCTAGGACCTAGGTCCACATTTCAGATCTAACATGGACCAAGCTACATAAACTTGGGTTAATTACATAACCTTCCCATGCCTCAGTTTCCTCTACTGTAAAATGGAAGTAATAATAATGACATCATAAGATGTTACAAGAATTAAATGAATTAAGATACATAAGTGCTTAGCACAGTGCTTGACATTAATGTTGGCCATTGTTACTGTCCTTGTTATTCTCTTCTGTTTGTCTAAAGTTCTCCTGTTCCAGACACTGGGAGGTCAGGACACCATGGTTTCTAAGCAAATAGGCATTAACTTGTGTACTGCTTGTTAGGAAGTCAGAGCAAATGTAATTCTATTTGAGAAGAGTTTCTAGAATGCAAGGTATGCTGAAGAAGTCATGGGTAAAGGATCCAGCATCCTGCAAATTCAGTATAAAAGCCTTAGGATACTAATGAACTGATAGTCTGTAGGATTTTATTAAAATGAACAACTCTTTACCTACCTCATCAAAATGTTTACTTTTCTTAAAAAGAAATTGTATGATGTAAAGGGAACAATAAACCAGAATGAAAGGCTCCTATGTTTTGCCTTAACCATCCTGGGCAAATGAGAGTATGTGTATATTTAGGAAAGGTTAGGGCATCCATTAAAAGGCTAGTAGCACATTTGGATTATTGAATAGCAAATGAATATAGCATGCGTCAGGTTATATTTAAAACTTCACAGCAACCCCATTAGCTAGCTACTGGCCTTAGCCCCACTATGCAGTTAAGCATACTGAGAGCTTCAGCAGTTTACCTAAGGTCTCCTGCAGTGCTCCTGCTCTAGAACATAGACATTTTATCCTTCTTAAAACAAGCAAGCAAGCAAACAAACAAAAAAACCTTTCTTTCATTTTCCCATGGTACATAAGTGCATAAAAACAACTAATATTGTCAACTGATTGACATGCCACTCCTAACAGCCATAACTCTTGAAAGTAGGAACTTATTTAAGCAAGAAAATACATTTTCAAATATATGATCCAAGCTAGACTTAACGTTCTAAATATTTGACACATGTAGGGCATTTCGTTGTGGTTTGAGGGCAATATGCTGAATGTTTTTTGAGCAATATTGTATAACTAGAGTAAAATCAAAATAGAGGAAACTGCCCAGGACAAAATAATTTCTTAGTTTTAATTTTACTTAAAATCATCCCTTCCCATCAATTTCAAGGATAATATAACAATTCTGGACACATAGTAGAAGCTTGCTAAGGAATTATTGAGTGAATTTTGAATGAGCAAATTTTCCATCAAAATGCTAGTGCTTTTTCCTTTCAAATTATTCTTATAGCTTTAAGAAGAGCTTTTACTTTTCTATATTTTTCTACTGCTCCAAAATGCAATTTCACATCAGCTTCTCCTCCCAGTGCAGAGTGGCTGGGTAGGCAAATCAGAGGCAACCTGGGATTTTACAGCTGACTTCTCCTCCGTGATGCTGTTCTAAGGGAAATAGAAATTCAAAATCCTCAATATTTAGTATTGCCAGAGTAAAAGCTTTCTTCTTTTATTTTCACGAAATGATTTTATTGTCATAACCCCTACACTTTTGTACTGCAGCATATGTTAAAATGCCACATTGAATAATGGGATGGCATAAGTTAATGGAAACCGTTACCTGCCAAGAACTCTAGTGGCGTATTGTAGCGTTTCCTGATGCACTAGATCCAGAGCCAATTACTCTTCTCTTTTATCTAAAGGGAGATACACATTTGGTAAACACAGAGAGTCCACTCTACACATATGGTTTTTGTGTATGGTTGCGTGTTCTTTCAAATAGTCATCAATGGGTTCCACCAATTTATTAATATGACGATGGATCTAAAGCAGTAGAATTTCTGTGCGGAAGAGCTTCAGGTGTGTTTCTGACCTGGATACTTGAGCCCTGGAATGGTCACATGGGTTGAGGAGACAGCAGGAATAACAACTCCTTAGCCGGTAGGATCACCCACAGGAGCCCAGGTGAGCATGAGAATGTCACCTGGAACATCCTCCCATCTCTATCGCATGATCACATTTTGTGTTGAAAAATTATTTTATAGGTGTAAATAGAGTCCAGAGGTTAAAAGTCACCTGAGCAGTGAATGGCAGAACAGAAACTCCAACCTGGGGTGCTGTTGTGTTTGTTTCTGCACCAGTCCTTGTTTCTAAATTAAAATTTCTTCATTACTATCATCTAAGCACTTACTACAGATAAGACACTGCGTTAAAAATTGCTATTTTTTAAATTATATGAAGGCACAAGTTTTAAAAGGGCACAGGTGAGCTAGAGACACACCAGGTATAACTTATTTATAATCACCAGGTTTACTGTACTGAAGGAACTGCAAAGACTACTTTTAACTATTTAAAAGAAGTTCATTGAAAACTGTACTTCCCAAAATGAATCATTTTGAAAGAGACTTGTAATTCTGAATTTTACTTCAACATGAAATATTTAAAATACATTTCTATACAAATAATATGTTATTTGTCTGGGAATGTTTACTTGTAACTTTTGAAAAAAAAAACATGTATATATATATATATATATATATAGTCTTTGTCTGTTTAGGTTGCCATAACAATTTACCGTAGACTGAGTGGCTTATTACCAAGAGAAATTTGCTTCCCACAGTTCTGGAGGCTGGACATTCTGAGATCAAGATGCTGGGTAGATGTAATGTCCTAGTTTGCACGTGACTGTCTTCTTGTTTCTGCACATGCAGAAGGGATGAAGGGTCTCTCTGTGACCTCTTGTTACAAAGGCACTGATCCCATTCAGGAGGAATTCTTACGACTGATCACTTCCCAAAGGATCCGCCTCCAGACACTATCACACTGGGGGTGAGATTTCAACCTATGAGTTCCAGGAGAAGGGAAACAAATTTTCATTTTACAACAGATATATATTTGTTTTATAGATAGCAATGTTCCTTAGATTAATGTTTCTTGACTGTTTATTTTTTGATCAGGGATGTGCCGTGGAACAGTGGATCTTCAGAAAAACAAAGAAAAACACACGAGCACCCAAGGCAGAATGAATCAGGCCTCTTTTGCTTCCTTCAACCTTGTCACCATCAGCACCCTGCCCCCATTCCTACTTGCCCTAAGCCAGATCAGCCAGGATTCCTGCCAACTTAAAACCTCTGATACTGGGTAGCGTCTTTCCCTTTTTAACTAAATTGCATATTGAAATCTTCAGCCACTCTTTTTCCCCCTGATCTCTTATTTGTCCTGGCTTCCTCCCTCCTTTCATGCATGCCTTTTGTTTTCCTCCCTCCATGCCCATTGCATTGTTCCAGCATCTTTCACTAGCATTGTTCTTGTACCAGGAAAAGTAAAGGGGTTTTACAAAAAGCCTCATCAAGTCATTTTCAAACTATAGATGATATTAGGAGAGAAGGGCCATACTGAGTTTCCCTTCCCTTAATTAGAGGGTGAAATTTTTAGTTCTCAGCATTGTTATCTGAACTGAAACCCTATCATTGAAAAAGCCAAAGAACTTGAAATTGAGGAGGGCGGCTTCCCAGAAGGGAACGCAGCCAGGCTGGATCCAAAGTACGCGCCGTCCCGATGCATGTGATGATGCTGCCACAGCTCCGATTTCCAAGTGGAGTAATTTGTTCTGTACAATATTATTTTAGGACTCGAGATTTGTAAAACATTGTATTAACAAATCCTTACTAGGAATGATGAAATGTTAAAGAAAAGTATATCTCAAAGATTAGATTACCATATGCGGATGGTTTCATCTCCGGATTCTCAGTCCTGTTCCAAAGGTCTATGTCTCTGTTCTTGTGCCAGTACCATGCTGTTTTAGTTACTACAACCTTGTAGTACAGCTTGAAGTCTGGTGGACTGATACCTTCCAGTTTGTTCTTTTTACTTAAGATTGCTTTGGCTATACGAGGTCTTCTCTGGTTCCATACAAAGTATAGAATTATTTTTTCTACATTTGTAAAGAATAATGATGGTACTTTGATAAGGTTTGCATTAATTCTGTAGATCACTTTAAGTAGTATGGACATTTTAACAATATTGATTCTACCAATCGATGAACAAGGTAGATTTATCCATCTGTTTACATCTTCTACAATTTCTTTTCTAAGTGTCTTGTAGTTCTCCCTGTATATGTCTCTCACATCTTCTGTTAAATATATTCCTAGATATTTAATTTTCTTTGAGGCTATTGTAAAAGGTATTGCGTTTCTTATTTGAATTTCAGCTTGGCTGTTATTGGTGTATATGAATGCCTCTGATATGTGTGTATTGATTTTGTATCCTGAGACTTTACTGAATTCATTTATTAATTCTAGGAGTCTCTTTGCTGAATCCTTGAGGTTTTCTAGGTATAATATCATATCTTCGGCGAAGAGCGAGAGTTTGATCTCATCTGCCCCCATTTGGATGCCCTTAATTCCCCTGTCTTGTCTAATTGCTCTGGGGAAAAGAATCTCTTTTCAATAAATGGTGCTGGGAAAACTGGATAGCTACATGCAGAAGATTGAAACTGGATCCCCACCTCTCACCTCTCACTTCTCACAAAAATCAATTCAAGATGGATAACAGACTTAAACCTAAGACATGAAACCTTAAGAATTCTAGAAGAAGATGTTGGGAAGACCCTTTCAACATGGGCCTAGGCAAAGAATTTTTGAAGAAGACCCCCAAAACAATCACAGCAGCAACAAAAATAAATAAATGGGATCTGATCAAATTAAAAAGCTTTTGCACAGCCAAGGAAACGTATCATTAGAGCAAACAGACAGCCTACAGAATGGGAGGAAATATTTGCTCTCTACCCATCTGATAAAGGGCTGATAACAAGAATCTACCCTAGAACTTAAAAAAAATCAACAGGGAAAAATTAAATAACCCCATCAACAAATGGGCAAAGGAAATGAACAGAAACTTTTCAAAACAAGACAGAATAATGGCCAGCAAACATATAAAAAATGCCCAACATCTCTAATCATTAGAGAAATGCAAATCAAAACCACAATGAGACACCACCTAACCCCAGTGAGAATGGCCTCTATCAAAAAATCCCAAAGCAACAAATGCTGGCGAGGATGTGGAGAGAAGAGAACACTCTTACACTGCTGGTGGGACTGCAAATTAGTGCAATCTCTGTGGAAAAGAATTTGGAGATACCTCAAAGAGCTAAAAATAGAAATCCCATTCAATCCAGCAATAGCACTATTAGGCATCTACCCAAAAGAGCAAAAGACATTCTATAATAAAGACATCTTCACCCGAATGTTTATGGCAGCACAATTCACTATTGCAAGGATGTGGAAACAACCCAAGTGCCCATTGATTCATGAATGGATTATTAAAATTTGATACATTTATACAGTGGAATATTACTCAATTATAAGAAATGACAGTGACCTAGCACCTCTTATATTTTCCTGGATAGAGCTTGAGCCCATTATCCAAAGTGAGATATCACAAGATCAGAAGAATAGGCTCCATCCACATGTACTCACCATCGAATTGGCACTGACTGATCAACACTATGGTGCTCATAGGGTAGTAATATTCTCCAGGGATTAGGGGGTTAGGGGGGGCAAACTCACAACTAATAGATGTGGTGAGCATTGTAGAGGGGAAGGGCAAGCCTCTAATCCTCACTTAGGTGAGGCAAAGACATAAAATGTAACCAAAATGTTTGTACCCTCATAATATCCTGAAATAAAAAAATAAAATAAAATAAATAAATTATAATATCAAAAAAAGAAAAGTATATCTTAGCCTTGCAGGTAATTTTTAAATGATCTACAAAGATTTGTTCAAGATCTATAAAGTCTGCATCATTATTTTCTATGTCAGTTGACGTCCCAATCTGTATTCAAGTTAGTGGCTTTCCTGCTGAATCTGCTCTATCCCTTGCTGATAAGTAAGAAAAAATGAGCAGATTGATGTTTCATGCATGTCTTCCTTTGCTAAATTCTACACCATCCCATCACTGAGTGAAGAAGACCCAAACATCCTCCTGCTGGCCATGCCTCCCTTGGTTACCCAGTGAACGGTTTCCATGGCATGCTGAAGTCAATTTTAGATGCAAAATGCACAGGACCTCTGGTTTCCCTGAGGCCTGATGAGTGATTTTCATGGGACTCCTCACGTGCTTTATTTATGATCCTGAATATGTGAGTCCAGGTTTTTATTTTCCTGAATCCCTTGCCTGTTGTTTACTGATTTTTATTTGCTGATAAAAAGATGAATACATATATTTCTCTGCTGCTTTATCAAAATTATGAAAGTATTTGTCTTTAATTTTATATTGAGATTTTTTGAAAACAAGCCTTTATAGCTAATAAGAACACAGATAATTATTATCTTTTCAAGAAAAATGATGAAGCTGGAAAACTAATTTTGTGTGATTAAAATATATATTTATTACACATTTATCACTATTAAGCTAATAAATTTCATACCTGTTTGCTGTCAGTGGGGGAAAATATTCTTAGTTACTTCTACTTTAAATTCTGGATCTAAGATGAAGCTCTTTTTATTAATAGTGGCTATTGATTTACTAATGGTGCTTATTACAATACGTGTAATTCTTTTCTAGGTACCCCTGTGAAATAGTTACGCAGGAGAATGGGAAGAAGTATGGCCATGTGATTTAGAATATTTCTGTTTTGAAGAGTTAGTTAAACAGAGGTGGCAGAAGGAAGGTCAAACATTTTACACTCTGTGTAACAGCAAGGATACTCAAGGTGACAGGACCACAAACGTTCAGTAAAATTCTTTGTGTACATCAGGCTATATGCAGGATGCAAAATCCAGTTTTATGGTGAGGTTTATTTGTTTTTTAATAACTCTCACATGTGACCAGAATTTAAAAACTGGGGGAAACCTGCACAGCAATTTAGAAGGCACTTTTTCATGTGATTTAAGTTTGAGTCATTTATCTTTCATCTCAAATCCCTTCATAAAAGAATTAGTTGAGACAGAAACTGTAAATTAGGGACGGTTATTTGAACTCGATTACAGAAGCACAGTTATTGCAGTGAGGGTCCTACAGGAGGAAGCACACATCAGATGGAAATGAACCAGTAATGAGAAGAAAGGGCATGCAAAGAGGCCATATGTATACATTTCATTTTGTGCACCCATCATTCTCTCTGATGGCTGCATGATTAATTCAAAGATTTATTGATTTTTTTTTTTCCTTCTGTGCTCTAGCCTGCTGACCTGGTTTTGTTGACAGGTTTGTGTGGATCAAACCAATCTGACAGATGAAAGCGTGCTACCATATTAGTCCCTGTGGTCTGAAACACATATTTTATGCCGTGTCCTTATCAACAGTAACTGAACACATGCGAGTCATCCATCAACACACCTTCCTACCCTGTGCCACGAAATAAATTTGGAGATGCTGGCCTAAAACCAGAAGCAGCTGGAATGATTTGTTTTAATGAATGTGCGTTGTGTGTGTGTGTGTGTGTGTGTGTATGTGTGTTCATGCATGTATAAATGGTGGGGTGGGAGTTATGGCTTTTTGACTCTTGGCAACAAATATTAAGCAACATTTAGCTTTTTAAAAATACCTTTATGATATCTGAGATTTATTTCAACATAATCGGTGGTGGTGGGGAGGGGGCAGGATGTGGCCTAAGTTGATAATTGCTGCAGCTTGGTGATGGGACAGGGAAGTTTATTCTACTTGTTTTTATCCTTCATGTATGTTTTAAACATTCTGTAATGAAAAGCTGAGGAAAAACATTTGTATGAAAAATCATATTTTTTATTTGAACCTTTAGAGTACAAGATTAAGCACGAACAATCAGCACGTCGTCAAGCTAGGAATAGGCAGATTATGAATGTCATATTTTAAAAATTAATGATACATTAAGGGAACTGTTGTTTTCCTGCTGGTTATAAGCTCTAAATTCTGGGACAAGATTAAAACCATAAAGTAAATGGTCCTTTAAAATTAGTGAATCGTCTTCAAGTTGAAAGTGTTCCTTCTCAGTTAATAAGATCAGATACTTCTGACCAGCATTTTCCAAGCTGAGTCCATGGGGAGATCAAGAGGATAGGGAAAAGGTATGTGGATTCTAGGTTCAAAAAAATTTTAGGAAATAATATACTAAACAACAGCAACACAGTGCCATGCACCAGGGATCCTAAAATGATGATGGCAATTTTTATTTTTTGAACCCTTGGTTAATTTTTATTTTTATTTTATCTCCCCAAACCACCCATGGTAATCCTTAGAATACAATTTGGAAAACGCTGCTTTTGAATTTCAGGCCACTAAAGGTGATTTATATAAAAGTAGGGATTTTGTAAGCCTTGGGTTTGATGATTAAGGGTTAAGTATGAGCTAGATGTGTTCATAGTACCAAACCACTTATAAGTAGAATGAATCTGGAAATTCTCTTTTTGTACAATCTGATATATAGAGGCACTGGGTTTTGTTGGATTCTAATTCTACTTGGTACCTTTTTGGGCATCATTTTTATCTTTATGACCATAAAGCTAGATACCGTCATGGCCAACTCCAGAAGGGCCGGGTGTGGAGCGGGAAGGGAGAAGGAAGGCAGAGGACTGGCCTCGTGTGGGTGCTGGCGTGAGGACCCCTATGTGAGTCAGTTGGAGAGGGAGTGGGGGAGAGGACAGGACCAGCGTGTGAAGGGCCTTCTTGGCCGAGTCAAGGACATTGTTGGGTTTTTTTTGTTTGTTTGTTTATTTTTTGGATAATGGCAAACTGTAGAATTCCGGGCTGGGGTTGATGTGACCACTGATGCCGCGTGGAGAACAGCGGGGAGTGGAGAGCAAGCATATTGTTGGATGCATAGTTAAGAGACACGTGGGAAATGTTTGGGGACAAAATCGAACGTCCTTGACTGGGCCCTTTTCCTTCCCACTCCATGCCTGGCCATTCTGCAGTTGGCCGTGGTGGTGTCTTGTTTTATGGTTGTACAGATAAAAATGATACCCACAAAGGTACCAACTAGAATTAGAATCTGACAAAACCCAGCACCTCTGTGTATTAGACTCTATAAAAAGAGAATTTTCAGCTTTTTTATGTTGGTTGACAGATTGGGTGTGAGAGGAAGAGAAAGACAGTAATCAAGGATGACTCGGGCTTTTGGGTTAAGGAATTCAGTGCATGGTGGTACCATTAATAGGTGTAGAACCTCTAATATTTAATTTTATCAATCAGAAATTGAATAGCTTTAATAATAGGCAAGGCCCATTAAGCACTCTCTTCGTGGTGTGTGTGTGGCTGGGGGAGAGGGATGTCTTGTTAGGCCCTTAAGCTCGCTAAAAATGTCTTTCTGAAGCCTGCATTGCACGTACTTTCACAGAGACATGCTATTCCTGCCCCCTGCCTTTGCTCCAGCTGTTTTATTGTTTCTGTTTCACTCTGACTACATCTTACTTTAACTCTGCCTCATTACGGACTTCACTACATTCTTGGTGACTGATGTCAAGTTGTTCAAAATAAAGGAAAGACTGAGGTGGGGGTGTGGGGAGGGGATGGGTGTATGCCTACATGATGAGTGCGTTGCTCACCGTCTGGGGAATGGTCACGCTTGAAGGTGCTGACTCGGGGAGGGGTGGTGCGAGGAGGGGATGGGTGTATACCTACATGGTGAGTGCAATGCGCACTGTCTGGGGAATGGACATGCCTGGAGCTCTGACTTGGGGGGATGGGCGGTACATGGACAACGTATGTAACCTGAACTTTTGTACCCCCCATAATAAGCTGAAATAAAAAAAATAAAAAAATAATAAATAAATAAATAAAAATTAAATAAATAAAGGAAAGAGAACGGTTTAGTCATTTGAAGCAAAAGAGGAGACACAAGGGAAGTCGGCTCCCCCACTCTATAAATGTTAGTGGGTGATATATTACGGTGGTTATTAGGAACTATAATTTTGGTAAATTTATTTAAGCTAAATTTAAGAACATCGAGGGTACTTGCTGTGAACTGAATATGTATGTCTCTCTCTAAAAGCCATATGTTGAAACCCCAACCCCAATGTGACTGTAATTAGAAGTGGGCCATTTAAGAAGATAGTTAAGGTTAAATGAGGTTGTAGAGATGGCCCCAAACCCAATAGGACTGCTGTCCTTATGAGAAGAGGAGGAGACACCAGAGAGCTCCCTCTTTCTGCCATGTAGGGACATAGTGAGACAGTGCCACCTGCACGGTCAGGAGAGAGCCCTCAGTGGAATCTAGACCAGCTGCAAACTTGATCTTGGATATCTGACCTCCAGATCTGTGAAAAAATAAATTTCTGTTCTTTAAGCCACCCAGTCTGTGGTATTTTGCTATAGCAGCCTGAGATGACTAATACAGCACTTTTCTTCTCTTTTGTCTGAATGTGGGTTTCTGGAAAACTGCTGTCTTATATTTGCCTTCCTTCCAATGCTCAGTTTCCACAGAGCTTTCAAGTAGTCTAGCTTTAATTCATCTTTGTAAATTTAAACTATTTTTCTATTTTGCCCGTAGTCATCCTTTCCCTATTCATGTTAGTGTGTGATGATATTTTTTTCTTTTTCAGGCTAGCCCCTGAGCCTTTTCTTCTTTAGAAGAAATTCATTTAACCTCCTCTTATAAATTGTACAATTTCCAAACTTTGGGTCATTTCCTTTGCTCTCTTTGATCTCTCCCTACATATTCTTCCATTTAAGACAGTGCATAAATTTTCTTCTAAAATCATGCAATGAGGAAAATGAACTTCTCTATCTCTTCAAGAAAGTAAACGTGGTCCGAGGCTACAATTGAGTTCTTTTGCAGAGACTATGTGCTTGTGTTCCTGATTAGAACAGGGATGTGAATTGTGTCTTTTCAAGCTTATTTCAGGCTTTCGTATCGCAGAGTAGCATTCTGAAGTTCTTCTCAGCTCGTCCTTTTAAATCAGGTTGCATTTTCTAATAATGGAATAGCAAGATTATTTGAGGTAGACTATTTTCTCTTGTACAAATTACATGAAAAAATATACACTTGGCCTGTCTTCCAATTGTTTAAGCTGATTGTATTCTATCCAGGAATGTTGAGTCACCTATGCAAAAGCAACTTGGAACTAATTTTTTAAAAAACAAATTATTGAGATTTGTCTACCTATGTTCATAGCAGCATTAGTCACAGTGGCCAAAAGGTGGGAACAACGCAAATATTGATCAACTGATGAATGGATAGTGAAAGTGTGGTGTTTCCATACAATGGAATATTTTTCAGACTTGAAAGGGAAGTTAATTCTGACACATGCTACAACAAGGACAAATCTTGAAGATATTATCCAAAGTGAAATAAACCAGTCACAAAAAGACAAATGCTGTGTGATTCTGCTTTATGAGGTCTCTAAAGTAGTCAAATTTGTAGAAACAGAAAGTAGAATGGTGGTTGCCAGGGACTGGAAGGAGAGGGAAATTGGGGAGTTGTTGTTTAGTGGGTACAGAACTAATGCTACTAAACTATACTCTAAAAATGGGTAAGATGGTTTATGTTATGTGTATTTTACAATTAAAAATTAAAAAAATATATTGTATCTCTTCCTTTTAAATAACACATCTATGATTTTGTTCATAGATAAAGACCTAGATGAATTAACTTTAAATAGTATCATACTGTGACACTGTATATTATAAACAGCTTCAAAAATCATCATCAGAATTATTTTGCTCTAGTATATTTTTAAAGAATGTGGCTAATGATATTGAATTTGGATTATTTTTTATTGTAGCCATATGTTGAAAAGAGTCAACACTTAGAATATGAAAAACAAGTAACTTGTAGGCTTAAAAATTATAACAACATTTGGGAAAAAATACGATGGTAATTTTACCAGCCTTTATATTCGTTAACACTTTGGTGCCTGAATGATATGCAACTGGGATATAAGGTACAGGAAAGCACAGACTTTTGCGTGTTTTGGTCATGTCCATAATAGTAGCTGGTGGACAGTAGGAGCTCCATGAACATTTGCCTAATGAGTGCGTGTCCAGCATATCTATGTGCTAATTACTGTTTGGCCACAGGGCATGTGGAAGTGTAGATTTCTCAACCAGTCACACCGTGCCCCTAGGTAAGGAGCTTTCCTTGTGTCTGTTTATCACATGATTATTCTTTTTTTTTTTTTAATTTTCCAAATTTATTTATTTATTTATTTAATTTTTTATTTCAGCATATTACAGGGGCACAAATGTTTAGGTTATGTATATTGCCTTTGCCCCACTCGAGTCAGAACTTCAAGCGTGTCCATCCCCCAGACGGTGCGCACCATAACCATTAGGTGTGAATATGCCCAGCCCCTTCTCCCCCTCCCACGTGCCCAACACCAGATGAATGTTACTACTATGTGTGCACATAAGTATCGATCAATTAATACCAGTTTGATGGTGAATACATGTGGTGCTTGGTTTTCCATCTTGGGATACTTCACTTAGTAGAATGGGCTCCAGCTCTATCCAGGATAATACAAGAGGTGCTATATCACCATTGTTTTTTGTGGCTGAGTAGAACTCCGTGGTATACATATACCACATTTTATTAATCCACTCATTTATTGATGGGTACTTGGGTTGTTTCCACATCCTTGCAATTGTGAATTGTGTTGCTATAAACATTCTAGTGCAGATGTCTTTTTTATAGAATGTCTTTGTTTTTTCCTTTGGGTAGATGCCCAGTAATGAGATTGCTGGATCAAATGGTAGTTCTACTTGTAGCTCTTTGAGGTATTTCCATATCACTTTCCACAGAGGTTGTTAGTTGCTAAGTGCTTTGTATCTCAGAGAAAATAATTTAAGTAGAATATATAGATAAAACATGAAAAAACAGAGGGGAAGAGATCTATTATCTCAAAATAAATGAGTAACAGAACTGGACACTAAATTATGCAATAAATATTTAGCGAACACCTGCTGTGTGCCAACCCTGAGCTTGCCTCTGTGAACGTAGCTGTAAATAAAAGAGATACACAGTTCCTGCACTTGAGGGATTTATAATCTGGTGTGTGTGTGTGTGTGTGTGTGTGTGTGTGTGTTGGGGCGGGTGACATAACTATTTCCTGAGCTCAGTACTATCTATCCTCTACTACATGGCCTCATTGTAGGCCCAATTTTTGTATTTTATCTTTATTTTTTTCCCAATCTCACTATCTTTTTTGGTGGAATTATCCTAAAGAAAGGAAATGGAGTCCTTTAGGTAGTCCAGAGTGATCTCATCTTATATGCAAATTGTTACACAATTGTTAGTTCCTGAAAATGATATGACATCCAGCCCATTGTAATATAATCTGTTAACTCAACAGATAAAATTTTACCTTCTAATCTTTTGGAACAGTGCTTCTTAAACTGTCATATGCACATGAATCACCTGAGAATCTTGTTAAATAAAACAGATTCTTACTTGGTAACATGGTGTGGGGCCTAAAAGACTGCATTTCCAATGAGCCCCCTGGTGTTGCTGTGTCTGCTGGTCCAAGTGACACATTGTCAGTGGCAGGGGTGTAGGTTCTCAGCCCTGGCTGTATGTTATAGCCCTCGGCTATAACATAGATTTTTACAAATACTAGCGCCCTCAGAAATTTGCTTTCATTGGTTTGGGCTTGGGCTGCAGCATTGATGTTTTGAAAAGCTCTCCAAGTGAGTTTAATGCTCTGCCAGCACTGAGAACCACTGTCCCGGGCAAACACAACTGGCACTGCCTGTCACTGTGTGTAGCTGAAGCCACTGGTGCAATTTTGGTGTAGATCAAATTTTATAGTGGCAAAGAAGTCTGGGGAGATTGTCCTAAGACAGCACCCAGCACAGGGACTGGGGGACAGCAGTATGTTTGCTGGGGAAGTGAATGACCACTTTTAGACGTTGTAAATTATAGTAGTGACTTGATCCTAGCTCTGTGGTCTGGGGTTCCAGCACCTATAGTTCATATTTCCAAACATGCTGGCCATGGGATGGCAGAGTTAATGGAGGGAGAATAGGGTTTTATCCTCCCAGATAAAGATGGGGAAAGTTATTGGAAAGAAGGTTCTGGAAAAATAAGTTTTGATCTATGATAGAAAGTTAAAATAGGAAAAAAACACCGAAGATATACAGTTCAGAATGGAGCATCATAAATCGATGGTAGCCTTCAAGAGAAAGAAGTCACAAAATAGATACTTTGGGCTCATAGTTTCAACAAGCATTCAGCAAAATAAGCAAGTATTAAGTTTTTGATATTATTTTTAAATAAAAACAGAAATTGAGCCTTAAAAATTACTTCTCGATGAAGATGCATTTCTCTTGCTCAGGACGACATTTCAGACACTGACCATTTGCTTCTGAGCCTGTGACGTGCTTTTAAGGCAGCGTTACCTCCCCCGTGTAGGTAAAGGTGAGGAGGAAAACAGGCACTTTTTTCCATCCAAACAGAAAGCACTTTCTGGCTTTTCCTAAGGTATTATTTTTATCGCATTATAAGACCCACACAAAAAGTGGCTTTCATGTGGTTTTAACTTCCTAATCACATTCCCGATATGCCTGTTGGGGACAAAGGAGAGAAGGAGACACTTTCCTCGGTTGGACTGCTTCTTCAGGGGGTACAGGGTCAGCAGGATGACCCACTGTCCACGTTGCTTTGGTTGCTTTTGGGGAGATCACGTGAAGTAGCCACCAACGATACGAGGGCAGCTCTAGGAACTTTGCGAGGCTGCACTGTGCCCCTTTTGCAAAACACCCGCCGGTCACTAATAGAGCAGAAGAAATCGTAAGGCCATCCAAGGAAGCAACCTAATAGGGAGACATTAAGTTAAAAAGAGGACTAACCAGCCACAGTGGCTTTGGCAACTCTTGTGCCTTGGTGCATGTCACTGTGAAATAGTCTGCAGAGTCCCTGCTTCTGATTCTTAGAATATTTGTTCAGTTTTTGTCATTATTGCCTTGCGCTCCCCACGCTGGTCCTGCAGACCTAGAGTGGACCAGACATGGGCAGAGCAGAGGCCAGGTGCGAGTGCCAGGTGTAAGTGTTTCAAGTATGAAAGGGCCAGAAAAGCAGCTACCAGGGACTTTTCTGCACTTGTATAAATGAAACTCTCCTTTTGGACGCCCAGCCAGGCTGACCGTGAGCTGGACCCGCTGCACCTGGGAGCAGAGGAAGAGCAGGTGTGAGCGTCGGCGAGGCACGATGGCACGGGGGACTCAGCAGTCACACTGCCTGGAACCTGGGCCCTGCCACTCACTTGCCTGTGATCTTGGGCAAGCTACTTAGCCCTTCTGTTCCTTGCTTTTCTCTTCCAGAAAATAATGAGGATACCATTGTCTTCCTAGGGTTGTTTTAAGGATTAAATGAGATTATGGCATGGAAAACACTCATCGTGGCTTGCCATGCTTGGTGTGTGATTATACTGTCATTGTCCTGGTCATAATCAGGATGCTTTACCGTGGTCGGCTTCTTGCTCCCCACCTGGCACATTGGAGGTCACCATTAGATGACGAAGGATCCCCCTTGAGAGGAGGCAGCCAACTGCACAAGCACTCCAGGTCCCGCGCTGGTCCTCAGGCAGATGCGAACCAGGAGAGATGTTTGCCAGATTGATGCTGAGGAGAAACTGGGGCTGACTCCACACTCTAGGTGTCCTCAGGGACCAAGGGACAAGTGCCATGAGATATTCGGGGAGTGCTGTGGCAGCATGTATAGCCACAGTTCTGCAGTCTTCACACCCAAGGTCACGGCAACTGACATCTTCTGTCTTCTGGATGAGATGGGCTGCGTCCATCAATGGGCATTCGCTCATTGCTCCATTCCACGAGGATTTATCGGGCATTGCCATGGGCTGGACATGGCGTGGATGGCTGGGGCGGGCAGTGAACAATCGTGAGGGCGTTTCTGTGCTCATGGCCTTACGGTCTTGGGGAAGACCTCAAACAACCATGTAAATAATTATCTGGTTGTAATTGTGACACGTGCTAGAAATGAACAAGGAGGATGGGGGCTGCAAAGTGGGAATTGCAGGGGACCCGGCCTCTGGGAGTCCAGGGGATTTGTCTCCTAGGAAGTGACAAGTGGTCCGTCCCTTGGATTGGGAAGAGATAAAGCTGGGAAGAGCACATTCCAGGCAGGGGGAGCAGCGTGTGGCAGGGCCCTGAGGCAGGGAAAGGGAAGTCACAGAAGGCCGAGGGCGGCAGCATCGTACATGAGGGGCAGCTCGTCCCACAACTCCCATCCCTCCTGCCGAGCCCGGTCTGTGCCCCAGGCTCATTGCCTTGTTTCCTCTTGGAGATTTGTCTGCATGTTGTCTCCCACCAGAATATTCTGCCTGGATCCTTCATGCCAGTCCAGTAGCAGCTCAGCACGTATGCACTGCGGGGCTCCTCTGACCACTCACTCCGCGTTCGCCACCCCCCCACCCCCTGGGGCCCAGCGACTCTGTTTTCTTCACTGTGATTGCCACCACCTGAAATTTTTTTTTAATGTTCCTTTGCACATTTACTCGCGTGCCATCCAGTGCTCCTCCTCTGAGCAAAAGCCCTTAAAACAGGTGCTTTGTCACATCCAGGGCTGTCCCCCAACTTTAGGACAGTGCCTGAGAAGTAGCAGGGAGCAATGGACAGTGGTTTCCAGTATGGCCAGAGTTCAGTCATGTAGAAACATGAAACACACCTCCACTCACGGAATGACTCCGTGATGTGGTTCTGTGCACAGCAGACTCGCCTAGGCTGCTTTTGCTGGCTTTGGTCACTTACCCAGAGGTGCTGTGCTGTGAGGAGCAGGGGCCCTCTCTTTTCTCTCCTCTGTGATCTCTGCAAGTAATCGCAACTTTATCCGTGGGGAAAGGGGGCAGGAACCCACTTCCTCACTTTCCAATAATGCAGGGTAGCAAAACACAGACCCTGATGACCACACGTGGAAAGTGACCAGGTCTTTGCAAATATGAAGAGAACACACAATGGGAGTCCCGGCAGAGGGTCTGCACTTACTCCTGTGTTAGTACCGATTTCCCTGCAGAGCCCACAGCTGGTTCTCTACCTATGTGATGGGGGTGGGGAGGTGTCTCCCAGCCTGTTAGAGGAACTCACTTCCTTTATCTCAAGCTGTGGGTAACGGGGGCATTTGCAGGAGAAGACAGACACTTAGCAAGGGAAGAGTGGCTTTGCGAATAGGAGCATGTTATTTGTGCATATACTGTAGCCTGACTAGCCTTTGGTCAGGCTGACATCTGAATACATATTTATAAGCATGTTATAAACTTGTAATTCAGAAGTATTATATTTTATTTATTTTGTACCAACAAACTGAGTTCAGAATGTGGGCAATAATTTATGTTAGTCAGGACTCTCGATTTCAAGTCACAAATAGGGACCAAAAAAGATGTAATTAGCTCATAGAACTGGAAACTCCAGGGGTATCTGCCTTCAGGCCCAGCTGGATCAAGGTTTTCCAAAACGCTGACAGGAGCACCTCTCACTCCTGCTGTCAGTCTCACTGCACTTGGATTAGCTCTAGGTTAGGCTGACTCCTCACCGGGCCAAGTACACACAGTGCTCACCACCAGCCGCAGTAGCTCAGTGCCCCAGAATCCTGCTTACAAAAGAGATCGTAACAGCCTTGCTTCCTCATTCCTGCCTTCCCTCCCTGCCTGAACGTACCCTGAGGTCTTGGCAGAATTTGGGAAAATGTCCATTCTGTTAGGCCAGTCTCTTAACGCTAATTATTTTATCAGTCTAAATTCCACTAAAAGCAAAGAAGCGAATCAACACAATGGTCCTCTATACTAAGAAAGGTCTATTTGTTTTCTAATCCTAAGAAGACACAATAAATTAGTTCATATTTTTTTATTTTAATTATGAAACCTTTGAAATGCGGATGTTGTCTCTTTTATTCCCCCGTCTTGTTCTGTGCCTGGCATAGGCTAAGCATTTCATGAGGGTTATTTTGTTGAATGAATGCATTTCAGATACACAGAAAAGGACAGAGAGTTAAATAAAAACAGGTACTTAAACCCAACACAAATACAGATGCTCATAGTTTGCCACATTTAATTCATTTGTTTTTCATAAATAATAACATTAGCTAGAACAAAATTCCCACTCACATCTTTATGCATATCTTGAAGCCTTTACAATATATTTGTAAATCCATAAACCATAGAATCTTATTACTTGATGTGTTTTTAAAATATATAGAAATGATATGTGCTAAGATTCATCTTAGGTTTCTTATAAATTGTTTCAATCAGATTCCCTCT